>NC_089153.1:14587133-15787133 GCF_009819655.1 Sylvia atricapilla
CCAACATGATTTTTTACTCCAGACACTGCTTAGAGGCAGATCCTAATCAATACCTAAGTAGGAAAATTTTTACGTAAGGAAGTTGGAAGCAGCACCATGCTTCCAAAACGAAAATCCAGGTTCCTAGACAATCCTGGCTCCAAAAGAAGGCTATTTTAGAAATACAGGGGAGCAGAGGCCTGATGGGCACTTTGTGTGGGAAATTTAATTCCAAACAAATATGCTTTTTACTTCCCCTCAGCTAAAGGGCGACCATAATTCACTGAAATTGTTTCTTACAAAGCAGATAATCCTGTGCACCTTAGAGTGATTTAATTAGCTTCCGTAGCTGTCTCCTGCTAAGTGTTTAAAGCATCTGCAAATCAAATCATGTTAACTCATCTGCTGCACCACTTTCTTTGTTCTGTGCATAGGACCTTCCTAATAGCATTAATAGAAGCATGAGTTTCCCTGGAGAGGGGAGTAGCAAAGTGAGTTAATTACATAGTTATTGTAAAATTGTGTACATTATTCCACAGAACACGCTGGGTAAGTATTAAGATGCCACACAGAAAATAAGGACAATTTTGGGTGACCCCAAAGACCGAAATGGTTCGGTTTGAAAGGAAAATACAGATTCCCACTGAAGCTGGAGGAATTCTGCCAAATTCCTGCATGCAGTCTGCCTGGCCTGTCTGCTCATGGACTGCAGTGCAGGATCCTGGCTCTTCCCTACACTTCAGCTGCAATTTCCATCCTCACTGCAGGATTACAAGAGCGAGCAGTAGGAGGTACAGTAATCTCCATTCAATGTTTTATAACACTTTAAAATTTTTAAAAGGAAAAATAAAAAAAAAATTAAAAAGCCTGGGATTTTCTGCTATAAATTGTATAGATTTCTGTTCATATCCATTTGGTCTAATTAGGCATCACAGACCCCTCAAGGAGCAAGTCCAGCAGTTTCTTTGGATCTGGGCACCGGCACTACAGTGGGGCAAATAATTCACAACAAATTATTCCCAGTCACTAACCCTTCAAAGAGATATTTTTCTCCAGTTATTCTGCTGAATTAAAGTATTTGTCAAATAGTTTTTCTGACTAACCTTCTCCTTATAAATAGGTAATTACAGAGTGGATTGTTACAATTTCTGAAATTTAAATTCTCCATCTACAGCATTTGTTCAGCAAAGGCATCACCTCACCTGTGTCTGCTGCTTTTCAGTCATATTTCTTAACAACCAAGAGGGAGTTTTACATCCTTTTGTCCAGGCAAAGCCATATACACCACAGAAAATTCACTCTCCATAGGACACCCTGAGTTTTTCTCCCAAGGGATCATTTCAGCAAATCTGCTTGTTCAAACATTCACAGGGAGCAAAACACTACAGGAAAACTGAAGGAAATTCATTGCCAAAACACAAATGAATATTCATGGTCCACAGAAATACCCTTATTTCCCAGCTCTAATCAGCATGAACATCTGTGAAAAAAAGTGTAATGGGGGAAATTGGAGATTGAAGGGGGTCATTTCCACCCTTTCCCTTAGGCCCCAATTTAAAGAGGGCTCCTTTGTCTTTTTAACAGAACTTGCAGAGGATGAACAGTTTTGGTGAAGAAAGGGCATGCAGGCTTGGCCTTGTTTTTGGGAAATCTGAACTAAATCCTTCATCCTAGAACAAAAGATACCTGGTGCAGGTTCCTGTTCCTGCCCCTGGCCAGCCAGACCTGTGCACTGCCCAGGGAGCTCCTCTATCAATAACAGCCCCTGAGCTGACACAAACACCCAGGGAAAATCCAGTCTCAGGAAAATAGGTGAGGCATAGCTCAGACTCACCCTTTTCAATAACTGACATGCACAGCTCAATGCAAGATTTAAAGGAACAAAAAGTACCTCAAAATTAAAAAACTGTAGAAAAAAATATTGTTTTTCAGTGTGATGGCCACTTGAAGACCTGTTTTTTGGAACAGCAACGTAATGACTATTTCTAGTAGCTGTGCATAACATGCATGTGAACTTTTGGGAGAATTCCTTTTGGAGTGGTGAAAATAGTCAGAGATCTACATTTGGAAAAAATATTTCCCTAGCAGAAGTGACCTTTCAATGTGAATTCATGGTTACTTCTGGCAGCAAAACTTTGCCTTTCATTTTTACAAGTATAAGCTTGCTGCTGGAACTGCCTGAGCACACAAACTACGTATTTTTATTTGATGAGTTGTAGCCTTCTACAGAAACTATCCCACTGAAATCTGGGGCTTGGGTATGAGACAGGAGGAAAAAAAAACACCAGAACAAAAGAAAAAGGGGACAATAAATAGATGCATTTCAGAAACTATCAAGCATTGAAATATTTGGGGTAAGAGTTACTTTCCTACAGAGCACCTGGCACGTGGGGCACTGAGGGTGAAATGCTTCTCATCCAGCTTCAACCAAACAAGTGCTTATTGGAGAAGCTGTTCAGAGCCCATGTGCAGGCAGAGGACAGAGGGAAGTTTCCTGATGATTCCCCTACATCTTAAATGACCTCTGACAGTCCAGGGGGTATCAGACCCAGAGCTCCAAAGGGTTCACTACATTTTTATAAGGTATAAGAGGGCCTCATCATGTTGAAAAGGGATAAAACCCACCCTGAAGGTGCTGCAGTGCTAAAAAGGGACAGAGAATTTCACAATTGTTCATAGATATCCCAGTTTTGCTCTGCAATTTTCACAGATTTAAAATGGGGAGTTTGGCACCAATTTCTGTTTTAACAAACATGTTTTTATTAGATGGCTGTTCCAATATCTTACAAGCCATGTGCATTTTCTGTCCCACGGGGTCCTAAAAAAATGCCATATTTAGTTGCTTGTGTGAGGTTTCTCGCTGGGTTTTTTTTTGGTTGGGTTGTTGCTTGTGTGTGATTTGGATGGTTTTTATTAACTCCCTGTCTGCTGGGTGTGGGTTTTCCTTTTCTTAACCACCAATGCTGGCACCTGGTGCTATCCAACAGCAGTTGAAGTCCACAACTCTTCAAGCATAGAGGTTAACCACAATTTATGGCAACAGGAAAAAGAAGAATCATGTTTGGGAGGGAAGGGAGAAGACAGAGGTTAAAGACATTGAGAGATGAAATAGCAGAAGATATTACAGTAGATATTATATTGATAGCATGCAAATACCTTAGGGCAAACTATGCAAGACTCTTCCGGGCAACTGCCCAAATGCAGGCTCTTTATTGTGATCCTGCCTGGATGGCTCACACTTATCTCCCCAAGGTGTAAACTGCATGAACTCCCTGCTCCTTAGCAGTCTAAGTTGGGTGTGGAATGGAAGAAGTTCCTTCAGAATAGCTGCAAAAGCACAGCCTAATTTACATCATGCTAATGTGTTGGTGTTCTAATATATCAAATAACTTCTGTCCTACCTTGTGGAATAAAACATCCGCATACGCTTGGCTTGGCAGGATTAAGGCACAATGGTTTTATACTTCTTAATTAACTGCTCACAACAGACAGGGGCAAGATCCAATGGCAAAGCTCCTTTCAGTGAAGGTTATACAGTTATATAGAGACCTTCAACAATCGAGCTTGAGATTTTTTTTTTTTTTAATTAAAAACCAAAATGTAGCAGTTTTAGCACCACAGTGTTGTCCCTCAGCAACAGCAGCAGCCGGGCTGTGACAGTGACCTGCCAGGAGGTCCCAGAGAAGCTCCATGACATTCCTGAAGCTTTTGTGCAGATTGAATCTCCAAGGAAACTCTGCCTTCCCTAGGACATTAGCCAGCCATTATCATGAAATAAATGTGGCCCACTGCCACGTGTCTCACACAATTTAAAACACTGTGGTTACACCTCCTTTCCGAGTTGGCTCCTGTGCTGTCACCGATGCAGCAGCTCTGCAGCCTACAGGGCCTGTCTGCACTGCAAAGTTTCAAACAAAAATACTCAAAATAACTTTAAATAAAGTAAGGATGGACGCTGTAACCTGTGCCAGGACACAACCCTGCAGAGTTTTGGGGCAGCCTGAGAAGCTGCCAGGATTGAGCTTTGTCATACTGTGATTAAACTGTTTCCAGCATCTCTATCCAGTCACCAGGGAAGATCACATCACTTATGCACTTGATATCTTCATAACTAAGCAGAAGAGTCTGTGTGAGTTCTTGCAAGATAGCAGAAAAGTACAAAGAACTTCACACTCCATGCAATAAATTGCTCTTGCATCCACTGAGATGAAAGGCTACAAGTACAAGATTTTCCTTTTATCTATATATTAACAAAAAAAAAAAAAAAAAAAAAAAAGGCCTGAATCTGTAGACCTGGGCTATATTGAGGCAGATCTTCTCTGTAGTCACTGCTGTCAGAAGCTCTAACCAGGCTAGATAAGCACTGCTGGCTGTGTAGGGATGCTGGGACAAGCAGAAGGAACGAGGCTGCCCAAGTCCTGCCTCCAGGGAATGATGCTGCACATCCCAGAGCTGGGCACTCGTGAAACCAAATGCCTCAGCAAAATGAGCCCTCACTAACGAGCACCTCAAAGGATTAAGCACATCTTAAGGAGACTATTTGGCAGGCAGTGCAGCTGTGCACTGAATCCAGGATCTGATGCCCTCTCCAGAGCCAGAGTGGGCACCTCTGAGAGCCTGGCCACTCTTCAACCACAGCAAACCCTGCCCACCATTCCAGCAGAAACCAGAACGTGCTGCACCCCACAGGAAGAGCAGGAAGGATGAGTTAAGTATATGCACTCCCATGAAGAAGCCAGAATTCCCAGTCTATTAAACATGTCGGTGGCAACAAGTAGTCAAGGATTCTGTTTTCTGGACCAGCAAAGTGACAGTGCCTTGTCCCTTTTCTTAGGGCCCAGCATGGAAATGCATTAAGATGATCAGTTCAGCCTCTGCTGCCACTCTAAACTGCCCATTTCTGTGGTCTTTGTCTAACCTGGACACTCACACATTAAAGGCAGTGAAGCCCCCTGTAGAAACAAAGTACAATGCAGACTTTCTAGAAATTCATCTCAGCTCCCTGGTTTATTGGCGCTTTTTTTTTTTTTTTTTTTTTTTTTTTTTTTTTTTTTTTTTTTTTTTTTTAAGAGGGAATAATATCTCATCAAGTGACATGAGCTAAAATGAGAATAAAAAAAGATTAACAATTTCAGTCTGGAATAAGAATTTTGAAGCAAGGGTATGAAAATTTGAAGGTATTAGGGTGGGGATAAAGAAAATCATTTACAAGGCTTAGTTTGTGAACCCAGAGGGTTAATTTATCATGAAGTCTGGAATTTGAAAAGCAAGAAATGGTTTATTGGCTCTTAAGGTCAGATAACAATGTTATATCATATTCAATGGATTAAGGTTCCAAGGGTCTACAGGGTTGCATGACAATTGCAGGAATCTTTATAAAGTCTATTTTATACCTTTATTGTTAATAGCTTTCTAATCCTTTACCACAAATTTATAGTTTAGAAATGGCCACACATCTTAAAGATTAAAGGTATGTGACAAACAGTTCATGTCCTTTAATAATCAAATCACATAGTTTAGATTGGGGGCTTATCAGGCTTTTTCCTACTCCATGGTTTCATAGGTAGAAAATACTTTATATCCCTATTACATGAATGATGAATGGGACCATTGGTTATGGGCTGTTATTTGCTTGGCTGTAGTCAATATGTTTTCTTTGGACAGGGACTTCAGTGATTTATTTCTCTTTTGGCCTTATCACTTATTAACTCAGGGCAGACAGAAACAGCCAAGGTTGTGAATAAGGACTAGTGCCCATTTAGACTTCTAATATCAGAGAAAATATTCTTTTTAATGATCCAGCCATCCTTTGCTGTGTAGAGTCTGATTGCACTTCCCTCTAACTAGAAAATAAAGGTCATATTTCTTGGAAAGTGTATACATAAAATATGCAAAATAATATGTTTCCTTCACAGCCAGCTTTATTCTGACAGTTGCTGTAATTGCTTTCATTTTGAAGCTGTCCTACAGGTACCCTGCACACTTCCACTGATCTTTTTTGCAGTGTGTTATGGTGCTACCAGTGTTTAAGAAAATCCAAAGATATGAGGGTTCTGTTCCTATTAGCATAGAATAGGGATTTTCCAGTTTACCTTCACCATCTCCTCCCTGTTATCAATTAGAATTCCTCCCAGCATCTTTTCCTGACTTCCTCCAAACCGAACCAGCCACCTTCATACTGCAAATATTCCACCCTGATAACTGCCCACACTTGGCTCCACTGGGCATGTCCTTATAAGCTTCACAACAAATATTGTGGTGAAAACATTAACACCCCAAACCACCACCAAAATAATAAACACTGAAATTCTTTCATCTAGAAAAATCTTGTTCCAAAGCAACAGCAGTAATTTTTTTCCCCCCCCCCTCAAAGTTTCCAGGCAGGGCAGGTGACTGACTCAGTTAATGGACTGGAACACACAAAGGGCCGGGTTCAAGCTTAAACTCAAACAGAGATTTCCTGAGAGCAGCTTTTCTCCTCAAGGGCAGGTAACACCCAGATCACATCACTGATGGGGGGGACACTGCACCAATCCCACTCTTGTTTTCCCTGCACTGTCCTGGGCTCAGCAGTGGTGCCACGAGTCCCTCAGTGACTGTGGCAGACACCTCTGGAGTCCCCATGGCAAGGTCCACTTGGCACAGTGAGACAAAGGGGGAACCCAGTGAAACCTCTATTAGGGTATTTTAAAATAGTTGTTAGAAGGATAATTTTTTTTTTCTTGTTTCCAGAGGCATTAATTAAATTCCCTGGTACAAGTTTATATTTACAAAGGCTTGTTTTCATTCATCCTTACTTGACTGTGCTCTAGAGGAAGGATTTACCATCTCTCCTCCATAGAGCTTCTTTCATATCAGGAACAGATTTTCTGTGAAGCATCCAAAGCACAAAGCACAGGGTAACCTGCAGCACAGGGCTATCCTTCTCTTAAGAACAGACAGCTCTTATTTTAAACTTTATATATTTCTTTGCATTGAAGGATTTTTTTTTCTGTTCTTCTGCAGCACTTTCTGACTATTTAACTTCGAGACATCTGATACTTTTTATTCTGCCACCACTATTAATATTTACTAGTGAAAGGCACATAAAAACTGCTGTTAAAAACAAATGGCATTCATTTGTTAGCTACCAGATCTCATAGCTGGTCACTCTTCTGGAGAACTGATGTGCTCTATATTTCATTTCAGCTTAATGATCCTCATATCTTTGAGGGTGAAGAATTTTATAAACACATCAGGATAAAACCTGAGACAGCATCAGACATGCTGGATTTTTTTTTCTTTTATTTTTATTGTTCTGTTGATGGTGGCCTTCTCTCCTGATTTATACTAATCAGTTATTTAAGTGCTCATGATTTAATAATAAATACACATGAATGAGGCATTGTAAAACTAATGAGGTTGTGGATTACTGATTTTGAGAATAACTGCCACTAGGTTTTAACATTTCTCAGGAGCTAACAGCCACACAGCTATGGCCAAGGTTAGCTGGTGTAAGGGTCAAACTCCAGTCTGCAGGGAAAAAGAAAGGCTCCAGTGGGGCTACAAGAACTTCTTGACAGCCAGTCTGTCTCTTATCACCACTTCTTTTTCCTCCCTTTTTTTTTTTTTTTTTTTTTTTTAATGTTCTTTTCTTTAGTCTACAAACTCCAGAACTCTCCATTCTGAAAACTGATTGTTTCATTGATTATGCACCCTTTGAACTCTGCGTGGTTGTTGTTGGTGCTTTCTTGAAAAGAGAAAATTTTCCTAGCAAAGGAAATCACTGGAATTTACCAAGCTGGAAACTTAAGGGACTCAAGATCGGTTTTTAAGTGGTTCCAATTCTGACCAGATCCCTGTACATGACTCCAACCTCTGCTTCCAGGACCACAGACTGAAGTTTTAGATGGTAACAGGTAGTTTTTGGTCTCTTACTCTTGAAGGTATTTGACTTCAAAGAAATGAAAAGAGAATGGTTCTCAGAAGACAACTACTCCTGCGCTTCTGTAAACAGATCCATCTAAAATTAAAAATCTGAAAATAAAGTCACCTAAAACAGAGACTTTAGGAAATGTTACTCAAGTCATCTGTGACCTGCAAGGCCCTTCCTCTTTGTACACAGACTCAAATGTTTTCAGAAGATTTTTCCACATGAGACCATTTCTTCTTTGTAGCAAATAGGGGAGTGAAAATTTCCCTGAGAAGCCCTGTGACATTTCAGAGACAGACGCAGTTTCCCAGAAATTCTGTGAATATCCTGACCTTCACAGCACCAGGATTTCCACATCTCTCCACAGAGTGGCCTGAGAGTGTAACACAAACAGGGGTCAGCCCTGGCTGTGTCCACTCTGTCCTACTCAGCCTTTGTCACAGTTACCCTGCAGGATCTGAGCTCAGCATCTGGGTTATTCCCAGTGCACAACAAGCCCTGGGTATCTGCACTCATCCTCCATCCAGCCATTCCCATTAGCAGCACTTGCAGAGACAAATCCCACCCCACAGCTCATAACAAACCCCAAATGGCCCGTGGGGGATTTGCCTGTTCCTCTTGGTTCCTTGTGAGCACACAAAGGGTTCAGCCCACAGCCTCCCTGCAAGCCTAATGCAAATTAAAACAGCCCCTAAATTCCAACCTGTATCCAACCATGTAACCTATTTCCAAAAGGAGGAGCAGTATTTGGGGTACTGCAAAGCCAAGAATTTGAATTAACCAGTGTTGCACACAACCTCAGCGACACAGCTCTGGACTTCTGGCCCCTATGAAGTCATTTGCTCTGTTTTTTAGGGAGAAAAGCACAAAATCTTAAACTGAGCAGGTGGTAGAAGACGCAGCATAATGCATTTTTATGGGCCCTCCATATGTCCTTCCCAATATGCAGTGAGATAAATTCTTATCTCACTTACAGTCGTGCAGCCCCACTCAAATTTTGCAGTTTAGTACCACTGCAAAAGTCATCTGTGAAATTCATGTTGTCCATGGTGCATCCATTTTTTTAAAAATTAAAACAAACCAACACAAATCTCATAGGCCTGTCTGGATGTCACAAATTTGTGCCAATTCTCATGTCTTATTTAAGTCAACCATAAATGCCCATATATGCCCTGATCACCTTGCCAAACCACCTATGGATTTGTACTAACCTCTAACCTCTTCCTTTATCTCAGTTTCTCCATTCCTGGAATAATGCCAGTGACACACACTTGACTCCCAGGTTGTGACACAAAGCTGAATTCACTCAGTGTTTTCCAACGCCAGAAGAGCCTTAGAGATTAATGTTGCCACAGCATGTTAGAGTATTTCTATGTGTAATATGGAATTTTAATATTTTTCCAAAATGAACACACATTCAAGGGGTGTTCAGACTTCTGTATTTCTAATAGTGTTCTCTCAGGAATGTCAAAGCTTAAAATCTAAGAAATAATTGCTCTCTAAGTGCATGCTAATGGCTCACTCTGCAGATGGAAAATAAAAAAACTTACATTTTCTTGCAAGCACAGGGTTGACACTGGTTTATTTCTCTCAGAAATACTCACAAAAAACAGGATTTCCCTGTATATATGTGACCTTGATTCCTAGATGGCACATGGACTACTTAGAGATCATGTTACTAAGTTATTTGCAGTTAAAGAGGAAAAAAAGGCTAAAATTAATGGGTCACTGGGTATTTTCTTCTGAGAACTTAACTACTTAACAGTAAGAAAAAAAAAACCAGTTTACAGCCAGGTGGCTTGAGGGGATATTTTGTTGAACACTGATTAAAAATAATTTCTTCTAAATGAGACCTGACCACAAAATGGGACCATTAACGAGCAGGGACATTCTCACCAGAAAGGAAACCACGCTTGATCAACTCCTGCACCGCCCACAAACCCCAGGTCTTGTTCTCCCTCTCTCACACACTCTTTTTTGCTTCTCCCCCCCTGCTTTTTCTGCTCTCCCCTTTTCTTGTTCGTAATAGCAGGGTAAATAAGCAGCAAGTGATGCTGAAATGTTTTCGGCCAAAAAACAGAGGCCAAACTCCTCTGAGAAAACATTTGGCCTCTGTGGTTTTGTAATATGTTCCAGAACACTGAGTTCACTGAAGAACATTGTGAAAAACTCCCATCAGCTGCAGTGATGCTGGGGAATGTTACTGTATCCCAACTTCCAATTGGTCCATTTCCTGCAGGCCTTGTTAAAAAAAAAAAAAAAAAAGGAAAAAAATAAAAATAAAAATAAAAAAAATAGTGCTATGTGGGAGTTAAAACAAGTTCTCATGGGAAAAATGAATGACAAGAAATTCTAGCTTTAAAAGAAACAGCTAATCTGCTAGTTTGATTGTTCTTCAAAACTTACAATGAACCAATAATCCTAATTAAAACCACTTGGCCTAGTTCTCTAAAGCATCATAGCTTTTTCTATGCTTCGTTTGTACACACCATAGACTATTAGTTTTTTTCTAGTGCTCACTAACAAAGTGCTGACTTTGTTGGGATGGCTGAGCTAATTTCGTGAACTCAGTGTGAAACCTTAGCTAAACAAAATTGTGGTAATTTTCCTTAATTTGTAAAAGTGATTGGAGTGCAAACAAAATTTTCCTCTTGGGTCAATCCTATAATTTTCAATTAACTAAAACTAATCGGCAGGCATGTACTGAACCTGCATTTTGTTTAAAGGGCTGGAAGGCACTTCTGAAGGTCAGGATGCATTAATTGTTTTTATTTTCGTTTCATTTAGTCCTTTTTAAAAAGCTACATCTAAGTTCAGGCTGAGTCTAAAAGGGAAATGCAAATTGTGTGAGGTAGGATTTCAGTCACAACACCTTTCCTGTGTCTATTCTAACTCTGTAAGTAACTGCATGAGGGAATTGTCCATGGACTGGAGCACCTTTGATTTTATCATTATTGTTTAGTATTTCATAACTTCCATTTATTGGATGAAAAATACTGTGTTTTAAACACCAACCAGAAAATGCATTCATGGAAACACTCTTCCTACTGAAACACCTTAGTTCTACATTCAGCCATCCTCTTCTGGGCAGACAAGGTAAACTGCTGCCCTTCTTTTTACTGGAAAAGCTAATTCATGATGATCTGAAAAGGAACCCCAAAATGAATCCAAGCCATTTTTAAAGAAGTCATCAAAAATTTCTTTGCAAAGTCAAGGGGAGCAAGTTTCCCCCTTTTTTTTCCCCTTCCATATCCACACCTGCCATTTTACCAGCCCCAGGGGCAGCCAGCCCAGTGGAGTGACAATAGACAGGACAGCACAACTTCCTGCAAGAAAGAGAGGAGGGAAAGGATTCACCTCAAACAGTCCAAAGCTCTGAGACACCCTCCAGTGATGGTTCACACCACCAATTTGCACCAGCCCTCAATCTGACCTTTGCTTTTCCTTTTGTTCCAACACATTCAGAACTCTAAACAATTGTTTTGATATGGAGTGTTATTGCCCAATGTATGGATCTCCCACACATTGCTGAAATTATAATGTCCACAAATAAACACACACAGCCTCCTCAAGTGTCTGCTGCTCAGCCAGCAGGGCAATATGTGAGCATTTTAAGGGCCAGTTTAAAGAAACCCAAAAGTGCATAATCCCATCTGGGGGAGAGGGTATTTGAAAGAGACAAGAAAGCTTTTTAAGGCATCTTTGTTCAACTTACTCAATGTTAACAAATTTCAAATGAGAATTTCCTGCCCAGCTAGAGCACAGAATTCTCTCCTCTGCATTGAGTCCCTGCGTGTACTCTGAGAGTTGGAGCAATGTATGAGCCCAGTGGAACTCAGAATGCCTTAGTCACAGGTATTTGTGATACATCCTAAAATTCCAGGGCCAATCAAGGATGAGGAAATTAATTGCACTGGGCTGTGCTGAACCAGAGTCCAGGCAAACAGTTCCAGCACAGTCCTGTCTGTAGATGTGAACAAGTGCATTAAAAGCACATCAAAACCAGGGCAAAGCTGTTAATTCCTGCAGCACTCACCTTGGGAGGAATCAACGACACACATCCTTTTTAAAAAGTTAGGCTGCTACTTGATTTATTTCCCAAGCCCTTCTTATAACTACTGAGAGTGGTTTGACACTGACAGCACCTGCAATGTCCCAGAGTGGAGTTTTTTCTTGGTAATTCTTGAGGCCAACTCACTCAACTTAGTGAGTGAGCACACTGCATGTGTCTGCAGCACTGGCTGGGCTGAGAGCTACTTGAGCTCCCTGGAAGCCAGAGACAAGTGAATTATGGTGAGAGAGGCTGCAAACAGGTTTTGAACCCTTGCAACACTTGCTGGACAACATGAGATGGAGAGGTTTAGCAGGATCCTTCTCAAGGCAGGTTTGTGTGTCTGGCTCCTTGTGCTTGCACTCTTCCTCTGTTTGTTTAAGTACTGGAGTATCTGTTTCCCTCCTTCCTCTCCCCTCCAGAGTAAAGAGATGCCCCATTGCAAGGACAAACAAGCAAACAAAAATCCCACCCTGGTGTGCATTCAGATTCATCCCTGCAGCCACCCAGTTCTGACTCCAGGCTCAAACTGGTGCCTTCGGTGACGTCCTCAGCCAAAATAATGAGATACAGCACACCTTTACATGACAAAAGCAGAAGCCCTAGCAAGTGTGCCACATTGCCTGCCCTGTTTCTCCCCCTTCCATTTAAGGCATCCATACCTGTGTAAATGAATCTTCCAGGCGTTCCCTTGCAAAACTGCTTAGACTTGTAGGACAATGTGACTTCTACAACCCCTGGGATATGTCGGGGAGGCGTCTGTACACGGATGGCGTGTGGGGTAATCAGCTACAGGGAACATTGGGAAGGGAGAAGAAAGAGAGAAAGAAAAGCACTGTTAGATGCTGAACACTTCTTTAATAACGCTTTCAGATCACAGTAAACAAGCTCTGAAACATGTAATTAACCTGTCAATGTTTGAATACAGTCTTGACATAACCCACACAAAAGCCAGTGACCACAATATTTACAAGCATCTCGTAACAACATTATTCCTGTTTTCATACATGCCAGGCACTTGCTTCCAAGTACAAGCATCAGCCCTGGTTTAATGCAATAACTCCAGTCTGCAGCAGCAGCACACCCAGTTTGCTCAGATGAATTCTGGGGTCGTGACAGTGTCCAACAAATCAGATTCATAACTGACATGTGATTACATGTGTGAACAAGACACAGCACAAGTCCAAGGTTTTAAATACTCCAGTCCCCAGCTGATATCTGGAAAAAGCACCCTGTGCTGCTGTTTTAATTTCCTGTACATTTTGTGGAGGTGTAACTGATTCCTGTAGAAATTAAGATCTTGGCTTCTACAGGACACTGGATCATTCCTTCAAAATTATGAGAGCACTCAAAACCAAAGTACCAAAGAAAACCATCTAACCATCACTTCCATTCTGCCTTCACTACAATGACTGGCACACAACTGAGAGGGCTTCTTCAGGTGTGGATTTACACAAAAATAAGTAGATAAACTTGGCTTTCGTTTTATTGTGGCAGGGGATTCTGATCCTCTTAGCACAAAGGTTGGGATGGGTCAGTGCTGCACTTTGCAGGCTCTGACCATTTCTGCTTTTTCAGGATTCTGTACTAGATTTAAAATGTGGTCCCTGAAATTATTAGCAGAGCCATCTAGGAGTTCACTGATTCATAGCAGATTAACTCAAATCTCTGCTGCTCTCAGAAACTGCAGCATTATCCTTCCCATCACCAAAATGTCCTCTTCTCACTCATTGTGCTCCCTCAGAAAAAGCAGTAAAAAGAGGTCCAAAGAAAAGGTGACATGGTCATGTGCAACAACCAAGATATGGCTTTGGCACATGGATAATCCTCCTTTGCCTGTGGTACATTAACACACCTCTAGAGAGGCAAACAAAACCAAGCCCATAACCTGGCTTGACAGTGAGCAAAACATGAGCACTCCAGGCAGTCAACTGCTCTATGCTCTTGGTTGAATCCTGTCCTGGATTAAGGAATAAATTTCAATAGATTTTTTTCTTAATAGAAAGCTTATTTAGTTCTGATTTTTACTAGGAACCAAATGTTACAGCATTGTAGTAAGGCCCTACCAAAAACCCCAGACTTTTATCCAGTTCTTTGTTTAGGGCACGGGACTAAAAAAGAGCACAGAAGGAGAGTAATATCTGTCTGAGAGCCATCTGTGCTACAGAGGGAAATGGCACACACAGTAGGGAGCTCTCCATATTTAAAATAAGAAAATTAATATTAAATCAAGTTGAATGTTAAAACCAAAACTACCATCATCAAATGAATCCCAAAGTTATTTAGATCCACAGAACTCAGAAGCCACATGTCATTTTAGAAATTATCATGTAGAGGTTAAGGTCTTCTTGTTTGAGAGCTCCAGAAGTATGTTTTCAGGCTCTGCTTTGGAATCATGTGGTTTAGAAACTCACTTTTAAAAGAAACCTACCCTTTTTTTCCCTAAATTGCTCACTCTATCAATTTGGAAAAAAAAAAATCAAAACAAAAACCAAAACCAAACCCCAAACTTCCAAGAAATGCTTTTACTTAAACTGAGTCGTCTTACATTTGAGTTGACCAAAGCCTGAAAGTCCAGGCCAATTCTCTTCATGCCCTAAAAAGCCAGCAGAGGCAGAGGTAGTGCCAAGCAGCAATTGATTTCTAGTGCTTCAGACACCTCTCACTCTGGGATGAGCCACTCCCTGGAACCTTCACTCCCTCCCCACTGAACAAACAGGACAAGTTTAG
Source organism: Sylvia atricapilla (assembly GCF_009819655.1). Classification (NCBI taxonomy): domain Eukaryota; kingdom Metazoa; phylum Chordata; class Aves; order Passeriformes; family Sylviidae; genus Sylvia; species Sylvia atricapilla. The sequence continues at coordinate 14,601,806 of NC_089153.1, forward strand.
ACTCTTTGCTCAACTGTAAGCAGCCAAACACAACTGAGATAAATCCCATCCTTGAGTGGTTCTGGTTAACTGGGTGAACTGGCAAGATGAGAAAAAATTTATGACATTTTTGGAAGAAAATATTTGTGAAAACAGCCAAGGATTTTAGCAATAAAGGTTAACACGCTCATCTTACTGCATCAGCATGAGCCTTGCATCCCTCACCCCCATCCTGGCATCAGCTATACAGGCAGCTTCTGGTTGTATCTTTGAATTTCCCAGCATTTACTGGTCTGTCACCACTTTAATGTTCTTTAAACATAATTTGTGGCATTTTCCAATACTCATCTTCCCTGGTTCCCAAGAAATGTCTGACCTATTTATGGTCCATTGTTACAGAGAGCTGGGGAGAGTTAAGCAAGTTTCCTGGTTTGTTCTCCACAAACAGTTTGGTTTTCCTTTGTGCTCTGAAGTAAATAAGTTTAACTGTGTTTAAAACCACAAATATACAATAATGTCGCCCACACATTCCCAAAGGGTGAACATTATGTCTGAAGTCCTATGGTTTAGGACACTCAGGATGTATTTTATTCCTCTCTTCCCTACAACTAAAGCTTGGGAGGTATACCAGGAGAGAATACATGTGCCTTTTCCTTTTGCTTTTTCTCCATCACATCTGTCATTGACCACTGGCAGGGATTCAGTGCTGAGCCAGGGTGGTCTTTGTTCTGGGTCAGCCTTCAGGTCTCATGGCCAGTTTGGTTGCACACCAGGAGTTCCCTAGATTGCTGTCATAGCAGGAGGTTGGCTTTAAGGGACAAAAAAATGTTCCCTTGCACATCGAAACTTCCTACCTTGGGTCTCAAATTCTGGTCCCACAGAATGGACTATGGACTGCTATGGACTGGGAGCAGCTCTCCAAATTGTCCTGACTCTGGTTTGCAATCAAAGTGACCCAGCTGGTGCTGTACATCTCTGGGCAGTCCAAGCCCATCCATAGCAAAAGCAGATCTGCCCCTGCCTTCCATAACTCCAGGATTATGGGATGCTTTCCTGTCTACACTGTCAGCCTGGGACCTCATCTTGGGAATCTACTGCACCTTTTCTCTTTTCACTCCGACACAGCTTGCTCCTTCTCCAAGGCACAATCTGCCTCGTATTTACATGCAAAACATCTGGAAGAGGTGAGCTATTACAATTCAGGGACATTAAAAGTCCACCACTTCTGGATGCCTCTGAGCCCCAAACAGCTGGAGACCGATAAAGAGTTTTGGGGAAGCATCATGACATGTTCACCCTGATGTTTTTAGGCATCTGTCCTTGCCCAGTGACAAACAAAAGACATTGAGGTAGATGAGGTCCCTGTGTGACCCAGCAGGGCCAGTTGAGCATCCTCACCTCAGCTGGGAACTCTTGGTGCATGAACAGACACCAAAACAATTGTAGCAATGACATACCAAGAATCCCTTAATAGGAGTTATGCCCCTTTCTGAATAAATATTTTTAAATGTAAATCATGAGCAAGGCATTAACCTGTGATTTGGACAAGCAGCAGCCAAAATCCCAGATCCATCTTCCTCCTCCATTCCAGCATTCAGCAAATTGAGAAATGGAGCCGGACGTAAAATTAACAATTGGACCTTTCTCCCAAGGGATTTTCAAGTGATTTGGCTTGATACTTGACAACTGCATTAGCTGTTTGGTATAAAATCTTACATGTTAGCTGGGACATGCAGTGGGTTGCACTAAAACCTGGGTTAGGGATGGTCTGAATGGAGGGCGGTGCCTGGCCCTCAAAATCCAAAACACATTTGGGCTGAATGTGTACAACAAGCCTCTTTCTGTGGTTTGCTAATATATTCTAGGCATTCTTGTGTGATACAGCATCATTTCACACTCTTCAGAGTGCCAGGTTACTTTCTTTTTTTAAAAGTGACATTTTATAAGGAGATGTCATTAATCTGAGTCACTAGTTTATTTTTGCATGCTTGAGCTCTGGTTTGTGGTTAGGGAAATGGTGACAATCAGTCATAAATTTGACTTTGACTCTGTGTGAAGAGGACCATTAGAACAGGAATGAAGAAAAATCCCACCAACTGAAGGTAATGACAGCTTTCAGTGAGAACAGAACCCTTAAGGTACCTATATTTTAAAAAACGACCAATGACTTTGCATGCCTCAATTCTGGGCATCCAGATGCTGCTTAATAAGCCTTGGTTTGCAAAAAGAGGGTGCCTACTCATTTTTTAAAAATGAGTCAGAGCTCCAAAATAAGCACTCAAAACCAGAGACTTCCAAAATCAATAACAAACATAAAAAGCAAAATAACAAACTGTGTCACAGAATTTGATTCAGCAGCAGTAAAAAAAAAAAAAAAAAACCCCAAAAAAAAAACTACCACAAAAACCCCACCAAACCAAAAAAAACAAAAAAAAAAAAAAACAAAAAAAAAAAAAAAACAAAAAAGAAAAAAAATCATCCTCTGTTTTTGTGCTGTACAAAGGTAAAAAAAAAAAAAAAGAGAGAGAGAAAAAGAAAAATAAAAGATGCTTCAGTGCTTCATCTTTTCTTAATATAAAAGAAAAAGAAGTTGTTTCCAGCTGACTCTGTACAGCTGCAGGAATGTTCTTGGCAGGAAAATGTTTGAAGAAATAGTTCATTCTAAGCAAATATTGTGGAATATTTATAAGAAACTAATTTTGTCTTCACAATCACGTATTTGCCCTGCAACTCGACTCTCAGAGCCTCAGCACCCCAACAGCAGAGAGAAACAAGAAGGGCTCTTATCAGCAGCGCCCATTTGGAATATTTGTGGCCACTCAGGGCCCCAAAACCCGGGTGAAAGCCCCCAAATTCCAGCTCAGTGTGTGTGTGTGCAGTGCACAAAGAGGCAGCAGAGCCTGCCTGGCACACAGAATGTTTGCTGGGAGGGTCTGAGCACATCCAGCATGTGCACACGACAGAGCAGCGCTGTTTGTTTGGCGGTTACGAAAGGCCCTCGGGAAAAAAAAAAATATAAAAAAAAAAAAAAGGCATTAGACGGCCCATTCTGCTGTATTCTAAAAATACCAAGGGCTTTTAAAGCCATTTTTATAAAGTAGTATGGGAGGTAAGGATTAATTGAACTTACTGGCTTAGGGTATCTGCATTTCTGCTCAAAATTAATGTGACAAATTAAGTTTTTATTTAGTTCTCCCTGGCTGAGAAAGGTTGCAATTATGTTAGAGTGTTTACAGCTAAAATATATGCTTAAATAATAAATATGTGTTTCAGAAACCATTTTAAACCTCCTTTTTTAACACCGTCAACTCCATTTCAAGCATATAAATATTTCAATTACAAAACTTGAATACATGTAAAATAAATTAAAAATATATTATTTACATTTCAAATTATTTATAACATGCTTCTTGACAGCAACAAATTCACTCATAAAAGGAAGTTGCTTTTTCTTTTTTGGCTCTTAACTTTACTTCTGAATTAGGGTAGGATTTATATTTTAAATATCCATGCAGCTCAGGTATTTACATGGATTTTGCTATAATGAAGTCTGAGTAATATAGGACCTTTACGATAATTATCTTCACAGCACCTCTCCAAAGAAGGTGACTAATCTTATTACTGTTTTAGAGAAAGGGAATTGAACTTTAAGTAGATTATACGATTTGCCCAAGGTCCCATGCAAAGTCTGTAGCAAAATGATGCTTAATTTCAATATTAGACTTCATCCCCCAAACCACCTGCAATTACAGCTGAAACTGAAGCTGGAAAAATCCACGTGAAAACGCTCTGCAAAACTCATTCTTTTTCTTTAGTCTCTGCCTATCTGGTTTTGTTTGGGGTTTTCTGAAGCCCAGTTAAAATTATATATATTTTTTTTGGACTCATGAAACAACAGGATGAACTTTAAAATTTGCCCAGAGTTCAGTGACAAAATAACCTGGCCAAGTTTGCTCATAACTGGGCCTTACTGGCAGCTCAGGATGAGCCTGCTCCAGTTTTGTAATGGACTCAGATTCAGAGGATTGACAGTTCAGTTTTATACTCTATTAAAGTAAAGCAAAAATATTCTTCTTGGGCACTGAAAATGCCTTAGACATTTTTAGAAGTGGGAAGGCAAATGAAACAACTTATTTTGTACTTCATAGGTGGCTTGTATGTGTAATTTGAATTATTTATAGATCACTATTATTTAGGGATCACTCAGAAAGCTCATGCATTTCTGCGCTTGTTTACCATGTTTGTCTGCCTCTTTTAGAAAGAATGTTCCTTTCTCCTTTATGATTTTTGACTGCTCTCATAGGTTATGAAATGAGAAGCAATTCTGTGAGGGAGATGCAGTGAAAGAGTTTTCCTCAACACCAGCTTGCAGCCCATTGCAGCACTCCCAGACAACAGACTGGCTTCAGTCTGGACCCCCTCTAACATTATTAATTCCATGACAAGGCCTTGCAACCATCAGCAACAATGTTTTGACCAGCACTCAGTCTCCTGAGATTAGAAATTGACAATTAATGGCTTCCACTAATAAATAGAATCAAGATTTATAATGAAAGATCCAATTCTGCAGCACCAAAATCGGAGCACTTTCCTCCCAGCCCCTTCACCTTTCCCTGTTAAACGTCTGCAGCCATAATGGCTTCAATACTAACACACAGAATGCTTACACTGGACCCAGGGGGCACTTTCATGATCACATAAGGGCTTCAGAATAGGGCTCATTTACTATCTCTCCTTTTCTGGAATGCCCTTTCATCCACACTTGTCCTCAAGTGGAAGGATGAGAGAGAGAGAGAACAGTGAAGGACATTAGAGAATACTCTTCACATGGAAAAAAATGCTGCCATATGTGCAATGGAATCAGTAGGGGGAATGTGCTGGATATAAATTAAGCCACGGTGTTAATTTAAGATTACAGGGTGTAAGGTAAAGCATCAGAAGATCCTCTTGCCACTGGGAAGCGCTGCACAGATATTTCAGGGAGGCTGGGGTTTTTCCAGAATGAAAACACTGAAAATGATAATTTCTTCTCAAACCTCAAAAATGCTTTTGGAAAGCCCTAAGTTCAAAATATAAACCTTTCCTAGGAGCTGTCTCCCTGTACCAGTGGGGGAACTCTGCCATGGTTTCTACAAACCTGGCCATGGCCATTGGGGTGATGCTGCCTGAGTTTTCACTTTCCACAGGTTTTTGGGGAATGTCAGGCTCCACAATTAATTATGTGCTGGGAAAAGACAGGATTTAAGGAGCTGGGAGGAATAACAACATCAAAAAAATGGATAAGAAACAAGGAAAGAGTTCCTGTGAAACAGGGGCCCTGCTAGGTATGAGGAGTCCATATAACAAATATGTTGATGCATTTGGTTGCGGCTATGAAAATGATACTTACACTTTAGGGACATGCTGATCAGAACTGCTGAATTTCTCAATCTCATTGAGCTGCAGCTACCAGCAGCCAGTTTCCCTGGAGAGTGGGATCACCTAAATGTTTGTTTCCTGTGGGCCCTCAGTTATTGTAGTGCTAAACACAGAATTGTTCACACAGGCACTTACCCTCCCCTTTCCCTGGAATAAAACCCACTGAGCTGAATTCTGGGCCAACGAGACGAGATGCAAATCCCCCTGGCTGTAATGGATTCCTGCCACAGGTAAATTTGACTAATTATTTTGATAAAACTGAGCGAGGCAAGGATTCGTGTGTCGACATTTGTTGCTGATTTAGCATGTGGCCCAGAGAAAGGACAGGCTGGCTACAAGGAGACAAAGCTATTAGACATTAGCGTTCAGACAACACCTACCTCACTCCAAACCAGCATGGTGCCGAATATGACCTGTAACCCATCAAAGAAATTGTCTCCTATGATGATGACAGTGGCACCTCCTGTAGTCCATCCTTCACTTGGACTGATGGCTTTGATACATGGTGTAGCTGCTTTTCAACACACATGAAAAAGAGAAGTATTCTGCTGTTAGAACTGGATTTTAACGATAGAAGACATGAGAAAAATAAAATAAAATAAAAGGAGCTTTCATTTCCCCCCTTGCTAACACAAAGATTTCAGCAATCATATCCTTTGTAGTACATATGCATGACCTCAAATTCTATTTTTGGAAGCATTTTTTTCCTAATCAATCTCTATTTGGTTTTATTATTTGCATTGAAAACATAAAATTTTTTTAATCCTACATTAACCAAAAAAATCACAGCATGATGGGTAGAGACCAGTTGGAAATCAGGACACATCCCTTCTTTATTGTATATGAAATGCGTAGGACCTAAGTTAATAAAACAATCTCCAGTCAGCTTGCTTTATTATCCATCAGAACCCAAACTCACCAAGGAAACTCCCATAAATATTATGGAAAATATTGGCAAAATAAAAAAGGGTGTAACCCTCAGCATTTCTCTAACTATTCTGCAATCAGATCCAGGTTGTTCAGTATTAAACCATCCTGCCCTGATTAATGCTTTGGCTACTACAAAAAAACCAACACCCCACAACCAAAAGCCACAGCTGCCATCCAGTCATTCCAGTTGTATTGCATCTACAGGGTAAACAAGATGTGTGTGCAACACATTTTGCCATATCCATGGAGCCTCACAGCTACTTTCTTGGCATTGTATCCACTCAGAGCCTCTGAGAGGATGTTGAAAACTCAAGTTCTGCTCAAATCTTGGACTAAGAGCTTCTGGTTTAAGACTTAGTAAGCAGTAGCAGCTCAAATATTGGTGGTCTGGGGCAGTATAAACATTCACATATTGATTCTGCTCCTCTGCAGCACTGGGGCACCTTGGAATTTAACCATGCAGAAGCAACAGAAATAATATTACTGTAAAAATAGGCAGAAAGCCCTGAGTAGTTCTCTGCTGTGGAGTCTCAGGGTGGTCACACAGGCTGATAGAAAGAATTAACTTCACCCAAGATGCCACCAACTTTTCCTAGCTGATACAGCATGAGGTGAGAACATGGCATTGGTAACATGAGATAACATTTTAAGTAAAGCAGGTACCTCAACAATTTCATTACTCATGGAAAACAGGTTCAAGGAGCAGCATAACTCCCCCAGCCAACCTCAGTGTTGGAAAGAATCATTCTTTCCTGTAGATATGAAGCCAGAGGGAAGAAGATGCACTGCAAATTCAGGAACAGCTGCCACTGCCCAATTCTAGAGTTGGTGGCATTTGGCTGTGAATTGCTATTTGATGGAAAGGCTGATTGAGCCGTTAATTTGGTTTGCAACTTTGATTATTTGATGATGTATCCAAGGAAGAGCACTCAGGCACTTCCTCAGGTAAGGATCTCTTAGGAAGATGGGGATGTTTTAGCACCCCCCAGGATAAAACCCTTGTCCTCATGAGTTACTCAATGTGGCAGTGCAGTGAGTTACTTAATGAGGCACAGCCCATGCCCTAAATTCTACTAATTGTAAAGACAGAAAATTAATCCATTCACAGAAGCCTAATTCAGAATGCTCCAGACATAAGGTGCTGAAGAGACCCCGAGCATCTTTATGATCCCGTGGTGCAGTTCTGCTTGGCTGGAGCTAATTGCAAGAGTCAGTGTGGCTTCTGGGAAGCTCCTTCCCCCCAGCCCCAGGCAGGGTGGGAGGTGGAGAGCTGGGAAGAAGGAGGGAGCTGGAAAGGGGGCAGTTGAGTCACCCTGAGCAGTGTTTCTGTGAGCACTGCCCCAGAGTCACACCACTGCTGGTGGCACACACGGATGGGGAGCAAACAGACCCCGGCCCTACCTACAAAAAGTTGCAAGTGTCAGACACAAACTTTTCCACTACTTAAGCTGATGGGGATGCCAGCTCCAGGGAAAAACACAAACAGGCAGCAAAAAAAAAAAATCATTACCCTACTCCAAACTTGGCAGGGTCCAGCCATTAACTTTTACATGAGCTAACAAAAGAAACATCCTGACATTACCGTCACGAAAACGTAGTGCGCACACAGAAGTAACTTCAATATGTTTAATTTGGATTCAACTTCCTTGCATAAAACTGTGCATAAAAACCACTGTGATGTCCAAAAGCAAATGCTTTCCCTTCAGCCAAGCTCACAGCAACAGATTTACAGTGAAAGCAGCTTTTCAAAATGCCATCTAGCCCTTTCACAGAATCGAACATTTTCATAAATAAAAATTAAAATCACTTCCAAATTACACCCTTTCCAGTATTCCCAGTTGATTGTGGACACATACCCCCCACAATAAAACCCAGAGATAATCAGTTTCCCATGTGTCAGAGAATGAGCTACTTTTCTTAAAGACTACAAGCAACATTTTTTTTCCCCTAAATACCAGTGAATAAAAACTATTTGAGGCCATAAGCCATTAACAGAAAACATATGCAGGCTTTGCTGAAAGGGTTGTCAAGCACTGGAAGAGGCTGCCCAGGGAAGTGGTTGACTCACCATCCCTGGAGGTATTTAAAAGCCATGTAGATGTGGCACTTGGGGACATGGTTTAGTGGTGGGCTTGGCAGTGCTGGCTTTACAGTTGGACTCAATCTTAGAGGCTTTTTCCAACATAAATGACTCCACAATTGAAAATTATAGATTCAAATAATCTTTAAAATGAACGCAAGATACTCTTGTGCAGTTACAGGACCCCACAAAAAAAGTTCTTGCTATTTATGTTGTGATGTTTGTGTTCCCTGTGTTGCACTCAGAGATTCAAGTTGCTGCCCTGTCTGTGCTGCCTCATGTATTTGATTCTAATGTTTTATAAATGTATTTGTTTCATGTCAGACATGTGCCAAGCCCATGGCAGCCAAGGGGATTGGGGCAGACACTCAGGGTTCTGTGCTGAACTGGGGCTGTGAGTTCTTCACTGGGACACTCTCACCTGCAAAGCCACTGTGACCACCAGCACGTGCCATTTTATTTAAATATGCAGAAATTGTGCTGAATCAGTGCCTCATCATATCTGCTGGCGATAGCCCAGGACATCTCCCCTGAGGATAAAAAGTCAGGACTTGGTGGTTCAATAAACAGGGCAGGATGGTGCCCTTTGCAGAGCACAGCCCGAGATGGAGCAAGAGCACTGTGCATTCCCAAAAGATTTCAGGGCGTTATTTTCCCATGCCACAAAAACCAGAGGGACTTCCCAACCGTCCCCGCACAGCTTCTTTTATTTTAAAGTGCAAGTGTCTGTGAAGGTTGGAAAGGTTTCAGGAGGTGCTGCCCAGCCAGGGAAGTGGCCCTGAAGGGCTACATCCCAAGAAAGACGTGCTTAGGGAGGCATCCAGACTGCTACCTGTTTTTGAGGGCACAAAACATGTTTATACAATGACATATTTGCAATAACCAGTGTCACTCAGGACGCTGGGCTGTCTAAAACTTTGTCCTTCCCAGGCCCTTTGCTTGGAGCACCAAGGAGGATGGAATTGGGTCAGCATCACCACAGGTAACACTGGGAGGGGGGTAAGGGATGACCTCAGCTCTATTTATGCCCCTGGTACAAATGTCTGGCCAGTTCAGGCCCTCAGCTCTTCATACTTCTGCTCTAAATCACTTGGCAACTTCCAAAGCACTGTCTGGAAGGTGTTTACTTCTGTTCAACCCTAAGAAAACAGAGCTAGGCAGAATAATCTTTTCACTGGAGGCCTTGATTTTTCCACATTTTGTTTTGGTCAGAAGACAAACCAAAATCCAGATTTTTTCTTTTTTTTTTTTGAGAATGCAAAGTTCCAGAATCTCTATCTGGAATTAACTATAGCACTTTTCAATACCTCCAAGAAAAACAAAATGTTTTGTTTCAAAATATTATCACTTCTCATGCACTTCTGTAACCCCAAAGCATAATTTCTGAAATGGTGTTTTTAAAACAAATAGGAAAAAAAGGTTACATAAAATCTAGCTTTTCTGTAGAAAAAGGGATTTAGTCAACATCTAAAGCTTCACTGATAATAAAATTCAGCCAAGGACTTTAGACCAGTCCTAATCAAGGCAGTGAAGCCTGTATGATTGATAATATGAACAGACTTTAAATCCAGGGAAGAATTATAACAACAACAACAACAAAAAAGAATAATTGATCATTCCTATATATGAACTTTTCTTTTGTTGTTGAATGAACAGCCGGAAGCCAACTACACGAAGAACCAAAAGATTTGGTAGCACAGCTATGAGAGAGGATTTTCAGACTCTATGGTGTGAGTGTGTCACATTCATCGTCTTTTTTCAGAACTGGGCTGAGGGAAGACCAAAGCAGGACCTTGCAGCTCCTCGCTGGAGGTGATGTGGCCACATCCTCCACCTGCTGAAATGGCCTAATGGTTATGAGCCCTGATGAGCTGCTCTACTTCTTTTTGCATAATATCAGGGCAAGTCAGTGCCCACCTCCAACACATCCCATTGTGCTGCCCCTGTGGGCCAAGCTCACAGATAGAGATGTCAATCTGCAATCCCAAACTTATTGAAGCCAATGGGAATCCTGCCACCGCCCTCAAAGCTGAGATTTCTATCAATAAATGGTAAGGATTTATGAGCAAAAACCTCCAAGGAAAACAACATTCTTATGAAACCTTAATTTTTCTCGAGGTACATGTTGTTAAAATCTTATCACCTCTCATACAAAGGGTGGCAGGTACCAACTCCAGCACATGGGGAGCAGAAAAAAAGGAAAAGTTTTTTGTTGTGTGCTGCGTGTGCCGGTGTGTTCCTGTGTTCCCACACTTCCCAGCTACTGATACACAGGGATTTTTCTTCCCTCAAACTGTGACAATAAAATGATTACCCCGCCACAGTTTAGCATAATGGTTCAGAAATGCTCATGGCATATTGCAGAGTTAAAGTGGAAATTATTAGGTAGCTCTTCTTTGTTATAATAATGATCACTCCACAAATAAAAGCTCTTCTCCCAAAGGTACTGCAAGGCACAAAATGCTAATTCTGAAGATTATGTGTGCGCTTTTATTAAATATTACTCTGCCCTGTCTGTTTGAGGGCTTCACTGCTCTGATTGTTTTATGAGTGCCATGTTAATGTCAGCCCCATCTTGCTAGCAGCAGGCACACATTTTAGCTTTTGTATGAGAGTTGATCAAAGGCCACGTGCTGAGGGAATTGCTGAGAAAACACGGACAAGCGATAAAAATCTAACAGATTAATTGGTTTAAATTTCATTTCAGGGCGTTGAACTTTGGCTCAGGACACAAGTACTACACTACCAGTCAGGGCCTAATTACCACATTTCCAATTTGCCTCTGAACAATGCTTGGCAGGGAGAATAATAACGGCACTAATAATACTAATAACAATAATAATAATAACAACAAAACAACAGCATTAACGTCTCCTCTTAGCTTCTTGTACACGTTTAACAACTAACTTTGTGTGCAAGCAATTGCAGTAGGAAATTCCTGTCCCCCCACACCTCCACCCACCTGCCTCCTGAGCATTTCTACCTGCCTCAAACAGCACCTGATGACAGAAGAAATAACAGATGCCCTCAGGAGCATCTGAATTTACAGAATCAATAATCTACCAACTCCAGCCCCTCACAAACACACACTGGATGCTTCATACTCTTAATTAGGGACCTGCATTTCTAAACAGAGATAGCTTTTTATCCTCCAACAGAAATGATCTGTTCCACTGATAGAAAACAGAGGCCGGAGGGAAAAAACCGTATTTACCACAAAGTTTATGGGTGGCCTTGGAATAAGGGTTAATTGAGCTTAGAGGTAAATGTTCACTGAGGTGAATTAGTGGGATGCACAGCTATCAGCAGGGCTCTGGGACTGCTCCTATTTAGCTTCTGAAATGTATTTGCTCTATGATTAATATCCAGTTTGTGCTGGTGACTGTAAGAATGACCTCGCCTGCAGTTTTTATCATGAAGTGTGGTTTCATCCTCTATTATTCCATAGATGAGGCTCTGACAACAGTTGCTGCATCACAACAGGAGTTTAAATGATAGGGCACATGGTTTTATTTTTCTTCTCTCTAAGAGTATTGTGACACGCAAGGAGAGTTGCATAAAGGCAGTTAAAACTGGGAATTAAGAGGAACAGGGAATTTATGTCTCATCTTAGAGGAAGTACTGAAAATATCTGGAATTTAATTTAATTTTCCTTTTTTTTTTCCTTTGGTAAAACCTAATTCCAGGCTAAATAAATAAATGAGCCACAGATTAACCCACAGTTTATGGGTCTGATCCTGCAACCCATTAAATGCTTTCGCCAAATGACTGATTTTTCAGAATATCAACACAAATCAGTTTTAAACACTCAAAACCATAACTTATGGAGGTTGTGATTCAACAAACCACTCAAGTAAATGCTTAAAAACCCCTCTGAAGAAGTTTCAGGATAAGGAACTCGATTTTCTAAGATAGTTGGGCAGTGCTGGTGAAAAGCTCCCAAGAGCAGATGCAGAACTGGGCCTTCCCATTTCACAGCAGCCTTGGGTCATGTGTGGACCCTCCTGTGCAGGGCAGGATTCATCCAGCCTCACGCGAGGACCAGCAGCACCACAGCAATGCCAACACCTTGGCCTCAGGACTCAGCACAAATCCTGGGGGTTTTTTTCCCAATTTAAAAGAATAGGCCAATTTTTTTTTCTTTTTTGAGGGGTTGAGTTGGGTGGTTTTGTTGAGTTGAGGGGATTGTTTGGGGTTTGGGTGGTTTTGTTTTTCCCCTAAATAATATCCTCATTCCTGAGAATGCTCACTACACTCTGAGCATGCTGAAAGGGTGAACCCTAAAAATTCTGTCTGCCCAGGCAGTGGTGCCATTCCAGCCTGGTCTGTGGGGCATTTCTGGGGCTGCATCCAGCACAGGCAGTTGAAAGCAACTGAAGTTTACAAACCAGCCCCAGGATGGGGAAAAGTCCTCAGGACCAACCCAAAGGGTCAGTCATGGACACTTCAGGGAAAGGGAATGTGGCAGAGCTTTTATGTATTTTACTGGAGCATTAAATCTTCACTCCTAAGCTAAACAATGTGTTTGCTGCTTATCTCGGTGAAGTGATGATCTTCCTGCCTTCCTTTTGCGTATCGAGGCGGCCCCGTCTCCCATTCTCTGCTGACAATGAGCAGCTGCTGTGCAGGAAACAGGGCAGCAGAGGTTTCCCTCTCCAGCAGATAACTCAGGCAGCTTTGTGCGACACAGGCACGAGGATGTGCTGCCCTGCTCCCCCATTCCCAGCCCTCTCCTCGATATTTGGGGGGGAGGTTTAGCATATGCAAGCCTTAAAGATTACAGCACCCCTGCCAAAAATGGCAACCTCCTCCCGGTCCTTCGTGACATCTGCACTGGGTGAAATCACTGAACCAAAAATACACGAGCCCTGCGATCCCTCCAGGTTGGGGGAAGGGAAGGGGAGGAAGGTTGCATTTGTTTCTGTTTTCCAGTAGTGAAATTAAAGGTCTTGGCTGTGATTTTTCTGCCGAACATTTTGGATGCACGGTTCCCATTAATGGGAAATGAAAATGTAAATTACCTGGGATAATATTCCACCTACAATCAATACTTAAGCCAGTGTTTCTCTTTTATCCTTGCTGATGCCTCAGCTAGCAAAGTTACATTTCATGGAGTCCTCTGTGTTTCTCTTTCCTTAATGATTTCCAAAGCTCTCAGTTGTTGATCAGTGCCTGAAAAATGACTGCATGGAAAAAGGAGGCAATCCAGAATAATGAGAGACCTGTTACAAAAAAAATCTGCTCTGTATTTTACTTACAACATTTCCATAAAATAATGATTTAGTTATCTCTGTATGATTGCAAGAAATGTATTTTCATTCATTCTCTTAAACCTTTTCAAATCACAGAAGAAGTTCTGGGAGTTGCTTTGCTTATTTGGGTTATTTTTTTGTTTTACTTTGGAAGCTACCTCCTACTTTCCAAAAATTAATAAAACAGTCAGAGTCCTTAGCATCTCCCTGCAAGCCAGTAAAATTCAACCTCCAAGGAGAGGTCTGTCATGTTTGTTTGGCAAATAAGAAATTCCCCAAGAAAACTGCAATGTTACAAACCCATTTAAAATCATGTTCAGTTAAATATATAGGTCCAGCCAAAACATTTATATATATATATATAAATACGTGTGTTATTCTTCTTGAAAAAGATATCTGCACTCTGTCTAAATATATATATTTCAAGAAGCCTAACAACTTGATAGTCAGTTTTTTGATGTGCTACTCTGATTTTTTTTTATTCCTAGGAAATTTTAGGCTGGCTTTAAGCTCTAATTTTTGCATTCATTATTTTTGCCCCAGAATTACAGAACTTTCATTTTGAGGCCAAATGTTGCTCCCTAAACTGGTGCAGCCCCTCAGCTTCAGCAATTCCTGTGCTCTTGAGCAGCTCGGGTGCACAGGGATGCACAGGCTGGATCAGCAGGAAAACCAGACAACCAAGAATATTGCACAAGGCCTTTCAAACCTTGGCAGCACCTCCACCTCCACAAGTGGGGATGCATTTGCTCAGACCTCAGCACTAAAGCAGGGACTGTTCTGCTCCCCCAGGGATGAACAAACATATTTTGACCCCCAAGTGAGATAAATGTTTTACCACGAGCTCCCAAATGATTTCACCTGTATTCCTTCACCCCACGGTGTCACTGGCAGAGGCACAGGAACAGTGTGTGAAAGCCAAAGGTAATAAACACCATGTAGGGGACTGAGGTGCAACACATAGAAGGGATTGTTGTATCTGAGTATAGGCTCTAAAATGTTGTTAATAAAACAGTGAAAAAAAAAAATCATATCTGCCTTTCCCATTTCAATTTCAATGGCTTTCCACCATCAACTTCCCTTATGAAGTTATGGAGCCCAGCTAAGTCACTATGACTATTTTAAAAACAATAGGCATGGCCACAAAGGAGACTGCATCTGGTTAAGTGCGCTGAAGTTTAAAAATAGTTACACTGATGCAATTTCTGGGTGAGGATGGAGGCAACCTTGCAAATGGAAGGCTAAAATGTGTACCATAAATCAGCCCCAAAAGTTTGTCAAAACAAACATCACTGCATAGTTTGCATGCTCCAAAATATACTTAATTTAACTGACTGGTTCTTCATGATCCAACAAAGAATTTTATATTTGCTAAATGTTAACCTGTGCTTTACTGTTTTGCTGAAGCCCAGCCTAACAGAAGGGCAGGTGAGTGCAATTTCCAAATTCCTAATTTGCTTTACCACCAACCCTAGTCCTGTTTCCTCATTTTCATTTGCCATCAGTGTCTTAACAAAATAGTGAATCCCTCATAAAAAAAAAATCAGTAAATCTCCCTAGAGTCAGAACACAGGACCAGAAAAAATCCTGTAAGGTGTAAGAGCATCCAGTACAACAGGACTGAACCCTGAGGCTCCAACATCCACTGGTACATTATGGCCATGCTGGCCACGTTTAGTTGGTGATAATACAGAAACTATTCTAGATGAAACACAGAATTCTATCTCAATCTAAATTCTCACAGCCAAACCATATATTAGTATCAATTACATTTTTATGATATGTTCCACTATCACAAAGAAAAAACCAGAACCCCACATCCCTCAAATTAACACCTCCCACTAGATTACACGGTGCAACAATTAGAAATTCACCTGAGATGGATTCTACAGGAAACCAAGAATTTATTTTCCTGATAAAAAAAGGATCCCACTAATATTCATTTTTAGCTGGGGGTCTCTTTGTTCAGTAGAATTGAGGAAGTCTGCCCACAACAGAGAGCTTGCAGTAATCATCTTTCAGAAACAAGAACAACCCGTGCAGAAACACAAAGCAGTTCTGCCAGGGACAGGGAGTGCCTGTAATCCAGTTTCTTCAAGGGAAATTCAAGTACCCTAAGAGTTCTTATTCCTCATCTGATTTCTCTCACAAATCACAGGCTCTCTAATGCAGTTTTCTGGAGTCTGAGAATCATAAAGTCAAATATGAACAAGTCTAGTGGAAAATCTGTGACGCTAATCTTGGCCTACGTTGTACTTTTAACAGGCACTGAATTTGTGCACCGGATTATCCAGATGGCCATACAGGAATCATCCTGATAGGATTAAACCTTTGTGCTGAACTCTGCTCCATCTGTTCCGGGAGGTTTGCCTATCGCTATCGGAATACGAATGCTCAGCCTACGTCCAACACCACGACTGAGAGCACCCATTTACCACACACACACACACATGTACATGTGCACACACAGCTCCCCAACAGCTTGATTAGTAATGTGAGATGAAGTTACCCCGAAGTTTACCACCAAAGAAACATATTGGTTTTATTACTCGTTGGAAGAACAAAGCGCGCTATATCTAAATTCAAACAAAAGAGCGTTTTTGTTGTTGTTCTGGGACTTGTTCAATTCATTAAACCATAATACTGCCATAAATTTGTAGATGAAGGCATGACTAAACATAAAGCAGCAAGGCTCTTCATCTTTGAAATCTATTAGTGTATGAGGATGTCTGACACAGTGGCACTTTGAAGATGTCATGGTTAAATATTTCAGATTAAAAAACAGCCAGCAACAAAACACATGCGTGCACACAGCACTGGTAGCTGCTCTTTGCAGCTTGATCTAGTCATAGCCCAAGAACAAAAAAGTAATAATCAGTGCCAGTAAAAGAAAAGCTCATTCCCATTAATGTTTCTTTCTGCTTTTATTATCTATTAATGACAGACTCCTGCATTCATTGTTGCAGCCTGCCAGATGCAGCAAAGATCCATATTCATCATGTGCAAAAACTGTGCTGGGGCTGCCTCTGACAGGTTAGGTAGAGCTGCCAATGGAGGGACCAAGGTCCAATGCATGGCCTCTGGTTTCCAGGCCCTGGGCCAAGGGGAAAGGTAGGGAATCTGGCTCTTCTGCAGGAAAAGCATCCCAGTGATCAGAGGGTTTAACTAAACTTCTCTTCTGGCCAGAAATACCTTGAAAACTAATGAATATGTGGGATGGAAAGAGTGGATATGTGAATTAATTACTATTGCATAGTAATATTATTGCATAGCAATTATTATTGCTACATCATTATTACAGAATTAATAATAATAGTAATAATAATATTTTTATTATTGTTATTAGATTCAGCAGTGCAATTTAATCCTCAGCCCCTGTTTGTGATGGCAGTGGGACAGAGATGGAGGCAGCATAACCTGCACTGCACTTCAAACAGCAGCTGGGGCTGAGTTGCACAGACTGAGACCCCCTTGTCTCTGCTGTGCTGTGTCTCTCAGACTGCTCCTTCCTCTGTTCTTTGTGCTGCTCCAAGTACAGGGTCAGGCACCCCCTCCCAGCCATTTAGGCTTTACTTGCAAAAACATAAGCATAAAATTATATTTATAGTTCATAGTATCTGTCCAGCAATGACACCACATAAAACCAGCACGCTGAAACTCTGAGTGAATACTTTGGACTCGAGCCTACGAATGCTTAGAGAAGTTGTTCTTTCAATGTCTCTGATAAAGTCATGCTAGGTTTTTATTTATTTATTTAGGGCCACATTCAGACCACCTACCTCAGGCATTTCAGCCTGTCAAATGTCAGACTGCAGCCCTGGCTGGGTGAGTCAGCCTGCCTAAATAAGGATCCTCTTTCCACTACACAATAAGCAGAAATGGGAAGACACCTCTGCAAGCCTGGAGACCCAGGGAGTTCCGTGCTGGCTCAGGAAAGTACCAGGAGACCTCAGCAGGACGATATCATACGTAGGGAGCAGCCAGAAGCAACCTCATAAAACATATTTGGCAGCTGATATTGAGCAGGCACCTGACTCTGGGTTTTCCTGCAGGCACCTCTGCTCAGGCTCAGGGCTGAAGGACAAGGCAGCACTCACCGCCACCTTCAGGGTCGCAATCCCAGGAAAACAGTAATTTTCCCCAAAGGGCCCCTAATCACAGTAGCTTTACCTTTCAGTGTCTCAGAGAGCCAAACGTGCTCAGAAATATTTCTTTCACCCCCTGTTCTTCTCCTCAAAGAGCCCAGGGAGCTGAGTGATGCTCTCACCTGAACGTCCTGCAGGAAAGTGCTGTGACCTCAAACCCCAGCCCATGCACTAATGCTGTGGCTGGAAAGATGAGCAGTGCTGTGGTCAGGCAGAATTTGCTCCAAGTTCTGGCCTTCCCTGTGGGCATGGATCAGGTAACACCAAACCTATGAATTCCATATGCAAGCCCAGGTTTTCAGGGAACAGCAACATGAGCTGTCTGTTCAGCCTCCAGCAGCAGGGGAGAGATCCAGCTGCCATTTCACAACTCAGGAGGGACCTCTGTGGGAAAAGCACTTTGCTTTTTCATGGGATAGAAGCAGAACCTCTGAGAAAGCTGTTACAAAACCATAACGATATGGTATTAACCAAACATAATTAATTCTGAACTTCCTTAAGTTCCCAGCGCTAACAGGCACTTCAAGGGTAGTACAGCAAACAGCACACAGGTTCCTGCAGCACCTGGGACCAGAATTTTGGAAGCATCCACCAATCCAGTGGTTCAAGTAAGCAACTAATGGAATTTTCAAAGTACCTCACAGACAGATGGAAATTCTGTGGCCAGAGTTTTAAGAATCCCACTAAACACCTACCTGCAGCTTTAGGCATCTTGGTGCTTCACCAGTTTGGATTTAGGTCCAAGAATTTCCTCAAAAAATTGCTTTGGAGTACCTACACTCTTGGATGACCACTTGTCTCACAAAAAATGGGTGAGAAGTTCAGAAAATACTAAACATCCACATCATGAAGGGTGGTAACTCATTAAGTGTTTCGCTGTGGCCATTGTAACTTAATTTGCACATCTAAATGTTTGAATTACTTTTGAGAAATAACCTTAAACTTCTAAATTTCAGACGAATTTTTCATGAAACTTTATTCTTCATCTTTTTAATAAACTTCCTAAGCCCATTCGCTTTGCTCAGTGAGGTCATAAACCAGCACTGCTTATATTACAGTCACTTTCACACCAAGGATTTGTTTTGTCACAAAGAGAACTATAAATTCATGGAATGAAGGTGGAAAGCAGAAAGGACTAATTGTGACACACAAAGCTTTCTGGTTATCCTCAGCAAACAGTTTGGGCTAAGATTTTTAAAACCACTTTATGAAGTTATTCTACTAGCTTTAATGAAAGCGCACTTTTTGCAATGCCATACACTCCCAAAAGTCTTGTACCCTGGATTTGGGCCAAACACAAAGCCTTTCTTCATTCCAGTATTAATTATTAGTAGCTTATTTTTATTCTTTACTACTAAACATTAATAACTTTCAAATAGCAAACCAGATTAGAATAACCACTCCAAATATCCCACCCTGGTGGGCCCCATTTTCTGCATCAGTATCCTGGTTTATGCTGTTAACTCATTTCCTTACATGTGGAGGAGCCCTGTCAAAATCTCATTTTTCTGAGGAAACACTTGGCAGACAGAGATTTGAGGGCTCACTCCAATCCTCTCTCAGTTCAGTGACAAGATGAGTTCATTATTTGTGAAGTTTTCTAAACTGAATACTCTAAAGGACCGTTTTGTGGAAAATTTTCACCTAATCAAATCTTTAATCCTGAGATTGTTATCACTGAGTTGATTTACAGCTTTGGACATAAGTTTCATGGGAGCAAAGACCTTTTATTACCACTGATTGCTTTGGAGTATTTGAATACTGGGGTGCTCAACATGAAACATTTGGAAGTGTCCAGATACCTGCAAACTTCTGTGAACATCATTCTTTGAAAACCATGACATTTTATAACATCCAGAGGAATGCTCAAAAAATCACTAATTCTTGGCCTTCAACTTCCAAACCACAATTCACAAAATATTTTCCTTCGAAATCTGCCCAAACCACCCGGGGAACACAGTGAAAAAAAGTGTCTTTTCCCACCATAACACAAATAAAAGTATCCTATAATGAAAAAGCTAAATTAGAGGAATCTGCTCAGAAATAACATTAATCATACTACACAATGTTTTGTCGTTTCCTGGTGTGCCCATTTTGGAAGGTTGGAAAAACAACACCTGACAAAACTTCACTGCCACAGTGGAGTGTCTCTCAAAAATTTCTCCAATTCTAAAGTCATTCTTCTCCCCTATGATGCCATTGTATTTGTGACATGGTGGCCAGCAAAGCAAATTAAAATGTAATGAATACTCATCATCTATGAATATTCATTTCCTGTTTGAGTGCTGCTGAATGTTCCCCTGTTCTGGTGCCTGTGAAGTTTCTGCCAAACAGGGGAGTTAAGCTTTTTCTACTTGCATGTCTATATTCTAGTTCCTCTGGGGTCTGGAGAGAAATCTCAAACCTTCAGCAAATGGTTGGTCAACTCTTACAGTGGTTGGAAAATTTCCATCTGAACTTTCCTCTCTTGTGGGTCTGCTGTAACAAAACAGTTCTTTCTGTGCAAATCTGTATCAAAATTCAATGGCAGTTTTCCTTGTCTTTTCTTCTTTCTGCAATTTTTGGAGCGCAGTTCTGAAAGCTCCTCAGGGAAATTCACAAAATGCTCTCTATCTTCATCCAGGTACTATTTTTCCATGAATTCATGACATCCTCGTAACAATAGAGGGTAACAACATATGACAGCTTGACTTCCCTTAGATATTTGTGGGGAAGGGCTGTTTGGAGCATTTTATTTATTCATTTATTTATTCATCTGTTTGAAAAGTATAAAGGGCAGCTGCTTATGGCTAAAAATTGACACATCTTGTCTTAGTAAAATCGAGGTGTTTCCCATTCCAAATTTTCTTTTCTCAATTAAACATGACCCTAAATTCCGGATAAGTGACTGTCAAGTGGAAATCCTTTCTAACTGTGGTAATTGGAGTATTCAAATCTGCCTTTTGGGAAGATATTTCCATGGACATTACATAACAGCCACCCTTTCATCAATGACTAGAATATCTCAAATGGTATCTCCTAAGTCTCCTGCAGAAGTGTTACTACAAATATATTACACAATAACGTTTAAAACCCTAACAACCTCACTAACTCAAACCTCCAACTTCAAGCAATAGCTACACTCTAATGGCAGAACTGAAATTCTGGAATCTCCTTGCCTAAACCAGCCATTAAAAATCCATTTTCATTGTTCAAATCTTGTTTTCATTTAGCCTCAGACTAAAAATAAATTTTGAAAGATCAGAATTGCTGCAGTCAGATATTCCAAGCTTTTGAGTACCTCTCCATAATGGATGATTTATGACCCAGACAAATAGAAACAAAAGATTTTCTGCTTTTCGTTTGGCGTGACTGGCTGTGAGAAGGGCAGCTCCACCTACCCACCCACCCAGCTCTTGTGCAATTCTCAGCAATATCCAAGGAGAAATAAGGGATCTGGGCCTGCAAACAGCAACTCTGCTCTGGTGAAGATTAAAAAAAAAAAAAAAAAAAAAGAGACATCAGCAAAATTTAGTTAATTCAGTTTTGGTTGCCTGAATTGAAGCTGTACAAATCCTAGCGCTGCCATGTTTTGCTGATCTGGTGGATCCCAAGATTTCACTCCTGAAGAGATCATTTTGATCACCCAGGCTGACATTCTGCACAGCACCCACCACAGAACCTCATCCAGCAACTCCACGTGAGGCGTTACTCAAACCTTAACCTCTCCCTGACCTGCCATACGTTTGTTGGGAAAACACCACCTCCTTACTCAACATTTGGAACAGAGAACCTGCCACAGTACTGGAAGCTTACCTCAGCCCTTCCCAGAGTTAAAATCTTGTTGAGATCATCATGAGCCTTTAGCTACCAATTCTCTCAAGTAAAGCATCTTGACTCTCTGGCCATGTTTTGTCTCTTTGGAGGGACAGATGCTCCAACTCCACCCAAGTTCACATTCTGAACTAATCCAGCCCTGGTGTTCTCACTTGTATTAGAAGTTCAATCTGATCATGAGAGAAAAACTTTGTTTTGAGGGTGACAGAGCACTGGACCAGGCTGCCCAGAGAGGATGTGGAGTCTCCTTGTCTGGAGATATTTAAAACCTGGCTGGATGTGATCCTGTACAACCTGCTCCAGGCAAACCTGTTTTAGCAGGGGGTTGGGCTGGATGATTTCTAGAGGTTCTTTCCAGCCCCAGCCCTTCCCTCATTTTGTGAAACAGAATAAGTCCACAGGGTAGCGAAAAGGTTAATATTATACACTCAGTGAGGTCAGGCTCCAAGAACACATAACAAGCCATTATGTTAAAAATTGCCTGAATTTATGAGTCACCGCATTTATGAAGGAACCGATATGAAAAAGACAACTTGGCAAAAATAAAGAAAATTATTTCCAGCTTGAAGTTTTGCAATTCTTCAGTATATCAAGGCTCACTTACTGTTATTACTATCCATGTTGTGCAATGTTCTGAAAGTCACATTTTTTTCCCCTGTGTATGCATAGAGATGTCCAACAACCCAAGGTATTCTTCCCTCATAGAAAATAAATTAGAAAGCAGACATAACTCAGAATATCATACAAGATCCCCTCAAGTAGAGTGGTAGAATCCTAATATTTTTTTTCAATATTTCCCTTCTAAATAATAAATCAAGCCCACTGCATTTCTCTATATGGAATGATATGATGCAGAAAAAGCTTGTGTGTTTATATTTTTCATATAATCACAAAAACATTCTTAAGCTCAGCACTAAACTATAACAGGTGCTTCCACCCATGGATGAAACAAGTCAAACTTCAACGTTTCTTTGTTTAAACCCAGGCAGTTTTTTTAATGCAATAGTCCCTACTTTTGATGGGCAACCTGAACCTACACTAACTAAGGGTAAAATGTACCAAGTTTTGAAGATTAACCCATCTCAACTGAAGCTAAAAATTTTGCTTCAGTCAGTATTATGCCTTGGGGTGACAATTTCATCAAGTAGCACAGAGAGAGGCACCAACAAGGGAACTGAGGGATAAAATGGTTTAAATGGAGATGATAGGATCATCCTCTCCACTCTACACACTGCCCAAAATTTAGTGCTTAAAGTTGTGCCAGAGCCACTTAAAGCACAAGAAGAAAGTCACTAAGTCACATTTCTGAGCATCTTTCAGGAATCACTCACCACGTGCAACTGAATTCATGGTATTCAATGTCTATCCTCAACAATTCTGTTACAGGCAGATCAGAAATGAGACCCAAGAGCAGTTAGTCTCGAAGCTTTATTTTAAAGATTCGCCTCTCAAGATAGTTTATAAGGTGAGGGACAAATTTCCTTTTTCTACTAATCCAAACAGAAAATACCAAATTCACTGAGGCACAGTCCAGCAATCATTTCTGCTTTCAAATCTGAGGACTCAGCGGAAAATCTGTGATTGTGCAGTAACTGTGATCTCTTAGATGGCCCAGGATGGGCAGGATTGGCAAGAAAAGCTCTTTAAATGCCCCACTGCTGACAAAAGGATCTACTTGTCATATACAGCTGAGGCACAGCCACTACTGCTTTTTATTTCTTGTAGGAGATTTTGCACCTGCAGACAAATGGTTGGAGCCACTCATTGCTGTCATGAGCTAAAACAACATTGTAAAAGCTTGGCTGTCTCAGGTACCACAATAGTGATCAAATAACCCAGCCAGGGACTATCTTTTCCAGCTTAAGGCAACCAGTAGTAATGGTTTTGCTACATAATGACTTATTTTAGATATAAACAGACAGAGATTTATGTATATTTCACATTAAAATAACAGCAGGACGTTGCTTTGGAAATCGTGGTTACCTCCACAATCGTGGTTACCTCCACTTCCCCCTGCAGCCTCTGACATCACATCTTTTCATTTGTGTCTGTTTCTACCCTGCACCTTTTCATCTGCTGCTGCTGTTGAGCTGACTCAGAACCAAATCATCAGCAAACCTCACCATCACCTAATCCTTCTGTGCTCTCCCATGGAGGAGAAAGGAAAAAAAAAAAAAAAAAGAAATAAAACTGTCCCTTTAAAAACCCAAGCATTTAAGCTGCTTGTCAGTCGTCTTCCTGACAAGGCCACTTGAATGTATTCAGGAATATTTGCATAAATGCTCGCAGTGAGTTCACCGTGGCAGCTAGTGCTAATGGTACATAAAGTAATTTAGTCACTTCTCTTAGGCATCCTGTCAGGGTGATAAGCACCCCCTCTTTGCCTTGTTGCATATTAGATCATTAGATAATAAAGTGTTAGAGCATGCAAACTGACAGGGTCTCAGGGACTATCATTTTTCGAGGGCATTGCATTCTGCCAGTGAGGAAAAATAATAGAGAAACTGATGCTGCAATTGCCTTTACATTCTTGTAAAGACATTCAAAAGATTTGAGGAGAAAAAAAGAATTTTTACTTTGCAACGATAGGAGAGTTTTAACTGGAAACTTTGCAGTGGATTTATTGCTGGTAAACTTGAAAAGAGTTGTTGCAAGCCCTGCCAGAACTCTCCCCTCCCATAAGTTCATCACTTAAATTTCATTGGAAAGATTTTGCTTTTAAAATCGACATCCTGGGATGAACTACAAGCTCAAATATATCCTACTGGTTGGGGCCTGTTGGCCCCTGACTATATATCTTACTATATATATGTAATTTGGAAAGGTCAACCACACCAGCTTTCTGGTTTACCATAAGCATAAAACCAGTGAGAATCCAACTATTTGTGAATGAAAAAGTGGTAATTATTGAAAACCACAGATTACTGTGGCTTACCCTATTTATACCACACAGAGATGGATGAAATAATAATTGGCCTCTGCCAGCTATTACTTTTAATATATTTATTTGAAAGATGAGCTGCTTAACCCACTGGCTTCAAGGGGGCAGCATGTGGATACAAAACCAGGAGGACCTGGTTAAATTCAGAGAAAGGAGCTACAAAATGAACCTTCACTTTTCTAAGTGAAAAGTCTCAAAAGCAAGATATAAATAAAGATGTGTTGGATATCCCAAAAATAATCCAGGCTACCTGCTAATGAGATGGTGAAACCCAAATGGGGAGACACCAGGCTCCTGAATGGCTTGGGAGGTGCAGCTTTCTTTCCAGATTTTTGGTCCCAAAAGTGTCTTTTAGGTGTCAAATAAACTGTAACTCTGTGTTTCAGAACAGCAAACACAAATTTGTAAGGAAAAATAAGCTGGATATTGTCTAAGTAAAGTCAACAACCAGCACACCTTGCTACATTCTGTCTCCCCTTTGCCCAGCCCTCACAGTCAGGCATTCATTTCTATTGCCATCAGATATTTGTGTAAGAAGTTAAACATCTGGAAAAGTCCACAGGAATACATTTGGTCAAGGGTATATTATAGTCAGATCCCAGATTTTACAATCCTGTGATGAGCAGTTGCTCACCAGAGCAATGAACCAGAGACAAACCATGACTACTTTCACTTCCCATCTCCCTGCCTATGGACACAGCTCAGGTCAGTCTGTCCTTCCCCTGAGGGAGGCACAAAAGCTGGGAAGAGGAGAGGCAAACAAACTGCCTCTGATATTATCCAAAATGAAAATTAAAAAAACTGGACAAAAATAATACTTTCTGTGACTCAAACTAAATGCAGAAATTAATTTCAGTGGAGGAAACTGTCATCTGTTCCAATGGGTCTTGTCCAAAATTCAACAGCATTAAGCCTTTTCCTTTCTTTTTTATTTCTTTAGTTCAGTGTTTTAGATACCTAATAACATAATAACAACAGTTACTGGATTTTAGGGTTTTTTTCCTGTTTCTTGGACTCAGATGTTCAGAGAATTCCTGGAGAGCTGGACTGAAGGATTTAGGTTAAAAAGAAAGGCTCCACCAAGCCTTTGGGAAGAGAGCAATTTTATAGTGTGAAGGTTTGCTATTCAAAAGTAAGAATTTACTAGCAGTTGCTTTATGAGGTTGCTTGAGAGCTGCCTGAGAAAGCAGATTAGAAAAAATCACCTTTCCCACAAAATGTACATATGGAGATATTTTGCAGATGTTGACTTTTAATATCGGCACAGTAACTCAGGTGTGTGCAGCTACGTAAGCAGAGAATTATCTCTTTTGTTGTTGTTGCTTTTTGCCAACAGAATCCCTCAGGTTGTAGGAATGGGAACGACAGCTGTGGTAAAATGAGACACCACCATGCATGAGAATGAGGGCATTTATGTAAGAGAAATTAAGTACTGCCTCGACCAAAAACATGCACTGAGAAAACTGCAATAGGGAAAAAAGAAAAAAAATACGCCAACTACTTTTGTAGGAATATAAGAAAAAAAAAAAAACCAAAACAGGAATGTTTTTTTAAGACTAGACTTAACGGAAAGATTACAAAGTTGAACAGAAAGAAGTTTCCCTTTGTAATGCCTTCTGCTAATTAATAAAGACAGAGTTCATACATTCCTTATAAATTTCAGTAAAAATTATGACAGTGGTTTGTTTATTAAATTAGGTTGTTGGCAGGATGAAAAAAAAATTCTATAACATGAATTATGGCTGAAAATGGCTCACAGCCTACATAAAAAGTTAGAGCTAAATAAATACAGATGTAAGTTATGTTTATATAATGAGAAACGCTGCTGAGCTAAGAATTTTAGGTTAGTAAGTGTGAACTACAGACCCGATTCTGCAAACACTTATCAATACCCTCAGCTTCTCTGACACAAGAAGCCTCATTGATCCCAACAGGACCATATGTGAGCATAATCTTAAATATATGCATAAGTGCTTGCAGGACTGATGCCTGAAAGCATAAACAGAATAGAAAAGTATTTCCACAGGAATCCACTGAGCAGTATAAACCCACACATTTTCCCATTTCTCAGCATTAATAATTTCTTTTAACATATCTACTTAACATTTTTCTGAGTGGCATTTGCTTTCCCAGAGAAAATTTTATCTGGTTTCTTCAAACTCTTTGGAAAAATCTATTTAATTATTCATCAGATCCTTGGCAAATATTTGTGAAACAAACCAGCATAAAGGACTGGTGCCTTCTACACTCAGCTACTTCAATGGGAGCTGAGGGTACACATCTCTTAGAGGGAGCAAGCACCTATTGAATTTAGGATTATAAACAGCTTTGAAGACAAAGAGCTATTCTACCAAGCTGGAACAGGGAGAGGGGAGTGAAATGCCCTCTGTTTTTGTTTTGTTTTTCAGCAGTAGTCATCAACTTTGAGGACAAAGAGCAAAACAAAACATTAATCAAATCCAGATTTTTCAAAGTACATTTGCACTCAACAACTCCCATTTTAAGCACCTACAGTCACCAGCAGATGTTCCCTTCCAGGACCAGCTGACCTTACAAGAAGAGATTACTGTCCCCAGGCTGCTTCCAGCCACGTGCCCCCCATCCCACCCTTGCTGAAGTTTACTGTGCTTTCAGAAAAGCCAAAATGCCTTGCACCATTTCTCCTTCAATCATTTCAGCAACAAGCTAGATTGGCAAAGAGTGATCATTTAAACGGTTTAATTCAAATGAACTTTATTGGCCTGGAAGAGACCAGGGAGCAAGCATACAACCATCCTAGCTGGCATTCCCAATGGTGAAGAATAGCCTGGAGCAGGGAGGGGAGACAAACAGCTGTGGGAAAAGCAATGTCCTCAGCTGGCACAGCTGGAGCCAGAAAAGAACATTCATCCATGGCTTGAGTAAGCAGATGGATTTCCAAAAGGGCTCTGCTTTCATTTAAGGCAATTCAAAGGAACAGATGAATCTCCTAGAGAGCCCAGCACCCTATAGATAGAAGAAATGCAATCCAAAATTTGGGTGCTGAGCACTTCAGAAAATACGCAATATCCTTTAGATTCAAAGTCAAAAATCAGGGCAGTCTGGAAAAAATAATCAGACTCCTATTTTGGGTGCTGACTAAATGCTCCCAACATTTAAAAAAAAAAAAAATCACCCCGTTTCCCTGCCTCACAGGACAACCTCTGCACCCATGTTTGCTTACTTGTATGTCATTTCACTACATTTAGAGCTGACCTACTTGAAAAATTCCCCCTTTGGTCTGGAGGCCAGTCCCTTTCAAACTGGCCCCAGAGATAATAAACTCTTGCAAGGACACTTTTGAAACCGCAGCAGCCAGAGACACAAAAACCAAACAAACGCACATTTAAAGTAGCAATGCCAACCAATGAAAATGATTTGCCTACCATGTTCCAGATAAGAAGGCGTACCTTCCGAGGGATCGAGTCTTCGAGCTCTCCGCCCGTGCTTGGAATTGTTGTGCACAAACATATTGTCTGACACTGCCAACACGTGGCCATCAACATTGACTGTCGTAGACACCACGACCTGCAAGCACAAGAGCAAGACGGGGAAAAATCTGGATGAATCCATGTGTTTTTTAAAAAGCACGGAGCGTAATAAACTCAGTTAAATAAATAACAGCTGGGAGCTGCAGAAAATTGCGAAGCTATTTCGCATAATAACTGGTGCTTATGCTGTACAAATCTAACAAGAGACGCTATTGATGAGTGGGTCTTTGGCATCGAAGGCTTTTGATGCAGTTTTAAGTCAAATTGCAGAGTTTGTAGCTGCGTGGCAGACAGCGCACTGTTAACCATCATTTTAACAAGAGGATCTTTATTAAGTATTTTTTTCCCCTATATACAAGGGCAGCTGTGTTTCACCCTAAATTATCCTTCAGTTTCCCCGCCGAAGTAGATAGAGATGTTGACATTGCAAATGAGAATCGACTCAGAATAAAAGAAAACAAAAGTGTATTTTGTGAAGTCGTAACAAGAGTCGTTGCCTGCCTCGCCCCCACCCTTCTCTGCTGCTCTCCCCTCAGCACAGTCACTGCAGGTTGTTGGACTTGCCCAAATTTCTCCTGAGCTCCATCATAAGGAGGTAGAAGCATGTTTGTGTACCCACACACACGCTTGACAGTGGGGTCTTGATCTGGAGAACACAAGCCTATTCATCCAGTGTTAGAATTATTTGTATTTCTCAACTTATCTCAATGTCAACACCTGGGATTTGATTTGAGGCAAGGTGAGGGAGACACAGCAGGACTGCACTGGAGGAAGGATCAGAAATTTCTGCTCCCCCAGAGCTGCCCAGGGCAGGAGAGGAGCCAACCCAGCAGGGGCAAACAGGTAAATGATGGCTCCAGAGTAGAAAACCCAGCTGCTCCAAGGTGTCCAAAGGGACTCATCAACCCTGAGGATCCTAAAGGAAATCCCTGTCCAGGCAGAGGGCACGTGAGTCGTGCAACATCACGGAGAAACAAGTGATGAGAGCTCATCACACCACATCTCCTCCTACCCCATTCAGACCAAGCAGTCTCACAGCCTCCATGGCTTTTTCATTCAGCCACCCCTCCTACTTTTCCCTGCAAAAGTATGGCATTCCCAGGGTTTTACCCCAGCCAGAGATTTGGCCTTCAGCTGGCTGCTGGTTCGCCAGGAGCACGCGTTGCCTTCGAGAACTTTGACTAAAACAATAAGAAGAAATGACCTACACTTCTCCTTACATTAAACAGGGAAAGGGATTAAAGACTGAAACCCACAGAGATATGTTTATTCATGCGACCTCTTACAACCAAATATAATAATTGTCTGTTAATTGCAGTTTCAGCTCCCACCTCATGCTTCGACATGTGAAACAGCAATCAGCAGCTCCTGTTTAATCCACCTATTATGTTGACTAATTAACTTTGCTCGACAGTTTATTTCTTCCTCCATTATCAGCCCCTGTCAGCCGCAAGCACAGTGCCGCAAAGGGGGACCTCAGCCCTTTTGATTGATCACCGATAGATTGACATGCAGATTAATTTAATTAGAATCACCTCACTTGAGAAATGAAAGACAATGGCAAGGGGGCTAATAGATCTGCTCTTATAATGAGGCAAGCCTCCAGAGCCACGGCAGAGGATTTCTGATTTATTTTGCTGAATTCCCCAGTCGCTCTGAAAGGCTCTCGCTTTAATTGTTCTTGGTTTTGAGAGGCTTTAGCCTCTGAAGAGGTGAAATGCTTTACAAGGATTGGCAAACATTGCTTCAACTCTCTCAGGAAGCTGCTGCCTCTCAAAGTTGGTCAAATGGGGACACTTAAAGGATCGCTTACAACTATTCAATTTCATCACTTGAATTGAAGCTGAAAAAAAAAAAAAAGAAAAAAAAGAGTGAAAGGAAAAATTTTCTACCTATTTCTGGCCCAAATTAAAGTACTCAAAAAAGTAAGCAAAGCCACTAAACTACCCAGAGCCAATCCTGAAGTCTTTCACTTTAAAAAGAGGAATACAAAAGAGAATATTTTACATCTAAAAGATCCTAACCCCTTCCCTTGGAATGGCATTCCAAGCAATAGATTTTCATGCATGTTTTAAGTGAAAGATATTAAAATACAGAATAAATGATTCAAGAGCTCCTACAGATGGAAATTTGGGAAAAATAAAGCACCAAATACTACAGATAAGTTTTTCTGAAATCAAACTAAGGAGAGAAAAAAACCCAAGCTCTATATATAAAATTCCAAAAGGGATTTCAAAAGTAATTTATCCATTGAATTCCTGAGGGGTAGAATAAAGTTTATGATATTTTCAATAAAATATGATCTTATAGTAAGTGGCTCGGGGTTTGCAATCTTATTTGTGCACTTGCAACCATTGTAAATTCTTTGCAAGTGGGATTTTGAGCCAAATCCTTGGCATCGCCTGTCACAGCTCCATGATTTATGCCAGCTCCTTATCTTCTTCTATGGGTCTGATTAGATGCATATGAAAATTACAAAATTACAATTAATAACAATGGCTTCAATATAAAAATATTTGCCCCAATTCCAAAATGCTATAGGTACACAGAGACCTCCCCCTGAAGCTGATCGATCCTGGGCTGAAACCAAAACTTTTAACATTTTTAGAAATGGGATTCCAGAAAAAATAATGAGTCAAGAGAAGTAGCAGTAAGGTAGTTCTCAAACCTGTGAAAATCCTGTATCTAAGTAGCTGTTGCTATACATGCAACTTTCTAGGTATGAGCTTGAGGAAACAATCCTGTTGAGGCTTCATGTGAGTAAAGCTACATTTAATTTCCCCCTCCTCAGGTTTTCAAAACTGTTGATGCAACATATTTTGAATTACTTAACAATGTCTTCCTACCCCCCTCCTGAACAGTTTGATTTACTATGAAGAGACCACATTGGTGTGGTTCTTTGGTGTCGTTAGCAGCAGAAACTATAAATGGAATCCCCAAGAGAAACTGTTTCCAGTCTCAGGAAATGCAGAAAAAAACCTCTTATGTGTCTGTTTGAAAAAAAAATTAAAAAAAGATTATTCATAGTGCACCTGTAAGAAGCAACACGCTCTTGCTACTTAATTCTTTAAATGAAAATTCTCGTTAATAGAGGAACACTGAACGCACGCTGCACTGAGGAAATATTAATGCCTCTAATTATTAAGAGTGAAAAAATGCACCTTGAATATTGTGTGCCACAGTTACCTACTTGGATTGCTACAGAGCACTTACCTACTTACAAGTTCTACTCATATTTTTTAATCTAAAAAAATACTACACTCTCCTCATTTTGATTTTGAAACGACTGGGGTATGTTCAAGTTAAAACACATGCTAAAACTAATTTGTGGAGAAATCATAAAATTAGGGGGAGGGGACAGCCAGAGTATATGTGGAATGGGCACCAAGGCATCCTAAAACACAGACTGTAGCAAGAGGGAAAGGCACACTACAGTTTAATAAATGATTAATGAGGTGCTGACACATTAATGTAAGCACAGGGACAACCAGGTCTGCCAAATCTCAAACCTTTCCAAATTTTGTCAACAAAACACAGTTTTAATTTGAGACAGGCAAACATGGAAAATGATTTTGAGCTTTAGCTTTAGCCCTTCATAGATTTTGAATTTAAATCCTGTATCAACACCAGGGGAGACAGAGGTATGAAAGAAACACATGGGTTTACAACTTTCTTCAATGAAGTTGGCACTATCCAATGCAGTAACCTATCCCAGCTCTGTGGATTATTCTGCCTGCTATTAAATAGTTCAGTTTGTGAATACTTTGGAGCTTAGATTTTTTTTTCTCTCTTTAAATATTCAGAGACCAGGAGCCTGGAGATCAAGCTATTTATCCACGTTTAGCACTCGGCCTGTTTATTTGGTATAGTACCTCACCTAATATATCAAAATTAAACATTGCACAAGTCCTGATTTTTAACCACAGCCCATTAAGCTTTGCTCACTGATTAAGACATAGCATTTTCCTTGTGCTTTCAATTTTCTCCAGTGTAAGGTGAGGGATCTGATATTTTTGCAATGTCCCCAGTATCCAGTGGCAAAGGCAGAGAAAATCTGGCTAGGATTATTTCCAGGTTTGAAGTATGTCTTAAGTGTTAAATACGTAACTCCAGTGCTTGCCACTCTTCTGAAAGCTATAAATGGCTTGAGCACATCTTTATTTTCACCACCACTTGGTGACCTCTTCCTACAATGTGTTGACTTCTTTATTCTAGTAACTAAAAATCACTCTCCATTTAACAAGACACTTCAAAATATGCCTAACTAAGAGCACATAAGTACAATACATTCAGTAATTTTGCTCACGTGCTCAAGGACAGGCCGGGCACTTAATTACCTTGTTGAATTGGGCCACAGCTCTCACTGCTATTTTTCAGTCTTTTTTTTTTTTTTTTTTTTTTTTTCCTTTCTCTTCTCTGGGGATGGAGCCTTGCATGTCCAAATTCCATTATCTGGGATTCATGAAGCATCATCTCTGTCTCTTATGCAAATTTGCAATAAGACACAAGTGGCTTCAATTCAAACATGAGTGGCAGCATCCCATGGAGGCAAACGAGCAGCCTCTGCTGCAGGAGAGGCTTGGTAACAGAATCAAACAGCACGGCAATCTCTAAGTGACTTTCAAGGTTTTCATAATAAGTGAATGTTTGGGGTTTTATTCAGTGACACAGCCTGAAAAGTTTCCTCTAAATTAAAGCTTGACATGTGTCAGTTCACAAGCAGTTGTGCTTAAACAAGAACAACAAGACAGCTAGGGCACCTGGGTTTCATTAATTACAATAACATACAAAACTGTTTAGGTTGTATGAATGAGTTTTTAGTTCTGAAAAATCAAATCTGGGCAGAGTTCACTCATGACACCATCTAATTAGTAGTAGTATTATTATTACCACTAACTGGGGCACTACAGCCCATCCCACCAGGAATTATGACTTATTGCGATGAAGAATTCACAACCAGGCTGAGAATCTGCTCCATGGGGCTTCTGGAATAAAAAGGCAAGGTTGAGCAAAGGTGATAATTCACAACAGCACCAAATGCTGTGTGCAATTGGGCTGATGAAACATCGAGATGAAATGATTTTCTCAAGGACAAGCAGGGAGTGAGAAGCACAGCTGAAGTGCTGTGCAGTACTTGACTTCTCCTCCCTGACTGTCTCCTTGTGCTAACAGAGACACAACCAACACAGCCAGGGCCAGCACTGCTCCAGCACACACACTCTGCTGCCACTTCACTTGTCACATGCTTGGACATCTCAGACATGCAGGGAAATTTATTTTCTTCCAGGCCCACAACTGCTTTTATGTTAGACTTATCACACTCCTATATTTGCAAGCAAAGTTCAGGATAAATCCTCCTAATTCATTTCTGATTGTGAGCCTGAATGAAGAGTCACACGCAGGTCGCCTGAATCAATACGCACTCTGCCTCCTCCCTGTACTTTCCTAACATGTCTTGTATCAGATGATAATCATAATTCCATGCTGCAGAGGAAAAAAACAAACCCAAACCAACTCTAAAATCTACTAAGAAAGGAAATTTTTCACAGGACTGGTCCTTAGATAGTGCAAGACTCATGCCCTTGACCCTTCACTGATTCTCCCATCAAAACCATAATTGGTGTTCTAAGAACTTCCAGCAACTTTTGGAGACTGATGAATGACTGACCAAAAGTTGGACATATCTGTTGGCAGCTTCAAAGTCTAGCACAAGCAGAGGAATGTCTCCATTTTTGTGTGCATAAAATGAGCATGGTATCATTTAAAAGTATCTGGAAATACCTTATCCTTATGGGTTTTAACTAGAACTTTGACATTTACCACTGGAGACCTTGTAAGTCACTGGCAACAATTCAAAGACAGCTGACAGCAAACACAGTGGCACAGATTTCACTTGGTTCCTACACAACACTGCTTCAAAGATCCAGGAGCACCACAGGATTGAGATACTACATGTACACTTGGTCCTTTTCACCCTAAGAAATGATAAATTAAGCTTGGACTCCATAGAGCCCAGCTGTTTTATTTTAAGAAGTCTATTGCTAAAAGACCAAGTTCAAAATTAAAAAAAAAAAAAAAAAGAAAAGGGAAGAAACAAAAGCAGCTATTGTAAAACAATAAGCCTGGGCACTGAAGAGAATGCTGCAAGCTTCAATGCCACCCTGTATGAGAGTAGGAGTGGTTCACTTGGCTGAAAGTGATTAATTTCTTGAAAATGCTGAGGTCACGCTAATTGACATGACCTGTGTAATTAAGCAGTCTCTGTTTACACACGGAAAGCTCAACTGCTGTGAAGCTGGGTTTGTATGACAGAATGTCTTTAGAAGTCAAAAGATCAACAACCTTTCCTATGTCCTACCTCCCCGCCGACACAGCTCCTGATTGCTGTTCTGAGGGAACACGCACAGGCATTTCCATATGAAAATCAGCCTGGAGCCTGGGCGAGCACAGCCCCAGCAGAGTGTACATGTTGTGAAGCAAGCTCTGACAGGCCCCAGGGGTGACTGCTCGGACTAAATCCCCGTGCTGGTGAGAGTTCTTTTCTCACATTCTCTTTCCGTGGTAATGCCCTCTGGAATCACAGGAGAAACGTGACAGAGGGAGGAGTGTGGGGTGAGAAGCTGAGGGCTCTGCCATGCTAAGGCTGGCTTTTACACTGATTAATTTAATCCCTGTGGCCATATCTCCTCACTCCTTCACTTCCCTGCTCAGCACCCTTCTGGCCTTCCAGCATTGCTGCAATTAAGCAGGTCAACAAAAGACATTCTACGTATAAATAATATTGTCACTTACATAACATCCAATACTTTTTTTGAAGTGCAACAATGCTGAAAAAGAAGCAAATAAGGTCCTGAGTAACTACCGAAAGCAGATGTATTTTGGAGTTGCCTTTCTCCATGTGGTCTGTGGGACAAATCTCTTGTTTCTTCCTCAGAACCTTGAGGCAAGGCCCCATGGACAGATTCTGCCATATTTCCTCCATGGGCTGTATTTACTCCTCCCACCAAAAGAGAAGGTCCTTTGACTCTCTACCCCATATTTTTATTCAGTGCATACCCCGGTAAAGCATTATTGCCACAGTCAAAGATCAGGTCTTCAATAAAAGGGTTGGAGCAATTATTTCTCAGCATTGCCACCACTCCGCTCTGCAGCCAGCACTGAGGAAGTGCATGTACAGACCACCTTCCCAAGGGACAGGGATGTTCTTCATCCCAAAATGAGCTGTGACATAGGTGGAGCATAAAAAGATGTCCTTGGCCATCTGAAGCTGTGTTGGTATTTCAGGTCCCAAGCTCCAGTGCCACGAGATGCAAAGTGGGGAAATACCAGCCCAAAGCATCCTAAGAAAGAGACACTCCATGGTAGCTTTTTCCAAGTTCTGACTACAGGGATGGACCTTCAGCCCATCAATGCACATTTATGACTCTTTACCACTGCTCAGGAGTAACGAGTGTAGTCAGGAGCCTGATTTTATTAATTGCTCTTACACCTTCCTCTGCCCCAGCCAATAAACAAGGGGCAGGGCTCACCCTGTGTCTGCATGAAAACAAATAGCTCCCCATGGAGAGACAAATATCTCAGAACAGGGGAGCCCCATAGCTGAAAACAACAGCGAGGTCATTCTGATTTTTCCTTTCCATGCTTTCCCTTCCGGTGGAGATGACATTATCTTCAAGAGTGCTCTCTTCCAGAGCAAGAAAACCCAACTACTTCCTGCCAATTCTGCTGTGACAAGAACTCCTCAGGCAATATTTTGTGACCTTATGTTTTTAGCATCTTCCAGTGAATTACTAGGTTAGTTTGGGTCAAAGTACTTCTGTCCCTAACAGCTGCTGATCTTTAAAGGAGGAAGCGTGTCCGACTGACCTGGAATCGACGCATGTCTCGAGGGTTTCCTGCATTTTTTAGGCAATTTTGGTTACATTTGAGGAAAAATTTCAAGAAGAACCTGTGGAGAGAGAGAAACGAACATTAATGTCTTATAAATAGCGTGTAGCGTGTAAAAAATACAACATCTGCACGTTCGGTCCAATGAAGACTTATCAACATCAGTATTCCTAACCCAGACAAATCACCCCCCTGCCCATCCAAAGAGGGAGTGGAGCTTGCCTAGGCCTCAATCTAGCAAAACACGTGAGCACATCCTGAAAATTTAAACACTAATTTCACAGCTCTGTTGTGTCAGAGCCATTAAAGTTTGCAGAGTCAGTCCCTCTGTCACGCCAGGCTCGATGTGCCATCCAGAGCAATGAGGAACAGACACGTTTTTCAGCACAGCAAAAAAGGGACAGAAAAATGCTAGATGTGAAAATTCCCTGGGGTATAAATGGGGGTTTGTTTTACAAGTTTGCTGTCACCCACAAGTTTTGATTTAATACAAAAATACTGAAAATGTTCCATACAGTTGAAATCTCCCTCCCAGGATTAAACCAAGTTTGTGCATAAAATTAATGCTCAAATAGTGGTTAGTGGAGCCCAAATCCCTGAGAGGAGAAGGGGAAGCCTTGGTCAAAAGAATGACTTCATGGAAAAATGAAATATTTTTGATGCAGTCTATTTCCTGACCATACACAGTTCACTGAAGTAGCTATATGACCCTGACATATATCTCTAAGAAAAGACACTGCCTTTTACAAAGCCAAAGAAAAAAGCAAACATTTCACTGAAAATATTTCCTTCAGCGTTATGCATCAGTGGACTGTAAACTCATAAAGACAAGTCAATGAATAATAGTGGGTCTCAGATTCCAGGCTTCCTCCCTGAAAGCCAAAGTTTATCAGCCTTTTGTCCAAAATAAACTACAGACTAAGGTCTACTAAAGCTCAGCCGTGCAAATTTTAATCCTACAGCAAGTTAAAAGCCCAGTGTAACCCGACAGGGCAGCATTACACATGCAATAGCCATCAGTGACTAAGCAGAAGTTCCTCTGCCCTGTTCCCACATACAGCAGTGGGGTGGGGAGCAGTTTGATCCTGTTATTACTTTAAATCTGAATGTTAACTTTTGCAAGCAGCCCTCTTTTAGCACCCAAACTGAACGCTAGGTCAGCAGAATTTGCAGACTGTCACCAAGAAAGGCATCACTGCAGGGTAAACAGCTTCAGAAAATCCCTTTTTGATGAGCAGCATTCTTGGCCCTGCTCTAGTTGTGATGCTGCCCCTCAACAAGACAAGTTTTGCTGCTTGTTCCTCCACATCAAGAAAATCAGACAAAGCAAAAGGCTGCAATGATAAATCAAACCTACGAGGGACTGTTTTCATTAAAGAAATGCAATGTAATGAGGAGGATTAGCAAGTGTGATGCTTGGGATTATCAAGGACTAGATCTCCTGGCCCAGGAAGTCTCTTCTAGACCTGAGCTTCTAAATAAGAACAAGCAATAAAATAAACATCCACCACACTAGAAGAGGGGTTTGGAGACAGTGTTTGTTTAAAGGAAAGAGCAGTGCAAGTCATTGCATTTCTCAATCAAGCAGGTTCTGATATTCAATAATGGAAAGGTGGTGCTATTTGCTGTACATATGTGTCTTTTTAAGCCGCTAATGGCCAGCTGTGACAGCCTGACTCAGATTGTGTAGAAGGAGCTGTCAGCACAAATCTTGGCATCTCGGATCCAGACAACTGCTTGCCACCAGGCGAGGGTTTGTACTTGTGCCAGAACGGATTTTGAGAGACAAGCAAATAGGGCATTAATTCCGCCAAAGAGACGCGAAAAGTGGGGAGAGCTCGGGATCTTACACTTCAGATGATGGCTGTCCTGTCAGCAGCTCGTCATTTAGCTCACGAGCTATGAAGGGCAGAGACATCAGATCCCTCTTGCCCTAAGCTGGCCCTGCCTGCCGAAACGCTGGCAGGACTGGAAGACCACCCCTCCACACGAGATTGCTCGCTGAAATAAAAAGCCTGGCCATCTGTTCAGAGGCAAAGACATCCTTGTCAGCTGGTGCCTACAGCCTTGAACAGGCCCTTATGTGGCAAAACCTCTCAGAGGCACTCACTCTTTGGGGAGAAGCTGGCGCTGCCCTGGGCTTACCGCGGGATTTTGGCGACTTCGCCCAGGGCTGAGAGCAGCAGCTGCCCACCCAGTCTGCCACAGCTCCC
Source organism: Sylvia atricapilla (assembly GCF_009819655.1). Lineage (NCBI taxonomy): Eukaryota > Metazoa > Chordata > Aves > Passeriformes > Sylviidae > Sylvia > Sylvia atricapilla. The sequence continues at coordinate 14,639,976 of NC_089153.1, forward strand.
CAGCAACACCCCAGCCCCGAGGAGAGCTGGGGCATGGAGCAGCTCAAAACAGCTAAAAATTCCTGCTATGGCTTTGTCGAGCACACGAATAATGGGCAGTGAGGGTTGGTGGTTGATTTAAGGGCTCGTCAAAAAAAGATGGAAAACCCCTTGTGGAGCTCTCTGGAGAAACACTGGGCCTTCTCCCCCCTTACAAAGCCTGAGCTCATGTCATGTCAAAGGCTTGGAAAATCACTCTGAAATACAAGAGTTGACTTTTGGGATCTGCAAAACTCTAGCCCAAAGTTCCTCAGTCTAACTCCATTTGCACTGTGCTATAACCCCCAAAGGCTACAGAAGTTTCACCAAAATAAACTGCAGAAGAAATGAAGCTCATCTGTTTAAACCTACCAAAAAACCTCAGGCAAGCAACCAAGCAAACAAAACTTCCTTTGAATTAAACCAACTCCAGAAAAAATTAACTTGCAAAAATAACAGCATTTTCAGAGGAACGCGAAGCTCACACAGCCAAGTTCACTCACTGTGTGTTAAGCAAAAAAAAAAAAAAATCACCAGTTTACAGAATACATTTTGCCAAGAGCTGTATTTTAATTCCACTGAAAGACAAAACAAACTATAGGGCTGCACTTTGTTTTGGAACACATCAGGGCTGGAGTCCCTCTGGCCACACAAAGCATCCCACACTCATCCAGGCAAGAGCTGAGCAGCTCCTGGGCTGGCACTGAACACCCTGGCTGATGGAAACCCCCATCCTGGCAGGAAGGAGGATGAGAACAGATTAGGACAAGAGCAGAGCAGTTTGATCCATGGGGCTCAGCCCAGGCTCTTGGTTCCTGCTTTAAGCCACTTGTTCAGGTGCCTTCATCACCTCAAGCCTGGTCCTGCCAGCATTGCCCATTAGCAACACTTCACTCTGCAAATATTTCAGATTTGGATTGACAGCCCTGGTCCAGGAGAAGTGCCAACAGAGCTGAGCTCTTTGTAAGCATAAACCTCCATCCCCATTTGCTCACATTGAGCTTCCTCACAGTGGGTTATTTTTTTTTTTCAATTCTAACTTTCCCTGCATTTGGCAGGACTGTGTACTATTAATGCTAACCACAGAGGATATATAGCATTAATACTCACTACTGGGGTCTGAAATTCATTTCCAAGATGAAAAAAAAATGTGCAAAACACAGGAGCATCAATAAAATCTTCAACTCTCTCTCCAAACTTATGTGACTGTTGAACACACACTCTTCTGCCACACAGGAGTCAGTCATCAATTATACTTATTGCTACCATTGAAGGTTTGGGGTTTTTTTCATCAATCAAAATCAACCAAAACATATTTTCTGACTCCCTTCCTGACTACTACCATCCCTGGTGTGAAGAGCATTTCTGCATGTGGAGCAGAGAAACAGAATCCAGCTCCATGCAAATCAGCTCAAGTCCAGGAACAAAAACTTTTTACAGAGCACTTGGATTTACTGACTCGCGTTGGTATTAAACCAAAGAATTCCATGCACCACCTTTATCCCACAGAGACGTGGCTGGACTGTAAGGAAGGGTAGTTTGGGGGAAAACCAATTAATTTTAGATTATGTTTAGGTGTCCCACGATGCTGCTCAGGGCAGGCTGCAAAAACTGCTGAGGGAGTGAAGTTGCTGAGCAATTAATCTGTGCCATGCATGTACTACGATTCCTTGAGTAACTGCAAGGTCCAGTGTAGAAATACATCCTCTGGTTAAGTACAAACCCCTGGGCTGAATCAGGCCCAAACTAACATGAACTTCTGTCTGCCAGGCAAAAGCCCTAAAAAACGTGCTATTGGCTGTTCTGGGAATGCTCTCTCCTTTGTTCACAATTCAATAGAAATTCCTTTTTTGGAGATGAAGTTGTGGGTTTTTTCTAACAAAACTCCTGCATTTCCAAAAAGATGGTGGTGCCAGTAGGACTGTGCTCTCACTCTCTGCTTGGAGGAACCAGGCTTGGTTCCTACTGCTACTTCCAACTCCTGAAACCAGCTCTGTCCTCACTCCTGCCTCATCCATCTATCCATCCTCTGATTCCCTTTGTTCCACTGATGGATCTGGTGAGCACCAGACCAGCTGGAGGTCACTCCAATTGTTTAAAATGCTCCCTGCCCCTTTCTGCTGGCCTCATTGTCCATCACACCTCAAACCCTTTGGGTTTGTGCAGCACCTTCCCCAGCAGCATCCCGCTCTTTGCCACTACCACAGCGATTTAAATTAAACACACGGCAGAAATGGAAATCCAAGTAATGAAGATGTAAGAGGATTTTGCCTTCCTGCTTTTCTTGCCACTACAAATTAATACTCGTGTTTATTAAAAATAACTCAAGAGTTAAATTAAAGAAAGCAAGCTCTGACATGATCTACGTTGGCTCTTCTGTCACTACCCTGAAGGAAATTTAAAGGAACTCAAACATGAAGGCTTAGCAGTAGGATTTTCTGGCCATTGCCACAATAAATATGTCTGTGGGAGGAGAAAAAAATAGTTGGAAAGAAGACCTGCTGCATTCCTGATGCTGAAGAAAAGCTTGTTTGTTCCTGATACATTGGAGAAGTTGTTCAAGAACAGTTCCTCCATGTGAAAATACGACGGCTGTCATGGTGCCAAGGTCAGCCAGACCAGTGGCTATCCAGAGAGTGAGCGCTGGTTATACAGCTCAGACCTGGCTAGGGCAAACAAAACTGACAAAACACACCTTTTCTGCGGTGTAAACATATTTGATAGAAAAAGGGCGACCTCAGACTCCTGCAGGAGACACAGCAGCAAGTATATGTGGGTTTGTAAAATTAGCAAAACCGAAATACACGGGCCGGGGCAATAATTAGCAACTTTCCATCAGATAAAAGGATTGCATGCCCATTCTGTATGGCACACCAATTCAGCAGAGTACTAAATATGTGCATAAATTTAAATACACAAGCAGTACTGATGGAGACAAAGGTACTACTCACATACTTGAGCACGTGGCAGGCCCAGCTCGGCTGTCAGCCTGGTGATGCCACAAAAACTGTTGTCTCAAACAACCCCTGATGGGTATTTTAGCTCTGGTGAAAACTTGGCATATCAAGAGGTACCAAAGCCAGCACAGGGCTGAGCCCAGAGGTCACCAAGGTTCACAGACTCACTGCCACTGCTCTGTTTGCTTCTACAGGGTTTTTTCTGCACTTTTCACGCACTTTTCTCTCTGTCAGTCTGTCACTTCTCCTGAAACTTCTGGTAACTTGATCTACTCAGTAATTTGTCACTAAAATAAAAATATAAGGAAAATGCAATTTTATTTGGAAAAGCAAATAATCTAAAGGTAGAGAGAGTACGTTTAGATTAGATATTAGCAAAAAAAATTTTTCCCTCTGAGGGTGGGAGGCCCTGGCACAGGGTGCCCAGAGAAGATGTGGCTGCCCCTGGATCCCTAGAGATGTCCAAGGCCAGACTGGATGGGGCTTGGAGCCACCTGGGATAGTGGAAGGTGTCCCTGCCCGTGGCAGAGGTTTGGAATGAGATGAGCCTTAAGATCCCTTCCAACCCAAACCATTCTATGATTCTATCATTCTATGATCTATGAAATATTCCTTTAGAAACTTCAGAAGGACAAAGTTAATTCTTTTCCCTTTTCAAGTTGACCCTTCCTATCAAAACTTCTATTTTAAAATGGCAAAATTCCAAATATTGAAAAACTTAGGATAAAATAAAGCTTTTTTTTATTCCTGAACAATAATTTCTTTAATTTTACAGCATTTTAAAACTTTACTTGAAGACTTTTTTTTTTTGGTTTTGGCTTTTTTTTTCCCTGGAGGTCTTTTCACATACAGCTCCCTGATCATGTCAGGTACCTTATTCACAAAAGAATAATTGAGACTTACACTGATATTTACCAACATGAGGCTGAGCATGGAAATCAAATATAAGCATGGAGGCATACATAGGCATAAACCTCCTATTACCCACATGTTCACAGCTGGATTTTACTTGGCTCTTTAGTCAATAAACAGCAGTAGCTACCTTTTGTGGCGTTTTTACAACAGGAAATTTATTCTGCAGAAGAGAAATTAAACACCAGATACAGCCATCTAACTCTCTTCTAAACACAACCTCTTGAGTTATCAAACATCCTAATTAAGAAAAAAAAAATCCCAAGTCTGTTCTCTCTGGATTCAATGTTCTTACTGATTCCAAATGGAGGCCAAATTAGACATGCATTTTGCATTTATGGGATGCTAAGCAATTCAGTGGTTTACAAAACCAACAAACAAACACCAAAACTAAAAGCATGGAAAATTATTTACTTTTCTAGAAAATATGTATCTTCCTCCTGAACTGCAGAAAAGGTCCAAGAAAAGCAATGTGATGCAGAGAATAAGCCTCAAGTAGTCAGAGCCTGTCGACTGAAATTCTTCAGGCAGAGCCATAATAACAGAAACATAATAATAATAATAATAATAATAATAATAATAATAATAATAATAATAATGTTGTTTTTTGTGAACTTGCTGTGGCTGCCAGAGCTCCAGCACTGCCAGGGTTTGCTGTTATAAATACAGTAAATATTCAGTCCAGCACAGCAAATAGCTGAGGAGGCACCCACATAATCACCAAATCAGAAGGCAGGACTGCCCAAACCAGCCTTAAATTACTCATTGCTCGCTTCAGCAAGTGCTCCCAGTCACTTTTCCTCAGGTCTGTGTGTTCTGCACAGCGAAGCACAGCATATCAATTTTTCATCTTGCATCTTCTGGACTCCTCTAGATCCCTGATACTGCTTATAATGCATCACAGAAATTTAGAGTAGTTTGGGAAAGTGTGTTTGGCATTTTCTCCTGTGAGGAAGTTAAAATCACAGGCAGACTGTTTTGGTGTCTTTTACTGGGCTTTTAATAAGAAAAGAAAGAGATAACACCACTGAAAAACAACATCACAAAACAGAATTAAGATTAGTCCAGAGGCAGGTTTGAATGCTCAGTCTTCTGTAATTTAATTTTGCCCCCAGGTCTGACTTTTTTTTTCCTAAAATAGTGAAAATCTGAATTTTTCTACATCTCCTTACTTGTTCCCAGCTCCAGTATCTAAAATTTGTATTACACTTGAACTGCAGCTGCCTTTCTATGACAAACAAAATAAAAGTTGGAAGGAGTTTATGCCATCTGTGTACAGGGGGTACACAGGGTATTTTTTGGTAGTGGTTGATGACAACTGTTGTAAATAGCAAAATTAATAAAATTCACTTTGCTTCAATTTAATAGCTTTTCCCTTCAGTATTTCCCAATTTCACTCCAGTTACACACCTCAAATACTAGGGCATAAAAGTGAGTTAACTATTTTTAATTTTTACTGAAGACATTAGACTTCAGCCACTGGAAAAAGCTACAAAGCAGCCCTGTGGTCTGTCATAGTTCACACAATGCCAGTGAATTAGCAGCCCTGCCGGAGTCATACTTTAGCAAAAAGAGCCTCTGTTCAGTGTAAGTGCTGACAGATAACAGCAGTGCTGTTACTGCAATATGATATCAGCATTTGCTTCCCTGCTTCCTCAAGGTAAACTTTAGCATGGGCACCAAAAAGCAGCAGAGGTATCAAAGTCAGGGGATGTTGAAGAGCAGGGCTAATCCAACCCTCTGAAGCTGCTTTTCTCACAGCAAACATTGTCTTCTACAAGACAAGATCAAGTGCAAAAATGTTGTGGAAGAAAGTCAATTGCTGCCTTCAGCTCCTGCCCACAACCTGCACATCCCATCCAGGGGTTCCCATTGTTTCATGATATTTTAGAGAATAAAGCCCTCGTTTCCTTTGCAGCAGGGAGCTCTGGCAGTGAGCTCAGGATCCGGAGTGTAGTGGCTATTTTGAGAGCTGGAAGGAAGCAAGAGGCTGTTCAGTGGAAAGGCGGAGGCACTTTGAGCTGTGTGTGCAGTGGTTCAACAAGAGAAGACGTGCCAGGGGTACTTGAAGGGGATCATGAACTGCCTCTAAGGATGAAATGCTGCAGATTTGTGTGTGTGCATGTGGGCAAGCAACCCTGACACTGTAAAATTCATTGGGATTTACCACAAATGGGGAAAAACTGAAAGAGGAAGGGGAACAGTTTCTGATGTGCTGGTGAAGAGGATCACCCTATGTGTAATGCTGGAGTTATCATCAATAAATATTGCATATGTCTCCTACCTTTAACATGACATTGAAAGAGCTTAATTAACCTCAGAAATAATGACCTCTGCAGCAAGCATGTAGAATCCAATCATATCTGCTTATATCACAAGTTTTGAATTAAGTCCTTCAGAGTTTTCTTAAAGCAACGAGCCTTGAATATGTAGGAAAAAGACTTTTTCTGATGTCCTCTTCCATGTCTGGGAGATGTGGGAAAGGCATTGTAAGGCTGTAGCTGCAAAGTTCTCTCTTGCACCTTAAAGATTCCCAACGCTCAGCAGAAGCAGCTACCTGGAACTAGCAAGGACATTGAGGAGAACACTTTCATCCTTGCAGAAAGCATCTTGGGACTTGTTATGACTACAGGTGGGCAGACACTTGACTTTGTGTCTCTCCCGAAAAATGGGCACCTCCGGCAACGCGGCACTCCCCAGTGTGACACCTCTTCAGCAGCATCTGAAAGGGAAGCCAACCTCCCACTGAGCCACCAAACGCTGCTTCCCACACTAGTGAGGCTTTTCCTCAGAGGACTCTTCTTTGAAAATAAAAAAAAAATGTCTAGTGATGCAGTGCCAATAACTCCATCACTGTTACTTTTGTATATCCTGAAGGCTGCTTTTAAAAAACAGGTTTCATTACATAATGGATTACATTATGCTGTACATTACAGCAAAGTGAGGTCTCACGAGTTTTAAATTGAGATTTTTTTTAAAATTATTTTTTTAGCAACTGGACATGGTTTTTTTAATTTCCATCCTGTCATTTAGAAGACATGTTCTAGTGTTCACCTACACATCACTTTTAAAGCAAGAGACTGATACATTCTGTATTCTTTGGTAAAAGTTTTAGGTTAATCTTTAAATTCCATTTCTAAAGACCACAAAATAATAATAAAAAAGAGTATATTTCTTTTTCTAAGGAAGCTTTGTATCAAATAGTTGGCAATAATGCATTTGAGATACAGAAACCAAGAATGGAAGTGGAGGTGGCAAAACACCCACAGAACACCTACTTGCCCTCATCCCACAGAGACTTATGCTTTCAAAGTGTCCAGGCAGAAAACTTTCTGGAATTTTAAATATGTTAATAGCTCAAAGTAATGATGACTCCAAGCCAAAACCCCAAATTGGAAAGTTCCTGAGCCCCAAGCAACATTCAGTCTGCAGTAGTGGAAGACTGAAACAAATTCAGACGGGAACATGCACACCTTTTGTGAAGTTCTCACCTGAGGTTGGCATCTGAGCAGAAATAACCAGTTCAGACCCCATTTTGGAGACCTGAGCTCAGGACCAAGAAATCTTTAGAATAAACTAAAAATGTCTTCCTGAAGTGCAAGAGAGGCTGGTTGTTGCACTGTCTGTTCCCAAACTCCCTCCCACCCATTACCTCTTAAAGGACATTGGCAAATGGCACCCCTTAGGCTGTATAAATCTCTGCAGAAGGAATGGCATAATTTTTCTCCCATCACAAACCTTCCAGTCTAATATTTGACAGCCTAGATCAGGTGCTGTCCAAACATTTATTAAAACATTTTAAATGATGAATATATCCAATTATTACTATTAATGCAGCTAATACTGACTAATGAGGGGGAAACACACTAGCTTGTGTCCCGCAATTCATTACCCCTGCCTTGTCAACAATTCAAAGCCCAAAACCTAATCATCCATACCGGGCCCTGTTATATTTCACACGTCACATTTAATAAGTCACTCAGTGCCTATAAATTAATGTAACATGTCGGCGTTTATGAGCACGGCTTTGTCGCTGTTAACAAATGATGTGCTGGCCTGGTCTGCTGCAGCTCAGCAGTGACGAATGATGGAGGATGATTTCTTTCCAAACTATAAACTGCACGCTGGGGACCACAGCCACACGTGGGCACATGTGTGCACACCCAGGCTGGGCCTGGGAATGGCACAGGATATACCGAATTAGGTATCTGTTACAGGTGTATTCCATATATTTTAATGCATTTAATAATTTTCGGTCCAGTCATTGAATTTTATCAGCAGCCATCATAACTAGTCAGACATCAACCTAGTCAGATGAACACAAGTTGCCACACAGGATTATAGGGATGTATAAACAACTCTTCAGCAAGTTTATCAAAAACACATCTCCTGAGTGTATCACGTAATAATTTCACTCGCACCACTTTAAGCTAACCGAGTTTATAGATACTATCACTTATAACAACACAACACACAGGTGAGGCCAAATCTTGGGTTTGATTTACAGTTAGTCTGAACACCTGCAATATTTCCATTCTTAGTGCTTCCACAGCCAATCACAGCTTGAAACAGAAATGAAACACCACAGAGATGTATTGCAGAACGTGATGCTAAACTGCAGATGACTGGCACGGCACCAATACTTTCTTTACTACTTCTTGAGCAAAACTGATTTTTTTAAAAACAATATGAATAAAGCATAACTTAAAGTAACAGTATATTAAAAATGTACATGTGATATACATGTACTTTTTAAAACTCTTCTTCCAATTTTCCTGAAAAAACTATACGCACTGGAAAGCAACAGGGAAAATGTTGGCATATTTTGGTTACTTTGGTTACAGCTGTGGCAGGTTCAGGATTGAGGAAAGACATCTGGATCTACCTATGACTGCATTAAGTACTATGAGCAGTAATAAAGCTACATGTTGCCAATGCACACTCGGGCCAGGAGGGAAGTTGCCACTAGAACCAGCTTTTATGGAGCTCAACAGGTTTGGCAGCAGCAGAGGAAGAAGACAGATAAGGAAAGGACCTCTGACAGCTGAGCTCCTCACCCCTTGGAAAGCTGACCATTACCAAAGCACAAATCAGAACCCCCGTTTTGGGTTGATAATAAAGCTTTCCTGAGAGTAACACCAGTTTTTCCCATATGGTCTCTTTTACAGTGTTGTATTCCATTACAGCAACAGATTCCTTATGAAACAAAACATCCTGGAATACACACAATAATGCATTGGTGATGAGCTTACAGCCAGCCTGGGAGAGACAGATTTGACTGAATTCTCTGGATGCTTTTTTTGCCTCTGTTGGGAAACGATAGTCTGTAAAAAAGGAAGATTTGTGGGAAAGGATCACGTCTGAAGGTCTGCCAGCATGAAAAGAATTCTTAGAGAAAAACCTCTACTGTGACAAAACATCATCTTGAGAAAATTTGTGAGTGAAAGCTCTTCACTTAATCTCGGCAGTCATGACTCAATGCTTCCATGTCCTACTGAAGCTGCAAGCCTGAAGAGCAGTGCAGCAGAAAGTCACACTTATTTTCCAAAATCAGTCCACCCTGGAAGGGCCATCCAATGGTTACAGTACCAGAGCAGGACACAGAAGACCTACATTCCTTTCTGTGCTTGGTATACTTTGGAAGCCGCTGCGTTGCTTTCAGGCTGCTAAAGATGCAATTAAGCCCTCTTAAAAGTCCTACTGCACATTTTACTGCATCTTTAGAAGTCAAAACACCTTTAAAAATCTACCTTTAAATCTCTCTGTCTTCTTTTCCCATCTCTAAAATAGGGATCATGACACTTCACGAGCACACAGGTACCGTACGGATAGATAAAGACAAAGACACTTTCTAAAAGGTGTCACACATCTAGGATTCTCTCATGTATTGTTGGCATAAAAAAAAATCTTAGATATTTTTAAAGACTTCTGATATATAAAGGGGAAACGATGTAGGATTTCATAGACTTTAAATGTCTCTAAGAAAATTATTCTGTATAGGCTGGATCAGTGAAAGAACCACACTTACCAATTTGTTTTTCTAGGTCGTGTATGGGATTTTTTTTTGGCACTTCATAGCTTTAGAGCAATAGAGATGGTAAAATTCCATTGAAAGGCTTGAGCATCGCTGCTCCTGCACTCTACACAGTATTTCTTGTTGAAGGAAACCATTTGGGAGAACAGTCTGAGATCAGTCATGACAGCAAAGACCAGTTCAGCAGTTAAAGCTCAGTGATGCCTTGATGCAGCCCATCATCTGCAAAATGCTAGAGGTCACAAAGACCCTAAAAACCCAGGACTACATATTTTAACAATTTCACTGCAGAAAATTTATTTAGTAATTGCCTAATAAAATGTGTCATTTTCTCTAGAAGCAATATTATATATTGTACATCACCCAACACAGAAATGATACGGTGCAAACCCCTCCTCCAAGTAACTCCATGACAACACCTATGCAAGCAGAAGTTGAGACCACTATTCCTGACCAAAATCAAATTATAACAGCAGTGCAGCCCAAATAAACAGCATCACCATAATCAAATAATGTCAGCTGTACAGCACCCCCAGCAACTGGGCACTTTTAATCCCATTCTCCTCCCTGTCATTCATTTGCCCTCTTTATTCCTTTCAGTCAAAAAATTTATGGGGCAGCATATAGAAATCTGACTTACCAGAAGTTTTCAGGTCCTATCACAAAACATATAACAGATAAGAACAAACTTCATAATCTTTTGGGTTTGTATTTTTTTTCCTTACATACACGTTAAGTTTCAAATGGGCAGGAAAAGCAAAAAGTAAGCTGAATGTCAACATGAAAGCTTAGTGCTGTCTGCATGCCGCAATAATTACACTTAGCTCCAAAAACTTCTAAAACTCCATGAGATAAGTGGAGATTGCAAAGAAGCCACCACACAGGCACTGCTGGAGAAAGGTTTAAAAACGTGAAGTAGAACTATTCTGTTGCAAGGGATTCATGGAAACTCTGAAATCTTGAAAAGGAGAGAAATCTGCATGACAATAACGTTGTTTCCTTCTCTGAGGGACCCTTACAGCTCACGAAATCATGCAGAAAAGAACGCAGCTCATTTCAGTTCAGCCTATTGTATGGAACAGTGAATGTCACAAGTTTTATTTTATAATGATTTAATACAAAGAAAAATAAGGGCTCAGGTGGAGACATATTTTCCTCAAGAATTTACTGTTCACCAAAATGGTTTGTTTTGCCGAAACATTCCTTTTTGCTCTATTTCTTTTTTTCTAGCTTCATTCTAGAGCTGCCTTCACTCACACTTTGCTTTGAGAGAGGTAAACTTTCCATTGTCACCTCTTCTGTCACCTGCAGCCCCTAGATGTCCCCCAAGCATCTGAATCACTGCTAAACCACCAACCACCTCTTTCTTCTTGCACCACACCTGTCTGGCTCCTCCCTCCCAAAACATCAGGGATCCTGCTGGAGAGACAAGGCAGCAAAGCACCACCAATACCAGACTCAATCTCTGGCACCAGAGGCAGAATCAAGCTTGAATTCCAGGGTGAGGATCTCCCTGATCCCTGCTGGGAACACAGTGGTGGCCCAACGGGACAGGAGCATCCCCAGCCTCTCAGCTGGAGCAAAGGATGGTGCTCGAGATTGGGAAACAAAATCCCAGCTGGAAGAACATCCTTCCTAATCCCTGTGTGAGCAGCGGGATGAGCTGCACCAAAATGAACCAGCTCTCCTTCCCACACAACAGTAGCTCCAGAGAGACCTTGGCTGGGTGCTCTGTGTCATCCTGGGATATTCCAGTGCCACCACAGACCTCAGCAGCCTTCCCTTCCCATGTGCTCCTACTGCTCTTCCTTACCACAGCAAGGACACAATTTATCCTCTTTATGCACTTAGCCCCTACTGTCATCAACTCAGTTAAGGAAATGCCAATATTCTCCTTTCAGAGAGGAGGAAAATAAGTGACTTTACAAAAACATCCAAGAGTTCTTGGTAAAAGAAGGGAAAGTATTCCAGTGCATGGCTCTGCTAGGGACTGAATTTCTGCTCCAAGAATTATTTCTTTCAATTAGAAAAGCAGAACAATTGAACAAATTTAAAACAAAACCTACCTCAGCTGCATTTTCCAACTAGAATTAGCACTTGGTTCAGAAAGTAAATAAGCCAAAAACTGAGCAGGCAAAGAAAACTCCAAGTGCATTGTATGTCCAAGCTAAACTGATGCAATTCCACATATTCAGTAAAAAAATAAAGTCAAAAGTAGGTCAGAAAAGCTGACAGAATTAATCACAGAAGAGATGAATAGGAAATTTGATGGAAATAAGATCATTTTTTCATGATGAATTCATACTCGGTGCTTAATTGAGTACAATGAACTTGAAAATACACTTGGTGAATGTCTGCATTAGCTGGACTTCTGAATATTTGTAGCAGTTAAGATACACAAACTGATCAATAGTGTAAAACAAAGGAGCTCAGGTATGCATGTGTACTCATGCATCACTTCAATAAATTACCCTGGGTGTTAACATCGGGGGAAGGGAGGGGGGTGGATTTAGAACAATCATTTTGGGATCAAGAGCTAAATCACTTCAACCACATCTTGATTTCTGCAAAACTCGGCAGGAATTATGAGGCTTAACAGCATCTCAACAATTAGCATATTATAAATACAAAAATGATATATTAAAGTGAGAGGAGAAAAAGGCCAGCATTTTACACCTACAGTAATATAATTCCACTACTTAATGCAAAGTAACAGGCATTAGAGTGTTTGGGATCCTCTTGTATAGTGTTATCTGTTCTATCAGTAAATGAGACTATGTGAACAGTACAACCTATAAATAATTCAAGGCCTGAGATGGCAATTATAGAACCATGCACAACCAGCATGAATATTTTATGAAGGCTAAAACAGCCCTCAGAATGAATCATGGATAGATGAACACACACACATACACACACACTCAGCTGTTGGCCAAGTATTGCTTCCAGACATGGCTTATATCTGATCCTCAGTACATCTAAAAAGAAAATTCCTGAACCCAAAAGTCAGAAGTTATATCTGTATTTTTAGATATTAAGAGATATTAAAAAAATAAATAAAGCGACTGCAGAAGAAAAAAAATGTTATATTGGTGAAAGAAAATGTTTGTTTCCTTTCAAAGATTCTGGTAGGAATTCTAAACAACTTTTTCCTGTGCACAAAACGTGGCTGCCAAAAGCCAGCCACAGTGTACAAACCAAAGATCTACAAGGGCTGTGCAGCACCTTGGTCTGCAAAATCTGCCCCTAAAGAAGAACTTGCCTACATGGAGATATTTTCCAGTAGAGATATACTGGTGTAACTCCCCATATGGACACTATTATTGCAGCACAAGAGCATTCACAGGGGAGTTACAGCAGTATAACTACTCCAGCATAATTATATGGGTATAATTATGCCAGTAAATTTCCCTGTATTAGCAAGCCCAGAGAAAACCTCCCTGTGAGGAGCAGGGCACTGCTGCATCCTGCCCCAGCACACAGCCAGGGGCCTGCAGAGAAACACATCTGGGAGCAGAGATCCCCAAACCCTGCTCCCAAGCCAGGGCACCCAGTGGCACATGAGTAAATCAATAACACACCAGGAAAAAAAAAAAAAATAAAATAAAATAATCTTTTGAATGTCTATCATGTACGTAGTCACATGCATGTACACACACACACTCTTTACATATATTTATACTATACATAAATATAGCATACATAAATATACATACTTTTATTTATATGAATTTACATTTTAGAACATGTGTTATAAACACTGTCTGATTAGTCCACAGATCACCTCCTGGAAATGAGGATGTATAATTTCTCCCATTCTCCCACTGGTAGAACTGGAATACAAAGTTAAAACACCACCAGCTATTAAAAGAAACTGGGCTGGGACCTGAGTGACCATTAGATAGCTCTTCTGTGCCAAATATAAACATATCTCTGATAGCTTGAAGATTTCTCATGTACAAATATAAATGATGAGACTGGTTTTGAGTGCATGGCAGTCTACATGCATGCATGAGAAATAAAGATTAAGACTGAAAAGAGAAAAATTATAAGACTACAGAAGCAGCATCAGACATTTCTTAGTAATCTTAATATATTTTGGGGCTTTTTTTATTTTTATTTTTTAAGCTCTTATTGGGTCTTTCATTTGCATCTAAAAAAAGGCTCTTTTAAGGCTACAATTTAAAGCAGTGCCTTGCAGACAGGCTGCCGGGTCCTCCTGCAAGGATGTGCCCATGAATAGGGTCACAGTGTCACAGACAGCACAGGGAGCACGAACTCACCCACCTCACGGCCCTCTCCTGCACGACCCCTATAATTTTGTGGGTTTGGCAAACACAAGGGGCAATTGTGTCAGCCAGGGTCAAGCTGCCATTGTGGGGGGTTTGTGGGCAGGAGCAGTATCTGAGGGAGAGGGGTTGTGTCACGCTGGGTCAGGACTCTGCAATTGTGGGTGCCAATTTGGCAGCCCGAGGTGGGTTGCAGTTGTTTTCCAGGGAGGGAAGAGATGACCATGGCTGGAGGCTTAGGAAGATTCAGGTAGAACTGAAGCTGTTTCCAAAAGGTTTGGTAGTTTGAAAGTGAATTTATTTGATGGAAACAGGGAGATAGCAGAGAGACAAAGCATCCAGGAGCTGTCATGGTTCAGGATATCTGTAGGGCAAGATGCAGCTCCAAAGGGATTGGTGCCTTCAGCAATGTTTACCACCTTAAATGTGAGTTTAATATTTGACTCAGCCAAAAAGGTGCATTTTCTCCAGCAGAAGACAACACATGGAAAACAACACATCCCTCAGGGCATACACCCATGAGAAACTGGTGCATCAAGGAGAGGTTTGGCAAGGGGGTTTTACACCCTAATTCTGCTTTGTTTGTAACCAGGTCCTAACTCAGGTTCTTTTCTCCCACCTGCCCATGCATTTGGAGATGCTGAATTGTGAGTTAAACTGTGACTCAAACATGATCAAACTCCTGTTACATATGGACCCAGCAAGGCAGAACTGTGGAGTTTAGTTTTTCTCATTTAACAGCAACAAATTTAAAAAAAACCCTATCATGAACAGAAACACATACCTTGAGACCACAGTCCAAAGGAAATACTCTGCTAATTGCAAGGGTGTATTAAAGTCATGAACTAAGTAAACTAATTTGCTCTTGGCATACTTTCTATACCTCCCAGGTTTCTGTTTAGAACCTCTGTTTAGACATTTCACAATCTAAATCTGGTGAAGTCTGAAAAAGGCCTTCAGAAGAAGGGAGAAAAAAAAAAGCCAGGCAATGGTGCAATAAGCAGCTTTTGAAACTTGATCTGGCTTTCTATTAATTTGCAGTACAGATTTGATTTCTAACTCTCAAAAATCAGAATGGTTAATCTTTTATTTTCATTATTTTGACATTTCTGTTTACCTTTTAGAAACGCTATCAGAGGCACAATGTGGCATTGGAAAGCTAAATGCTAACACATGGAGCGCTCTACGACTGCAAAAATTTCTCTCATACTTTTGCAAATACCACAGCCAAAATCAACAGCACAAGTTTGATTTTCTTCATCATGAATTGACAGCTTATTTATCTCTAAGGAAGAACTTTCTAAACCCCTTAAGCTTCCAAACAACTGAGGAAGGATTCTGCTGACTGTTCAAAAATTTTTGTGCCTCATAAAATTATAAGCTACATTATTCAATCCCTCATGTGTTCTTTCAAAAAAAAAAAAAAAAAAGAAAAGGAAAAAGAGGATGCATTATGAATTGCAACAGATTTCATGTGAAAAAAAGTCAAAAGACTGGTCTGCCAAAAAACGTTCTTATTAGGACTTGTTTCATCTGATACTAAACCACAACATCCATATTGTGCATGAAGTCCTGTAAAAAGCTTTCACGATATCAGCTGATCTTAAGTACATATAGACCTTCAAACACTGGGTCAAGTCTCATTAAAGTCAAAGTTTAACAAATGCTTCAGCATGTGCAGAACAAGCATGGATTTACATTAAATGCTCAATTGCTTTCTTGAATTACAGCCTTAACCACTTCATACTCCAGTGAAGGTGAACACGATCCTCCTCATCAGGCTGGGTGATGCCAGTGCATTACCACAGCCCCGAGAGCACAGGCACTGCCAAATTGCCAGAAATTATTGTTTCTGGGGACTGTTGGCAGTGTGAGATGGTCCACAAACACTGTCCTGGAGCCTTGGAGAGCACAACCCTGACTGCAGCACACCCCTGGGCAGCAGCATCTCCCCCAAACGCTGCCTTCCAGAGAGCTGAGGGCTTGTTTGCAGTAGAGACTTTAAATCAATACACAGGAACGAAAGAATCCAGCAATGCTAACAGATCAAGTATTCAAACGTGGAATCCAGGGAACATTTTCGCTTGCCAGTAAAACGCCCAGTGTAACTCATTCACCCATGAAAAGAGCTGTGTCTGAAGTCATCTTTATTTACAATGTGTTTGTGCCATGTTTGTTTGGAAAGTGGAGGACGAGTTGGAGTAGGTGGCATCACTCATAGCTTCCTTTCCACACATGCTGCATTCAGACTCCAAAGGTCTGAGCCTCACAAGGCAGTTACTGAGGAGCACACATTTATTTGCACCAAAAATACATAACGTGCTTGCTATGAAAGTGGTCTGTTAGCCTGAGCTTGTAAATCAGGAATTCCATATGCAAAACGCGGAGTTACTCTGCTCTAAAACGAGTGACACAGAAATCAGACCACGTGCCGTTTTACCTCCACTGCCCAAAAGGCAAAGTGGCTATAAAAATTGCCATTTGACCAAGACTAGGCTAGCAGACCATGTTCTGAGTTTTGCTGAATATCAAATGGAATCAAAATTTGGAATTTTTGTCTGAATTGGAAGCCTGAAATGTTGACGCTTATTTAATCTGAAATCAAAATTGAAGAACAACACACTATTAAAAACTAGAATTTGTACCTGGAATCACCTAATG
Organism: Sylvia atricapilla; assembly: GCF_009819655.1. Lineage (NCBI taxonomy): Eukaryota > Metazoa > Chordata > Aves > Passeriformes > Sylviidae > Sylvia > Sylvia atricapilla. The sequence continues at coordinate 14,656,847 of NC_089153.1, forward strand.
TATGGCATGACAGAAACACACAATATGGCGAGAAGTCTCTCATTTCCTCAGACAGTCTGCTGGACATTGTGATATATACCATGGCCAAGTGAAACTTGATAACAGGAAAAAAAAACCAGACTTCACATTTTCCTGTTTCAAATTCTCAGCCTACCCTGTCCTTGGAGCTAATGGAGAAATCTCAGATAGCAGCAAGGAGCTCACAAGGAAAACATAAAACCTCCAGGAGCAGGAGGTGTCTCCAGCTATGTCATACAAAGTATCATATATAATATTTTTATCCACTTATTTTTCTAAAGTAAGAGATCCTTTCCCACCACAAACTGTGAGCAAAATATCACACCATAAAATTAAATATATGCTAAGCCCATGTAAGGATGTATTTGATAAAAAAGCTGTTATCACAAGCACTGCTTCATCCTTGAAACCGGTATTTTTGTAAGCAATTACATCCAGAAGGGATGGCTTGTTTCTAGGTTATTCTGCAGAGTGGCTGTCTCAAGAGAGATGAAAGAGCAAAGGTAGGTCTCTCCTGTATATCCCCATCAAGATAATAATGGATGTGATGGGAGGAAGCCTGAAGTGATGTCACTGGAGGCAGAGTGCACACAGTGCTACAGGGGGTCTGTAATGGAGCAGGAGAGACAAGCCACAGACATGAGAGAGGGAAAATCCTGATGAAAAACAGGTAAACAACAGTGAAATGGAAATTCAGCTGGAACAGAAGCTTTTGTTAAACTGGATTAATGGACACAGGTGAGTACTCAGTAAGGGAACATGAACCATATGCAGGAGCAGAAAAACACCAACAGCATCTGAGTCTATGAAAGAAGTACCTACAACTGACTCCACCATTCAGAGTCCTAAACCCAAATTTCCCACTCTGGGAGCCCATTAAAAATGCCATCCTGTAGGGCCTTTCTAGCCTTCCACAACACAACACACGTGGCATTTTTATAAGTCAGCAGAGGAACTCATTTTTGAGGTCTGTCACAAAGAACAGGAAACGCATCTTGCACCATAAATGGTCATCCAGCACAGAAAGGAGATTTTGTGTCAAAGTTACACATGTGTACATGTAAAGCCAGTTCCCTGGGGTTAAGAGATGTTACATAACATCCCACTATTTACTAAATGTAATTTCTGTTTCACTGAAATAAATGAAGACAGGTAACTACTGTAACCACAAAATCATAATAATGATCTGGCCAACAGATGGCAGCTAAACCAAATCACCTGATTTAAATAAGATCTGCATTCGCTTCAATCCAGCAAGTTTTGCAAACAGATTTAAGTCAACTGCCAGATAAAAATCAAGCAATTTCAGAGTCATGCTTGCTTGTAATGGATTATAACTTTATTATGAATTATGTCTCTGAACCTGCACGTTTAAAAGAACAAACATTTCTACTGTGGCACCAAAGGGGGAAGGGGGGACAAATCACTCTTTAATTTTGCTCACCAATGATATCATTAATACAATGAAAATAATGTGCTGTGCATGAATCCGGCTTCTGATGGCAGCACTTTGGTGAGAGACTGAGAAAACAAAAAGCAGATACAGATTCCTCAGGCAGTCAGTGAATATGAATAAAAAAATAACACAGGAGAGCTTTCTGGCCTGAGGTTAGAGGCAGAGGTTGGCATTATTTTACATTAGAAACAATTCACATTCAAAACTGTAATTGATAGCAGTGAAGTGTTAGGGAAAAGAGACTGTGGTGTTCAGGCAGGCTGACCTGCCAATCAAACTCAACCTTTCTTTGAATGAATAAAAGCTTCATTGCCCTATTATGTGGATCTGGGCAGGCAGCACTAAAGTACCCTGTTTGTCAAGTTTATGTGCACTGCCCCAAGCTACTCAGACACCCATGCTCAATAATAACTTGAAATCATCAGTGATTTTTGATAGGGTTTCTTTTAAAACATTTAGTGTTAATTTTACTAAGTCCCTGAGACTTAAAGAAACAGGAGGGCAATATTTCCACTCTGCTTTGTACAAAGACTGACAGACAATTGTGCTGCTGCTCTAGTTAAGGTAGAGTGAGACTGTTGGCTGGGGTTTTTTTAAAACATCTGTGAAACCGTGTAGTCTGAATGCTGCAGGCAACAGCTCCTTATCATTACAGGGAGGAAATGCTTGTCTTGATACTTTTTTTTTTTTTTTTTTTTTTTTTTTTTTTTTTTTTTTTTTTTTTTTTTTTTTTTTTTTTTTTTGCCTCTCCTCCAGGCAGGAGAGCTCTTGTAAATAGAACAATTGGCTCTTTGCTAACCATTTGATGGGAAACTTTGGTTTTTCAGGATTCCTTTCCTCTCCCAGTTGCTGCCAGTCCATTATGCTCCTTAGAGCACCAAATCTACTGCTACTCACATCCCAATGCACTTATGAGCCCTGGAGACAACAGAATTATTTGCTGCAATCAAACTGGTGTTTCTGTTGGTGAACAGACTCCCTTTAGAGGTTTGTGATCTGCTGAGAGAGGGAGTGAAAGTTCTGTGCTGAACTGGGTCAACACAGTTGATCACCTAAAATGCAGCTTCTCCTCCTTGTGTGATGAACACCACCTTTACTCAGGCAAGTCCCTGGGGAGCTGATCTTTCAGGAGATGGCAGAGAGGATGGGGGAAAGGTCTGTACGCAGGAGATCCCAGGGGGATGTTTAAGAAAGGACCCCACTGCCCTGCACCACGACTGCCCTGTTTCTGTCCTACAATCCCCTCCCTGCCATCAGAGTTTCTCCCTTGAATGGGAAGTGGCTGTGCAAGGTCTGTGTTTCAGTGCCATGAGGAGGGTCAGACCTCTGCAGGGTCAGGTGACAGGAATTTTGAGGACTGCTGTGACACCTCTGTTCGCTGAGGGAAGTGCCAAGAGCTCCTTGCTGAATATCAACAGTGACAAGTTCTCTCCAGGCAGAGGATCTGCTGCTGCCTGCACAGCTCCCTTCCCATTTTGCTCAATTAACTTGCTTGTTCTCACAGCTTCTGCAGCTTCTTTTTACCTCCTAAACCTCCCCAAGAGCAAGCACACAAAGCCAGGATATTCATGTGTCCACATTTGAAGTGTCTTGTAAAGCTGTAACAAAAACGCCTGCTGGGAAATTAGTTTGCTGTGCCCAGATATTCTGGTTGATATGCAAATATTATAAAGTCCACATAAATATAAATAAGAGCCCCTCCCAGAGCACAAGAACAAAACCAGAGTCACCATGAGAAAGTCACCCTCCAAAGACAGCTCAATCTCAGACCTGATTTAGCAAGCAAAGTTTCTGATTACACTCAGCCCCTGCTTCTCCAGTTCTCTTCACAAGTGATCGAGGGGAAAAGCTGCTTTTGTAAGTGATAACTGAATGTAGCAGCAAGCACACGGGGCAGTAGTCTGTGGCTAGAAAAAGCAGCAAGGAAATCTTTCTTAAAATGCTTACAAAACTATTAAAGGAGACATGGAGAAGAAAGTGAAGTGAAAAAGAGGAGTTCACCCAATTTCTTCCTTTTAAACCACTGTCCCTCTTCCTTAGCCTATTGTCTCCTGGGCTTTAAATATCTTCTAAGCTGTTTTTTCAAAAGGGAAGCTCTGTGTACCAGTGATCAGACAAGTTGGTTGAAAATAGATTCATCAGGCTTCAAAGGATTATTGTTTGCAAAGAGACAGTACAAACATAACTATTTTGCAGTACAGCTATGACATTATTAACCTACTGTGCAAGGATTTTATTGCCAGATTGGTTCATTTATCAAAAATAAGGGAAATTCAAAGCACCATAAGGAAGGTAACATTTCAGCAGCTTGGCTTTCACTTAACATCATTAATCTCTCTATTTACACAGGAGGCAAAAGTCTTCGTTTAGTGGTGTCTCAGTTCCACGTAAGAGCCCTGATTCAGTGTCTGAGCTTCAGTACATCAATACTGCACTTGGCAGAGAGGAAATATTAGTATTTCTGCTATGAAATCTCTTTCTTTTTTTTTTTTTAACTTGCAGGGTCCCTTAGCTAAGTGCTGGGAGGAAGATGACAGTTGCTATATGTGAGAAGTGCCTATGTGCAGACACACAGCTAGAACTGGAGAGAAGAAAAAGATACCCAAATACTGCAATATTGTGTCATTAAAAGAATGAAAACTTTTAATATCTGAGGATTTGTGTCTTCATATCATGGTATCACAAGTAAAAGCAAAGGGTGTGCTGGGGGAGGAAACATCGAACAATGACTGGATTTTTTTTTTTTTTTCTTTTTGTAAAGAAACTGATGGCAAACATCTCAATAATTCATGAAGAAGCAATTGATTTTTTTGGCTGGAAGGACTGGCTCCTTTCGACTTGTCCTCTCCAGAGGAAAAGCTCATTAACACAGAAGTGTGGGGGGCAGGGGTGTGTGCACATGGGTGTTCTCCATGTGTGTACATGCCTGTGCACACACTGCTTATGTGCATATTGTTATCTCACTTTTACACATCTCACACAAATCAGATAATACGTTTTTATCTCCACACAGACTAGAGATACAAACACACCAATACAGTGAAAATAACCTCATGGATTTTCATGATGGAATTCAGGCTTCCCTATTCCCAAAGACTTCCAGGAAGACTCTAAATTATAGCCTTTTAATTGACCCACCTCCAAAGCATGCAGAGTGCTGAGATCCCAAGATGCATACAGTATTTTTGCAATATAGTATGGGTCAAATTCATTTCAGGTACAACCCCTCTGCAGTGACTAGTTATATCTTTGGAGAATGTTAGCCCCTAGAGTATAGTGACAGCAATTACCCCTATTTTCTTGCAGGAAACATTACAATACATTTGAACACTACTGAAAGCCCAGGAAAATGTGCTTATAGTCATGGCTCCCTCAGAAGCCTAATAATGGAAATTATAATGTCTCCAGTTCAGTCCACTGGGTTATGACCCCAATGGTCAAGACATCAGGGAAAGGTTTTTTCCTTTTTTTTTGCCTTTTTTTTCTTTTCTTATTTTTTTCCTCTTAACCCTCTGGTTTTATCATTGTTTTAAAGATTTTTCAAGAGCTTTTTCAAGCAGGAAATGTAGCATGCAGCACCAATACTTCATGATTGGCTTCACTTAATCCCACACAGCCAAGGCACAGAGAAGTTGAACTAAAGCTGTGACTTATCCTCATGCCTGGATACTACCAGTTCATGCCTTTGCACATCCCATTCAGCATACGTTGCAATAGCTGATAGAAAAGTGGAGAGACACAGAATATTTCCCAGCCTTAGGCTCCAAGGACACTCTGCATGGTGTGCAGGGTTGAGGTGATCATTCTCAATGAAGAACATGCAAACCACCCACTGCAGTCTGAGCTTCAGCTGTAGCTCATATGGGGTGAAGATTCCCCAGCACCCTGGATCCATTAACTCTGTGAAACCAACAGAGTTGGTTTTCTGCCACTCACCACTTCACAGCTTCCTCCCCAACTTCCCATCTCCCTTTCTTGCTCCCTCTCTTCTCCTCTTCCCACTTCACCCTGGCACACAGCGGCCCCTTTGTGACGAGATCACAGCACAGTGACCCTGCGTGGCCCAGGTTTCCCATGTCCCTGCAAACAGGACTGTGCTGCACCCACCCACCCTACAAACAAAGGGTTGACAGCAGCCCCCAGCACAGGAGCACTGGCCAGGGCTCCTCTCCTCCAGAGCTCCAGTGATGCCTCAGGCCCCAGCTCAGCCTCCACCCACAAAAAATTCACTTTTACTGGGGTATATTCCCTGGCACAGCTACTGCTACACAGAATATTCCACAAACCCAAGGGGAAGCTGTGGGTTATTTCTGCTCTCTCCCATGCACGACTGTACCACAGCAAAGCAAAGGGAGCTTCACTCTAATGTAAACCCTTCTGGGTGTATATCACTGTCTACATTATTTATTTTTAAACAATATCAGGGAGCAACCAACACCACTGCCTTTGAAAGTTTGAAGTCTAGCAGCATCTTTTAAAACTCAGAAGATGGGGAATTATTTTGGATTTTGCCGACTCTGAATTGCAAACCCAAATGATTAACCTCTCCGCTGGGCTCCCTGTTTCCAGGGGAAACAGCAGAAAGGACGATTTCTATGCTTAAATCTCTAAATCAGATTGCACAGAGTAGTGCTGGCAGGTGATAGCTGAGCAGAGGATACATCCTTTTGTCATCAAAACCTTACAAATTATTTATTTGATCAGGAAGGAAAGCTGCAAAAGGCATCATATATTGATAGTTACTATTTCAGGGCAGGCTGCCATCCTTTACAGTTGCTGTGAGGATAAAGGAACAACTCTTAAAATACACTCAACTCTCCATACATTATATTTTTGGAGTGGATGAACATTGAACTTACAGCTCAGACCACAAAGCTACTACATCTCTCTGTAATGGATTTATGCAGCATATGATCCCATCAGCTCTGCCCCAGAAACCCTGGGCCTGTTTTTTGGCTTCGCCACTGATCTTTTGTGTGAGTTTGGGCTAATCACTTTATCCTGTTGTGCCTCCCTCTTCTCCCTTCCCTGCTGTTGCCCATCCTTGGCTACTTATGTACAATGAGGATGTCTCAGAACAGGGATCGGTTTCTGCTCTGTAGAGAAAATGTTATTTAGCATCCTGACTTTTGCTAAAGCCACTTCACAGTTAAATAATAACAACATGCCTATCCCTAAATCTGTTTGTGTACCACTGTTCAATCCCAGCTGGCACACTGTGCATTTGGGGAGCCATCCCCTCACAGGAGCAGTTCACTGATACTGAACAGTTTTTATGAGCTGACTTAGGAAGAGTAATTTGAGCCCGCCCTGGCTCCCCATTTGTCTCCAACACCCATCCAAAGTATTACTTCTAATCCTGACTAGCATTATTGAAATTCTCACAATAATGGCTCATTTACCTGAGGTTTTTATGAGGATTTTATCATGCTAGTTTTTTAGTGGAGGTTGATTTCTGGTTTTCACAGGAAAAACAGAAAATTCATAAACTACAAAGTCAACTTTTGTTCGCCACCACACAAGATCCCAAAACCAGAGAAACCAGTACTCCTGTATTTAAAAATCTCATTTCTTATTCAATCTCATATTCCAGAGAGAAGTAGTGTTGGAGCCCCTTGGGTTGTCACATCCCCAACCTGAGAAAAACAAAGTCCCAAGAAGACAGAAAAGATTTCAGCTCTGGAACAAACTGATTCCAAAGGCAAATGGAAGTCTTCCAAAGTATAATACCAATAATGTCTTCCATAAAAGCACACACCGAGCCAAGTATCTCTCTGACAGAGGCCAATACAAGCTGTGTGAAAGGAGAAAATAGGACATGGAAAGTGTATCCGACTGCACTCTCCCAGCTTCCAGCAACGAAAGTTTCAGGGCTCTCCAAACCCAGAGATTGTATCTGAGCCCTCATATTTAATAGGCTTTGTCAGCTCTATCCTCCTTGAACTTGTCTCTCTTTGAACTCATTTACAGTTCTGACCTCCACAACATCCTGTTGCAATGGGTTCCACAATTTAATTATGCATTGTGTGAAAAAGTACTTCCTTTGTTTGTGTTAAACCTGCTATCTGACCATTTAAGAGGGAAATTTTTACTCCTTGTATTGGGAATTGTGAATATTCATTGCATATTCCCTTTGATAATTTCATAGTCTTGATCGTATCCTTTTTCACTCATCTTTCACCCTAAAGATTTCAAGTCTCTACAATCTCTTCTCATATATATCATTCCACAATCCTGACTACACCTCTTCCCACCTCCTAACCCATCCCCAACCCCCAAAGATACCAACTTCCTTCACTTGTTTGTGTTCTTCTGATTAAGATGCTTGGAAGTGAAAAAGCAGAAGCTGGAGGAATCACATTGGTAAATGTTTTGTTCACACAACTCTTTGTATTACTTATTTTTTGGATTTGTTTCTGTAAGATTTTATTTTGTAAGAATCCAGAGAATAAAATGTTTTCTTAAAATGTGTTTCCTTCCCTCAAAACTGATCCTAACTACTAGAAATTTAAAAAAAAAAAAAAAAACAAAAAAAAAAAAAAAAAAAAAAAAAAAAATAAAAAAAAAAAAAAAATAAAACACAACAACCAGCAAATCCAACTAAATACAATAGTTCCAAACATTCATTACGGGCATTACAAAATCTCCAATTAACAGAAAATGCTGAGTGAAGGGTAGGTCCACAGAAGACAAGTTTTTGCAAAATGTAGTTTCATAGTCCCTGGAGTGCAGAGTTTATCAAGCAAGGTATTAACACACCCTGCTTACTTTCCATTTCCCTCCTGCAATACAATAAGTGGTGCTCCTTTTATTTCCTTGAGCTTTTTGAACTGATATCATCTCACATGGAGCAAATGGGGAAGAGAATCCAAGCACTGTCTCTGAGCTACAGGTCTTTGGCCTGCTCCAGTGAAATTCATAGCTGTCCTCTAATGTGTCCCTCTGCTTCTTTCTTCAGACTCCAACTCAGTTTTCATTTTTCCCCCATGAAGACCATTGTGAGCATTTCCCTGCTGCAGATTTCAGAGCTTGCCGGGTGCAGTCACCCGGAGCTCCTTTTGCTGGATTGTGATAAATGAGCAACTTCACAGCATTTTCTACCTTTCAGACTTCAGGGACACCATTTGACTTGTCCAAAGCTTCACCTACTCTTTCCATGACTCGTAAAAGTCCTTCCTATTTTTGTTACTGTACGTATAGTAGAAGCATATCAGTCAATGGCATCTCTCCGGGACTTTCTTTTGTCAACTGCAAGGGGCAAAGAGATCTTTGAATGCTTTACAGCAACCTCTTCCTCTCCTGTCAAGAAATTTCTTGTCATCTATCAGAGGATCCTGCTTCCTCCTTAAAAGTTTCTTCTTTTGGATGTGAAATATTTCTGACTGTGGGGGCTTTGGGGGATTTTCTATACAGAAAGTTCCTCTGCCAGTTGTGCTCATACCATTTCAAAACTTCCCCCTAGTTCATTCTGCAGTCTCAGCTGCCACTTTGCAGCCTTCAGGTTTTCTTACTAGACTTTTAATTCTCTTGCTTATTTCTACTGCCTTTTCTTATGCTTAGTCTATTGATTAAACAGGAGCATGCACAAATAATTCCTCTTTGGCTGACAGCAGACCTTGCACAGCTTCACTCAAAAGATTAAAACTTACAAATGCCACATCTGGACAGCCACCAGATGGGGACAAAACCCACAGGACCCTCCCTGAATGGGCCATACATTTTTGCAGGCATTAAACTGAAGTGTTACTCAAGAGTCTTCCTATTATGCATCCTCAAATATTGTATTTTTTCCCCAAATTTATAAACGTTCAATGTAGCATTATGCCCTCTCTACTCAGATAACACAACTATCCAAGTATCCTGCACTCCAAAATAAATTCTTTGCATAATGTCAACACTCAGAAATTATTCCCTCTAATTTTCTCTCACACCAGGCTTTAGTATGATGTAACAAAGTCAGAAGGTGGCAGGGTAATCTCTGAACCAACAAAAAAAACCACCCCCAAAAATCTCAGATAAAACAGAAACCACAGCAAAGATTTTAAAACTTGTAACACAAAAAGGGTTTTTTTGTCAACTTCTTTGCCATTGAAGTTCCATGTATTTCCTGCTGCCCATAAATTTTCCATTCCTCACAGGCCAGAGCTTTTGGCATAGGAAGAAAATATTTCTACCAGGAGAAGCTGCAGCAAAGCTTGCCACAACCAAGAAAGCAGAGGAGATGGCTTGAAGTTGTGTGAAATGAAATGCAAAGCTTCTTTTCCAATGACAAGCAGCAAAACATAAACAACACTGCCAGTCACGATGCCATCTCTAGGGGTTGAGTCAAGTGTTGAGCTAAATAGGACAAACCTCCAGAAACTTTTGTTTCAAGCTCCTGGCAAACTCTACCAAAAAAGCTTTGCACCCCTTTCTACTCATACCGAGACGTAAGAGTTGTACTTATTTGAGAACCAGTGACTGAGGAAAATGTGAACAGAGGATATTCTCCAACCTGGGAAATGCAATCACAAGGGACATAGGAGTCAGAAAATTTCAGCCTAGAGAAGATAAAACTGAAATAATACATTTGTGTGCTTTTGGCAGAGCTGAAGCAGCTGAAAACATGAACTTGATGAAGCAACCCAAACTACAGTGGAGGATAAGAAGCAGGAAGGAAAGAGGATGACTCCAAGGAGAAACAGCTCTTCCAGTTTGCAGCAGACCTTCGGAGAGGTGTTACCAAAAGAGAAGACAAAAGACTGATCAGAGCAGGAACCAACAGCTGGGAGAAAACGAACAGATCAGGAAAGAGTACGTGTGATTATTTTGCACATGGCTAATGGGGGAGAAGAGGTCCTTGAACTTGTGTGGGGTGAGGTCACCATGGGTGACGTGAGCTCTGCAGAGCAGCACCATTGTTCTCCCTGAGGTCTTCCCCTCTGGACGGTCAAAAGAAAATAACTGTTTTCACCATCTTCTCTTTTAATTTCAAGACACGGTGATTGGGCTCCAGCTGTTTCCACACCCTGCTTTACATCCACGGTCCATGTGACCTTTCCTCCCTCCCCCACCCCCAGCCATTTCCTCTCTGAGCTCTTCAGAACAGCTTATACCAAACAATATTTAGCCCTAATTCGTTCTTGCTCCATTTGGTTACTCTTCTCAGCTACAAAACACAAAATAGCTGCACTTCCCTAATGAGACAAACACAAAAACCCTAATGAAAACATTGGCACTGTTAAATTCTTCTAACGTGAAAGTCAGTGCTGCCCCAGCCCCCTCTCCCTCATTTTCCATCTCTAACATATATATTATTAACCACCTTTTTTATTTTGCTGCTTATGAAAGAATACATGGTCGATGTGATCTTGTGTCCCTGGGATTAGGAGTTAAGACATCCCCTATAAATCAGTGTAATCTTTGTAACAGGACATCGTTGCATTGAGCATTCCTGTCTGTATGATGCATTTTCAATTACTCTACATGTTTTCTACTTAGTAAGCCAGCTTAATTCTTCGCTATGTCACAATATTAGAACATGTCCCAGGTTAGAAAAAAGGAGCAATCTTAGAGCCCTTGTAAGTTGTTTAGCCTCTGGCACTTATAAATCTAAAAACACAAGGGAAATCCCTTTTTCTTGCTTGTAATATGCCTTTAGATTTATTACTTAAAGAATCTGTTCACTTAATCCTCGGCTGAGGTCAGGGTTCATCTGCATTCTAATAAAGGTTTTAGCAAAAGTAAGACAAAACAAAAAAAAATGAAGGAGCTGTGTCTGCCTGTATAAGCAAGCAATACTGCAGATAAAGTATATTCCCAAGTAAATTCTCCACCAGGAAAGAAAACGAAGCAGGAAAAAAAGCAGGATGCTTTAAATTACTCTACACAAATCCAGACCATCTATCTTGGGCTGCTCTCTTCGACAGCTTGGCCAGGGTGGGCAGGCAAGGCAGAGGCTAAAGAGCTCTTTAGGGACCAAATTACTGTTTCAAAATGGGCCTGCTGCTCCAAGGATATGACAATATTATCTGAGAAATGTTACAGACATTGTGTGTCCTTCAGAGTTCTGCTAACACATCTCCTGTGATTGGAGGCATGTGTCACTACAAAAAAAAAACCCGAAAAAAACCCCAAAAAAAGCCCAAGAAAATATGTTCATTATAAATAGACTCAAGGATATCTGGATGTAAAATTAGGAAAATGACCAAAATATTGCTATGAAACTTATTAACATTTTATGTTGATGATCACATTTGGATTTCCAGAAAACCAATGTACAGATGTTTTACATTGTCTCTTTCTTTTCAGGGGGGTTTGTTTAATTTATTGGGTTTTGTGGTGGAACCATACAGTGCTACAAATTCCCTAAGAGGTACAGTGAGAAAGAAAGCAGAAAAATGAGGCAGAAAAGTTATCTTAGCCTGTATTCCTGAAAATTTGCATATGAATGAGCATGTCTGTACACCTCAGTGTGCAAAAAAAAATATTTTTTTCCATTATATCAAATGAAAGAGCTGTGTTTGTCGTGGGAAGATCTCAGAAAAATATATATATTTCTTGGGTTCAGCTGATTCTACTGAAATTCAGGCAAATCCAATGCCACTGGAATCCTGGTAATTTCTGTGTTCACAGGACAAAGCTCCTTTAGGCACAGCACACATTCTGTACCTCAACTTTCTGGTCTAGAACAGCTCTCCCCAAAAACACCCCTCTGCAGAGATCTCAGGTCAAATCTATGAATTTGGCTGGCAATGCAGTGAGCAAGGTTTTCTTCCAGGAGCACAGGCATTCTGCATCAGAGAACTATTTCAGCATGAACAAATACCCCACAACCAACAAATATTTTGTGCAAATACTGTCAACACAGAATTCACTGGAATTTTGTTACCATGAGGTCCTAATCCCGGCTGTGCAGACGAAAGCATCTGCATCCCTGTAGCAATTTTAGGATTTATCCTACTTTTCAACCCAGAGACAACACAGAACTTATCACCCTCAGTGCTACAGATGTTTCATCACTGATGAAAATCCAATTGCAACTATCAGCACTGATTGTCAGAGTGTTGTTAGACAGAACACTGAAGGTACAAATTAAGCACAAGCGCTTTGCCCTTTTTCCAGACATATTACAGCATGGAGCATCCCTCATCCATATTACTGTGACACAAAGCAGGGCTTCTGGACTGGGAGAGGGGGAATAGTGTGTTTTCCTGGATCCTCCAGACTGCAGACCAAATTTCTAAGGAAAGGTGAGAACACAAAGGTGAGGCAACAAAAGAACTATTTTATTTTTTTTTCCACACCTGGTTTTGCCTTGCAGGTCCTGGGCCCTGATCTGGCAGTGTGGTACTGCCAGCATTTGAATTCCATTCAAACTGGAATTCTTCAGCATCAGTGCAAGAATCCCAACATAGAAACATGGAACTAAGGTAAAAGCTTTCCAGGGAAAGGACTGCACTTAATCGTGTTTTCCCCAGCACAAGCCTGTTATCTACAATAACAAACAAAATTTACATCCTTGAATTATACCAGGTGGAACAGTGATTTATTCATCAGGTTAGGAAAATTGTGAAGCTGTCAGAGGGCACCTACTGTGAACGTTTGCACAGAACCATGTTCATCCCTGTTTACAAACAGAAGATAAGAGGATTCAGAGAGAAATTTCCATACCATAAGCATCTATTAAGATTGCTTGTTCTGCTGGTATATCATAAGTTCTTATTTCCATTTACTTCAGTCTGCAGGAAAAAAAATTCAATTTAGGGGGGGGAAATAAATAAATTAACCACTCTTCACAGGAGAAGATCTCAGCAATCAGATGCTGAGCTGAGAACACCATTCTCCTCATAGCAGCATTAAGCTCCCAGTTCAGCACATGCTGATAGTGCAAATGGCCTTTACTTCCTTTCCAAAGACCAGAAACAGAATCCATCCCCAAATTCGAGTTTGGAGGTTTTTTTGTACTTATGGATACTAAAGGACTGGTTTGATTTTTCTTCATCTGATCCATGACTAAGCCCATTTATGTTCTTGTACAGATTTATACCACCCCTGGCCTCCCTATCACTTCTGTTCACTGACACCACAAGACATTAGGAGCAAGCACATCTTCTTCTTGCTCCTGTGTGTGGTCCTCAGTGGCACACGCAGATTGAGGCTGTTTTATTGTGACTAAATCACCCCCGTGAACTGAGCTGTCTCTGTCAGCTGGCACTGGGCCTCTCCAGAGCTTTGTGAGCGCATGGTGAGATGTTTCCAAGAAAATAATCCATTAGTTGAGAAGTATGGGTTATATTAACACTTTGATATGATTACAAATTTAATTCCTCAACTCTTCGATCAGGTAAATTCTTATCATTAAGAACATTTCCACTGCACATGAGCAAACAGTTTTCTGAGATATTTCTGATTTTCTGGACATAGTTGAAATTACAACTCTTCCTGGGAAGCAAATTATTCCTATTCTGGTCAGAGCTCATGCTCCAATCCTAAAAAGAGCTGGCTGCCTTCTCTTGGCTGTCTTTCCCCAACCTCTGAAGGCTTAACTCAAGCCACAAAAGTTAGTGTCTGGAAACCAAAGGCAATCACCCTTCTCCCGATTAAATCCCAAATTGCCATCTAAAGTTCCCCACATTCAGCTTTCCAATCCCCTTATTAGACTATTTTAAAAGCAAACCACAGCGGGGTTCCAACAAAGACCACGTCTCATTGTTATAGGCTTGACTGTCAGTAACTAAAGATGTCACACATGCAGAGTGTGCCCTGTGATGAGCAACCGTGTCAAAAGAGGTTCTCTGTTAAAACACTGATACTTTAAGAGTGGGATTTTCAAAAGCACTCAGCATTCACACAACTGTTCAATGGCAATGCTCCCCAGCTAGGGCAATATTGAACACTTTTGAAAATCCCATCCTACATGTTTACACAGTCTTTTAATCATTTCTGTCCAGGCTGGAAGGCCCTGGGTGCCAGAGAAAGAAGAAAAGGATTTAACAAAGCAGAAATAAAAATAAGGAAAAATAGTATCTGAGGTAAAACACCTCCTTTAATAAATTAAAGGGTAAAATAATTCACATTTTTAACCCCCCAAAGAAAGCCAGTAGTCAAAAAACAGCTAGAAATAAAGCAGTACTCCAATGATATCAAATAGTCCAGTCTGGATAAATGCTTAAATTCAAAGGCTTAATAACCAAACGAAAGAACACTGAGAATCATTAGAAAGGAAGACAACGTGCTCTGTAACATTAGAGAGAGCTGATTAAATGGGCAGTTTGTTCTACAATTTGGTCAGTGGCATTTTGGCATTACAGTATAAATGGGTGAGGATTAAGTCATTTCTCAGCTTTCCTTGGCAGAGTCTTTTATTATTTACACTATTTACTTCAGGGAAGTCTTGGCGTATGTCATATTTATCTTGCTGAAAAATGGGCCCGTAAATGCATATCACCTCTTGAACAAAGCAAAGCATTGTGATCCTAATTTGGTTCATGAAGTAAGTAATTCAGCCTCTCTGCACAGGGGCAACATTTGTCTCCCGCTTTATTAAACAACTACAAACCCATTTTTTTCACTTGGTACTGAAACAGGCCAGGCTACTGCCACACACACACACTGGCCTTCTGGAGGGCAGCCTGCACACAGCAAGTGTCATCTTTCAGCACCCACCACCACCACACGAACACAGACAGGACTGCCAGAGCAGAGGGGATGTCTGGACCAAACCTTGGGAGAACAGGGAGACAAGCCCTCAGAAACAAGCAAATAGAAACTCCCCACTCAGCTCTCTTCTACATTCCCACACTGAATTCTTAGCTCAGGTAACACCTCTCGCCGCAATGGGTTTGTCTTGCCAGCCCAGACTGGCTCCAGAAGGGCAGAGCACAGGCTGAGCACAGAGCCTGCACATTTCAGGATGATTTACCACACCCACACTCCCCAACACGGCAACACGCAGGAGCATCACGGACTGCACCTCCTGGCAAAAACCCCCTCCCACACCAGCAGAAATGCACAGTTTAATCCCCATGGCATCCAGATTTGCCACGTCACTGAAGATTACAGTGTTTTACTTTTCAGTAGCCACATCTCTAAGTACCACTTCCCCCACCAGGAGCTCTTTTGTGCTTTATTTCAGACCATAAGTGAGATCTTCACTACCACAGCTACAGCATATGCGAGGAGCTGTACACCTGCCTGATGTTTACCACCACCAGCACTGTGAAATACATAAAAGTGCTGTACAGAAACAGGGGAAAAAAGGAGATGGAGAAGAGGAAATACAAAAAGGTGACTGCCAAGTATGAACCTCTTTTTCTAAAGCAGACATTTTATACACAAGTGGTTTAAGAGTAATTTGATATTACAGAGCAACCAAGTATGGGGGAAGGAGGAATGATGTGTGCAGCTTACAAATGCAGAGAATAAATACACATTTTTAGTGAATTGAGAGTGTTTAAAATAATTTCACAGACAAGATTCACTTATCACCACAGGTGGCCTGTGTAATAGATGTTTTAGTTGAAGATGCAAAAATTCGGAGTAGCAGGAATTGTTGATTACAAGCAAGAGTGTTTGCACTTAAAATCCTATCAAAACTGATCTTTGTAAGCAAATAATATTAGACTAATCTATTCTCCAGAGGTTATTAAGTGCGTAGGCAGAAAACAGCGTTGTCATAATGTTAATTAATTTGAACAAATGGGGTAAGGGGGAAAGGAGCTGCTTTTATGAAAGTTTCTCATTTCATCTTCAGAAATATGTCAGACCAAGAGCTGATAATAATAATAAATACCTAGGTTTTAAGGGTTGTTTTCCATAGGAAGGATTATGCAAATACTTACTTTACATGCAGAACTATTGTGATTTATATTCTAAGTGAGATATTAACCAGAAAGAGATCAAAAATCCAAAGCAAAGACCAGAGCTCTGCATCCCCTCATCATCCAAACAGCATCCATGTACCAACATGGGACTCTCCATCTGGTTTTGCTCTGGAATGCTGCTGGGACACAGCATTCTGTGCAGGAGAAGATTACAGGGTCAAGATCCAAACCACCAACAACCAAGCTGAGGGCCTGCTCCTGAAGAGGCAGCCACCTCCCAGGAAAAACAGAGAGAAGTGGCAAGAAATGATAGGAAAAGAGACGTTAAAATAAATCTAAGTGCTTCTGAGTTTTTGAACAAAGATATGGTTTGGATTCCCTTTTATCCTCAGCACCTACTTTATGTAGCTGCCTGAGCAATCCTGCTTTCAGATCCCATGCTAACAGAGCAAGAACTACCAAGTGCTCTCCCCTGCTGTACCTCAGCTTGACAGCCCTTTTTTCCTTGCTTGATTTGTCCCAAAATTAGGATGTCACACTTTCCTTAGCCACAGTGGAAGATGACAGAACAGCACCTCTCCTCACCCACTACGCAAAACCGATTACAGTAACAATTAACTAAAGCTGCTGGCTATCAGTCTAAATAGATTTACCTTTGTGCTCCATCCTAGTTCCCCTTTTATAAAACAAATATTGTCCTTTGAGCCACCGTGTCCTTACCACCATGCTGCCTCATAAGCTGTTTCCTCCTGTCAATGAATTTCTCTTCATTAAAGGCTTTTTACAGGGGGGAGTTACCTGGTGTTTGTTGCACCCGTGAGGAAAAAGGCACAGGTTGGCTGATGGTCATCCAGACAACAAAACAGCAGATACTGCAGGGTGTTTCCCCTGGAGCACTGTCAGCTAAACCTAAAAGATTGACTCCTGCACCCAGTCAGTTGCAGAAAATTGCAGAGGACAAAAGCACACACAAAGAAGGGGAATTAAATTCAATGAAGTGTGTGCATATAGGAGCGGAACAGGCAGTTTCACCCTGTAAGTTTTAATTGCCACTTGCCTGGAAAACTCCCATAACTCAGTCATTAGTTCTCAGTATTACAGTTTTCCTTAAGAGAGGACAAAAGGCAGAACCTCCATGACATCCTCAGCATCCAATGCAGTGGCTTCTCTTAAAGAACATGGTTCTGTTTTTTCATCCTGTTCCATACATGTGGAATATGCCATGAATAATGGCAATAATGCCATGAAAAGATGGTTATTTTTATTGTTATTACAATACAAGATGAATCAACAATTTCCATTTAACTTAGAGAATATACAATCATAAAGCTACTGTCTGACAAATAAAAATTTAAAAGTGTACTGGTGGTATTATGCCTTGCTTGGTCCACACAGTCTTGTGAGGATCCTATAAGCAAATATCTAAAGTAGCAAAATCTGCCATGTGTTGCTCAGATGATACTAAGGACAGGTACGTATTACATCCATCTTGCAAAGATAAGAAGCAGCATAAATACAAGTAGAGGGAAGTGAGAAAAATACAGATCTAATGTCATTCCATGCTGCAAATCCTGAAACTGCTGCACAATCAGAAGATCCAATCTATGACAGTTTTGCATCTCCAGACACTGTATGGGATTAGCTTCTGCCATATTTACTAATGCAATGGATGCTGATTTTTCCCTTTGGATTTTTCCTATTAGAAACACAACTGGCAGTTACTCCATGAATTTATTTTCAGCTGCCAGTAATCAATTGCTTGCTCTCAGCAACTACATACAGCAAGCATTATACATGCATATCCTCTACCAGGATACTTACAGTATTCTGAACACACACAAAAAAATAACAAAGGCACAGTCAAGCTGACTTAATAAACTTTGTAACAGACCAGAATTAAGACTAGAAATGCTTCATCAGAAAAACATTTTTCCATAAGAAGAACTTCAGAACGGTGCCTATGCAATGCCAACCAAATCCACACACTTTCTTCCATGCATCAATGCCACTTCGTTCAGACTGGCTGGCTTTTTCTGCAGTGACCCCATCTTGCCTTCTGTATTATTTAAAAAGATTTATAGCTGAGTGTCTCGTGTGCTGAAACATGAGCTCTGACCCCCAGGCTTGGAAGTTGTCAGGCAGAAACATTAATATTATGCCACATTAGGAAAGAAAACTCATCAGTAGCAGCAAACCAAACGACAGGGTGAAACATGATGCTTCTTGTCATACATGACACTGAACACTTAAACATACCCAAAAAGTTGTGCCCTCTAATGTGTCACCTGCTCTGCTGCACCAAGGCAACAGCCAAGGAGTTGTGCCTCAAGTGGGGCTGCTCCTGCTAAGGGTGATACAGGAGAACCTACAGTCACTGTAAAATCTCAGTGTCGAGCAAAAACACAAATGCAGACAATTCCTGCCTAAAAGGACTTAACAGAGATAGTCCGGGTGGAGGATGGAGAGAGACACAACCTACATGTGGGGCATTAGGAGTCAGAACTGAGAGATGCAAAATGGCTTTTCCAAAAACGCCCAAGAAATCTATGTCTGAGCACGGGACTCTCCTGAGACCCCATCCAGTAACCCCACACCACATGGTTCTTCTTCTTCACCGAAATCCTCTACACTGACAGAGCTGCCAAAACCATTACAACAAATGTCTGTGTTGACACAGACCAGCACAAAGCCCCAACCCAAGATTTTAGAAAGGGTTGGCTAACTTTAATGACTCACAAAATCAGTTGTGATGCTTCATGCTAAAAATAGGCACAAACAGCCTAAGCTTCAGGGAATAATCAGATTGCCACACAGGTAAGCAAGGATTTTCCCTACAAATCCCACAGGCAGAGCTTCAGTTTGGCAGAACATTTGAAGGAAGCAAATATACATATATGTGATTTCTATAATCTTTCTTCCAATTTCATACACCTTGATGTCAGTAATACATAAGACTATATATAGATATATAGATTCAAGAATTAGGAACACAGAATGTACTATGTCGTAAATGTGTTCATTAAAGATTCAAAATATTACTCACACATATTTTGCTCAGATATGTGTTTTGCATGCAATATGTTAATAATTTAACACACACACACACACACACACCCCCCCCAAAAAAAAAAAAAAAAAAAAAAAAAAAGAAATAAAAGAGAAATTAAGAGAAGGGAAGGAGAAGGGGCAGGAGGAAAATAGGAAGAAAGGGAAAGGCAAAATGAAAAACTTGTTGTCTCAGCTTCCTAACAGCAGTCTCAAAAGTTATGTGAGCTTCAACTACCTTGATGAAATCAGAGGAGTAAAGACATATATGTTTAATCACTGAGGCAGATATGACTTTTTCAAAACCATATATTTTATTCAAGTATGATTTCCTTTTCATAATAAAAAATGTATTAATATGTACTTTTTGACTAATCTCAGCAATACCTGGTAATTTTCCTGTATCTTTAAATATTTCTTAGAACAAATGGTCTTGGGTCCTCTCATGTGCCATGTGCACAGGTGTAAGAGTGTGAGCGTGGTCCTGTTCCTCATTTGGGAATCCAAATTTGATTTCTCAAGATCTGTTCATTTAATGCCCCTTTTATAATCTATGGAAAAACAAGAGCTGAGCACACAGAAGGGTTTTATTCAGACACTAATCAGAGAAGCTCTAATTCTTACAGGAAAATGAGGGACAGATTTTCATCAGCTGCACAGATTGATTTTGTACCTTACTGAGCTCTCCTAAAATTCCAACATGCCAGAACAGTGGTGGAGCCCCATCATCATCTGCACCTCTCCTGACACCCTGCTAATACCACAACCTGCATGCACCACCAGGCATGGGCACAGCCCCTCTTCCCCTGAAGGGTCTGCTCACGAGATGCACACAGGGACATCCATAATGCAGAAATCTACTGCACCAAAAGGGAGTATCAAAGTCTTTCTGGTCTCTGTAAGGCGTTCAGAGTAAGATGTGTCTTGGTTGCAAGGACAAAAAACTGGCTTCTGGAAGAGGTGTACATCAGCAAAGATTTACATATTCCTTTCAGTAAACCTCTGCTCTTTCAGTGAAAAGTCTAAGCCAGCTTGTGGCATAACCTGTGAATCCTGGATGTTCTGGGGGGTAGATTGTGCTTGCCTAAATACAGGTAACTGAAAAAAACCTTTTCATTGCAATTTTACATACTCTCCTGATTTTACAAAAAATGTAGATAATAAAAAATTATGAGGAGTTTGACTCCTAAATGCAGAGGTTTGCAGCAAACAAGATTTTCACTGTCTGAGAAAAGGAAACAACCTGAATTACAAATTTTCCATCCTTCTTATTCCATCCTTCTTACTATACTTGTAGCAGGATACCTACCTCCTGCCACTTTCACAAGTTTTATATACAAGCCATGCAAATAATAAAAGAGCATATACATGAAGAGAAGCAGGGGATGAAGAGAAGAATGCATATAAATAACACAAGAAGTCCATCTTGCCTCGAGGTTACTGCACAATTCAGATTTATTCTTTTTTCCTGAGTGAACATGGAAATCCACCTCTGGGGTGGAAAGTGGAAAGACCAGGGACAATTTACAAATGTCTCGCACGCGCAGAGAAAAACTGGCAAGCCAGAGGACAAATGCTAGGGTTGTGTCCTTCCTAGGCCTGCAGACTTTCAATTAAATTAAGTTCTAATAATTGTGAATACATTAGCAAATATCAAAGAGTGAAATCAGAATGCAAGCAGAAAGGATGGGAATATTTTTAACAGATCTGTTATTTGCAAAACAGTCAACCATCAACAATTATGACAATTCAGTTGAAGATTTACAAACGCTCATCAGGGATAGGGGTTTTTACTGATTCTCAGATCAAATAAATTGAGAACTTTGAAGAAATCTACTACCTTTTTAAGTTTTTTCTGTCAGTGGGAACTTGTCATGGCAGTACAAAAATATTTTTTCTGGGTATTTTTATGCATGTGTACAGCCAGGAAATTGCACTTAGCACAAGAAAGACCCAGCGAGCACAAAACTCGCACAGAGATGAGAATTGCACAATGCTGATGCCATGTCCTTTGTGCATTCAGAAAAAGGCAAATCAGGCCTGACATGAAGTGATCAGAAGGAGCATTTGGCCTAGAGAACTGTGGATAAGGCCAAGACTGTCAATGTTGCAATCAGAGGCTCTGGGACAGACAAACAGCTCATGGCCAGGTCGAAGTTCAGCAGGACCAACACACTGCAACTGCTGATCGTGCAGTGAAGCTGCCCTGTGTACAAACTTCTGTGCCCCTTCTGTGCTGAACTTGTCACACATGGATGAACCCAGGGAAGGTGTGGCCTTTACCAAGGAGTACCAACAACAGCCACATAAAAATCAGGAAAAAAACGAATGGGCCATATGGTGAAGCACTGGCCCATGTACACATTGTAAAGAATAACCTCTACCCCTGAGTTCAAGACACTTTGTTTCACTGCATTCCCTCTTCCAGAAATTCTCGTCCCAAAGCTGAAGATGTTTTCTTCCTGTGCTATAGAAAATTCAGGGCAGGGAAGTGGCAACAAAATCTGAGATTTGTTTAAAGAAACCTTAATCTAACAAAAGGCAACTGGCCACATGCAAGAATACAGGATGGCCACAATTCTCCAGAAGCAAGGAGTCAAATCCATACACAGCATTTATACGTTGAAAGCCCTCAAATGGGTTGCAGGGTTTTTTCCATTTCTGTTTTTATCCAGAACCCCTGAAAACACCTCTGTCAGATGCCCCACCACTGAGAAAGAGCTCTTTAGACAATACAGTCACTTGTGAGTTTCAGAGTTCATGTAGAAAATCAAAGTTAATAGTTTCTCAGTACTATTTTCATTTCCTGCCCGTGATCCCAGTGCAGCAAAGTATTTAAGTATTTAAGCATGTGCTTTAAACTTTGTTCTAGAAGTGCTCAAGAAGCACTGCTACGTGGTGCTTTTCCTGACTCCACTTAGAAGTGCAGAAGAAGGGCAACAAAAGATAATTAACATTTGCAGTACACATTCCTTTCATTTGAATTTCACTTCCTGCTCAAAAAACCCAATTGTAATTTGCACACTGCTATTCTGAGTAACTTTCAATCAATATGACAGCTTAAAAAATTATTTAACATGATACATAAACAGCCTGGAGCAAATGAATCCAACAAAACCAAAATATTTGCAAACAAAAACACCAAAGACTTTCATTTCACTCTAGAAAATTAAAGAAACCTGCTGAAAAACAAGTTAAATGAGTAATGTATTTTCCCAAGAAAAGTTTTTTTGGGTTTTTTGTTGTTTGGTTTTTTTTTAAGATGAATGAGTTGACAGATGTTTTACTAAAACCATTAAGGCAAGATGGCAATAATTTCTGGGTATGTTAACTAACCCACTGCTAGCTGGATCATGTGATGCATGACAACACAGTTTTCACATTAGGTTCAGAAGCAGTTTACCAGTTTGAAAGTCAATCATGTGAATATCCTGTGCCCCATCCTTCCTATCCCCAATCTAGAACGCCATCAATAAAGGGACAGATATAAATATACCTGGGTGTAACTTCAGCAACAGATTTAAGGTAGGTGCTTATTAATATCATGAAGATATGATTCTTAATGATGTGGGAGCAGAGCCCTTATATAGGTTTGAATAATGACATTGTCTCATTGCATCCATAGTTTGTGCTTTTGTCTGAGACAGGTTCATTTTTCACTGGAGGGGAAAGGTTCATCTCGCACGAGGGGGGTAACCAGTTGATGTTACAAGGCTGACGATTAGCCCCCTCGCTGTTCCACATGACACTGGGAAGGACTCCAGCAGGCATCCTTAATGCCTGCTTCAGCATCTTGAAGAAATTAATGAACACAGCTTCGATGGCAAAACATTTCAATCAACCCCAACCAGCTGTGCCTACCATTTTAAAAATATAAATTTAAAAAAAAAAATTACATATTTATTTCAAAACAGGCTTATCAGAAGTTCCTTCGAAGGATATAAGTTATTTTGGGAGCAAGAGAGGGAGGAATAAAAAGGAAGAAGGACAATGGTGGTTAGTGCCAAAAGATGTGCGATGGCCCCTGTGTTTGTTGAACAAATTAAGCACGTTCTGGTTTTTCACCTGCTGAAGTAGCAGCAGTGCATATGGCCCAGAAGTTAAAAATAAGGAAATATGCATACATTACCATACTTAATGGACGACCCTCTCCATTTAATATGCAAATTTCCTGAAATATTACTGAATGCCGTCTGTTCTAAATGAATAAATTTGAATTGCAATTAGAATAATCCTTTATAATTAATGAAAACTGTCAATTTTGGTTCATAAGTAATTTGATTAACAGGATGATGGGACACTTATCAAGTTCACTGGACTGCTAGGGTATGAGAAAGCTGACAGGGAAAATAAGGTGGTCCAGGCACTTAGGCACCACTGGAATATTATCCTAAATTATTGATAACACAAGCTAATGAACTTCAGAAAGTGAACTCTGCATGCTTTATTTAAAGGGACAGTGCAGTGGGGTGGTAAGGACTGGTTTGGTCATGATAACCTTCTCCAAAATACAGTTGTGACATTACCCACTCTCATAGGAGAAAAAAAAAAAAGAAAAAAGAACCACAGGCAACAACAAACACCTACTTAAACCTGAAATTTACACTTCCCAGCTGCTTCCAGAGAAGGAAAAAACGTTCACACCATAAATGTACGAAAGGGACAATGCAAGCCAGGTGGAACACAGTTTATATAATATACCACAGCCACTATTTTATGTTGTATTTCCATTGGTTAAAAACTGGCACTCATTCCACCTGGTTTTCCATGCTTTTTTCCTCCTATCACCTACCACGCAATGGGCCAGCAATATTTTTTTCAAAATGAACTTTTGCTAATTGAAAACAGGAGAATGTTAATGTAACAGTTTCGGTCTTATAAGAAAAGCAATTTTGAAAACCAGCCACTACACACCCAAGAAAAGCCCCAACTCTGAGCTCACCATTTCCCTCAACCCACGTGTTCCCTAACAATGCCATTCTGCCACAAATGGGAAAGATGACTGTAGGCCAAACCTCTGGGCTAATACACCACTCCCTCTGTAATTCCATTAACTTCGGGGGTCAGGGAGGATGTAATCCAATGCAAAAGTTGCCAGTAATGGCATTTTAAATCAGTACAGCCATCAGCACATACAGGCTGCAATTCTGATAATCTACCTAATGAGCCCAAATGTGAGTAATATACGTGAACCTTGGTAAAAATATCAAATCCATAGCAATGTCTAAGGATATTAAGTTTCCCAAATCAGTTTAGTTTTTGAATGAAAAGTTCAGCTGGATATGTTATCCTGCCACAAAATGGAATACAGTGAAATTAGAAGGATATTTTTTTTCTTTTCCACTCAGTGTGTCTTCTTACAAAGACATTCCTCTAAAACCATGCTTGACTCCACACACATCATTTACCTCTCTTACGAAACTATGTCATATTTTATACATTGCACATGGCATTTAGTGCATGCAATTATCCCATATCGCCATCACACAACCAACAGAACAATTCTGAATGCAACTTCAGAGTGAGATCTCTTTCCAAACATCCTGATAAAGCACATCCTGGATACACCCACACAGTATAAATGGAATCCAATGCAATCCGGCCTTTTAAATTTTGCAAACAACAAGTTGAAAATGGTAAAATCGCCTGCTGAACGAGCCTCCCCTTCGGCTGAGCGCAGGCACAGAGCCAGGGGATGCTGGGAGATCGTTTGGGAAAGCCTGCTATTATATAACAAAAGCCAGGGTGTATGAGCAAGGTTTTTAAACCATTAGAGCACTGAGAACTCAAACCAGATTTTCAACTAATCACTGAAAGACGCTTCTGCAACCCAGGGACCAAATCTCTGCTGAATTTCAAGTTCAGATCCCCTGAGCGCCAAACCACCAGCACTACCTACAGGAAGGCCACAACTTTGAGTAGGATGTAAACATTCACAGATGCAAGAACAATACCTCATTTTTAAATCAATCATTCTGATAATGTTCACATCTTGCCTAATGCAGAACATTTCAACACAGGAGGCAACGTTTGTCAAAAATACAAGCATCTGGACAAGGCTTTTTGGAACTAAAATGCTCCAAACCACAGGTGTGTTGTTATAGGTAGACATTATTAGAATTTGCAAAGCCAGAAATTAGTTCATTTCAGTAACTTTGCCCTATATTCTTATGTAGCCATTTTAGTTTGTTTCCACAAGAAAAATGTAGTTAACTGCAACACTGAGCAGCATCAGAGACACCCAAACACTTCTGAGCTCATATCTTGGTATAGCGCTCATCAGTATGGCAAATAAACCACATTACAAGAAAACAATGCCATAATTGGCCAGTGGGGCAGTTTCCTGTCTTCTTCCCCTGAGGCAATCAGGCCTTTTTTTAAGTCTCATTTCCTAAGGAAACCAGGATCTGCGAGATCACATTGTCTGCTCATGAGTCTCTCCCCCTAACAGCTTTAACCCTTTGTCCATTCTCTACGTAAGTCTCAGAAGGAGTTTTGATATTTTCACGTAAATGCCTTGACAGAAAAAGAAGTTCTGCCACAAAAGGGAAGACAGGTACAACTCAGTCAGGCAAGGAGCAAATACAACCTGCATGTGCAGCCCAAGTGGAAGGGAGCACAGGGACGCGAGGATCACAGTTAAGGGATAGTTCTAAAGGAAGGCAGGAGAGCACTGGATGTTTGTAGCAGAACTCAGGTCCACAGGAAAGTACTGAGAATATTGGAGTGAGGGCTATAAAGGTTATGTCAGTGATCAAAGAACATTATGGTGACAAGTAGACATGATGAATGGAGTTATTGTGATAAAGGAGCACAGGAAACAATACAAATCTGTGGAAAAACAGGGTTTAGTTTCATTAGTTTCGCTGCTCATGGAACAAATTCTTTAACAAAGCTACACTTTTTTTTTTTGTATCTCTGTGTTTCCCTTCCCTTTACTGCCCTTTTCAACTACTGGGGTATTTTATTGCTGCTTTCACCGTGGCTATGGAAAAGCATCTTCTACAAGCAGAAGACCAACAGAAGACCTGCCTAAGAAAACACTAAATTATCAGTCACACATGAACATAAGGTTATGTCTATGTCGTGACTTTGCTAATTAATAGGATGCGAAATTTATCTGCAGTTCTGTCATGCCCCTTATCACTATCTTTCAACTTTCATAAACATTTACCCCAATTTTCTTAAGAAGAAATGTCCTTTAAGAATCCAGTAAACATTTTACAGAGCATTATTACCCGAATTCAGGAACAGGGTACGTGTGGCTGTAAGATGCCTCTAACTCACCATGCAACTACAGAAAGATTAATTCTACAATGCCAACAGCAAAGTTAAGAAGTCCAGTGAATAGACTATGAGACTGTACTTCCCTTTCCCCCATTAATCCACTATTCTAAAAGCAAGGGATCAACTAGTATTATCCATTTGGATAAGTAAAGGTTGGACGAAGATAAGTAAATATAACCTAAACAAAACAATTGGCAAGATCTCCTGTTCTGAATTTGTGGTATCTGTTTCTACATATCAGGACAGTGAATTCTTTAGGGTTCCATAGGAGTGATAATGCCCTGTCTTACTGAGGAAACACTTCAGGTAAAGCACAGCTCAAAGTTCCGTTGAAATCTCTTATTTCATTCACCCACACAACACAGGAGAGTTTCAATTCCATAGTGGGATAAGACTGAACCATCCACTAAATAACAAACAACAACACTGGAGAGGCAGCTGAAGGACACACCAAGATGCTGGACAGAAAAATGCCTTTATTTAATTCTCTGTCATGTGAATGGGAAACATAAATATTCTATTCCCCTGGCAGAACTTCAGAACTATGAAGGCAAAGGGCAATCCCCAGCAGTTGAGAAAAAGTATCTGTTGGGAAAATAACCAAAATTTGGAAGTCCTTCCCTTGGGTGATATCACTAACCATTCAATTGAATAGAACATATCTATTCTTATCTCATTCCTATGATCATGGCATCCAAGAGCCGTTATCATTTGCTCTACTTGGTGACAAATGCTGAAACAACCATGGCAAGAGGAAATAGAAAGTAAATAGAAAAACAACTCCAATGTAGATTTTAGCAACATAAACCCTTCTGGATATGGATGTAAATAACAAGCTTATTTATTCATGCTCCCTAAATATATACATATATATACAAATTTTATTTTTTTTTTTCAGTTTGCTGAGCTAAGAAAATAAATTATTTTCAAACTGTTGAGGTTAGGAAGAGAAGGCTGGAAGAGGGTGAGTGTTATATAAGGCCTTGCCCCAAACAAATGAAAATCTTTGAGTGAATTATGATCTAACCAGTTTCTTTTTTAAGACACATCAAGGCATTTCAGTATGTGTCAATAAAAGCCCACCTGGAGGAAGAAATTACAGAGCACTGGAAAGAACGCCAAGACTGCTCAAGTCTTTGTGTTTTCATTTGTTTTAAATCTGTGTGTTGTTAAAACAAATGTAGAAATTAGCCATATGGGAACTTAGTTTTGGTGCAATATCTTCATCTGTCACCGCATTTGGGAAAAAAGCGCACACACAAGATCAGTGGCCAGGGAGGGAGGGTGAGAACAGCACACAAGGAAACAATGCTGAACATATGCACAGGATTTCGACCTCGCAGCATGGTGACTAATGATTATTTCATAAATACTGAGGCTGGGATGGATTCTTATTACTGAAGGGGTACATTTTTAAAGATCAGCTAACAGTTATTGTATAGGAAGGTAGTTCACACCTCTCACTGGGACAACCTGCCCTGACAACCTGAACAACCAGTGTTTCTTACCCAAATGCAAACCACACACTATTTTCAATTCAAACCTTAGACCCAATCCATGTAAGACAGGGGCTTAATAGCTTTCCAAACTCTCATTTGGCCTCAGTTATACAACCAGCTGACACTGAAAATAATTAATGCCCTTTAGGACTCGCATCTGCTCCTATGGTTCCATGTCAAGGTTTTTAATTGGGCTATTTTGGCATTTGGAGACAATGGCAAGGTGAAATAACCTTTCTTTAATATTTCTGAGGTCAGAAGTTAGTCCTGCCAAAGGTCATCCTTCAGGTTCACAAATGAGTCATTTGTATCACCTAATGCAATCTGTGACTTGCAAATTGCACTGGGAGATGTTCTAGTGCATTAATTAGTCCATGTGGTGAATACTGAATTCATCATTACCAGTGAAGCCTGTGCAGGCGTGCCAATACTCGTTTTGGTGGGTTGCAGTAGCTGATTATATTACATATTCTCCTTCAAACTGTGGCCTTTAATATCAGGCCTTGTTTCCTGCTAAAAGTAAAGACAAGGACAAATCAATCCTCTCACTCTGAACAGTGCAACATAGAAAACTTACACATCAGGAATTCTCCAAGTGTGCAAGGAGCCACCTCAGCTCATTCATTTGGGTTCTGCATCCCTGACACTGCCATTCAGTACATCCACAACTGACACCATTGCTGGATTGTACTCAAGTCAGAAGACAAGTGGAAACTTCAGAAACTGGGCTTAGTTGTCTCCTGCTTGTCTGAGCCTAAAGAGGAGTTCTAATTTATTTAATTCCTTTTTTTGTTGTTGTTGTTAGCTGGTTGGTTGGTTTTCTCCATAGCTGTGGGGATTACAAGCTTTAAAAACAGACAGGCATAAGCAGTAATTAACTGCAATTCTCTAGTGACCTCGTGTCTACAAAAGCAGGGCCTTTTAGAAAAGCAGAATGAAGCAAGAGCACTACTAACATCTTTTAGAGAGGATTTGGTTATCAGACAAATGTCCCAAGTTTCCCAGATTTTATTTCCAAAAGTTTCGTGTCACTATCATCTTGTACACCTGCACACAGGAGAACCACTCTCCTCAGGCCTGAGGATCCCTCCAGGGGCAGAAAAGGGGTTTCTCTCCTGTTTTTCCCCAGAGGCTTCCATGCCCCAAACGCCCCAAATCTCCCCCTGCACTGGCACTCTGTGGCTGATGCTGTTCTCTACATTCCTCACAGCTGCTTGCCCTGCACCCATTGCTACATTTAGGGACCCTCTGTGCCCCAAGATAGGTCAATACCAAACCCAAGGCTACTCTTTAAAAATCAACATTCAGTCAAGCCTCCTTGCCGCACAGAAACCTTGCAGAGAGTTTCACCCCAAGTCACAGTCTGATCTTTCAGCTGGCTGGCAGCTATTGCCTATAATGAAGGGATTATTAATTTCTGTTTCAAAGGGATAGGAGATCAGGATATGGACACGGCATGACTGTACCATCTGTGCAGTTGACATATATTGATTCATACCATCTTCCCATCTGTCCTTGACACTACAGAGCATCAGAGGTCACAATCAACTCTTTGCTGGAATTCCCCCAAAAAACAAGTTTTCATCCAGTTCCCTGTCAAAAAACCACTTTGAACCACTTTTACAGAAAATGGATCACCTCTTCAGTTATTATGGAAACAGACACAGGGCCCACAGTTTGGGCTCCTCTAAATATATGCCCCACAAGAGGCATGGTAATGACAAATATTATCACACAACAACAAATAGAAGCTTCAACATCTCTTATTAAAAGGCTGATGCTAAAATATTGCTCTTGAAACAGAAAGGGATGGAAGGAACTACAGAAATTACTAAAGTTCAAAAATTATTTGCATACGTATATTACACTAGGTACAACAACCAGTCAGAGAAGAAGGTTGAGAAATGCGAAGTTGGGTGGCATGTGCCTATGGAAAGTGGTGAAGAAAAAGAGAAAACCTGCAGCTGAGTAAATCATGAAATGTATCAAGGTCTCTGGAGATGACCTAGTTTTGTTTTCATGATAGGTATCATTTTTTTTCCTGTCATCCTATGCAAATTGCTAATAGCTCAGAAATCAAAACTTCTGAAATGGCCATTTTCTGACTTTTGTCAGTTTAAATATTTCATCTGGCAGAGCCCCCACTGTAACTGGTAGCACTGCATGTAATCTAGGCTTAAGCAGTGCTCATGCGAGACTCTATTTTCTGTGACTTACAACTGTCCCAAAACAGCCTTAGGTTAAAACATGTCATGCCATTTTTTCATTCTAAAGAACTGTTTGAAGAAAATCCAATCAGATTTGAGAAAACTCAGAATCTTTAAAGGTCTGTGGTAGAAGGAATGGCAAGTAAACAACCACCTTTTTGCTGCTGCTGTTGCGACAGAAATGACTGCACAAGTCCTTAAAATAATAGAGTTTAGTCCTTACATGCTGCCTTACTCTTTGGGCTAAACCAAGCTAAACTAAGTGAAATCTCAAACATTCTAACACCACCTTTTTTTACACTTAAAAAATAGGATGGGGAAAGGACAACATGGTTGGATGTAGTATCAAATCTGAATTTGTAGGCTCTGCTTTGATTTATGGCCATGGCTCACACTACTAAACTCTACCACGATCAACTTCTTTACCCACGGCGTTAACACAACATGAAATCTCTCTGCTGTTGTAAGAGTGCAGTAGCCACGAAAAGCCCCAGAGAAGGAGCTCCTGCTGGATCCAGCTTATAGTTCCAACGTGACAACTCCATGTGTTCAGGCAACAAAAACATGGCCAAAAAGCCATGGATTGGGCCAGCTGGAGATGCTCAGGTGACAAAGCACCTTGGCAGGTAGATTCTACCTGGCTACCCAAACCCACTTGCCAGGACAGCCCAGCCAAGGACAACCTGACACATTTCACAGCAGCTGTGCAAGCTCTCAAGATTTATTTTTTCCTGAACGACCCGGCCAGATTCTGAAACTCAACGCCAGCAGAACACCACTGTTGTGGTTTACACCTGATACCTCCCCTCGGCATCATCTGTGCTCGCCCAAGTGAGGAATTTTATGAATTGACTTTTGAGCGAGTCCATCCGCAACAGGTGACGGCACGCCGGGGTGCATTGGCTGCCAGCCCTGCCTGCGCCCCGTGCCAGGCAGCTTCCCTCGGCCCTGCCTTGGGCTGTGGGCTCTGCTGGGCGTTTGTGTTTTGTTCCAAGGCGTTAAAGTGCACAAGGCGAGGAGGGAAAGGGGCACAACCCCAGCGAGGAGCGGGCCCGCAGCGCCGAGGGGCCGCCACAACATGGCGCCGCGGCCAATGGGGCACGCGCGGCGCCGGCCCGCGCGGCGCTGCCACCTGGCGGCCGCCGCCGCGCACTGCACCCTGCCCTGAGCGCCTCCACAAACCTCCAAGCTCCTCGTTTTTCTCACTCAAAAAACCCCGTAATTTTCGAATTTTTGTCTTCACCACTCCACCCTCAAAAAAAAAAAAAAAATCTAATTTTTGTCATCCCTGCGGGAAAACACCGCAAAGGTGGACGGGCACCAGTTTTCTCAGACTCGTCATGAGGCCCAGCAGTGCGAGGCCCAAGGCTAATAACGTGTGGTGGCGGTGTTAATGAGGTAAAATATTGCCGCGTTATTGTTAATCTCTTAATAAATGCATTGAAAACCGGGCACCATCCATTAAAAGCTGCCCAGGGGTTGGGATGTGAGCGGGCAGGTTTTCTCCGTGCTAATTTATGGTGGGCAAATCAGAAAGTAAAAGGACCTAGGCGAGTTGCAATCCAGTCAGCGTAAGAGTGCACACATGAAACAAGACTTTGGGATTTACCGTCTGACTCCTCGCCAACTTTTAAGGTTTCACAATCACATTCCTTTTAAGTGGCTTTTTTTCACTCCCCAAAAGTACTTTTTTTCTTTCCCCAAAAAATAGCTATTTTTTTAGCTCTGCTTCCACTACGGCATGTGAAAGCGGCGTACCAAGAAATGGGAAAGTGAAGGCTTAGTCCATCTCCCATGAAAGCTTGGTGCAATATCAGACACACTCGAAGTTTCTACTTCTATTAAGCACAGAACCCATCCAAAATGAAACCTTCTGAAGGTACTAGGTGGTTAAGTACCTTGAAAATCGTGTTTCAAGGGTGCATCAGGGGATTTGTCTTTGCTGAGATGGATGAGAAGCCAGCCCTTTCAAGGCATTTGCTGTAGACATCACAAGAAATGAAAGTCCTGGCGCCTATAGGAGCTGAGGCACCAGAGTGGCTGATCAGAACCCGGGGATTTACAGTCCCAAAAGTTACTGACAACAAATTGTAGGTGCTCTGCAAATCCTCACGTGCTGACATGTGAACAGTGCCTGAGACACAAAGTACCACGGCCACGGCTGCCCTCAAGTACAACGCTAATGACACTGTCGAAAATTACGGCAAATCAACCAAAGAGCAGAGGAAACATGGAAAAGGAGGAAACACCCAACAGGTCAGCTTCCATTAGTTTTCATACCTGTCTGAGTCCATGTTATTTCACTTCGTAATAAAAGGATAAGGAGATCTTTGTAGTTATTTTACTGAGGTCAGAGAGGGTGACATGCATCTAGAGCAGCCTTCATAACCAAGCAGTAGGAGCATTACTGATCAGCTCAGAACTCACCTGAAGGCAAAAGCCTGAATTGTATTATCATTTACTTTGGTAAACCTGTTATAATGCCTGCCATTCAGTCTAGATTTTACCCATTCCTGTGTTTATTCCATGTGTGCTGTATCTCCTCAATGCAAATGAATATGTTTATGTGTTGGTTTGTTGTTTGTTTTATTTATATAAGTAAAATTTTTTTAATGAAGAAATGCTAAACAATTTTTTAAAAATTAAAAAGATTTAAAAAATTTAAAAACTCAAACAAAAAAACACCAAACTAGATTTCTGTGATTACAAATTCACTTTACCTTTCCTCTACCTCCAGAGGAATAGGGTGATGCAGGAATCAACTATCACTTATCCCTGTAACTTCCTGTAACCTTCCTGTCTGGGCACAGCAAAGATAACCTCTGCCCCACAGGGCTCACAGTCTAAAAAGCTTTGTCCCACATAACCTCATCACAGTAACCCTTTCTGCATCTTCCTGCTCCATGTCTTTGCCACGCATGCTTTAAGAAATAACCTCAAGTGCTTCCCTGTCTTCCCTTTTAGGGATTCAAAGAGAAGGAAAGACTTGTTGTGGTCAACAAGTGAACACTGCAGAATCCCAGTAATTAATCCTTGCATATAGAACAAAACCATCCTCTACATCTACCTGCTTGTTCTAAGACAAGGAGACATTTCTATAGCATCTCATGAGCAAAAAATTTCACACAAAATCAGTGACACTTGCCACAAGCAGACCAGAACAATGCTTCCTATGAAGACCTTCAAGCAGTTGCCACTGGCAGCAAACAAACCACATAATTCTCCGTTCAATAAGTTACCAGAAAATAAAAAATAGAAAGAAACCCCATTACTTAAAATATTCATCCCCACATCTGGATGATAAAATATAATTCTTATGGCAAAATATAATTTTTAGGCGCTATGTTCCCTATCTGCAATTACATCAAAATCACATTAATTGAGCTATAACACTGTCAGGCCCAGCAGCTGGGAGGCACATCCATACATTCTAAAGAGGCGGCCATTAATTCAGTGCTCCACAGCGTGGCAATGAAGCTGGGATGTCCGTTCCCCAACGTGATTTACTGTCTTTCAAGCTGCTTAAGTGGGAACCTCTACAAAAAGATTTAAGTTAAGTGACTCTTATGCCGAGCTGGAGCTCATTTATTATTGAATTAAGTTTTCATTTCTTTTAAAGGGAAAGAGAAATATAGTTTTATTTGAAACAAGGTAAAACAGTTCAAAGGAATCAACTATTACAATTTAGGAAGTAAGAATATATATCAGTAGGTGACGGTGGCATTTTGCTTTTGTATTGCTGTAATGATAAATTAAAAAATTACTTATGTATTTATAGTAGAAATACAAAAATATATGGTTTATGTATATGTATGTATACAGATATGGAAAAATATATACAGAAAACTAGAAGTGAAGTTACAGGTTAAATTTATGTGAAACATTTACTAGACTCAGTCCCAAAACTAAACATAGGCTTAGTTTAAGGCTATATATGCTTGTTACCTTAGCATACTTTTTCATATACTAGCAGTTCAATCTTTTAAATAATGTATTTAACCAAGTTCTAGTTCAGAAAATATATTGTATTTTATTTCTTTTCAATAAAAAAAGAAAGACTTGCACCTGGCCCTCAAGCACCTTAGTTAAATGGGGATAGAAAGGGTGGGTGTTGTTTTTGTCATGTACTAAAAAATGAGTCTGAGAGAGAAACAGAAATTTATCCTTCTCAAACAGCAGGTACCAAATTTCTGCCCTGAAATTAGAACATCAGAACACAGCAATCAGTGCAATATTTGGCCTCTGTCCTCCAACCACATGAAAGAAATATATTGAGCTAAATTTGCTGCCAGCTTAATTTTATTGAAATTAGTGGAGCTTATCCAACAAAATATTTGGCATCTTGCATTTGATAGACAAAATGTGCCAGTGCAGGGAATGGGATTTGGAGGGAAAGCAGTTATTTTGCATGCTTAATATTTCTGCATTGGCTAAATATTTCTGAGTAAAATATACTTTAAAATAATAATTAAAATTTGCCAGGACCCCCATAATGGTGTCATTTACACTCCAGTCACATGAGTCTACAGCACAAGACCCTTTCATAATTAGGAACGTACACTATATAAGCTCCCTCCCTAATTAGCAAATTATGTTGAAAATAGCATCCTGCTAATTAACGGTTATTATGGCATTTCTGAAGCTGAAGCTTTAATTATCACCGACCTAATGATTGTGTACAGAAAAAAACAACTTTTTTTTTCCTTAAATTATCAATAAGGGCAGGAGATTATTATCAGGCGAATCTGCTGACGGCTGATTAATTTGTTTGATGCAAAGTTGCTGTGTGTTTCATATTATTTTATCTGAGTTGCAGGAAAAAGGTACATAATTTGGTTTCATTAGCAACTACTGCTATTTATCACTAGAAGATACCCCTCCCCTTTTTGTTGTTTGTTCAATTCTCTCTGTGTTTTTGCCTGCACCAGCATCAAAGTCAAGAGCAGGAAGTTTTAATTAAGTGACACTAATGAGGTCGTTGAAAATGATACTTCAGCAATTCAGCATGCTGTTAAATGTGTTTATTCTATAATGTCATCAAAGGTGATTGTTTTCCCTTGTAATAGATAAAATTCATTACCATAAGCATTGTACTTTTGAGTGTTAGAGATACAAAATGTGAGTTAGTCAGGTGTGTCTGTTGCACATTTCATCTCATCTACCTCTGTAAATGAATTTGCATCTAAAACTATCCCTTGAAAAGGAAATGTAGCATGAGCTGTAGTTTTAAGGGGCTTTTTGTTTAGCAATAGCTAAGCTGTGAGCAACCTGCCTGGGTGTGATCATTGGAGCCCTGCTTTTAGAGCTGCCAACCCATTCACAAGCGCATCTCAAAATTCTTCTGGCTGTAGCCTGTTTTGCAAGTTCTAATCAGTTTGAATGAATCATTTCCAGTTTACAAAAAAGCTCTAGAGAAGTGACACGATGAATACCAAGGTTTTGAAAAACAAAGAAATCATGATGGGCTGAAGACGTAGATGCAAGATGAAGATAATGATGCAAGACATGTTTTGTAAGGAGAGGTTGCCATCTTGTAGACCAGCTGAATGTGGTGGAAGAAACAAACTCTTCAAATCTGAATCAGGAGTAGTTATGAGCATTTCTGAGTCTCTGCTGCTCTGTTTCTCGCTGGGGATTTGGCCATATAGAAATAACCTTCGTTTGGCCCCACAATTGCACAGGAATAAAAACCTGAGAGATGTTTGCAAGCTATGGCTCCTGCAAACATACACACCAAACCCAATAATGCTGCAAGCAGAGCTCATGAAGAGATATATTCATATCTATAGATGTGGCATGAACAGTGGCTAAAATTTTACAATGGATCCCAAATGTTTGGGACAAGACAGTCCTTGTTGGAGAAACAGTGTTTGTATCAATGTAGCACCTGGTCTGATCAATCCTCAAATTGTTTGATTCCTTGACAAATATATTTCAGAATTTTAAAAAATATTAATATGCCACGGACATTCAGCTTAACTCAGAACATAATACAGCCCACGGGACTTCCTGACAACCCACTTCAACCCCAAAATTTCACTCATATGATTAAGAACGTCAAAATGTTGCTTTTCAGCCCTTGTATGCAAAAAAAAATAAGGAACTAGGTACATGTGAACACTAAGGAGAGTAAAAATACAGTTCACATTTTAATTGTATTTTTGTAAACGACTACAGTTCTGAGATTCTGAAGTTTTCCTTATTTAGAATAATATGGATCTTTAAAAATAGAGAAAAAAGCTCTATGGGAAAGGTCTCCCTTTTCTTCCCTGAAGAATGGAGGCAATAATTTGTTTTGGTTTACATGAAAATTAATTTTTAAAAAACTCTGTTTCTTTCCAGCAATTTTTTTTAAAAGTCAGATGAGGCAAAACCAAAAAACTACAAGTTATTCAGAATGCCAAAGCACCACAAATATTTTTCAGTGGCAAAAGTCCAGTGTTTCCAATAAATAGCATTTGGACACTGCTCAATTGCTAAGTGAAATACAACATGGCATATGCAGGCTTAATACTGGAAATCTTTACTTACAGTTCAAATTTAGAGCTGCCTTTCAAAGCTTTGGTGTTAGCCAGATCCCGTTTTAAACACCTGGCCCACCCTGCATGGTTTTCCATCTGGCTGGAGAGAGAACGCTCTCCAACTCAAACAATGTAAAGCCACCAAATTCACCTTGTCCTTTGGTCCATGACAAAGATGGCCAGGGACATTTAGATTCGTCAGTCCAGCCCTCCAGAGAATCCAAAGAACACACAGCATTCCATGATATTGCAAAGAGATGCTCCATTCTGGTAATATGAATCGTGTTTTACAGTGCAAAGCCACTCATTTCCTCCAGCTGTCATCCCTTGCAGTTGCTAACGCTGCAGGGACACATCAGAATGTACTGGAGATAAAAGAGTCCCATCCTTCCTCCCTAAAGTCAATGGCAAAACTCCTATCAATTTCAGTGGGGCAGAGCTATATGTTTAATGAGAAATAAACAGTTCCCAAAGTGTTTTTTACAAATAGTCACAGTGGCACCACAAACAAGCTGTGATTGCTGGATAAGACATGAAAAGAATTTTTGCTTTACAGTCAGGAGCAGGGAATTAGAAATTGCCTGCAAACTCACCCACCCATCCCCACGGCAGGAGCCATAAATCATCATTTTGTCCACACCGAGCAAAAAGCAGGAATCACAGGAAGATGCAGGGAGAGCCGCCCTTCATGTGGACAGCAGGGGACACGTCTGGGTCACATGACCCCTAACCTTATCTTTATTTTTCCATCAAGCTCTGTGACATTTGTCCTTTTTCATTCAATAAGATGCAGGACTATTTGCCATTTTCAAGTAACCCCATTATACAGTACTTCCCATTGACAGACGCGTCCTCACAGTACAAGGTACTTTAACTCTTTCTAATAGGTTTCTTCCTGACTCCTGTATCTTGAGTGGGATTTTGTGTTTTGTTTGCTTTGACAAAAAGAAGAAAGGGAAAATAGAAAGAAAGAAACATACCCCCTGGGAAAGTTAACCTCAAAACATAACATTTCCGAAGCAGGATAAACCACTATCGTAACTGCAGAGGACAACATAATTACAGGCAAAACCATAGAAAAACAGATGTACTGAGCAAGCAGTCTTGGCAGTCCAAAGTTAGAAGGTCAATAGGTTGGGTTGCCTAAATTGTAGCTTTTTTAAGCAGGCATTAGTTTCTTTCTGCAGATTAGCCACTTGAGAATCTATATTTTGTCTGAAATCACAGGCACCTTCTCATCCAAAAGCCCAGCTTCTCTAGAAATAAAAAGATTGACATAAAACTTCATTCCAACTAGTACAAAGGGCCAGGGGAGGAGCTGTATGTAGAAATTGATGGTTTGCATCTCCAGAAGGTTTCTATCAGCTTCACAAAATGTCGTCTCCCATCAGTGACCGAACCATGGAGCTGCATTTCCTGTCATCTGAAGGGACTCAACCCAGTGCCAGTCTTCCAAGTGGGAGAGAATTGTATCCTCTGCAGATAAAGACTGAAGGTATCCTCAGGGGAACAAATACCTTTATATCTGAGCTCTGACATATTTTTCTGGAAAGCTGAAAGAGGTACCTACCTGCTCTATCCACAGTATTAAAAATTTTCACGCAAGCCTTGACAATTTTAATAGATTGGAAGGAGAAAGGAAGGCCTACTCTTCCCTTTTTACTGGTGAGAAGCTGAGGCCCAAAGAAACTTTGTAAAAGAAGCTACTCTGGCAAACCAGGACTTTGAGGAAGAATTTCTCATGTGGCCTTCAGCAGCTTCATAGCTCACAGCAACTTTCCTCCACCTCCACAAATACATGTGGCCTCCTTGCCATAAACATTATTGATGAGCCCAGCCTTCCAGGTAGAGAGCTTTTGCAAGGAGGGAAAGACCCAAACTCTTGAACAGAGAACAAGATTAAATATTTCTGGCAAACACTTTGATGCCTGCTCAGTCCAAACCATACCCTTCCTCATAAGAGGTGCTGAGCTGTTCCACTGGAAGATGCCTGTGATAGAAGCAATGAGGACAATATTCTTCACTGATACATTTCAAGGACATCTCCAAGTCACTAAAGTGATTTTAAAACTCTGTGATATAAACTTGTTTACTGTATTAAAATCATATGTTCAACCTCTCAGGTAAAGTCCAGAGAAGGGATCCCTCTGCCACAAAACCTGGTGGAGGCAAAGGTATAGTTGACATCCACAAACACTCAAGAGTTTCTTTGTCTCTGAAGGGCTGAGTTCCCTCCAGCCCTGCCCCTGCTGTACTGAGAAAGGAGGAAAGCATCACTTTCACAGAGCTGCCTTCACCATGGTTAGCTCCTCGCCCACACACAGAGTAACTGTGGGTCACTGAGGCAGGATTTCAGCCTGAATGCAAACACGAGACGTGGACCAAGAAAATGCCCTACGGGTTTTTTTTTTTTTTTCCCATGTGATTACAGGCACATTGAGATTCTCTGAGAAAAATGACGCTCTGTTTAGTCACTACAGGAAGGAAAGCACCACTAGAAGCACCATCACTGGGGTGTCCAAACCACATTTTCAAAGGCAGAAGTTTAGTCATTTGTAGCTGACTTCCAGCATATCACTGTGCTCATATGAGTGAATCCACCTCTGTGGCAAAAATCACAGACCACCAGTTCCGATTCTATTCTTTCCTTAGTTTAAATTTGACCAGTAGCAGTCTCAAATGAAACCTTACATCATGTGCTGTAACACAAGAGATGATGACAACCATGGGAAGAGGCTCAATACAAATTCTCAGCACCCATTCCCCTCCAGTCCATGCCAGTACCCTCCTGAAAAGTACCTGATTTGTATTAGTAACATTTCCAAACAACAACACTGAGGTGGAATTGCAAAAGTAAATACCACAAAGAGAATCACAGATCAGGACACCAGTAACTAGCGGCTTTCTGTGGCAGCACTTGATAGCAGCCAGTAAATACATCCCAGATGTGAGGTCTAATGACATTTCTGAAAGGCAGTTGATGCATGTGTGCACCCAGACATCCCTACCCGGAATGACTGTCAATGTGATGACTTCCAGAGAACTTCTGAGATGCCATAAGATCACTGTACAGCCAGTGGACAGCAAATTTAACATGTGACACAGCTGGAAAATGATCAGTGAGTTGGAGCCAGATGTAAGAAGGTGGCTTGTGATGATCAAATGGCACTGGTGGGGATGCACCTACAGCACTGTGTTTTCCAGACAGCAAGATTAGACAAGAAATATTGGCAAATTAAAGGGAGATAAGAGAAAAGTGACAAAAATTTTCAGTGACATTCAAGGCAAAAATAGATAAAGTAAAGTACCAGATAAGCCACAGACTTGTAGGCATGCATTTATTTTCTGGTGATAATAATTGAATTTTTAGGCTTCTTTTACATGCAAAAAAAAAAAAAAATGAACCATCAAGCAGCAGTTTCACGAGGATGGTGGAATCAATACATGAACTCTTAGGCAGTGGTGAAGCTGCACAGAGAAATTCTCAGAGAAAGGCTGCAATCTGTTTATCCTTATCATCTCTGACTGCACTTCAGCAGTTGTGCAGCCCTGCAGAGCTGACACATCCTGCAGCCTTGCTCTCAGGATGGACACTGCCCACATCCCAGCTGTGGCAAGATGTAGCCCACATTCCTTGTCGCTCAGTCCTCAAGATTAAAGACCTGTGGAAGCATTCTGCTGTCTCTTCTCCCCTTGCCCATAGGAAATCAATGAGTGCTGAGGTTTTATTCTGACCTACACATAGAAAATATCTATGCTATGAACACAGAAACCCAGGCAGGGCACAGAATTGCCTCACAGTTGAGCCACAGTCCTGCTGAAGTCAGGTGACTGCCAGCACTCATTCAACACGCTCCAGATACTCAAAATGCAGGTCAGGGACAGAGTCTCAAGTGATCAGTGATAGGTTTTCAGCAGCACATTTTACACTGACAAATGAAAGTTTCTCTGCAGTGTCCCTTCTTATAAATATTTCTACAAATTGTTTTTGCACCCTCAACAGAAAATAGAACTTCAAAGCAAAAAAGAGGACTCTAAGAGAGCTACTGAATTGAGGACTCTGGTCCAAAATATTTAAAACTTGGACTCAAATCCTTGATCTTAGATATTGCAAAGACTAGAAAATTAGATGGGAAAGCATCACATTTTTTTCAGACTGGAATTCTTGGTTTTCAGTCAGCACTACTGAGCCCTTAAAGCTGGGTTTGGCTTCCCAAGGACCTCTGGAACCAATAATTCCCCAATTCCTGTTGAAACTCTTATGACCCCACTCCCAGAAGCCTACAGTATCAGAGATAGGCTCAAACCCACACAGCTTTCAAAAGACTGTGGTGCCAGGCATGACCAGTGAGTCTTTTTTGCTGCCCAGACCATCCAATGTCCCAATCCAATCCCAGGACACACAAGCACATGGCTGGCTCCCATTTAATTGCTTCATGTCTTGATTTCCTGTTCTTCACTTTCATGATTTATTTTCTCTCGGCTTCCTGCCATGTGTTCTCAGCTTGCAAAAGACAGGATGCCATTTGCATTCACAAACTACCAGGAGATTTTTACTGAACTGTAAAAGTTACATCGTTGGACACTATTTTGCCATGATCAGCACTGGGCTGACAGTCAAAGCTGAAGCTTATTAAACAAGATGCTGTTCATCCCTCTCTTGCATTTGGTTTCCATGTTGGAAAAGTCAGTCCACAGGCCAGGATCATAGGATTTAATCTGGCTATTAAAGGACAACAACACAAAAAATTCAAAATACTCTAGATGGGAAAAGTTTTCAAATATGAAACAGATGTTATTATGCATAGTATACATGATTTATTCTTCTTTATTATTTTTTTCAAACTTTAAGAACTGTATTGCACTTATATTGTAACCATGTTCCACAACTGCCACTTATATTAACCTTAATATATGTAAGGCAAAGAAAAAATTTATTAATAGGTTGTATTGATTATCTCCTTAATGCCATTGTGTCACTAATCCCCACACTTCAGGTTCCAAATGTACAGTGCAAACAGTCCATAATAAGGTGGTTTTAAAAACCAAGGAAAGCTTGCATAAGACTCTTCTAATATTAAATAACAATTTCCAATTTTTGTCTTCTGAACTATAAGGAGTAGAAACTCTCTTTTGTAAATAAGGTAACACTGCAACCAGGCCCCTTCTTTATGGTTTACAAAAAGTAGATTTTATTTTAAACTGAACATTTAGTACAGACTAAAGGCGATCTCTCTGACAGAGGGCACCAATAGTAAGAGCCTAGCATTTTAAAATAGTTCTTACAATTACAGGTCGTGCTTTAGTAGCTCGAAATGCCTTATTTGTATAATTTCTCCTTCTGAGTGAACACAGTTTTAAAAGGAAATGAAGCATTATAACATAAACTACCACCCATATATACTTTGTGCTTGCATTATAAATATTATCAGAAGAAAAAAAAAAAAAAAAAAAAAAGCAGCCAATGCTTTTCCAAAGGAAGAAGACTTTTTTGTTTCGTTCTTTCTTGATCTTTTGTTGTGACTCTCCCTTTGATTGACAGGTGGCATTCTTGTCTTTATGGATGGAGAAGCAAAGCCCTTGATGGTTATCGACATAAGGAAATGTCATGTCTGACTATGTTTCAGGAGGACCTTTTTCCCCTCTCGTTTTCTTCTCCTTCCCCTCACTTAATTTAGTATATTTCATGCTAAAGAGTCTCTCAAATATGAATTTATAATCCAAACGCTAATTGCAGTCAGGAACGCAAACCTGGCATTTAATTGCCATTTGGTATTAAAAGTCACATTTGCAACAAGTGTCCTTACAAGGTAAAGTTGACCAAGTTCCCTTTTCCTTCGCCCCTCTGCAACCAAAACACTCCTTGGCCTCAAACCTTCCAGCTGGCAGTGGAAATGTGGACCATCCTTCACTGGCCCTAAAGGACACTGCTGCCCTCCATGCTGTCCCTAGTTCTGCCCTGTACAATATTCCATGTTAAAATCCCCACTGTTCATGCCCTTCAGACTATTTCTAACACTTATTCCTCTCCCCCTCATGCAGCCTTCCTCCTCACTTTGTCATGGCTGAAATTAATTTTTTCTCCTCCATCTCAAGCAGGGATCGTATCTTTATCTGCATTGCGAAGTGCCCAAACAGCATGAAAATTTTATCTTTGGTGATGTCAAATAATAAATAATAACAATAGGGCAGACTGGGAATACTTTGTCTGGGATAATACATCCATGCTCTCTCTACCATGACCCTAATTCATCTACATAAATTTCCAACATATTTTATATGCATTATGTTAACATTTTGACCACTGACCACAGGGTGAAGAAATATGACATAGGAACTGGTTTTCTGCAGCCAGAATTAGGTATGTCTAATTAAAAAATAAAGAACAGGAAACTACTCGCCAAAACACATCTGGATTTTTGACTGGATCTACATTCCATCCCAGATGGAGAATCCAGAGGCCTGATTATACTTGATTCTCCATGAATGGCTCATGTCTTCCACTTAGCAAATCTTGGGCAAGTGAATGGCCCTTCCTCTGATACTTCTGCATGAAGATCTTCACAGATAGGTAAATTCTCAGTTATTTTCAAATTAAAACTCTGTATCTCGCTTCTATGTTACGAATAGCATGTTGGGGTCTGATGCCTCTATTGTGCACTAAAATAAGAGACCAGTCATTCACATTAAGCAGCAGGAGTTGTGCAAGGACATATTGCAAGGTTTGGATCTCACGTTAATGTTTCACTGAGTCACATCACCCCAGCTGCAGAGCAGATGCTGCAGGTGGTACCCATGGTACCTGTCAAAGTTCCCAAACACAATCAAACTTTCCTCCCCATCTCTTTGCAATGTATCCCCTGACTTTTTAATCCACGTTTTCAGGTATGCACAGGGCAAATGCTTTGCCCAGAACATTGAATAAAGAATACTCAAGTAATTATATTACTTGTCTGCCATTGGATGCAATCTCAGAAATGCAAAAAGAACATATGAGAAGAGTCTGCCTGGCCTCTTCTTCTCCACAGCAGGAGTACAAAAAGCAAGTTCAGAGTCAGATTTACACAGTCTAAACCCAGCCTTGTCTGCAGTTACAAGTTTTACTACTGAAGAATGCCAGAAGAATTCTCTAAGCAGCAGAACAAAGAGAGAGAGGGACCTGAGCCAGTTCTGAAACAATTACATTACTTCAATTGAAGGAGTACTTGGGAAGACAATCACATGTGGGATGCATGAGAATTCCTATTTCTTCTAGTTAAGTACTCCTGCTTTTCCCTCATCTTGTCACTGAATGCATTTCTACTCCTTTATAGCCAGCCAAGCTATAAAATTCAGCATGAGCTTGAAGTATACTACATGCTAATTTTGTATTGCCCTAATAATGCTCAGATTTACTGGAATCTATTCTCTCACTGATGCATATTTGTAAGTACTATTAACGTTAATGGGAGTTACCAACTAATTAGAAAGGAGAACAAAATCTAGGCTATAGGATGCAAATTAGAGTAGTGGCTGTGTCACTTTTCCCCCCGCTGAGGAATTACAGAGTAGAGCAATATCAAGGACAGTGACTCTAAATTCTGTTGATTATT
The DNA here is from genome assembly GCF_009819655.1 of Sylvia atricapilla. Classification (NCBI taxonomy): domain Eukaryota; kingdom Metazoa; phylum Chordata; class Aves; order Passeriformes; family Sylviidae; genus Sylvia; species Sylvia atricapilla. The sequence continues at coordinate 14,701,276 of NC_089153.1, forward strand.
TGCCTTACATTTTACACCCTTGAACCCACAACAAAACAAAATACTCCAAGGGAAATATCCAGGCAGGTTATTAAAGTCTATTGCATAATCACAAAAATCTCTAAGCTAGTTCTCAAACTGAGAGGAAGACTTGGAAAGCCCTAATCTGGCTCACTTAAACACACTCGGCAGAGAACTGTTGCAAGGTGTAGCTAACAATTAATATTTTTAACAAGCTGGTCAAGAGAGTGTAGCTCAGTGAGTCTGTGTATTAAAAGGGCATTGTTAGCACACTGCTTGGCTTTTATGTGGTGAAACAATCCAAACCTACTTCAGTGCATGGAGTGGTTTGGAGAGGTTTTATTTTCATCCTTAAAGTCCAGGGTGGCTTTGGCATAATAAAGGTCATATCTCCTAATCATGGTAATGTTCACACACAGCAATATGAGCTCATTGCAGAGAGCTCCAGCACTCAGAAATCCCCGGTTAGAAGGTGTCACCGATTAAACTATCGCATTTCAAAGGCTTCCATACAGTAAATAGGAAAGAAAAGAAGAAAAGGAACCGTGGCCTTTTGTTATTCAAAAAGCTACGGAGAGCGATAATTAACCCATTTTTGTTGAGAAATCATTTGGACAAAAGTCAAGGGATTGCCACCCTGTCAATTGTTAAGTCTAGATAAGGACATTATATTCCACTGTACAAAGAGTGACTGAAGATAGTGAATAGAAAGTAGGCCACTACTATGACTTTCCCTAGTCCATCGAAAAAGAGGTCTATTTTTTTTTTTTTTACAAAAGAGGTAATATAGTAAAAAATTCTCTTCCTACATTAAAAACATAACTACAGTGCTTGTTTTTGCATTTTGTTAAATATTCAAAGGTACCATGCAATTAGCATGTCATTAATGAATAATTAATTGCTGCTAAAACAGCCTTCAGATTTTTTTGCAACTAAATTATTTAAAGAGCAAATATAACAATGGAATGCAGCTCCCCCTTTTTCCTTAACTCTGTATTTTCATCAGTGAATTGGTTTGGAGATTAATTTGGGATTATTAACTAAGAGAAAAATTACATTTTGGAACACGAAAAGATTCCCCTTCCTGTTTCTCTGCACTCACCCCCTCAAAAGAACCTGAAGACAAAAAATTATGTAGCCCTTTTTAGGATTGTTTGGAATCTATCAGTGAAAATATCCGAGATGTGCTTCAAAACACAAGATTTGTACATTTCCTGGGGAAAAAAAAAAAAATCAAACTACCAAAACCCCAAAAAATGTTGAAAACTAATCCTGCCAGCACATTGCAGCAGTGAACCCCAAGTCTGAGCAAGTGCAGTGTATTTTTGTTGATCATTTGTCACCGGCTCTAATGACAGTTACTTTATTATTAAATTCTACCCCACTATACAGCCAAGAGCTAAAGAGAAAGTAATTTGTTGCCACTTGCAGATATACATCAGTAGTAAGACGTTAGTTTATATTTATAAGCTGCACATCTGTGAATCAGTTGGCCTACCCATCTGTTAACTGCACCAGTAAACAGGGAGTCTGTGCGCCGGCGGATCCCTGCATCCATCACAAATTCCTTCTTTAATTGTATGTTTATGCAACAAACCTCCACTTAAGTGTATTTGAGAATGTTTTGAACAGTGATAATTAGTTTTTATGACTCAATGCTACTCTTCCTAACACTGATTCAACACTATTATTTTAATAGAGACAGCACTTTTCTCTGACAGTGTCAAAGCAGGTTTTCTCCATGGAGCAGAATTTGTCCCTACAAAGATAGTCTGGAAAAAACAAATCTCTTCCCAGCGCTCCCAAGCTACTATTACAGCATGCAAATGTGATTCTTCATCTTTTCATAAACTTTTCTTTTAGAAGCTGGTCCCTGAAATAAAATACATTAAAAGCTACCATCCCACCACAAAAAGTTTCAAAAGAGCTTGGATTGCACTGGTTTGGATAACAGGTCTTGAATTGTAATGTTGGACACATAATTATTAAGACACACCTAATGAGCTAAGGAGACCACTCACCTGTTTAAACTTAAGATCCTTGCTTACATATATTGACTCCAAGTGCTGTTTCAGTTCCAAGCAGATTTATGCTTGGGTACTTCACCTAATTTCTGTAAACAAAAAGCTAATGGAGGAAAAAAAAAGAGCCATAAAGTTATACCTCTTAATGTATCTCATTTTACTCAGGAAATACTGCATTCACCTTTTTGCATAATGGGGGATTTTCACAGTGGTTTTTTGTAATGGCTTTACAGTGAAGTTGTGTACAATATGATGTTCAACTTCATAAAGCATTTAGTTACAGCATTGAGTTTGTTTGAGGAACTGAAAGCACACTTATCTACGTATCATTGTGCTGATGCAAATGGCAAAATTTTCCACATGATTAAACATCATTTTCTCAGGGTATTCTGTATCCAACTGCCTGCTACTCAGTAAATGTTTAGATCAATGCACAGTTGATTCCAAGCCTTGCAAGCCCCAAATCCTCCCATATCTAAATAAACACATAGGTTTACTCAAGGCCAAAAAAAAAAAAAAAAAAAAAAAAAAAAAAAAAAACACAGTATTCAGGCAGGATCTGGAAGAAATCAGCTGGGTTTTAAAAAAAGCTAATTTTTTAAAAAAATACACATTCGCTTGTGATATTATTTTAAACAATGGGTTACGTTTGTGTGTATCTCTATTTACTCCTTACCAGGAAAGGGTTTCTCTGAGGGACTCTTGGAGCAGAAAGTGCCACCAGTGAATGGTGGAGCCCTGCAGAAAGGGCCATTGACTGACAGCAGTGACGCCCACTGGCACCGCCAGCCCCAGGAGCTGCCAGGAGCTCCCCTGGAGTTGGTCTTCAGCCACCAAGCTGCTCACAAGTCCAGCATCTGTTCTTTGCTTAACGTGACTGGGAGCCGTATGGACACAGTCCTCCTCTCTCATTCCTGGGGGCAGATGCCAGCGTGGTCTTATGTCACTTCCAAGAGAAAAAGCCCTGACCTACACAGTGGCCATCAGACAAACCAGGATCTTAAGGAACAGCAGGCTTGGCAAGCCATGATAACAATTTTTTAGAGCATGTGGCAGCCCAAAGAGAAATTTCCCTCGGTAAGTATTGTTGTGATTTTGTGTGATTACAGATACGCAGAAAAGCCAGATCGAAATAAACTTACTGAGAATATGCAAAAGTGAGGTGGGCAAAAACAAGCAATCATTCTGTTCTCTTTCCTTAAATCCTCTGCTCCCAAATCCACCAGACCCATGCACCATTAGTTAGGCTTGGCAAGGAGCTGCAGCTCAGTGCTAGAAGTCATGCAGTCCCCAGCTTGTCTATGAAACTGATGACAAGGGCATCAAATTGATGCTTCTGCCAGAACTGGCCAGAGTACAAAATCTCATTCCTGAGCAGATGTCAGATAGGGCGAACATTCAATCTCCACAAGGCTTGGACATAAATGTAGGACAGCAGCACAGAGGTGAAAGAGGTTTGGTGAAAAGAACAGATCCCAAGTCTCCAGCCAGAATATTTCAAAGCAACTTCTGCCGAGAAGACACAATCAACAATTCCAGTGAGAAAGAATGTCGGCTTCAGCACACACGAAAAACCTTCCACTAACATCTCCCAAATGGAAAAGATATTATAAACAACATTCACCTCACTCTCCTCCCTCCCTGTCACAGAAATGACCATGATTCTTTACTAGATACCTTCAAAAACAGTCCTTTGCAGATGAAAAGAAATAAAATCTAACCTTAAGAAGTACATTCAGAGACCCCCTTTATGCCACCGCTCTGTGTTATGGAAAAATGAAGGTAAAAATCTGTTGAAAAACATTTCCCTGCTGTATTGTGATTGACATCTGACAGTGCTCAGTGGTGTCCTAACTTGGATGAATTTAAATGACAAGCTTTCCTTTATAAGTAACAGAGCTCCTTGTACAATAGAACAGCACGATTACTTCATGGAAAAGAAAAAAAGGAAGAATCAAAGTTTTTCTTCAAATCCCTGGGGGCACCCCTGACCTGTCACCAGGCTACGACCTTCCCTCGTTAATCTATGCAAATCGGATGACTCTAATTTGTGGCGCCGATTGCTTTGCCACACCTTTAAATTCAGAGATCAGCCACGGGATGATGGCTACATCACACAGAGTTCAGATCACCTTCATGTTGCCAACATTTTTAATGCCACGACAGATGACTTCTCCACCATTCCGGGACGAGGCAGTCCATGCAGCCCTCCAGACTACTTTTTGATTAACATGGAGACAAAAGGCAGCGGTGTTTTGCCTCCTCGTTTGTGATTAGCAGCATTGCTGCTGTAAGCATTCCTAAGCTAGAACCCCTGGGAAGAGTATCAGATCCCAGGTCAAGGCACAGACTGCCAATATCACGGCTTCGCTAACAGTCACCCAATCGCTTTTATGGACATGAAAAAAAAAAAAAAAAAAAAGGAAAAAAAAAAGGTATTCACTGTAATAAGCACCGGTTCCAACTGAGAGATATTATGTCAAACTCTAAGGCCTGTTTCAAAACTTTCCCCATTCACGTAACTTAATACACTTTGTAAGCCAAAGAGGGCAATATCACAGAAGATGCTCTATGTTCACCTTCCACGTCACACAAAGGCCATGGAAGCTATTTTGTCTGGGTTTGGTGCAGTATGGGGGTTAAACTTTTTGCTTTAAATTGGGTCCTCGACAAGGATACACTATTTTTTATTTAACCCTAGCCTAACTTATTTTATCCCTAGCTTTATCCTTTTTCTGCAGTGAAACTTTTGTCTTCACAGTGCTGAAAAAGTGGAGATTTTCATTTACACTGGAAAACGTGTTAGTTATTTCTGTTATCCACATACACATCTTTCCAGTCAGAAAGTTGTGAACCCCATTTTCCTGAAACCCCAAAAGCACATGGGAGTACAATTAATACTAAAACATTCCAAGAATTTAATCCGTGCCCTATGTGATCAATCTAAAAACACACTCTGAGCAATGATCTTATTTGCTCACGCCTTGCAACTCTGACAACCCTCAAACCTGTTAACCATCTTTTCAAACAAACTCTGAAGGTTGCCAGTTGTGACAGATTTGGACCAGTGTTGATGGTAACATGGGAGTTAGCTAAAGTGATTTGAGAAGCTTGTAGCAGCTTGAGGGGCGGCGTCATTCCAAATAAGTAAACAACGTTGTCAACAACATAGCCCATCAATAAATGCAGCCTCTATCTCACACAGTCATTATTAAAATTTGAAAAAAATATAATAATATAGAATATCAGAAAGGAAGGCAGGCAGACAAGGAGAAAAAAAAGAAAAAGTTTCTTTGTCTGTAGCCACAAATCAATGACATATAGCATCAGGGTTCACTGAAACACTGACAAATGTGTCAGCAACACTTGTTTTTAGCATTACTGTATTCTTTACAACTATTAGGAAGCAAGTACAAGGTTATTATAGACACAGAGGCTAAACATACAGTGACATGCTTCACAAGCTCACTCATGCTTTGTATCAGAGCTTTCACTTTCTATAGAAGTGGATTATCCCATTTTCTCATGCTGATCCAAGTGATCTCATTACTTACAGAAGAATCCCAGCATACAAGGATTGCTCTGCCAACGATCACATACAGCATCCCAGCAGACTCTATTTTTAAAGAAAAACTATCATATTTTTCTTCTAATGGCTCTTCTATTGAAGAAAAAAAAAATTAAAAACTGAAAACAGCTTCCACAGGGATTTCAGCCCTGGTCACTGGGGAGGCCAAATGCAATTATGGATCCAATACTTTTAACAGCTCCCACTCTGATGGCCAATAAGCAGTTTGGTATTCCCCAGTCTCCATCCCCTAAGTAAATTGCTATATATATATATATATATATATCTGCTGGCAGGCTGCCAGAGCCTTTGGAGGCTCTGCACCACAAACATGCTCAGTGACTCCTCGCCATCTGGTGAGCTGGCTGGATCCCTGCTCCAGGATTCATATCTTCGGGCAGAACCAGCCCCTGGAGGATCTGGGTACAGGCAAGGAGCATTTTAGGGGATAGGCTGCCTGTGCTGATTGACAAGTGGCCCATTCCTCTGCTCCATCCTCAAGAGCTTTTATCAGAAAGTGGATCCCAAAGGTCCTCCAGCATCTCATAATATACAGAAGCCCTTTCCATAAGGTGGGACTCGCCATAGCAGACCTCAAGAAGAGACCTGTAAATTAGCTGGGGAAAGTGCTTTAAAATAAACAACAGCTTTCAAAACAAACCCTAAAAGCATCTAGGCCCCTATCCAACAAAACACTTAAATGCTCATGTGGCTCTAGAGAGGAAAGGCAGCTCACCAAATATGCACAGATGCTTGATAGCCAGAATCACTTTCCACAGCTCTGCCACGGGCTCATCTGTAACCTCGGACAAGGGATTTGAGCCCTGCCCTGCCAGGTTTCATTCCCTCCAGCTGTAAAGCTGGGAAAGTCATCCTGAGTTTCATCCTTAAGAATGTTGTCTTATATATATATAGGATGTTTATTCAGTGCCAGATATTGAAGTGATGAATTACACAGAGAGGTGCTTGTGAATTTAACCCCATACATTCAGACCTTCCACACAACACACTGAATAAATTCTTTGAATTTCATTGAAATTTCCCCTCTAAGCAAAGGTTTTCTAGATCTTTAACTCTTGATTGAGTTTCATGGTTAAAGTTAGCTAGGGCAAAAAAAATTCTATCATGCTTTCATTAATGTGAAACAAAAGTTCTGTCAGTGTTCAGGATGACACAATGTGGCTCAGATCTAAGTTCAGAGGAATTAGTTCCTTAACTTCAATTCAAGGGCCTTTCCACTAAGGAAACAAACCATATTGATTTGCCTCCCTTTTTTCAGATGCATATGAAGTCGTTATTATATATATATGATCATTCTCACAGAATGATCCTGAAAGATTTAAGAAATAACAACTTAGAAAAAAAATTCCAAAAGACTGGCTGTAGTGTTAATATCCAGAGAGGAAAATCTAGTGGATAAGGAACTGAACAGTGATTTAGGAGATATGGGATGTAGAAAAGATTCCCCAGCTTAAATTCTCCCAGACCTCTTTGAGAATTGTTTTCATCTCTCCTGTAAAATCTCAAGAAAACAGCACATCATTACTTCAGAGGCGACAAATCCATTAAAATATCTCAGGTAGACTTGAAATAACAGGAGTTTCATCCATGATACTCTTTCTGATTTGCAGCCTATCCAAACTCCATCGATTCCTAAATCTCTGCCTAGACTGGTATTAAAAAATCACCTTGGCAGTGCAACTATAGGATAAAGACATCTGCTTATTCAGAAAGAGCATGAAGGCTGCCACTACTGTGAGAGACTGCTGACCCTGAACAGGGTAATACATTGGCCTAGGATAGGTCAGGAATAGCAGAGCTCCAGTTGCCTTTTCTAGTCCAGCTAAAGCAGCCTCCCAACAGCAACCATGCAAAGACAGAAACACTCAGGAAAAGCCAACATGCAGCTGAGCAATTCTACCTAACTGTCGCCAAGTACTACTCGAAAAGAGGCAAAATTTACCATCACAGACTGGAGCAACCATGCCTATTTCCTGTCATTAATTGATTAGTCCCACTTCCAAGCTGAGACTGGAGCCAGAGCACCAACATGGCCCACGCAATTCCAGAGGGGCTCCGTGTGGAGACCACCATGCCCACTGCCCTTGGAGAGTGCAGGGGAAGGGCTGCATTTCACAGGAAGCCCCAGTTAGAAACCATGGAACTGCAACTGCATCAGGTGCTGCTGCAACCTGCATGTTGGAAAGGGTTTCAGTTCAAGCAGTGCTGATTAATTGACCTGAAGCTGTGTTCCTGCCCCTCCCATGCCTCTGAAACAACAAGGGGTTAAGATTTTCCACGAACGCACCACCTACATTTTTAAGGCTATAAAAATGGGATGCTTACACTTTTCCTAACCCCTCACCAATGGCCAGACCCATATGTAAATTTCACACAGTAGTATTTAGTAGCATAATTAATCCCTACTTTATGTTATGAGTAATATTTCCTATTCCCGACCCTGCAACGTCCTTTAAGAAGATCCATGTTCCAATTAGACTAGCCCATCGGCACTCTTTTAATGAGCAGATTAATCATTCAGATGGGTACAATGGTGTCATCACAGGTTTTAAATATGATAATCTACATCCTAATGGTGCTGCAAAAGCCTTGGCTCACAGCAAAAAAAGGTAGGCAAAAACTGGTGATACTTTCTTTTTTGTTCTCTTTCATTTTCCATATGACTCAGGACATGAGAATTCTTGGGCAATGCAGAAAGTGCAGCAAGAGGCAGCTGGGAGAGAGGGGCTGCAGAGCAGTGTGGTAATTCAGGTGCAATAATTGTTTTGCAAGGGTACAGAGGTCTTTTGGTCCCTGAAAAACCTTCTGTCATGATGAGAAAAAGTTTCAGGTCTGCCTTGTCAGCCTAACAGATCAGCTCTGCCCTTAGAGCCTTTTCTCAACACTTATTTAAAACACATCAAAAATGTGAGACTGTCATTCAGAAATTCATTTAATTTTAATAAAAATAGAGGTCTTTTCAGATCATGCTAACTTCACCATTTCCAAAAGGCAGACTGGATATTTTTAAAGCCAAATAGAACCTATTGTATTTATTTATAGGGGAAAAAAAGGAATAAAGGCAAAAAATACTTTCAAACTGCATTATATGGGCTCAACTCCCTGGAAGCAGGTGTAAATACTCCAGCTCAAATGGAGTGAAAAAGCTCCTATAGTATCTTCAAACTTGAAGTGCCAGGGTTATAACCCAGGATCATCCTCCATCTCTACTCTCAGTACAGCACTTAAAAATATGGGCTGCACCACCCCTTAATTGTGGCTTTCTACTTAGCAACAGGTAGAAGTTTCATCTGCTTTTCCCTCTCTCAAGCTTGTGTCAGTAAGACAAACCCTGCAGAACAGCAGCTCCTTTGCAGACACACAACATTGATTTACACTGTGATTGATTTTGATGTGGCCAAAAAAGAGCCAGTGACTCACAATTCAGATCAAGGCTGTATTTTAAACAGCAAGAAAAGGATAGTGGTGGATACTTATCCATGAAAAAGTTAACTGCCAACCATGATCCATTTCTGAGCCCTGTCCTCTGGTAAACAGTCCCCATGAAGTCACGACCAAAGTCTGAGTAATTCTTTCATCATTGTCTGAGGATGAACTGAGTAAGGGATATAAAATTTGGACTTATCCCTAATGTGCCCACACACAGTCTATGGCAGAAAGCAACTGAATTCTGCTTCGAGATGTCTGAACTTCATTAAAACATGTTTCTGCTACAAGGAATCTTTATTTCTTATCATTGAAACAAAACCTCTTCCTCAGCAGCCAAAATATACCCTCCAAAGTCACTGTCAACAGTGTGATTGTATTTTCCAAATCACATTTTTCAGCTAATTGCTGTCCAAAGCCTACTTGTTTTACTCAGATATGTAACTGTAGGAATCAGTCATGCTACTCACTCAATTAAATTGTATCCTTCTTGGCCCTTCATCGTTTAGGATCTGATCCAGCTCTCCTTGACTACAGAGACGATTGGATCACAGCCATTTTGCATAAAGCCAGCAGAGGATTTGGTATTTCAGTCAGGTGTTCAGGTGTATTGCCTGAACTCTGAAATTGCCTGCTCAAGATCGGCTGATGCAGAGAACTCTTTGCATACAGAAGGAAGCACTGAAATTATAAAGAGCTGTCTTGTGACCAGGTACTTGCTGGGCTAGGAGGCATTATTCTTACTAATGCACCTTTGCTAATGTCCACATCACAAGGATATTTTTTTTTTTACCATAACACTAATGTTAGTTGTCCATTATGGTATGAGGAGTCATAATGGCCAAGGAATCCCTACAGTGAAAGAGCAAAAAGAACATTCAGAAATAAACTCCTATATAGGTTATGAGAATATTGCTGTGGCAAAATGTTTTTATTATTATTTAATTTATTTTCTTTAAGTGCATTAATTTTTGCTCATTTTGCAAATTTGGGAAATCATATACAAGGCAGCACTTCAGGAGCACTTAGGGAGAGCAGCCTCAACCCTCAAATGGTCCCTGTGACATTCCTCTTACAGATATTCCTCTTACAGATATTCCCCTATGCTCACCCTGGCTGGCTTCTCTGCAGCAAATGCATTCTCTGCATCTGACACGAGGATCTGATTGGGGCTGTCACTCTCTGCTGAGGCTTTAACTAACACTATCTCTGCAACTCTAGAAACCACATCAAATTGCAGTTTTTCCTGATTTTATTCCAATTTGCATAATAGGTCACTGTTAGCACACTGTGCTGAAGGAGAAACAGCTCAACCGAAATCTACCTTGAATGTTTCCATTAAAATGTGCTCCATTTTCCCCCTCTGCTCTCACTTCTGTCAGCCCACAACTGAATTAAGGAAATACATCTGTAAACAACTATAAAAATGCAAAAAAAAAAATTACAAAATTAGTTCTAGATGCATAATCCAGTGCGATTCATGTTACGTTCCCACCGTGATCCCAGTTCCAGAAGAGTTAATCAACCATAGCAACCTTCTAATCAGAGCAGTGAACTAATGATCCTATTTCTGAGTAATACCAGTCAGATAAGGCTCTCAAAAGGTAGTTAACATCACTTTGGTGGAAAGGCATGACAAGTGCAAGTTCTAGCAGTGAGTAATGCATCATTCATGCCCCCTCTCGTTCTGACATTTTAACGTTATCTTGTTTTACTGTGTCGGCCTAACACTGCCACTGCTGGCAAATTAAACTGTGAACTTACAAAGTGGGTGGCAATAAATACAAATTATGAGAGTTCAAAAGATGTCCCTGGAGGTGTACTGCCAGACATGGAATGTCTCTGGCTTTTCTGTCACATAGCAATAGACAAGACAAAGTGTAGCATGAGCTGAAAAAAAGAATTAACTACATCATGGTGAAAAATGAGAGGAAAATGAAAAGAAAAAAGAGAGAGGGGGAAAAAAGGAAAGCCAAATAAAAGGGAGATGTAAAGGCAGGGCTGGAATGAACAAAAGAGCATAGCTTTGGAATATAAAACATAACTCTATTTCACCTTGCAGAACAAAAAGCTATGTAAATTAGGGATCAACAAATGCCTCTTTGAAACATCAACCAACTATAAAATGTTGTCAATGTTATTACAAAACTAAATGTCTCCTCCTGAAGAAATTGCCACACAAAAACAGCAGCAGCATGATGTTGCAGCATTTGCATCTCTAGCAGAAAATCAGAATATTTCTCTTACCCACGCTAACAAAGATTTCACGTTTTGCATTGACTTAAGTACGTGGGGCAAAATCCTGCTCTCATGGTCAGGAGGAATAAAAAAATAATTGAGAGAAACTGCCCGAGGTGACAACAAGGAAATCAGAAAAAGACTTCTCGCACAGCCTTATCCCCAGCGTTTTCTATTTTGTGTAGGGAGATAAGAGGGCCAGTGGGGCTTCCCTTGGACACCCCAGCTCTCAGGGGGCTGGCGACCTGCTCAGCCCTCCCTAGACAGCACCCAACACACACTGCAGCAGTTGTACTGCAGATGTACCACAGACAAAACAGAAAGTTAACATTTCTTCTTTCCCACGGGAAGATAAAACTTTCCATGCTATTAATGGGGTCAGAAAAAACTGATTTTTAATATACCCAAGACATGAAACTTATTCAACTTGGTCTAACACCACTAATGAATCTTATAAAACATTTTATCTCTTCCGCCCATGTTCACATGAGGCTTGAAAATCACAATAGTATCTTCCCAAAGTGCAGATATCACTTGCACCATATGCAGCACAACTCTTTATTTTTCCCTATAAACTATTGGTTTCATTGAAACTCATTAGCATCACCTGTGTTAATTACACTAGGAAACCAATCAACAGCTCCTTCTTAATTAGGTTTTCTTTATTAAAGCCGGAAATTACCAAGGAGACAAAAGTCAACTGGGGAAATTATGTGAAAAGGAGTGTTTATGCCAAATTACCATACAAAATATAATAAAGAAAGGAAACTCAGTTTGTTTACAGGAATAACAAACAATATTAATTTCCAAGGTCAGTGGCACAATTATTAATTACCTGCCTTACATTTTATTGTGATAGTTTAGTCTGCAGAGACAGGAGTGGCTCATAAAAAGCCCTTTGGAGTGTGGCTGCTCTGCATTTCAGCTGCCGCAGTCGCTGCCGATGACGCGGGCGGCGTTTTAGGAAGTTTCTTTCATGAGCATTTCCCAGATGGGTTGGCGCGATGGAAACTCTGTCAGGTACATAAAAAGCTTTGTGGTTTCACTGCTGCCTCCCTCAGAGAGCTCCCATGGGAAGGGAGAATGCAGCCAGTGAAATGCAGGTTGTCCATTCCCAGTGGAAGGCGCTTTGGGGTCCAAGAACACACCATGAGAAGTGCTGCTGCTACTGATCCTTAGACCTCACAGGGATGCCATTCCCCAGCCTTCACACCCCTTGATACCAGTTAAAATGACTCCCACAGCTCCAGGGAACGGAGCTGGCACGGGCTGAAACAAACCCCACTCAGCATAACTGGTTTTATGATGTTCAGTGGGGAACACAGTCAAATTGACCCTTCTGCAGAGGAAATCTGCTGGCATACCCAGCTTCTTCCCCTCCACTGCCTGAAAAATGCTACCAGGCTTTGTTTGTGGGTCCCAAGCCAGACTCAACAGCCTCCTGCTCAGTCTGGTTGGCATTGGGTTGATGCCAAGATGAGGTCAGGGTGCTGGGCCACAGAGCAAATGCTGTGGCTGTTACTGTAGGAAGTTTGCCAGATGCTTTCTCTGCCCATGCCCACCTACCACGAGAGTCCCCTTTGAGTGTTCTTTACCACACTGTGCCTCCTTTTCAATTTCCTGTGTGCCCACAGAAGCACGGGCTCACACATTACTGCAGCTTCTCTGCAGCTCCACAGCTCTACCAGAATCCCCAAAGAATCTTTGATAGCACCACCAAAGCAGTTGTCTCCAGATTTACCACCTTGCAACACAGACTGAATTCTCAGCTGACCAATATGAAAGTCAAAGCCTGAGCTCTGCATCCGTCACCAAATCTGCCAAAGGAACCTAATGAAATAAATAAGACATTCACCAACTGTAGATTATCTGCTGTTAATTTACCTGGAAATGCACCTCAACAACTGATTATTTCAAAGTTAACTCACTGAGCTGCACAACAGTTCAGTTTACCTTTCCAAAAACAAACTAATTGTTCCCACCTTGCACCAATTGATGTATCTACAACTTTACAGAACTTCTTTTTAGAAACTCCCTTCTAATTCCATAAAAACTCAGAGCCTCCTCATCCTCTTCCTCCTCATGTTTCCTAAATGGCTGTGAACAGGTCCTTTTAAAGCTGACAACAGTCAGTTCAAGTAACTTGAATGAATACTGCTCTTACATTATGTCAGACATTTTTTCTGTTGTTCTGAGATTACTTCTACACTGATTGAAAAACTATATCTAAATCTTTCTGTACTCTTCTAATATTTTGGTGCCTGCATCTTTAATTAATCACCATCAGTTCTTTTCAGTCCTGCTAACACTTGCATTTGGAAAGAATATTCTGTAGTTTTACAAATTCGCAAGAGACTTGAAAAAAAATAGAAAAAAAAAAAAAACAACGTTGTCTTCTCAGAACAACTCCTCCTTAATGCAGTTATCTGTTATATCATCAACATCTCAATCTGCAATAAGTCCATTTATTAACTTTCAAATGCACCTTCCTTAGCTTTATTGCACAGATCTATTACATAATGGGCAATCATCTCGTTTCACAGACAGTTGCTTGTAAACTAAGGTAATGTGGTTTTCCCATGAGTTATTTTTGTATGGATTATGGGGTTTCTCTGTATTTTTTCCTGTGCGTTGATCTTACACTTTGCAGTCCTCTTGATGGCACCAGGGGAGATGCAGCAGTGCACCAGTGCCAGAACATCTGCAGCATCTGCATGGAAAGCATCTGCCACACTGGGACCTCAACACTCATCTGGGCTCCCAAGTGTGACCACAGAACAAATATTTCACTTTCTCCAACTTCTTTGCAAATTCCACTTCATTCCAGCCAAATTTGGAAGCATTGGCACCCCTTCCCTCCAGCTCTGCAAGGACTTGTTCCAAGCTGACAGTTCCTTTGATCTTTGTTTCCTCGCTGCAATAGATAATGAGGATGTGACACAGATTCAGGAGGGCTGGTGAGACACTGGGTTACCCTCTAACCTCAGCCAGCTGATGGAGGAAAGAAAATGGTCAAAGATCCACATCTGACTCTCCAGAAAACCAGAATGCTCACACAGGGGAATGGGGAGGACTGGGAGTGAAGTGGCTGCCCTGAAGGTGTCTGTATAACTGAGGACACCTCACAGAGTCCTTGTCAGAAGTTTCCTCCTCTCCCCACTGCCTGGGAGCATTTCCCCTCAACTCATCCCAGTCCCTCCCCTGACACACTGACTCTAATGAAAGCAACACCTAGAATCTGCATTCAAATCACATTTTCTGGTTCAGTCAGAAGATATATCCATCCCTGCTTTGATCTTCACAACGGGCTGCTGGAGAAGAGGCACCCTCCAGTCATTCCCTGAATCTTCCTGGATTTCAGAGTACAAGAAGAACACGGTCTGCATACACCAAGAAACTGCTGGGAGAGTCCCCCAGGTGAACATCCAAACTCTGGAAAAAGTTATGGGGGCTCTCCACACCCTGTCATATGAGGGAAAAATCTGTCAATGCAGGTAAGTCCCTACTCAGCCTCTTCCACTCAATGGATGCCAAAAATAATCTGGAGACGTTGCCCATGACATCACCTGCTGCACCAAGCCCTTGCAAGATAAGTAATGTCATGGAATGTGACAGGGACAGTCTCAAAAAAAGAGTGGATGGTTTTAGAAAAGTATTTTCATACTAAAGGTGTATCCTTTAAGCAGGATTACCATGTTCTGTTTCAAAAAGAGACAGGCATGTAAAAAATGTTCATTTCTTTTATAATAGGAGGGGGAAATAGCCCAGGGAAAAACAAAATCTCCTATGCTAGAAATGCATCACAGTTGCAACAATTCAAGAAAGAATGAGTATTTAAAAGACAATTTTTTCAAGAAGTATATGATTTCCCTGATAAACTGTAATGGCTCTTTAGAACCCATCATGGTCTGCTATAAAAAATAATATTTAAAACACTTCTAAAATATGTGTTATAAAGATTTTTTTTAAATGAAAATTATTTACCCAGAGGACCATAATGGTTCTGAAATGTACTTTGTAAATCTGCATTCAGGGACTTTTTTTGTTAAAAAGGATTTTTTTTTTTTTTTTGGCCCAAGAGATCTTGAACAGCTTCTATGGAACTATCAGGATTTATTGTTTTAATAGGGCTGAAATGAAGTTTGGAACGTGCACATACAGCAGCAATGTTTTTCAGACAAAAATGAGAAAGAAGAAGAAGGAAAAAAAAGGCAGTAGAAGTAGGAGGAGGAAAGGAAATGGAAGAGGGAGACAGGGAAAGGAAGACTGCCCACACAACTAAGATGCTAAGGCACAGAAAAACCACAGTCATTGTAGCAGATGCAGTGATGGGGAGGTCTAGAATTTCCAGGAAATCAGGGAGAGAAAGCATTTCTCAGCTCAAGGGAAAGCACTGCTCCCACAGACTGCAGCACTGCAGTGTGCCAGCTCTGGAGGAAATAAAGTGAAAGAAAGGAAACATTGATTTGGGTGAGCAGGAGCTGCACAGCAGACAGCAACCCCGGGTAAATATTGTAAAATGCTTCTACAGCTGCATCCCTGGGTTCAAAAGCACGAGCTGTTCACAGAGTCTGCCCCTGAGTGCCCAAACCCAGCCCACACACTGGTCCTGACTACAGAGAAATTATGTGAGAGGAGAAATAGGAACAGCCTGAGTGAAGCAGCACAGCCAACATCCCTCTTGTGCCCGAGCAAAACTATGGGAAGACGCCTCAGAGCCAATGCAGGTGGGTGGAGAGCCAAGGCAGCCCATTTCCCAGGAAGGGTCTGGTTCCCACTCTCCAGTAACATCCTCCAGCTGATAAAGAATAATTTAACACCACCACTTCCATGGTGCCTCACGGTGCAGTGCCAGAGACATGAAGCAATCCATCTACCAAGGCAAAGCCTCAGGAGAGAATTAGGAAGGGGATAAAGACCCTCAATGAACAACCAGCTGTGGCTGCACGGAACAACCCACAGCAAATAGCAAGTTCTACACATGTGCACAAACACACCAGCACATACACACACATCACCATTTCCAGGAGCCACAGTCATAGCTACCAGATGACTCTGAGGCATTACTTTTGATTTTTGTTGTCCCAGCACTTTAATTCTCACTTGAGAAGAGAATACTGTACCTGGAATGCTTCTCTGGAACCAGGAGCCAACTATTTTGGTACAGGTGTATCAGACTACTTGAAATAGTCCTCATTCAATGCAGCCTTTCAGTGGCAAAACCAGCTTTGCTCTGTTATAAAAGTCAGAAATCAAACCTCCCAGGAGCTGCTGGCTTGCACCATGCAAAACTCCACTACCCAGCCACACTGAGGGAATCCTGGAGCAGCAGATGGCAAATGCCCACAACTGTCTGTGACTAGAGCAGCCTCTGAACCAGCTCCAGGGTAATTCTAAAATGTTAGCAGCCATCCTTGCTTATTTTTCCTTAATAATTGGAAATAAGTACCAACTAAAAGCGAGCAAATGGGGTTTGTCCCGAGTCATGCAAATGCATCATCAAATCACAATGTCTGCTGATTGGGCATTAATTTAACTAAACAAATTTAACTGCAGAGGGCATTAATTTCACTAAACAAATGCCTAATGCAACACATTGAAATCACTTTAATCTATGTCTAAAAGAGATTTAGAGAGAAAAGACAGTCCTTGAACTTTTTTATGCAATATATGGTACCTTCTGAGTTAGATATCCATAACTCACTATATCAAGAATTTTTGTGTCTGATCCTCTTTTGATATTCATGCATTGCCACAGGTGAGAAGGAAGCCTACAGTGGTAAAATGACCCTGCTGGAGTCAGTAAAGTGTGTGTTCACAGGAGAAGCCCAGCTTGTGCTCCAAGGAGAGCCTCCCAGTTACAGGCTGGGTGTAGCAATGAAGAGATGACTTTCCCTGGTGGGTGTCATGCAGAAGCTCAAACTGCATCCCCTCTGCTCTCTTTGGACTGCAATTCCCTGCACCTACAGGATAACTGGTGTCAGTGGTGAAGCTGGGAGAGCTCTGCACCTGGAGGCCCTCACTCCTCAGGGAATGGGGGATACAAATCTGTGGAGAGGAGACTTCTTTGGCCATTTGCACTGATCTGCCTTAAACTCACAAAGGATAACTTTTGTCACCAGTCTTCCCCATAACACTTCAAGAGCTTAAAATACACTTTGAGGAAGGTTTCAAACAGTTTTTTCCCCTCAAATATGTCTACGCTTATTCACCGTGGATTCCATAGGGATGACCTGGATTTCCTTGCACATTCTAAAACCAAATTATATCAGTCCCAATTAGGTCATCTGCTAGCTGCACCTGCAGCTCAGGACTGCAAAATCCCTCCCCCTCTGTATCTCCCTACAGTTCAGACAGGGCAGCAGAGCCTTCTGTGTTAGAATATCTACTATAAAACCATATAACACAGCCTAAAAATACAATTATAATTGCAATGCCAAAAGCAAGCCAGTCAATATCTTCAAGATTCTAATAGTTTCAAGCACTATTACCTTAACGGTCTCACATCACAGTACTGATTAAAGAAACATTTTGTCTTTTTATCTGTATTCAATGGAGAGCGTAATCACTGGAGTGCAGAGAGCTAAAATATTTATTAGGAAGTATACAGATTGGGTCAGGCAGTGAGAGGCAACGTTCAAGCAGTGAGCTGCAGCCCAGCTTGGATTCTAAATCACAGGTCCCACCCCATCAACTCCTGGGGGTCATCTGCTGCACACAGGATAAGCTTTGGAGTGAGTTCTGCTCCTGCTCTGCCCCTCTGAAAAACATTCACAGGAAGATCCCCCTCAGGAGCTTCCATGGGCAGCATCACTCAAGGAACAGGTATTTGCATCTGGCTAAGTCAACAAGATCTACGCATGCAAATGGGATACAAATCAGATTCAAGTATGGAAAATACATGTTTGGGGGCTTTTTCAAAAGTAAATAAGGAAATTTGCCCTTACTGACTCAGGGATGCTGCTGCACTTTTTTTCATCCAGAATTAAGGGTAAAAAAAAAAAAATAAACAGAAGAGTCTATGCCCTCATTCTTGTCCTGATAAATTTGTTTTCTCTTTTTGCCTAATTGCCAAATAATAAATCCACACGCAGTCTGTTATCCATAGCCTACTGCAATGTTCCTCAGGGCACATGATCAGCAATCAGAAAGCTTGAAAGATGGCCAACATAATCTTAAATATCCCAGTGTATTACCAAATCAGTATTTCAAATTTAGTGGACATACTCAGATATGTTTTCCTCTCCACAAGAGGCATCATGTAAGTGGCAAACAAGATACAGAAGATCGATTATTTAGCATAATTGCACAATCTAATTGTATGGATTTTAAATGGAACAGGAGGAGAAAGATTAAAATCATACAGCACAGCAGTATACTTTCACAGAGTGCATGAAATAGATTTTCCCCAATTAGCGGAACAATGGAAATATTTACTGTCAATCCAGTGAAGATATTCTGAAACAAGAGTCAAACAACATCCAGATCTGCACAGGGCAGGAGCAAAGAATTTCATCACTGATGGGAAAAAAACAAACCCAAACATCCCAAAACATTGAAAACTTACACATTCTACTCAAAAAGCCACATTCCTGTGGTGCTGCTTCATTCCAGAACCAGCTTTGGGGAAGGAACCTCATGAACAGCCATGTGCTGACTTCCCAAAGGAACCACCAAATCCACGCGAGCGACTGAGCTTTAGACCCATCTGTGAGCACACAGCACCTTCCACCAAAACCTGGGTCACCCCAGCACCTGCTGCACATCAACCAGGGGAGCAGAGGGAGCTCCCCTGTCTCAAAAATTAAGTGCAAGGGCTAACCTTGTCATATTCCCCGGGCAGACAAAGGCGGCGCGGCTCCGCTCAGCCGTACCACGGGTTAACTGGCATTTCTAATACTTTTCACCTAGCCCGCCTTGACAGATGCCTAACCTTCGCCGGGAGTGGAGACAGCCTGATGGGCCCTGGCCATACAGGGGGAAAATTTTTGATGCTTCCCACTTATGACATGATTGATTTTCTTTCAGCGGCCCTTCACTTTTGGCTGTGGCGAGGGCTGCCTGCCCGAGCCCCTGCGCGCCCTGACCTCGACATATGGCCGCTGTGAGGCTGAAAACTGATGACGGCAGAAACCTAAAAAATCAATAGGCCCTGTCAGTCAGTGGGGAGGCGAACGTCTCTTAAAAACCCAATCACGACATGTACTTGCTGCATGGTGCGGATCCGCTGCACACTTGAGAACACACTGGATTTCCTGGGGGGTTTTTTTATTTATTTAATTTATTTAATTTATTTAATTTATTTAGTTTATTTCTTTTTTTCTTTTTTTTTTTTTAATTTAAACTTCTGTGTTAACACGCCATTTTACCTATTTATTTATTCCTTACCCTTTCATGCAGCAGGAAAGCGCATGAATCTTGTTAGGGTGGAATCTCTACAGTATTAACTAGGAGAAAAAAAATAATAAAATAAAATCCCTGGAAACTCTCTGGGAATAGTATGAAATAAATAAAGAGCACCTTTCCGTTGCCAACATAAACACTGACATCATTATTTTTGACATTATCTGGAAAGAATTTAGATATAAGGACTTCTAGAGTCTAAAAACATGTGAGTATGAAACTGTTTTAATTTTCGTGGCAGGGGGTGAAGTATTGTGTTGGTTTGTTTTGATTTTTTAACTTAGTTTTTAAAATATGTAAGAAAGAAACTGAATTCATGACTGGGTCTACACTTCATAGTTCTTGTCATCTTCTGTGCTCAGTGAAGAAAGGAAATTATTAGGCTCACTGAAATCAGCTGGAGATGTTGCTGCTCTGTAAACTGCACTGAGCCGTTTGTATCCTGCAGGATTGGGCCAACAACACCCAACTGATCCCTCTGCTCTTGCCAGCTCAGGAAACAAAGGCATTTTACTACAGAGACTTAAGCAATATAGCATACAGTGATATCCATTTACATATTTTGTCCCAAAACTGTCTTCCAGAACACTGATGAAAAGCAAATAAACAAAAATCGAACCACAATTAGAACCATATCTGTTAACCATGGATAGGCCCCATTATACCTCATCACCTCCATCAAGAGTGCAAATCCCAAACAAGGAATGCCTCCAAGTGATTTACCTGACCTGGCTGAAATTTTAGAGAGAGGAGCTTTATTTGAAAACCGTATCTTTGTGCAGGGGGGGAAAAAAAGAAAATTATAAAGGAGATGTTGGCTGAGAGATTGATGCATTACCAGGATGCATTTTAGAAATCCACCAAAAGCAAGGAAGATTTTTTTAAAAATATTCATCGCACAAATAAACAAAACCTAATGCTGAATTCCCAAATTAAGACCAATTAAAGCTTTCTTTATGACTACAAACCTGACAAGCTTACAATTTCACCCTGTTGCAGTGGGGTGTGTGTGTGTTTTAATGTAATATTAATGAGCCAGGATGGAGGGTCATAAAAAGTGATAGGTTTTTGCGATGGTAAATTATAAATCGGTATTGATTTTTCCCGGCACTAATGCAGCCAGCTTATTGTAAGACACCACAGGCAAAGTGCACTTTATCAGATTAGACTGGAGCCTGGTATCAAATATACATGAGAAAAAGGATGCATTTGTGACTTAGACTAGACTTTTTTTTTAATGATACATGAAATTTTTAAGGAAAAAAGTCTCAGAATATTAAGAAATTAAATACCTTTTTAAAAGATCCCAGATGGTAGCAAATAGATATTAATGTCACATTGGGGTAATTTGTTTTTACACTGATGGAATATAGGAATATAGGAATAAGTACGTGAGCTAAATCCTGCTCAGATTTAACCATGTGCTTAATCAGTCCAATTTATGATCATCTCAACAGTTCAAGAGAAAAGTTTCACATTTGCATAAAACGCCTGAAGAATCAGGCCCTACATCTGCTCATACCTATATGTGATATCAAGTCACACATATAGACACCTTTTCAGGGAATATGGATCCTGTGTGAGGGACTTTTTACATCTTACACTGCTTTGAAGAAGTTGCTTTTTCCCCTCATATCTCCTACCACCCCTCCATGCCAGCCAAAGACTATGAAAGAGCTTTTCCTTGTAGTACTTTTATTGCTTAAATACTGTGAAGCTTTTCTTTCCCTTTCATCTCAAAAATGCATTGGGAGTTGGCTGCGCAGTAAAACTGGGCTTTATTTTTAAAATCAACTCTGCTTTTCATCTCCTGACCTTCCCGTAGTCAGGATTTCCTCATTAAAACATTTCAGTGACGTGGATAATTGAAAAAAAAAAAATAAGAGGGAGAAAGAGAAAACAACAACAACAAAAAACACTGTTGTTTGCTGCCAGTTTGCTCTGGATGAGCAGCAAACCAGCATCTCTTTCTCTGCACCCAAGAAGGGAATGGAAAACTTTGCACTAAAGCACAAGTCCACATTCCCAAGCGTGTTCCAGGGATTCTGCCATCCCCACCTGGTGGCTCTGGACTCTCCTGATGCCCTCTGCCCTCCTCCTCTGGCCTCAGAGGTCCTGCCAGCCTCCCAGGGCAGAGCTGGCCCCCAGCTCCTGCTGCCTCGCTGGCCCGAGCAGCCTGTGTGAAAAACTCCATATTTTCCACCCAAACCCGTATGTTCCTTGACAGGTTGTTAACAAACAGCCCCACACAGGCTGCCTGCAAAGGACTTGAAGTGAAGTGTGAACCCAAATAAGTAACAGTGGGAAGGAGGAGGGGAAGATGGAGGGGAAGGGGCTGGGCTGCATGTGGAGGTATTTTCTGCAGGGAAGAAGGTGTGGGACTGGGGAGATGGGGATCCTCAGGGGCATCTGAACCCCTCGGGAGGTTTAAACAAAGGAGCATTGAAGGCAATCCTTTGTGTTTCACACAAAGGGGAGGGGGTCAGGGAGCCCCTACACTGGGCACTGAGGATGGAAGGACACAGGGAGATGGAAGGTGTTCCCATTCCCCAGCTTTGAGCCTTTTTGTATTTCAGACACAGAAATTAATGTTTGGCATTGCCCTCTCAAAACCTTTCTGAAGCCATTTACCTTCCTGTATTCAGTTTGATTATTCTTACAAACAAATTAAGAGAGATGAGAGGCTGGAAGAGGAGAGGGAGGGGATGCTGCTTTTTTTCTTTTTAATAAATGCATACAAATACTCCCCAAGAAGCCCAAAACACCAAGACTTCCTCACTGCCAGCCCAGCTGGCCCCTCTGTCTGTGTCCAGTCACACTGATGGCCACGATTGTGGCTTACCAGAGCTGACCATAGGCGCTCAACACCACAGAGCAAACCCACAGCAACTTACAGGATCTTACAGAAGCCTTACTTGGGATTAAAACAACAAAGAAACTCAAACACAACCAGCCTCATTAGCCAGCAACCCTGCTCGTGCTGCAATGATGCATTAGATCACAGGATAAAAATCTGAGGCCTGATCTTAACAGCCATTTCTCAGAGAAAATTCTTATAAACTTCAGTGGAAATTTTGTCCGTCTCGGGACTGACTGGGCTTTTGCCTTGCAACTTTTCATACGCTTGAAAGTAATAAGAGGAAACTTTTCTCTTTTGACAAGACCTCATCAGGTAAAACCTAATAAAGCTAAAAAGGAAATTGGAAAAATGAAAGGCTATTCCCAGAGCAGTCTGACCCTGCCTCAGCCAAAGCCAACGTTGGAGACGCCTTCATCCTGAAGGAGCCAGATTCCCACTGGTACCAACACCCAACCCCAGGCACAAGGTGGGACAAACCAAGGGGCACCTCAGGAGTGTCCCACCGGACTGAACAGGATGAGAAAACACAGCCTCAAATCTGGCCCAGGGAAAGAGAAGCCCTTTCCACTGTCTCAGTGCAAACTCACTGTGCTCCCAGTCAAAGCGGCGCTTTTAAAGTGATTGCTATAAATGTTATTAGAGGGAAACAAGCCACTTTTTAAATGTATGCTAATTCCACTTTATTAGTGATGCCAAAGTCCTCATTTACATTTTTCATAAAAATTACGCAGGTTTTTTTTTGCTGCTTTAGGGATAAGACTAATAAACAAATACATAAATTAGTATATTTTAATTAAATGTTATCCCACCAAGTAATATTGTATCCCATTGTCTAAAACAAACAGAAAAAAAAGAAAATCTATAAAGCACCTCTAACTCGAAAATTTGTGTTGTATTAAAATATTAGAACTCATTAAAAACTAATTTGAAAATCACTTTACCTAACAATCATAAAAATTTTGAATTCCATATTCCAATACGTGTTATTTGTTTTGGTACAGGAGCTTATCACTGCAGCATGCATTATTGTCAGAATTTACATGTGTTAGAGGCATCACAGTGCCCCCAGATCCCCTCAGAAAATAACAAAGTCAAGTATTACCTGCAAATGTATCACTATTTCCATATTAAATACTGCATTATTTCTGTTCTGTAACCTCACAGCCTGCACACAGCCTACACAAGCACGTTTGTTGCCTTGCTTTTAGGTCCACCTGAGCATGTAAAAAATGTGTATGTGTTTTGGGATGGGCTATGGCATGACTTTGGCACTTTAAAATGTCTCTCAGAGTACAATGAAAGGGACAGGTTAAGGCATTCTGGAGCTGGAAGGGAAAGTCCAACAGGCAGAAAACAATCACATCTTAATTCAACATTTTAAAGCAGTCTGCAGAAATAGCTTGAGTATTAAAAAAAAAAAAAATGTGCATTAGAACATATTCACCTCATTAGAAGGTTTTCCATAACCCTGCTTTACCTCAGATGGGACAAATAGACCTCAGCTTTGCATTTTCATTACTCTCCATCCTCCACTGTAATTTTTTTCTAAATGTGAGATTATTGCTTTTCAAGGCAGGAATTTAAATGAAACAAGCACTCTATTTGGCATTTTCACTGAAAAAGCTTTGTCTCCCACTTGGTTATGTTTCCTGGAAATGGAAAGATTTTTTTTTTTTTTAAGTGAAAAATAAAGGAACCAAAAGGAAACACAAGGAAGTTTTTGTGTATATAAATGCACTTTATGAAAAGGTACAATAATTTATTGGCCTTCCTGAGAGAGTGTAATTGACTGCATATTCCTATTAAGACTATCTTGCACTATAACCTCAGCTGCTCCAAGGCCATCCCATCAGGTATCTGATTCCAATATCAGCGAGAGATTCCAACTGCACAGAAGGGGAGTAACGGGATGAAGCTGAAGTAATTAAGCAGCAACTCTGAAGATTACCCATCCTCAGTGCCCTTTGAAGGCACAGCTAATGACCAAGTGTCTGCAACGGGGAGCAGCACCTGACATCCAGGAAAATGGATCACAGCACTTAGGTGGGAGGACTGAGACTCCCACTGAGGTGAACCTCGTTGGATGATCCAAAGGAATTTTATACAGAGAATCTCAGATCCCGCGAATACGGAGTTTTATTCCGTTAGACTCAGGGGGTTCTTACCTGCCCCCAAAGAGGGTTTTCCTGCAGCTTAAACTCCCTGAATCCTTCTCATTTAACCAGATGTCAAATATTTTCATTAGGGAATTTTGGTTTCTGGATGTACAACCAACAAATGAAAACACCTCAAATGTCCAGTTCTCTGACGAATAGTAACCAAATAAAAAGCTTTCTCCTGAACTTGCCCAGGCACTTAAAAGGCTTTAAAAATATTTTCAAAGTGTTCTTTTTAACCTGGTAAGGCTCATAAGCCCCTGTAAGATTAGCCCTAATGTGGAGAAATTACTCATCTGCAATGACATCAGAGAGAGCCCAATGTCCTTTCTCGCTTTACACCCACCCTTATCATCCCCCTTGCCTTGCCCCAAGTCTTCTCTATAAATATTTAAACAAGGAGCAAAGTGATATATTACAGATATCATATTCAAACCTGCCTAAGTGACTCGCTTCAATCCAAGATCCATGAAAGCATTTAGATACCTAAACTTCAGTTTGGATGCTTAACTTCCCTTTCAAAGCAACAGAAAAGCAGATTGCTACAGAGCAGAAAGATCCTCCTATTTTTGTGCCTCTGCCATTAGGTTACTCAAAAACAGGGCATTCAGCATCCTATCCATCATCTCTGGAGCTGGGAACAGATGGACAGGGGAGCTGTAGCTGCCTGGTAAAGCAGGGCTGGGAGAAGCTCAGCCCCAAACATCTGATGCTACTAAAAGCCTGCCCCTGTGGTGGTGACTCCCGAATTTCCTCTCCCTAAATGCAGTGCAGCTGGATCAGCAGCCATACAGCTGTCTGGCATCAAAACCAGCCCCCACAGCTCCTCAGGGTGGAAATCCTGGATCAACTCTACACTGCTCCACACGTTTTTATGTGGAGGAACTCCAAAGGGATGCACTGCTTCTCACAGGAGTGCCTCCAAGGTGGCCAAGCCCCCCCAAAGCCCTGTGAAACTTGGAGTAAGAACAAGGATTGACAGATTCTTGCCGGTAATTATGAGTTATCCCCCATTTTGTGCACAGATTTCACACTGGCAATCCCCCTTTCCTCTGCCTCTATCCACATAGTATGGCTTTGGTCACAGACAAGGCAAGAAGAAAGAAAAGGGCTCTGGCCCTGCCATTGCCACCAACGTGTCCCAAACTTCCTGAGCACAGAGCAAATGCTCAAAGCTAGATATCCCAGCTAGATATCCAATCCAATACACTTTTCCCAACCACAGTCACACCCACAGCTCAGCCCTGTTATAGATAGAATATTCCCAAATATTCTTATACATTGGGCTACAGCACTACTGACCCCTTGGTTAATGGGTGGGACCTGGCATCACCTCCAACATTCCCAACAGACACCAATAGGATAGACTCCACCTGTCTTTCCTGGCACTCCACAAGCAAACCAAAAGACAAACTTTACATTCACCAAAAACCTCACCATCTTACAATAAAGTGAAGTCACAAAGTTTCCTAAACATCTAACAATCAATGACAGGAGCACTAAGCAGGCCACCTGCATGGGAGCTTCACCAAAAACTCATTGCTTCTCTCACCCTCCCTTGGCTTCAGTGGAATAATTTTTGCTCTGGGTGCTTGCTGGGACACAGTGCTCATCTGTGCTTGCCATCAGTCTCAAACACCAAATCTCACTGCCAAGAGTCTACACTGAACCTAGAAAATTGGATGATTAAACCAGCTCCCTCACCCAGAATCAGTATGTTAACCTGGGATTTTTTAAGGAAAAAATAAGTACTTTTAGATTTTCTGGACTACCCATCAGGATTTCAGGCTGCCTCAGCAGAGTCCAATGTCCTGACGTCCTTCTGACTCAAAAACCAAGACACCAGACCCACAGTAAAATGTAAACAGACAGCTACTCCAGCAAAAGGAGCATTTCTCTTGCCATCAGCATGGTGCTGATTTTGTAATCAGTCTGGGAGGTTTATTTTTAACTGCTGTACCAAGGCTTTACAGAGACACAATTGTTCTCTTGAAACCTTGCTAATAGGGCTGATCAGTAATCCCAGCACTACAGAGAGCAGGAAAGCACAGCATAATCAAACTGCACCAGGAGAAACTACAAGCTAGATATTCTTTCTATAAAAGGCATTTTTAATAAAACATGCAATGGCTCCAGAAACTGCTCACCATATTCTGAAGAAGAGAACTGGTGCTGCAATTGGTGAGAGCTCAAAGCCTCCCCATCTCCTCTGGGCCCCCATGTGCTGTTCTTCCCCTTTGAGAGAGCTCAGCTGGCAACGTGAGGATGGGGATTTTTCCAAGCTATCTCCATGTTGACCACACACTTCATAACACTCAGAGCCTATTCCAAGGAATTAAGTGAGCAGAGATGCTCTTTCAATGCCTCTTAGGTTGATGTGATACAGTAGAGAGGCATTTAGATATTCTGTGCAATGATTTAAAAATTCAGTACCATTAGCAGAAATCCAACTGCGGATCTCTGAAATCTGCATACATCCCCTGAAAAATGTTATTTCCCAAGCACACTACCTAACGATTTACATAAGCAGTTAGTGATACATGCATTCAAAAGGGACAACCAAAAAGTGAATACAATTTTTAGGGGACATGATCATTTGAGAAAAGTTCTATAATTTCTCTTTCTGAGAAGTTTGTTGCCTACTTAAAAACTAAAATTGCTGTTCCTGTTGTTCCTTAAAACACACAGAAAAAGCTAATTGTGCAAGAGAGAGTTCTCTGCTGTGAACAAATTTAATAGCATGGACTAGTTGGTCAAAAGGCATCCGAGAAGCCCTTTTGTTCAGTCTGTGGGCTTTTTGGGGTGAGAATGATCTAAATAAACCACACTTCCAAATTATCTCTAGGGAGAAAGAAATAAGCTAAAGGATCCCATTGTCATTCTGACCAAGCTCCAAAGGTGTTTACAAGTGACAGCTTCTCCTCTTCTCAAGCCAAAATATTTGCACTTGGATACCTACAGGTAATTTTGTCCCATGAAGTTTCTAAATGTTCTAGAGCCTGATCTCAATCTTTCCAATAATTTAATATATGTATATGTGGACCATTTTACAACTTAAACCATTTTTTTGTTACCATTGTCTAGCGTTACCTCAACAGAATAATGTTTGCTGCAACCTCAACAGGAGTTCAAAATGCATTAGAAGTACTTTAAAAAAGTTTAAAAAGTATTAAACCACTTTGCAGCCACACTGCCCAATCCTAACCCTTTGCAGATTTGGCATATATTTCTAGGTCCTTGTCTGACCCTCCCTGCTGAGCGGGAGGCAAGCACTTCACAGTGATTAGTGGATTTTAAACTCACAACAATGAGGTGGAGGCATAAAACAGCTTAAATTCCTTGCCCACGTTTATGCCAGGAGCCTGTGGCAGAGCAGTGAGTCACAGCAGGACACACACATCCACTGTGCTGTGACCCGGCCATAAAAGTAATGTTTCTTGTCACAGAATTAAGATTTTTTTTTCTTTCAATTTATACTGGGAGGGGTCAAGAAAGAAATGTTATTATTTAACACAATTGTTAAAGGGCACAATCAGTGACCCCAAATGTTGGGGTTTTCCCTTAACTCAGTAGATTTTAAATCTGTATTTATATATAGAAGAAGTCAAAACAGATATCATCCATTTTAAAAACACCCTGTATTTGCCACTGCTGTCTTTCAAGAGGGGGAAGAGGAGAAACAGACAATTGTTTTGTTGTCAAGAAAAATACATCTAGCATAAAATGTTAAGGTTGCCAAGAGATGACAGTATTTGGCAGCATCCTAAAATGTTTGTCATTTTAGAAGTATTTATGCTAAGGCAGAAAATAAACTATCCAACATTTTAGTCACTTTAAATGATTAAAACAAGTCATTAGAATTTTAGTTTTAAATCCTCTTAGATAAAATTTTCCCTTACCTAACTAGCCAGTTTTCCTTTTTCACAGATGAAAAAAAAAAAAAAATCCTGCCTGCAGATTTTTTACTCTAAAGCTTGAGTCCTGGCTCTAAGTGCTCTTGCGTGATGTAGGTAAAACAAAATGTGGGAGACTTTGAATATCGTTTTCATTTGCATTGGAAACATTTTTGATTACTGCACTGCTGAACAGAAACAACTGAGGAAAAAAGTTAGGAACATTATAAATGCCCGCCAAAAGTGTAAGAAACTCTCCTTACAAAAAGAAATAAGTGCATTTGATTGCCTAAGGTTATATTTTAGAACGAATTTGGCAAATTTTCCTCGTAGTGACTGGCCTTACTTTCATTTATTGTACTGTGTTCAAGAGTATTTACAAATGCACATTTCTCATGAAGTTGGAAGTAAATTTGGATCTATTTTTTCATGCTATAAAGACATTGATGTGTTTTTTCTGACATGCCTCATGAACTCAGTCAATCACAAGTCTTTCTTAATGGAAACCACATGTCTGCCCAGAACTGTGTAATTACAATGCTAGTTTTCTTGGCACTGCCAGGAAAAGGGGCATTGTCAAACCAATTAGAGTTTATTTATTTACATACCATTCCTGGATGAGAATGTTCTTTCTTTTATGCTGATGCCGAGAAAATATATATTTCATCGAGTAGCTGTAATTTTTGCAGGATACTGTTACATTTTGCAGCAATTACATCTCAAGTTTTCAGTTACTTTCCACGTAAGGAAACTTTCCTAACAACGAAACAGCTGGGAACAGCATCGTGAATTTTATCAGCCCGGTTTTCATTTGTTTCAGATGATGAAGGAGATGTGAGGGAGGCTATTTCCCTCAGCTCCACAGTGTTTCCACCCACTTCCACCCCACTCTGAGCTTCTCCTTGCACAAGACATCTTGTTTGTACATCCCTCCTCCTGGAATATCACCTCTTCCACACCTCTGTAAGCTGGTACCTGCAGCTGGCCCTGCTAAAGCAGCACAGAGCATCTCAGGAGAGAGAAGGAGCAAAACCTTGACTTCTTTTATATATAAATACAGATTTAAAATCTACTGAGTTAAGGAAAAACCCCAACATTTGGGGTCACTGACTGTGCCCTTTAACAATTGTGTTAAATAATAACATTTCTTTCTTGACCTCTCCCAGTATAAATTGAAAGAAAAAAATCTTAATTCTGTGACAAGAAGGTGATCTGCAGGGCTGCTCTGAGGCAGATCCCCCTGGACAGCAGGAAAAAAGAAAGTTATGTGTCTCAGGAAAGCCAAATACCACAGAGATTTGCGCTGGGCTGGATCATGTGTGCTGCTGCTGGGAGGTCACGGGCAGCCAGAGGAGGCTGTGTGGTGGGAAATCAGCCCAGGGACACCCAGAAACAGCCAGAGCTGGTCTGCCACGGAGTACCCTGCACACCAGGACCCTCACCAGCACCACTCCCTGCTTCTCAGACTCTGCCACGGGCCACTGGAGGCTGCTGTGAGGAATGAGAGCTTTTCTAACAGGGTTTGTCCCCAGGAGTGCAACTGCAGGGGGTGAAGGCTGCCTAAGGATTCCTAATGACAGCAATAAAAACAGGAATGAAGGGGCAAGTTTGAGGTACAAGTTTAATGGACATCCTTCTCTCCGTGTGGCTCCCGTCTGTCTGAGATGGTTTGTGTGACTCCCAGACTGACACCTTCCACTCTCTGCTCCTGCACTGAGCACCCATCCCAAATGTCCCCAGCCTTGAGGTCTCCACCCCGGAGAGCTGTGACACCACCACATTCCCGGGGTGGCAGGGACCATCAGGGATGTGCCCAGGACACTGCAGCAGGGGAAGGGGGTGAGCCCAGCCGCTCAAGACCCAGACAAGGTTGTGCCAGGCTGTTTTTTGGGATTCACCCACCAGAACCTGTGCTGGGAGGCTGTTCCTAACACAAAACCAGCCCTTTCTGTTTACACACAAACCTGCTGTGTTCCATAATCCTAAACAGCAACCCAGGATGCTCCTCTCCCATGGCACAGGAGATCAGAGTGTGCACCTGAGACCTACAGGATTTAGTTAAAGAGGAAGGAGGGTTTTAGCCCCATTTGGACCATGCCAATCCTGCTGGGATTCTCTCTGGTCACAGGAGGCACCTCCTACCCTGAGGTTCGTCCCTCCACTGTAAAAGCAGAGGAAGGGAAACAGCTGTAAAAATCTCTTATTTAAAGCTTCTGAAGCTTCAGAGCCTACTATGAAATCCCTTGTATAGGATTCTTTTTTTTTTTTTTTTTTTAATTTGTTTTTAATTGCTGCTCCAACTTTTCATGACTTCCTCATCTTTGGAAAGTTCCAAAGCATTAAAAGGAAACATTTAAGTTCTAACGCCCTCCGACACTATTTTTCAGTTTAATCATTTTCCCCCATTTTCCTCCTCTTTCTCTGCGCTGAGTGAGGGTGGGAAAGAGACAATTAAGGGAAACTCAAAACTCTCAGATGTTTCAAATACGAAAAAAAAAAGTTTAATAAAAGTTTTCCCACACATCAGCAGAGAAGTAGGAAAAACTGTTTTCTTATTAAATTCTCAAAGCAGAAATGACCAAAACATTCCTGGGGTTTGTGTTCACCATTCCCTCTCTCATTTTTTTTGAGCCAGAAGTCCCTTCTTTATCTTGCCTTCATACTTGTGTGTATCTCAGTGAGAGTAAGAGCCCTGCCCTGATGATCTTACACTTTGTAGGGACCAGACAAATGCGGGGTGAGGGCTGAAATAGTGGCTCAGGGAGGGGAAATGACTTGCCTGAGGTCGGGCACTGGGGCAGTGACTCAAGTGGTTTCCAGCAACACATTTGTTCCTGAAAAGGCTTTAAAGAAGCGACTCACTGCCCTGCACTGCTGCTGTTGTGGGGAATAACCCGGTCCTGACAGCACAGAGGAGTTACAGGCTGCTGTGTCAGGCCAAGAGTTTCAGCAGAAGCTGGCCTTGGTTCAACTGGGATGAGGAGAGGGGGAACGGAGACACGTGTTTTAAACTACAGATCCTGAATAAAAGAGGGAGACTCCTCCAATAAGCCTTTAGGTGGGTATTTCAGGGGTGATGGATGCAACCCACATCTTCCAGAATAAGCTGAGGATGAAGAAGAATTGACAGCTTGGACAAAATACTCTTTTTCTGCTACGTCAGAACTGTTATTTGCACTGAGGTCCAGGTGCTGTGAGATGGAGCCACGTGGCTTTGGGCATCCACAGCCCTCCATCCTCCAGCAGTTGGGTGGCCCATCACCCTTCTCACACAGCCAGGAAGGGCACAAAACTGTGTGGTAGCAGCAGCCCTGTCGAGCACGACTGCCCAGCAGGAGAGGGAACCTGGAAGCTTCTCCTCACTGTGAGCAAATGGCCCAGAAAGAAAAGAAAGGCAAGAAAAAGATACGCCCAGGGAGGGTTTGCTGCTCTCACAGAGCAGAGGACTCCAGGGCGAGGCTGGATTATAATCCATGTTCTGTTTTTATCTCTGCTCTATTCACGAGGTGCTGCAGCCCTTGGCTGAGCTGTGTCTTGTCTACTGCAAGGTCCACTACCACTTCACCCGGAAAATCTCTGCCACCTTGTAATGCAAAACCCGTGAAAATGACACAGTGGTGAGTGGATTTCAATGCTGATTTCAAATTACAAAGCACAGGAGCCACTTTCTACACACAATTTCTGATTCTGCTTTCTATTCCTGTCGAGCTGCAGCCAGAGTTTTGCCAGTGAAAAGTGCTATAAACAGCCCTGGCCTCGCTGAAAAAAGCAATATGCCGTCAGTCTGACATCTACCTCGCTTTTCCGCTCATTGTCAGCACTTTGATTGATGGTGTTGTTCATTAATGTGGGACGATTGTCAGCTTTTCCTGAATAAATATAAAAAGAAACAAAGAAATCCCCACCCTTTTCAAGCCAGAGTGAATTATTTCCTATTTTCCTTTGCTGAATTCAGGCATGTAACAGTACACTGCCCTCAAAACATACCGGAGCTCTAACCACAAAGTAGGAAATTGGACTTTGCATTGGGGAACCAAAACTTTACTTAAGTAGTAGGTATAGTAATTAAATTTTACTATTATTTATTTTCCAAAAGAGAAAAAAAAAACCAACAGTATGCCCTAAAGGCTTCTGCTTTAACACAGTACTTCAATTTTGCACAAAAAGCTAAAAGAAATCTATTTGGTGAAGACTAAAATGACATGTGAAAAGCAGGGGCAATCACAAGCACGGCAAAAGATAGGCAGAGATTCGATTTAGTACAAGGCTGCATCTTAATTCACACCGGGGAGAAGGGAGGAGGAAAGAGATGTGAAAATTCACATGCATTGAAGTATTTAAAAGATGGGTAAGTTTTGTTTGTACCCCCAAAACACTCCCCACGATGCCTGCTCAGCAGTCTTTGAGGCTTGGACAACCCCGTTGTCTTTGCTGCATCCTCACACACCAATAGTTAAAAGAGAAGGAGAAATGCCATAAAACTCATCCTAAACTCTTTAAGATTTTCCACCTTCACTGGTCATTTTGTCCATTTGAGGACCCTGTGAGTTCTCTCTGTGCAGGCACCCTTGGCTTTCTGCTTGATGGAGTCTTCCTAATCAGGCCATTGCTTTTATGGTCAGCAAAAGGGTCATTGCTCAACATCTTTTTCAACTTCTACATTGCATCAGTGTGGAAGAAACACAACAACAACAACAACAACGACGATTACAAAATCCTAACTGGGTGTGGGTGGAAAAAAAAACGGGGAGATGAATTCAATGGGTGACCAATGATTAATTCAGCAAATTATGCTTCAACATGGATTTGCTTTAGCAGCAACATGCTAACAATAATAATACTCTCCACAAGTGCTACATTTGTAGAGTTGAATGGCAAATTATTTTGAATACCTCTGTAAAGAACAGGAAACTGAGAACTGTGGAAAAACTGGCATTACGCCACCGATTGAAGATTCAATCTGACTGTAATAGAAGGTGATTATTGGGGACTAGCAGGCAGATGATGGATGATTTCCTCCTAAAATGACAGCTCTGCTGTGTATCAGCAACCCTCATACAGCACAAATGTACAGGTCGGCATTTGTGGCTTTTTAATTCTTACCATTGTGGGAAATGGATTTCAAACCTGTGGCGAGTTATTTCAGGCTGGCAGGGCACATATGGATTGTTCCTCTCTTTCTCTTCCCCCCTCCCTTTTTTTTTTTTTTTTTTTTTTTTTTCCCTTTTTGCAAACCTAAGGAAAGATGCTCACTGAAGTTCCCCAGCCATTTACCTCAGGCAGCCAGGGAACAAAGAGCAGAACCATGCAGTCCTTACTCCAGCAAGCTCCCTGATCTAGTGTTGGAAGCCCACCTGGAAGGGCAGAGCAGGGGGACCAGACCCTCCTAGAAGCATCCACCACTGCCCCTGTCCTGGGGTATCCTGAATATTAAAAAGGGTATTTATTTCTTAAAATAAACAAGGCATTACACTGCCTTCAAGGATGCAATGCCTCGTTTATCTTTTGCCCTTACCTGCTTCGAGGAAAAACGGACACCCAAATTATCACTGAGCTAAAATCCAACACCCTGAAGTGTTTTGTTTCAAAAATACTCATTTAGGGTTTCCTAGAGAGTGTGGGCAGCACACCAGCACAACCAGGGGCTGCAACACCAATACACTTTCCATGCTTCCCTGCAGGAAAACAGCAGCCCAGAAACTCCTACGAGGTTAGAAGGAAAATTATTTTAAGTTCCTTGCATGAAGCTCTAAGCTCTGTACAACCATTTGTTTTAAAAGACAAGCTGATCAATAACCCCATCTTTTATTGCTGTGCCCCTCCACGTACTCTGTTAATGACCACGCAGCACTTTCAGTGCATCATCAGATCATGGAGAGCAGTTATAGGAAAGGCTGTCTTGGAGGAGGAAAAAGTGCCATCCAACAAAATCCAGGCCTTCCACTCCATGTCAGGGTGGGCTGGTGTCTGACGACGTCCTGGCTCCCTGGTCCTCACTGTAAATTAGGAGGGACACATGTTCTGGTGTCTGTCAAGACCCACTCCTGACACTCTGCCAGTCCTGCACAAAAGGACGAGGTAATCCACAAGAGCAGTAAATTTATCAATCAAATCCTGTAAGTGTCCCTCGCTGATAACACACCAGCCCTTTTCTCCAATTTAACAACAAAGAGTGATCCAGCTCCGTGAGACGTCACGGGCTCGTTCCACCCATGAAAACAGCCCTGTCAATACTGCACAGTTCACTTGCCATTCTCAGCCAGATGCTGGGCTGTGTTCATCCACTGGCTTTTAAAAATGGGGGGGAGAGTTCTACACCAAAGACCAAGAAAGAAAAGCAGCTGAAAACAGGTAGTTAATACTGAGCTCTTTTTTTTTTTTTCCTAGTAATTAAAAAATAATCACATTTTGGCCTTTATTTATGTCTCAGCAATGGGCAGGTAATTAATTGTTAATTTTATATTTCTGTGGAGCCTGAATCATTTTTTTTCATTATAAATGCAATTAGGGGTGATGGAATTAAACAAGTTGGTCAAAAATGCTGCGCAACAACTGTGAATTAAAAATTATGCATTTTTGGCTCTCTTGTATCACAGGTTGCAGTCATCAACTTCTGCAGAAACACAAAGAATATGTTCTGCTGCTGTTTGGAACATGGCCTTCTTGCACAAAATGATATCCCAGTAGAGTAGTAGCTGGTGTTTATAGTAAAGTAGAGCAAACCATTATCAGTATGCAATGTCAATTTAAATTTTACTGGAACAGAAACCTTTTGACCCCTTCCAAACTTGATCCATTACTAGGTTTATACATGAAAGCTTAGGAGAGAATTAAATTAGAAGGAACATGGCAAGAGAACTGTATTTGCATCTATTGCACTTAAGACTGGAGATTAGTTGACCTTTGGAAAAGGGGATTAAAGCAGTTTCACCATCAAGAGAAGACAATCTGTGTTCTTAGGGCAATCAGATTGGGAAGGGTAACAACCTCTGAAAGATGAATTGAACTGAGGAAGAATCCATGCTAATTTCCATGGTTTACACTTACAAATGAATTTTGCAGTGATTTCTGCAAAAAAGAATTGTGCAGTATTTGAATTATTCCACGAGTCCTTCAGTGCTGGCATGTAAATGTGGAAACTGTGTCCATTTTTACAACCTAATTTTACAATAGATTAACCTCAGAAAGGGTATCAGTAGATAGTAAAGATGCTGTGTGGTGCATACACCCGGAACAGCAAAATGCAGTCACAAGGAAGTTTTCTTCTTTTTCCACAGAGAAAAATGTCAAAAGTCAAATCCCAGAGTTATAGAAGTTCCTGCTCCAAGATAATCCAAAACCAGAGAACAGATAATCCCAGGCTGGAAGAGAGCCTAATATGGGACATAAAATGAGGCTTTATCACACAGGTAGCAAGCATATCTTGAAAAAAATATGAAGCTGTACACATTTGCTGACATTGTGGTCTTCAGTGAGTGATGGAGCAGAACTAAAAAATGAAAATAAAAAGGTGAAATTATGTTCTCTATTGAGCATCATTAGCATTGTGGTTATACAGAGGGAAAGTCTGTTCTTTCCCCAGGTCAGGAAAATACCTGTTAGCTTTATTATCTGTGCCATGAGATTTCACAGGAGAGCTCATCAATTAAAGCATAATCACATTCTCATTGAAAATTAATGACGAAAAAAAATTATCCAAGTTGGGCTCTTCCTCACTTTTTAATAACCAGGGAAAAGGAGCAGCAAATGCAGATTTCTCACAGCCTTTGTGTATCCCTGCAAAGTTACAGCTCTTCAGACTCCGGTGCCATGGAGAAACCTCTGCACATGGCATAGCACTGATACTATTTTTATCAAGTGTAGTTTAGTTTTGGAGTGTAACAGCCTCTGAAATTATTAAGTGTCAATACAGTTTCCAGGTAATCATAAAACCCAAGGGAAGAGGCCACTAAACACGATCCCACCAATGCCATAAAGTGATGCTGGATTCCTCATCACAGAAACCAACAGTGAGGAGGGGTTTGTTCCTCAAGACACACGCAGATCTCTTGGGAATCCTTCCAAAATAAAATATCCCCATTTTCAGACAGAAACACACACACACAACCAAACATGCTTAGGAAGCCATTTCCCAGCACAAACCTATTTGTCAGCAGGCTCTTAAGAAATGTGACAGAACTTCTCATGCTGAGTATTTATAATTCAAAGGGGCATTTTTCATTCTCTTAAAAAGAGATTCCACAGCTCCATGCTTATAGTTACAACACCTCAAAAATAACAGCAATAATCTGGATGAAAATACAATTTGCAACTTGGCATCATGGAAAACATACATTCTGTCTGTGAAATTTGGGTAGCTTTGTCCAAGGAAGAGAGCAGAATATATTAGGGCTATCCATCTTCTGCACATCTCAAAGCAAGATATGGGTCAGAAAAGCATTTGTTAAATGTGTTTTTCCCCCTGAACGATCAAATGGTCATTGCATGGGCACCCAAGGGAGTACCTAGAGGAAAAAATAAGTAGAAGGAGCATAAAAGGAAACATTCATACCTTTAAGAGGAAAATACATTTCAATGAGGAAAAAAAATCTCAGTTTTAGCAACAAAAAAAAAAAGTTTATTTCATTAAGTAAGGATTCTGGGGACATCCTAACCTAGAAGGTAACATTTCTGCAATCTGAACACAGCTGAGAATCAAGTATTTCATGTCGGTTTAAACTTTTAAACTGGTTTGTAAGGAGAAAAGTGGTTGAGACACTTTCTGTGCAAAGGGCTGAAGGACAGAGATGGGGACCTGGCCAGGAGACCCAACTTCTTTGGAAAGCAGCTGGAGTTGTCTCGCTCCAGGAGATCACCTTGGATGGAGGGACAAATGCAAGGACAGGTTTCCAAGTGCTCAGGCATGACAGCCACCTCAAGCCTTCAGCAATTCTCAATACTTTCAGTTCTTTCCCTTTTCAGAAAAACTTGGCATCCAAAATGCTGAGTTTTTCTCAAGAAAACCAGGGGGCAGTCACCTGAGGCCCAGCAGAAAAACTAGAGCAGGAATTAGCTGACATCTCCAGAGTGACAAGTCCATCTCATGTCTCATCTCTTGTCCCCTCCCAGCAAAGATTCACTCGTATAAACATTCCACAGTGGGGGCATAAGAATCAGATTTAAAGAAAAAGCAAATTCTTTAATGCACAAACCACTCCAGAACCATTACTTCATCTATTAAAATAGCTCTCATCTTTTAAAATTGAAATTATTCAGTGCTCCTAACTTCACTCCCCAAAAAATTTAATAGAAAACAGTTAAGAGAAAAAAAGATAGGGAAAGGTATTATTTTAGAAACCTAAGAAGTGATGGCTTTCTCAGTCTATTTATTAAATTGTTCTCTGAATGCTCAGAGAATTCACAAAAAGGCACTCAGTCCTACTTTGCAATACTGGCCCCTACATAAGTTTTACAGCAGCTGCAATCATACAATGAGTCCAGCTCCAGGCCAAATGAACAAATAAATAAAATAAAGATGCACCCCTAGGCTGTGTCTGACTTTTCCCATATAACTATCTCCAGGATGCCACCTCTAAAGAACCTCAGCGTTTCTTTTATATTCACCTGCAGAAAGCCCCTTCCTCTCCCTTGCATTAAAGATTCAGCCTGCTCCCAGAGACACACACGAGGGGTCACACACACACACAGACACTATTTTATCAGTTACTGATTTACAGCTTGGGAGCACAATGGGCTGAGGCTGACACTTCAAAGGACCTGGGCACCTCACCCCTTCAGCCTCCTCAGAAAATCACAGCCATGTCCCTAACAATAACAACACACACTTGCTCAGGACCCAAACCCAGTTATTACACTTGGAAAACAGGCTGGGGGAAACCAATTAAAAGCCCAGTTCAGCATCCAGGTAGAGCAGCAGCAGCAGCAAGCCCAGGCTCTGTAGGTAGGTTTGCATGTCAGCTGCTTCCCATGGGAAAAAATTATAAATTTTAAGCACTGCCAACTGCCCCTTGTTTGTGGCTGATGGGTCTCAGCTCGGGGACTGGGAGCTGGTACAGTGACTATTTGCAGTCTCTGCACAGAGATGCTCCAGGAGGGATCTACAGTGGCTGCTGTGCTGGGGCTGGGGAGCTCTGCTGCTGTTGAACCACCCACACACCTTGTCTGAGCCTGTCCCAGCCCCTCCTGCGGCAGCACAGATTCAGATAAGCCACGGCTGATAAAACCAAACGCCGAGAAGGTCCCTGTCTGAGGATGGGCAGACAGATGGATGCTGAAAACAAAGCTTTTGTGATCCAGATTCCTCACACCAAAAGGAGCAGGCAACAATTGGAGTGGCTAAACATGAGCTAAAGAGGGGGGGACAGTAATCAGCTTGTATTGCAAGAATGCCATGCCAACTTTCAAATCTGTTTTCCCTCTCTGGCAGCTTATTAATCAAATGCCCTAAATACCAACAAAATCCTTTTTTTTTTTTTTTTTTTTTTTTTTTTTTTTTTTTTTTTTTTCCCCTGATATTAATTTGAGACCACCTGGAAGAGAAGATCCACTGCTGCACTGCTGCCAGTAGCAAAATCCTCTGTCCTTTTCCCTGTGGCTCAGGAGGTGACCCCAGTGCTGGCACCCCGGCACCACTCACAGCATCCCCAGCCCCGGCAGCTGCTGCCACAGCCCCTCTCCCTCCCCCTGCATCCCGGCAAATCTCTGCCAGAGATCTCTAAGGCTGCGGTTTGAGGCTAAGCACCTTGGAGATCACTTTCACTCCCAATCTGTCAGCCCATCATTCGGGATCAGCTGTGGCCCTCTTGTTAATTGTTCCCAGCTCCCAGCAAGCCGGGATGGGAAACAGGCCACGGCTGATACATGACTCCAGGCTCTGGAATGCTCTTTTACCATCAACCCTGCAGAGACCGAGTTTGTTGAGTTTAAGTCTCAGCTATTTGCCTAAGCCCAATTTTGGGGGAGAGACAGAGGTTTGACTGTTGTATTTTGCCCGCAGATGGGTAAAGATCTGTCAAAAGTTGTGCTTGTTGTTTTAAATATTGGTGTGCGGGAGTATATTGGGCACATTTACATTAATTTCTGATTAAAAAGGGGAAAAAGGGATTTAGTGTTTCTAAAAAGACAAGATGTCTGGATCCACAAGGTAAACTTTCCATGAAAGAACATTCAGCATCTGAATTTAAACCTTTGCATGTTATTTCACTGGACATCTGCTGAACATGAAACTTCAGGTAACCAACATTAACATACACCCACTGTTTATTCCAAAAGATAGATTATTCACACAGAACCAGTAAAGCCCTTAAAGAACTATTTTTCTGTTTGGTATTTTATCCCAGCAACATTTAAAAGGAGGGGGGAAAAAGGAACTTTCATAAGCAAAAAACATGTTTTAATGTATGAAAAATGAGACTTTTGGATTAGAAGTGGAATTCCACACAGCATTCAAGATTGCGTTATCAGTTTTGTGGCACCCTATTAATCTGTTACAATAAAATATGGGGCTTTTTTTAAAGGGAAATTGTCTTTCAAGAAAGGAAAAGCAAAAGGTCCAACCTTGATAGTAAAGCTTGTGCTTACTGAAAGTAATAGGAAGATCTGTGTCATCTGGCCATCTAATTGAAGAAAGATGCTGAACACAGGGCAGAACTGAGTATAATAAACATGATTTCTTTTCTAACTGAGTGTGGAAATGTTTTACAGATTTTTTTTTCACCTCCTTTCTGTAGGTGTGTGTATGCCTGTGCCGACACATTTTTCATTTTTTTTTTATAAATATTATTTAGTACTTATATAAAGCTGTCAAAAAGCACTACCAAACCAGCAGGATTCAATTAGCCCGAGCTTTTGAGAAAACGGCCCGGGCTCACTGAACGCTCCAGCTCCATCCCAGCGAAATTTTCCCAGCGCATAATTTTCACCCTGAGCTCAAGACAGAGCACGGCTTTATAAAAGAAAACCTTAAATATTAATGCGTGTTTTGCTAAGGAAGTGGAAGTCGAATCAACTTCCTGATACCCCGAGTATCTGATTTCTAACCCGGCGCGGGGCCGATGGTGGCAGCCCCTCCAGATGTGGGGCGAAGCGGAGCAGCGGAAGCCCAGGTTTGCAGCCCACTGCTGGGTCGGACACTGAGCTCAGTGGACTGCATCCTCTGATAGTATATTTTTGTTAGCTGCCTGCCCGGAAACCCTCCGCTGCCTCGATTTGTTTTGTGATCCTGCGAGGGCCTTCCCGGTGCCGATGACAGCCCTGAATTCAAGGGCTTGTTTGCTTTGGTGGGGTTGGGGACCAGCAAATGCCTCGGTGTTTCATTTATCCTCTGCAGGAGCGGGATGGGGGCCTCGTCCTGGAGGATGGAGTCTATTTTGAGAGGTTCGTGCTGCTGTTGTTCCACATACCAAAAAACAATGACTTTTTGTTACCGATCCCGCCTTCTTTTATTGCTTTGTTTATTGACATTTGCAGTGTGGGACTTTTTAGGAGCATTTCCTCATATGAGGAGCAAATGTCACAAATACCAAAAAATTTGAGTGAGGGAGAGAGAGAAATCCCAAGAGGATTACTGATTTCATTACCTCCATTTTGGCAAAGAAATTGGAAAGCAAAACTTCTGCATTTTACTTAACTTTGTCTCCTGCCCTCCTTCTACAAATAAGTATTGGGGGAGAAACAGCAAGAAAAAAAAATAAAAAGAAAAGAAAAAAAGCAACAATGTTTGCTTAATCCATCCCAAAAAAAAACCAAAAACATTTTTAGGACTTGGAGAGCAGAAGAGGTGATGTCCATAAAAAGAAAACAACAAAATAAGAACTGTCCATTTTGCCCCTTCTCCCAGTTTGGAGCCGAAATGCCGGCCCTGCTACAGGGAACAGCTTGTCTGCTCCAGAGATAATTACCAGTGCAGCAACATCCTGGCAAAGTGGCCCATGTGTCGGGCTGAGGACGGGTGCACACTGTCTTCCTTGACTTTTCACTGAACTGTGCCTTAAATTTCACTTTTTAACTCTTTTTTTGTTTACCTTCAGCATTACCACATTTCACGCACATTGCTCACAGAGGGCTGAGTTCCTCTTCTGCAAATATTTTCTCCTACCTCAGTTACACAGAAGTTACTGAACTTTTATTTACATAAAGAAATAAATTTATTTATATTTTCTGCTGGTATTGAGGTGTTAAAATGTGTCATTGTCTACCTAAGCATTTCTGATGGCCTTATTGTTATTCCTATGCAGTGACACTTAATTGGGAGCTCATTACAAGGGATCAAATTATTTTCCCCATTTTAGCCCACTCCTCAAGCCCCAGGAAGCTGAGCCAGCTGCCTCAGCAGATGCTCAGCTACTGATCAGAGTGATCAACACCACACTTTGGGATGCACATGATCTATCCAGGTACTATCCTCTCTACCAGATAAACGCTGAG
Source organism: Sylvia atricapilla (assembly GCF_009819655.1). Lineage (NCBI taxonomy): Eukaryota > Metazoa > Chordata > Aves > Passeriformes > Sylviidae > Sylvia > Sylvia atricapilla. The sequence goes on from NC_089153.1 coordinate 14,743,290, forward strand.
TGGCAGCAGAAACTGCTGTGTGAAGAATATGGGGCAAAAATATATGGGGCAAAAATTTTTACAGCTCACACCCAGTTTTGTTCAGCCCTGTGGAACATTCAGCAGAAATCCACTCCCCACTCCTCCATATCATTTAACTTCCCAAGAGCTGGTCTTCTGTGTGAGGAGCTCTTTACCCACCTCACTTCCACAGGCACAGTTCTTTGGTTTGGCAAGGAAGACAGTAATCAGCATAAAAATGTGCTCCATATTCATAGGCCTCACTCTGTAAGTGCTTAGGAGAGAACTCCCCCTCTGCTTTCCAGAAGCCCAGAAGAGAAATAGTGGCTGCTCGTTCAATAACACAGGTTGGATTTTGTCAGGTTGCAATCTCCAAGAACGACACGGTTCCAGCCGGTTAAAAGTCAATACATGAAATGACACAGCAGTACATGGCATGACAACAGAATCCAATTTAACACAATGTAACATATCAGGAATGTAATTTTTTCCCTTTTCAGATTGGCTGTCTGCTGGCATTTCGAGTATCAAATAGCCAACAAAAATGTTTTCCGACCTGGGAGCTGTTCCATTAGCATTGTCTGCGGCGCTCCGATAGCTGCTGGCCATTCCCACTCTGGACTTTGTGGGCAAACACCCCCTGCTCACTTCACTTTCAATTTCCAAAGCCTTTTCCAAACTTTTGTTCCCTTCGTTGCAACTCATAAAGTAAATCTGTTTAGCATTTTATTTATACGGTTTAAAGGGACTGGATTCGAACAAGCCGTCCCTATTCTCAGCTAATAAACCGATTTAAACCGTGGTGCTCTGTCCAGAACACATGCACCTACGGAAGTCACTGATTAACAAGATAACATATGAACAGGCCACATTTTTGAGATTTTTTTTCAAGTGCCTTCCTAAAACTATTTAGCATCCTGCACATGGAAAAACGCGTATTAACACGGAACTACAGATGAAGGAAAACAGGATATTTTTTGCTTATCGCTAAAACACTGCAGTAAAATTAGCGAAGTGCAATAGATAATCCACTGGACCACCAAAGCAAAAAGGCTTTTGCTCAGTTATTATAACCACAGATCAAATAAGGACAAGAAGAATTGAATTTTCAGAGTGCCTCCAAACACATATCCATAGTGAACAGGGAAATCTGTACACAGACACGGCCTGATCTTTGCAGTCTGTTCCTCAGCTCAGCCCTCACCACCTAACTCAAACAGGGCATTTACTACAGGAAAAGCTGAGAGAAGGGCACTGTGTGTTTGCTGGAAGAATCTGGAGTATTTCCTGGACTACTGCATACAACATGGGAAAGGTGCATTAATTGAAGTGCACAACACTTCAAACAAGAGTGGGGAAAGTGAAGCAGACAGGACTAAACACGTGGCTTTTCAGTGTCACTTTGTGCTCCACCTCATCTGTGGGATCTCATTGGACTCCCCCCTGTCAGGGGTGAAGAAGAGAAAAATCTGAGCAATATTCTTAACCCTGCATAATCACTTAGTGACAAGCTTGCATTCCTTTGACCAAAATCATTATAGTTCTACTGCTCAAAAAATGCACTTTATTAAAAACTCATTAGGCCCCATTCATTTATATTTACCTAATTCTCCTACAAAAGCATTAATCTTTGCACAATTCCTCCAAGCATTTACCAGATGAATATTTAAAACAAGAGATGTCCTATGACCATAAATGTCACGTTTATTTGTGTTATGTAACTAATTAATATCTCAGACTTCCTGCATGTATCTGGATAACAGTACTGTAAATATAAATGAAAAATAAGTAATAATTTATGAAATCCAATTTGCATTTTCAAATATAAAATGTGCAAAATCCAACTAATTAGCAAGAGTGAAGGCCAAGGTGTTTCTATAGCAACTATAATAAAGCTTTAAAAATGTTTTATATCAGGCTCATTAATGTGTGTATTCCTCCCTTGTTTTGTGGGTATTCCCTCTGACACAGATTCTGCTTTGCTGTTCAGGTCTGATCACTGAGTATCATTTACCATGCCTGGCAGAACTCTAGTACTACTTTATGCTGATACTTTTGTCACAGGCTTACAAAAATATGTGGTGTGCTGTAGAAAAAATTGTAATAATAATTAGAGTGGGATCCAATGGCACAGGAAAAAGAACCCAACCAACTGCCAAAGAACAGAAAACAATGAGAAACAGCCCTTAAAATTGTCCTCTTTCTCGCTTCTTCCAATTCACTCTTCTAATCCTGACCTGCTGCATGTTGTAGATGGGCAGACAGCAAAGTTTCTGGCAGCCCCCCGGGCTGGTGCCAGAGCTATTCCTGGCTCAGCACACAGCATCTCCCAGCTCAAAGGCCATGCTGAGGAATTCTGATTTCCCCTTCCTAACCAACCCCCTCCCATGCAACTTTTCTTGCTTAGTAAATTGAAATTGAGACTCTCATTTCCATCTGCAGCACAAGGAGGTCCCATAAGATTGATTTCTGCACCAGAGCCAACCACAATGCCTGGAAGGTGTCGAGATCTACTGTTGTCCCCACAGCCTTGCTCAGCTGGAACCTGCTGGCCTGAGAGAGGTGGAAAGGTGACAATGTCCTCATAAAGCTGGGACAGAGTGCACTGCAGCAAGACTCGTTTCTTTGCTTTAATTACTGAAAATCATTTGAAACCTACAAGCCCATCACTTCCATATTAGTTATTTGAATGTAAAATAAACTTATGCTGAAAGACAAAGTGAGGGGCCACCAAATAACATTCATTTCCAAGGTGGCTCTAATCATATGCTAATTCCCAGCCCCTCTGCCAACTATTACTAATATTTTATGTAAAAGACCACAACATTAAGTCTAAATTATCACAAGCAATTGAGATATTCTTGAAGTACTGCAGTGTTGCCAAAAATGAAAAATGCACAGTGGCTGCTCACAGTTGGGGCATTAATTTCCAATGCCAAGTGTGTGATCCCTATGGCAGCTTCATAACATTAGACTGCCTTAAAATTTTAAGTGTTTTTCAATCATGGATACTGGGAAAGGTCTAGTCCACTCCTGTTACTGCTGCTAGCTGTAAAATACTTGTATTTCATACAACGAAGGCACTAAAATCAGTGTCTTTAGTTAACTTCCAAGCCAGCCCATCCTGAGGGTGCTCACCAGAGTGTCACCGACTAAAAAGCGCCTTTTCCTCAGCTCTGTCTCCACTGGGTGCACCACGAGGCAGACACTGCAATGCTGGAAGGTTCAGATCCACTTATTACACTTGCAACAAAGTTCTCCTCCTCCAAAACCCGTTAAGAGACATCTCCTCCAAGGCTGTATGTTGATGGCTCTGCCTGGGGTTGTCGCGGCGCTCAATTAAAGGCGGCGGAACCGGCAGCAGAAGACGCTCCAGCGCTCCCCAGCTCCCAGCCCTCCCCGCAGGATGAGCTCTGAGTGACCAGCTGCTTTCCCAAATTTGACACCAGGCATATGGCGGGGAGTCAGGCCCGGGGGTAACGAGCTGGGGCGAGCTCCAGTGAGCAATCAATTACAGGCAGCAGCAGCTCGGCCGTTCCCACCACCACTCCCGAGGACCCACGCGCAATAAAACTCGTGGGGAACCAACTCAAAAAAAAATCTAAGATACATGATGAGAATTAGCTGTAAAATACTAATTGAGGATGGGCTGTGGAATTAGGGAGAAGCTACAAGGCTCTGTGTTTTATTCCCTCATCTAAAAGCATGCCTGTTCTCCAGATAATGAAAAGAGAAGTTGCCCAAATGGATTTGAGTTTTTTTCCCTTTGCTTCTTTTACTTTATTATTATTAATTTTTTTTTTTTTTTTTTTTACTTAGCTTATTTTGTAAGCACAGGTCATTAAAGAAGAAACACAGCGAGAAAAAAATCTCCTAGTGAAGGCTCATTACATTTTCCAAGCACAAATAAAGTGTCACTTTAAGAGGAAATCCAGTTACTCTGAAACATTTGTTGCTTTACTTCAGCGCATGTGAAATAAATACAGAGCCCAATGCTGCCCTCAGCTTCTGTAATTTCCTTGCAGCTCAATGCTCAGAGACAGCACGACATAAAAATATGTATATTGTTTAATTTATTGCAGTACGTTTCCATTTTTCTCATGAAAACAAACAAACAAAACAAAACAAAAAAATCCAGCAGCTGGTTCCAATACCGCCCACTTTGCTCAAATTTATAGTGAAAACTAGCAGCATCATTAAAAACAAACATGTTGCTCCTCTCCAAGAATCCTATAGAGCAGCTCCCAGAGAGATGTGTAACTTCTGTAAGAGGTCCAGGAGGCACTGGCCAGCTTGGAGCTTAGAGCTCAACCTCCAGCTATGTTTTCCAGGACAGAAATAACTCGAATTTTATTCGTCTAAATAGTTTTCTGGAAAAGGATGTTTTGGATAGAAAAGAACAATCTTAACAGAAGATTTTCCATTTGCTGAAATGTTCCAATTTTCTGGTGAAAATTAACAATGAGTTCTGTAATTGGGTTTGGGAAGCCTGTGTGTGCTGAGGGCTGCCTTCCACCACAGCTCCCTGCTCTGCTCTCCTTCTCTCCCCGCCCCGAGGAGGGGAGGAATGGAGGATGAGAGGACAGATGGAAAGAGGGAGAGAAGGGGAGCAGATAAAAACAAACATATTTTTTGTTTTCACTTCCCTCCTCCAAACTGATAAATGATGTAAACGTTTCCCAGCGCTCCTTCAGCTGAGCAATTAATCAGATGTCTTGGAATGAGGCAGATCCTCAGGCTGCTTTGTGGAGGAAATAAACACAGTCTTTTCCCTATTCTTTCCTCTCTCTCCCACTGAACCAATCTGCCTGGGCAAAAGGAAAGGAGATGGGTGTATGAAATATTTTAGGGACAATATTTTCCTAACAGCAGCAAGATTACTACAACTACACCCATCATTCTGCAAGACCCCCAGCCCTGGCAGGGAAATGGCCACGGATGGGGACAACCTGAGCTCTCTGCAGCCTTGTGGTCTCAGCAAACAGCAAATGAGATCCAGCATTGTCTGCTGCTGGCAAACCCAGCAGCCTAAAATCCATGTCAGGACTCATTACATCTTTCCCTCGTGTTTCTCAACCTGATGTCTGCCTGCTGGTGGTCTGCAAGTGATGGCAAGAGAATGGGCAGAGGGGGCTCAGAAATTATTTGTGTACTTTTGAAGGCATGCTGATGAGCAAAGAGAATGGGGAAAGGCAAAAGCAAAGACAAATGTTCCAAGTTTGGCTTGGTTGGTACTTAGCTATAAATAAAAAATATTTGGCAACAATTCATAGGATGGTCCTTTAGACCCCTCATAAGACAGGTGGAGCTACAATTAAAAAGGTTGAGATAAAATACTTAGAAAGACAAAAATCTTCTCTCAAGCTCCTTTTTGGTTATAAACAAAAAAGCCAAATCCATGAACCTCACCAACAGAAGAAGTAACCTGCTGACTGCATTTGCAATAAAATGCTGGATCACCTTAAGAGCAGTTCATGAGACCTGCCAGCAATTTTAATAAAATCAAAATGCCCACTGAGATCACAGCTAAGCACTTTTTGCAGTCCAGCAGCTCTCACCTGCAAATGCTGCTTCAGCCTTAACTTTAGACAAGGCAGCACTGATCTCCTTGGAATAAGTGAGCTCACAGAAATTGTGAAGATGAAGGACAGTGTGTATTTAAGGAGCTGCAAAACTCAAGCCTGATATATAAAGCAGGTAGAATCCTCCAAAGAAAAACGAAGTTTTAAAAACTTTGAAAAACAAAGAAAAACAAAAACAAAGAAGAAAGTTTTAAAACTCCTTCCTTAATGATGTCCTAACAGGTTAAAACTAAGACAAATGCCAGGAAGTCCTAGAAACAATAACGTGTTATAACAGCTTCAAGTTCTATCTTTTCCTATTTTTTACAGATGTGAATTAGTTTGGAATTCAGCTACAAGAAAGCACCAAAGCTCAAATCACCTCAGAGAACAATGTCAAAACATGGCTCATATCTAACTTCAGGTGCTTTGCTCCTGTTCCTGGGGTTCTCTTATTTAATTACTTACTCCATGTATGCATTTATTCACTCATTTGCATCCCTCCATTTATATTTAGAACATTTAGCAGGCTCGACTACATAATTTTTGTTCCAGATATCTGTGGGAAATAGGGGATTCAGTCCTGCCCTGCAGCATCCTGCACTGCCTGGAGTTAGCCATTGCACCAGCACAAAAGAAACCACATTGTATTATCCTGCTTCCAATTTCTCCAACTGCTTTGCTCCCGAGTTATGACTTTAGTTTCCCCCTTGATATGCCATCCTTTATTTATTAGGGCATATTTATCCGTGGGGTTTTTTCCTTTTTATTGTTGGCCTGCTTTTACTTCTTCTTTAACCTTATTAACCCTTGCTAGCATTTGACAGCTTAACACCCTCCATTACTCTGTAACATTTGCTATAAGAACTGACATGGAACTAATAGCAGCCTTTTTATATCCAATCTACGAGGTCACATGAAACTGCCCTTGTCTGAACCCTGCAAGATTTCCTATAGGTGGTTCTCCTTTTCTCTGGATTTTCTACTTAATATGTCTCTACAGGTCTGTCTGAATGTAAAAAATGGAATCAGATTCCTGCTAACTTTAGTTACTGACAATGTACACCTTAGAATAGGAGTAAGTTTTCCCTTTAATGAAAGCTCTCAGTAATGTGATTTGAAACAACTTTGTGATATTCTTTTCAAGCATTATGTATCACTTTTTAATGGCATACCCACAGACCTTCCATTTCAAGGGATCTTTGATTTTCCCAGCAAAGGGCCAGAATGCCATGGTCACATCCATCCCCTGAACCTCAGCTCTGAGTGTAAGTAGGACATTAAAGCCATAGCGTGATAAGGTTGAGGTGTCTGGCTCACTTGTTCAGCATGGCTTGATTAAATGTAATTAATTTAGGTCTCTGACTTCAGGGGACACCCATCACGCTGCACTGTACAGAACCAAGCTGTTGTTTATCCTCCTGACTGGGTCTGCTGGAGCCTTGCCCCAGCCTGTGGAGTTTAACTCTGCACTAAAATCCATTGTGGGATTCTTGAGACACAGAAGACTGTAGTAAAAACAGCCCTGCAAAACACCTGAAGTGCAAAACACCTGAAGTTCTGCAGAGCTCAACAGCAGCGGAGGGGGAGAAAACAAATCACCAGGGTAGGACTGCTCAGAAGAGATGCAAAAAGAACAGTTCCTTCTACAGTTTTTTTCCTAATGGGACATACACAGGAGGAAAAACAAAGGTGTATTTTCCATGCATTTATCCTTTGCAAGCAATAGAAATTAACTTTTGCTAAATTAAAAAGTAAAGCACAGTGAGCTCTATACAGCTGAGCAAAGGAATACATGAAGGACAAATTGAAATTTAGGAGAATTGGGTTTAACAGCCTTTCTTACAGATGTAATACCTGCTTAGCTTAGTCTATGATTATCTATTTTAAAATTAAAAAATTCTTCCTTCTGTGCAAATCCATCGTCCTTATTATTGCTACTCTAAATGCAGCAAAGACCCTGGGAGCCAAATTCCTCACTTAAAACTTCTTTGGGGAAAGCTTTTTAGTTCAGAAGTCCACTGTTTCCCCCACCCAATTTCAGTTTAATAGCATCTCAAGTGATAAAGTGGGAAGAGACAGACATCTGGTAGAGCTAACTAGTCATTTGCTGGTTCTGTGAAAGTTTGTGCTTCCCCATCAGTGTCACATATGAGAAATACAGATGGTCCCAAGTTGAAAAAAAAAAAAAGAAGTGTTGAAACATATACAAATGTTATGAGGACTTCAAGTGTAAAATGTTAACCAGCTGTGAATGTGACATCTCTAGTTTTACTAACTCTGCTGAGATACATCATTACTGCACATGAAATCCATATATTTTCTGTACTGATGGCAATTCCCTGTTTTCCATTTGCTTCTAGTTTGGGGCCAGAACCATCCAGATGAGAATATTAAAAAGATAGGAATCCAAAAGGAGAAAGAAAAGTGGACTCTGTTCCTAAGAGCTGTTTGTAACCACCCAAATAATTTCCTGTGTTATAAGCTGAATGTTTACTGGGGGGGAGGGCAGAAGTCACAAATATCTAGAGTTAAAAATAATATATAAATGTTAAAACAAAATCAAAAGGTTACTAATTCACACAAAGTCCTAGAGATTTAAAGTCATCCATTCTATATACAGTTCAGCAATGCCTGGAATGCAATAAGACATTTAAACCACAACACAGCAGTGATCTTGCCCTGTTGCTGGCAGTATCAGTTGTTTCCCACACAAGGGCCTAAATCTGACCCTTTTATGAAACTTTTACATTTGCAAAAATAGAACAGTTGGGAAATCTTGGGCACTTCTAGTTAAACTGCAAACAAAATAACCCTCTCTGTGCTGCTGCTTAAGGTCTAGATAATCATCTCCTATCATAACAATTATTTTCTCCCCCCAGGTGAGTTGGCAGAGCTTTTCCAGTGTTATGTCCAGTGCAACTTGAAATGAAAAAAATGTACAGTTCAGGATGCATTAAAGCATAGGAGAGGGAGGAGAGACAGGGAAGGAGGTGGATTCCTCTCTCTTTTCCTTGGATTAAGGCTGGGAATGGCCATGTCTGCCTTTGGCACCTCACCCAGGTGTGCAGCGCCGTGACTGACACCAGCCAAAGGCATCACCTGTGGGAGCACCAAGGAGGAACGACCCCACTGGGGCAGAGCAGCTCTGGGGAGTGTGTGGTGCCTCTCCTCCCTCACCTCATCATATCAAGGGCCTCCTGGGAGGTGGGAAACAGAAAGGATCTGTCTGTGGGAAGGCAGGAGTGCCCCTCTCTGCCCTGGCAGCCCCTGCCCCACTCAGCTCCCTCCCCAGGAGTGGCTCTCAAGGAGAGGGAAAACAGTTGGAGATTTCTTTTTTTTTTTTTTTTTTCCTTTTTTTTTTTTTTTTTTATGTTTGGATTCCCAGCACCCCTTCCTAAAATGTAACTGGGAGCAGGGACCAGCCTTGTACATCCTGGGCTGCCAGGAGGCTTTTCTGTTCTATTTTTGCTTTTCTCTTTTTTCCTCTCTAGAGAAAGCATGCAAAATAAAAAAGAAGCCCCCGTTTTAATAAAAAAACTGACAAAATATTATACATCTTGTAGAGTTTTACACCCAGCTTAGATGAGGATGGGTGACTGCAGAGCACAGAGCCCTCAGCCAGGACCAGAGTATCACCACTTTGCAAACAGTGATGAGCATGAGGGTCAGAGAGTTAATAGAGTGAACAAAACTGGGGGTTCAGCTGAAATGTAAACCTTTCTTCAGAGTACAGGCCTGCTGGTTTAGAATCCTCTTACTGATCGATTGTTTGCCTGTTACTGTGGACTTTATTATGACATTAGCTTGTTTTAAAATGTTATTTGTATAAGGAGCTTTCCCAATGTGACTGTTCAGCTAGCATATTTCTTTCAACACCTACAGCAGAATTACCCTGAGATGCCATCACGAATTTTTTCAAGCTGTTTTCCTACTGATTTGTGCATCCCAGCTATGAAGTTTTTACCTGAACGAAGGAATGGTAGCACATGAAGTCAATTTGTCTTTTCTGATCAGAGACAGAAAGACGAATTTCGTGACCCTTCTATCACTGAGGGCAATATCAAAATGATATCACTTAACAGCATAAAAATATATTAACGCATCCCTTTGAGGAATAAAACCCCTTTAATACAAACTGGGGGTAAAGCAGTCACATAAAGACATCCAACAGAATTTGTATGCCTCAAGTTTTGCCAAGGGCCAAACTTGTGCAGGCATTTAGGCACCTGAAGACAGGGATGGATACCTGTCAGGGCACTCCTATCTCTAGCAGCCACTCTGAAAGCCCCATCTGTGCTTCCAGCTGCTCCACCTCTCTCCAAACTGCACCCACAGGCTGAGCTCCTGCAAAGTGTCCCTGAGCAAGCATCACCAAACTGAGCAGCCCAACAGGTCTTGGTGGCTGCTGCTGAGCCCTGGTGGACACCAAACCCACAAAACTCCCTGCTCTGCACTCCCTGACACCGAGCTCGAGCCGCTCCTGCCTGCCAGGCAGACAAATTGACTTCCTGGCAGTTCATTGCAAGCAGCACTTTAGCAAGAAGGTTATAAATTGAAGGTCCACGAGGATGTAAAATTATCTCTCCCCAGCAGCCATGAGTGGCTCCAGGTGGGAATCTGTGCCCACATCCCATGGCACTGCCCTGGCCAGCACTGGGGACCCCGGGCACCATCCAGGACACGCAACTGAGGAGGCTGAAACTCTGAAATGCTCCGGCTGTCACGCCAGGCTCAGGGCTCAGGAAGTTGGCCACCTGGGTAAATGTTAGAGGATCTTGTACATATTATATCCCCATTATTTTCTGACAGACTTTTCCTTCCATTATGCGATACAGGAAAAGAGGTTCAGTATTATAACACCACCAACACGGGTTTGGAGCTCCTGCTAACTGTGAGGCCAGATCCTGGATACAGACACACACTGCTATCAACAAACACAAGGTAGCACCGAGACCACATTAGGTTTTTCCTTTACATTTCATTTAAAAAAAAAAAAAAAAAAAAAAAGGAAAAAAAAAAAAAACTTCACATAGTTTCCTCCTCTTGACCTAACAGAAATTCCATCAAACTTCAAAAACAATACTTTGGGATGCTGGAGGATGCAGGCCGGAAACTGAGGAAAGACTTTACACAAAGTTAGGAAATCTTTTTTGGAGGGAATACTTCAAGCTACTGAACAATTTTATCTAGATGACTAGATCTTATGGTAAATGAGTATATAATTAAATTTAAGAGCTATGCTATTGTGTTGGAGGTATATCAGCTCATCAACAAAAGAAGGACTGTTTAGCTATGCTAAGAGCAATATGTAAATACCATCCTCTGATAAATAATTGATTATTACCTTAATGTTTGACAAAGCCATAAAATGCCCTGCAGATTATGTCCAAAACATTTGAAGGTGATGTGAAATCATTTTTATTGTAATGACAGTGAGCTGTCCATGGTTGACTGGTTTAAATTTTATCTTTCCTTGTTAGGAAAGGTTTCTGTTTTCTTTGAGAATTTAATTATCAGAGGGTGTTTAATATGATAGGAAGATTTACGGCCTTCAGGAGCTATCCAAAAATAGTGCTATAAAAATGGACTTAGATCCCATCACAAGCAATAAAGCTGCTATGCAGACTTGATGCTTGCAGTGAAAACTTTGCGTATGAATATATTTCACTATCACACATAAAAGTTCACTTTGGAGGATTTTGAATTTTGACCCTGAAATGTGACCCGAAGAACGGGGTGAGGGGAAAAAAAAAAAATCCTGCACAAAAAAAAAAACCCAAACTCTGCTAGTACAGATGCATTCATGTTTATTTTGGAAAATGCTCTTCACTATCCATAAATATTTGTTTTAACTCATTGCCATTAAGATGCAGCAGGGACTAAGTTTTCCAGGAGGAGATAAAAAGAACAACAAAGATACACTCCTATTGTGTAATAATCAGTCCACATTTCAATGAATAAGTAATATTTCTCACAAGCCAAAGTTAGATAGCGGATTTATTTAACCTCTGAGGGTCAGGTAATAAATACTAAGTGAATTATTCAGACCAATGGGTAATCAATACAATTCAGTGATATATTTTTTGTGTTTCATAAAAGGTTGTACACTAAAGGCAGTGAGCAATTATGGAAATTGGGCCCGAGCGGCACTCAATTCTTCTCTTACTTGAAACCCCAGCACCACTACCTTGACAGCAAATCGATTAGTGTGCTAGTGAAGCAGCTCAGCCACCTCTGACCCCTTCCAGCTCTGTCCAACAGCCTGGAGAGTATTTTATATTTATTTTATTGAATTAACCCCCTCTTGCCTGCACGGTTTTACACATACTGTAATGTGGGGGGAGACACATGACAGAGTTCTTTCATTTAAATGCCTCCTGTAGGCCCGAGGAAGGCAAACCTAACAGACCCCTTTGTTCTAGCTTCAAAACATCAATTTGTGCCACAGCGCAGGGTTTTCAAGTCCATCCCAAAACTAACATAATTAACAGGATGCAAAGAATGTCCTAAGTGTACCCAGGACACTGAATCACTCCTATTTATACCTGCCCTGGCACATGGCTGCCAACTTTATACAATGCTCGAGTCACTGTTTTGCACCAAAAATAAGAGCTCCTCAATAAAAGTGAGTTAATACTGCTATAGGTATAATATCCTGTTTTACACAGTGCAAGGGAGAACACTAGAGATTAACAGCATTTTCCATCAGGAAATTAAAACTAACATAAAGCCACATAAAGCCCTTTTTTCTGGACATTTAACTCTATAGGCACCACTCCTGTGTCCTGTGCCTGATCCCAGTGGGAGTTTGCAAAGATTCAGGGTAATGAAGGAGAAGATAATTTTAGGTCTAAGGCCTGTGGCTCTTCCTTGGCACCACTCAAAGGGTTCAGCACTGATACTTTTGGTGGTGCTGTGGATCAGGAGCCCTCAGCCAGCTGTGGCCACCACAGTGTCAACTCTCTGTCACCACCTGCCCAGATCCCAAAGGGAAATGGAAGCCGTGCAAAGGAAAGCATCTTCCTTGCCCAACAAGCATTTGCTTAATGCCCCAACACATGTTCCCTTTATACACATCATCAACAGGCTTTGAAAATTATGCATCATCTCCTTTTCCAAAAAAAAAAAAAAAAACCCAGGCAGGACACAGAAAAAGTGCTGCAACATCTGCCACCTTGCCCAGCCTCAAGCACAGGGATGAAAACATGATTTTCTGTGCCTTTAACTGGAGAGCTGAGTACTGCAGTCCCATGGAGGGCCCCACGTGAGGTATCCTACCCAAAGTAAAAATCTCTTAACTTTTTCAACACCATCCAGAGGAGTAAGAAGCAGTTGCACCTATTTTAAAACTCTCTATATCACATATAACCCTGGTTCTGGGAAATTTATTCCCCATTTACACTGGCAGAGAGAAGACTCAGACCCCCAAAATCCCTAAATCCGATTCCACTGCTGTTCCAATACTAAAAAGGATTAAACAGCAGGTAAATACTCAAAGACTTGCAAGCATTGCATCCCATCTGTGTGTGTGCTAAAAAATATAATACGAAGTCACATGCAAATAACATAAGATTTCTGAGGAAGAAATCAATCCCCCCAGAAAAAGTGAAGACATGATACTGTTTCCATTGAGGCTAATAGGAACCAGATTAGATTCCCACTGTAGCTGATCTGTTCCACACCAAAAAACGATAATCAAAACAAAAATGGCATTTAGTAGGAGTCCAGAAGCTCGTGTGCTCTGTCTACAGGTCATATTCTGTCCCTTCAAGCCTGCATGCATAGCAGGATACATCACTTTTAATAAGACTATTCACAGAAAAGGGGACCACTCAAAGTTCACCACATCTGACCATGAGCAGATACACAGCACAGGCTCGAGCAGGATATTTTATAAAACCCTTTTATGCTTTCGTATAACACTGCATTGAGTTCTGAATTATTCTTTTCGTCTCTTTTGCTCTCAGAATCCATACAAAAGTGATTACTTCAGTCATTTTTCAATATTACTTTCATTCCTGGAAAATGCATTTTCAAAAGTTATTTATTTTTCACAGCATGTCATGTTGTTATATTATACTAGTTAAAATAAAACCACTGTAGGCTTCAGCATGCATTTATGTTTCTCTTCCAATGGTATGATGTAGGATTTGCAGTTTTTATGCTGAATGTATTCTACATATTACATTATCAATCCTTTATCTTAGGTTTGGTGTAGATTTAAAAAAACAAGCTGTTAAATCAAGTTGCTAAAGTAATTGAGCTATAAAACTGCCTTCTTATTTATAATCACCATTTCCCTCCAAAAAGGAGTTCTTAAAGATCAGCTGCGGTTTCTGTTATGCAATTTTTTAAAACAACTTTATGCCACTGATTCTACTTAAGACCTAATTAAGGTAGTGGAGAAAAAGTGTGTTTCCTCCGTGGAGGCAGTGAACTGGCTTTATCAGCACATTGCAGGCTGGAACTGCCCCTCAGCCCTGGGACCTGGCTGAGCATCTTCTTAGCCCAAGGGCCAAACTGGGCCACAGCCTGGGTGTCTGCTCACCTCTTATCCCTGCCCCAAAATTCACCTGAGCAACCCTCTTCCAAAGGTTTAACTCTGTGTTTCTTAACACCTAATTCTGGGTAATGCTGGAACGCAGAAGAACATTATTTCTGAGCAGGAAAGAGGCTGAAACAGGAGTTACTTAAAGAGGAATCCTTTGCTTGCCCAGCTGGTGGCCAGCAGTGACCATGCTGCCATTCCTTAGTGGCCACTTCTTTGCATTGATTCAGTTAAACATCAGGAAAGTGGCTGTGTTTATCCAGTTATTTACCAAAAAAACCCCTAAAAATCTCTGTCTCCATAGGGAGCTACCTCAAACACAACACATGGATGCCAATGCACAGAATTTCCAGTGGTGGGGACACAGCAGGAGCTTGGGGACTCCCTGTCCCCCTGTGGGGTGACTGCCCACCACGCCAGTGAGAAAAGCTTGGATCCTGCTGCCCACAACCACAAAACCATGGAAATCCCACGTACTCAGCACCGTGATTCCTCCAGAGTGAGCAAAAAGGGAGAAACACAGCTGGGAGTGCAGGGAAATACCAGAAAAGGATCAATCCAGCCCAAAGGTGGATGACAGAGGGATGACACTCAGAGCAGCAGGAGCCACAGGGTGGGTTTGAGGCAGCTGAGGGTCCCACATCCCTCTGTCCTGGCACATCTCACAGGCTGCAATCCTGTCCCAAGCTTGTGTCCCTCCTCCTGCCAAAATCTCTGTGTAAGCTGCCCGTCCCTCTGTCACCCCACACACACACAAAGAATGCCCCACGCCGTCGATGAAACCCATGTGTGCTTTATAGAGCCTCATCCTCCCCAAAAGCCGCGTTATCAGGCACTAGAGCATCTGGATGCCTTTAGAAAAACTGCTCTCCTTGCGGTGCAGCTGAATTAAGGGCAGGAGAAAAAAAAGTAAAGAGGTTAAATATTTAATAAAGAGCTCGACAGAAACTCCAAGAGCAGCTCTGAAATGCCTCCCCACTCCACACCCACGGAGGTGGCCAGGAAATGGCCAAGGGCCAGATGACAGGGGACTTTTTTTCTGAAATAGCGCTGGCAGAGGCCTATCAGGAAATCTTTCAGAATTGCTTTAATCTTTCATTTTAGTTTGGTCTCTGGCCACACAAGTGCGTCCAGCCCTCGGAGACCCTGGAGGTCACTATCTGTGAGTTTTTAAAAACAGGAAAGCCATTACAGAAAAATCAGAAGAGTGAGGGAAAGAAGTCCTTGCTGCAAATATGTACATTTTTAATACAACAGAACGGTAGTTACGTTTTTTGTTCTGCTATTGCTTTTAACTAAGAAGGAAAGGAACCTGGAATGTTATAAACACCTCGTAGTTTTCAGCTCTCTGCCAAAGAATTTATCCATTAAACACAACATGAACTATAAATCTGAATTTCAGCTCCTGCTTACAGCATATGAATCTATTCTCCCCTTTGATATGCATGTGAAGTCCTCATTGACACTAATGGGAGGTACACATGCTTATTATGGGATAACTAGACCTCTTGGTGTGAATATATACTTTAGACAGACAGCTCTGCTTAAGTAAAAAAAAAAAAAAAAAAAAAAAAAAAACGGGAAAGGAGATACCAGTGGAGGGAGAAAAATCTGTTATGGGTGTTGTGCAAACAAAAGTGCCATTCTGTGCATTTTTGATCAGCAGGAGGCTTGGAAAAAAAAAGTCATGGATAAGTGCTCAACTGCATCCATGTACCTCATCCTTCCTGCACACAGGGACACGTGTGCAGACGTGCACCAGCACATGTGTACTCGTGAAGGAGAGTCTCAGCTCAGTCATCCCAAATTTTGCTGCCAGTCCCAGCCTCAGCTTGTGCAAATCAGCTCAGCTCCAGCATTCCCCCTTGAAGTGCCCAATTTACACCAGCTGAGAGGGTGACACGGGGTCTGTGGGAGTGCTGGAAGTCCTGGGTCTCTCCTACAGGCTCTGTGTGAAGTAGCTGCTGCTCTGAATGCTAATGGGAGTGGGAGCACAGAGCACTGGTATCGGGGAGTTATTTCTTTTATGGGAACATTTCCTCAGATGTGTATTTCATTTTTTAGCTTTCCGGCTAGAGGTGTTCCCAGGGACAGCAAATAGAGAGGGAGAGTCATGTTAAATTCATAAACATAATCTGTAGAAAGTAAGAGAATGGATAAGGATGTGGTGGGTTGAGCCTGGGTGCCCAGCAAAGCTGCTCGACCCCTCCCCTCCACAGCTGGATTTGGGGAGAAAATATAATGAAAGGCTCATGGGTCAAGATAAGGACAGGGGGAGATCACTCAGCAATTACTGTCACAGGCAAAACAGACTCAACTTGGGGAAATTAGCTTAATTTATTGCCAATCGAGAAAGAGTAGGGTAATTGGAAATAAAATAAAATCTTGAAACCCCTTAGAACACCTTCCTCACTTCTTCCTAGGCTCAGCTTCACTTCCATTTTTCTCTACCTCCAGCAACACAGGGGGATAGGAATTGGGGGCTGCAGTCTCTTCATCACACGTCCTCCCCTGCTGCTCCTTCATCCTTGGGAGAAGATCCCTCACACTCCTCCCCTGCTCCAGCACGGGGTCCCTCCCATGGGAAACAGTCCTCCAGGAACTTCCCTGGTGTGAATCCTCCCCATGGGCTGCTCCCATGGAGTTCTCTGCAAACTGCTCCAGCATAGATCCCTTCCCATGGGGTGCAGCCCTCCAGAACAGGCTGCTGCAGTGTGTCCCCTGTGTGGGGTCACAGATCCTGCTCCAGCACGGGCTTCCCTCAGGGTCACAGCATCCTTGGGCCTCCCCCTGCCCCACCATGGACCTGCAGAACCTCCTGCCCCTCCTTGTCCACCACCCTGGGCATCTGCAGGGCTGCTCTTCTCACATTCTCACTCCTCTCTCCAGGCTGCAATAGCACAGCGGGTTTTTTCACCTTCCTTTCTTATCCCAGAGGTGGCACCACCATCTCTGCTGGGCTCAGCCCTGGCCAGTGGTGGGTCCATCTCAGAGCCCCTGTCAGACACAGGGGAAGCTTCTGGCAGCTCCTGACAAAAGCCACCCCTGAAACCCCCCTGCTACCCACCCCACACAAACCCAGTACAAAGAATAACATATGAGGGAGTGTATAGCACATCTGCATTTTTATAGCCCAAATGGATCTGTGTGTATCTCTGTACAGCTCTGTCTGTACACATGGGTGTCAAAATACTGGCGCTTAGAGTAAAATTTATAAATTGTCCAACCAGCCCAGATTATCTTCCAGTTTTTTTTTTTTTTTTTCTTTTTGTAATCAAGAGCTTTTACTGGAAATATTAGTAAAGGGTCAATTCCCTTCCATGCACCAAGTGACACTTTTGAATAACTGTGTTATGCACAGCGCCTTAAGAAGACTTATAGGACTGTCACAATATTTAACTACTCATTTTTGCTTGCATGATTGTGGTTGATATGACCACAGAATACTGATCTATCCAAAAGAGAAAAATTATAGAGTGGAACAGTGGGATTTATGAATGAGATATCTTTGGCTGCAAAGCAGTCCCATTTATAGCACTCAGCCACCACAAAACTGCTGTGTAATTGGAAGAGAAATTTTTCCCATGTACTGAAGCTGTAGTTGAACTGCCAAACAATGAGAGA
The DNA here is from genome assembly GCF_009819655.1 of Sylvia atricapilla. Lineage (NCBI taxonomy): Eukaryota > Metazoa > Chordata > Aves > Passeriformes > Sylviidae > Sylvia > Sylvia atricapilla. Next base: position 14,761,026 of record NC_089153.1, read on the forward strand.
CAGCCTTGTCTGAATTAGAGGAGTCACATACCTGATTTTTCTCCCACTCATTTAGAAACAGACCTTATTCCCTGCTCCTCTTGTGCTGAGGCTGGGGCTAGGAAAGCTGCACTTTGCCAGTGCCAGAGCCAAAACCTGATTTCATTTAAGCATCATATCAGAATAAATGTGTGGACAGATCAGCAGGACTAGTCAGAGCTTCCAATTTTTACTTCCTGAGTATCTGCATGTGAAAACTGTTATTTTCCCAAGCAGGCACATGGGCTTTTGTTATGATTATTTATTTGTATTGTAACGGGCCAAGGAAGCCACAGAGAGAGCCCTGTAATGTGAGAGGACACAGAGCCACAGCGCTGCCCCAGGACACTGGGGAGGTGGACACAGGCTCCCAGGATGGATTGATGCTCCCAGGAAAGATGGATGTTTGCCCACCCACTGGCTCCAGGAGAAGGCACCAGGCCAGTCCCTGCCATGCTCACGCAGGTTGTGGGGCTTTACAAGTGAGTGCAAAGCCACCAGGTTAAACCCTCCTTGCACAGCCCCACAGCACTGCATGGACAGACAGACAGACACCCCGAGATCCCCCTCATGTGCAGACCCTCAGGACAGCCCCAGGCTGCCAGGCAGGGCAGGGGTCCTCACAGGACCAGCTGCTAGAACAGCAGCTTGGGGCCAGGGATGAAGAGAGCATGAAACAAGGGAATTCCTTGGAAAAACAGCAACTTCAAGTCCTCCCCTCTACAGGCAATGCCACAGGGCAAAGTCCTCCTGAGAGCATCGGACTGAGCACATCCCATGGGGACAGCACAGTGTCACCCCCTTCGGAGCCAGCAGGACAAGCTGCTTTGCCACCACTCCATGATGTGAGCCCTTTCCTCCTTCCCATCCTCTCCATCTTCCCTTGGGTGACCTCTGCCCTGGAGGAACACAGAACTGTGCCTGGCCAAGCTTTCACCTCCCTGCCCAGGGCCACTGCAAGTTCCACAACAGCCACACAGCAGCACAAGACATCAGTTTTACACTTATTTTTTGCAAAAGGAAAGTCCTCGGACAATCCTTTCCATGAGAAGTCCCTCTGACCACATCTCTGACCACAGGCACTGCTGAGGACACTCTGCATGACCCTCAGATTGCAGCCTGACCAAACTCCAAACTGGGTACCCCAAAAATCCAAGAACTTGACACTGCTCTGGTAATTCAGGACAGTATTTCCCACCAGTGATGAATAGGAAGGTTCAGAGCAGCTTCTCCAACTGCCAGTGTGTTGGGACAATTTACATTTTCTCTTTTCACATCATCCACAGTGAAAATCAAAATACCAAAGTACAGATGTAGCATGGCTTTAACAGGTTTCATAGTTTGCCAAGAGTTCTCTAATCCATTTCAAATTCCCTTTAACAACAGGATTTTTTTCTATGTTTGCATTTGAACCGTGATTGATTAAACAACAAGCAGCAGAAAATTAATATGTTAAATTCAAAGCCACAGAAAAATAGATAATCTCATTGTCCAGTGAGAATCCCAGGAATCCTTGAGTTTCCAGGAACAAAAGCTACAGCTCACTCAGGCTTAGGTCTTAGCAGAATTAACATTGCTCAATAGCAAGTACTGATTGTGGGGTTTTTTTACCAACCTACAATACAGAACTTGGCTAATACTTAAACAAATAAATAAATCTTATTTATATTTAAAGAAGGAAAAGGAAAAAAAAAAAAAACTGAGAGAGGTCAGATGTGCCACAGAAAGCAATGAATGCTATGGATTCAGAACCACATCTGAAAACCTCTTCCAGGTCCCCAGAGACAACCACAGGACGCTGCTCCCAGCCAGGCAAATTGGAAAAGTGAACAATGACTCTGGATTTTCTGTTAAAATTCATTGAGTTTATTACTTGCTTGTGTTTCTCTCCAAAGGACACTTTGCACACAGAAACCCCAGAGCAGACTCAGGGTGCCAAACCCTCTCCTGTTTAGCAGCACATATTGATACCATAATGGAGTTTCAAGGACCTGGCCCAGATCCTCCCGACAGAATGAAAGGATTTTCCTCGGGGCAATGACACCATGACCAGAGCTCACTGATGGCAGCACAGCTCATGGGCAACGTGGAGAGACAAGGACCTGAAGGAGCTCAGATGCTGGGAGCAGCGATGCCAAGTATTTATTTGGAAAAAGAGCCAACAAAACAAATATGACTTCTAACACGCTCCTGGAATCTCTGCCTCTAGAGACCTCCTTCCTTGGAGCCAGAGCAGTTTTCCCTCCATGCAGAGGGCTGGGGTGGGGAAAAGCAGACAGGAAGGCACCAATCCCCCTGCCCACAGCTATGGGCTCAAGATGCATTCCTGCAGTTGGCTTAACAGGAGCTGGAGACAGGGATTTGCCCCTGACAGGAGCAGGGAATCCCATATTCCCTGGGCAGGAGGAGGCAGTGGCACCTCATATATATTAGGGGCAGAGGCTTCTCTCACATGTGCACTGCTGAAAGAGAAATACACAAAGACAGGGCTCAACCAGCCTGTGGACAATTAATGTCATCCCTGGAGCAGCCTCGTTTCTCCCACTGGAGCTCACCCATGGCACAGAGGCACAGAGCTGCAGCCACAGCAACAACCCTCCTGTAATTTACACACCTATCCCTTGAATGCCCTGTTGATGTCCCTGAGAGAAAGGACTCAGTAAAACACTGCAAATTAGCGATATAAGAAGCAAAAATACATTCTGCACTGCATGGTTTAAACAAAAAAATAATCTCAGATGGGGAGACACGAAGTAACAATATAAAGGCAGAATGAAACATTTTGATCTGCTGAATGCCTTTATAAATATTTGAGTATCATTTATTTATGTTTTCCTTCTTTTCATTGTAAAGCAAGGTTTTCTGACAAAAGCCCTCGTTCGCAGAACACTGTGCGTTATTATTTAACTTCCTAAAAGCAACATCAAAGGCTTGAGTTTAAAGCTTTAAAACAAATGAACTATTTGCAATATTTTAAAGATTTAGAGATGAGAAGAGCAGAAGCTCTCCCCAGCTCAGATCTAAAGGCCTCTGTGGTCTGTGCCGGGCAAGGAAGACACAACAGCACTGCCAAATGCTGGGGAACAAAATCCCTGACATCCTTTTGCAAGCACCAGCTGTAGCACGTGCCCAGGGCTGCCAAGATGCCTCAAATTCAGCCATTCTCCCTCTCACCATTGCATTTCACCTGCAGTCACCCTCTGTCCTCTTCCAGGCATCCCACCATTGCTGTCAGGAGCCCAGACTGGGTGCTGGGTGTCACTGAAGCACAGGCAGAGGTCCCCAGCAGGGACAGTCTGCATCACTGGCACTGCTCACACACAGATCCATTCCTGTCCTGGCTGTGCCATGATACACTCTGAGTGATCCTGCCAGAAGAAAATTGGCCTGTGCTGTGTCTGGCACCTGTACCTGTCATGGGAACATGTGGCTGTTCCTGGCACTCACACAGAGGATAAGATGACAAATTTCTCCAGCTTTGTAAGGCATTGAGACAAAGTCTGGAAGCTCTGCTGAGAGGAGCTCCCAGTGCTGCCCTGATGGATCAGGTCCTTAAGTCAAGGCACAAAAAGTGTCCCCAACCTGCAGCCACCTCTGGAAACCTTTCTCCACACACCTGTACCCATCCCACCCCAGTCCATTCTCAGTGAATGAGCTTTGCCCTGCAATCCAGACTGCCACACAAACAAAGCCCCTCAAGGCTTCTTCACATGAAGGAAAACACAACTGAGCCCCAAGGGCCCCACTGCCCCTGGAGCCAGAAGCTGAGGGGCTGAGCAAGCAGCAGATCTGGTCTTCATTTCCTAACCCATCCCCTGCTCTCTGATGCTTAAAGCCCTGATGTGCTCAGACACCACATCTGCCCCGTGTCTTTTGTCTGGTCCCAGGCTCTCCAGAGCCAGGGCAGGCTGACTTGTGCTGCACAAATCCTGTTCAGACCCCAGCACCACCCGGCAACATTCACAGCACTCCTCAGCTCTCACAGCTAATAAATGGTCGAGAATCAGAATTTGCCTTTTGGTAACAACTAATCACCCCAGCTGCAGTGAGTGTAAATCCACAGAGCTCCACCAGCTTTGCTTCTATATACAATAAAAATATAAAACCTTCATTAGGTGTTATGCAGTTTGTAAGAAAATCCCTAAATTAATTTATTCAGGGGGGAAAAAATTTAAGAGAACATTAACTTTCAAACCTACGCCAAGACCATTTCCTTATTGGTTTGCTCTGAGACAACTTAGTTTAGGTCATACAAACTTTAAATCCCTCAAACACGTTATGAAAATCTTAAATTCCACCTAAACTGGCTGAAATTATGCAGGCACCTTTAAAAAAAAAAAAAGGCAGTTTGCGTTTTAAAGCAGAATGGACTCAGCCATCCATTAAATATGACAAGGTCTGCATTTTATTTAGACATTGCCATTAATAATGAAATGATGTATGATTTCCATTCCTGCAGTTCTTCCTTCCCTCCACAATCAATTATGCATTTAAGAAAATATTTACTTGTTATAAAACTCTTCTAATTAAGCATTACTGGTATGAGTTTGAACAAATCAGGAGATGATCTCTAAGATGCATGGCAGAATATGATACTGTGCTTCAAAGAGGCATTTATTCCTGCCTGGTAGAGAAAAAAAACATCCTCAAAAGTTAAAGGGATGGAAGGTTCAGTGCAAAACTGCAGATCCCACCATCTTTCTGACCTTGAGAGGTAAATCCTACTTGTGAGAAGGTCCTTGGGGCTACTCATGCTCCTAAAGAAAATAGAATGTGTCCCAAGAAGATTCACATGGGAAACTACATGTGAATGTTGAGTAGGTGAGGAAAGACCTTCCCAAAGATTCTGACATTTCCAGGTTGTTCCTGGGTGAAGAACAGGATCCTAAAAGTAAATTTAAGAGTGGTGGCAGTGTCCAAACTCTCTTGAGACTGCAAAGATCATTGCTGTCCTGGCGGGCACAAGCTGGAGCTCGGGTAAGGATGGATGCCCTTGATCCCCATGGTGACATTCACCAACACATCTTGAATTCCCCCCTCACCAATGCAATTCCCTGGTTCCTGGGCAGTTGGCACAAAGGGCCCAACTGCAGGTAGGGAAAACCCCCGAGGGCAGCTGGGCTGTGCAGGGCACCCAGCTGTGCCCCAAAGCCCAGGAACAAGGAGCAAACCCACAGCATCTCCAGCTCCTCTTTGCTCCCCAGGGTTCACTGGAGGCACTGGAAGCAGAGCACAAATCCCAGCAGGTTTGGGAAAACCTCTCCAGCCACACCAGGGGAGCTGTGCCCTTCCCAGCCCTCCAGAGGCTGAAGGTTGCCTCACGGAGGTGGTGCTGGAGGTAGGAAGAGAAATGGAGAGAAAGTGGCTGGAGGCCAGAAAGCAGCAGCCAAGGAGAGAGCAATTAGGATGCAGGAGCTGCCAGAGATATGGCATCACCAGAGATTTACTGTGCGTACACACCTCCCTCCCTGCTCCCAATGTACTCGCTCTTTCTTTCTGTCCATATACATACAGTAAATCTTCGGTGACTCCTTATCTCCCAGCCTGCTTCTAGATCCTAATTGCTATCTATCTCTGTCTGCCTGCCACTTCCAGGTCTCCCAGCCTCTTCTCTTACAGCTCCCAGCCCCTCCAGCAGCCTCCCTGCTTTTCCCACCCCCTCCTCTTCCTCTGCCTGGGTTCTACATGGCACGGGGACAGGCAGCCAAAATTTCCTCTCCTCAAGCAAACACTGCGCCCCAAAACGTCCAAAAGAGTGCTCAGCTTACGGCACGAGGCTGCCAGGGCAGGGCTAAGCCATGGGAGCACAGCATGGGAGGAAAAACTTGTTCCAGAGGAGCCCAGCTCTGCTCCTGCCTCACCAGCCTCTTCTTTCCTGCAGTATCACCCTCATTCCCTGGGCATCAGCTGGCAGCACCATGCCAGCCTGGCATCACCATCCCAGCCTGGCATCACCATCCCAGCCCCGGGGCACTCAGAGGGTGCCTTGCTCAAGGCTCCGCACGGCGCTCGCTTGGTTTCGGTTTTATTTACTACTATTCTTTACTACTATTTATTTATTCGCTCCTATTTTTATTTCACTTTGAACATGCCCAGCTGTGTCATCTTGGTTTTGCTGAAAATGTAAACAAAAAAAAAAAAAAAAGAAAAGAGCTGCATTCAAATGCAGTCTTTCATTGCATGAATACATTTCCCATCCAACGCAGCTCCCGTGCTCCCACCCTGGAATTAGGACTTTAAAAAAGGCAACATCGTCACTGTACAGTACATCCATTTCCCCTCCCAATTTGCTATTAATGCTATTAATTCTTTTTGAAGAAAAAAAAAAAAAAATCAAGACTTTTAATAGCTCAGTTTGCTCCTTGCAAAGCAGGAGGGAAAAAATAAATATAAATAAAACTATTTTACATTCCATATGGTAACAAACCTGAGTGCCTCTGCTTTTTCCTAGCAAAATGTCATGCCTGCTTTTAGTCTTTGACACAGAATTGATCACCAATTTTTTTTGTTTTGAGCATTGAGTTCAGTTTTTATCTTGCGAAATGTAACTTTACTCTAGTGATCTCTAAGCCTGAGGCTTTTTGGTTTGGCTTGACAGTAATTATATGGATGTTGAGAAAGGGAAGAACGTTCCTTACACTTCATAATTCTACCATGCTTCTGTGCTCAGAACAGAGAAGGAATATTTTCTCTTTCACAGAGATGACGATCCAAAAGGAAGATACAGAACATACTGTGCAAAAGAAAACATCCCTGAAGAATCCTGCAAACCACAATGCCAAGGCTGCATTTGTAATTCTGCCTTTGGCTCTTAGCAAGGGAGCAATTAGAGAGGGAGAAAGAAGAAACACACAGAGAGAGAGAGAGAGCGAGAGAGGCGAAAGAAAGAAGAAAGTGAAATAATTAAAAAAAAAAAAAAGTAAGTGAAAGGGAAAAGTAGAAGAGAAGAAAAAAAAATAAAGGAAAAGGCAAGGAGAAGAGGATAAAGGACAAGGAAGGGAAAAGGAGAAAGGGGAAGGAGAAAAAAAAGGTGGAAAGGAGAAGGGGAAAGGAGAAAGAGAAAAGGGGAAAGAGGAAAGAGAAAAGGGGAAAGAGAGAGAATAAGAAAATTAGAGAGAAAACAGGAGAGCGGAGAGAAAACAGAAGAGAATAAAAAGGGGGGAAGAGACAACAAACGAGAGGAGACAAAGAGCATAAAAAAAGAATAAGTGAAACAAATACAGGCGAAAAAGAAAAGCGAAAAGAGAGGTGCAATGAGGGAGGCGGGGGGGAAGAGGAGGAGAAAGAAAAAAAGGAAAGAGAGAAAGACAACAGAAGGGGCAGGAAGGGGGGTCCCCGCAGCGCCCCCGGGCAGGAGCCGCGGCGCGTCCCGAGCGCTCGGGGGTGACACGGCGGAGGCGCCGCTGTCCCGCCCGGGGTCCCTGCCCCAGAGCCGGGCCATGGACCATTGGCAGAGCCCAGCCCCCGATGGAGCCCCGATGGAGCCCCGATGGAGCCCCGATTCACGGCCCCGATTCACGGCCCCGACAATGGAGCTCTGAGGGCGGCCGGGGGGAGCCGCCGCTCCGCACAGCCGGGATGCAGAGCCCAGCGCGCTCCTAAATTAGCTTTACCATAAATCTTTTAGGCTCTTAAATAAATAAGTAAATAACACTGCTCCCTTTTGCCCTCTTTTCTTTTTTTTTCTTTCTCTCTCTCTCTTTTTTTTTTTTTTTTTTTTTTTTTTTTAAGCATGTAACTCTTCATCAGCCTCGAGCCCTCGGACTTCCCTGACAGCAGCTAACAGGAGACCCGTTGAGTGTGAATTTTAAGGGTTTTGGTTGGGTTGGTTGTTTGGGGTCTTTTTTTTTTTTTTCATTATTATTCTTTTTCCTCTCTCAGCAGCAACTTGCTACTTTCAAACTTTGCGCAAGGCTTTGGGTCGGTTTGCTTCCCTGCTTTCAAACGACGCGATGATTTTAATCCAAAGGGATGGTTTCTGGAGAAGGCCAGAGCAAACTGGGCCGGGGAGGCAGCTCGGCCGGGCGGTTTACAGCAGTTCAGAAGAAGGTTTTGTAAACAAACACAGCTCAGAGGTAGAAAAGCAAATACAGTGGGTGAAATTTGGCCTCCTCCAAAGGCGATGGCACGGCTCAATGGGGCCAGTATTTTCACATCCACACACAGCTTGTCCTCCAGCTAACACAAAACCAACAGAGACGCAGGTAATGGAGAAAACAGCTCCCAAACTGCATTATTATTATTATTACTACTATTATTATTATTGTTGTTGTTGAAGCAATTTGATGCTGTCAGGCAACTAAAATACAAGTAATGACTGGGTACAGGGAGCAAACACCCTGACAAGGTTTTCTGGCTAACAGAGACCTCCTGCCACTGCAATTTGCCCCAAGCACAGGGCAGCATCGTAGCCCCTAAGCTGGGCCAGAAGGGTCACAGCCCCCCTTGGTGCTGATCAGGGCTCCTGCTCAGCAAAACCTCAGAGAAACCACAGACACAAAGGTTTAGCTTTCTGCTGTCCAGATATTTCACTTGTAAAGCCTGGGGGAAAGGGTGGAAAATAAAAGAGAACTAGACAAGGTTGCAAGATTGGGCCATGTGGGGCAAATAAGACAATAAATTCCCCAAAAATCAGTGTCAGTGATCCTTTGGCCACCTCCACAGGCCGTGATTCCAGCGAGGCTGGGCTGAGTGTGGCTCTTTCCCAGCACACACAGGCAGAGCACTGAGCCTCTGCACCTGCAGCTCTGCCACGCCACACACAGGCTCACCTGAGTGACAGGAAGAGAAGCTGCTCCCAGGAGGAAGAGATGCACACTCTTATTAAAAAGAGCAGAAATTCAAGTCCCTCTGCTTGGTTTGAACCTCTTCCATTTATTTCCCACCCCAGCTAACTGCTCAAACACAGCACCCACCTGATGCTGCTGGGGAAAGAGCCAAACCCTGAACCCCAGCAGAGCTCACCCCATGAACAACCTCACCGAGGTAAGAAAGGGCTCCCAAAGCAAACCCAGGCCTGAATGTGGACCAAGGTGAGGAGAAAAATCAGTCAAGAACTGCCAAAACTGTGGGCCAGATGCTGCCAACGCTTCCAGGGCCAACACAGGGAGCTCCTGCAGAGGCGGTCATCCCACTGCTGCTCAGGTCTCTGCTAAGGGCTGAGCTAGGTGAGCTCTGGCCTCCACTGGCAAATGCTTTGGGGACCTTCTCAAAGCCAAGGAAGACCCCTCCAGACACGGAGAGCTGCTGTGTGACAGTTTTTGACATTGGAGCCATACCCCATCTACCTTCGTCCCTTCCTTCCTCCAGAAACGGGAGCATCAGATTTAAAAAAAAAAAAAAAAAAAAAGAAAATCAAAGGGAAAACATTAATAAATAATAATCAAGATCATCTGCAGTTTTAATGATAAGCTATTTAATGAATTATAAAGTACCTATAACTCAAAGTATGAGACTGTACATTGTCAAAACTGGCATTAAAGTGTATGGAGATAATTAGGCAATAATGACCTCCACAGAGGGCTTTTCCTGGGAATTAATGACCAGTCGGGAGGAGCTGATGGCTCAAGGCACAAGCAAGGGCCATTAACCCCAGCTGGTCATTAATACTCAGGAAATGCCCAGCTCCGAGGCCGTTACTGTGAGTATATGACAAAATAAAGGGGCAGCTATTATGAATGTCTGAATTTGTGGGCTGATGGGAAAGGTGATACTCCGGTCCATCCCATAGCCCTGGTACTCCTGCAGCTGGGAATGCTCAGGAGGGCACCCCTAACACAAACACTGGACACCTGACACCAGGTCTGGGGGCTCTGCCAGCAAAACTAGAGCCTGTGAGGCATCTTTGCTGCCACAGAGAGTTAAAAAAACCCACAAAACCAGAGGTTTTGTTTCAACTCAATTTTTAAATATTACATCTTTGTGCTACTAGCAGCTCCACAGCCCAGGTCTCAGGCTCATCTATCTAAGTGGCATGTCATGTAACAGAAGACATACTTTTGGGATCATCACAGCCAAATTCAGCCCAAGAAACAGCCCTGAGCACTACTGGGAGCAGGACCCCAGGGACAGAACAGCCTCATTTCATCCCAAACCCACGGACACCTCTTCCCAAACTTTCCACGACTTTAGGGGGAACTGGAGGAAAAGGACTGTCACCTTCTACCGGGGCAAAACAAAAGGCGATGCCCAGCTGATCTCCTGGGCAGGACTTGCATCCTTCCTGCCACACACGGCACTGCAGCACCGGGCGGGAGCCTCGACACAGAGAGAGCCAGACCCCAAATCTCTCCCGTCCCCAGGAGGGAGAGGAGGAATTTGGGGAGCCAGTCCCCTGGGAGCGATGCCCCGATTGCCGTCCCCGGTGTAAACAGAGAGAGGAATTAGCTCGGGCTGCTTTGCTGGGTGATGAAGCCCAGCTGCCCGCTGCTTGTGCTGGGTGTCCCCTGTCCCCTCCCCGACAGCCACCGAGGAATGGGGGATTTGTACCTCTGAAAGCTCGACATCAACATCTCCATTTTCCCCCGGCTGCAGAGGGAAGGGAGGAGGTGTCCATCCCCCGGCACAGCGCCCACCCCGCTGCAATTATCCAGCCTTGTTCTAAATAAACCCGCAGGGCAGAGAAGGGACTTGATTTCCCACCGCAGCCCCTCTGGTCATTTATTTACCCCAGTGCCATATTCCTGCGCTTTGAACACGCATCGGTTGTGCCCGGGGGTGACAACCCCGGAGCATTTTTGCCCTGTAGGATCACAGCAGATGCAAATTTTTCACCTCGGCAAACAAATCCATGCTGGTTGTAAATATTTCCAAGCGATTCTCTGCAGCGATGGGCGCTAATCACGCTGTTGGGGAGGAACGCGGCAGCGATGCTTGTTGGCAAAATAAAGGATCTCTAAGTTTCTTACGATCTGGGAAGGAACCCAGAGCAGCTCAGCCACAGCGTTTCTCCTCAACTGTTTGCAATCGATCAGAAGGTTAAAAAAAAAAAAAATTAAAAAAAAAAAAAATTGTCCCACTGGCAATGTGGAGTTCCCAACAATTGCACGTTAAAAGCCGCTATTGCTCAGCAAAGGAAAATCACCACATCAGGAAAATTAGCGCTTGTTAGTACATGTAATATTCAGAATCACGAGGAGAATAAAAGCAGCAATGCAGAAACTGTTATCAGCAGAGGGAAAATTATTCAAGTATGCATTTGAGTAATTCTGCATTTTAATTTAACCCTTTGAAACATTAATCAAACCATGGCTAATTATAGGAATTAAGGAATTAAACGATGGAATCTTCTAAAAGATATTATTTAAAAGGCAGTTTATACAATTACTTGTATAGATGTTTGCTTTAAAGAGGGAAACATTTCTACTGTAATGAAAAGGGTCTTAGAAAATTAAATTAACAAGAGGGGACCAGGCTGATATGAAACTAAATTAGCATCAAATGCAAATTACAGGGTACTTAATGGTAGAAACAGGTGCAGAGCAGGTCCCTAAATGAGATAAATGAATAAAACATCCCTCTGCACAAATGTGGAAGCTGACACAAAGTCAATGATATGAATAATTCAGCAGCCTCAACACTGCTGTTGAGGTCAGCTTTCCTTGACCTTTGAAACAGGAAGTAAAATTCTGTCCAAATTTGAGTGACTGGAAATGCAGCAGTTATTTGGTTGGGGGGGGGGGGGTATGGTGGAAATAAAATTAAATTAAAAAGAAGCCAAACTGAAAATCCAGATTAAAAAAAAAAAGAGAGAGAGAAAACAAACAAAAACAAAGCCACCAAAAATACAAATTGTATTGTAAGTATGCATGTGAAAATGTATATAACATATATTAGAGATTTGAGGTCACAGTATGATCTAAACATGTTCAGAACTAAATGGTTTCATCTTTAAAAAAATAATTTAGTTGTGCTAAAGGGGATATTAATAGAGTCAAAGCCGTTGTATCCCAGGCATTAAAGAAATCAAATCATTTATAAGTAGCTGCTTAAAGTTCAGTGATCAGTCATGTTCTTTGCAATAAACTTTTTTTAAAAGAAACAGAAGGAATTTCTTTTCTGACTTTTTAACTAAGCTACCAATTGCATTTCAAACATTGAGAAGTCACAATTTAAACTATAAACCAACCTAACAATAGTGTGCAGAAACGCAATGTGCAGGAGTGTGAGAGTACCTTGAAAGTAGAGAATATACATGTAAATGTACCTCATATTGATATCTTAAAATGTAAATAAAACCTGGAAACAAATCCTTGTATCCCAAAGAATGAATACTTCTCTCTTAAAGAGACAGAAATATGAAGCAGCCGCCTTAAAGCCAATGGAGTATCTCCAGATTTACATCCTTATAACTAAATGAAGACGATTTCTGTGCCTTTCCCTATGACAAAATACTCAGCTAAAAGCGTAGCTCATGTAACTTCTGACTACATGTATCGTCCTAATTTTAAATTGAATTTGGCACTTAAACAGATTAAGAAAATATGACAAATAATTATTTTTTCCAAACTGGAAGAAAGGAAGAACATCACCCCTGCAGCTTGTCTTCTAGGGCAACAAAAGATGCTAAGATAAGTTATCTCTGCTCTTCCCTTTCTTGCATTAATCTCTCTTTACCTGCTTACCTGTCATCTGCAGGGCTTGTGTCTGTTATAGTTATTTGGATTGACTTGTATTAATTAATTTTATTTCCTCTGTTTTAGGCAGGGGGAGCCAGGAATGGGACTGCAAGGGTGCACCTCTGCCTCCAGAAACTTTGGTGAGGAGTTCAGGCCAGCCCCAGCAGCAGCCACCCTGGAGATGCATATTAATGAGATAAACAAAATAAAAACCCAGCCCTGATAAATCCTAATCCCCCGTGGCCCAGGCAGCAGGGGCAGTTTGGGGGCTGAGCTGGGGCTCTGCTCAGCTCAGGGGTTTCTGTGCAAAGTGGCTCCCTCCAAACGCCGGCTCTGAGAACCCAGCTGGTTCTCATTTCCAAACAACCAGTTTCTCTATCCCCAAGTGCTAAAGAAAATAATCCCAGCAATCCATGACTACACGCTTTCACAGGGACAGCAGTGAGAATTTGATTGTAGAGATAATTAAAGTCATTCCTGAAACTTGCAAGGAAAAGAAGCTGGGGGAAGAGGAGGGGGCCAACGGGGACAACGATGCTCGTGTTTAGCTCGTGTTTAAATTGAGCTAAGCTTGGAGAAAGGGGGACACACGCACTACTTTTGGGGAATTTGTTTTCCTGAAAATTCTGCCTTCTTCACCCTAACAGTTACAATTTGCAAAGAAAATGTAATAGACTGTGGCAAGGAGGAAGATTAGGATGAGGTTTGGAGCCTGGCTGTTCCTAATTTGGCAAGAGTATCCAGAGGGAAATGCTTTCACATTCTGGTAAACTTGAATAAAATTACGTACAGCCACTTCGATTAGAAGGGTTTAAAGGGAAATGATACCATAAAAGCAATAAACCCCACTGCTATCTGCTTCAAACACTGAAAACATCTTTTTAAAATTAATGTTTCCTGCAGCCCTGCCATGAGTTAGGTCTGAAATAATTTTAATATTAACAACACTCGGGAGCAGGTCAATCTAGAGCCAATCACACGACTGCATTAGTCTTCTACATCTTTCCAAATGTCCTCTGCATCTTTCCAAAACAGTGGGGTAATTTACACCACTCCAGCTGGTGTAAATCAGCAGGGTGTCCCTGGCATCAGGAGAGATGGGAAGCACTAGCCTCACTGAAAAATAATCACAATGATGATGATTAAAAGGAAGAAAAAAAAAAAAAAAGCCACACCAAAACCTAAACAACAAAAAATAAAAGCTTGCTCCCAGCAAAGCTAAATTGTAGAACCCCCGTGTCACACGTCTGCTCTGACCCTCGTCATCCTGAAATGGGTGTGAAATTCAGAGATGGAGAGAAAGAGTTTAAAGCACTTGTAATCTCTCCGTCTGCACTATCTGCCTTGAGCAGGAAGGAGGGATCCGCTCAATGAGAGCTATTCAGGGCCTCTCAATTAACCTGATTAGTTCAGCACGCTGCTCTCATGAATGACACCTTATCTTGGAAATGAAGGAAGAAAAAAAAAAAAAACTTCCTTCCTTCTGGAGATACAGGCAGCCCCTAAAGGCAGTGCTGCAGCACCCACGGGCCAGCTCCCCATCATCACCCCAGGGAGCTGCTTTTGGGGTGGCAGGGCCAGGCAGCCCAGGTGGCCCAGGCAGAGAGGGAATCCCCCTCTTTGAGGCCCATCCAGGCACATGATGGGATTTGGTGGCAGGGGGATCCCTCCCGGGGGCAGCCGCAGGTACTGGGGACGCTGCGGAGTGTCGGAGTCTGGAACTTGTTTCATAGGTGACAGATTAATGAGCAATAACTGGGTTACCATGGCAAAAAGCATTCCCAAAATTCTCTTTTGTTTCCCCGAGAATAGTCTCCCTATTTTTTTTTTTCTTTCCCCCCCTCCAAATCATGCCACTCTGCAATAACACAAATATTAACTAACAGCGGGTTATTCTTTCAAGTGCGGATGTCAACAAGGCTGATTGTTACAGACAAACTCCAAGGATTAATCAGGGAGAAGAGGTATCTCAATTACAATTAGAATGCTGAAAACTCAAATTTATGAATGGCCAGCCAACTTTGAAGACATTTATTAGGGAAATTCCGATGACTTCGAAAGTATTAATGTCCTAATGAAACATTAGGGCATGATGTATTAATGCTCTTGTAATTTCTGACAAATTGAGTTACCATTGTCACAGCAGGGCAATCCTTCAGGAAAAAAAAAAAAGGAAAGTTCCTCTCTCCTGCCACGTGGTACACGACAGATGACAATTTATGTACACATAATGGGGTTCAGCAAGAAGTTTTCCTCCTACACCACAGTACTGTTTATTCCATTTTTCAGAATGCCAGAGCCATTATGGAGCTCACTGTGCTTTAAAAAAAAAAAGCCCAGGGATTGTCTTGCCTAAACAGCTCCATAGGGCAGAGACTCTCCCATTGTGCATCCCTCACTCAGCAGCCTCAGAGTGCAGCAGGGCCCAGTAACACCATAGAGCCATGCTAGCAAAAAGAAAGACCCAGAGACAAGAAAAAAAAAGCTTTACAGATCTGCTTTTAGCACATAAACCCCAGCATGACAAACAGATTCTGCCTCAGATCACAGAAAACTCCAGGGCACTCATTTGTAACACAGCTGAATTTCCTCCTTTTTCTTTAAAAAAGGGTAAATCCTGATCGAAGCTGCAGGTCCTTTCCTTCCCTTTCCTGTAAAACCCCCTAAAAGATATTCCAGGGTGTAGACTCCCCTCTGCAGCCAAATCCCAGCTCGTGCAGGACTGTGCCAGAGATGTGGAGGCACCTGGAACAGCTGGGAGAAGAAGCCACCATCAAATCTTAATAGCTCTGAGTGTGGCTAATTTTATACTTCTTTCAGAGCAAAGAACTTTATAATGAATACAGAATACATTTCTCCTCTCCTTGTGTCATCTTTCTACAAAATTTGAACTAGGTAAAGTGGTTTTTAACATCCACTTATCAAAGTGACTTAACATCTGGGAAGTCAGCCAATGGTTATGTAGTGATGCAGATGCCAAAAAATCCAACTGAGGGATTATATTGAGGGAGTTTACAGAGGAGACCGGACTCAACTGGGTGGAAGCTGATGGTTGTCCTGGTCAGGAGAGCCTGGGAGTCTCTCTGCAAAACTGTGGATAAAAACTAAGGAGAAGTATTGTGGTTTAAACAGCTTGTTTTTAACCCACTGTAGACAGTGGGTGTATCCTGCACCAGTAACTTTTTCCAAAGGCAGATTTTGGAATCAACAGATGAACAGTTTGTCAAAGTCCAAAAGCAGATGAACAGAAAAGGATTTTTTGCCTCTGACAGTCATTGAGACAACACTAAGAGGAAGATTATTTTTTGATTGCTAAATACTCACATTGGAATGTTAAGTCTTTCTAACATTTAGGTATATAATATTAATCGGTTCCAGGGTCAAAATCATGTCACTCGAGGATGTCTTTTCTTTTTTTTAATTAATCTTTGAAAAACATGACCTAAACATTCAGCTAATTGAATTATGTGTTTAGCTGACTGTTTGCAACTCTGATTAGAAAGTCAAGGTGAGAGTAGCACTAGGAAAACCCAAGAATCAAGCAAGCCTATATGACCCTGGCATTGTAGCATCACCTCTTTTTTTCTTTTTTTTTTTTTTTTGGTAGCACCATTTTTCATCTCTTTTTAGCCCAGCATGGTGCTGGAAGAATTAAAGAAAACAATGAAAGAACAACTGAGTGTACAGGGGTAGGATTTACTGGCATTTACTTTTAATTCTATGGTCCTTTGCTCTGTGGCTTATCAGCCCTATGTCAGCCCTTTTTCCTCCTTTATATTTCATGAGGGGACCCACATGCTGGTACTGAGAGACAGAGCCCAAGTGTCTGTAAGCTTTTTGTCAGGTAAAAAAGAGAAGAAAAAGGAAAGGAACAAGAGGAAAAGCAAAGCTAAGAGGCATCTATTAGATGTCACTAGGCTTTTGTATTCATGTCAATGATTCAGGATTAGAGTATTTGAAATAATCTTATTGAGAGAACTCAAAAGCCCCACAGAGGGAAAGCCTGCTCGGTAGCATATGGCAGAGCAGCAGACAATATCTTATTAAGGATGTGTTAGCTAACACCATTACTTTTTATATTACATTACTGAACTCTGGTGCCTCAGCCCGTTAGCTAGACGCCGTAGTTGTGGAATGCCAGATCAGGCAAGTTGTGACAAACCCAAAAAGATTTGGCCAGGCCTCCTGGCATGGCAGGCAAGGGGGGTTGCAGCGGGATGCTGCTCCCTCAGCCCTCCCCAGAGCCCTGGGAAGGGGAAATGATGTCCCCAAAGGGAGGGGACAGCACCCGGTGCCCTCGCTCCCACTGCTTCAGGTCACCTCCTGTCTGGGAAAAACACGGGGTACAGAGGGCAGCTGCTGCTCCAGCCCCAACAAAAAAATCCCAAACTATTGCCAGACTCCGCTTCTTGTCAGATGAAGGGAATTTAATTTTGTTATAGTGAATGCTGTTAGTCTAAAAATCTTTCTTTGGTCTTGGACAAAAGCTTGTAATTGGAGAAATAGCTCTTTTTAAAGTTATCTTCATCTGCCTACACCTTTAGAGGCAGCAAGAAACCAAAGACAAAACAGCACTGTTCATGGCATTTCAATGATTGCTCTGAAAGGCTCTATATCTGGGTCACCTTACTACAGTCCAGTATATCATTTCACTGATTTGATATAAAGCCTTTTAATAACTAATTTCATATCATTCGCATATTAACAGCGACAGAAAATTTGTATTCACATTTCCATTTCCAGATACCTGTTTTTAAAAAGCAGGTAGGAATAAATTATTCCTTCCACTTTAAAAAGAAAAAGAACCTCTAAAATACTGTCCCTAGCAAAAAAAAAGTAAACACCCAGTTGATACAGTAATATATTCTGATCACAAACTACCTATGCAAAGTTGCTAATGTGACACACTGGGAACTTTGTATGGGTTTTCTGTACTTTTCCAGAACGTTACAGAAAAAATATCACGATGTTACAGGGAAGGAGGAAAATTCATACCAACATTTCCCACTACTACTACAGAGACCTGATGCCTCCCGAGGACAGTGTAAAAACCATTTCTAGAAACTTAGTCACGATTTGCACAGTAACCTACAAGTGCTTCTTACTCTCTTTTAACTTTATTAGTTAGATGTTGTATTAAAATTAAATACTTCCAGCAGGCAGAAGTGCCTGTGAATTTAACATAGTTATTTTAATAAGTGTGGCAAATTACTTATAAGAATACATTTTGGCGGCTGGAACATGCAAACGTTTATGAAAATTCACATGAAGGAAACTACTCACACACCTCAGCTCCTGCAGGATAAAGCTTGGGTTGTGTTTTTATCCAGTAAACACTGGGGCAGAGCCGAGATACATTTTTCATGTTCAGAAGAATTTTAGCTAATCTGCATTAAAACTGAGGATGATCTTTGCAAATACATTTCCCCATTGCTCTTATTCATGTATGCATTCCCACTGCGACAGCAAATATGGAAATAAATCAGGTGTTAAGATGGAAGAGGAAATTTATCCACTCCAGAACCTATGTGTGTATATATATGCATATGAGAAAAAGACAGGGGATTTTTCCTCCCCCCAAAAAAATCCCCACTCTTGAGAGAGAAGAGCTGCCACTGAGCTGCATGGAGCCAGGAGCCCACTGTGCCCAGCACATCCTCCCTGCTGCAGGACAGGCTTTGAAGAAGGAGTTCATATTAAGAAATCAATAGGTATGAAGAGCACACTTGAAGTTTTGTGACCAAAAAAAAAAAAAAAAACACAAAGGGATGGATCACCCTGCCAGGCCCTGGGCTCCTACTGGGACCAGAGCATTCAGAGCTTTTCTGGTGCTGCAGGAGGTCACTGCACCAAACTTTTTAAAGCACCTCCAACCTCAGATACCCAAGTCCTGCCACCAGAACAGAGCAGCAGAGTGATCCATGGGGTCTCAGCTAGATTCCTTTGCACAAATAAAATCCACAGCATCTTCAGGATGGACTTTGAGGAGTAAAAAAAAAAAAAAACCAATTCTATCTCCTAAAACTGTTAACCCTTGCTGACAGGAGATTTTTCAGGAACAGCCCAAGGGACTTGCTGACATGGACACACTGACCTTGGGGCAGCAGCTCCAGCACATCCCATGTGTGCACACAAGTCACAGCTGGC
Source organism: Sylvia atricapilla (assembly GCF_009819655.1). Classification (NCBI taxonomy): domain Eukaryota; kingdom Metazoa; phylum Chordata; class Aves; order Passeriformes; family Sylviidae; genus Sylvia; species Sylvia atricapilla. Next base: position 14,779,808 of record NC_089153.1, read on the forward strand.
CAAACCCATGGCTATGGGTGAGCACTAACAGTCAAATGCCAAAACTAGCAATTTTGTCTTCAGTTCCTCCCATCCCCAGGACATTCAACACAAACCTTTTTAGTCTCCTTGGAAAAAATCTCAACTTTTACTCTGCACCAGGAGAACCAGTTCTCTGGAATGAGATTGTCTCCCTGCTTAGAAATTACTGAGCATTCAGCACCATGAGCCTGCTTTGCAATAGAAGCCTCTGCTGCATCACCAGTGACATTAAATAGTAATAATCAAGCATAAGATCACAGTTAACTAAAGCCCCAAACACTAGCTGTGGATCCAAAAGGCATCACTGAGAGAAGCAAGTAACTATTAGAGCAGTGTGAAATGTTTGCAATGAAACCCAAAACCACATAAGACTTGCCTGGTTTGGGATTTAATAACAAACTGAAAACTCAGAACAGGTTTGCTGAGAAACTCACAAACCTTCTGAGTGAAGCTCAGACCAAATTAAGGTTGTGCATAACACTTCTGAGAACATACAAAAATTCTTATACTTGGAGGCAGAGAGAAGAGAAATCAAACAAACAATAAGCAGAAGCTGGTTTGACCCTGACCAAGTTCACTCAGCCCCAAGAGCAAAGTAAAGGAATTTATAAGCAGAAGTGATATGTGCCAACCCCAGCAGGCTGAAACCAAGAGATTTTTGCAAGAATCCTTGCAAAGCTACCCCCAGCTCTAGTGATTTCATCACCAGAATGAAGACTGCCACCACATGCATGAGGAGCACTCGTAGAGGGACAAGCATGCGAGCCTGAATCTCAGTGTGAGAAGCATCTCCTGATCAGAGCCTCCCATTTATCTCACAACAGCTCAAAATGCCTTTGGTTGCCTAAGTCATGTGGGAAATGTTCTGGGTAATGCTTCTCAGCTGCATCAATCACAAGCAAATCCTGGAGGACGTGTGTTTGGGTCCCTCCCCTCTCAGCAGTGTGTGGGTTCACAGGCTCCCGGAGCTCGCATGAAGTGCTCCAGGCCAACTTCTGTCTCTGAACACCCTGCTCAGAGCCCCACAGCCAGAAAAGACAGCCTGGGAGACATCTCTGTGCACTGCTGGGGGTAGCTCTGGCACCCAGCTTCTGCTCCTCTGACTCCTCCCTGATGGATCAGTAACACCCATCTAGCTCTGGAAGGGGCACAGCAATGAGGGTGGGGGGAGCTTTCCAGCACAAAATTCCAGATAACAGCCAAATATTCACACCCAGGGGCGCTTTGCAGCTAGGATGTCTATCAGAGTGCTCCATGCCTGCCCTCCTGTTCCTTCTGTGGGGAAAACCCACCCAAGGGCGCAGCAGTGATGGGACCCCCAGGCTCCCACAGCCCATCCCGGGTGTGACAAGAGGGGAGCAGGACACTGGCACAATCAGCTTTGCCTGGCTTGACCCACTCAGGTTCTGGTACTGACACGGGCACGGGGACAAGGATAGGACAGCCAGGGACTGTCCTGCCAAGGGGCCACTGCCAGAGCACCTGGCATCTGCTGCCACTTTGCTGTGACACCAGTGCTGTGATGAGCCCACGTCCCTGTAGGCTGGCAGGGATCAGCTGCAGCCCTGGCCTCATCCCCTGCACCAAAGCATCCTTCAGCAGCTCCCTCTCAGCAAAACCCACCTTGTCCCCTTGCCAGAACGTCTCCTGCAGGGCAGGTTCTCTCCTTCCCCCTCTCTCCAGACACGGAAAGCTACTGCAAAATGCATTATTTGCCACATCTACCTAAGCAGTGCGTTAGTGGGGAGGATGCAGGCAGTGTGATACAGTCCTCCCAGTCACTTTTCCACCTGCCTGGTATTTAGGATGAAAAGATGATCAGGCCTGTAAAATACAATCCACTACATGATGACTTGTAAAGCAGTAAAACAGAGGTAATGAGTTTTTCATGTCACTGCACAGTGAAATCCTACCCACAAACATAAAACTTTCCAGGTTACAAGCTGAAAGATTTCAAACCCATCTGTAGGTGAGTTGGCTGGGGGTGTGCTGGGACAGGTTATAGAGAGCCCAGATGAGCATCTTGCACATGTTGAAAGCACAGAGGCCTTTCAGACACTGGTAGCAGGTCATGCATTAAAATGTACTTTGGTGCCATCTGATATCAAGGCACAGAAAATATTACAGCCTCTAATCCACGAGTCCCCACCCTGCCCCATCAACAAGAGCTGTGATGGCACTGGAAAGGCACAAATCACCTCCTTGCTCCCAAACTGCATCCAAAATGCCACATGAGGACCTTCATTATTACCAGAGCAGGGCCACAAGAAGCCCTGGCCATCCCCTGTCCCCAAAGGTCACACAGTCCCTCCCAGAGGAGCTCCAGCATGAAGCCCTTTGACTTCTGCCTCACCTAAAGGTTATCAATCCAAAAGACAGTGGCCAGATTCTCACTACAGGTCCTGCCTCTGCTGGTAAATATTGGCAAAGCCAATCCCAGGTCACTGTCATCAGCTTGTTCAAGTTCTCTGGGAAGAAGCAAAATTTAGGATGAGTGAGAAACTGCCTGTTCTCAGCCCTTTTTCCATGCAATGTCTCAAGCAGGATATATATGATATATATTGTTTATGTATTTTCTGTCACTATATTTGGGATTGCAGTGGTTATTTCCTATTTTATCAGTCAGTAGGACTCCTATTGACTGGATGCAGCCATAAAAGGTAAAGGAGCCCCAGCAGGCACTGGTAACACCATTAAATATTGGTCCTGACAATGGTAAATTGGGTTTAAAAGTTTGGAACAGAGTGCCAAGAGAGGAGCATTTTCCTGAACCAAGGAATAACACAAAGCCCCACTTTCTCCCCTATGTGACTTTTGTCATTATCATCTTTTCTGATTCTTACAAAGCAAACCTAATTAGGAAGCTCTCTCATTAGTCTTCCAGAAAAATTAGCACAGCTTATGCTAATTACTCCTGTAAAATTTAATAAACTCGTTGAAATGGGAATAGTCTAATGAGGTTTTATTTATTGAACTAAGATAACTGTAAGGAAAAAGGTTAGGACACCAGGATATCCAGAGTGGTAATAAAACTACAATTTATTCAATTTCTTCACAGGAATTTTATTGCAAACCTTTTAAATTCAAATATGAGTTACAATTTGAAAGTTAAATCAATCTAGAATTTAATTTAATAACAGGAAGTGCTCTGTGTTTTCTTTAAGTGTGATTACAATACAGCCCTGCCACTGCACTGGTAGGAGGAATCGTGCATTTGTATTGTGACAATAATATCCCTTTTAAAATGAGTTCCTGTTCATCAGATCTTCATCTCAACACATGTAACTGGATTAGCAATAAAATATACAGGCTGTGCTAAGAAGATGATACAGACACACACAGATTTCCAAGAAACTTCCTTGGGATGACTGCTCTGTAATCATAATAGATTTATTTTGTTCTCCAGAGAAAATTTAAATCACTCTTTTATATGAGTATAAATTTCTTTAGGTCCCTTTCACTACTGTATCTGCTGATACTATAAAAGAGCAAAGTATAAAACAATTTTATAAAGAATAAAGTCCAATCTTGTTTCAAATACAGCTACTTTCTTTCTTTCTTAAAGCCCACATTTTCATTAAAGAGAAATATACAATTGGATTTCACATACATCCAGGGTTTGAAGAAGAATACAACACATGCAACTTTGAAGTTGCCAAAGAGCTTTTTCTCCAAGTTCACCAAACCACCACAAAGCCAGAGCCTTCTCTATCCCAAGTCTCTCCAGCCTCATCAAAGAGAATTAATTAATCCCAAATAGTATTCCAACTTGTCAGAAGAGGATAACATTTCCATGTAAGTACATATGTCAAAAACCCCATGGATAGACTCTGTGTTAAACTCTGTGTTAGGTCAGAGTATGTGGATTCACAAGATTTGATGCAAGAGTTAGATTAAATCCATAGGCAAAGACTTGATCAGAGCATCAAGCATGTGGGAGTGCTTTAGCCCAAATGGCAAATGAATTCTCTAAGCTCAGCGCAAATAAAAATAACTAAATATGGCTTTGCATACCAATTGACATAACAGTTAAAAACTGTGTGCATGGAGAAGTGACAATGGAGCACAACCAAACACATGGCCTGACTTGTGCAGGCATTTTAATCACAGAACAATTTTAAAGGACTCGTTTTAAGGTAAAAAGGCTCCGTATACATCATTTCATCCTTTCCAAACCAAAGGGGACAAGAAAAATGAATAGGATAAATGTCACAAGAAACATCACTGAAGCCACTAACTGTATAAAGCACATACTTGCCTGGCCTAAATTGTTTGAACTAGCCCCAGCCAAGAAAAGGTTTTAAGTACCCTACTGGGACAGATGCGAAGCGGCAACAATAGAAGCCACACTAATGCAATCCAGGTAACACAATCCTGTTTCAAAAACACGGGGAGGGCTAATTACAGTACTGCTGAGTCAAATTTCTTATGCCATTGCAACCCACAGGAACAGGTCAAAATCAAGTGTTATTCAAACCACAGTCATATCAACCCTCTGTATCAAAGTCACAATTTAAAACCAAGTGAAGAACTTTAAAAGCTTAACCCATTCACGAGCCAAGTGTGATTCTGTGCGGGTGGCGAGGCAGGGTTTGTGTTATCAGCTTGGAATTGTGGTCAGCTTGCATTTTAAGAAGTTCAAAATTGCTAAGTTTTGCATCAATTTATATAAAAACTGAGGAATGGATCACTACTAAGAAGATAAAGTGGGGTTTTTTTTCCTGCACCTGTTTTCCTCATTTTGCAGGAAGCATGTAACAGACAGCATCTCTAGCTTTCAAAATTTAAAATGATTTGCAACTGGCAGTTTTGCATACTAGATAGTTAAACAAAATATTTCTGTAAACCTGCCATTAGCATCTTAACATCTCACTTTCCAGTACAATGAAAAATTCATGTGAATTTTGTAGCTTTCATGTTGCTCAAAATGCCACTCTAACACCATGTTTATAGTGCTCAGCTCTGCAGCACGCTTATAAAACACAGCTCTGTACAGGTTTCACTGGGGGGCTTCCCCCCACACACACTTCCTCTGGTGCTACTTGATGCTCAGAGAAGATGAAAATATGCCTAGTTAAAATAGATAGGGATATCTTCTGAGATTTTAAACATTCTCAGGGTTACTTATTACAGCTAATCAAAACATCTGCTGTAAGCATCCAATAAAAGGCACTTTCCTACCCAACCCATCCGAGAAGTGGGAGCTGAGATGAGCACAAGGCTCTGGACTGCTCTGCACTGGGGGCCCCAACACATCATACCCACCTCACCCTCTTTCATGAAATGGATGCTCTGGCATGGAAGATATGACAAACTTCATCCAGCAAACACAACTCAGACAGAAATGCAAGGAGAGGCACGTGGTCTGTGAGGGCACAGACCTCACCCCTGTGTGCTTGGGTGGCTCCCTTTGGGGTCCCTCTACTCACAGCTCAGTGCAGGGTGCTGCTCTCCCCAGCCCTGACAGACACTTCTGGTACTTGGTGGACATTTAACTCCTCTAGAGTAACACTGCACAATACCCTGGCTGTCCCACACGCCTTTGGAAAACACATTTGGACAATTCAAATGTAAAAATGGCTCTTTGGCTACCATTTTGCATAATTGGCAAGTGACAGAAACTACACATGGCTCAGAACAACAGGAATAGATGTATTGTACTACAATGATTTACTCAGTGATGTCAGATTAGCAATATGGATCTGTTTAAAAACACAATAATTAAGACAGGCAAAAATGAATTAATCAACTGACAATACAGTCAAAATAGTATTCCAACCAAAGAAAATAAGAGGAGGGAAAAAAACCTTACGTTGCAGATCTATTTTCTTAACTGTTTTTATGCATAAATAAAAGCCTTAAAATGTAGATGGATTGCATCCAACAGAACTACAGTAGCTAAGTGATAATGATTCAAACATTTTTCAAATAAAAGTTAAATATTTATAAGCACCCAACCACATTTCATAAATCACAAACTATTATTATTTTATTCCTGAAGCTTCCCTGGCATAGCATGTGAATTGAGTCACAGGAAGTCAGAAAGAAAAATCTCCTCTTTATGCACATGAATCAGTTACAAGAGCTGGAGCCCTCCACAGAGCAGGGCGCTCCAGTATCCCTACATTATCCCACATAAGGCCCTTCCAAGGCAATCACAACTGCAAAGCACAACTAATTCTGCATCAAAAAACCACAAAATTTCATCCCTATATCCTCCTAATTCTTCCCCATTAGCAACACAGGGCAGGTGTTTCATTATAATGAGGAGAGGGAGGAGGAAAAAAAAAAAAAATGGAAGGAAACAATAGCAGTCCTTACCTGTCAATTATCACTGGATCTGATGGAGTCTCATTTCTGTTGCCACAGCTTTTCTTGTCACAACAGCGGCTACAGAGCAAAAGCGAAAGGATTTAGTGCGACCATTACACTGTAAAATCATCATTACGAACACGGTGGGTTCAAATTGCCGGCTCGAGTTACCCTGCCGGCCCTGCCTGCAAATCAGTCAAATGTACTGGGTCACATATGGGTTAATTACGATGTTTAACTTCTTGCACAGCTGGTTAGCAACGGAAAATATAAAAAAAGAGAGGGGTTTTGCCCCCCTTTCACAAATAATAATTCAAGGAGAGCCCCGAAGAGCTGCCTGTGTGTAGCCTCTTTTCCGCGGGGTTTAACACTTGTCCCGCAGACTCTGGCACACAAAATAAGGCAGATTTTTTTCCCTGCTGAGCCTGGTTTTTACATTTGCTTAACGCTTGTGTTACACATCCACAAGATATTCCTGCTTCCACACAATTCCCAGCTACTGGCAAACCTCCCCCCCAAAAAAAAACCTCCGAGAGCACAATTATTCTCCCTGTAAGAAAGGCTGGTGTTAATGGGGGAGATGAAATGCAAGCAGCAGCAGCAGCTTTTTATGCTCGAGCGCGCCTGTTTCCCCAAGTTTTCCGAGCATGTTAATGATCACTAATGCCACAGAGAGCTCTGCTCTGGCTGCTGGTGCCCTGCATCAGGTCAGATACAAAGCAGGCATGTGAAATATAAGCTCCGTCTCCCAAAGCATTGCTCCATAGCTGACCTCGAGGCTGGGATTCTTTTTTTTGAGCTAAGGGGGCTCGTTGTTTCCTAATGAGAAGTTAAATGGTCGTGGGTTTTGATGATTCCTTGCCAAGGGTTGTTTTCCATAAGGACGTGTAAATATATTGCAGGTGAGTTGGTGGGTGAGGTACAGGTTGCTGCTCCAGGTGGGAATATCTCCTGGTGCCTCTGGAGCTGTGGCTGGGAGCTGCCCTGCTCTTCCCACCAGCCCATCTAAACCCACAACACCAAATCACAGCCACAAAGGGCAGCAGAGCCTTTAGATTTCACCCACCCACTCGCCCCAGGATGGAAACCCCCATCTCACAAGGAAAGAACCTGTTTGTTGATGTCCCTAAACAGAAAATCTCCCACTGAAGCCAAGGCTTCAAGAAAAAAAAAAATAAATAAAGATGCTCCTGACTTTACCAGGTCCTCCTTGGTCCCCAAGGACCTTCTGGACACAGCCTGGGCAGCTGCAGGGCTTCAGGGACCCCACCCCATGGTGGCATCAAGTGCCAGACAGTGAGGACCACCCCAGCTGCTCTCCCTGGCCAGACCTGAGCACATCTCCCTGTTCCATAAACTTTCTGGTCAACCTCAACCACACACAACCAAATCTTTGGAAACCACTAAGTTTGTTCCCAGTGGCATCCTGGGGACCTGCATCTCGCCTGTATTTCAGCAGCTGTCAGGGGGGACCACTGCTCACTCTCCCTCTCAGATGAACTATTTTCCTTTCCCCAGAAGGTGGAAGAACATCAGGGCAGGAAGAAGCCCTCAGAAGTGCCACGCTATATAAATAGCCTTGTTGGGAGTATGACAAAGGTTCTCTTGTGTTGCTGAACAATAGAGTGAATAATATACAGTTACCCACCAAGATTAGCAATAAAGCAACTAACCACACTAAAGATAACAAAAAAAGGGGCCTTTTACAAAAACAGCCTGTTTAAACATGGCTTAAAAAAAATAATAATTTTGTTTTCAAAGAGAGGAAAATACATAATTCTTTTCACCGCAAAAAGGCTTCAAGGCAACTATTCAGGGCTGAAACTTTTCACAGTTAACACATGTGCGGTATCTTCATTTCGGTGGAAGTTACATTGTTTGGGATTGCCAAAAAAAACTGCTTAATTTTACAGCACAATACCACAATTGATCCACCAGAAAATGCCAGAGCCTTGGCACCCTGAAAGCATTAAAATTTAGGAAGGAATAAAATATGCTGTAGGTAAATAGTCACAGGGACATTCGGGGGCTTTTTTGCCTATAAAAGGATTTGTCATTGGAGTGCAGCTAGAATGTGTGGGGTGAGAAAATTTACCCACAAACAAGGCAATAAAAACTGCTAATCATTTTTAAATGATTAAAATGTAATTAGAAACAGAGTTGGCACAAGTTAAGACAATGCAGTTCTTGTGACTGAAGCGAATCAGGGCTAGTCCTGACATTCTCCCAGCAGACTGGAGGGACAGAAATTGCCACACTTACTCAGGCAAGCAAAGGTTCCCAGGCTCCCAGCACGAGATGGGCAAATGCCCCCATCCACACACCACCAGGCTCAGAGGTTGGCACCTTCCTGGGGCATTAATCCAAGGGGAGAGGCAGCCACAGAGGCCTGGGGACAGGGACACCTCGGTCTCACCTCCTGCCACAAGTGGGATGGAGTCAGGCACTGCCCAGTGGGGACAACCCAGCTTTGAGAGCAAGGGAAACACTTCACTGCCCCTCAGGTGGCCCCTCAATTTGAGGTACCTTCCCAAAAGTGTACCCCAGCAGTCCCAAGTGATAGTAGGAGACCTCACTCCTTAACCACCATCTGAGGGTGATGTGGAGGGGCTGCACGGCTGGCACATCCCAACATCTGGTGGCTCCCTGGCATGAAAGGAGGCCCTGAATCTTCCTTCATGATCTAGAGAATTACATTTTAAAATCTAGTTCTCCTTTTGTGTTTTTTACCCCCCACAACAGCAGAATTGGAGGCCTCTTCACTCTAGTCTTGCTATGCAAAGAATTAAAACATCATGCAGATCTTGAGTTTCAGACCTGGTTAAAAGTGCTTTTAATTCAATTTCCCTCAAAAGCTTTGGCTTTTAGTGCCTACTTAGCACTTGGAAATAAGTTCCTAAATATTCAGCACCCTTTCTCCTTTCCCTGAAAGAATTTTAAAATTCCCAGGAGCTTCTCCAAACCACTCAGAAACCCTCCAGCTCCCAGCAAGGCTCTGTGCAGGAGCAGGGAATGCCAGCTCCTTGCAGCCAGGAGGACGAGGACTTGTCTTTGCTGCTCTTCCATGACACCTCTCCCCAGGTGGGGCCAGGAGCCACGGCTGGGACACAATGCCACGTTGGCCAACAGGAAAAGCATACTAAAACTGATTTTATTTTTTTTTTTTTGTGTGTGTGTGTGAGGTTTGCTTGTTTTTAAAACAAGTAGTCCTCGGTTGTAATGCAGCTCCTGTGCCCCATCTCTGAGCATCCTGCTGTTGTTGTCATCCTCATGGCTCACTCACCCATCCCTATCCTGCTCCTCCCCAGGCCACCACCACCACCCCCAGCTTTTACTGCTGCCTTTCTCCTCACCCCAGCTCTGGGGACCTGCTGCCCTGCTGCCTTCCTGCTCCCCATCATCATCCTCCTCCTCTTCCCTTCCGTGTGCCCGAGGATCTCTGTCTATAGGACAAGGATTCTTCCTCACCCCCATGTCTGTCACCCCCATATCTGTCACCCCAGACTCTCTCTGGCTGTCCCCACCCTGGAGTGGCATCCACAGTGTCCCCTGTGCAGGAGCCCTGCTTTGTGTATCCCGGGGACAAAGAACAATGAGGAATTAGGGGCCCGTGGCCAGCGCCAAGGCAACTTTGGCTGCCAGGACCCAACGAGTCGCCAGAGAGGAGGGGTGGGAGGTTCTGCACAAGGTCCCAGTGAGGTGGGATCCCTCCCACCAGTGATGCCATGGGGACAGCCCCAAACAGGCACCTCACCCTGGAGCTTGGAGGTGCAGGACCCCTTTGCCAAAACAGCTGTAAGGTCTTATTATATTGTCACAGACAAAACCCATATTTTACTCCAACCTCATTCTCAGAAGTCACTGGACCATTTTAGCTGAAACTTTCCAAAGAAAGTCAGCCTGAGGCTGACACCCTGCAAAGGATATTTCAGCCAGAACAGTTTAAGTTTGGCAAAGCTGTAAGCCACTGAAGGTTTCATAATGGAAATTGTTGAGGCAATATTAACTATAGATGTCCCTCCCCACGCTGCCTACAATACTAATAAATTCCACTGAGGTTGTGAATTCTCCCCAGCTATTAACATTTTCACCAGCAGTGTAGATTTTTATATCTGACAAAACACAATGAAATCCTTTGAAATAAACAGCTACCTGAAGCAAACCTCAGCTTCGCTCTCCTACCACTGCCTGGACTCTCTTATACATTTGAATTCTTTGTCTCCTCCGTGCCTTAGCTGTAGTACACTATAAATACCCAGCTTTGTCACATAAATGCAAAGTTTTATTGTGCAGTTAGCCTTGATAGAAAGCACTGCTGAAAGTTGTTTAGAAATTAAATATCTAAAACAAGCTATTTTAAAATACAGAGCCCTCACTATTTCATGTCTGAAATGAAGAAATTTCATCTTAGAGAGAGCAAGCTGTCTTTCACACCATATGGCTAATGGTAGTGCATAGCAATTAGCTGGGCTGATTAATGGGGAACAGACTCTAATTTTATGCTTATAATTGAGGCTGCATTTGCACCCCTGGTGCAAATTCAGCACATCCCAACTTCCACTTACAACAGGCAAGAAATCAAGAGAAACAGAATGGTGTGGAGAGAGAATTTTTTCCCCTCCTAGACCCCTAAAGAGCATCAGATTTGCAATTTAAAAGCGTGTTAGCAGCACAATAGATGACAGATTTGTGCAATAGGGTCAAGCGGCCCGGTAAACAAACAGCACCCTCTTACACACTCACGGGCAGCAAAGGAAATGGGGAATGTCTAATATGAGCTGTAAGAAATTTGAATATGTCTCCCTTACCCCATCAGGAACACAACATTTGCCTACTACAGTCAGTTTGGGGTTTTTTCTACCCCTCCACCTTATGGCCATGAAACACAAGGCAAGGACAAGCAGTAAATAAATAGGGGGAGGAAAATAAAGTTTCTGAGCCAGTGAACTTTAAGAACAAAGAAAGTGCAAAGTGCTTTAATAAAGGGAATGACTGCGCATCTCTCCACATTCCCAGAACAGAAATAATTTTGTCTCAGTCAAAGTATATTGAATGGCTATAAATCTGTGATGTGGGCATTTGGTCTTCTGGTTAAAACTCAGCCCACTCTAAAAAGTTTTAATTTACTTCTTTATATTTCTGAAGTATCTATAAGGAAATAAATTCATAAAGTAGTTGATTCTGGCTCAGTGAGTTATTCCTACCACCAAACCTTGCTGATTAAGGATCAGGAAGACACATCACCCAGGACTTATAGCAGATTCAGACCCTGACACTGCAGGCACTTGAGCATGTGCTTAATTTTACTCATGTGCCCAGTCCCACTGTTTTACCAGTCTGTTATAGGAGAAAAGTAAAAAGCACTTTAGTCTTATCAGGTCAGGGGCCTCCTTTAATATTTCCATGAATTGTTCCTAGCTAGGTATCCAGTGCGAAAGTCGTGCTAATTGGGCCAATGAATTTTAGGACAATTACAGGTTGTCAACATGACTGGGATTCCCTTTGGAAAGGCAGAAGTAGCCTGGAGTCCTCAGCCAGGCAACAAGGTTCCCAATGGCAGCAGAGGCTCAAGGCACCTCTTGGAGCTGCTGATTGTTCTGGAGCTGCAAACCAATGTCTTTGGTTTCCTGGAAAAAGCCAAACCCACTGAAGGAAGCAGCTGAGAAAAGCACGACGTGAAAACTAAAATCCCCCCAAAATCCTGCTGCAAGGAAGAATTTGAGGGGAGGGCTGTGCAGGGTTTCACCCAAGCTGGCAGAGCAAGGAGAGCAACTCCTCTGCCTTCATCACGGGGTGCTACCCCCTAGCAGGGTTTTAGCAGGAGGAGCTGTCAGGGGAGGACAAAACATGCAGATCCCAAGAATTTATAAAAAAAAAAAATTAAAAAAAACCATCAACCAACAGAGAAGTTTCCATCTGAGTATTTTGTCAAAGACTCTCCCCTGCCAGGAAAGCCTCATCCAAGTTTATTCTTTTAGAAGTGGGTACTAGTTTTTACCCTCAAGTTACTCCTTTTTAGTAAATGTGTTTTGTAAAAGTTACAACGCATGCAATGGCATTTTTACAGTCTTAAAACAACTGATTGTAACAATGAGCTTATGCAAGAACGCCTCGTCTTCCACCAGGGAATTATTTTCTGCCATCGAATAACATGTAACAAATGATTTTTTCAGACATGCAAAAAACACCCACTAACTTTAATGAGACTGAGAGGTCAAGCTCTCTGAGGTGGCGAAGAGGTCTGTGGTAAAAAGGAAGTAGAGAAGGCTTCACCTACTTCAAGCAGCCAGAAGAGAGAAGGAAGCAGCTGCAGAAGTTTTGGGGGAGAAGATATTTGACTGAATTAAAGTCACCAACCTCAGACAGGGGTTGAGAGAGCACTGGGCAGAGCCAAATCTGCATGGGGAATTTTAAAGAAAATCAAGAAGACAACGTCTTTAAAACAGAGAAGTTTCAGCTGCTCTGCTCCAGCCGAGTGCAAACTCTGCCTGAGCAGCAACCAGGACAAAAGAACCTCCTGACCTCACTCCTTAATGCACCTCCAGAAAAAAAAAAAAAACTGAAACAAAAAATACTATTTTGTCATTTTGCCGAGGAGTTTTTGTTGGGAATTGGGGACAGAGACGTTTATTGCTACAAGACTATAATAGATTGTTAATTTCGGTGAGGAGACCTTTTGTGGGCTACAGTGTCTAAATGAAAACCAGCAGCGTTCTGTTAAGAATAACTCTTTATAAATAATTGAAAACTAGTGTGACGACTGAGACCTTGCTGCTAATTACACACACTGAACTGTGTTATTTTGGGATTGTTTAATGCAAGAAAGATAAATTTCAGTCCGAAAATAGCTGTAGGTTCAACCTAGATTTTGGGAGACAGATTCATCTTCTCATCACTAATTAACTGGAAGAGGGGTATTTCTTACCTGCACATTATTTCATGCGTGAGCAGAACTCGGCACATTTCTGGGTTCTTGTCTTGGCCTTCATATACTATCGCCTAGAAATAAAACACATTTTTAGTTGTACATAAAGTTGAGTTTGGAGAAAATCAAAACACGCCACGGTAAGCAAAGGCTCAGTGAGTTACAAACCACAGCTCAAGCTAAAGAGACCCGGCATCTCCACCAAACCTGCTCCAAGACCTGCAGTTGTAAAACAACACAAGCTGAGTACAGCTAAATTCCCTCCTCTCTGTTGCACATCTCTCCAGCGGTGTGTAGGATGAGTTTTTTTAGTAGTCAAGACAACCACAATTTTCTTTTCAATTCAGAATAAAATATAAATCTAATAGCATTAAAAGGAAGGGAGGGGGGAAAGAAAGAAAGAAAAAATAAAGCCAGCAAGGCTTGGTATACTTTGGGTCCTATTCATTAAAAAAAAAAAAAAAAAAAAAAAAAAAAAAAGAAAAGAGAGAGCTCATGCATTTTTAATTACAAAAGCTGCACAGCCCAGGCATTTTCCTGGTAGCTCCTGAGAAAACGCCTGGGCCTGATTCTTCCCTTGAACCTCCTGATCCAGCGCTTTCCAGAGAGCACCTCCGGAGTTACAGGGATATAAATAAGTGAGGAGAAGGCCCTACCAGAGCAGAGGAGACCAAAACAAACAGAGGATCAACCGGCTTGAGAAATTTGACTCTGAGACAGCACAGGGAGAATCCTTTAAGCTAAAACTGTGGAAAGGCAGTGCGTTCACATTTCAAGAGGAGTCTACGTTCGCTCCCACCAGCAGCACCAGCAGCGAGGGATCGGCGTTACACACGAGCTGGGTTAGTGCTCACAGCCCCTGTGGGACAGGATTTCCATCTCAGCCCCACAGAGTCATGTTTTCCAGCCACCCCTGCTCCCAGGAACCAGCCCCCCAGCAGCAAAACAAGAGTGGATTTTCTTTTGCAACAGCAGCCTTTGCTGGCACTGAGGTTTCTAAATCTCACTCCAGAGCTGGGATTGGAGCCCCAGCCTTGGAGGGATGACCACCCCTGCATCTGAGCATCAGCGCTACCCTTGAGCTTGGTGTGACCTTTTCAGCCTCTAAAACACAGAGTTCAAAACGAGAAATCAGGGGGAAAAGACTCAGCAGGTAAAATGACATCTGAGATGGGTCTCCCTAGAGCTAACGATAAAATAGAGACTGAAATTTAAGAAGTGTGCTCTATGGATGAAACACATTTTAAGAAATGAGATCAATTTGAAATGGAAGCATGGAAAATACTGACAGAGAAGTAAGTTACCATAATATAGAATGAGCTGCTTTTCCAGTCCTTACAAATGTAACCCACGAAGGGTAAGAGGTGTGGTACTTCCAGACAGGGCACAAATCCCAAGACACACAAATCTGAAGAAGCATGCACTGACTCTTACACGATTTAAATGGCAACATGCAATATTAATATTATGCATTAGAAAATTACTTAATAATTCCATAAATAATATCAGAAATGGGCCTGTGTTACCTCTGGTAGTTTTAATTTTTTAACTTCAATTTTGCTCTGGGCCTTCCCCTAAAATCTGAGAGCCCTGAAGCTGGAGTTTTATAGCTGATGAAACAGAGGCTGCTATTAATTGCCATTAATGGGCCCAGAGTCTCACCTGGCTTCTGCCCCCTCATTTCCACCAGCGAGACACAACAACTGTGAACCCAGCACTGGGATAAAGGGGATGCACAGAAAGTCTCCCCAGCACAGCCACCAGCAACCCCCTGTCCCAGCTGGCACCCCCACCTTGAGCTACTTCCACATCAGTGCTCAAGAAAGATACAGATGGTTTGCTAGAAGCTTTGGAAAATGGAATTACAGGTATTGCAGCAGGAGGTGGGTCAAATTCAGAAGAGCCTCATGCCCAGCATTAAAAGGGAAGATAGGGAGAAGCTTCTTCCAGGCAAAGCCAGAGAACTGAAGTAACTGGCTGACACCTGGTGGGGTCAGTCAGCGGGGACATTGCAAAGACTCCAGAAAACCCCAGATCAGGTTCCACCTGGCAGTGAGACAGGCCAGGCAAGGAGGAAGCTCATGGCATTTGCTGGACTTCATCAAGAGTTAAAAAATATTCTTTCTCTGAGAATGCAGAGCAGGATGGGAAGGAGCAGATCTGCTTCTGAGGCCTTTAAGTGGGGACAAACACCTCCAGCCCCAGTCACCTCCAGACAATCACAATGGGAAGAGAGGGCTGCTAGACTCAGCTCGCTCTTCTAATACTTCCAAATATTAAAATAAATTTACCCAGCATGGGTTAGCTTGTTGCCAGTGGAGCCAAGGAAGCGCTAGAAACGACAAGCCAAAACGCAAAAATTTACTTTCTTTTTTTCCCCTGCCCTCTCTCCTCCTCTCCCCTTCCTGCTGCTGTGCTTACTTAACCTCCAGGTAGCTGCTTAAATAACTCAACTAAATAGCAATAATGAACGGGCAGAGTCAACACTGTGGTACATAATCACCTTGTCTGTTGTGTTTAGCATCAGTGATCCCTTCTTTGCGTGCATGACATTCTTCTGCCTCCCTCCACATTAAGGATTTGCTTCTCACTTTATTTGCATTCAATTATCCAAGTTTCACCCGTGCACATTTTGTTTCCTCCGCGTCAAACGCAGCTCCTCTCGCCTGCCCTATTCCTGCAGGAATTTCTAGGAAATTCTGGGAAACAGGAGGACGTGCTGGGCTCATCCCTGAGCAGCTCATCCCCATCTCCCCACTCCTGTTGCCCCAATTTACTTGTGAGAAGGGCCAACAGTTTGCCCCCATGAATGGCTGCCCGAGAGCCCTGCAGATACTCGACTGCCGCGCAAACCACTCCACTCTGAAGCATTAATTCTACAATTAGCTTCAAAAAGGAAACAGGAACTGCTAAAGTTTCAGATCGTTAGAGCTGCCAGAAGTATTTTTACAGGAAGGGTCTACTACGTTAGCGTTGTGAAAATGTTTAACTCTCGGATTTGAAAAGCTAGTCTTTTTAACAAAAAGTATCTTGAATTTTTTAAATAAATGACGCGGGATTCAAGCTCTGATGTTGGAACAGGGAGATCGTGTCGGGGTTCCCTGTCGCACCAACTATCGTCGTGATTTTGTCAAACAGGGACCACATTAATGAGAGACAAAGTGAAAGTTACAGTGCACGAACTTAGACCACAGCAGAGCTAAAAATACGCCTGCAGATACACATCAGAGTTGCACAACAAAACACCGGCAAAGGAAATGCAAAATTATAGACTTTGGGGTTTTTTCTTTTTGTTTACTTCAGGTCGTTTGAACTCGGCGGTGTTTCATAAGCACTTGAAAATAGCGTTTCTTCTCCCGAACAACTTAATCATTTCCCCACAAAATTTATCTTCCATTTTGCCAGCTGTTACTCACCCAAGTAACCTTCCTGCAAGAAGTCCCAGTGAGTAAGAATCACTCATGCACAAACGGGCTTCAAAATCAGGCCCCGAAAAATTAATGTCAAAAAATATAAGGCTTCCTCACTTCTATTTAAATAAATCTGCATAGAAGTTAAATCAAATTCAATTCACTGCTTAACAGCAAATAAAAATTACTACATTGAGCCCGTCACAGTCAACTACGTCCAAATATTCACCTAAACTTTTCAGTGACAGACCTCATTATTAAAAAAAAAAAAAAAAAAAGAAGAAATAAAAAATAAAAAGAAAGGGGGGCGATATAAAACTCAGGGCTACAGATCTCATTTAATCTACTTTTTCCTCCCTATAGACGCAGTAGGATAACGCAATAAAAGAATGGACAAACAAGCTGGAAAAATACAGAGACATATTTTGTCCTTAACCATTCCTGAATAAATCCAGATTTATGCTGGTACAAGTGAGGGCAGAATTGTCTCGTGGTGTCAGTTTGCCAGTCAAGCAATCCTGCTTTCAGAACTGGACGAAAAACAATCTTGAAGGAATGAGATCATGGTCATTATATTACTCAGTTATGTCATGGCCTTGATTTTAAAAGAGTAAGAGAAGGAGAGAAATCACCAGCGTGCATCTAAATCCACTTGCTTTCAGATTCCATCTGCCTCACAAAACAAAGTATCTCCCTCACAGAAAATAAAAGAGAAGGGAAAACTCATTAAAATTAGGGTCTTTTCCAAAACAGAACTAAAATGATTTGGAATGACGTTTACAGCTGTACACACAGGGAGAAAATAAAATCCTGGCCCCACCGAATTCAATAGGCGCTTTGCAATTGACTTCAGATGGGCCAGAATTTCACCCAGAGAGGATTAGGCTTGTATCCACTATATATCTACAGAGAAAATACTGGGAATTACATTTATTTGGCTTTGAATCCTTAACCCTCAATTACCCGAGGTTTTACCCCTTCCCCAGGCAAAACCTCAGCTCATCCCAGGGAGGTTTATCCCGGACCAGCAGCGCGGAGCTGGTCCCGGGGCGAGGACAGGGAGTTCTTGTTCTGCCTCTCCACACACATTTCAGAAGCATCTAATTATTTTATCCAGTCTCCCTCTGCCTTTGATTCACAGCCTGCTTATCGACGTATTCACACAAATTAAATAAATTTATCTCTCCTAATATGTTCATTTTTAATGGTTTTCAAACATTCACATGGAAACAGCTCTAGCGTAAATATCCCAGAACAAATGGCTGTATATTATACAGGAGGGAGCAGTTGGGCTGCCAGACTGGGAATGCACCAGGCCATCTGGCTCAGGCAGTCTCTCCAAAATCCTCAGCTTTGTTTTCACCCTCAGACTCCAAACAACACATTTTCCACTGTGATGAGTTTACATTTTCCCAAACACAGGTCCTGATCATGCATGCAAATTCCAAACTTCTCCATTCCTCTCTGTACAAGAAAATTAAAATCACCTGCGCTTCTGACATCTCACCAAAGGCACAAGAAAGCTGCTAAAATCTGGCTCAATGTAAACTTTCCCCGTCACAGGGGTTAGGTTTTGTTTTATGTTTGTGTGAAATTTCTCCAACTCTGCTGAGGCTCCTCTGAACTTATTGATAACATTTTTTTTTCCCATGCGTGTAGCTGCCAGAGAAGGGCCATGCCATGCACAGAATAGAGCTGATCAAATATCCGCAGACCTCAGAGAATGACAGACAAGTCAACAGAAAAACCATTTGCATCCAGAGTTATAGCTCTGAAAAAAAAAAACCCAAATATAAACAGGGTTTAAGTCTGAAGGAAGGATTTTTGACTCATGAGGGCTCTCAGCAATAGACAATAGCCAGCGAGCAAAACTTATGATTGTTAAGATGCCTGAGCCATATTAGCATCCGTTATATCTTATGGATGAGAACGGCTGAAGGAAAAATGGGTGGGGAACAAGTATTTCAGATTTATTTCCTCCATCTCTCCTAATAGTGAAATATCTCAACTTTATGAAAATACAGTCAAAGAAATAGAAGGCATCTCTCCTCCATAAACATATTAAAATCCTTTGAGTTGCCTAAAAACTCCAGTTTTATTAGAGCACACATATTTCACGTTTTGCAGGCAATTTCAAAATGCATCATTGTTAGAAGCAGATCTTCTGCGGGAGGAGCTGCTGCTTTATGGAAAGCAACAGCTCTAAAGTTCGGGGTCCTACAAGGTTTTAAGTGCTTTAGGAATGTGATCCTGACATAAAATGAGGTGCCAATATAACATAAAAGAAAATTTAATTAAGCCAGTATTGACACCGAATGTTGTTGCCTGAACTAGAAAGAACTCCTCTGCCACAGGAATGATTTTTGTGCAGCACTAACAATTTTCAAGTGACAGGGACACATTTCAGAAACTAACCGAGACCCCCGAAAGCCACGAAATTCCCATTTCACCCAGCACTTCTGCAGGGCCACCACCAAAGGCCAAGCACGACACCCCAAACACAACCCCAAATGAGGCACTCTGAGACCAATCCTGCCTGGGTTTCCCGTCTGGAAGTCCCACAGTCCCCATTCCCAAGGACTGAGCGTGCAGCCCCAGCTCCTGTCTGGGACAGTGCGTGCAGAGCTCATCCCACAGCCCAGCTCTGCCCTGGGATGCAGCTCCCAACACAACTCTTGGCTGCCTCAGTAGTGCCACTCTCCAGCCCCACTTCCCATCCTGCTCCACAGCTACCAGAGGAACACACGCACCAGGACTCAGAGATCCCCCTGTTCCACCCAGGACACCACTCTTGCTATGACTTTCTCAGCTGGGCACAGGCACACAAACAGACTCCTGACTTAGGCAGAGCAGGAACACTCAGGAGCAGGAATATCTCCTCTATAGAACATTACACAGCCCCCAGAATAGCCAAGCCCTGCCTACCTACTGCTATAACACGAGCTACTAATGGGACATTCACATTAAATCTCTGAGCAGCAATCCTATGCACAGAAATCCAGGTCTGATTTGCAGAAGGGCTTTTATTTTATCTTACGGAACTTAATAATCCGCAACCGAGCAAAACCTCGCAATTTGTAACTGTGACACAAAGAGAATATATTTAAATCTGAGCCGTTCATATTAAAAAATAATAGTAAAAAAATTAATATTAAAAAAAAAAAAGTCACTGATACTTTCCTGTACGAGCTGGGGAAACCTAACTCATTCAAGCTTTGCTTCTGTGGGATTTTTAATTTGCCACCAGAAACCTCAGAGTAGCTGTAATTTCAGTCTGGGAATTCACAATTATCGAGTGTGTGAATGTGCGTGTGTGAGGACTGAGCAGATACTTGCCAGCTGAAACGTGTACACTTCTGCAACAGTTTCATTTAAAAGTAATCATTTCATTATCCAATTTGTTCTGGGCGTCATGCATTAAAATACTACACCTTCAAGTAGACTGACAATATATATTTAACTTTCATTAAAAATTAAAGAATTTTCAGACAGTCTTTGCAATATTTAATTACAGTTTGATGATTTGAAAGTTACTTGAGAATCTTCTATATAATTCACTGTCATAAAATATAAATGATATATTCAACATTTGGGTGAGCTTCTGTCATGTGTTGTACTTCACTTCCTAATAAGCATTCAGTAACCGGCGCGATCCCAACTCTGAAATAATTTCACTTTTGAAAAGAAAGAATTAAAAAAGGAGAAGAAGGCGAACTCAGCGTCTGGCCCCCAAAAAAATTCGGAACGGCACATGCCACAGCTTTGACATGACAATGCCCTATTTTTCACAAGCAGTTATAGTCATGCCTAAAGAAACTACAGACATGAAATTAATATGTAAGCAAACATGTTTGCGTCTAAAACAGCCTTTTGCTCCCCGTTTTCTAATCTAAGCTCAGAGGGCTTTTGTTCTAAAATCCTCGCTTCTCAACCGCACTGCACTTTTCCCAAAATCTGTAATTTGCACTAACTTTGTTTTGCTAAGATTTCCTGAAATCAGACAGATTTTTTTCTTTCCTCCTCCTTCTTCATTGTGAACGTGCTTTAAAGCTACATGGTAGGTTTTACAAATAAACTGTATCTGGGTTTTTTTTTCCCCCTTTCTCTCCAAAGACCCTCTGATGACTTGATAATAATGAGAGACCAAGAGGTCAAACAGTGCCTTAGGATGAACTCTTCATATGCAAGATGCCTTTGTTAAGAAAATTATTTTGAATCCACTGCTCTCCATGAGTTCAGGGCTCTGTTTTCAACAGGATTATGACCACAGGCTTCTGCATTTCCGTAACGATAGGAAAGCTATTTAAAGATAATATTTATTGATAGCCTCTCTCACACGATCTACACTGAAATACACGAGCTCCAAAAGGACTAAAAAAGAGTTCATATATCAGGAAGATTTTGTTACTTTTAACACAAACTAACCAATTTGTGCCTGAAAACCAGGGAATGACATCAAACGCTTTCCAGGATTTTTTATGAAGTAGGGTGTATTGCTGCTGTTTTAATTCCTACAGGGAATGGGCTCTGTTTGGAAGTGCACAGTATAACAGAGTTCAGATGCACAGCGGATTGTCTAGTAAAATTCACCCAAGTTCCTTTTTTCTTTTTTTTTTTTTTCTTTTTTTTTTTCTTTTTTTTTTTTTTTTTTTTTTTGTTACTGTTGAAAGACAGTCTTCAATAGCAGGAAAAGATGTTTTGGGACCATCAAAGAGAGTTTTGTAAAACAAACTCAGCCCTTAGAGCTTTATGTTTTGCTGTAGAAAAGAAATCCGAATACAAGCCAAGAGTTTTGTCCCTGCAGACAACATACAAGGACTGACATTTCCTAGCGTACAAAAAAAAAATCCTTAATGTTTTTCTTAAATAAAATTTAAGAATTTTCTTTAACAAGTAAAACAGATTAGGAAGGGAAGAAACATATTTTAAGGATGAAAAGGCTCAAAAGCGATCTCAACTATTCAAAAGAAACATATTCTGAGAGAAAAATATTCTAACAGGAGCAGCAAAAAAAAAAAAACAGAGGAACAATTAAAGAAGGGGGGAAAAAAGAAAGGAGAAAAAATCGATTTGCTCAGATAATCCCTTTGTAAAAAATACTGCGTTTAAACAGAAAAATATTTTTTACAGGTAGGCACGCGCGTTATTACTCGGTTTGGGAGGTTAAAGAACAAGCTGAAAACGAGGATTAATCCACTGACAAGTCCTGCTGCCCTCCCCGAGTCCGACATCGAGCTCGCCGCTGCCCGCGCCGCGATTCTGGGGTCTATCCCGACATGCGAACCGTGTCGCGATACAAGCGCTCCTCCTCCGGCCGGCGGCAGCGCCCGGAGCGCCCGAGCCCCGAGCCGGGGCAGCGCCTTGTGCCGGCGGCGCTCGGGGGCCGCCGGAGGCCGGAGGTTAATTCTTATTAATTAAGCGACAAAACTCTCGGCAGCCCTGACTGGGACGGCTGGGAGGATCGCCTGCGGTTTTTGCTCCAGCCGCGGGCAGGGTCCCGCGGGGAGCCCCTGGCCGCCCCGCAGCCGGTCGCTGGCCGCAGCGGGAGCGGGGCCGTGGCCGCGGGAGGCGGCGGTGGCTCCGTCCCGGCCCCGCCGGGCACAGCGGCCCCGCCGCGGGGGCGGGATTCGCCTCCCGGGGCCGCCCCGACGGCTGCCATCCATCCCCCCGCTCGGCGGCCGCCCCGCAGCACCCACCTGCTTGGTCATGGAGTCGATGAGCCGGACGTAGAAATCCTGCTCCGTCCTGATCCCTGAAACAAGGCAGAGGCGTGAGGAGCGGAGCGGGGACGGCCGGCGGCAGCGAGCCGGGGCTCGCCCGAGGGCTCGGGCCTGCCGGGGCCGCCCGTGTCCCGGCACAGAGCGCGGGGAGCGGAGGGGAACCGGGAGAAGCCGGGCGCTGCCGGGCCGTGCGGCCGCGGAGGCGGCGGGGCCGACCCCGGGGGCTCCCAGCCCTTACCATTGCTGTAGAGCAGCTGCAGGCGGTAGTGGATCCCGTTGTTGGTCTTTTCGCTGTTGGCTTCCTGAAGTCAAAGACGACACGGGAGGCCGGAGGGAAAAGGAAAACAGTATCAATGAAGCTTCTCCATCACTCGCACGCCGGGTGTCCCCGGGGTTGGATGGGGCAGCTCTCAGCCCTCTCCCTTGCCCCGGGCATAGCGAAGGATCAAGGGACACCCCTGCCCCATCTGCCCTCCGGGACACGGGAAGACTGAGGCGCCCGGGAGGCTGCCGTGGCTCCCGGGACGAGCCGGTGTCGCGGCCCCGGGGGAGCGGAGCGGGGAGGGCCCCGGAGAGGCGGCCGAGCCCCCACGGGGTGTTAGGGTACTCACCTTCTCCTTCTCCACGAAGCCCACGAAGGCGGTGCGCTCGATCTCCACGGGCTGCCCCTGCCGGTCGTACAGAGCCAGGACGAAGTGGAAAAAGTTGGACTTCCTCAGGTTGGAGGGCGGCTGCTTCTCGAAGTGAGCCCGGGCCAGACCCACTCCGCTGGGACCAGAGACACGCGGGTTAGCGGCGGCTCCGACGACGCGGCCTCCCGTCCCCCCCAGCCGCCTCCCCGGCCCGTGCCTTCCCCCGCCGGGACCCGGCTGGGCCCCCCCGGGCCAGAGCATCCCTCCCTCTCCCGAGCGGCCCCGGGGCTTTTCCCTCCGGCCACGAAGAAAGAAACACTCAAACTCCGAACCCCGCCGAGCCCCGACCCCATCCCGTCCTGCGGCGAGCCCGAAGCCCCCAGCAGACCCCCAGCCCGGGCCCGGTACCCACCAGCCCTCCCCGAGGGCCGTGCCCGCTCGCAGCCGGCCCTGCATGGCGGGGCAGCCGCGCTCAGAGCCGCCGGCGCTTTGCCCCGCGGAGCAGCATCGGTCCTGCCACTTCTCAAACTCGGCTCGGAGCTGTCACACCAGCGCCCATGTGCCTTATCTTGGGAGCCTTTCCTCCCGCGCCGGAGCGGTGGGTAAACACCGAGCCCAGGAGACAACTTCAAATATTTCAGGGTTGTCCCTGCAGAAACTTTCCCTTCCTTAGAGGGCTCCAAAGGGAGGGGTGCGGGGCGAGGTGGGAGACACCGGGAGATGTCAACATTAAACTGATGCCGGCTCCAGGGCTCAAGCTGCGAATCCAGCATCAGGGTTTGGTTCGTGTTTGGGTTTGTTTTGGGATTTTTTTTCGAAGGGAAGAGGATGGGAAGAAGGAGAAATAAGAGAGAAAACGAGGCTGGGCGCAGCTTCGCCAAATCCATCTTACATTTGGAGGGATTTCTTTTTAAAAATCTGAGATAAATGGCAGTGTTTTTACAAAAGGACATCAAATTAAATTTCTCCTGGAGTACGCTTTGCAAACTACCTACTTATCGGAGGAGAAGAAGGGGAGCTGCTGATTCTGACGAGAATAGGAAAACGAGGTAGAGAAATATATTTTGGATACATCCGTGCACAACTCGCTGCTTTCCGGAGGAGGAAAGTGTCATTTGAAGATCATAAGACTAAATCAGCAGCAAACATAGTTTTGAAAACTCCTTCCTCCGAGCGAACACAAGGACCCAGAGTGATGAAACCTACCTATCCGTACCTAGCGAAACTCGCCACTTCCTTTATTGTTGTTATCATTATTTAATAAAAAGTCATTCCTACGGGACAATAGGGATAAATATTTAACTGGCGACATCTACGCGAAACTCACTGCCGGTAGCAGAGCTCCAGAGCCGGGTTTTTGTTGGCGCGGGGGGGAAAGGCGCTGCGGGCGGGGAGCGCCCCGGGGCGCGGAGCGGGGCGCGGGCGCGGAGCCTGCCTACCTCTGAGCGGCCGTGCTGGCGTCCAGGACGCCGGCTCCCTGCATCCACGTCCGCACCGCGTTCATCCCCGCGCCGAGGGGCTCTTCCTTCATGCTGCTCCCACTCCGCTGGATGCTTTCCTGAATCCCAAACATGAATCAGAAACAACAGCGCAAATCTTCCTTCTTTATTCAAATTTTTTTTAAAAAAAGTGATAAAATCGCCAGACGGACTGTTATATGTGGGGTTTTTTCTTTTTTTCTTTCTCTGGTTTTTTTTTTTCTCTCTCTCTCTGCAGCTGATCGCTGGAATCAAAGCAAGTCGGAGAAAGCAAACACAGGCACGCACATTAAAAAAAAAAAAAAAAATCCAGAGGCAATCAGAGCCCGGTTTTGTTGCTGCTGTTTGCTGCGTGTGCAGTTTGTTTGGGTGCTTGGAGGGGCTGGCGGGGTGCTGGGGGCTGGTTGCAGCGCTCGCAAGCCGGAGGAGTACTTGAAGTCCCTTTTGTATGAAGACACCCCTCGGATGGCAGCAGGCAAAAAAAAAAAAAAAAAAAAAAAAAAAAAATCTCAGATGGCAGTTTAAGAAACAATAGGACGAACGGGAGCTGCGGCAGGCTCTGCTACATCAAGTGTCATTTTCCAGTGACAAGAGAGGCAAGTCCCCCCCCTTCTCCCCTCTCTCTTTTCTTTCTTTCTTTTCTCCCTCTTTCTTCTCTCCTCTCCCAGCCGAAGCGCTCTCCGCTCCTCTCCTCTCTCCTCCCTCCTCCAGCCGCGCAGGAAGCGAGTTGCCGGAGCCGGGCGCACGCCGGGAAGGGAGCGAGAGGGGCGCACCCGCGGCGGCGGCGCGGACGGACGGCCGGAGGGAGACCCTGGGGCTCCCCGTGCCCCCTCCCTCTCCCGCAGCGCCGGGCGGACTCGCCGTCTCTCCCTATGGGAGCCACTTTGACTGTCCCCGCCGCCGAACACGAGCCCCGCAGCCCCGGCGGGCGGGGGGCGGGCCCGCCGCGGACACGCCCCCTCATTTGCATCGCGTCACCGCCCCGCCCCCGGGCCGCCGCCGCCAATGGGCGCCGGGAAAGCGCCCCGGAGGGGGCGGGGTCACGCCTCCCTCATTAGCATAGCCCCGCCCCCGGCGCGGCCGGCCCGGGGGAAAGTTGCCCCGGAGCGCCCGGGGCGGGCCCGGCGCAGCGCGGCCGCGCCTTTGTTCGGCGGCCGTGCCCCGGAGCGCCGCGGGCCGCACGGGCACCGCCCCCGCAGGGGCTCCCCCGGTCCCCGCACCGAGCCCCCGGGGCCGGCCCTCGGCAGGAGGGCTCCGCACAGCCCGCACAGCCCGCACAGCCCGCGGCCGGCACCGCTGCGTGCGGGGTGGCCGAGCCCTCCCCGCTCCCCGCGGGATCCGCTGGCAGCGCCAGGCTGCCCACCCCGACTGCCCAAAGCTGGGGGTGCCCGGTGCCCCAGCCCGGGATTGTCCCTCGCTGGGAACGCGTGTGGGGCAATCCCCGGCCGCAAAGCCCCGCTGCAGCCCCGCCGCTCTGCCCGGCTCCTGCCCCGCGCCCGGCACCGTGCGCTGCTCCGCGCCACGAGCACGCGATTTCCGAACAGGACGGTTCGCGGAGAAAGTTCTTTCTCCTTTTTTTTTTTCTTTTTTTTTTTTTTTTTTTTTTTTTTTTTTTTTTTTTTTTTTTTCCTAGGAAGTCCGATTTTTGTTTTCCCAGGGAAAAATATGAATTATAATAAAACCAGTTCCTGTCCTCGCTAGGGAAAAGCCGGGCCGGTTGCGCGGCCGCCGAGAGGGCGCAGTCCCGCATCTCTCCGCCGGCTCCCCGACCCGCCGCTGTCCCCGCATCACCCTCCATCCCTCCATCCTTCCCCTGCCCAAGTCGCTCCGCGACTGAGCCGCTCCCGTCTCGTCTCTCGCTCGGGCTCTTGCTGCGGAAGGAGCTCTCGGTGCCGGCGGCCTGGGTTATGCCTCCCTAAACACAGGCTCGCCCATCTTCGCACATACAATGAAACAAAACCCTGCGCATCCCGGCACGCCGGGCTCCTCGCCCTCTCCACGGCGATGTCACACCGCGGAGGCTCCGGCGAGGGTAACCTCGGAAGTGTCAGGGCTATCTCTGAATTGCTGCTGTGTCCTTCCATGCCCCCGCTCCCCGTTCAGAGGTGCGGGAGATGCTGCCCCGGGAGATGGAGGAGCAGGAGGCTGCTGCCCGCTCCTTCCAGGGCTGCAGAGCCCCGCAAAGAGCAGCGGAGCCCACTGGGCTGCATCCACCAGGCAGGAGCCGGCTAAGGGCCTGGAGAGCAGCCGGACCAATCTACCAGCAGCACTTTACAGCTCCAGAGGCACCCCACGGCAGCCCGACAACTATACAGGACCCTCTCTCAACCACCTGTACATCACTTTGTGTGGCACAGCCGCCTGAACCCACAGCTAAGGCTGAGGAAGAGAGCTCTGACTCCAAAGCAGGCACAGAGCCCGCTGCCAGCATCTCGCTGGCACTGAGAAACTGCCCCCGATCCTTGGCTTTAGGCGAGTCCACACACAAAACACCCTCATTCCCAGCATCCTGCATCCTCACACAGGAACTGTCACAGACAGCAAGTGTTCACATTCCCTGAAGATGCCATTTGAATCTCGACACGATGCTACTGTGTCATATCTCAGGGAGATGTGGAAGAACACGGACACACAGCCACACATGAATATTTACGCCATAGGTATGGCACAGGAGCAGTTTGGCTTCTGCAGAGCTCCGGCTTATTGGGCTTCCTCCGGCTGCTGCTGCATCAGTTGTATCATATCCAGCCTAAATGCCTCCATGGTGAGATACATTCTGCAATTAAAAGCTATTTGCACCTGCACTGATTGCTCCTTTCCCAGGGCAAGGATCTGCCCAGGGAGGAATAATGCATTTGAATCAATATACTGAGCAGTTGGCAGATTTCGCCCTTCAAATCTGTTCAGGGGATCAGGGGACTGTTTCCATGCTTTTTCCAGGATGCTGAAGGGAAAAGCATCCCAGCTGCAGTCTGAGGGCAACTCCACCGGGCAGGAACAGCCAGCCACGACAGTAACAGTGACAAGTGCTCTGCTGTTTTCCTCCTTATACAACATTTGTGTCTCTGTGCCCAACTCAGGGAGCTGTGGCTGAAGGCTGGGGGGAGATGCCCCACCTGGGGCCTAAGGGTAGTCTCAAAGCCACTAAATAATTCCTATAAGGAGGAAAGAGTTAAACACTGACTCGACCCCCACAAGAGGAGTGTGAAAGAAAAGCAGAAGGGAAACAGGGAGGGGGTGAGAAAGTCAGGACTTCGCAAAAAAAAAAAAAAAAATTAAAAAAAAATTTTAAAAAATCAAGAGAGCTGGCAGCAGGCAAGGAGACTTCTGTGCTCCATCCACCTCACAGAGGCCGATCCTGGGGCTTTGATTTTAAAGAATTCCTAGTTGCCTTTAGCATTCACTTTCTGCTCCCTGCCTGGGCCTGCTCCCTGGACCAGCAGCACACAGATCACTGCCAGGCTCTCCATGAAGCTTATTCCTGTGGAAAGCTGTGTCCATCCTTCCTTCAGCATGGCAAACAGAGCTGGAAAACTCTGCACAGCCTGCCACAGGGGAACCCTCAGTGCTGGGACTTCACTCTTGTGCTGCAGAAACAAACCAGGGCGTGCTGCAGCGAGGGCTCCCTGCAAGCCCGAGTTAAATGCTCTCTACATTCAATACAGAATAAAACACACACACAGATGCACAGGCTGTGATTTGCTCCCAGGGTGGAGGAAGCTCCCAAAGTGAGAAAGAGAGGCAGGGCTGAGCCATGGGTTTTGCCCAGCAGCACAAAGCCAGGAGCTGAGACTTTGCAGCACGGGCAGCTCACAGACAGGACTGGGACATGGTCACAGTGTCCCTGGTCGTGACAGATAGCAGGGATGGAAGCAGCGGAGGAAAAGGCTGGCCCTGCCTTGCTCATCCTATGAAGGAAAAAACAGGGTTCCTGGGGAACAAGTGGTTTTGAGGCCTTTGAACAAGGGGCCATGGAAGGAGACCTCACTCTGGAGGATAAACAACTTCTGTGAGGCAGGAGAAAGAGTTCCCAGAGCACAGGAGTTCTCTTACACAGGGAGAATAGCTTGCCTTGACACCATTTCCAAGTGGGCCCAAGGCCCCTCTCGCCTCTGACCTGGAGTTTATCCAGGACAACTCCCTCCTCCTGCCTCCAGTCCCTCCTCTCCTGGGCTCCCAGCACAGCGGGGACAGTCAGCCCTTGCTTCCCTCTGCCCAGACCCCAAGGGAGGGAAGAAGTAGTTGGAAGTGGGAATTTCTGAGAGAAAAGCCTTCTGGCCCCTCGTCCCTGACCTTTGCAGCTGGATGAGGCCCCCCCAAAGGGACCACACTCCTTCCTGCCCTTCTTGGGAGAAGGCAGAGGAACAACAGACCCATGACAATGGGGGGAAAGGGAAGAGCAGCCCCTCCTCTCCAGGTGGGACTGAAAGAAGAGCACTCAGGTGTTCAGCACATGCCTGCACTTTTCTGAGGGTTTGGAAACAGTTCACTCCTGAAGTCCCCAATGAAAATGTTTTTCGTAAGTATTTTCCTTACTGGCTCCGGTGTCGATCCAAAGACTGTCCATCCACAGATAAATCCAATGTCTGCCTTGGCAGGTAATGACACTATTCAGCTACTTGGGGTGCTGTATTCTTCCTACCTGGCTAGCTCCTGGGGAGAAGAAGAGAAAAAGGCTCAGAGAACTGGGAATTGGGATGAAACACTCTGACTGAATAGAACAGTCCTGTCCAGGAGAGAGCCTGGATGCCACCAGCAGAGGACCTGATGGTGATGCTGATGGTGACAGTGATGGTGACAGCATCCCACTTTCACCCCTGCTACATAAAAGAAGCAGTAGCAGCTGACCCAGATGGAAAGGTTTCATCCAGGAACTTCCTCCTCCTGCCTCCCCTGGGGGGACTCCTGGGTTGCCCCTGGCTGGGCTGGGGTGTCGGGGCTCCTCTCCAGGGCGGGTTCAGCACTGAGGGTGGGAAGCAGCGAGTGCTGAGCGGAGAAACTGCTTCAAGAGCCGGGGGATGGGGGAACCCCCCTCGGGCTGCCTGAGGCAGCAGCGAGAGGCCGGCCGAGCCAGCTCCTCGGAGGGAGGATGAGGAGGATGCGGCGCCCCAAACTCAGCGCCCCCCATTACTGGCCAGGACAGGAGCCCCCTCCCCGGGGGCGAGCAGAGCTGTGGAGTGACATCAGGGCTGTCCCCCGGGGGGCTGCACGGAGGGGGGGCACAGGGAGGGAAGCGCAGCTGCGCTGGCAGCCCGGGGAGGGGCTCGGGGCCCGGGGAGGGGCTCGGGGCGGGTCCCCCGGTGTCCCCCCCGTGTCCCCCCGGTGTCACCGACACCCGGCAGTGGGGGGGCGGTGTCCGCGCCGCGTGCCCACAGCGCCACCTGGCGGCCGCGCCGGGAACGGCACCGCGGGACGGGGACGGGAATGGGAACGGGAATGGGAACGGGAATGGGAACGGGAATGGGAACGGGAATGGGAACGGGAATGGGAACGGGGGCGAGCCCGGGGAGGGGTCCCGGGGGGAGATCCCCGGGGAGCAGCATCCCAGGGAGCGGGGATCCTTAGGGGAGATCCCGGGGGAGGGGGATCCCATGGAGAGGGGATCCCTGGGGGGCGATCCCGAGGGATGATGATCCCATGGGAAGCTCGGTCCCGAGGGTGGGAGATGCCCGGGAAGGGGGTCTCGAAGAGCGTCGGTCTCAGGGAAAAGGTGATCCCGGCGGGACGAACCCCGGGTGGGAAGGAGGTGAGATCCCGGGAGGGACCGACTATCCCGAGGTGGAACATCCCGGCAGGACGGCGGTCCCCTGGAGCCGTCCCGAAGCGGGGCAATCCCGAGGAGATCATTCCCGGGGGAAAGCGGCTCTCACAACCCGCAGCCCCGCTATCCCGGCACTATCCCGTTCCCGTTCCCAGCTCTGACAGCAAACGCTCCTCTGAGCACGGAGGTGCAGCCCCCAGGTCACCCAGGTTAGTTGTGGATGCTCAATCCCTGGGAGTGGTCAAGGGCAGACTGGGTGGGGCCCTGAGCAGGATTTCGGTTCCCTGCGGTCCTCACGTAGCCTTGCCATCCATTCAAGCCTGCTCTGTGTTTATTCGTTTATGATGGCAGCCGCTGGACAGATTACAGTTATTTTATCGCACAAAACCTTGCTATGATTTTTACACAGTGAGTTCAGCAAAGCATTAAACATCTAATCAGCTGCTGTTGGCTTCAGGGAGAGGTGAGTACGTGTCTCCCATTGAAGAGTGAAGGGAGAAATCCAGAGGCAGGCACTCCCTCCCTCTGAGAGGATGAGTTTAAGCATATTACATGGAATGGATTTAAATACCTACTAAAGTTGTCACACGCTTTGCTGAATCAAGACTGAATATTATCAGAAGTGTTTAAGTGGCTCTGGAATCTATATCTCCTTTTAAACACTTTCATAAACTCTGAGGACTTTGCATCTTGGGATTTCGACTTAAAGGTGCACAAGCTCTTTTGAAGGGTGCCCTCCAAAACCCCAGGCAATTTCCCAGTTGGGGAATTGGATATTCAATACTTGCTGGGTTACAAGCGTGAAGATTTCCATGTCTAGGACTGGATTGTTCAGGATTTGGCTGCTCTTTTTGTGCTGACCGTTTGGAAATCTGTTTCCACTGCCATTCCTGTAAACATCAGAAGGTCCTGTGACTTCAGCAGAAGCAGAACTAAGTTCATCATCTGGCTCAGAATTCTGCCTGGAGCCACAGGCATACCTTTGAGCAGTGAGATTTTACCAGAGCACAGCATAGGAGTGCATTGGGGTTTTTTTTAAGTTAAAGATACAGAGAGACATCTGCATTTATACTGAATTTCCAGAGCTTTGGACAACTTGAATTTCAAGTCCTGGTTTTGTTGATCCAGATCAGGGGATTTCTTTGTTTTCATCTTTGTCCAGGCTCTCTGTCCCTCAAGGCAGACCAAAGACACTCACCTGGTTTTTCCTCATGTGCCTTCTCAGCGCCTTTTGTTAAAAACAACAAACCTGTGTGAAAAAGAAAAGTTCTGGTAAAGGGACAACTGGACAGTGCTGGTTACACAGGAAGGAAGGGAACTCATTGGGAACTCTGGGTTATTTTGTGTTAGAAAGTTTAAAAGTTAACCTGCTAAAAATATGCATTTTAGCAGAGGTAAAGCACCTTTAAACATTCTTACACATGGAAATATTTTTGGAAGTTGCTGTTCACTAACCCTCGGGTGAGGAGTGAGACATCGTGGTCCTTAGTGAAGCTCAGCTCCTGCTGACTTTGCCCAGGAAAGGGGCAGCCTCTCTGAGCAGGCATCTGTGTGCACGAGTGTTTGCTCCATATGCACACACATCCATTATGGATGACACACAAATGCTGCTCCTGCCTATGGCAAGGCTCACATCCCACTGATCTCACTGCAGGGCTTAGGAAGTGAAGCATTCAGAAGCTTCCCAAAATGTGTTACAAAATGATGTATGGAGAAACAACTTCCTCCAGCACATGAAACAAAGTCATTGTCATGGCATGGTGAAGGAAGTGTTAAACAGACACAGCAGCAACACTGGAGCTGGATTCAAGCCAGAGTATTTCAAACAACTTGTAAAAAGTTCACTGATTTTTTTAATGACTCCACCTGGCCAGAGCAGGACCTCTGGTTTATGTGCCTTCCAGAAGATATGCTGCAAGGGGAGTGTGTCTGAGCTGATATGAATCAAGCCGGTTCCTCTAACATCGCGTTGGTCTGGAATAGCTGTTGACCTGATGGAGTGTTAATGGGAACATTTATTTGTTTCTTTATCACTACAAAGATGTCATATATACTTACCCTGCTGCTGCCACTGTTCCCAGAGGGCTGTCAGCACCAGAGCCATTATAACACGACTGCCAGAGGTAATTTTTTTTCCCCCTCACACATTATTTCTTCGAATGATTCTGCGAAGAGAGAAAGAACTCGGATACAAAAATTGCTGGTAAAAGAACAGTGCAGTGTGATGTGAGGCAGAGAAGCTTTCCTAAATGCCTGTCAGTCTCTGCCTTTATTGCTTAAAGAGAGGAGCACAGGCACAGCCTGGATCTGTCTCGGCACAGGGGGTGTGTGCTGTGCCTGGCATTCTGAGGATGGGATTTGCCACTGGAGCTCTCCAGTTCATGGGGACAGGTGACAATTGCATGGCCTGTGGGACCAGGCAGCTGCCCCATGCACTGCACCCCAGCTTCATATTTCTTCAAATTTCTCACGTGAGAGCACAAAGACTCTACCCAGAGTGTTTTGGTGGTACAATCATCAGTGAATAAAAATTAGGCAGAAGCCCAACTGCCTTTTACCTGCGGAATAAAAACAGTCCCATCGCATTTCATTTGTGTCACGCCGTGACTTGACAGTTTAAGGAAATTGCTAATGGGACCTTTTACTGCAGGGTCAGGAGTTCAAACCTGGCTCTGTCAGTAATGACCAGCAGCATCTGATGAATGTTTGATGACGTGAGATGAAAATATGGGTCTCAGTCCATTTATCAGTAGGAAAACCCTTCAACAGCTCGATCCCCTTCAAGCTAATCCCAATAGAAAAGCCAGCGAGGCTGGAGTGGGAATGAGCCTCTCCACAGCCCTACAGTAGATCAAGGTCAGGATGGGGCCATGCAGATGGAAAAGCTTAGAGCAGAGAGGGCTGGGCAGCACCTTTCTGTGCATAAACAAATCTACTGCTTAATGCACTGAAATACTCCCACAGCAGCTCGGGATGAGAGAGCCAGATCCGGGATTGTTCTCAGAGGGACAATGATCCTGGCACGAGGGGGGAGATGCAAACATCGGGAAATCCGGGATCAAGAGCTGCCTGAAACTAGTGCCAAAACTCAGGACTTCACGATTTTGCAAGCTGAGAAGTTCTACTTGAATTTCTCGATATTATAACACCACTGTAAAGTTGAAACTCAAATATCAAGGCAATGGGTGAGGCGTAAGTAAATGTCCTTTTAAAATGTCTTTTTTTTTTTTTTTTTTTTTTTTCTGAGAACAGAAAAAGAAATTTTTTGCCTGATTCACTACTTCCCAAGCTGTCCCTTGCTCTCAAAAAATGTAAAAGCATCCCTGGCAGAATTTGGCAAAGTGCTGAGAGGCAAAGGCTGAGTCTGAGCAAGACACGCCGGTGCCCTGCAGAGCCCAGCCCGCCTCAAACGGAGCCCAGGTGCGGATTTGGGACGAGTCTGTAACACACACGTGCAAGGTCCTGCTCAGCATCACTTCCAGAACCAACTCTGCAGCCTCCTGAGCTCCCTCGGCGCTGCTCCCGGAGGATTCAGCCCCGAGCCGCAGAAGGGGATCGGTACCCGCGGGATGCTGCCCCATCCCGGGATGAAGCCCCGGGAGAGATCCGCAGCCCTGGTGTTTGGCAGAGGTTTCCCAGCGGTTCGGAGGGGAATGAAAAAAGCCGTGAGGGCCATCTGCTGGGAGCGGGGAGGGCATTCCGCTCCGCCTCGTTGTTCTCCGCACTTTGGCTAATCCCAGCTGCAGGGACCACCGGCCGGATTCTGAAATAAAAAAAAAAATAAATAAAATAAATAAAATTGGGGAATGCTGGAGGGGCCGCGGTGGCGTCATTTACATCAGTAACACGCCTGGCACCTAAAAATATCCTCTTTAAGGGAATTACACGTCTGATGAGTCTGTCAGCAGGAAACACAACGCGCTCTGCCAAGTGTAAGTGGTGGAGGAGGCTGCTGGGGCCAGGGGCGGGTGTGCGGGACCCGCAAAAACACGGGGGCAGCGGCTGCACAGCAAACACCTCGCAGCGATGGGAAGTCTGGAGCCTCAGGGGGCAAAAAAAAAAAAAAAAAAAAGGTTCCCCGGCGTCTTTACAGAGGTTTACAGAGTCAGAGCAGGAGTGGTTTTCTGCCCAGGAAAGCTCAGCACTGACTCACCGAAATCAGCAGCCTCCAGACCTTTGTAGCTGCGAGGGTAGAAAAGAATTCTCTAATTTTAGTGGTTTCCCCCATCTGTATGACATTTCTGCATAAGACTCTATTCCTGTTCATCTTTACACTTCCTGGGATTTGATCCGTATTGATCCACATGTGCTTCCTTCCAGGATTTTTTAAGGCTGCAGAAATGACAATTTCCACACTAGTTACAAAATAATTACCCATAATAATTTAATAATGAGCTTTCCCTTTAAATTATTAACATAGGTAGCCAAGAAAATTGTCAATTTTAACAAGTTTAAATTCAAATGATAAATGCCAAATCTGTGTTAAATGAGACCAGCAAATTAGCAATTAAAATATTTATGCAAGAAGGCAAAAGATATTGTATTCAAGGAGCTGCGGAGCAGGCTCCCATCGGAGTGTCAGACAGTGGCCTGTGTTTGTACATCCCCGTTTTAAAACCCTCTGCAAAGGGAAGAGGGGAAAATATCTGGCCCCATAATTGCAGCTGGACAGTGTTGACTGGCATCCAACGGGGTTTCACCAGAGTCCAAGCAACTCTCAGAATACCCCTGGGTTATACTGAGCAGAAATCCTGACCCAAATGAAATTATTTCCGTCATACAAGTCGTTATCTCTGGGAATCTCTAAAGGAAGGAATTACCTTTGTGGCCCCTCAGAGAACTTTGTCATCAAGAGTAGTCAACTGTGCTGGTTTTTAAGCAAGGGGAGAAAAAAATGCATTTCAAGCTAAAAGAAAAGTACCAGTGTCAAAGCAGATTTCTGATGCCCTGTGAATGTAAATCCCAATTTTCCAGTAAACTCGGCAGTGGATCAGCACCATGAAATGCACCAGAGCAGCTCAGCTCACGGTTTTGGTGGTGAAGAATAACAATAATAGGAATCATGGTAATAATATTATATTAATAACGGTAATAATCGTCATAATAGTAATAATAGCTATAATCGTCGAAGTAGTAGTAGTAATAGCAATATTATATACATAATACATCTTATAGCAATATTATATATATATTTTTTTATATATATATATACACGAATACGTATATATATACATATATACATATACATATACATATAAATGAATGTCCTAGCGATATTCTGTCCTTTACCCTGTCCAAGTCCCGGCACAGCCCGAACTGGCGGAGCCGCTGCCGCCGCTCCCGGGGCCGGTCCCGCAGTGCCCCGCCGTGGCAGCCGCCGGCACCGGCTCCCACCCTCCTCCTCCTCCTCCTCCTCCTCCTCCGGCTCCAGCCTCTTCCTCCTGCTCAGCTCTGTCCCCGGAGACAGGAGCCAGCCCTCCGGAGCGCCCAGGAAAGCGGAGATTCCCTGCACGGGGAGTGACTTCATCCAGGTGTTGGCAAAAGCATCTTCAGGGCGGGTGTAGGAGAGCCGGGTGCTCAGAGATGATGCGCGGAGGAAAGTTTGATCTCAGACCCAGAAAGAACATCAGAGGAGAAAGAACCCATCAGCCAGCACTGCCCAATCCCCCCAAAACACACGAGAAGCACTCGTGTCCAAAACCAGAGGGAACAACTCCAGACCCATCAGTGCACAGACAGACTCACCTGATAAAACCCCAGGAGAATGAAACTTGTGTTTTCTGTTCACAGCAAGGCTGGGGAGAAGAGGCCCGTTTCTTGGTGAAAATATTTCTGATAGTGAACCCTCCCTGCCACGTGTGACAGGTAAACACAGGGACAGCCCAGAGCCCCCAGCTGCACCCACCGAGCTCAACAAGGAGCTGACACACTCTCTTAAAAACAATATTTAAGCACATCAAAGCACAATGAAGAATTCTAGTAATACTCCACCATTGTGTTTGAGGTTGTCCCCCACGGATTGTTTCCTTCCACCTGTGCTGGGGGAGATCACTGCCTTTGACCAGATCAGCTGCACTCCAAACTCAACCACATCCATGCAAAGACTTTTATCTCCAAAACAAGATGCATTTTAGCAGGTTAACGTTTTTCATTTTTCTTTGCTTATCAACACGTACTTTCTAACACGGAGGGCCTATGAGAAATTAATTTCCATCTGAAAACAAACAAGGGCTGAAAACAGTTTACAAAGGAACCCATCTTTCAAGGACATTTCCTTTTAAATTGCACAATGTGGCTCTTAGCAAGGAAAATAAATAAAACTTAATCTCTCTGCATTCCAGCTGGCATTTTTTCCCCAAGCTAGAAGCGAACAATCAATTTAAAGAAAACCCAGACTATGGTCAATTAAGAAACTGTATATCATTTCATTTATAAATACCAGATATCTATTCAATTGATTATTTTAATCCAATTAAGCCAGTTTTACATTTTAAAATTCCTAGGAATGAAGTAATTTATCCACATTGCAGACCTGGGCTTTTCACATCTGTTGCTGCAGAATTCTGCAGCTCGTCTGGTCTTTGGCTGTGCTATTAGCTGAGAGTGTTTCAGCTACCAGATTTATTTAAGGATGTGGATTGTAAGCCTCCAGGAAACGGCAACTACTGGGGAAATTTGTGTGTAATTACTTGTAAAACAAAGAAATATTTTTTTCTTTTTTTTCTTTTTTTTTTTTTTTTTCTTTTTCTTTTTGGGTTGGTTATGTATTTAAATTATTTTTTTTACTGTGACTTCTCCAGCCAGGCTGGTCTCCTTTAGGTTTGTTTTGTGTATGTGTCAGGGTGTTCTCTGGGTGTTGTTTAATGAGCACCCAGCTCCTGCTTCTCTCCCCTTCCCAACCTCCCTTTTCCTCCTGACTCTGTCATCTTCATCCTGCTCACCTCTGCCAGGGAAAAGGAGAAAAACCCTCTGGAAAAATACCTATGGGCTTCTGGGGAAGTTGTAGAGAGCTCACCAAGTCTAGCAGGCAAGCTTTTCCACTAGAAGTGTTTGTTTTCAAGAGCACAACCAATACCTTAGAGTCACAGAATGAATTTGCTGCGTGGTTTATCAGCTGGATCATAACTTCCTTTAAGAAAAGGGATGGAATTTCCCTGGTCAGGCTCTCCACACTGGCACTCAGAATTCCCAGGCACAGCAGAACTGCACCAAGGAGAAAAGCCACCATACCTGGGTCTCTAGGAAGATCCAGCAAATAAAATAGCCATAATTAAAGTAAATAGGCATAACCAAGAAGAAATATTTGGAGTGTGGGGCTATGAGCTGTGATCTTTAATGTGGCTGCACACTCACGTGACAAAAATGGGGATCAGCAACACTGCCACACTCAGCATTGTAACACTGAGAAAAATGGAGCTGGAGGTTGTATTTACTGACAACTTTATGCCAGCAAAGCCGAGGAGGTTACTGGGGAAATAAATGTATTTGTCAGTCTCTCCCACAAATGTTTTTGTGGGGCGACATCACAGGCGAGGCTTAGAACGACCAATCCACACACAACAGCTCCAGGCACTGCAGAGACTGGAAAGCTGAAAAATTAAAGGTCTCTTCATACAAATTAAACATGCAGGAGGGAAAAAGCCAGCACCAGTCCCTGGCCACTTCCACAGCCCTCCTGGGAGCAGCACAAACCTGCAGAAGGCTGTGGATTGTTTCTTCTTGAGACCTTCCAGCCCTGCACTCTGCACCATCCTGCTGGCTCCAAACCAGGGAGGCCTCCTGCCCTGACCAAAACAAAAAATAAATCCAATGACATCAGATCCATCCCCAACTGGTTCCTTTCATTCTGAATGCTTCCCAATAACAGAAAATGCTTCAAACAGCCAGTTCTCCCCAAAAGTGTGCGTGGGATGGGGGGGACTGATATCATTATTCTTGTATTTTACAGCTTATTTGCCAGAGAAAAGCCGAGTTTTGAACCAAGTGAATTCAAACTCCTTGCCTGTCCCTGCCAGTTGGGAAAAACGTACAAGTCTGTTCCCAAACATTCAGAGAGTTTAAGCCAAATTATTTTTGTCTATATTAGAAAATGATTGAGGCAACTTAGAAATTTAATTTAATCAGGAAAAAGGGGACTCTGAAAGAAGATATTTTCCCATGATTTCAAGAACTCTCAGCCTTGGCATAAAACTAAGTGTTTCACTAGGAGTAAGGAAGGAAATAGATTCCTCTGCTGCAAAAGTGCCAAAACCCAAAGGAGCTGAGAGCAATGCAGCTCAAAGAGAGGCTTTCAAATCAAACCCCTCACCACAGACTTGTTTCTCTCCTCATGGAGTCATCCCACCTTGTGTAAAGCCATTTATTTCCCTGAGCCCAGAGCTGGGACACCTGATAGGACTGACTAGACACACACCACTACACCATGTGATCAGCGCTCCTATTTCCAACAAAAAACCAACCAGCCATAAAATTCCCAACTGTTCCCATTATATCACCTAGCTAGAAGCATCTTTTTGAGTCCAAATGTTCATCAATCACACCACCATCGTGAATCCACATGAAAACTATTTCAAGCCTCAGCCTACAGTTACACCCTGATCATAAACACTCCAAAAGCATTTTTTTCCCATTTACTCATGCACAGCTGCAGAGAAATAGAAAATCCACTCGAAGCAGTGTCCAAGAGGGAGTTCTGCACCAGACAGAGCACAGAGGTCAGGAGTGTTCGCCCAGATGCTCCACAGAGCACTCAGACAAACGGTTCATTTCATTCCTAACCTCCCTGCTCCTGCAGAGCAGCCTTCCTTCTTTTCCTCCTGCTCAGGTTTATTTCTTCTGCAAGATCTAAGCTGGCCTCGGTTTTGGCAGTTCTCACTTCATCCCTGAACTTCCTGACCTGCAAGATACGGCCTGCTTGGCTTATCAGTATTTATTACCCACCCACCCCCATTCTTTGCAGGCATATTTTTAAGTTCCTCCTAGAGCTAGCTGTCCCTAGTTTTCAGAAAATGGTATCCTGCCAGCATTTCTGAGTTGCCAAAAACCAAAAATGAAGAAGAAAAAAATGAACATGCTCACCACATCCCTTAAGTTTTCTAGTCCAGATTTTACCAGTTTGCAGTGCCTCATCCACCCTGTGGCACTGGATGTGCTCCACCTCACTTTGCTCTTACAACTCTTCAGAAAGTGTTGGCACCTCATGGAGGTAACTTCCATCTTTCAAGCCTGTGAGCTGTGAGCTCTGCAAGCCTCCCTCTGCTCCCCTTCCTCTCCTCTCTTTCTTTAAGGTATCATTTTCTTCAGTAGGAAATGCATCAGAGCTGTTTTCATCCCTCTTTGCTCAGGGCTCCCTGAGCCTCCACATCTTGGAGCACCTTCTCCAGCACTGAACAGTCACTTTGGGGTCATTCCAGTGGGAATACTGCAGCATCATTTGTCCTAAAAGATCACAAACCTTCCTGGTCTGTCTGTCTCCCTTCTCTCTTTCCATCCTGTAATCCTGGCAGGCAGTTGTTTGTTGAACCTGCTGCTGGTCTCTTGATTCCCAGCGAGCCTCCAGGTGCACTCACCCACACTGCTGTAAATCCACGGTCCTTTCCTACAGCTTTGGCATTGCCAATTAGCTGTGCATAATTCAGGTTATAAATTAAAAGTCCACGGCCAAGAGATCAGTCAGGCTGAGAAACGGCTCCCTGGCATCAGCAATGAAATCAGCCTCAGGGGGTTGTTGCTTTTTCAACGCCACTTCCTGCATTTATGAAAATGACGGGACAGTGTGGGATAGGAATGATCCCTGTGGTTCCTTCCTGCCCTGCTGCCCTCAGGCTATCCTACAGGTGAGTTCCTCTCCCTTTCCCTTCCCTGGGTCACCTGGGGTACCCGTGTGTCCCACAGAGCCCTCCAGCCTCCCTCCCAAGGCTGACCAAGCCTGGCTCTTCCCACCTCTTCCCACCTGGGTAACACTTGGTCCCCACCATGGAAATGAGGTGATCCCATCCCAAGTTTCCCATTATTCGTTTCACAAGTTTAAGGGATTATTTTTCCACATCCAGGGACAGCAAGCAGAGTTCAGGAGAGTGCCCTTCAAACACTTCATTCTGTGAATTGAGAAAAAGCCTTTTTCCCACCGTACTGAGGAGCATCCTGTAACAGCCCTGTCCAGAAAATCCCCATTTCCTGACTCCACAGACTTTTAAAGTGTGGCAGGAATGGAAACAGCCTAAATTATGTAGATGGAAAGCTTGGGCATGGACAAAACAGCCTTTTGAGAAAGATTCAATTTCACAGAAAGGGAGGCGTGCAAGAGCAGGACCCAAACCGTGGATTGACAGGAGAGAAGAGTTCAAGAAAATATTCTCAACTTTTTTTCCCCCTCCCCAAACACACCAAGCCGCTAATAAAAGTTTTGGGATAATCAGTGAAAT
Organism: Sylvia atricapilla; assembly: GCF_009819655.1. NCBI lineage: Eukaryota > Metazoa > Chordata > Aves > Passeriformes > Sylviidae > Sylvia > Sylvia atricapilla. The sequence goes on from NC_089153.1 coordinate 14,820,491, forward strand.
CACATGAGGAATCCAAATTTCTGAGTAACAGACAAGAAAACAACATTGAGATAATCAAGAAGATGGTGTGACTGATGTTCCCATCCTGTCAGAGGGAAGGAAAAGATTTGGGGTTTGTTTAGGGCTCAGTAGCAGCAGGCACAGCCTCCAGGAGCAAACGTGCCTCTGAGCTCTGCACTGGCCAAGATCTGGTGACAAGAACAGGGGAGGGCAGGAGGTACCACCAGGGCACAGAGCACTGAAATGGAAATGGGGAAGAACACAGGGAATTTCACTCATCAGGAGGAACACAGGGCTATTGCTTGAGCCTCTCAACGTGTACTTGTGGGATTTCAGTGCAAGAATCACATAACCAGGTGTAAAAATCTTCAAATGTAATTTATTAAGACATTCAGCTATGTCTGTCAGTCTACATCCAAATTTACTACTAAAAATAAAATAGTATCACATTTCACATTAGGAATACCGACTTTGAAAAACACTTGAGTCAAGCCTATCGTATAAATAAGTGACTAATTTCTCTTCATATCAAAATTCACATAAAAAAATTGCCTGCCCCCTACTCCCACCTATTTCCCCACCCCAGTCCCTTGTTCTACTTGAAGCCATGATGAATGTAAAAATTTAAGTATGGACATGTCCTTGTCAAAGAAAAAAAGGTGCAAACCTATTAACAGCTTTTAAAAGTGGCATTTGCGGAGTCTGATCATACACAATAATGTACTCATTCCCAAAGTGCAAATATCGCCAGAGTTTAATACTGTTTTAATTGAGCTGCAAGGGTTAAACATTACACAGCACAGTCCTGCCAGGCCTCTATCCGTGCCCTAAAACTCATCCCACTTTCCTCCCGCAGAGGCAAAGTGTTCATGAGAGTTTTAGTTTACTTCATGCAGCCCACACTGTGCCCATTATGAGCAAAAGTTTCATATACATCAAAATATTGACGACTCTGTCATAAAAGTCAAGAGTCACTAATAGATTACATGAATTCAAATGCAACTGCCCCAAGAACACCCAAAGCATACACACGACGTATTAAGAGTGCTTCCATCTCCTGGTACAATCACTGCTGTTACATCTTTGATTTTTGCTTTACGTGCCATAAAAAATGTCAGCGACCAAAGCTGAGACCAGCAACTCGCGGCCCGTAACGCCTCTCAGGGCCTGGGACTCTGTGCAACTCCTCTCCCTGACCAAAACCAAGGCAGCCTCCTGGACCTCTGGCCACAACGTCTCACAGACCTCTTGCTCCTCTCACCCCTCACCTACATCTTGAAAACACTCTTGCTATTTATTCCCAGACATCCTTCCTATGCCCACAGTTCAGAGAGCTTCTGGAGTCATTTCTACTACATCTCACTGGAGTTACCAACTACCAAGCAGCCCATAAAAATCAGCATGGGAGATAACATTTTGACCAGCATTAATAGCTACACTTCTGTCACAGCTGTGGAGGATTGGTTTTCTTCTGAGTCAAACGTGGATCTCTGAAATGTGTTTGCTCCTGCGTCATCCTCTGTAGCCTCAGAGCTGGACACAAACCCTCAGATCTCGAGCAGGGCACCCTTCTGACACTGCAAAGAGTTCTGCAGCACAGGCTGCTCCCTGGCTGGCCTCAAAGAGGCTCGTGTCACTGTCCATGCTGTGAGATCCCCCTGCGTGGGCAGAGGCCTGGGGGCTGCGGTGTCCATCGTGGCCCCTGTTCGGGTTGTCCTTCACACTTGGCCTGTGGTCACAGGCAGCACCAGGCTCAGCTGCATCTCCAGGCCTGGTGTTCTGCTCTGCACTAGGATTTGGCTGCTGCACTGGCTCTGGTCCCAGTCCTGGGAGCTGTGAAGGGCTCTTCAGTTGGCAGTGGCACAGAGGGCAGGTTTCTTGCACGTACAGCCATTTCTTAAGACAACCCGCATGAAAAAAATGGCTACATGGTGTGATTACAGCAGTTTTCATATCCTGAAAAATACAGGGGAAAAAAAAAAAAGGAAAAAAAAAAAGAAGGAAATGCATTATTAGTTGTAATACCATTCCTCTTCTCTCTCCTCACACATCTGATGGGTTCACCAGGCACAGAAAACACAAAAGCAGTCCACAGACAAGGAAGAGAATGCTCCTTCCTTCACACCCACCACATTTCATATGAGGAGCAGCTGAAGGACCTGGGGAAGGGGCTCAGCCTGGAGAAAAGGAGGCTCAGGGGGGACCTTCTGGCTCTGCACAACTCTCTAACAGGAGGGGACAGCCAGGTGGGGCTCAGCCTCTTCTCTCAGCAATCAAGCAACAAGACAAGAGGAAATGGCCTCAAGCTGTGGCAGGGGAGGTTTATTTTGGATATCAGTAAGAATTTCTTCACTGAAAGGGTTGTCAGGCATTGGAGAGGAGGTGGTGGAGTCACTGGAGGTGTCCAAGGAAGGCCTGGGGATCACTCAGTGCCATGGGGATCAGCCAAAGGCTGGACTCAGTCTTGGGAGTCTTTTCCAACCTTAATGATTCTCTGATACACACACAATTCAGATACAGGCCAGGTCTTGCTTTCTTTATTACAGGCATTAAAAATGAGGCAAAACCCCTTTGTTTGTAAGATATTATTAAACACGACCTTTTCAGGACGAGAATCACATCTTGGTTGGCTCAAGAAACAATTGTGCAAGTCAAAACAGCACAATGACAGATACAACATGTAACAACACCAGAAATGAAGTGACACCACAAACTCTGCCAGCTGAGACCCACATAATACTAGTCTGGTGTTTTGAACACTGTCATTCAATCTGGCAGTTTTACTCTTCAAAAGAATTTCTATCAAATTTGGAGCCAATCCAATCCCACTCTTAACTGCACACTACTAATGTTAGGGTGATTCTTTCATTGTCACACATAACTACAATTTCTATTCAAGAGTAAGAGACTTTGGAGGTAGAAGTGTGATAAAGATATTACTTTCAGCATTAATGTCTAGGGTCCTTACATCTGCTGGCTTATGTCAGCAAGACCCTCAACCTTTTGATAATTAGGTTTCTGCTACAAAACTGACACCGCACATGAAGCAGCAATATCTGTAGAGACTGTGCTGCTTCTACAGAATAGTAACAAATCAGCTACCTAGACATGTTGTCTTTCACTAAAAAAATCCCCCAGTAATGAAGAAAGGGCACATTTGCTGCTACTGCTGAGACCAGTTCAACCCAAACATGAGAGGTGTCAAAGCAGCTTAAGGATAGAGTTTGCTGTGTAAATGGAGAAAAAAAAAAAAAAAAAAGGCAGTTTAAGCACATCCAAGCTCTTCATTCCTAAGAATTATCTTGGTGACAGCACTCCAAATCAATCTGCACAAAGCAGAAAACTGGGAGATTCCAGTTACTTACTGAGTGCAGTATTATTCATCACACATAATTCGAGCCACTTATTAGCTGAAGACTGAACTTAGTCTGGGGGTACTTCAACAGAAGCCAATCCTCTGACACTTCCATTCCTACCTGGTAGCAGATGGCACAGATGTCATTGTGCTGCTCCAGCTGCTCCTTCGTGGCCACGGGCAGAGATTTTATCTTGTTCACAGCGTCTCTGCGAAGGAGGAAACTCTTCCAGCCCAGCTGGGCCCGCAGCCACACGTTGTAGTAGGAGTGGATGAAGATGATGACGGAGCCCATGACAGTCCACTCCCCAAAGATGGTTTCTGAGACCCCATAGGCCACCACACACAGAGCCACCAGGAACTCCAGCAGCCGGTAGGTACCGTTCACGTAATAGATCACATCGTCCATGTTCTCCACTGGTTCTTTCCTGAACTCCTCCACCATGAACAGAACATAAATGAAGAGTGTCCCAAGCACCTGTAACACAGGGCAAGACCATGAGCTCAGCTTTCAGTTCCCAACTGGAGCTTGAGTCAGTGCTGGCCATCGAGCTCTGTCCACACAATGCTCCCAAAGCTGGACAGAGGGCAAGCCCCAAAGCAGTGAAATTGTTGCTGAACTTCAAGACAAATAAAAGTTGCTCTTTCTTGCAAAGCATTTGAGCTTGTTCCCAAGTACTTTCCCCTTCCTGAGTCCAGAACACAGCTGAGTTGATTAGACAAGAGCACTGAGCATTTTAAGGGGCAATTTAGAAAATTTAATAATAAAAAGCCCAAGTAATAACAAATACTTACAGTATAAAACATTTCCTCTATTTTCACTGCTGTGTTTCAAACATCAAATTGCTTTCAAAGAGTTATAGCTAAGTAATGACACATAAATGAGTACTCTGGGAGAAAACCTTTTTACTATGATAGCTACACACCCCCAAATGCCTTTTGGCTTTACAATTTGAAGTAGACTTCCATTCACCTCTGTTCTCAGCCCCAGACACAGGACACAGAAAGAGATTTTTTTATCACCTCTTGTAATTCTGCCCTTCTCTCATCTCTCTTCTTTTCTCATAATATATTTTCCCCCTTAGAATAACAGGATCACAGTTAATGCAGGGCTGCACAGGGCTGATATTCTTACCTGAAGAGAGGTTAGAATACTGCTGGAGATAATGATCAACAGCCAGAAATCCATGTGGAAAAACTGACAAATCATGTAGGCCATGTACGCGGGGAACACGAGTAAGAACAGACAGAGGCTGACTGCTCGGAAGTGCTTCCACAGACTCCTGCAAAACAACACAATAGGTTTTTATTTTTCAAGTCAAATTTGAGTGTCAGAATAAGAATAGAATGACTGCTGGATGTAGGCACGTTAGATGTTCGCTCAAGGCTTTAGCTTGTTGAAAGGAGTTTCTATTTTACTTGGGCACAGCCTCACTCCCAGCTTGCAGATGTGCCTACAACTGTGGAAAGTTCCCTCTCATCTGACCTTTGCTGTTTTCAACAGAAAGACAAAAATTATGGGCAAAATAAGTACTTGAGATACTGAATGTTACAGATGAAAGTCCATTACAATAAATTATTAAATGTGTAACTGTTTGGACATTTCTCTAAACAAACAAGTGGTCTCCAAATTAAATAATTCTTGCAACTCTTTATGTTTTTGTTAATATGTGTGGGGCAAATCTACTTTCATCATCAGATTTAACCCTGCTGCCTTTAGAACTATATTCCCCAATTCAGAGGTCACAAAAGAAGAAATGTATCACAACTTGAACACTTATCTCTGCCAGTCCTTACTCTGCTCCTATCATCTACTTCTTCCTAATCTCCTCTTTAACCTAAACACATTATCAATCTCTTTACAGCCACCCATTTGTGAAGGCTTTCAGAATATCTCCAGTAATTTACTACATTACTTCCACTTGTTCCTCAGGTTGTATTTTAACCTCACTTAGCTCTGGAGATGAGGTACAGAAAAAGTCAAAGCATTTGGGTGCACAGTACAGCAACACAAACTGATTCATTCAATACAGTCTGAAGAAACATCAGAGTGACTTTGAGATCTGCAGTTCCATGTGTGTGGGTGAGGGAGGAAGGGAGAGCTGAAGTGGAACTTATTCTGTTTCTTGCTGATTTAGAACTCCCTGGGAGATTTGGCAGAAGAGTTAAAACTCACTATCCCCACAGTCTGTTTGTTTAAGCTGGGCAGATGCTCCTGTCCTGGCTCTGCTCCCTTTCCCTCTGTTTCTATCCTGGAAGCTAAATTGCTGCACGAAGAACACCTCCAAGCTAAACAAACTCTACACATAAACAAACCCTCCCTGTTCATTTCTTCACTTAGATTACACAAAGGGAAAAGACAAATGCAATTGACAAAGATAAAAGCAGATTGATATGAGAACACCACACAGCACCAATACAGCTCCTCACACCACAAATGAAACCAAACAATCCCACACAATCCAAACATGTGGGACACTAAGGCAAACCTTCCACCTCTTATTCCGTGCCAGCAAACCTTATCATTTTGGGATCACCAAAAAAAAAAAAAATAGGTTTTACAATATCAAACACAAGGTCACTCCTAGAAACTTCCCACCCTCAATAGCTGTGTGAGATCACTGCTTTAGAGGGAAACCCACCCAACTGCAGAGGAGGTTAAGAAAAACCATTCTGCAGATCCACACAATGGAGTGTGGGTGGGGAGAGAACAGTCCTGGATTTGCTTAACTGGAACCACAAAACTAGAGAACTTGGACTAGGAAAGAAATCTGCACACAGAAAAAAACCAAGGCAACTTTACAAGTACTAAAAGCCATCAATTACTAGTTTATCACCTCCTAAAAGAGCATTGAGTAACTCTCAGTTTAGGAAACCAGTCTCTTACTTGTCCCTTGAGGCTCCCAATGCCAAGACAATGGGATCAGCAATTTCCAGCATGGACTGAAGGATGGATGCCACCACAATGAAGAGAATAATACTGAGCAGGAACGCCCGATGCACAACTTGGAGCTCAATCAAACCTGTCTGCACAGCCAGGATCAGGAGTGTGACTCCTTCAGTCATCCCCCTGCAGATCAACACAGTCAAAAAAACAAACAGTCACATCTCTGTGTCAATGCTGGTTCAAAAGAACATCTTAGAAACACCAGGAAATAAACTGTCTGCTTCTGTCACAACCTTTCATATGTCACTGGTTTTAGGTTTCACTGGTGTCCCTGGAAGGCTTTAACCAGGGAGGGATGTTTTCAGAAATGCTGAAGTGCTGGGCTTAGGAACCAGCAGATTTTGCTCCTGACAAGCTGTGTTTGGGCTACACCCAGCTCAGACACCACCCGGCACAAAGCATTTTAAGGACTCAGCTTATACAAAATACCAATTTTGCCCTTTTTCGGTTTATTCTCCTTGTACCTAAACCAAATACAGCTGTCCACTTCTTTCTGTCTTGGAACCTCAGAGTAACTTTAATCTCTCTGAGGATCACCACAACTATTTGATGCAAAAAAGTACATGCATCACCAAAAGATGTCTTTATATAGACTACTCTTATGTAGCCCTAATTTATACCCTTTTTGCTTCCACATCCTGGAATCCAAGATGTAAAACATTCTTTTGCAAATGGTCTCAACTCTCTATAGAGTTATGGTCTGGAGTTAACAGGAAGGCAGTGTCAGGATCTCAATTTTGTATTAGACAAGTTGAGACAAGCCTGAGAAAAGGCATTTTGGCTATTTCCCATAACAATTTACAAGCAATCCATACAATGCCATGTTTTAAACCTCACAGATTAGTAATGTTTCATACATGATTAGAGGGGAGATGAGGAAATGAAAATATCAAATGTTTATATTATGCAAGCATGTGAAAATCTTTCAGTGACTCATGAAAATAAAAGCAATAGTAAATCCCAAGTAACAGTCTTGATTCTGAGCAGAAATGAACCATCTCCCAAGAAGCCTGTGACAAGTATTTTCACCTCAAATCTTTTCAATGCACACACAGACAGGCATACAAAAATCCTGTCAAAACATCAAGACAGGTCAAAAAACTGCAATGCCACCCGTGCATTTTTATATAAATCCCCTTTCTCCCTGTTTCTTTTCAGAGCTTAGGCACAATGAGGCACTTACCTGTTCATAGCAGGATCGTTCATGAACGCTCGGTAACCCTGCAAGTAAAACTTGCAGAGAGTCAGAACTCCCAAAGCAACAAAAGAGACTGTGAAGACCAATCCCAGCAGTGAGTATGGAGTGCTACAGCATTCGGCAATACTGCCAGGAGAGAGAGGGAAAGAAACAAAAAGAAAAGGTTCATCAGTTAAAAGGAACGTGAATCAGCTCTCCCCCCTCTCCTGTTAACTGTGCAAGTTGGTTTTAGAGCAAAACTGGACTGGTTTAATGAAAATGTTGAAAGTTCTACACTGCCATTAAGTCTTCCAATACATGAAGAAGATGAGAGTGGTGGTTTAGCATGAATGTAAAGAGCTGGTTTTTTTTTTCTAAAGAAAGTTATAGCACGACATAGCAAAGCACAGCATGACAACAATGAGGGGTTTTTTTTTGTTTGTTTGTTTTACTTCTTTCCAAGATATAAATTCATTGCTGCTCTCTCTGGGAGGCAGGGCTGTGCTGTGACATCCCTGCAGTCCCCTCGGCTCAGGGCCACGTGGTGGCACTGTCCTGCTGCTGCTGGGGTTTGGAGCCACAGGCGAGCCCAGAGCCTCCACACACTGAAGTCACTCGCTGCAATTTCACCCAGCACCACAAAGACCCAGTTAAAGCAGATGGATTCACTTAAGGCACGTTCTCCTCTTATCCATAATAATGCACACCAAACTAATAAATCCTGTTGGGAGACTGGGGCTTTTTGTCAGCGTCCCCATCGGGGTCAGGTGGGCAGCACTTGTTTTTGGAACAGCTGAGCCTGAAGCAGCAGAAAAAGTTATCAGAGAAGGCTCTTCTTCAGCTGGTTTCTTCCTCTGTTTTGCTACAGCAAAGTCCCAGAGATCGAGACCCAGACTTCATTTGACAGCTGAATCACCCACTTTCAGACTGCTCTTCTACTGGCCCTGGCACTGTGCTATTTGAAGCAGCCCAAGCCCCAGAATGTGCTTTGGGTTTGCAAACACAGCACTGCCAATGCCAGGTAAAGATAAAAGGACCAGCTGTCAGCCAGGGGTTACACAGCTGGAAATACTCATATGCATAATCCAAGGTAATACACTGACACATTCTTTAAAAATAAAAAAATCTTCATTTATTCCTCAGGACAGTAGTCTTGAGACAGAAATTGTCATGGTAAAATGGTAAAAACCATGTCCTGCTAATTAACTGAGTGATGAGTGAAGCAGTCCAGTGTTGTGACAAACGAGTTTTGAGGAAGCACATGCTTCAAAAACAAACAAAGCTCATCCAGGAGACATTTACTTTGTCTCTTTCAACGACAACTTAAACCTGAAATAGCCTTTGAAAGCAATTCACTGCAGAAAAGGTTGATGTGTTTACCTATACTATTTACAGTACTTCTGGTAAGCATTCAAATTCTGCCTGTTTACCAAGCCAAGGGGGGCTGAAAAAGCTTCTAGATGGGCCTGCTGATCAAGATCATGAAAATAAGTATTTAAAGCAGTTACTTATATAGGGTATTTGAGGAACTCTAAGTTTTGCTTCAAAATAAATTACCAGTAATTGAGAATCCTGTTTTTTCTGGGGTTTTTTTTTTGTCAGAATGATGTTAGGACTCTCCTCAAACTTGATCTAATATGCAAGGGTCCCAGAGGAACTTATGAGCTTAAGAGATGCCTGGGGAGCTTTACTATGTTTGTGTGTCATGCACAAGTTTATAAAATGTCCCAAAGAGCTGAATTCTTCATGGCTTCTCAAAAATCACAGCAGTTACAAACCCATGGAAAAAATTTTGAGAGGAACAAGGATAATGAAAGGTACAAAATAGTTTTAAACAGCAAATATTGAACAAGAGCTTTCCAGTCTGGGAAGAAAAGACTTAGGCTACTCTCGGTTTTCAAGAAAACAACTTGATATCCATGTCTCCCCTCCCCAATATATGAACTGAGGGGCACTGAATGAAATTATATGGATTCAAGCAATCAAAATGGATTTTTCATTACAGAGACAAGGCTGAGCTATGAAAACGCTTTGCCTCAGGATTTTCCAAATGACACAAGTGTACATGGGTTCAAGGGCAGAAACCACAAACTGATGGAAGAGTTTTTTGAGGGTTACAGAAATACTTATTAGCCACATCCAGCTAATGCAGCCTGACAGAAAAAGTTGGATACAGGATTGGATGAGTCCTAGGAAGCATCCTGTGTGTCATATAATGGGTGGGTGTCCTTCCAGGAACTCATCTGCAGCCACTGCTGGGAACTGGATGCCAGGCTCCATCAGGATCTGGCCTGATCCAGCACAGCCACTCCAACCTCATGGAGTCAGATACAGCAGCTGTGTACACCCCAACTGCTCCCACCTGAATTCCAGCCCCACTGTTTTAAGCAATCGTTCACCTGAAGGGCACAGATGCAGAATTCACTTGTTTTCATGGAAGAGCACATCTTTTCTTCCACTCTGTTGAACAGCCAGCACTACATTATTACTTGACCTGTCAAGGTACTTCAGGTCCCTTCTAGGGGTCACAGCCTGTTAGTGGTACCATTAGAGTTTGTGTTTTTAAGATGAATCAGTGTTTTGTCCCTGCTTTGCCACAAATAGGAGAAGTATAACAGTATGGTGTAAGGAATACTCTCAACTTTAAGGAAAAGAATTGTTTCTCCTCTATTGTAACAAAACTAAAATTGCAGAAGAAATGAGCAGGAAGAATAATTTCAGACCCCAGTGGTTTAGTTAACAAGCAGGTAACATAGTCAGTGCTTCCACATAATGCAGGGTGACACCATAAGCAATTTTAATGCTATATGCAGTAAAAATCCTTGGCATTTCTCCTTAATGGTAATTAATTTTGACAGCTTACAGGATGGCACCATCGACAGATACAGCAAGGCAAAAAAAGCCCAGCAACTGAAAGTCTGATAGGAAAACTGTAGTGATGAAGAAATTACTAATCAAACAGTAGAACTAATGATGTATGATCCCTAAAGACTCTGTCCTGTGTTTAGACAAGTATTACCCCTCTTTTCCCCATCCCATTTTGGCACTGTACCTAATCTGCCTAACCCAGCTTCTGCAGCACCTCAGCTCCTGTCTGCCCTGCATTCCTGTTCCCTCTGTGTGCACAAACAGCTGAAAAAGTCACACAGAAGCCAGGAGAATCCCTGAAATGCTGCCTTTCAGTCACAGCACCAACACAGACCTCTACCCTTTATCGTACAACCTTTAAACTTTATGGCCTATAAAACTTTTTATATTTTTAGAAAGCTTTTACAAATCCAGTATCTTTCTGATCTTTACAGCTCTGCCACATTAACCACTGGGCTCAAAAGCTGCTTTGGGATCTGGGTGCTTGGGATGCTTGGATGAACTCAAGAATGTGTCCCACACCAAAATGATGAAGACATCCAAGGTTCAGAAAGCAACATGATCATGAATAAGGTATCAGATGGACTGAACTTCAGCTGAAATATCTCAGACTTAAAACCAATTCATAAACTGAAAACAACTTCTGGACCAAAGCTCTAATTATGGCTAATCCTTCCTCAAAGGAATATTTTGCTTGCTTTGGGAGCTGTCCCACAGTTCTCTTAATGTCTGCTCTGAATGGGATCCATGCCTTTGCAGGACAAGCTTAACAGGGTTTATATACGCATGGGCACTGCAATAAAGACAAATATTTGTTGGATATCCAAGTGCAATAAAGCCAATATTCACATCTCATCTCTAAAAGAGCACAGATACTCATTTCAGAAGACAGTTCAAACAGAAAACCAATTATCTGCAGGCTCCTGAATTACCTGGTCAAGAAGAGGAAGAGGAGCCTCTCTCTGGAGGCAGGCTGGTCCCGTGTACTGAAATAGGAATAGATCTGAAGAGCAAATAAGACGAGCCAAAACACCATGAAAAGCACTGGGACCACCAGCTGGTTCCACAGAGACATTCCCAGTGCCAGGAGCCCATACACCTCCACCACCTGGGAAGACACAAAAAAGCAATTTGTTACTGAGTCACAGCACATGGGATTTGATAACAGAAGTCAACAATATAGTCACAAAGAAGGCAAGGATAATCCACATGACACCAGCCATCCCACAGGAAGAGAGGAGGCACATCAAAGTACAGTTTGACAAAGGCAGAGCTCAGGTTCAGCAGTGACAGGTTTCCAGTCTGCCTGACTCCAGCAGCAAACCCTCAGACCAGCTCAATGTCCCTTCCTACAAACATCTGGCTTGGAGCTGCTCCCTGCAGCCCACTCACAGCCAGAGGGGTGAGGACACGTGGCTCTGGGTCATGCCAGCCCCTCAGATCCTCTTGTCCAGTTTAAGTCACAGCAGTGCTGTTTTCTCTGTAGCTACTGCCGAGTCACTGCACACTTCAGACACCAAAATGAGTCATACCATTAAAAAAAAAAAAGTAGTAAATCTACTTTGCTGACCTGTTTTTAAGGAAGGAATTTTACAACCCCCCCCACATTTTACGCTTAAGTATCTCAAAAGGATCACACACCTAATCCACCAAGTGTTTTGAAATTCATGCTTAAGACTTATACTGGAAGACTCTGAAGCTCAAAGTATTTCCTTTGCAATGCAAAGACTAAATTACAATCATTTCCAAGAAGCTGGACTTGAGTCAAAAGGAAACTGTTCATAACTACTAATTCCTCATCACCTGCTTCCCAAAATGACATGGAAGCCATCATGGCAAGGAAATTTTGAGAAATGCTAAAAAAGCTGACAAGCATGAGGGATGTGACACTCACAGGACCTGCTGCAGCACTGGGGCTGATGGACAAACAATATGCTGGTGGCAGGGACAGAGTGCCAAGCTCCTACTTTGCTCACAGACTTGTCAAGGAAATGCACCTGTCCTCAGGAGACTCCCCTGGCCTGGGAGCAAGGCAAGCAATCCTGTGCAGCTCCTGGCACAGTGCTCCACCACACTGGAAAAGGGTTATGCTGTGCTCATAATGCAGATTCAGAACGATGAGACATTTCTGGCATCTTCTACTGCAAACAGACAGCCAAGGTTCTGGGCCTGCTCTTAAACTGTACCACTGGGCACAGCTTAACATACACACAAACACAAAAAACTGCCCTGGTCCACCTGGTAGGGCTCTCAGGAAACACTCCTGCTGTTCAACATCCCAATATTCACTAAGTTTTGACACTGATATCAAGCTCACAATCAAATCAAGCCCAAAATAGCTGGATTTGTGTGTCAACTCTCAAACACCAGGACAGCACTGAAAACCAACAACTGCTCATAGTTACAGCACTGGAAATACAAGCACAAAAATATCCCAGATGGAATAGCAATATCCTCCTCTGGAATACACATGTAGGCTTGATTTGTAGCAGAGGTGCAACCAGTTACATGAACACACCACAAGCCGATGTTCTTTCTGCTCTTTCAGGAACACAAGCAAAATGCAGCAACTTCTTAAAAAACAAAAATCCTGGGGTTTGCCAGTACAATGTGAAAACCACTCACAACTATTCACTGCAACTCTATTACATGTATTTAGAAAAGCAGCATCCAACATTCTTATAAACCCAGTGCCACACTGCAAAATTTTTTGCCATTTTTTCTGTATTCTCAAGGGAGAAACACTTTATGCCCTCTCCATAAAAAACCTGGAGAAAGAGTATGATCAGTGTCCAAAGGCCAGGAATAAAAAGAATATTTCTTCATGATTACTGTAATACAGCCTGGCATGGAAAGACTTGAAATACTAGGATGGGGCAGGGGGGAGACAAGCAATTCTAGAGATGAGGAGAAGACTTGGGTAACAGCAGTTTTTAGAACTCAATTCTGCCAAACAAAAATACAGCAAGAAACAACGATTTTCGCCCTTCAGCCTGGAATGTATTTGCGATTAAAAAAACTGTAAGATGTTAAAGTGTTTTAAACATAAATGTCTAATAAAATGTAGATACAGTCTCAAATCCCCATCTAATCTGAATTTGACTTCAGGGAGCCAATCTGTGCATCCATTCATGTACAGGGAAAATGGAAGAGCTGGTTCCAACCTTTTGCAAGGCTCTGAGCTGTAAAGACACACAACTGTTTTACCCCAAATGTTGCCACTCATACACAGTAAGCATATTTCTATTCTCACTGGAAAACAGGATAGTGAAGCTTTGCCAGTTAGCTCCCAAATTAATTTTTAAATCAGCAAAGCCAGGGGAGGCTTTGATTGGATATCAGGAAAAAAATTCTTCACTGAGAGCATGGTCAGGCATTGGAAGAGGCTGCCCAGGGCAATGGTGGAGTCACCATCCCTTGTTGGATTTAAAAGATATATAAACGTGACACTAAGGGATGTGTTTGAGTGGTTGGACTTGATGATCTCAGAGTTCTTTTCCAACCTAAACAAATCTGTGATTCCATGGACGAGGTCAGACCAATGCTAGGTGCTGTACAAACACAGAAGGATAATCCTGCTCTAAAGACCAACTCAATACAAAATAAATAACCAGACACCAATGATCAACATGACAGGCTGAGACCTTGGCACAGCACACACCTCCTGCTGCCAGGTTTTTGTTTGTGTATGACAGATATGACAGCAAACAAGAGCTTTAAAGAAGGTTTTGAAAGAGCTTAACGAGTTAGTTTTCAGTCTAATCCTGGACTGAAGAGGAGAAAGCAAAAAACTCCCAGTGGCTTGGTTTGAAAAAAAATCCAGGCAGTCATGAGAGCTGAAACTGTGGCTCAGTCAAAAGCCAAGCAAGCATCAATCTTTTTATTTTGAAATATACAGAAATATGTATATACATATATATATATATAAAATGTAAAAACCCCAGAAATGCAATGTTTCTGTACCACTGAGAAAGTGTCTTTTGAACTAAACATGTATCAGATGTCAAAGCTTTAAGAAAATGGACATGTCAGATCAGATTTCTTGTTCGAGGTGCCAGTAATGTTGCTGCTCTAAAGAAAATACCACAGACTTCTCAAATCACTGTGCAAGTTGAAAAATCACTAAGTTACTGATTATTAGAGTCAAAACTGCTTCAGTGTCACTCCCAATTTTACACTTCTGCAATTACAAACGTTTTTCATACACAAGGTATTTCCTGAAATGGACAGCTACTACAATGAATGCTCAGGGATTACCTTCCTCACTTAATAAGTCGGCAAATAAATTCCAGTCTGACACAATCTTGTCTTTTAGCCTGGATTTGGGAAGGAATAAGCAAAGTCCAAGCAAAGTGGCCATGCTCAGCTGGCCAGCGGCATAATTCAGGCTCATGTCTTAACTGCTCACCCATCCAAAGCTATCACAAATTAAAGAAAGAAGATGCTATGGATAGGAGCTTATTCGGTTGGCTAAGAAAGGATGAGCTGGTGCACAGAAGATGGTAAAAGTGGGTGGGTTTTTGGTTTTTTTTTACATCTTTCCTGCATAAAAGTCTCCAAGAACAGAACGGTTACATCCACCATCTCACCTGCACAAGCTCTCTGTAGGCGGACTTGGCCAGGTTGTAGGGCACCAGAAGATTTGATGCCAGGAAGTAGAGAACCTCCAAGCCGGTGAAGATCATGGCGAATTTGTTGATGATGACGATGGTCTCGAGCGGGACGAGGCAGAGCCGGGCCAGCAGAGGGAGCATGTGCGCGGAGAAGAGCCAGATCTGCTTGGTCTTCATGACGCAGGAGCAGAGCGTGCACACCACCAGCTGCCCTGGAAACGCGACACAGCAGTTCAGAACCAAGCTGATTATCCCCTTCAGGAAAAAGCGTATTTTTAATACGTTATCTCTCCAGAACACCGTTATCAACAGCCGGCATATTATGACGGTTCTAACTAGGACATCTCTGTTACGAAACCAGGCTCCTCTCTGTGTCTTTTGCTGGGTCACTGAAGTTTACCCTTTTCAAAGTGTGAATGCTTTCACTTCCCAGATTAGCGAGCTGTAAACCCAAAACACATGCAGGATCAGATTAATAAAGCCCCAGGAATAAATCATACAGAGGATAACCCAAGAAGCCAGCCCTCTTTTTCCTCACCACCCCCAGCTCAGCTGAAATCCCATCAGTATCTCTACACACAGCAGCTTTTCTGAAGCCCAGCTACACTATTTCATCCCGACCTACACAAAAAAAGCAATCAGAGGTCCCAAATGGCTTTTAGAGCAACAATATTTACACTGTCAAGAGGAATTACTGACCAAGACCAGCAACAGGAGAACAGCCAGGTCAGCAGCTGAGACAATAATTTCATAACGCCCTGAGGCAGTTGCTCAGAATGATCACTGAAGCTTGCAAGTGACAGATAATTAACAACTAAATTCTCTTTAATAGCTGGTGGGGACACAAGCATGAGCACATCTCGCCCACACACCCACAGATTTGGTGGGTGGCCTTCCTAAAGCACTAAGACCACTTCAGTCGAACTGCTCCCATCACAGACACTGAGGTTGTACCCTTGATCCCAGGGAAAACTGAATGGGGCAAAACGCACATTGCCCGGATAAAAATAATCCTCACTCGTTGTTTTCCAGCAAGGAAGAAATTTATGGCATATAATCTGAAAACAGACCCTTGTTCATCATCTGTGTTAATTTATATCCAAATGCCACAGTATGTGGTACTGAATTCAAGTGCTAATGCCCTGGTTTGGAATCACCTCCACAATATTTGCATTTCATAACTCTCCCTGAAACCAGGAGCTGGCCTTAGGTAAAGAGAGAAACCAGACCAAGGCCAGTAACATCTCCAGGTCAGCACGAACTCCATGTGCTCACATAAGCTCACTGACCTTGTAAGCCCTTCTGGATGGGCTGGGGAGAGAAGCTGTGAGAGGAGAAACAGCAATACCAGGGTTTTGCTTTCATTCTGCCAAGCTTCTCTACCTAGGGCAGGACTTCTGCTTTCAAAATAACTGCAACTGAGCTGAAAGCAATCTCTAATCTCTACTACTTAAGCATACAAAGTTCTCCCTCCTTCATACCGTCCCCTTTCAAGTTAAAATTCCTACTGTCAATTTTATAGATGTATTTCTGAATTAGCAGATGTCTCTTCAGAACAAGCACCCCTGCTCTCAGCAAGACACCATCAGCATACTGGGTCTTCTTAGCCTCAGAGAAAGTTACTCTACTCATCTCTTTAGACATTCAGCAAACTCCAGCTCTGAAGCATTCTCCCTCTGCTTTGTTGTTCTCTGCCCACACACACGTTGCTACAACCCTATTTAAGACACCATCAGCACACTGCTGTGCTGTCATATTCAGGAGCCTGGCAGGCAGCTTGTGAGGATTTCTGCGACTCATGGTAACTAAGGCAACTCAGCTTCACACATAAAGCGGCACAAACACCAGCATCCAACGTCTTCCTCGGCAATTAATAAGAGTGTCGTCATCTGAGATCAAATATTGCAACAGCATCACATTAAACAATCCAGAGCTCTCAGGGATGACTCTGGAGCTCTCTGATCACAAATTAGAGCCTCTGAGTTCAGTCTCAGTGTAAACAGCAGAACCTGCTTTCCTCCGGCAGCCATGTGTGGAGTGTGCTGCTCATCCCTGCTCAACTCTGGCCCTCCCATCCTTTTAATTTAAACACTGATCAAAAGTTACTTATCATGGGAAGCAGAACTGTACACATCATCAAAGGAAATACATGGAGCACTTTCTCTGGAGGCTCCAATCTCCTCCCTGAAGCATGCACCTTGTCAATTCTCAACCCCTACAGGAAAGGCATGAATGTCTCCAGCGGAGCTTTGAGTGATGGTACTTCCCATTTTAAACTGGGGTAGCAGCACCTTAGTTCAGGACAGCCAATGTCTCTCTGCAGTAAATCACACTTTATCTGCAGGTGGAGCTGCACAGCAGATCAGCCAGAGAAAGTAACCTCACATCAAATCACAGATTTTAACACTCTAGGATCTGCTACAACTATCAAATCCAGGTGAATGTTTGCATCCTGTAAACTGAAACGCTGTGGCCAGAAAACTGACTGACACAGCTAATGAAGCCAACAGCTGCAATACCCCTGGAAGACA
Source organism: Sylvia atricapilla (assembly GCF_009819655.1). NCBI lineage: Eukaryota > Metazoa > Chordata > Aves > Passeriformes > Sylviidae > Sylvia > Sylvia atricapilla. The sequence goes on from NC_089153.1 coordinate 14,837,982, forward strand.
CCAACCAGGGTCCTCTGCTGGGGAATGAGGCAATAAGGAAGAAATCCATTGTGTGAACTTCCTGCCCATTCTTTTCCCTTCCCCAAACCTCCAAAGATACATTAAACATTGCTGACAGGTAGCCAGAGCCTCTCAGCCCATAAGCTAATGGAAAATGTTCAACAAGACAGCTGACATGGCACAACCACTGTACAAGCCACTCGGAGTAGAGAAGCACCTTTCTTTCATTCACAATTTTAGAAAGCTGATGTGAACAAACTCTCTGGCTACATCAGGGACTTACTAAAAAACAAGATACCCTAAAGTTAATATAAAACCCCTTTACTGTGCCATAAGAATACCAAGCCTTCATGGTAGCATCACTTGAAAAAGCACACAGCAGCTTTGAGAAGTTCACAGCTGATGTGCTCCCGAAGTGGCTCACTCCTGAAGGGGCCATCTCCAAAGACATTTATTTCCTCCATCCACTTAGGAACACATTATTATCCCTAGACGACAGTCATGAGGCCGAGTTAAATGCAGGGGAAGAAATGACTGTGAGATCCCATTCAGAAAGAATTAATGAATAAAAGCATTAACAAAGGTTATGTTTGTGAACCAAGTGACACTGTGCATAATTCCCTTAATTCTGACCAGAACTTCAGGAACCAGAGCTGTACCAATAGTAGCATTTTTCCGTTCCCGTATGCACCTGCTTTGGTGCCTGTCAGCAGTGCTGCAGCACAACACCCTGTCAGAATAAGTGAGAAAAAGATGGAGCAAAGCACCTGTACATTCATTTTGCTGTGAAGATGGCACCACTCAGCGCTGTGCACTCTTGAGACTCCGCTGAATAAAAAACCTTGCATACAACAAATCTGAGAAAACATTTCATATTTATACAAAACACTGTCAAGCCTCACAGACCACTTTCACAAGTCTTCCCCAAAGATGACTGCTTGTCATCAAGACCAAAATTACATTTTCAAGTTGGTTTTGAAAGAATAAGGAAAATTAAGAATGGGGATATTAAATACGTTAACACATACATATTTGCTGGGAGTCACAAGCACCTATTTCTGAAACACAATTACAATAAGGGAACACTTTAGTCTGATACTCACTACAACTCAAAACTGTAATGAATAAAACCATTATATTTTTCTCACTTGATTTTAGTCCCTGTGAAAACCTGCATGCAGCATGCTGGGTTTGACTCTCGGTTTAGTTTTCAAGTGTTACTGAATGACACAATGCCTCCTGATCTCTTCCTGCCCAGGCCTGCAAGATGCTTTGTGAAGCTCTCTGCAGGATTCTTCTTTACCATAAAACCCTGCATTGCACCTGGGAGAGATTCACAGGTCTAATTACAAACATTTTCTCATTAAAAATATGCCAAAAGCTTTAGGTGTACTTTGGTATCGTTTGAAAATATATCTAGACATTCTGAAGAGAGAAGAAATTATATCTAAATAATCTTTCCTTGAAAATTACCAGTATTACTTCTATTAAAAATATTAAAATCAAAGAAAAATGCCACATTTGAAAGTAAGGATGCAGGCAAACAGGAGATGGGTAAATTCTGTCAGACCTAACATACTGTAAAGTAGTAAACCCATTTTTATCTGCCAGTAGCAGCTGCAACTAAACAGAAAGCAGCTGAGTTTTGCCAACGGTAGGACACGGCTGACTAAATCTGTCAATAATCTGATGAAAACCATAGATCTTAGTGAAAGGAATTAAGGAAGATTTTTCTTCCAAGCTTGTCTCAGGCATCATTTTAAAATACACATAGTGTGTATGTGTATTCCAGTATTCTCTCAGGAGAACATATGGTTTGGTGTAGCAACCTTAACACTGAATTTATTCTCTTCCAGTCAAAGTTCAAAGGGTAAGGAAACACTGGCAAGTCCAATTCTTCATGATTTATTTGGGATTTTTAGGTAGAGAAGTCATCTCTGCCATTAATCAAACAACTTAAATGTGTTTGACTTGTTATTCCTTAATTCTTTAATTAGAAATATCCTCAGGACTCTGTAAAAAAAACAGTAACCTGTAGTCCCATGCTCACACCCACCAATACATTTCACCAGATTTTGTAAGAGAGTAACAGCATTTAGCTATAAAGCAAATAAAGATTTAATGTGTTGACATTATTGCATTGACAAAAATCTTACAAATGCATGTAACTATTGAAATTTCTACAGTATTTTCCATATAAAGGTTATTATAGGCACTCTCGTTGTTCTGAATCAGCCTGCATAGTCTGAGAATAACAGAGGCAAAGCATAACAAACAGAGCTGGAAAATATTTCAGAGCTGCAAGTATACAGGGTATTGGTAAATCAGTGGCACAGAAAAAGCCAGGCAGGATACAGCTATCCTCCCATGCCTCTTGCATATTAATAAGAATCACAACAAGTTAAAGTAAGAAAGGAGATTAGAAACCAAGAGGTAAAACATGCATAGGTTGCAATGAAGAGAATTAAAGCTCTCTCCTCTCAAATATTTAAAGCACTTACCTACTAAAGCAGTCATGAAACGGTTCATAGACAGAGGCTCCAAGTACATTGGTCCTTCATAGCCTGATTCCAGTTCACTCCTCACATAATCCCTACAAAACACAAACCCGCAAACTATCAGGATCCATCTGATTCAGACAAGAAGCAATTTATTCATTCCACATATATGTAACTTCAGTGTACATCACAGCCAATTAACTAAATTGCAAAAAGCAATATTAACACTACAGGAAGGATCCAACTGAGGCATGACTTAAGCGAGAGCAGAATTATCTGTAATTAGACTCACTAGCAGAGCTGTAAAAATCCTTTGGGGCATCTAAGCTGTTCTTCAGAGCGTGGCCTCAAAACTGCTTATTGACAAAGCCTCTTAAGCACCATTCCATTTTTAAGTATCCTTATTAAGTGTTTTTCTTCTTAACAATAATTTCTTTTCCCACCAGCGACGCGTGAAAAAAAATTTGAGAGCTTGACAGAGAGAACTTCCAATTCAATGCTTACACTATTTTGAACTTATGAAGTTCTTTACATTCAATTAAAAAATAAGTATGAAGGAAAGGCAACAGTCATGGGCTAAAGTCAGGAACAGAGTTGCTACATCACCCCTTCATCCAACATGATCTAAAAATTTGGTCCTATCCTACCAGATACCCACAAACTGGTAAAATACTATTGACAGACACAGTAAGAGAGCCCAAAAATCTGTAATTCCCCTCAGAAAAGGTGGGCTGGGAGGGTGGATTCTGGCAACTAGAGTGAAAGGTAAGAACCTGAGGACCCTGGGCAGTTTTCTGCAGTTGCTGGTCACCATTGGCTCTGCCCTCGAGCAGGTTAACACACCAACAGAGCTCAGATATGAACCTCACACTAAGAGCAGGCCTTTCACACCTTCAGAAGCTGATCCTGGACTGGCACAGCAGGAATTCTGCAGTAGCTCCTTAATCCCCTACCCTCAGACAGCAGGCACTACTCCTGACCTTCCACATCAGATCCCCAGCTCATTTTTCTGCCATCCCTGTAATCCTCCCTGCTCCACTCCGGGGCAGCTGCAGCTCCACCTCACCCTCCTCAGGGCACCACCAGCAGCACAAAACCCCTGTGTTTGCTTCTGGCTGATGCTGTCCAGGATTCACATCCACCTGCATCACATCCCGGGAATGGCAGACAGACACACTCGGTCTGACCCCGCCCGGAGCTCACAGAGTCTGTTTGCTCCAGGGGCAATTCAGTTATTCCGTGTTTATTTTTATCAGTGAGGCGAGCCACACTTGCTGGGAACAGATGCAGACAAAGCACAGCAAAATAGGACTGGAAACCACAGGCAGTAAGAGAATTGCTCTTTTTATTTCAGTGCAGAAAGAGACGCAACTTAGAGCTACTGGGACAATTCACTTCTCCCCAGAAATGCAGGAATATACCCTGTCCCTAGGATTAGCTTGCTACCCCCCCAAGCAAAGGTATTCACATTTTCACTCGCAAAAAAAAATCTCTGGAATTCAAGATATAAATCTCAAAGTACTAAAACAAACACTTCAAAGCCTGTTCTTCATAGCTGACAACGCTGCCTACTCAGAGCAGCTTTTCAAGTGCCGTAGTATATGTGAGGTATGTTGAAACGAGTTCTTTAGATGCAATCTACAATTAAAAACAAATGAGGACTGAAAAGGCACCTAAAATGACAATTCTAGACAGAAATCTTCCCCCTGTTTTCCAGGTATAGCTAAGCACAAGTGCTTTTTTTCCACCTTCCAAAATCCATAAGGCTGCAATCCTTTGGGCAAAGGGGGTTTTTATGTGTTTACATCATACGGACCAGCAGAAAGCACTTTCTGAAAGCATCAGCAACACAAACAAGATAATCCATCACTTACAAAAGAGAGAAAAAATAACAACACTTGCACGATGCTGGAGATGGCTTTTTGTCTTAGCAAAATCATGCTCCATCTTCAAATTTTGAGTGGAAACACTGGCTATTTCTAAGCTGCTGGAAGAAAAGCAGTGAAGACATGATTTTTTTTTCCTATATTTGTTAGGAAACAGGTTATAAAATCATCCAGGATACCAAGTGCAGCAAGATGACCTTACACAACACAGCCAAGACACACGAACAAAGCTGCACTTACAGTTGCTTCTTCAACACCAGAACGTGCTTGGAGATGACCCAAATTTCTTGGAGCTACATTTCTTGCTGTTGTCTGATTCAGCCATCTGCACAGAGGTCTGCACTTGCCTGAATTCTCTAAGTAACCCTCAATTATAACTGAGTTTTAGGCCCACCAGTTTGGAGAAGCAATGTTATAAGATCTCCTAAATTTTTTAAACAGTATTTGTAGCTGATGTCTGAATGAGCAAAGTGAAAGCAATGATTCTCCTATTACCAGTACAAACACAAGGATCTTTTGGCACAGACACCAATCAGAAGATGCCTCGAACAGCTGCAGTGCCATACAAGATGCTGAAAAAAGCAAGTGCCTGCACTCAATTTCGATCAATTAAAGCTGTATTAATCTCCAGCTTTTACATTTGAGGATTGTTCACTTCACTGCAGCAGTGTGAGAAAACAAGAACGCTAAAATCATTATTTACTAGTTAATGAAATGACTGAAACTACATTACTTTGGAAAATTAAGATTTAAGAATAAAGCCTAGGTCACACTGCCTGCTGTTCCTTCTGTAGATGCATTCCCAGGGTCACTCAATCCAAGTGCTGGCCTGTTAGCAGGTACCAATGGACAGCCGTGACTAAATTGCTCCAAAGGTGATCATTTTTCACACATGATCATTTTTTTGTTACTGAAGTACAAAAAGGTCTTCCATTACTAAAAATATGCTTTATAATTGACTGACATAAGGTACAGTGGTTATCTGATCTAACTGACTCATATTGCTGACATTTACTTTGGCTGATTAATCTCCACTGTCAACATCAAACACACTCTCATAGGTTTCTAATATCTACAGACAACCTTAAAATTATGTGTATTTTAAGTTTATCCATAAGAAACAATTCAGTCTCTTGCTCCCTTCCCTTCTCATTTTAAGCTCTGTGAGGCTCAACACACTTGGGATACAATCACAATAAAACTGCAAAACATGAAATAAGATAATGATGTGAACTCCAGTTTTTGCGTTAACTGTGTGTTTAATCGCATCACTTCTATCTTGCATAACTGCATCACTTATTTTCTCAAGCTGCTTTTTGCTGGAAATGGGCAAAAGAAATGTGATTCTTTTAAGCAAAACATTTGTGCTACTACACATAAAATAAAACCAGCATCCACCTTCCTTGTCAGGAGTGGCAGAACTGGTAAATTAACTTAGTTCACTGAATTCTTTTAAATTACATTCTTTTGTCTGAGTAGTTTTCCTTAGCATGAGTAGCTGAAGTCGTGGAGTTTTCAGCCACAAGCTGCAAGCTCCCACCTAGGAAAGCTGAACTTATCTTGAACTTCTGCTCAGTTACAGGAAGAGAGGCCCTGAGACCAGTGTGAACTCTGGTTCACAGCAGAAGCTGCATCCCAGATCACAGCAGCCACACCCACCTGGAGACAGAGAAAGAATCCAACAGGGGACAAGAAAACCCCAGACCACCCATCACTGGAGCAAGGGGTGTGTGCAGAGCACATGAAGAGTGGATGAAGGATGGGTGCATTGACTGGAAGGGTACAAAGGCTCAGTGATTTCTGTGTTCTGGATCTCTGGCTGCAGGCACCCAGCTCAAGCTGTTCCTATTGCTGTGACACTCCATTATTAAACTAATTTTTCTTGAATTGGAAACTGCTGCAGGGGACCATATGGGATCTCAAACCACTTTAACAACTCCTTGTCCCTGAATACCCAAGTGCTGGCATTGGGTGAGCTCACCAGGTACCTCTGCAGGAGGAGGCATTCCAGGGCGAGTGTTTAAACTGCTCAGGCAGATTTGGAGAAGGTCTTGCAGTGGGTTTGAGTCCCTCTCAGTATCAGGGTGTGTGAGTCCCTCCCCTGCTGCAGCTCACTCCCAGCTGCACAGCCTGATCACACAGCCACGAGCACACAGAAAGGGGATTCAATTCCACATGTAAAAACGGGGTTCAAGTCCCCCATAGCAGCAGGAGATATAATCCTTTAGATACAAACTGTTGCTCAAATCTGAAACTAAGACTGGATCCAGCTGCACCTACAGATCTCTCTGAACCTCGTGACTCCACAGGAGGGTCTCCCTGACAATCTTTTTATTGCTTTTTCTTCATTCTTTCTGGTAACAGAGAACAAACTCAGCGTAGCAAAGGGGATGCCCTTGGCCAAGGTATTGCAAAATTGGGAAAAGATTTATGGTACAGCTCAATTATCTAAAGAGCACACAGTGGCCTTGTGCCAGGAGGAATGGCCATATATTACTAGGACAGCTGGTGGGGCCCCCAGGATATTTGGCCACTACATGGGACTTTCAATCAATTAAGACTCACTTATTTACGACTCCGCTTAGAGGATAAAAGCCCTGGACAAATGCTTTTCTGTTTTAGGAAAAGAAAATTGGATACACCAGTCTCATGTCAAACGAGGGGTGAGTAACCAGCCAGCTAATGAATGATGGCACCATGATGAACTGATACTCTGAAGAGATTAAGTGGGACAGCTCACTCACCACTCTTGGTGCTGTTAACCCAGATGACCACAGCTGCATGGCTAAGTACATAATCAATGCACAATTCAGTGTGGTATAAAGTTAACAAGAGTAAAGAGGAGCTAATTCACATAGATTGTTAGGGGCTGGGTGACCTAAGCTCTGTAAAACCCAAAGAAGCGGCTCTCATTTTTTGTTGTGAATCTAATACAGCTCATAATCCAACTTTAATAGAGAGAACCAGCAAGACCAAAGTTGATTGCCCCAGTGCTACTGTTGTTTAATATGCAATTCCAGCTGCTATGTGTGGTTGGACACTGGATTTCAAATAAACAGAATATCTGTTAATGCGACCTGTGAAAAAAGTTAATTCCAACCACTGCCTCACTGCCCAGCACAATGAGCTTAGCCACTAGACCTCCACAGGTAAGGGAGGAGTTGGTCCCAAAAATTTCTGAAATCAGCACTGGCTTTTAGCTGCATCCAATCGCAATTGTAGATACAATCTATAGTAGCTACAACCGTAAGAGAAAGGGAAGGGTGTATCTTACAAGTTGAAATTAAAAAGAAAAAAGAGAAAATGCAACTGATTTTTAGAGAGAATTCCAACTGTGGAGGTATCCAGCCAATTTCCCATATAGCCTCAGAGCAATAATGTTTTGTCTCAACAACATGCACCACATCAGTACACACCATAGACCCAATCCCTGTATTAGGATTGAATCAGAATGGAATTGCTCTCTACCCACTAGAGCTGAGTATGGGCCCCACAAAAGAGTATCAAATTGCAGAGTGTCAATGCTGATGCGTGTGTTGTTGGAGAACAACAGGGATTTATTTGTGAAAGTAAAACCATCAAAGCTCAAGACACTTGTTTTGGCACTGAACAAAACATCTGTCACTTGAAATACATTCCAAAGAAAGCCCTGAAACTGTACTTGCCTATGCTGGAAAAGGGTGTGTTTGTGTAAGAACTCTTCGTAATCTTATGTTTGTAAATAACATCACTGTAGGGATAAATAATCACTTAATTACTTCTAACTGTAGAAACACTGTGGGATGCAATTTTCGTTGTTCAGCTCCCATTATGTCCAGTCAATGGTTACAGTCCAATTATACTTAAACTAAAATTTACTACCTATCCCCATCTGAATGAATCCTGCACTGGTGAAGAAGCCACTCAAACCTGATGACCTGTATCAACTGCTGGAACGTGTCCAAAACAGTGGACAAAAAATTCCAGTCACCATTCAGTGCAGAAGAGATGCATCATGTCATGGGAAGAGTGAAGAAGGGGGCACAACACTGATGGTGGAAAACTCTCTTTGGGTGGTCACCAATAGCAGTGCAATCTATATTAAGATGCTCTGTCCAGTGGTGACCTTGTTCACTCTGCTTATATTGTGCCTGTTGCTTGTAATAACATTGTCTGGGAGACTAAGGGTTGTATTTAAAGACCTCATGGAGTTCCTTCTGACACACGAGCAGGAATGTTTATGTAAAAATGCAGGACTGCTGTAAATCTAATTTAGTTAGCTGTGTTCTTTTAACTGTCTTCTTTTGTCTCCATGGCTTTGCTTAGCAAAAGTAGCTGAGGCTGCTGGAGTTTTAGGCCACAAGCTCCAAACTCTCACCAGCTCCAAGCTCCCACCTAGAAAAGTCAAACTTATCTTGAAATTCTGCTCAGTTACATGAAGGACGGCCCTGAGACCAGTGTGAACTGGAAGATAAAGAGGCCACAACTCAGCAAAAGCTGCAACTCAGTCAGATAAAAGCAGCCAACACCCACCTGGAGACAGGGAAAGAATCCAACAAGAAGATCCCAGACCAAAACCCACAATTGGAGCAAGAGGTGTGTGCAGAGCAGCTGAAGAGTGGATGAAGGACGGGTGCATTGACTGGAAGGGTACAAAGACCCAGGGATTTGTGTGCTCTGGGTCCCTGGCTGGAGGCACCCAGCTCAAGCCGTTCCTATTGCTGTGCCACTTCACTTATTAAACTGTTTTTTCCTGAAATTAGAGAGTGCTGCAGGAAACCTAAGGCAAAGAGATTTCCTTAAATTGGATTTTGGGTTTTTAAAGCTGACTTCTCTTTTCTCCATAAACAGATGGTATGTTATTTCCACCCAAATTGCCAGGTTAGCATGCTACATACAAATGTAGCATCTTCTGGGATGCTCCAAGTATTCACAAATAATACCGAAACCATCTTTACACATTAAGGTGATTCTCAGTTCAGCAGGCAAGGAAACAAAACATTTAAAAAATTAAGTGGCTTGTCAAGGTCACATAAACCTGGAAGTCTGAAGTCAGAGCTTAACTATAAAATTCAGATGATCTTATTCCCAGACTTGCAGATGAACTGTAAGCTATTTCTGGGGTGGAAAAAAAGCACTGAAAGCTGAAGTCTTTCAACAGCTCAGAATTTCCAGGACACTGCAGAGTCACAAGTGCCAGATGATTCTGGTCTTGTTCTATAATTTGCACTAACCAAACTGGCCTCAATGTAAGACCTCTTCATCGGTCTTAAATAGCATCCCAACTGCTAGTGCATGCAGGCAAGTCCCTGGAAGTTTTCAGCTCTGAGCAGAATTACTAACAAAAAAACACTGAAAAACAGTTTGCACATGTGACTACTGTATGTCTTGTTATGATCAGGCTGCTAAACAGAAACATAAGTTGGAACTGGATAGCTTTGGCAATAAGAGGAATGGCTCTGCCAACAGATATGTCTGTCACGTTGTACTATTTTCAATATGATGGGATTCAAAAATTCTTTTGTAAGACTAATTCAAGTGTCACTCCCCACATGATTCCCTGATTGTACAAGGGCTTCAGCTGAGAGCCCCTTGCACTGTGCCTCCTTCCAAACCAGATCAGCCTTATGCCTAGGAATGGGGAAGCTCACTCAGAAGTGTCAGCAGCTACATTTGCCTTGCAAAATACCTCGGGAATACTGCTGGACTATTTGAATCCATGACATCTTTTAATTAAAAGTATTTTTTGTGCTAGTTGATGCAAGATTTAATTAAAGTCTTTATTAACTCGCTCCAGGAGCACCGAATAGAGAAAGCTAAGCAGGAGCACACAGAATAGTCCAAGCAATAGTTACTGAACATGTTACAATAAAGCCTATTAAGTCTCAGATCTCACAAAGCAACAGAAGTCAGAATTCCTATTACACAGAAATACAAACAAGGTATTTAAAGCAAACACAGTGCTATCCCTTAAGGTATCAACCAAACACATCTCCCTTTCTTATAAAAAATTTAAAGACTTGGAGTGGCATAAACACCTCCAGCTGTAAATGTTCTGGACCAATGAACCCGATGGGGCCAAGTGTCTGATGGGCATTTGTTACTAGATTTGTTATTTCAACACTTAAATAATGTTTAGGTTGCTTTTTCTAATAAATAAGCCTTTAACCCTCTAAGAATCAGCCACAAACTCCATCTATAACAACTCAGGACTCCCCTGAGGATGACAAATAAACCCTTTTTTCCTTCCTACCAAGGCAACAGGAGGCTATAACTCCTCTCTTGTACACTCATCCTTTTCAGGAAATCACTAACTGCAACTCTGACAGCCACAACAGCGACGTGTCAAATCATCACAAAACCTTCATTAACATTCCCCTGAACTGCAACATATCAAGAAAGACATTCCAGCAAATGCTCTGGAACAATAATTTTGATGCGGAAAAAAACAAAACTCTCACTTCCATTAGATCAATTGAAAGCACATTTTTAAATGTTTCCCATCAGCAGGCACCAAAGTAAGTCAGGCTCAAATCCATATTTTCAAAACTTCCCATACAAAGCCTTTAATGTGATGGCAGTGTCTTTGGTTCCAATTAAACATCATGTCAGTATAAAAGTTTACACTGGCTTTCAACAGATTTAACTGGGGCCAAACAAAGATGGTTCATTTTGTCTTGTTTGACTCAAGAGTTCTCCAGCCTCCCGTTCTGTGTTTTAGATCCAAAGCACCTGCTTCCACTGTTAATTCAAATTTGTGCAATGCATTTTAAGAAGAAATTCCACTACTACTTTGTTTTTACTGGATTCCAGATTTCTTATTTGCTCTCCCTCCCGACGTGCCAGGAAACTAAAAGTAACATCCTGTCTGCTGTGTAAAACACCCCAGTGCTGAAAGCATTTTAGCTGAGCCACTGAGGAACTTAGATTACTGCATAAGAGGCCACATTGAGTCTTGTGGTAAGTGCTTTCTCTCTTTAAGATTGGTGGGCATTAGACTCCCCAGACAAGTAGCTCCAAATTCCTGGTGTATGACTTCAAAGAACTACTTGACTGCATTTTTAATTCTGTAAACTCTTCCAAAGATGAAGAAGCAAGATATATTTAGGTGTCTGACATAGAAAAAAGGCCTCCACAAAACCATTTATAGAAAATATTAAGAAAATTACTTTCATTTTTCCAATTCCCAAACCAAGCTAAAAAAAATTAATCCATTTATTCTTACCTGGAAATTTGGTGCCCAGCATAAAGCAGCAGTGCAGTCAAAAAGTACAGGTAAAGCTGAACAAGGTGTTGCCTTGGTAAAGTTAGGAGCACAACACTTAAGATGTAACCTGTAACAAAAAGCAGAAGTTGATATTCAAAAAAATACTAAATAACATCAAATTCAAATAACACTTAGCATGTTCACAATTTAAGATGGGGACACACAGGCTTTACTCCATATTAATCATATAAAAGTCCACTCCAGATATCAAGGTTGCACAAATCAAGGACAAGACCTGCCACAGCCTAGGATTTGTAGCTTTTTATCCCAGCAGTTCCTGCACTTCTCATTAGCATTTAGTGAGGCTGCTGAAAACGACCCAATGCAGATCCAGCTTTACTCTTTAAGACAACAGCCTGGCTCTCAGCAGCCTCTCCAAGAAGCAGAACCCTGATCCTTATTTTCATAAGGCTCTCTCTCAGAGACTCAAATAAAGCAGTACTTTGAAGTCCACTCCAAAACTGGGTGGTAATGTCCATACTCCTCCTTTCCAGACAGGCTGTGGGTCAACAACCCAGCCCATGGTGCCCTTCAGAATATTTATTTCCAAGCTCTCTCTCCATCACTGCAGTGCACTTCTGCTCTTTCTGAAGGTCAGTTCAAGTGCCTGGCACTGAAATCCATTTAGGAAAACAACCCAGAAACAGCCAACAACTCCCCTGAAGCTAAGAACAAAATGCTAGAGAAGAACACATCCTGACCCTCGCAGCTACACCAGTCACGTCACATTTAAAGTTTCATACATCTATTCAGCAACATCAGGCACAGTCTTTTTAGCTGAGTTAATTTATATTTTGAGCTTTTAAAATAGATTTAATAATGCAACTCTAGATTAAGCACTCATAAGCAGTGGCACAACCAGGTAGTATAAAACAGCTGGGGAACACAGCATGTTCCAATACTTGAAAAAGATATTATTTCAGAGTCAGTATTTATGAAGAAGTATTTCAAGGCTGCTTAGTATCTGCCACGTTCAATAAGCCACCTCTGTAAAATTCTACCAACAGTTTGGTACTCAAAAATCTTGCAAGATGCTCCTAGAAAAGGGAACAGAGCCACAGGATGCCAAGCAGAGAGAGATCAATTCAGATAAGACAGATGATAGGATCAGTGATAGACAAAGACTATTTACTTATCTTTTTAAAATACCAGTATATCATTTATGTATTTAACATTAAAGATAATTTTTCAATCATCTTCATGAAGTGGATGTGACAAGTTGCACACTTGTCTCAGGATGTGCTTTTTAAAAAGCTGAAGTAATTGATAGCTTCTTTTATTAAAATCAAGCGTCACACAAGGCACTAATTCTGTTCAGTATCACTTTGACCAGAGGGCTGGAGCACCCCTCCTGTGAGGACAGGCTTGGGGGAGTTGGGGCTCTTGAGCCTGGAGAACAGAATAATTTTTATTTTGAGGTTTTTAAAAGGGGTCTGAAACACAGCACTCCATCAGTTTCCTTCTAGTGACTGTTTTATACAGAATATAGACATTTATACAGTGCTTCTACTCACAGCACATCAGACGTTCTACACCATCAGTTTTCTTCACAAATACCTGCATTTTCTGGAATTCCTGTTTCCTGTTCACCACCTTCCTTCTACCAAACACACAAATGACAAGAGCAGGAACTGCTCAGCTGTCTCTATGAAGACGTTTATCTACCTTGCATCACACCACAGCCTCATGAGCCAGCTCCAGAGCTCTCAAACCACCTGCAGACATTCCTCCACCTCATCTCTGCTGCATCCCCTTTCCCTGGATTCCTTTGTGAGGGACAATTCTCCCTGAGGAACAACCCACAACCATCTATCATTCCAGCACGTGAGTCAAAGCTCTCTAAACCCTTCCTTCTCACTGTAGCCTGTGACTCACCTTCAGGTGGAGAACTAAATGGAGTTTATTATGCAGGCTTTTATTCCTCTGTTACTTTATAAATAGTTATAGAATACCTGTTTACTGTATCTGTATTTAAGCTCTGTTATCTTTACCTTGCTCTATCACAAGAAATGTGATGATGTACCTGAGATGGTGGGATCATTTCTGTAAAAGTAACATTTCAATAAAAGTAAAGTTTTAGAGGGCAGTAACAAAAACATGATACACGAAAGGATTTTAGATATCACTGCAGTTCACTTTTTTCCACACGATCACAACTTTCATCAGAATACTTAGGAACCTTCAGCATACAATGAAGGAGTGGAAAAAACCACAAAAGGCTAAATTAAAAGATGAAGAGAGTGCTGTCACAGTGCCTTCTAACCAGCAGGCTTCCACCCGGCACAGATGCTCAGATCTGTGCAGGGAAGCAGCACACAAGACAGCCAAGGTTACTGCAGAAGCTTCAGCAATGAACTCCACTGCTCAGGAGTTTGGGCTGGAATGTAAATGTTCACTTTGAAGCAGCCATTTGGTTTAATTGTTAGACTTTGAAAAGGAGGAGAGCAACAGACATTTAAAGTAGTTCCCTTTCAATCTTATTTACAATTTCCTCTTGTGATTTGGTAAGAGGGAGATTTCAGCACACTTCATGCTGCAATATTTGCATTTTTGCTGCAGAGGCCCTATTCCCAAAGTGGTACCAACCTCATTTTTATCAACAAAGCTTCTGCCAAAAAGAAAAAAAAAAGAAAAAAAAAAAAAGCCAAATAATTCTTTACCAGCCCATCTGATTGCAGAAGAAAAGGATGACAAGCTCAAATTCAGTCATACTTGCAATAATATGGTATTCCCTTTGTTTTCATGCAGACAAATGAAATAATTAGTGTATGCTGTAAAGATGATTCCACTTAAAAAAAAGACCAGGAAATGGAATTTCTCACAGTAGCTTTCTCATCTAAATCACTACATTCTGTTTTCATTTGCACCTCCTCTGCCAGAAGAAAACACGATGCTGAGAACATATATCCCTTTGGAGAGAGTCCCCACACACAAGAACTTGCATTCTGAGAAACAGTCATCTTACAGGGTTACCCTTGAGCAGGGGTTAACAATAACTAACACTCACTTCCATCCAAAGGGAGTTTTTGAGCTCTGTGTCAGCAGTGAGCACTCCCCTCCCTTGATTTAGGCTGTGCTATTTTTGCTCTTGGGACTTGGTGCATTGTCCCTTTTGACTCACCATGTACATTTCTGTATAAAGAAAGCAGCAGGCTCAGGGAAGCCCAATTCCTGCCCTAGTAAAAGAATGGTTCTAACACACATTACAAACAAATAAACAAACAAAAAAGATAAAGAGAAGACAGAATAATCTTCCCTGAATACAGAATGCCCTAGTGCTACAACACCAAGAAAGAAACTTGCACCTTTATGCTTCCAGCATTACAGAAGACACATTCTGCCAATTTTAAAAATACACAAATCCCCCACTCAGCTCCTGTTCAGGGGCACAAGAAAGCAGAGAACTTCTATTGCCTCTCATGCAAGATGGTACAGATTTAGACTCCACTGGAGAAATAAACTGTGAAAATGATTCTAAGCAGAAAAGTGCAGGTAAACACTGCTAGACAAGAACACAAGTATTAACCAGTTCATGACCTCATTTACAACCTGTTGATTCAGCTCGATGGAAACCTCTGGCTGTGCAATGCTCATTGTTCAGTGAGCAGCAGCTCACAGACTGCCTTTCAGCAATCTTTTCCCATTTATGCACCACCAAGGTGTTCCCAGCTTCCCTGCCCAGAATTACCTCTTTGCAGACTCAGGTGTCTGAGGTTTATTGACTGCACACAATGGAGGCTTCTGGAACACGATCAAAGTCGCAACTCATCCTCTTTATGGAGCACTTTAGTGCTCATTTGCATGATTACAGATCCCTTGTGTCCATTCCATATTATCACTCACAGTTCCCTGCACATTTAGTCTAAAAATGAGAACTTTGCACATCAAAGAGTTCGTAACATTTCTTAATAAGGCCACACCAGCTCTTGGAGAGCCAGAAAGTAGGAGCACCATTGCTTAGATACTACCAAGAAATTAATTTAGGGGGTCCTACTTTTCCATTTTCCCATATATTGTGAGGGTAAAGGGCCCATGATTTGCAACTTGCTGGGAAGCATCAAGTCATGAGCCAGAGACTCCATCACAAACTCAACTCCTGCCTCAAAGAAGGATCAGTGCACTCCGAGTTAGTCACTGCACTTCAGCCAAATCCTTGACTGTCCTCATTTCAGTTTATTCAGACAAATATCTGGCCACAACATGCAAGTACCAACAGAACAGGACACACTTCTGAAAGCCTGCATTTGAGATGGCAGAAGTACTACAGAAACAACTGGCACCGTAATTTGCAGTGTGTTTAATTCTCAGAATAACCAACTGCCAGACTGGTTACACTGCAATTTAAACAGATTTAATAAACTGTCTATGTCTAAATCATCTACCTTGAATGGAGGATTTTTAAAATATATACTTTTATATACCTATCCTCCAGAAAATGCTGGAAAATTAGTTCAAGACTGAGAAAGAACACATTAAACATACTTGCACACAAGGAAACTGGTATTTATTCAGTCATGGCACAATACAACTGTAAACAGAGATCAGAAATCCTGTTATCAACATCTGCACATCTCGGTGAAAATAATGCCAACAAAACAATTTATTCATTACTGGGGTACTGCCATCAACAGCTGTTTCTTCAATTTTTAAATGCATAACAGCTTGGGTACTCTAAGTATAAATAATCCAAGAAGCTGACTTCTTTACAGAGATTTGCAGTATTGTCTGAACAAATAAAATGGACTTTTGATTCTAGTGCTGCCATATGATTCAGAGGCTCTTTATAAATCACTAAGCCAAGATGCAATGCTGTCATAAGACTGGTACTCAGAATCAAAAAATTTAAGCATCTCCTTTCAAAAAGGCTGCTTCTTCTTTTAAAAAGAAAAAGAGTAGTGAAGTGGCCTGCCAAAAAGGAGATATCAGCTTTATACAGAAAAGCTACCTGAAAGTATCCATATGCTGAGAAAGCTGCTTAGGAAAAGCCTCCAACACTTAGGGAGCAGTAAAAAATCTTCTGTCTTGAGACAGAAAACAAAAAAGGGTGTGCTGGATTTTGAGCAGGGCACACTTCCTACCTCCTCCTGTGTCCTACCAACTGCAGCATACACTGTATTTTATCCAAAAAGAGAATGAGAAGACGTAACAAGTAATTATTTTAAGAAATAAAGACCAAGTCCATGTCATCAAATTGCACTTGATTAAAAATAGCTACAGTTTAAAATTAAATAGTAACACTCAGAAAATAGTTCTATTACCCATTTATCTAAGTGCTGCTGGCAGGAGAGAGACAGAAGACATGTGGCAGCAAAGCCAGAGATGCTGATTCTAAGCAGGACCTCATCTTTGTATGCATTAACTGCATTTCCACATTTAAGTCATGCATCCTGTTCTTGCAATTTTAGGAAATCTGTTTCTGTAATGAACCAACTCACTTCTTCTCACACTGAAACTTCACTTGGCACTTCTTACAGTGTTTGTAGCAGAGTAGAGTATCTTTCCCCTTAAAAGGCAACACAAAAAAAGAAATCCAAATAAAAGATCTTCTACATAAAGCACAAGAGCTTAAAGAAAAGTGGGCAGACCAAAGGGTGCAATCAGCACACAAGGGCAGGAAGTCCAGCAGGCTTCTCCTCCCTCAAAACCCCCTCATAAAAGCAGCATTCAGAACAAGCAGCTCACACCTAGCAAGTGATGTGACCAAGACATTAAAGTATTAGCCACACAGTTCAAGAAACTGTCATTACAAACAGGGTTGTGGAAGATGACACACCTTCTGCCTATTCCAAATATTTAAATACTTTTCTTTTTTCTTTTCTTTTTTCCCCGAGATTTTTTTTTGTAATGACAAAGAATACAGTTTAAGATAGAAAACTGCTCTATTTTTACTCTTGAGTAAGAAAACCCTGTATTTTGTGCAGTTCTGTGCCTCACTCATGACAGTGACTTAAATTCCAAGCCTGACTCTGATTATAGGTTAAGCTCATGACTCTTTCCATCTAGCTCAGAGTATTTACCAGTTGGTACAAACAGCATTGCTTTGCTCTTCTTCACAGGAGGAAATTACGTGGTTTCAACTGTTTTCCACCTTCTCCACCTAAAACACTAAAAGAAGTGTCTGTTTTCTCACAGCTACTCTACAGTGCAGAAAAAAAAAATGGAGAAGCCTGGCAGTAAGTGCTAATCTACCTCACACAGAGGTTTCACCAATTCGAACCAGAAATTTATCTCTGATGTTTGCACTGCTCTGTGCATGTTTAGTTAAATTGCATGCAGGTGAACTTGTGGTTGAGTGGTTATCAGGACTGGGTATTTTCCTTTGCTCAAGCAGATAAGGGCTGTTTCATGGAAAGATATGAAGAGTTGTTTCAAAGAACAAAGTGCATTTTAGAAGCTTTTATTATACTCCCAGTACAGCTAACTGGAATGGGAATCACACTGAACACACACCATTTCTCTTGTTACATTCAAACAGAAAAGACACTCCTGGTAACCCTCAATTCTGAGCAAATTTCCAATTCTGTCTCCTTAGTTCCAGGAAAAGGTTCACTCTATAAAGATTGGTAGAGTTTATTAATTTTTAGGGCTCTCTAATCAAATTGTTCCTTGAGCATCTGCCCGAGATAGATGCACCCAATTTCCTCAGCTGCTAGAAGTACTTATACAGCACTATATATAGCACTACAAGATACTGGCTTGTAGAAGAAATTCAGTGATTGTCTGATATTGCAAAGCTGCCATACATTTGCTGATAGTGTTTCCTAACTGCAACTATGAATAGAAGGTTGGTGTTTTTTTTCCTAAATAAAGCAGATTAGCATGTTGAAACATATCCACGGTGAACTGTTGTTTAAATTATATGCTGGCAGTTAATTTCCCCCAATGTATCTTCAAAGAAGCTTAATTTTCCAAACTGGTGGAAAAGTATTTTGTTTTCCCTACAAATCCAATTTATATATTTTGATACATCATCTTAATTAATGTTATACTCTAAAGTGATGCAACTAAATCCATATAAAATGTCATGGAGGCATGTAAATTGATTTAGCCCAGCTTCACCCTGACACAAGTTAAAAAACCCTCAACAACCAAGGAAATAAAACACAGGAACTTTATTTGAAAACAACTAGCAAAGTTTTATCACTAAAAATTGTCTGAAAATCTTTTAAAATGAGCACCTTGTTTGACAATTTAGAAGCTCTTCTTGCTCAGCAACCACCACTTGGAGAAATAAAAGTGCATAAATTCAATATCATAAAAGCAGGAAGTAAAAGAACTGCTGAATGATTGTGGACCAGCACAAAAGCACCCCTTGTACAAGGAGCACAAAATAAGATTCCATTGGTTTAGTACCAAAATAGCCACTGGGTGGGAAATTCTTTGATAACAATACC
Source organism: Sylvia atricapilla (assembly GCF_009819655.1). NCBI lineage: Eukaryota > Metazoa > Chordata > Aves > Passeriformes > Sylviidae > Sylvia > Sylvia atricapilla. The sequence continues at coordinate 14,857,006 of NC_089153.1, forward strand.
CATCCCCTCTGTAGTGTTTTTTATTGGTGTATCTCAACATACTTTAACAAGGACAAGATTATCAAATGCCTATCAAGAGGGGCTTTGTCACAGCTGGAAATTACCCACTGCCATCCTGAAAACCTACTGCACAACTGTTAACTCTGCATTAGAACCTGATCTGATAAAGTAATTCCTAAAAGCTTTGTGTGTGCAAATAAATGCAGGAGAAAGCCAGCTGTAGGCAGAGGCCACCACAGTCCTGTGTCACATTCACCAGCTCCCAACATGTCCTCTCCCACAGACAAAGGAACTGGGAACTGTGACACCAATGTTTTGTACTGCAAGTACATTGTCATCCCAGCTTGAGTAGAGTGGAGCCATAACAAAGAAAGCTGCACACATTTTTAGTGCAGTAAATGATTTCCAGACAACAGACATTAAAAAAAGGGAAGCCTCATGCCAACACTTGTGCAGTCAAGGATTAAAGTCAGGTCATGCTCCTTCAAAAGCCCACAGTTTTCTAACTACTTAAGTAAAGTGTTTCCTTTAGCTGACTGCAGTGCCTCTTTATCTCCCAAAACCATCTACAAGGAAGAAACACTCCAGAGTGTAAATTATATCCCAGACCTTTCTCTCCAAGCCAGGCAGTGCTCAGGCAGATGCTCGCCAGAGATCAACCTCAACAGGCCAAATCCAATCCCTAATTTACCCCATGTGCAGATGAATCACATTCTCACCTGGAGAGCAGGTCCCAAAACACCAATCCTTTCATCTCCTAAAAACAGGCATCTGGCATTCCAGAGCTGGACTTGCAGGCCAAGGTTCACACCTCAGCTGCCTGAGCTGAGTTAGTAATTTTGTCCATTTATCTGCAACACAAGGACTGGTTCCCTGCTTGAATCTACTCACAGCACAGAGATGGTTTATAAGGGTGTAAACTGAAGAGCCAAATCTGTGCAGCAGAGAAAACTAAACTCCTAGTGCTGTGGTTAGTCCCAACCATATCATCTTTTCCCTAGCCTCTTGTTTAATGTTAAGTTTCTATACTTCTTGTCTGCACATTTCACAGCAGATTCCTCATCAGTCAGACACAGGCCAAAGTCACTGTGCTCTTCTTCCAGGGCATCAATTGTGTTTCCAAACACTAGGTTTACTTGTAAACGTTAAATAACAACAATCAGTAAAAACCCTGGGCAGGACTTCTTTACTGCTAACATAAACTGTTCCTTAGGCAGAAACTGTAATGAATGCACTGACATGTTATCCTTTGTAATCAGTATATTAACATGCTATTACTAAATTCTTGAAATTCTTGTAGCAAGTCGAAAGGTATTTAGTAGGGTAGTATTTTCTCTTTAATAGATCTTTACTTACCGACATAATGCATATTAAGGGCCAAGTACTTGTACTGGAAGAGAGGGTTGTTGTGCAGGCTACTTCTTTGGATCTGCTGGAAGAATGAGCTGACATCCCATCTGTACAGGACATCCAACAGCATGATGCTGGGGACCCTTAGGGCCACGTTTAATACTGCCTCCAACTTCTCCTTTGCAGCCATTCTCTTCCCTTTCTGTGAACTGGCAGCAGACTGTAAATAGCACAAGAGAGAGAAGAGTAATCAGATCAATCCCACTGTACAAACAGCCATTAGGCTTTGTGATCGTATGAATGGGGCTTCCTGTGTGGCCACAAACGACTGAATGAATCAACTGAGTTAAACTCAAATCCAGACAGGACAGCTTCTATTTTGGCTATATAAAGGTCAATTTGCTAGCAGTTTTTTCCATGGTGACAGTGTAAAATGGGGGAGGGCAGGTTAATGGTATAAAAAAGGTCCAAGGGTGTGCACCGTTCTTATTTACAGTCATTTAGCACCCAAAATCTCAGCAGAAAGACCCCAGTGAAGTAGGTACTACATAAACATTTACATGATCAGCATTAGAACGCAACACTCTGTATGCTTTAGAAACCAAACAACAACAAAATTCACACACTACACCTACCAAGCTTAGCACTATTTCTACGTGTCTCAAATTAAATAATCACCAATTAAGGACGTTCTTTAAATATTTTGGATTCACTTCCTCAATGCAAATTGCAATAAATAATTTTCAGATACCTAAGCTTTAAAAAAAACCCATTTACAGCCTTCATTAACTTCTACTAATTTATCTGTTTATAGAATTTGAGGGCCATGAGTTTTGAAGATTAGGACCAATAATGCAACTATTTTACTCATTTCTATGTAATTCACCACAAAGCATCATACAAACAAAAGACCATATCCTCACTCCTGAATACTAGAAGGTAATTGAAATTGGGAGTTTGCCATCGGGTAAGATGGAAGATGCACAACAATAAAGGGCACTTTTAAAGAAAAACAGCTGGTCCACAACATCATCTTGAAAGTAACCAACAGAATCATTTCAAAGAGCAAAAGGATCAGTTTAACATCCTGTCAGCTACGACTGACAGTTGTTCCTAAACAAAATGTGCTGTGGTTTTACCATTCACCACCTGCCCATCCCTTGAACATGATTCACTGCAGGCTGCATTAGAGAAGCGCAGTTGAAGATGGGGATGATCCAGCAAGTTTTTATCTGCAAGAAGCCACTCAAAGTAAAATCACCTGCAGCACAATCAGCCCCCCAACGAGGTCAGACTTAAGAAAAAGCTCCCAATCCCAATTATTAAGGAGACAATTGAAAAGAACTGAAACCTGAGCAAAGAAATAGAAAAACCTGCAGCTGAACTACACTTTTGAATAAAGTTTTACAGGATTTTATTCATGTTGCCTCCGTGTAAGTTAGAAAAGTTTTTCAGCTGTGCAAGTTGTATATACCTGAAGCCAATAAGGAAGTCCAGCATGAAGTGAAACCATGCAAATATACATGAAGAAAAAAACCTAACCCAAATAACCAAAACAACCTCTCACTTACACACAAGCCTCGTGTCAGGTTTTATTTGTGCTGCCATGGCCTAGATAACACTGTAAACTGTTCATGTCACACCTTCAGCCACGCTCACACTTCTCAAACCACGATGACATAAAATTAATTCAGCTCAAGAAGTCAGGACAGATAAGAACTGAGATGTGGCTCAAGAAACCACAGGTGGCAGGGCTGTTGCTAGCCATTGTCTAGCCCACAGTCTGATTTTTCAAGTTATGTAAATGCTGGCACTTTTTACAGAGCTCTTGCAACAGCCCTACAAACCCCAAGGTTTGCACAGGAAGTGCCTCCCAACCACATCAGGCACCACACAACACCAGCAGTTCATAGAGCTGCCCAACACAATTTAAAAGGTCAGCCAGAAGATCACAAATATTTAGAATGAACAACCAAAAGTACCACCCAAGCAGCTACTACTGAATCAGAGCATTCAACGTTTTGTGTGAAAACTGAGTTTAAAGGGACGGTACTGTACAAATACAAGTTGGAAGTTACACAAGATTGTATGTAAAGTTACAAAAAAAAAAACAAGCCTCAATAATTCATATCAAAATATTGTAAATGTCCTTGAATTTTCAAAAATCTATGAGTTTGTCAAGTTCATAAATTTAATCAAAACTCTGAAACTAGGCTGCCTCCTGTTTTTTTACTAGGTTCCTTTTCCAAGTAGATCAGGATGTAGGGATAGGGATGAGCAGGGACTGACAGGTTTTCATTCTGCCAGAAAAATACCCACGTAAAGTGACAACAAGTGCCTGATATCAAATTACATTCTCAAAACTGTCAAACCTTTTTCAGTCATCAACAACAACTAAATATGTAGGACAGGAAGGTAACTTTCACTTGAGCTTTCACTTTCCTTAATTACTCCAGAAAGATAGTTACATGGACAACTTCTCTTAATACTGAAAGTTCACTTGAGGGTCAGCACATCCAAATTAAGCTGAGAAATTCTGCCTCCCAAACTCATGCACACATACTTGAGACATGGCAAACTAAAAAGCGCAGCATTTCAATTATCTAGAAGAATAATTAAATTTCAAATGCTTCTAAAACGAAAGCAACACAAACTTGGGAAACCACATCATGTCTCAACGGAAGTGCTGTGAGGAGCAGCCACTGCAACTCCACAGCATCTTCTGTCCCTGACTGACAAAAAGACCCAATACTAATAAGAAACCCTTTAAAATTAACTCCACTAGAAATGCGGATGTGTTAAATAAAGCCTCAGTTGTAATGGCTGCCAAGTTCTAACAGAACGAAATAGAAGCAAGCAAAGTCCATTGCCCTCAACTCATTATACTGCAAAGAGCTCTCACAATACATTATTTTGATTGGTGTAAAAACAAACAAAAAAACAACCGCAACATTAAACCTCTAAAACCTTTAGGTAAATGATGATGACAGGAGTTGCTGGATGCTCAGGCGTTAGGAAAAAAAAAAATAGGTCACTTGTCTACAAAGCCAAAACATTGGACCGGGGAGCCACTTGTTTAGTGTTTCAAAAATTTTTCCCCAGTGATTTCAAACATCTCTCCCTGTTCCAAATTAGAGTAAGAAAGGGAAGAGTCTCAGGAAGGCTATCACCATTTAACTCCTACTGGAAGGTAATATCACACAGCCACTTGCTCACCATCACCCCTCCCAGGAGAATGGAGAGAACTGAAAAAAAAGGTAAAAACCTTGGACTGAGATAAGAACACTTTAATAAATAAAATAAAATACTGCTGACGAAAGGCAGGTAGGAACAAAAATAGACAGGACTAAAAGAGAAACCAGTGCCACAATCCAGTTGCTCGCCACCCACTCACCAATGCCCATCCAGTCCCTGAGCAGCAATCAGTGTCTCCCAGCCAATTCCCCCCTGTTTATACACTGGGCATGGGGTGCTGTGCTGTGGAATATCCCTTTGCCCAGTTCCCCCAGCTCCTTGTGCACCTGCTCACTGTCAGAGCACAGGAAACTGAAAAGTCCTGGATTTAGAGTAAGCACTGCTTGGCACCAACTAAGCCATTGGTGTGCCACCAACATTATTCTTGTACTAAATCCAAAACACAGCACTGCACCAGCAACTAAAATTAACTAAATCCCAGCAAAAGCCAAGACTGAGAACTTCAGATTTCACATCTTAAGCTGTGCTATTTGGCCAAAACAACCTTTTCTAAAAATCTCCATTATAACTGATTGTTCATGGAACGTGGATTGTTCATTTTTGTTTTATAGCGATTATGTTTCAAAAACCCCTCCCTCCCCTGGCACACCCATTTCGTCAAAAGCATATTCCTGGTTAGCCTTCCAGAAAACAGGAGAGTTGGCAAAATTTTTTTTAAAAAAAGAGAAAAAACTCCTTCAAGTTTGTCCCATGGCTCATTCCATCAGCAGAAGAGACCATCCAAGTGTGATCACACGGCACGTACCCTCTCAAAGATAACACACATTTTCCCTTTCACAGAATTTTCTTTCTCAAGTTTTGTCACAACACAAAATTTTGCCATTTCAGCTGAAGCCGTGAATTCTGCCACTTAAACAAGTGTAATTATTGCTACTGCACCAACATAAATATAAATCCATCACATCACAGGCAGAAAATACATCCTGGTAAAGCAGCACAAGGGGCAGCAAGAATCTGCTCCCATTTATGCAAATAGGTACAAAATTACATTAGCAGAGAAAAGTTTGTACATTTAGGAAAGCATAAATCATAAAGTTACTTAATAGTTAAAGAAATTAACCGGAATATCTGCAAATATAAGTTATTCCAAGACTATTGCCACCAAAAATCACCACAGAAAGTAATTCCAGATCAGAACCTCAAAACCAGACTTGATCCTGCAACATTCAGCCTCACACCTGTGAACAAGATGCTCATTCTGCTACAACATCACAATGTAAAATACTTGGCAAGATTGACTAAAATCCAAAAGAGAGAATTTCAACTTCTGTTTCTCACATCTATGAAATTCTAGTTACTCTGGATACATCCATTAACAAGCGGATTCTGGTCTGTTTAGTTTAGTTTACGTTAGATTATTTTTCAGTAATAGATTCTGAAACTAAAAATATCACCAGGAAAAGCTTTTGTTTTCCTTTGAGGTAAACTCTGCTAGACAGACTTTGAAGAGGGGAAAAAAAAAAAAAGTAAAAAATAAACTTAACAAAATACAAAATACACAAGTTCTATCTGTAGCTGTGGAAGAGTTCAGTGTCACAGCTCAACAACTAAAATTAGACCCATCAGCTCGGTTGTACCCACTCACTCCCTTCTTTATACCTGTCCTGGTCTCGGAAGCATAAAGAATTAGAATCACAGAAGAATCCCATTCTTCAAAAACTCTGATCTTTCTATCATCAGTTTGGGAGGGAGAGAACAAAGGGAAGGAACGCGACAAAAAGGTTTATCAAATATGCACTTAGAAAAGAATCTTCCTACGTGATGCTGTAGAAAAATAAACAAAAACAAAGCAAGAACTCGGAGTACGTGAGTCACCAATCCATCAAAAGGGCTCTTTCCCTTGCACACAGTGGCAGGGAAGGGAAAAGACTACCTTGATCCCATACAATTTAAATTGGCTAACAAGGACAGCAATCAAAGACTTCTGCTGAGAAGGGCAGATCCACTGAGATACCAAGAGCAGGAATAAATCCCTGGAACACTGCAGACGTGCAGAGCGACACCAGCGCTGGCACCCAGTCACTGCTCCCAGTAATGCTCAGTCCTGGATCACTGGAGTGGTTCAGAAATTTCAAATAATAACCAGAGAGTATTTAGCCTTCCATTGAAAGGTTTAGAGAGAGTCAGTCAGCAAACAGACAGCTCGATCTTGCTGTGTAAGCAGTTAACAAGAACAAACAACATTTTTTTTCTCCTTTATTTTTTTTCTCCTTTTTTCCCCATCTGGTCTAACAGTATGGATTGCTGTACAGCTGCTGCAGTGGTGTGCCTGAAGAACTGGTATTTCTACCTAGAAAACACAGTAATTCCTACATTCCTACTCATCCACCCAAGATTCATTCAGTTGTGAACTCTAGCACAGCTAAGGTTAACTATTCCAAACACAGCACGTGTTTTGCAAAAGCAAATGTTACTGCAAAATAAATTAGGTCAAACTCTTCTCTGTTCACAGGGACTTCAGTGAACATGAATTCCCATTAAAGGCATATTAAAAATGGACAAAAGCAACTACGGAAGGTTAATTGCAGAGAATAAAAAAAAAATAATCTGTATTTCCAACTTTCATTAATTCTAGCAAATTTTATATGAGGGGAAAGAAAACTAATCCAGGAAATGAAGATACATATCACAGAGCTGTGAAGATAAAGTTTTCTTTAAAGATTTATTTCTTGAGTACATTTATACACTACGAACAGTTTCAGTGCACTCTCAATTATATAGCAAGGGCATTATATTATTTATAGGCAGCCTGTAACACATTCAGTGGCTTTTATTTTTCATAATGAGCAGGTAAGACAAAGGAACTGAACTCAGGGAGTAGCACGTGTTCACAAAGGTTAATAAATCCAGCAGGTATGCAGCAAAATCCTTCCTGCTGTGGATTCCTACGGGATCTGCGCTCTGCCTGCACACCATCAGCTCCAACCCAATCACACTGAGAGAGGCTGCTTGGTTTTGAGATCACAGCTTAGCTGGGCACCTGAAAGACAGCAAGCTTAATTCATTAAAATTAAAGGATAATTAATAATACCTTTAATTAAAACCTTCAGAAGGAAATCTAGGTTGACTCAACAACCTAAACTGCTCCGAGGTCCCTTCTGGCTCCCCGGTTTCTGGCCAGTTCAAGGGCTGGTTTATTAACCAGTTATTCAGCACTTTTTCTTGCCGTCACAGCCGTGTTTGCAAGCCCACACCTAACAAGCCTGCCTAACCACATTTGTATCAGCACATTCTGAGAAAATCTGGGCAGCAATCCCAAAGCGCCTCTGCAGAGGAGAGAATACCCAGAGGAGCTGCACACCGAGCATTAATGAGAGCCCGAGATGATGCAGTGACATCCCACCCCAGAGAGCTGGATCCCAGGAACACCAGACACACAGGCAAAGCTCACAAAAAACCTGCAACCCAAATGTGTTACCAGGATGAAGCCACAGGACAGGATGAAATATATTTATTTCATCCTCCACAGAGGCTCAGATAGTTTTTAGCCATTTCGGACACAGCCTATGTTTAGAACCTGCAGTAACAATAACTAGTTACCAGACTGGTAAGAAGTTAAAACAGAAAATAAGACTTTCAAGATTTCTCTAAGTCAGCACTGATAAAGTTTCCATTGCTGCTGCTTTATCTGTTTTCTGAATCATGCAAACAAAGCTTCAAGGCCTGTGAAATAGGCTCAGCTTCCTGCAGCACTAGACTTGCCTGACAGAAATACCAAACACACGCTGGAAATACCCAGAAAAGTTCCCTTCAACACATGCTCAAAAACTCAAGATATGCAACCAGAGAATTCTTCCAGAAAAACTCCTCAAGATGAAGTACCCACTTCTGAGTGTGCCTCCCAAGTATGAGACTAATTACAGAGCACCAGGGCCTCTCTGAAACGAGGAGATGCTGGAAGGGCAGGGAAACAGGAACAGAATGAATCACACTGAAGGACTGGACTTGAATATGCATTTAAAAAGCAAAACGATGGTGAACCGTCCACTCTAACCACATCAAACACTGCCAGGTGTCTTTGTAGCTAAAAATGGATTCCGAAGAGTAAATCACCACATGGGTTCCAGAGGAGGGGAAGAGGAGCCATCTGCACTGTTTGAAGAGGAGGAAACCGACCCAAGTTTAGCAAACAGCTTAGAGAAGGTTTTGTGTGAGTACAACACCAAACACCAAGCGGGCTCACAGTTTTCCAGGACACACCCATCGTTCAAAGCTCACTGGCATGATGCACCTTTCTGCATCTGCACCACGGGCTCCAGCTGCTGAACAGGACTGAGATACCGATCTCTGCCCATCCTCTCCCAAAGGAAGGAATTCCCCTGTATTTCTTCCAAGGAAAGTTGCTCAGTTCACGTCTCCATCAGAATCAAGTGGCTCTAACATCAGTAGCTCCTCAAGACTGACATAAAGAAAGTGAATCCTTGTTTTGGATGAGCAGCAGTTTTATATCGTTCCGTAAGATTTCTGATGAACCTCTACGCAATGGTGGTCACAAAGACAATCATTTCATAATGATAAAGAGTTTAACAATTAATTAAATCTTTTAGTGATATTATTACCGAAAAACTGGAGCTGATTATTATAGATAACTAGAAACAAAAAAGATAGTTTTTCATGGACAGACCCCCTCGTATCTAAGATAACCAGCAAAAAAAGCCAAGGTTATAGATAAACTGAAGTCACAGGGTGCAATAGCTTAGAGCGCCCACCTAAACGAAGTATTTTTTTCCACAATTAAATCTACCGTCATTAGCCCGACAAGAATGATCAAAAAGTAATTAATAATTATTTTCTTCTTCGCCTCTCAAGTTTTATCTCTACACACATATTACAAACACAGACAAAACATAACTGAAATATATGTTAAAGTATCCAAGCCTGAAACACAACAGAAAAACTGCACTAAAAACCGCATAAGGAATTAATACCGCAACACCTACAGATTTAAAAAAATAAAAAAAGTATGCTGAATGGGATCACAAATGGCTAATATTTATGAGTCAAACATATCACACAAATCTCACTTTCCTTTGGTGTATTTTGCCCATAGTTTCTAATATTCTCCTTCATTTGCTGATACGTGCAGCATCACACACAAAAAAAAAATCACTTTTTTTCCACTTTATTCCCCCAATTACATTATTTATGCACCAGGTCCCACACACACACCCCCAAAAAGGCAGCACAAGAAGAAGGTAAGAATCCCTCTAAGAGCTCCATCTGTCACGAGTATACTTGGTACGCAGAACTACTCCCGAGCACAGAAGAAAAACGGAAAATTCTCATCACAAACCTTATTTTAAAAAGCTACAGAAGGTCTCATAAAACCGACTGACACGACATAAGTAGGGAAGATGGAAAGAGCCCTGTTCTCCACGCCACGGGCAGGCTGCTCCTTACATAAGCATGACCATATGCTCCAGGGCCCGTCTCCAGGAGAGGTGCCGGCTCCGCTCCGTGTCTCAGCCGTGTGGGCACCGGGCCGGGGGATGCTCCGCCGGCTGCGGGCAGCGGAGGGCAGAGCCCGACTCCACCGGCCGCGGGCAGGTCAGGCAGCACCGCAGCCCCCGGCCGCGCCAGCCGCTGTGTCAGGGACGCAGCAGCCCGCAACTCATCCCCGGCGCCAGCACGGGCAGGAGCCGGGCGTGCGAGGCGCGACCCCCCGTTCCCCCGCTCCCCGGCAGGACACACTTATCCCCGGCCCGGCGCAAGTGCCGCGCTCACCGCCGCGGGCAGCGCCGCGCATCCTGCCCGGCCCCGCTGAACTCCAGTAACCCCGGCGGCTCCCGGCGGAGGAGGGGAGCGGGGAGGGGAAGGGGGGCGGAGGGCGGAGCGGGGATGGAGGGGCTGAGCGCAGGGAAGGCCGGGGAGCCCCGGCACCGGCGCGGACACGCGCGGGAGTAGCGGGGGCGCGGAGGGGCGCGGGAGCGGCGGGGGTGGGGGGGCGCCGCGGGGTCGCGTGCCTGAGGCGGCGCGCGCGGGAATCACCTGAACCCGCGGGGTCGCCGCCGCCGCCTCCTCCTCCTCCTCCTCCTCTCTCGCTCCCGCTCCCCGGTTGGCGCGGCGGTGGCTCCGCGCTTCTCACACCGACGGCGGCGGCGGCGGCGGTTCGGTGCCCGGCGGCAGAGCGGCTCCACGAGGCACCATGGCCGCGCCGCGCCGCCTCAGGGCGCCGCCGACACCCCGCGGCCCCGCGGACGGGCGGCCATGGCCCCGCTGCCTGCGCGCGCGCGCCGGCCCTTCCCGCGCATGCGCGAGCCCCGCCCGCGGAGCGGCGCCTCCGCCCTCCCCGCGCAGGTTCGGGGCGGGGGCGGCGGGAGCCCAGCGGCGTTTTGGCTGGAAAGAGCCGGGATTTGGGCTGCACAGCGCTCCCCGCCGGGAACGGGTGCTGACCCTAACCCCGAGACCCTTTCGCCCGCCCACACCCCTGAAAAGGCAGAGGTTAGGGGTTAAATTCCGATGGGAGCCGCAGGGGTTTGGGTCCTCTCGGGACGTGCGGACTCGCCAGGGCAGCTGAGAGTCTGGAAGATGACTCAGAAAAGTCGGTCAGCAAAATTTGAGGTAGTGTCTGAGCAGATGTTTAAAAGGCAGCCCTGCTATTTTAATAATACTCCTTACTGGCCTTGTAGAACACAAAGTGCTGTATTACTTTCAAATACTAAGGGTGACTCTGGTTTTTTTCCAGTGTTTTACTGCAGAGCCTCCAGTCACCTTCGTTGTGAGTTCAACCAGAAAAGCACCAGATTTTCTGTACTATTGCAATGTCATTTTTCAGCTGGAGCCCTGACCCAGGGGCTGCTCCTTCACAGCCCTGCCCAGCCCAGTATAGTTTCATACTTTGCAGCTCACAGACCTTGCATGGAAAGTCTCACCAACATTTACTCATCCTGTCAGGGTTGCACGGCCAAGCCCTAAAACACATTCTTAAATGCTATGGAAAAAAATATGACACGAAAGGAATGATGTTTTTTACCTTGGCATTAGGAAAAAAAATACAAAGCCACGTTGTCTGGAAGATGAAAAAACTTTGCTGTGGTGAGGAATGAGAGAATACACTGAACTGGAAAATCCTGTAGTTCACAAGGGTTGGGCTGGCCAACTTAATAATTACTTTTTTCCTTCCATCTCTAATGAGAACTGGAGCATTCACAGACGTAGGTATTAACAATACCTCAACGCAGTGTCTTTAACTCTGTGAAGCAGAGACATTAAAATAAAGAGGTTTTGGGTCTATGTCCGCATTATGCTTTGCAGAATTACTTTGTCTGAGTACCTGAAGGTTTTCAACACACCAGGAGAAAAGGGTAGTTTGAACATGCCCATCCTCAGATGATGCATTTGGTGTTCACTCTGGGCCAGTCTTCTCAACTCCAGTCACTCCAGAATGCAGCAGGCAGGAAATCAAAGGGCAAAACTGACAGGAGTCTCCTGAACCTTTGCAGTACCGTGGAACAGCTCAGCACCATTTTTTACAGGCTTCAGATTTTAATACCATTTAAATAAAACCAACAGATTTTGGTTAAAGTGTTTACTTTAAATCTATTTGTTTATGCAAGGGTTCCTAAATTCAATTTAGAAAGAACAGACCTGCAGACCCAGCCAAACAAAGGACACCCACATGTGATTATTACTCATAAGCACTCCGTGCTCTGGTCAGGCTTAGGAGGTTCACTGACTCTCTTCTGCCCAGGGCTTCTCTGACCTGCTCAGTGTCTCCTCTCAGCAGTTGCTTTCCTCCTTTTGTCACTTAACAGGTCCCTGCATCACAAGTGTTTGCAGCTCTTGTTTTATGTATGTTTATTAATCCTGCCACTATCACCTAATCCTTTTCTTGTACCTGGGGTAAACCCTGCTCCAAACCCTGGATTTCTGCAGAGAACATGGGAAAAGAGCTTCACCAGTCTCCAGCCACCCCATTCTTCTGGCTCAGCCCACTCACTACTCCATCCTGTTGCTCACCAGTACCCCACTTCTTATCACAGGGAATATAAACCAGCTATCATATAAGGCATAAGAATTTAATTTCATTTCTAGGGGCTGCTGGTCTACTCATGCCATACATGGAAAAAAAAGTCATGAGTCACTTCTTGTCTATTCTTCGTGGGTTTGGTTCAGTGCTGACTGAGGTTGGGGTGGTCTCTAAGTCGGGGAGATATGGAAGAGAAGACAGCAAGCAGCAGAGAGAGACAAACACAAATTCACAGCTGGAGAGAACAACAGGCATTTATAAGAGTTGGAGTGGAAATACCTGTTACTTTAGAAGTAATTATTATAAAGTTCTCGCTTCAGTTTGCAAGCAAACAATAGGAACTGAACCCCACATTTATTTCATTCTGTCCTCTCTCAGCATTTAATTCTGAAAATGTGTTACTTCACAAAAGCAAAGGTTTTCTAATGAGCAGATCAGGTATGTGGCATTACTACTGTCTTGTCAGGCATGGCTTTTTAAAAGCACCTCAACTTTCTGCTTCATTTCTCCAGAATTTTGAAAGCCTCTCCTGCATCTGACACTGCGTGGCTGAGAATTCTGAACTCAGTGATTATTCATCTCTCATTATCAACAAAGGCCTTTGGATTCCAGAATTTCAGTGATCAGCAACTGAGGACTGAAGGACACCGCTATGGTGACATCTCATTAAAACTTTGAAAAGACTTTCTCAGAGTTCAGATAATGTGGAAGCTTGATTTGTCCATGCAGATGGACACATGCCAGCACCCCAAACTGCTTACAAAGAAAATCCCTCATAAGAATTCTCAAAGAGCAGCAAAATATGCTGACGTGGAAGGATGCTGCATGCATAAGGTGGACAATAACATAGGCAGTTTTATTTGAAGCTTTTTATAAACCATTGTTTAAAAAAATATTCATACATACATATGCAAAAGCAAAGGAATGTCTTAATGAGTAGGTTATTGGACAAAAAGTTAACTAATGCAAAAATTAAGATTGCCTGTGAAACCTAATTTGGTGCCTCATGTATAATACTGGTGGCAGCCAGCCCCTGAAGCCTTTGTGTTCCCTTCTTGCAATTTTATCCCATTCACCGAACAAAGGAACAAATAAACTTTAATTAAACTTTAATTCCTGCAGAAACCCATACCCAGAAACAGAAATTGGGAGCATTACTGGGCAATGGCAACAGAGTCAGTGCATCTGTCTCTGATTTATCTCTATAATCCCATCTCAAAAATTCCTGGTTTTCACTGTGACCCTATTTCCTAAATTTCTCACCACACTTTGCTTCTCATCATCTCCTAATTTTTCCTGTCATTCCTGCTGCTTTTCAGAGCTCTTTCTAGAGCTGGATTCTCAATTTCCTCTTTGTTTTTGCTCTTTTCAGGAAACCATTCCTGCAGTGTGACTGATAATTAAATCTCTCCTTTGATTAGATATATCTTTTACCCCTCTCATAATGCTGGACAGTGCTGACTCCAAACACATCAACAGCTGCTGTGATTTTCAACATACCTAAAGGAAAGCCAGAGCAATCTCTGTGTTGGGAAGCTGGAGAGCTGTGTGGTGATGTAAGGAAAGGGATGAATCAAGTTTTGTTCGGTGAACAAAAGCATCACAGTTCTTTCCCAAGATCCCTTGCCAGTGGGGCATAATCTAGAATACAAAGAATCGAAGTAAATAAAATAAAAATCATTGGGCTGAATAGTGGCAGAAGAATAACAGTTGCATTCAGGAGGTGGAAAATCATATGTACATGGGAACAAGCCTCTGGTATTTACAGCATCTCGCAGTGCCAACATTCACTAAATAATCCTGAAAAAACTCCTGTAAGGAAACTACATAAATAATATTCTAACCTTCCCTTTACTGATAAAGCAGCTGAGACAGAGACTGTATTAGTGATGACCTGAAAATGTGCTTCACTTCAAACTGGAGACATTTCCGAGCCTCCAACCAAGCTGGCAGCTCCTGAAGCCTTTACTGAACTCTGGGAGTTGTGCCCGGAGTCACCGTGACTCAGAATCACAGGGAGCACTGAAATGCTGCATTTCTGGGGCACAGGGATGGCAGTGTCCTGTGGGTTTAACCCACACTCTGAGGGTCCAGCCTGGCAGAACGTGGCTATAATAATCAGCGAGAGGCTGATTGCAGGTGCCTTGAAAAATCAAAAGGGTTTGAATCAAGATGGAAAAATAATACAAAGTACAAAACAACAAAGCCGAGCACAGCACAGAGACAAACTCCTTGCTGCTACAGCACCTTGAAATGTGAAAAGCAAAAATTGTGGAGTCCCTTTGTTCTCTCTCTTTAGTACCTAATTGCTTAGGTGGGCTTTTGGCCCTTGGCCCAATGAGTAAAACAACAGTTTTTGAGTAACATTTCCAGGGTCCAATCTACACTTCTGCACTGGCTCTGAGCCAATTGCCAAGAGAAATCCACAAAACTTTCCAGCTAACTTCTTAACATGTCAAAAGGTAAAGCGAAACTCTTTCCCTATTTATAAACACCTGCTGGAGGTGCAGGGATTGCAGTTCCACAGTGTCCAGCACACCCCACTGGCTGCTCTGCTGCAGTCACTGGTGATGAGCAGGGCAGGAGGCTGCACACATCAGGCTGCAAACATTTGGGTGGTTTTGAACTTGCAGAATCCTGACATTCTCAGACATCGCTGCCTTTACCACCTGCTTGGAACAAATCATAAACCAGAGAAAGGGGATTGGAAAAAAAAACAATAAAGTATCATAGGAAATCATAAAAAGAGGCATTAGGGGAAAGCAAAAAGGATAAAGCAGATGAAGAGTAAAATATACTGGTACCAAAATGTATTTTAAGGATTATTCTACTCTTAGTGGAGAGTATGGGCTGTGCTCTAGATTTTTTCCAAATATGAGTTCAGTTTAGAAGTGGGGTAGAAAGACTGGTGCATATTCAAGTGAGTTTTCTGAACCAAAAAGAAATCTAGGAGGGGAAAAAATAATAAATCACCACCACCACAAAAAAACTTTCAAGATCTTGCAATCTGTGCTGTTGGCCCCTTCATAGTCTGCAGCACATTAGCATCTGCACTGACTCTTCCCCATTAAAGTCACTGAATAAACAAATATTTAGCACCTCTCAGCCCTGCAATGTCATCACATTTTGCTTTCCAGCTCCTTCTGTCACAGAGATGTGATCTGATCTCTTAATTCTCAAAGCAACCTTTTGAGGTTCCCACAGAGTTTTCAGCTTTAAATGACGGTTTCAAAGGACTCTTACCCAGCATCTCTTTGAGCTGCTAGAGGGAATTTTGCTCTCTCATATGCAGCATGAACAGCAATTTAGGAGACGAGCTCCTGGGCTTCAGTACTTATGCACAGGAGCATATTGCACAAAAGGATCAGAAATGCGTGATGTGAACATGAGGCACGGGAAGGGAGCCAGCAGGCATCAATCTGACATGCAGCCACTTCTTTTATTTCACCCTGGAGCATCCCAGGATGTAGCAGTGCACATCAAGGTGAAAGGGAACGTGCATTTGCTTTTAAATTTCCCCCCTGCTCTTCCTTCCTCCTTGCCCTGCTAATTTACCACAGTGCAAACCCAGAGAGTGCCACCATGAAACACTTTCCTCGGTATAAAGATTGTGCTGTTTGGGCTTGGAATTCTAATTACATGGTTTTAGTCAAATTACTTTGCCACTTTGCATTTAGTAACATTAGGATTGAGCACCACCATGTGTTTCACAGCTAAATCAAATGATGTATTTATCTGCACCACATTAATCTTGTCAGGATCAGAGCATCTTTCAAGGATACCAAAAACACCAGCATCAGACCAGAAAATAAATATTCATTCTTATACTTCTTTTTTTATCACTCCTCAAACAAAAAACAAAACCAAAACCCTTTTGTCCCCTTTTCAACAGAGCTTCCTAAAGGTCAACCAGAAAAGAAAAATAAAATTAACAAAATTGCAAATACAGAGGTGATCACAGTGGATGTCATTTTTGTAGCCTGAATTTTAAGCAGGTCTGGAGGGTGCATATTTTCATGACAGGGTGTGACTTTAATTACCAGTTGCAGCTTTGGAAGCTTTCCAGCACTATTGTAACAGGCTGCCTCTGTTACAGAGGACAACCCTGTGTCATTCAAGCAAAAAGCAAGCCCTTGGTGACTGGGATACAAGCAGAGGGACTGGTTTTATGTGGATTTAGGTGCAGTCAGAAACTTGACAAGAACAGTCATTACAATGGTCTCCCATTTGTACCACTCTTCTAGAAACCAAAGTGGTGTTTTTACACTAAAACTTAAATACAGAACAAACTCAAAGTACACATCTAGGCAGGAAATACATTAAATTAATATCCTCTGAGGAAAGAGGTCAGGCTTCTACACAGTTTTTGCTTATACTGCCCTTCTCCACTGAGATTCCCTTACAGCAGGAAGGGCTCTTTCAAGTTCCAGCAGACACTGAAGAAACTTCTACTCAGTGTATAGTTGTTTACCTCTGCTCTTTCGTTTCCTTCCCTATTTATTACCAAATTAAATGGGGAAAAATTATCTAACCTCTCAACACTGCAAGACATAAGGTAATGGAGGACTGAAACCTTCACTTCCTTCCTCAAATTTAACATCACCTCTACTGACACCAAGCAGAACCTGTCTCTGTCACCTCCACGTGATTTCACGTAAGAAACCACACTTTACCACAAATGTTCTTCCCTTTAAACTTCTTCTGGAAACCAGAACCGCTGAGTGAAAAAGGCCATGTTGTGGGAAAGTCTGTTTTTTTCCTTCTGCATCTTTTGCCTAAGCACAGAAACACTGCAGCTGAAGGCAGTTCCCAAGAATCCCAACATTAGTCGAGAAGTGTCACAACAATATGCCTGTAAAGAGTCAGCTTTAGGAGTAAAGAGAGTTTTGAGTCATAGAATCACAGAATGGTTTGGGTTGGAAAGGACCTTAAGAGTAATTTCCTTCCAAACCCCCAGATATGGGAACACACCTTCCCCTGGACCAGGTTACTCAGAGCTCCATCCAACCTGGCCCTGGACTCCTCCAGGAATGGGATGGACACAGCTCCTCTGGAAAACCTGTTCCAGGGCCTCACCACCCTCATGGAAAAGAATTTCTTCCTAATACCAAATCTAAACGCACTCTCAGTTGAAAACCAATTCCCCTTGTCCTGTCACTCCAGGCCACCATAAAGAGTCTCTCTTCAGCTTTCTTGTCATCTCCCTTCAGGTACTGGAAGGCTGCAATTAGGTGTCCCTGAAACCTTCCCTTCTCCAGGCTGAACACTCCCAATTCTCCCAGCCTTTCCTGCCAGCAGAGCTGCTCCATCCCTCTGACCATCCTCTGCATCTCTCCACGTCCTTTCTGTGCTGGGACCCCACAGCTGGAGGCAGCTCTGCAGGAGGGTCTCAGGCGGCATCCCTGGGCACAGAATAACCTCCTTTATCAGCTGACAGTGGAAAAGACACACTCATGGCAGCAGCTGCCCGTGCAAATCGCCTCTCCGGCCTCCCGGGGCCTCGGAGCATCACGGCCTCAGGCCGGCGCTGAGGGGGCGAGGGCTCCGCGGTGCCGCGGCGTTTCCTCCCGCTTCGGAGCCCCGCCGAGCTCCGGTTCCCCCGGCCGGGGCACGACCCGCAGCATCCCCGGCCCCGGCTCCGCGCTGCCCGGGCGCCGCTCGGGGCCGCCGTTCCCCCGGGCCCGCCGTTCCCCCGGGGCCGCCGCTTTCCCCCGGGGCCGCCGCTTTCCCCCGGGGCCGCCGCTTTCCCCCGGGGCCGCCGCTTTCCCCGGGCCCGCCGTTCCCCCGGGCCCGCCGTTCCCCCCCGGGGCCGCCGTTCCCCCCCCGGGGCCGCCGCTTCCCCCCGGGGCCGCCGCTCCCTCCCGGGGCCGCCGCTTTCCCCCGGGGCCGCCTTTCCCCCCCGGGGCCGCCGTTCCCCCGGGGCCGCCGCTTTCCCCGGGCCCGGCCCCGCGCACATCCGGGCACCTCCCGCTTCCGCCGCGCGCCAGTTCCGCTTCCTGCGCGGCGGAGCCGGGACGGAGCCGGTCCCGCGGCCGGGGTGAGCGCCCGCTCCGCGCTGCCAGGGCGGGGGCGGATCGGCGGCCCCGCACAGCCCGGTGGGTGCGGCGGGGGCCGGGGGGAGGCCGGGCGCGGGCGGGTGTCGCGGCCGGGCCGGTGTCCCCGCGGGGCGGGAGCGGCTCCGCAGCCCCGGGCGGGCGTTCTCGGTGCGGCCGCGCCGCTGCCGGGCCGGCCTCGGCGGGGCAGGAGAGCCCCGCTGACACCGAGCTGCCCACCCCAAAGCCCGGCCCACACCTGTTACGGGGCTGCGGAAAGTGCGGCCCCGTGCGCTCAGCGGGCACTCGCGGTGTTTGACGGGGTTTGTGTTTAGTTGCTTAGTGGAACTTAAAGATATGGGTGCCTGTCTTCCGAATCGTCCAGGGAAAGCGGTGTAGTGCTGCACTCCAACAGCAGAACTCGGACGCTTTCTCTGACTCGCGGCCTTCCAACCCATTGGGTCTTGGTGGCACAGAGGTCTTGTAAAGGCTTTGAAGATTAAATTAACCAAAGGGAGCTGTGTTAGCTTCAGTTCTGCCCAGCACCCAGCCCCGATGGTAGATCCCTTGGAAATCCCCGTGTCTTTTTCTGCTCCCAAACAGTTTTCCCATTTTTCTTGATTCGGACCCCTGAGTGTTTTGGCAGGGAATAAAAGTGTCGTGTTTCCTGTAGCATTTGTCGTGACAGAGCTCTAGATCTGTAAGGATTGAGGGGTTGGTCAAGTGCTCAGCTTTGGAGGGACGATCTTTGCAATTTAGCACTGGACAGAGACTGCAGAAGTTTTCTTAGTTCTTGTCCTGTGCATGTCCTTGCAGAAAGATTTGAGGTGCATGGTAAGGTAAGGAAGCAGACCATAAACTCTTCTTTCTGACTTAGTCTAACGATTATGAACAGGAATAATTTATGATAAGGACACTGTGTATCAACTGTTCTACACCATGCACCCTTAGCCTCAGCAGAATTTCTTGGTGCTTTTAAGACCCCTTTTTCATGAGTCTTTTTCACCATGTCATACCAGGTCCCAGTCTGATTTGACAGTATTTGGGAAAAAAATTAAATTTATTTTACAGTGATACAAGTTTTACTCTTCAATTTGTTTTCAGGGCTCTTAGAGGCAGTAGTGTGGAGGTGAGGTTGGTAGTGTCCTTAGCAAAGAGGTTGTACCTAGACTAATTCTCATCTGCCCTGAGCTTGGTGGCTGTTCCTGAGGAATCACAGGTTTGTTCCCCATAGCCTTTACTGTGTCAAAGAGAAAAAAATTCCTGAGTGTGGGTAACCTCTGAGAATACAAAGTGAGAAGGAGGATCAGTTTTGGCTTCTGAGATTTTTTAGAATTGCCAGACTCGCATTTCTTGAAGGTTGATAACCTTAAATTTTTCACAGATCTGCTCTCTGTTTGAATATCAATCATTTGAGGACAGTTTCACCATCAGTGGTGCAGAGGCCTTCTGTGCATCTCCTCACTGTCTGTAGCAGCCTTTTCATACCTTTCTATCTCCTTGATTCTATTTCTAAGCCCTAACAGAGAAAAAACATGTTCTTCCTTTTGCATTAAGCTAAAAATCTTGTTTTTCTACTGTGTTTAATGTCGGACTAAACTGTTAAATACGATTTGTATAAATGATGCTGTGTAAATTAAAGGTAGTATAATTATGGTTATTTTGTCAGCACTGCAATGAAAGTGCAGTAATTGCATTGTGTGGGAGTATGTTTTGGCTTTGTTTTCAAATTCCTGCTTTGATATTGCTACAGTGAGATGTGACCTGGGGTGTGCATTACTGCAGGTATTGCACAGTGGAAGGGATTAGAGAAATCCAGTGCCAAAAATGGGCTGTTTGGCTCAGAACTACTTTTATGGGCTTATGTATGCTAGGGATTTCATATTTACTGTCTTGTTATTACATCTGTAAAAGCACCCATGGCTGGTTTGGTTGCATAAGTATTGCAGAGGACATTTCTGGCTTTGCAATGGCTTTTCTGGTGCTGCAGTGCTCTGCTGGAGTGTGCAGTGCACAGGCTGTACCTGCACAGAACACACAGCAGATGTGAATGTGACATTGCTGAAAACATCAAAGTGGAACTCAGAGCCCCAGTTTTCACACTGTTCTTTCTCCCTTTGTTTCAGCACTTTCACAACACGTTTATCATCTGCTCAGGGGGAACAAACAGCTCTTTGATGTCCAATGTAATAAAGAGCCAAGAATGCTTTAAGTAGATGTTGTGGGCTTGTCTTCTGAAAAGAGGGGTTCTCCTCTTTTTTCTTTACATGATCTTTGTGTTTCCCTCCTGCAGCAGATTTTTCAGACAGTAACACTGAACCATATGCTCCAAGGATGTCTCTCTCTCTCATAATAAAATGGGGTGGACAGGAGTACACGATAACCTCGCTGTCAGAAGAAGACACAGTGTTGGACCTGAAACAGTCGCTGAAAGGCCTCACTGGAGTGTTACCAGAGCGTCAAAAACTACTTGGGCTTAAAATGAAGGGTAACTGTCCTTATTTACTGTTTGTTGGGGCTGTGCCTGAGGTGTTTAGGGACAAACATCCCCTAATCCTAGGCAGGATGTGTGCACTGACATGGCATCCACTTCCCAGTTATAGCTCTGGAATGAGCATGAATACGGACACTTCATACATCACTGGATATTGTTTATTATTCATACATCTACCTGCTCATTTTTTAGTGGTTGACACTGTCCTGTCCTGGTGGGGAGGAGAACTGGGGGGGGAAAAAGTCAACCTCATGGGCTGAGATACAAAGAGTTCAGTGACTGAAAGATAACAAAATATGATATAATACCAATAATAATAATAATAATAATGAAAAGAGGAGATAGAGACATAAAACCCCAGACAAACCAGTGCCACAATCCAGTTGCTCGCCACCCACTCACCGATGCCCATCCAGTCCCTGAGCAGCAATCAGTGTCTCCCAGCCAATTCCCCCCTGTTTATACACTGGGCATGGGGTGCTGTGCTGTGGAATATCCCTTTGCCCAGTTCCCCCAGCTCCTTGTGCACCTGCTCACTGTCAGAGCACAGGAAACTGAAAAGTCCTTGATTTAGAGTAAGCACTGCTTGGCGCCAACTAAGCCATTGGTGTGCCACCAACATTATTCTTGTACTAAATCCAAAACACAGCACTGCACCAGCTACCAAGAATCCCAGGCAAAACCAGGACACTGTGTATGGAAGACGAGATTACACAGCTTGGCATAGTTGGAACTTTCCAGGGAGTTTGTTTCAATTAAGCATGGAATGTATTGACATTTTTCTAAGATCTCTACCCCAACTAAAAAAAAAAATCTGTATTACAGGCAAACCTGCAGATGATGATGTTAAGCTTGGAGCCCTCAAGTTGAAACCAAATACTAAGATAATGATGATGGGCACACGTGAAGAGAGTTTGGTAAACAATTTTCTTGTTTATCAGCTTAAACAGGAAAACAGTGCTTTGTGTCTCCTAATTGTGATTTTAAATTTTGAGTATTCCAGTCATCATTTAAAAAATTATAGTACAATAGATTTCTGTTTGCAGTTTTTTATGTAAACTTTGCTGCAGAACTCTCAGAGCAATGTATTTGTGAAACTCCTGTGGTGTTCTGCACTTGGAGTACAAACCTCTTATTGTGATACTCACTGACTTTTTAAATCTGAATAATCATCAGTATACTTTAGTAATTCTTTCCACTAGTAAAGTGAAACAATTTTGGTTAAATAGTATTCCTGCCCTGTAATGTGCAGTAACAGAAACTTGATATCCCTTGTTATTTTTTCACTGATCCTCGTTATCTTTTTTTATTTTCATTCCTCTAGGAAGATGTCCTTGGGCCGCCTCCAGATAATGATGATGTGGTCAATGACTTTGATATTGAAGAGGAAGTTGTGGAAGTAGAAAATAGGTTAGGAGTTCAAGCAATAAAACAGTTTGTTATTGACTGTACAGTGTGCATTTTAATTAACTGTAACTTTTTGCACTGTTACATCAGGGAAGAAAATCTACTAAAAATTTCCCGTAGAGTTAAAGAATACAAAGTGGAAATTCTGAATCCTCCTAGAGAAGGGAAAAAGCTGCTGGTGCTAGATGTTGATTATACACTGTTTGGTGAGTTTTTATGCAATTTGTGGTTTTAGTTTAAGAGCTCAATTTGTTTGCCAGATCACGTTTCTTGATTTTTGTTTTGCTGTGTTGTACAATGTAACTTCTGCTTTGTATGATTTTGTGGTCCTCTGCTCACATTTTAAAAAGCATTTTAAAATGTTACATGTTGTTGATTTTAGTGCAGCAACTATTTAATTGCTGCAAAAAGACATAAAAAAGCAGTTATTTAGGTTTTTGTCCTGATAGTCTTTCCCTTGACAACTTGTATCTTGACCATCACAGTAGCAGGGCAAGATACTGTAAAATAATTATCCCATTCTGTACCTGATTGACTCTGCTTTTGGGGGGTGTGGGAGAACAGCTTCAGATGTTGTTTACAGATCATTACTAAACATTCACAAAAACACGTTTTACTTGAAAATTCTGTCAAGCTGGCTTTTTTTGAAAGCCAGAATTTTCCTTCTGACTAAACTTTCTGGTTTGTAGGTGTGCCATGGCAGCATAACTCTGGGCAGTAAAAATTACACCTTCCTTTATACCTTTTCCTTAGCTTTCCTTTTTGATGATATTTGTTTCCAATCTGACATCAAAATTCAACCTATTTCTAAGTTTAAAATTTTTATTGAGACGTCCGCTGGCAGATTTTGCAGCAGTTTTGGAATTGGAACAGGGAATGTTTGCATTTCTGAAATGAGCTTGATGTATGTTCACACACTTAAGTGGACTAGGTTTGAAGGAATCTGTTTCATATCTGGCCAGCTACTAATTTGCTAAGTGCACTAATGATTTGCCCTAACTCTTCAAAGATATTCATACTCAGAGATATCTTGATTTAATTATTGCTAATCCCTCAAGTAGCTGTGAGACCAACAGATAAATATTCCCTTTGCTTTGCCTTTCCTCCTTTAAAATGGGAATGGGAGTTTGATATCAAATCATTCATGATCTTAAAGTTCTTCAGGCTCCCCTCATGAAACTTTGAGCGTCTGGATAGAGAAGGAAAATCAGACTGGGCTTTATTAACTAATACTTTAATACTGAATTGCTCATTTCTCATATTCTTTTTAGACCACAGGTCATGTGCTGAGACTGGAGTAGAACTGATGAGGCCATACCTTCATGAATTCCTGACTTCTGCATATGAGGACTATGATATTGTAATTTGGTGTAAGTATTATACTCTGTGCCTAAGAATTTACTGTAAATTGTCATCCAGAGCAGAGACTTCAGGTGGGAGGTTTTTATATTGCTTTTTAGTGTGAGTCACAAGATCTAAAACAATAGAGAAACCTTTTACTGTAATTCACACAACTATTAGAGATATTTTGGAAAAATACCAATTCTTATGTGAAAAAGCACCACATACTGCTCACAAGAATGGGTCTAGTCACAGGATAAAGCTCAGCATCACTTTACTGAGTGTTACTTTGTACAAAGAAGCGCTTGAAATAACAGAACTGTATAATCAACATTAGAACACTGTTTGATAGTGACTTTACAAATAATCTCAATGCAGACAACACACAGTGAACTGCCAAATGAACCAAACTCTCCTGTCTGCAGAGGTGGCTGATTGATCCTTTGCATTCTGGTTCAATTCCTGTCCAACAGCTGGAGAACAGACTTCAGCCAGTGCAGGGTTCAAACCATATTAAAACTCTGTTACAAAATTCCATTTTCATAGTCTTGAACAATGTTTCTGCATATTCTTAGATCAATAGGCAATGTTGACACTTTGTCCTTTCCAGATTTTACGTACAGCTTTATGTGATTTTTATCCTACACAGGCAGTGAGGTTCTTCAAGCCAGGTGTATCCTACTCTTATGGCCTTGCAGGCTGTAGGTCAGTGAGAGCTGATCTAGAAAATGGTTGAAATATTTGCAGTGCTTCATCTAGTTGTTCATTTGAAAAGTAAGCTTTTCCAAACAAAAACAGACTTCCATGAAGGAAGACTTTCTTCAAGTCTTTCTTTTAGTGGCCCTAAAAGCGGCAACAAAGGTTGATCTTTCTCAAATTCAATTTTGTGTAAAAATTTGACATATTAAGTGAACAAGCTCTTGTTTTTGTTTTTTTTTTTTTGTTTGTTTTTTTTTTTTTTTTTTTTTTTTTTGTTTTTGTTTTTGTTTTTTGCCTGCCAATGACTTACTTGGATAAAATATTCTTTCTGTTTTCTCCCTCCTGTTTCAGCTGCTACTAATATGAAGTGGATTGAAGCCAAAATGAAAGTAAGTTGGTCTGAAAACATGTGATTTGTTTCTGGTCTGGGTAACTCTTCATGCAGCTGGGCTCGTGCTCAGCGTTGTAGAGCATGTTAGAAACAGGAGAGGTTGTATGAATCATAACCTGAGTTGTTTCAATTTCCATAGTCACTTGAAATTGTCTTTATCACAAAACTAGATTAAATGCAATTTTAGAATTCCACACAAACTATCAGCAGTAGGGGCTAAATTTAGCAGAGCTAAACACAAGTCAGTACTTGCTGAAACTTGGATTCGTCACGCAGCCCTGCACAGTTGCTTTCATCTTACCTCTAATTATAGAGCTCCAGTCTTTAAATGTGATTTTTTTTAAAAGGAAAAGACAGATGTGACATGCTGGAGTAGGTTATCAAGAGGAAACTCTCTTCATATTTATCTTTATCTCTTGGTAAAGCTGGGGGTTCTGTTTAATAAGGCTTCCTTTGCCTTATTGAACATCCCATAAGAGCTCTTTCACTTTCTGGTTTCTTCCCTACTGGAATCAGGCAGGAAGCCAGTTTTGAACAGCTGACTTTGTGGTAAACATATTTACAGTCCAGCTTAGCTGTAAATCTAATGAGCTTACTGAGAATTGCTGTGGTTTTGGTTCGTGAGTTGGGGGGTTTTATATTTATAAATCAAAAGTTATTTCCATTCCAGGAAAAACCTTTCCAAACTTAAGCTTTTATTACGCACTACTTTTTCAGGTTTTCACAGAGCAAAGCACATTTTTCCAGTGTTCTCTTCCTCAACATAATCAGTTGCTACATTTTTTTTTCTAAGCAAAAATGCCTCTCAAAGATAAGAATCCTTAGTCAGAGCTATAGAGCAGAGTTAGTGCAAGTAAAATCAGTGTTGAGCCTTGCAACATTGCATTCTCATGGCAGTGTCACATGCTTACATGGTGTTGTCACAGTAGTGCCAAGACTCAATCTTGTGGAAAACCACTGTTCAAAACTGGGCTCTTTCCCCTGCACTGGTCACCTTTCTGCATTTCCAGGTTGCTTTTCCAGCTCTCCTGGATCCTGATCCATTGAGATTCCTGCCACTAGATGCCACTTTCTGTTTCTGATGGCACCAGGTGTGCTTCCCTCCAAGAGTCTCACATTTTCTCAGGGAGCTGTGATTCCAGCAATAGCTGGCATTAAAGTTTCTGTTTTAACGTACAAAGGAGGATTAAAAAGAAGGGAATATCAGACAAGCAAATTTAATCTCTCAGTCTGAAATTCAAACATTCTAGAACAGCTGGTTCTGTCAGTGTAACAAGATACTGACCCAGGTATGTAGAGCATTTAATTTGCAAGATTCCATTTTTAAATAAAAGCAAATCAGTTAAGTGTGGCTAGATAGTTCCAAGAGAGCTGCTGCACTGGGTGTTTCTCCCTGTTACATAGGTTTGCATATTACTGCTGTTTCACACACCAGAAATTGTCAGCAATATCTGTGTTGTACCACGTCAGCAGATTTTACTGGTACTTTGCAGCTTTGGAAAGGATTTGAAATGGAAATGATGCTCCCTCATCTAGATAAAGTTTTTTATTTCTAAAAAGATTGTTTTACTTAGTGTGTTTCAGGAGTTACCAAGTCTTAAAAGTGCAAATTGACACAAGCACTGGTTATCTTGGACATGTGCAGGAGGGAACAGTCACAGTGAGCTGTTCCTGGATATTCCATCTTGGATTGGGCTGTGATTTGTGCAAATCACTGTGAGGAACAGAGAGCAGCCAGAACACAATTGCTGTAGGGTTAAGTTGAGGTGTGTAGAACTTGTGGGAGGCTGTGCACGAAGGCACGAGCAAAACCTCTCTGTATTTTGCCTTCTCTGCAGAGTTGCTTTGATTTTCTGCCGGCATCAGCTGTTAAGTTCCTGATATTAAACACTAAAAATAAATCCCTGGGTGCACTTTTATGATCCTCATTGTGTAACAAATCTAAATTTCCCCGGGTATCTATTTTTAGCGTGTCTCTGGTAAACCTCCACAGCTCACCCCGTGACAAGCAATGTACTATAATTGTGGTTCCAGTTATTGAGCAGTAAAACTGTCATAATTAGGAGCTTTAATCATAAATCCTTGTGATGCAGGAGCTCGGGGTGAGTACCAATGCAAACTACAAGATAACTTTCATGCTGGACAGTGCTGCCATGATAACAGTGCACACTCCTCGGAGAGGACTAATAGATGTAAGTACCAACTTTTCTACTAAACTTATTCTACATTCAGCTGGCATTTTATCACACCCCTTTAAAGTATTCAACAACAACAACAAAAAAAGTTTGGGAGTTTTCATGCAAGAAAACTGCAAGAATCTTGGAACCACAGATTTTTTTCCTACTGAAAGTCTCTACTAATGTTTTGAGTGGTACATTTAGATGTCACAGCTTTGAAATCAAACTGTAGGTAACTGTTACAAGAAAACTTACTACCAACAGAAGGGTTTTCCTTAGTGTGGGGGCTATTTGTGTTATATTATTTCACATCTTCCTTTGTTAAAGCCAACCTGCTAATGGTAAAACAAAAGAATAGAAGTGTTCATTTAAGTTAGTTTATTCAGATTTCTATAGATGGCATTTTCATATCCTGCATGTGATCTGATTTACCTCAGATACCTTGTATTGTGTTGTGTTTGCAGGTGAAGCCTCTTGGTGTTATCTGGGGAAAGTTTTCAGAATATTACAGCAAAAAAAATACTATTATGTTTGATGATATTGGCCGAAACTTCCTGATGAACCCACAGAATGGACTCAAGGTAATGTAAACTGGAATTTTCACTTACTGCTGCTTTTTCTCAATACTTTAAGTAGTACCTTCTCCTACTTCTTTGCTGTAGCATAAAGAAAGACTATTCTTAACTAGCAAAGATGCATGTTAAACCTTTTAATTTCCAGTGCCATTTGTCTGGCTTAGTATCTCCTTAATAGTAGTATTAAATAAACCTGGTGTCACTAGTGAGTGTTTAAGAGATTATCAGAATCAATGAAATTGGTATTTCTGCTTAAGTTATACCTGCAAACTGTAATCAAGCTGGGCACTGCTGACAAGCACCATTGAAAATGTGATGTTCAATCTCCAGAGTGGTCATATTCAAAAATAAGTCAAATAACAAGTGGCTGTACTTCATGATCGTGTGACAGGATAATCACAAGTATTCTATATGAGAAATAATTAGTACCTTGAGCCGTTTTGACTATACAACAGCAAATATTTCATTTTATACAACTGTCAACCAATGTGTGCTCTGTTATTACTGCTGGTTCTGAATAAGAAGAGTGCAACTTAAATTTCTACGTACATGTGATGGTAGAGCACGGTTGTACTAAAAGAACTTGCACAACTCTCTCTAAAAAAGAAAACTATGTTTTCAAATGCAGAAATTCCAAGATGGTATCTCTTTGAAAGTATCCATGATGTGAAGTGGAGAGCAGTTAGTTGATGAAATCTAACAAGATAATCTTAACTGGAAGGACAATCAGGAATAGCAAAGATCTTGCTGGGAGGGGATTATCCAGAGAGGTCCCTCTAGCTCAGATTGGAAAGATGTTTGTCAAAATGCTGTTAACAGCTGCAGACCAGAGCACTGAGTCTCTAAAACAGGGCCCAGGTGTAATGTATTCCAAGCTTAAAGCAATTGTCAGATAAGTTTTGCTTCTGACATCTCTTTTCACAACAAGCTCTGCTTGTAGTCAAAGGCTTTTTGCTGAACAAAAATCTTCTGGTTCTGACAATGCCACACAACTCAGAATGCAGAGCTGAAAGCCCCTCCTGCAAAAATCTCTGTGAAATCAATTAGAAAATGTGGCAGTCCCTTCCAGATCATTTTATCAGTCTGTCTGGGAGGGGGAGGCTTGAAGAAGTACAAGAGAAAAGAATTTTTTTCTGGTTGATGAAAGGTCAAAGCTCCTCAGTCCAGTTTGCATAAACAGGACAAATTGGATCTGACCACTACTGGAAAAAAATTTTTTTTTCCTCTTACCTGTGAGAAGTTATAACTTGTCATATTACTAATAATATATTTTAGTCAGGTGGCAAATGACAGAGATTCTAAAGCACTTTTCTTTCTGTGAGCAAATGGTTATACCCAGTTTATTTCTTTTGTATAGATAAGGCCTTTTATGAAAGCACATTTAAATCGGGATAAAGACAAGGAGCTTCTAAAGCTCACCCAATACCTCAAAGAAATAGCAAAACTAGATGACTTTTTGGAGCTGAATCACAAACATTGGGAAAGGTAAGAACAAAGTCAAAATTCTTGCTTCCTTCTGTCCCTGACCCCTGTTTTGTTTGAGGTTGTCTTTACAAACACCAGAAACAACAGAACTGATGGACTTTAGAACTTACACTTATAAAGGTCCTTTGGTTGGGGGAAAATTTTAATAGGGTTGTAGTGTTGTGGCAGCTTCCCTAAAATTACAAGATTTTGACAGAATGCATCTGTGTTTTCCTACTCCTCCAATATTCAGCACTGTCAATTATGCAATTATGAAAGGAAAAGAATTTTGAAGGAACATGGTCCCTGGAAACCTCTTTCTTTGCCAAGTTAGACTGTGAGTTCAGATCCCAAATCCCTTGTTTTAAGGCAGCTTCACTAGAAGTTACTTGAAAGCTTTGTGGTGTTACTGTAGTTCACAGGCACCATCCAGGCTGGGTGGTGTTGCAGGATTCATCCAAGTTACTGTCTTATGAACAAGAGTTTTCCAGGTGCTCAGGGCACCAGCTAGCATCCTAATTCTTGCTAGAAAATGATTAACTGAAGGGCTTGAGCAAAATTCTTCTTGGTTTTACGCAGCAGCCAGAGGCTTCAGTGCATGTGAAGAAAAACTTCTGGAAAACTACTCCTTCAGTGTTAAAAAAAGGGAGCCTTGCAGGCTTAGTACAATTTCTCTTTCCTGATTAGAGCAGAAAGTGAAATGTTAAACCTTAAAAGCAGTGAAATTCACTGGATATTTCCCACTGTCAGTGAAATTTGTTGGATTCTTTCTCCTAGAGTATTTGCAAAGCCTTCCCTGTCACATCACACAGGCAGATTTCTCCAGCTCTGGTGCTAAGGGAGCTGTGAGATCAGAATTGAAGCAGTTCAGAGTCACTCAGATTCTCCAGAGAAGCTGCTGCAGGGCTGTTCTTTTCAGGTTATGCTGGATCAGTTCATTAAAGTCCTGAATTTATTTGAAGGAGTGCCATTACTAATGGGCCTTTTTATCTTAAAGGATATAAAAGCCACTTGTCCAGTTGATGTAATTTTCCATCCTCTTAGAACGTAACAGGTTTCCATTTCCTTCCTCCCTTTTGTTTAAAAAGCCTGATAGAGTCTAACTAAAACATGACTTTGAATTCCCGCAAGATAACCTATCATGGAATTGAAAGATGTTGAAATCAAATAAAAATCATAAGTGTTATTGACTGCATTTCTAATTTTTGGTCTTCAGCAGGAGGATTGTTGGTGAGAAAAGAAAGCAGAGTCTTACTTTGCTCTTAAGATCCCAGGTGTAATTGTGGCCACCTCTTACTTGCTAAAAACTCTACTTTTGTTTCTTTCAGGTATCTTTCAAAGAAGCAAGGACAATAACACTAATAAAACTGTGTGGCACTGCATTGAAGGGAACATCACTAAGATCATTGGACTTTTCCTTGCTTTTGTGCTAGAGTATAATAGTGCTGGACACTGGACCCAATGCCAGAACGACTGCTAAACTTGGTCTTCCAGTTGGTTGGTTGTGGGTTTTTTAAAAGATCACAGCAATAAGCTCAAAGTGGGAGAAACAAGTCAGTTGCTTTTTCTTGCATTCAGTTCTGGTGTTAGTTCTCAAAATACTTTCCTCTCCTTTGCTGCTGAAGTACAACCATAACCATCAAAGACCAAAACCATTCTGAGACTAGGAAAAAAAAAAAAAACCTTAGACCAAAAAAGTTGATTAAAAAGCCAACCTTGGCAGTGTGTGAAGTGTATAAGTCCTCTATTCCCTCCATATTTAGAAACAGTCTCCCTCTCCCATTCCAGTATTTAAGTCTATAAATTACAAGTTGTCTAAGTTTGGTATGTATTAGTATGTCAGTGTTTCTCTGTGCAAGACAGTAAGATGGGAAAGTACCACCTCTGTGGCCGGTTTACCCCAGTGTGTGAACTTGTACTATAAAGCAGTGTTTACTGGAAAACAAAAGATTGAAGTTTGAGGGAGAGAAACCCACTGTTACTTGGTCAGTGAAAAGCAGTCTGCCTGAAAAATCCCCATATGTCAGATAAAGGGTTTAAACCTCAGATGGGAAAGTCACATTCCTAACAAAGCATGAACAAAACCCTTGTTCTCTTCTAGCTAAATCTTGTCAAAGTGCAAACACTGTGTTTAAATACAATATTCAGCCATACTGTTCTTAAAATATCATTTACTTGCGCTGCTTATGCCTGCACTATAGAAGTGTGACGTGACTGCTGTTTGGCATTTCCAACACTTGTGCATTATGCAGTTCATGGATTTGAAAGAAGACTGACCCTTTCAAATAAAAAAAAAATGGTATATATTGTTCTTAAGGAACTATAGCAGTTGTGTAAATAATAAATACCTTTTTCATACTTTGTGTCCTGTGCTGCCTTCAGTATTCAGCTTGCATAACAGAGGAACCATTGATAATATTTGGGGAGGGAGGTTTGGAGCATTTGTTTGGATTCCAAAGACACCAGGTTTGCATCAGGAGTTGAGAAAGAGCCTGGTAAGTGCCTCTGTGGATTAGGGAAGTGGTGCAGCACCAGGCTGGCCAGGAAAGGAGCCCTGACAGCACATGTGAGGCTGTCAGGACAGCAGGTACAAATGAGCTGCTGGGACAAGCACGCAAGGCTCCGGCTCAGTGACCTGTCGGAAAACATCCAGGTCCTTGTCCAGGGCTCTGTGTGCTTTAGTGCCAACCCAAACTGCCTTTGAAATGAGCACACCAGAAACCTGACACATTAAAGTGGTGGTTTAGGCAAGTATGGAGAGTGAAGATCTGCAGTTTTGTCTCCTAGAGCTGATTTCTGATCGAGGAGCTGCGTGACCCCTGTGCAGACAGCACAGGGAGAATCCCTGAGCTTAGAACCGTGATCCTTTCCTGGAAAAGCTGCAGCAGCAGAGATCATGGAATCTAGGACTGGTGTATGGTGCACTGGAATTCCTTTGAACAGTGGAAAGAAGTCAAGGCATTGCAGTTAAATCACCTGTGGAGTTTGTGCTTGGCAGAAAGAGAAAAACAAACCAAGGGAATGTATTTAAACATGTGCCTATATTTTTTTGCTCAAAGTTGGCCTACAAACAGCAGGTTACAGTGAACGAGCAATACTGATTTCTTCTGCTTTACACAAGGAATGTTTAAAAACTCCAATCTAGACTTTATTTCAGTGACACAGGAGTTTTGCCCCAGAATTTGAGAGTATTCACTGATCTGAAGGAGACACGCTCCCCTTTCAAATATTTCATAAGCTGAGGTGGAACATGCAAGTGTGATCTCAGTGTGATGGTAACACAGCACTGTTGCTGACAAGTTGTTATGTTTTTTTTATGACTAATATAATTTCCCTTGCCATATTTTCTGTTTGAAGACCAGTCTTGCAGTTTGATTTGGTTATCTTCTGAAAATGCTGCTGGGATTTACTTGGCTGAGACATGGTTAAGATTTTTAAGATCATGATGCTGTGGTTAAGGCAAGCACAAGCCTGATGTTCAAATGACTACAAGGATCAGGGATCACTGATGGGAGAGTGGGTTAAAAACAGTAAAAGCAGCAGGAAGAAATCTGGATTTTGTTGCCATGGTTGGCTTTGGAGGCAGGTGCATCAGCAGGTTCAGAAAAGAATTTAGCACCTTCACAGAAAAGTCCACAGGCAGAAGCTAAAGGGAATAGGAAGGCCTAACAATCTGCAGTAAAAGAATTGGAGGTGCTCAGGAAGATGGGAGTGGGTCACACAGAGCAGCTCCTCACTGCACTACAAGGCTATACCCACAATGTGACTGTGCCAAACTACCACAGGAACTGGAAGGAAAAATGGGTAGTTTTCTGCTTAGCCCCACAACATTGTATTTATTGTTCATGAATGCAGAGGAAAATACCTGTGCTGATTTTTTGTTTCTTCAGTAGGGAAGGCAGTTTTGACCTACTTGTATTTCCAAAATTTAGTTAAGCCTAGAGAATAACTATGGACAGCAAAGTTTAAAGGTTTATTCCCTGCTAACATTTACTTTTCCTTTAGATTATATTGAGGTGCTTGAGCCATTATATTAATGGCTTTCACTATCTCTATTAAAAGAAACACTATTAAAGTGTAATTAAAGAGGGGGAGCGTACAGCTTAATTACAGAGCTCATAATTTACTGTTCTGCAAAACTCTGGAGAAGCATTAAATGGAGTCTGAACTATTTCAAATATTTTCATGTGTCAGAGACTGTCTCAATCTCCCAGTACATGTCAAACATTTTGTATGTTGTTCTGTCTGATTATTCAGACCAGAAGAGACAGTCCATTTCCAAATGAAGCTATTTCAGTAAGCCCTGGATACCTGACAACTCCAATGCCTCACTGTGGCATGAATGCTCATCACTGGAGGTACATGGAGTGACAGCTGAAGCCAGGAACTGAACTGCAAATTCAGCCCCACAAATCTTGCTGCATGACTGTGAAATCTACAGCTAGTTGCCAATTTTTATTCATGACTTGACATTCAACTGACAGCAAGTGGATGCCAAAGGGTTTAAGACAATTTTCCACTCTGTCTGTTCAGGATGTATTTAAGACTGATGTGAGAAGTGCTGAATACTTGCTCCCAGTAAGACAAAGGCCAGGTAAAAACTGTATTTCATAGGGTAAAGAAAAGTACACAGTTTTCCTGATTCATTAAAGCTGTTTAGAACAAGAGATGCTGGATGAAGAGGCAGAATCCTTGGACACTTCACTGTTGTCACTGCAGCAGCTGTGGCAGGTACTAGTGGAGATTAGCAACTGCTGCACACAGTGAAGGATACCTGATGATGTGCTTTGGCTGGGGGATTGACAGAGAAAAATTCCAGTGAAAAGAAAATGTTGAGGAAGAGAATAACAGGGGTAGATGATAAAAATACCACTCTATCCTGGAGAAGACAAGGGACATCTTGAGGGCATTACAAGTTTCTTGTGTGAGCAATATTGGCAATATTTTGTCACCAGGGGCTGGTGCTGATGCCTGTGCTTTGGATGGGCTCTGCACCAGCAGGGACATGGGTTAGCTACAAGCAGCCTCAAAGATTCAGCAAGAACTGCCTGGTGCTGGCAGGTGAACAGCTCTGGTTAGGCGTTCCTAAAAAGAGTGAAAAGCAGCTCTGAGGGCTCGCAGTGCCAAGTTTGACTCTCCTGGCTTTATCTGCTGCACCACACCACTTTAGACCTGTTTTTCCCAGCCCATCTCTATCATCTCCCAGTATCCTTTGGATCACTGATGATCACACAAGGCCTCAACCTCATTCATGCCTCAGCCCTTTTCTGATGATGTTTCATAATAGAGAACTTCAAAATGAACTATTTATATACTGATGAGCTTTCTCATACAGCCCCGAGCTTCATTATTTATGCTTATTTAGGAAGTTTGCTCATCTCTGGAGATCCTTTCACTCTGCTCTGAGCACTTGGATGCTCATTTAGCTCTCAGGAGTCCGTGCTGAGCTTGGCCTGTGTCCTTGCCACACACAGTCACATACAATGCCATGCCATTAATTTCTGTGTCTCTCTTGGCAAATAGCTTTCCCACCAGCTCGTTTTCTGTTAAGAATGGATACAAGTCAAAGGGAGCTTGTTCTCAAATTGCATAATGCTCAGAGCACTAGGCTGGGGTGCTGGGCACAGTGAAGAGCGCATCATTAACACCCCTTGAAAGTTTTTGTTGTGTTGGGATTTTTTCTTTAAACTGCCTAGTTGGAATTATGAACCCACTCTGCTCACACCCCAGCATTTGTCAAGGTGTTTATATATCAGAAAAGAGCAGCTTTTATCATTTATCACAGCAGGGGCCAGGTTTGGCTGCAGCTCCTGCGTGGAAGGGGACTGAGTGACCTGGAGCAGAGCTGCATGGCCACCGCTGCTGAGAGATGTCCCCTCCTCCCCCTGCAACACCCCAGAAGACTTTGACCTTGGTGTTTTGAAACATTAAGATTGCATCAGATTTTTAGCACTAAATATGTGTAGTGATAAAGCATTTGGTATTCAACGGTGGGAGCCTTGTTCTTCACGAATTGTGCTGCTCTTGAGAGGAAAGCAAGTCAAACTCAGGGCATCAAAGAAGTCACAGCTCACTATAAATTCCTGAGTCAATTCTCTCAACCTTTAGATCTGACTGGGCTTTTCATCTCCAGCCTGTTCTGATTGCTGCAAGATCAGCCCCTGGATTTGGAGCTGGATCTGTCACGTTCCTTCCAGAGCAGAGTGCAGGGCCAGACAGCTGGGCATGAACGATGGTTCACAGCCTGGTCAATAAACTTGTTTAAATTGTTTCATATTGGAGGAAAACATTCTCAGATGAATAAAAAATGGGTGCCAGTGTTGAGCTGGTTCAACAGTTCTGCTTCTGAGCATGTTCTTATCGTAAAACTGTGGGTAAAACCCTCCTTCCCAGCTTTGGTTTTTTTTTAAAAGCTCTATGACTATTTTTCCCCTTCACTTCTTAAAAGTTTTTTGGTGTGGGTGTGTTGTATCTTTCCATCTCTGTTTCACTGGCCCACTGGGCTCCTGCTCCATGCAGGGACTGTGCTGTGGCACGGGAATGACTCAGGTCAGAGGAGCTTTGAGCATGATGGAGCTTCAAGCCAAGAGCTCCACTGGTGAACACCAAAATTCATCCCTCAGGTGTTTCTCCCCCTCCCCAGTTTGGGTCATAGTCAAAAAACAAATGGTGGCGCAGCAAGAATATTGTAAATTTAACAAATTCTGGTAAAACTTTCTAAGACATCCTGGTTCCTAGGGCAAGATGAGGTGGCTCTAGAACTCAGTTTTGCAAAATTTACAATTGTTTACCCAATTTTCTATATTCAGTTCACATTTCATGACATACAGGGGTGTGTGTGACATTTCTGAGCAGCGAAAGCTGCAGCAGTTTCGTGGGGGAACATGAGCAGAATTTCAAGCAGACACTTAAACTGCAACTGATGCACTTTTGGGTCCCTCTGCTGTCCTAATGATGGATATTTCTTGAATCAGGACCAAAATGAGCACATTTTTGGAAAAGTTAAGTGTATTAACCTGCCTCAGAGATGAAAATGATAAAGTGATGTGGGAATTTTTTTAACCTGATTAATCCCTTACAGATGTGACTGGACAGAACACGTATGTTGCAAAATCTTTTTCTATAACAAGTAGTAATAAATAAAACCAAAATTATTTGTGCCTAACACTTGAAGGAAATTCTGAGCTTCAAATACAGGGGGTTTGTTATTACACTTAGGCAATAGCCCCACTCCCACAAATAGTAAATTAGCTGAGATAAACACATTCAGAAGCTGTTAAGCTACTTTGGTTAGGATTTAGTGAGTAGCTGCTGCTGGAGGAAAGCAGGCAAAGAATTGAAATTTGACTTCTTTAAACAGAAAGAAAATATTTCCTTTTGTATGGGCATTCCCACTTTCAAAACTTTAGGTAGATTTAGCTCTGCAGCTAGTAAATCATGTAACATTCAGTTTTATGGAGCTGAGATGACACTGTTGTCACTGATAAATCAGTTCATGGCTTGTCCATCACTCAGCCCAGCAATCCCTGACCAAGTTTATGACTGGTTTTAAACAGAGAGAATGCTGCAAAATAGGTGTCTATTTAAACTTAGAGCACTGATGCAGAGATATTCATTGCCCTCTGCTGCTTGGGAAGGTGTGTTGAGAGCACCACAGCTCCCTGATGGTCCAGGAGCCTCAGCTGGGTGCTGGGGTCAGGGAAAAGGGTGGGTTAGGGAGAAATGCCTGCCTGCATCTCTGCTGGCCCTGCAGCTAACCCAGCACTTCACACTAAGAGGAAAATGAAAACCCCAAAATGAGCACTAAATCTTGTGAGATTAACATACGAAATCCCTTAATGGAAATGTAGGCACCAGAGATACAGATTCACTGACTCAGTCAAGCACAGGACACAATTCCATAAACTGGGAATGGAACCTAAGTCACAGTATTTTCTCCAAAGAAACTTGAATCCAGCCAGAGGGCAGCAACAACAATTACTAAGTTGTCAGACTGTTCAGGCAGTAAGGAGGGCAAATGGAGAGTCAAGGGCAGAGTTTCCAGCACCTGGTCCATCTTACACAAGAATCAGATGAATTTCACACCCCTCTCCTGCATTGCCTTTCCAGAAGGGTGAGCAGAAGCCTTTGGACAGGCATGGGACAGGCACTGTTCTAAAGTCTGGAAGGAAACCAGACAGGAGCTTTTCAGCTAAAGCTCCTGCCAGAAGCAATTAGGAGGCGACAGCTGGATGGCAGCAGCTTTACAGGGGCAGGAGACAGCACGGAGTGACCTGACCTGACTTGGCAGGGTGCTCCTGCAGCCACTGTCAAACGCTCTCCAGCCCTACAAGGACCTAGCAGCAGATGTGCTCACCCAAACCACTCCTCAGCCCCTGGATCAGTGCTGTTCCCCTGTTCTTAAGTCACAAGAAAACACGGGTACAACAGGATTTTCTCAAGACAGCACAGATGTGTCCCAAAAGCAACAGGGCAAGGCTGGAGGGGAATCTGCAGGTGCTGCCCTTCTGCCTCCCGCAGCCCCTGGCTGGGCTGAGAGCGCCACACTCCTGTCCCATAGCAGGTGCCCTGGACACCATCTCTGCTTCCATCCCAGCACCTGGTGTCAGGGAGCTTCTATGGGTGGAGAAAAGCTGCAGCTACGGAACCACTCAGGCTGATCTTGAGGAAAGTTTCTGCTCATTTTGATTCCCAGGTTCAGTGCTTAGTGCACTCACCTTGGCCAACCCACAACATGGAAAATTCAAGAAACCCCTCTGGGGTCTGCACCGCCCCGAGGGCATAAAGAGCCTCTTCCCATTGCCCCAGAACCCCAATTTTCCTGCTTGCTGACACAGCTTTACCATGAGGCTGCTCCTTTACGCCAGACATCCTCCCACTGATCCCCTATCCGTCCCTAAACCTCACCTTCTCCCATTTTAAACATGAATCCCCACAGGGAAAATGTGGCTCTCATATTTCCATCACCTTGCCAGCATCCACGAAGCAAAAAAGGCATGGCACAGCCAGGAAATTCAAGTGCTTTTCACTTCATTCTCACCAACAAAGCACCATCAGCCAAGGACTATGCATTTGCTAAGGGCAGGGGTTAAGGCTCATCTCTCATTTCACTTTGTCCTCCCTCCTGTCCCATCATCACCGAGCTGCTTTTGAGGGGACCTGAGGTTTGACTGGTCAAAGCTGAGTGTTTGACCAGCACACCCTGGGCACAACTGGAGGAGAAGAGCCCTGTGAAAGCAGAAATAAGGGCTGCTATCTGAGCTTGGCAAGGAGGATCACAGAGCTGTCTTAATCCCTGACACCTCCCAGACTCCTGGAGCAGCATTTCCAGGACGTGTCCCAGGGTCAAGAAGAGTTGCAAACGAAACAGGGCCTGGGCTTTAGTCCACTGGAATTGTTTTCCCCCTCTCGTACAAGATCATGCTGATTTTCCAAACAAGTTTGCTTTTCTGCCTCCGAGTTTTCTCAGCCTACTTCTTGAATCGTGATTTGACCTCAGATTAGAAGGGCTTAAACTATATAAACACATATACAGATATATATCTACTTCAGCAGGTGGAAGCTGAAACTCACCTAATCACCACAGCCCAGGAGCTGGGAGGAAAAAGAAAAACCAAAAGCACATTTCACCGATCACAGCCTTCTGCCAGAAGGACACTGAAAAGACACGATAAAAGCACCCGGTCTGTGGCAGCATCCAGTGTCCATCGGCAGTACTGCACCCTGCCAGGCCGAGGCCATTCCAAGGGATCAGCAGGACCTGGAAATGCCACCGAGATGTGACAACAAGCAGCAGCACATCCTCAGCAGCTGAAAATCCTTTGAGACCCTTTTGGGGTGCAGGGGTCACAAGGATGCTGCGCTGGCCCACAGCTGTTGGATCCAGGAGCAGGGCTGTGTCTCTTTTCTCGGGGGGGGAATTCTTCCCAGAGGCAGAGTCCAAGCCTCGGATGAGTTCAGTGAAAAGTGCAGCAAATGTGTCATGCTCAGAGTCCCAGCACTGATGGTAAATCTCAATATCTGCACCTGGCAGATTAACCAAAATGCATTCCCCAAATCACAGAGATACAAAGCCAACTCACCCCAGCTGCATTTTTCTGTCCCCAAACTTCTTCCTCCAGGGTCTGCAGAAGAGGTGAGCCATGCCCTGTGGGCAGAGAATGGACTGAGCATTCTGAGACCAAGAAAGTCATTACCTTTCACCCCTTACATGCTGCAGACTGCACCCTGTGATTCCTGACGGCAGGTGATGGATTCTGCCCGAGCAGAGCCCTAGGACCACTAAAACTGCATTTTGCTCATTTTCACGGGGCTGACCTTGTCCCAAAGGTGGGCACAAATGGCAGACTTTGGGGCTCCTCTCCAGGAGCCTGTCCAGGCGGAGCAGAGCCCGTTCCCGGCTCCCGGCGGTCACCAGAGGGAGCCCAATGCCCGGGAACGGAGCATCCTCCGGGCAGGGACGGCCCTGCAGGGACAGGGAAGGCAGCAGGTGACCTTCTGCAGCCTCTCCTGCCTCCTTTCTAATGGGTCAGCACCACTATCGGACAAAATCGGGGCCCTGCTGGCCTGGTGTGACTGTGCATGAGGATTAAGGGCATTTCTAGAGACGGGGGATGCGTTTACATCGGCTCCCAGGCAGTGATGGCTTTATCCCAGGTGACTCCCCAGAATCACCCTGCCAGAAAAACAGGCACAACATTCCTGGGCAAGGCCAGAAGGGTCAGAACCAGCCCCTGCCATGACAGCAACATTTCTGTTCACTCACAATTAACGGAGCAATTTTAGCTTCAAAAGCTGAAGGGCATCCCTCTGCCCCAGCAGCAGCTCAGTTTTGACCTTATCCTTCAGCTCCTGACTGAAGTTCTGTCAAAGCTCTGCTGTCTCCAGAATCCTGAGGAACTGACCTCCTTCTTGAAGTCCTTGTCCCTCATTGCCCCGTGAGTGACAAAGCCAAAGAAGTGCCTTGAAGCACTGCCTCATTTGGAGGTTTGAGACAAACAGCTTTTCCTGTGACACCTGCATTTCTACAGGGCTAAATCGTGTTCTTCCTCCATTCTTCCTTTCTGTATTGGGATAATCTCTGTCTTCCACACTCTCTAAGCCTTCCCCAGTGTTTTTAGAGTTGCCTTGTAGGACATCTACTCCACACACAATC
This sequence comes from Sylvia atricapilla, assembly GCF_009819655.1. Taxonomy (NCBI): domain Eukaryota; kingdom Metazoa; phylum Chordata; class Aves; order Passeriformes; family Sylviidae; genus Sylvia; species Sylvia atricapilla. Next base: position 14,897,315 of record NC_089153.1, read on the forward strand.
ACTGCAGCTGCTCCTGCAAGAAGCTTCTAAACCACACAGCTTATTTCAGGGAAAAAATAAACAATTTATAAAAATAATGAACTCAAAACCAAACAAGCCATCCAACAAAAGCAAGCGACAAGCCCACAAAACCCACACCAACTCCCAAAAAGCAAACACCAACACTCACACCACTAAACAAACACCTCACCTTCTCTTTGCTCTGTAATCTATGAAAAGAGACAAATCCCTCCCCTGGGCTCCTATTTAAGCCCTTTGGCTGTGATAGGGATGGAGGGACCTGTTGGCTGATTCGCAACATCTGGGAGCCCTCTCAGCCCAGGGCAGGCTCAGCTGTTCTCTAATCCCTAAAGAGCCCAATACACTCTGACATCCTCCTGCTGCTCCTGCAAATGTCACCATCTACACCTTTTCAGTGCCCTGAGACACTCCTACAGCTCTCCCACCTGCCCCCTGAACAATCCTTCTCCCTGTCTCCATGGCTCAGAACCCCCTCCACTATTCAGTTTTGGGCTCTGCCCCAAAATAAGAATGGCATTGGAAAACTGAAGTGAAAAAAACACTGAGAGGGTTGAAGGCTGGAGCGTTTGCTCAGTGAGAGGAGGCAGAGGGAGGTGGGGTCACTCAGACTGGTGAGAAGATAATTTCAGGGGGGTATAACAGCAGTGACCAGTAAAAAAAGCAGGTTCCTGAGCAGGTGGATTCAGACTCTTCATGGTGGTACACAGTTTGGAGATGACACAGTTGAAAGAGAAGATGTTGAAACTGGATACACAAGGAAAAAATTCTTTACCACAGTGACAGCCAAATCCTGGGACAGACGGCCCAAAGAGATTGCACATCCACCTTTGTGGGCTCTCAGTGCTAAATTAGGCAAAGCCCTGAGCAACCTGATAAGATCTCAGCAATAACCCAGCCATGAGCAGGTGGTTGGACCAAGGTCCCTTCCAAGCTGATCCAGCCTGCTTCTCTTTGGGAAAAGAGGGGGAACAGGAATGATAACCAAGTCTGGAGCCTCCTCCCCAGCCAGGTTGTGGGAGCCCTGCAGTCAGCACCACCACCCTTGGATCATCCCATGGCAGCTTGAAAAGCCTTGTCAAACACTGTGGATGTCAAGGGGGAAAAGTAGGGCAAAGGATTCAACTGAGTTGTGACAGTGACACGTGCCTGTGCTGGGGGAGGAGGAGGAAGCAGTTGAGCTCACAAGTTAAATGGGCCAAGAGCCTGGACACAATAAAGGATGAGCTGCATCACCAGCAGAGTGGAGCTGTGAGAGGGAAAAAACATCCTTCCCTTTGCCATGGGCATGGCCCAGTCACAGGAGGGTGCTCAGCTGTCAGCAGTGCCTTCCTTGCAGTGAGACCATGCACAGATTCCATTCTGATTGTAGTTTAACTGGTGAGAGGACTAAGTGAGATGTGGGGAGAACCTGGCCCTCATTCCACTCCAAGGGGTGGCTCCCACTCCAGCCTCTGCCCCTTTCTCCCCTGGGAGAAAAAGAGCTGTGAAGATGCTCATGTTATCTAAGAGAGATCTCAAATGTATCATGACTCACTCACCTTTCAAAACTGTCAAAAAAACCCCAAAAACAAAAAAACCAACCAAACAAAAAACACAACCCAAACCCAACAGAACTTAAAAGGTATAGGAAGAAAATCAAGGAAAAACAGTAGCTGAAGGTTTGATTTCTGTTTTGGCATGTGTCTCTGGGGAGGCAGCCAGACACAGAAGGCAGCTCAGGCTGGACATCTTGTGGCCACTGCTGCCCTGTCCCAGATATCCATCAGCCCCACTGGGAAGGTGGATCCAGCTTTCCAAAACCAAGAGTGAGCACACCTGGCACCAGGAAAGCATCTCTTCTGTCCTGGTTAACTGGAGCCATGTGTCTGTTCAGCTGAAGGACGGATCACAACAGAAGTTCCAGGCTTCTTCTGGGGCACTGCCTCTCTTGGCCTCTCCTGGGGACATTTTGGGAAGTGTCCCCAAGTGAGGGAAGTGATTTCCTCAAAGCAGATTACCCCCACTCTCCACTTCCCTGGCACAGGTGGAGGAGATGGTAGCTGGGTCTGTGAGGTATGGAGGTGTTTTATTTGCTATTTTCTCTGAAAAAAACCAAAGTACATTATGATTATTATGATTATTATGCTTATTATGATTATTATGCTTATTATGATTATTATGGTTATTAAACAGTGAACTTCTGCAATTTTGGTTCTCTTGTGATCTGTCCCTGTTATCTCAGCCTCCAGATTTAAAAGGATTAGATATGACAATATGCTGTGAGAATTTTGGAGTCAGTGAGGGCCACCTTAGGCTTAAAGATGCCCCATTGCCCTTCCCTCATTAAAATGTCATTTTCCATCTTAAAAGTGGGGTCTTTTTACTCCTGTCCTCTGAACATGGTGCTGGCCCAGTGCCACACAATGTAACAGGATCATCACAGGATAACTGGAGTAGGAGAAGCTGTGGAGGTTTTTCTGCTCCAAGCTGGAGGATTGATAAGGAAAAGCATTTTCCCAATATGTTCTTCATGATCACTTGTGCCTCTTGCTCCCCTCAATCCTGCCCATGCCCTGGATGTCCTGTCGAGTTTAGTAACATAACATTTGACTTCAGAACCAAACAAGGGCAACTGGGCCACAGAGAGGGTTGGTCTGCTTCAAAGAAGAGGTGGCAGATTTTGCAAGAATCCAGGTGGCTGGGATGGGAAAAACATCAGGATCAAAGGCAGCTGGTCCAAGAGAAGCTCCAAACCAGCCCCAACACAAAGCTTTGCCTGTGCAGCTCAGCCACTGGCTGGCTGCCTGGGAAGTTACCAAATGACAAAGGACTTGCCAGAATTGGGTTATGTGGATTACCAGAGGAGAAGCTGGTATTAGGTGTGCTGAGCACCTTGCTGAGGCCTCTCTTTTTAGGCATTGTGCCCCAGTTGGATTTCAAAGCTGGGATTGTGGCATGAGAGGAAATGTTCAAGCTCTGTCCAAACAAGGTCCAGAGGTTTAGGTGCTCAGCATTTAGGCGCTTGCAAAAGATGTTGACCCCTGAGGCTCATGATGAATATAAAGCTCCCTTTGAAAGTTAAAGTGTTTAACTTTATATGAAAGTTAAGTGTTTAACATGAAGGAGCTGCTGTCCCATTGATCTACTGCCAGTGTTTTAACAAGAGGATGCCACAAATATTTCCCTGTGAGTTTTGCACAGTGAAAGGGGAAAGACTGTAAAACTATTTTTCTTGTGTTTGCACAAAGAGGGATTTGTCAGCCAGAGTGAAGAAGAGAGAGGGCAGCAGTGTGAAAAGTGAAGAAAGGAATGAAGTCTATGTGTATTAAAAATCGTAAATAAATGCAAACATGTGTGCCTAGAAAATCAAGGTCTGTGTATGATTCAGAGAGGATTTATCCTAGAGAAGAGGAGAGTAAGCCCACAGCTCCTCTGCTCCAGGGATTTATTTTTTTTAATTATTGACAATTTACACAATCTGGCGCTCTTCTAAATATAATTTTATTAGCATGAGAAGTCACTTGGCAGCAGGAAACTTATGCTAGTGAGTTCACAGTTTTCAAGACAAAGCGTTCTCTAAGAGAAAAGAAGGAAAAAGCCTGATTTGGGAAGAAGAACCTTGCAGCTTCTGCCTAAAGCCAGCCTCCACCTGCCATCTTCTGGGTGCAGGCTTAAATGGAGCAATATTGCCTACCCTCAGCTTGCTTGTCTCTGCTTTCCAAAGGAGATGAGGCATCTGCAGTCACGCTGCTCGTCACCCTCCCACAATAACCCCTGAGAGAGAAGGAACAGGGCTATGGAGGCTGGGAAGGGAACAGAGGCTCCTGTTGTCACCCACCCCCTGGGATGGGCAGAATTGGGCAGGAGCCCACGAGCAGGAGCAGTTTTGGGCTGCCCAGCATGTGCCAGTTTTCCAGGCAGGACAGGACAGAGGAGCTGTGGCTGGTTGGGGCAGGAGGACACAGCCCATGGGAGCCGTGGCCATCACCTTTCTTCCCCAGGTGGAGGGTGGTGCAACAGCACAGGAGAGCAAAGCCAAGCATCAGGCTCCAGCAGGGCTGGATCAAAGCGTTTTTCTGGGTCTTACAGAAAAAAGAATCCAGCCCAGGAATCGTGCTGAGTTTTATTTTATTGAGCAGAGACAGCAGAGGGAGGACGGGCTGCCGACAGTGGCTCAGCTCCTTCAGCGTGGTCCATGGAAGACTCAGCATTTCCCCAGGTGCTTCAATCTTATTTTCCCTCCACTTCTCCTGTAAAAGGAGGGAGAGAGACTTAAACCAAGCAGCAAATGGCAGACACAGCAGTGTGGGACAGAGCTCATCCATCCCAACAGGCCTGACTCGTGGCAGTGTGTGTCCCTGGTACCTCACAAGGAACACCCAGCCATTTTCTCCTCCCCTCTTTCTTCCCTGATTTCCCCTGGGATAAGGCAGCTTTGGTTGCACACTAAATGTAAGGATTGCTAAGGCAAAATCATTTTGCAAGCACATTTCCATCTATCAGGGATGGCTCCTATTGCATTTCCTTTAAAAGGTGACAGAGCCCAGGAAAAGGGGAGATCCTGTTCTTGCTCTGAGATCTTGTGTCTTGTTCCACAAAGTTCATTCAGACTTTTCAGGAATAACTTGGCATGGCTCAGCTCCCACATTCCTCCAGGCACTTCTCAGTACCCAGGAGTGTGGGCAGTGAGAGCTGCAGCCTGTGGCACACAGTGGGAATTGTGCATCAATTTAGTGCTTGTGGAAGGTACAGGCAGGATGCATTTGCTTCCCAGGCCCTGTGCTGCCTCTCAGCATGGCAACCAGCAGCCTGCAACGCCCAGGAATGAATTAAAATTAACTCATAGTCACACAGCTCTGCTCCAAGGAGGAAACCTTCCACTTGGCACGGTTCAGAGCCTGGTCCATACAAGAGGAGCAGCCTGCATAGAGGGCTTCCCCTCCATGCAGAACATCATTAGACCCACGGAAATGAAGGCAAACCCCGCTGTTTCAGTCCCCCCCGTGTCACTTACAGCACTGCCTTGCAGAAGGCACACTTGTTCCCATAGGTGACGCCATCCGTGCCGCAGTGAGGGTTGGACTCCCTCGTGCAGTACACGCTCCTGTTTACGAACTCTCTACAAATCTGCACAGGGAATAATGATAAAAAACCCCCACCTTCAGGACCCCCATACTCTTTGTTTTGCTTTCCAAGTTGGACCCAAGGTCATGAATGTAATGTTTTTTCTGACAAGTGCTGACGCTGCCTATTTTCTGATAGGAAAAGCCCTCTCTGAAATGAGCAGGAGCGGCATTCCAGGGGAATTTTGGCCCTGTGTTTGAGGAGGGAAGTTGTAGTCACCTGGGAGAAGTCTTGATCTCCCAACAATGGAGTGGATTAGCCTAGGCATGCATGAGAAGAGTCAGCACTGATGCTCTGTCAGGCACTTGGAGCCAAGCTACCTTCCTGCTGCATGACTTCAGGTGTCTTGCAAAACCCTGCGCTCAGTTTGGTGCTTGCTGAGCTCCTCCTTTCCCAGAGGAATGAGGGGAAAACCATAGGGAGATTCACTGGGGAATTTAAAACTATGGCATAGGAAGTGTACAGGTTTTTTGTCTCTCTACAAGTCCCAGGGATGAACTAAATTTGGGGGAATAGAATATACTCAATAATCTGTTCGTTTCGTGAGAAGATTGGATAGTGAAGCCAAGTCGAAAGTGTGCAGCACTTAAACATTTGCTAAATCAACCATTTATTTCCCTGCTCTACGTGCTAACATGGCCACACAACATCCCCCAAGTAGCAGTGAACTCCCCAGCACTGGGAATCCCTGGAAGGACCCACCTGCTCCCAGCAGACATTAAAAACTGTTTACCCAGCACCAAGATTTTGGTTATAAAAACATTCCTCCAAAGTGAAACGCCATGACTGGATGTGGCACTCAGTGCCATGGTTTAGTTGACAAAGTGGTGATCAGTCAGAGGTTGGATTCGATGATCTTGGAGGTCTTTTCCAACAGTAATGATTCCATGGTTCTATTAAATGCAGATTCAGCAAGCAGAAACAGCAGCACTAACCTCTTCAATCTCTTGACCTCCTACATCTGGAACTAAAACAAAACAAAAAACAAACAACGGAAAAGCAAATAAAAACCAGACAGATTTTACACGTCAGCATTGCTTTCTGATAAAGTCTGAGCTAAATTCACAAACCTTTTATGCAAACCACAGTGAAGCACACTCCAGGTTTTTCCTGCTCCGTCATCCCTCACAGGGGAAGAGGGGGCAGGAAATACATTATCTGAATTGCTTTTTAGTATTTTCCTATTTTGAAAAATGCTACTAAAATACCATGCAATCATTCATTCAGCTGCTAACTACACCTCAGACACACAACTCAATCTGCTGGAAGGCAGCCACTCCCGGGGAAGCAAGCTGCCATATCGGATGTGGAACCGTGCCCCCAGAGATTTTAAACCCATGTTGGTTTTTAAGGCTTTTAGGCTCCTGCACCTCTGCACAATGCAAGTGACTAGTGCTGTTGACAGGAGGGGACCGTGGAGAAGGAGATGCCATGGTTGGGCTCATGTTCACAAAGTGATGATCAGTCAGAGGTTGGGTTTGATGATCTTGGAGGTCTTTTCCAAGAGTAACAACTCCATGGTTCTATTAAATGCAGATTCAGCAAGCAGAAACAGCAGCACTAACCTCTTCAACCTCTTGGGTGACAGCACAGCCCTCCCAGGACAGGCTCAGCCCAGGTGAGATACAAGGAGACGTCATGGGGTGACAGAGAGCAGAACAGGCGGCGCCGGTCAGAACCAGCACAAAAATCTCCTCTGTAACCACAGGCTCTGGGCTTGGAGCTAATCAGTCCATGCTCTTGGTGTTTCTTCCCAGCAAAGCCAGCAGGCAGGCGTGTAGGTTGAGTCAGAGCTGTGAAACGGGACGACCCTGTCATGTCTCTAAGGGGGAGCCTGACACTCCAGGGTGGGTTGAATGCAGATCTGCAGAATCTGGGTCACAGCAGAGTGAGACAAATAGCCCAAATAGCATTTGGTGAGGCTGTGTCTGCTGCTCAGAGGGGTCACTGCCAGCTGTGGTGCTGCTCAGGTGGCTCTGGGCGGGAGGTGGAAGGACCTTGTCCTACACTCATCCCTGGCTGGTGGAAATCCCACCCAACCCTCAGTCAGCTCAACCCTCATCCATCAACTCTTCCTACTTCTTTTGCTATTTCTGTTGTCCTTTGGTGTTTTTTCCTGGTGCTGGCACATTTACCCTGTCCTTCAGGTTTGGCTCGGCTGCCTGAATATTGAAGGCATTGGTATGGCTATCTGCTGTATTTATTTACAAAACAGCGCATTAAATAGTTTTTATAAATATTGCATGAGGCTACAGAAGAACTTGTGATGATGCCTCTTGACATCTGTTTATTTTACAGGAGATCACAGGGTTTGCTGCTATTCTGCCCAGCCTTGGAAGGGAAGCATCAGCCTTCTGATGGAACCCAGTCCCAATTAAGACTCAATTAGAGACAGATGAATATTTCATAATGAATAATGTGTACAAAGCAATTCACCTCTTCTCCATGCGCAGCTTGCCATTTTCTCAAGTGACTTCTTTATTCAAATTATTCGCAGAAAAACAAGTATAAATAATTCTTGTTCCACATATTCTTCAATAACTGTTGCCACACACCTTGTAGAGCTGGGTCAGCTGTACTCAAGCAAGTGATAACACTGACGTGATCTAGAGGTTCAAAAATCCTCACTCAGCTTCCCCACATCATCACAGAGATGTGTAAATCTCCAGATAAATAGTCGCTGGATCCTTTTAATTTGCCCTCTTTGTTCTGACTCCTCGAGGACATTTGAATTTAATTTTCAAGCTTTTCTCTGCAACATCAACGAAAGCTGAAACTTTCATCTAATTACGTCTCCACATCTCCAAGGAAAACACCAAATACCAAGATGCTTAGGATCAAAACAAGAGCAGATGACCTGGAGGTGAGCGAGTTTCTTCTCTAACTGGTTCAGTAAAATTCTCCAGTGAACATTTGTACCAAAAATTCATAATTACACTCTATTTTGGTATATTTGCTGAAGAAATGCTCAGAATTTGCTCACTCTGTCTCTCAGTGGCACCCCCACTACATCATCCACTGCAGAGGCACACAAGGAGTGGAAATATGTCATATGAGTGAGCAAGTCCTGCAGATATTTGCTACTTGCTCAGCTTTATCTTCAAGCCTGTCAGCCAGTGATCAAGACTCTCCAAAATTTGTTGTCAGGAGAGATTTTGGCGTTTGTTTTTCTTTTCTAGGCTAGGGAAAAGATCACTTACCCAAGAAGAAAGAGAGCAGCAGCAGGCTGAGAAGCACTAAGGCACCTGTAGCCCTCATGCTACAGGCAGCTCTTTAGTCCAAGCCAAGGTCGGAGCAGGAGGTGTTGTCTCAGTCCCAGAGCCCACAGTGTGCACACAGAGCTGCCTTTCTGTGTATTTATGTGCCTGTCCATAGCTGTCCTCATTCCCCACCTTAATTGTGAGAACTTCTCCACTTGGTTTCTAAAGCCATTATTGGTCCTGGCCGGTTTATGGTGCTTTAAGGAATGCTGTCCTGTCCACATCAAACCTAGAAAGGGATAATTATATGAGTGATAGACGTGCTTGTAGCATAATTATAATTTTTTTTTTTTTTTCTGAATAGTCACAGGATTCTCACAAGGGTGAATTTTCAAAGCAGTGATTCATCGGGGAAGCTGGTAATTTTCATTCCCTGGGCACTCTCTAAACACCAGCACCAAGGCTCTGAGTGCAGCATGATGACACTCACTAGACATTACGAAATAAATCACAGCATGAGCATGTGTTGTCTGTGAAACCAGTGATACGTTGTTCCCTGGCTATTTTTGAGGATAGTTCTAAATTTGTGGAGTTGGGGTGGAGAAGCACTGGGCTGCGACATGCTCTCCTCGCTGTGTGCACAGTCCCAGATAGGACTGCTGGTTCTCCTCCCTGAACTATTTAAACTCTAGCTGTCAATGTTTTCCCAGTTTCTCACATTCACAAACATATGTTAGGGCTCTGCTCCCACCCCAAGTGGCAGTGATGGGAATTTGATGGGGAATTGGCAGATCCAAGCTCTATTTCCAGCTGAGGCTGCACAAGGATTTCTGTTCAGGCACACCATTTGCCAAACACCTCTCCAGATAAGAATAAGCCTAAATTTTAGTATGTTTTCCTAAGAAGTCAAGGCTTAGGGGAGGAATGTGCGTAGATATATCTGGGTCTTAGTTCCCCCACTGAATTTTGAATACACAACTAGTTGCAGCCAAATTTTACACAGGAGTGGAAAAAAAAAATTAAAAATAACCATCACATTTTTACACATTTTTCTAGCAACAGAAGAAAGATGCTGCCAGCATCCCCAGCCAGCAAGAGAGTTTCTGCAGGAGAGCAATGCCACGGGTGCCCTGCATCTGGGGAAGCATTTCAGTTTGCAGCTTGCCAGGCATCTTAAAATCCACACAGTGGCAGAGAAACCGTGACTGACAGGCCAACCCTCAGCTGTCTATTAAGGCTGATCTCACGACGCAGCCTCTCATGTAATTTAGTTATCAAACCCGTCAGCCGCAGCCACGCTCAGTTCTGCCACTCACAGCACTCCTTGTTTGCCTTCTCCTGCTTCAGACGTCACTGCTGGCGACCACAGCCCCGATGCCTCAGTCCCTTCTCTGCCCAAATAATGTTTCGGTGGCTGCAGCACAACTGGGCTGGCTCCAGCCTCAGCAAACACCCGGCAGGGACCAGCCCCTTCCAGGCTGAGCAGAGGAAAAGGATAAATTACCAGCAGGGTGATGGTTGTTACTGCCCATTTCCACTTCTTTGTGACACCTGAACAGTGAACTTGGTGGTGAAGGTGGGGGAATTCCATCCCTCTTACCATCCTTCTCTTACCACCAGGGGTAGGAGAAGGGCACCTGGACCTTGCTGTGCAGCCTGAGGGATGGTTGGGCAGAGTCTTGCTGGTGTCAAGCTCAGTCCTAACCTCTGCTGGCCCCTTTTTAGACTTAAATGCTGCAAAACCTTTCCATCTTCCAAAGTCCTTCCTAGAGGCTTATGAGGCAGCTGGGGCACAGACATATGTTCACCATTTGCCTCCCACTTTGCTGCAGGTGAGCTGCTCTTCCTTGGGCTTTTCCAAAACCTTCTGAGCAGGTTTCTGACTTCCTCTGGCACAAAGAACTGAAGAGGAGGCTGACCATAAGACCTGGCCATTGAAGACAATTTCCTGCTATGGCCAGAACTCCACTAGTCTGTGGCCACTATGTAAACCTCTTGTCCAGCAAGAAATTACAGCCAAATACATCCACTCGCTACTTTTACTGTTCCTTAACTATGTTCTCAGACACACAATCAGGTAACTAGTGAGTACTCTCACGACTGTCCAATTTGTCCTTTCTTAGGAGCAGGCACAAAGGTATGATGTGGTTTATATTACCTGTAGTAACACCAAAAGAAATCCCTGAAAAGAATTTTCATTCCTCTTTCTGCTCTCTGTGCTTGTTCCAGGGAAGGACAAGCCTCTCACATTCTGATAGGAAGCATCTACAAAATTCTTGGTCAAGAAATTATCTACTTCAGGAAACAAGACCAAAGGAGGTGTCTTGAAAGTCACAGATTTTGTCCTAAATATCAGCCTTAGCAGCAGGTGTTCTTTTACATAACAAGGGAATGGGAGGTGGAGAAAGGATGAGGAAGGGAGTGTGTGAGCCATGGCACTTGGGACTTTTTTGGCTTGTGCTGTTTGCATATTAACTCCTTGACTCACTCAAAAAGATGGCACATCATTATGAACAGTCATACATGTCATTTTTCCTGCAGTGCACAGTTCAGGCTCCCACAAAGATGTTATCTTCACACCTTTTTTTCCCCCAGGTAGAAAACACATTTGAGCTGCCAGCGCATCTTCTGGTCCTTCTTTCCTGGAGTTAGAAAACCCAAGACCCTTTCCTGAAGGGCTCTCTGCCTTACCTCTACCTCAAATACCACCAGTACAGCTTTTCATATCTCTTCTCCAAGAAGCTGAAAGCCTGAGCCCAGTCTAATTTCTCCTTAGGTTCTCATTAGGCTCATTACAGCCTTGCGTAGCTTGTTGCAATTTTCTGCTGATGGGCACAGACTCCGTGGACACACCCTTCAAGGAAACAGTAGTTCCTTATTTTCTTCCCTATGAGATACCTCCTCCCTTTGCCATAAGCCTCCTTTCTATAAGGCATCACCAGACCTGCCCCTTGCCCAGGTATGACCAGGTAAAGCTGATCACACCCCCTTTCACACTTCCCCAGGAGCATCCCACCAGGCCAAGGCCCCTAAAAGGAGCAGTTCCTCCAAGTTTCAGTGCTATGAAAGGGACAAATCCATTTACACTCCGCAAAACTTCAAAATTATATTCCAAGCTATGCTATTTTATAGCATTTTCTGATGGTTTGCTACAGAATGACATTCTCTCATGAGGGCTTGGGCTGGTGTTTTGCTCTTTATTGAGGTTTATTTCAGCACTTCTCCTGACTGGCAGAAAAGTACCCAAAAGCCTGAAGACTATTACCCCACCTGGAAAACAAAACCAAAATCAAAACTCATTCCACATCAAAGATGGTGGCTGCATTTAATTTATTGATCAATCAAAGCAAAGACTGATGCATAACAGTTGAGGGAGCAAGGAAGAGCATGTTTGATTGAAGAATTTGTGAAGGAAACGTCATGTTGAGGGATGCAGCTCCAGCACTTAGCATTGGCCCTGGTGCCTGACAAAGAGAGTTCCAGCGCTGCGTCTGAGGAGAGAGAGGGAGACCAAAATTAGGGACATGGATCTCATTTTTATAGCCTAACTTTACCCAAATAAGCCAAATGCCCTTGTTCTCTCCAAGTCATAAAGCACTGCACTTAATGTTCCACCTCTTTTCAGATTCCTCAAGTTACAGGCTTTCATAGGTTGAAGAGACTTGGGACAAACCCCATAATTTTGGACACCTCCTACGGTCACACTTTGGAATCACCCTGACAGGGAGGCAGTCAGCAATGCTATGAGCCTGCAAGCGGGGATCTGCTCTTAATTGCAAGGGAAGGAGGAGAAGACTCACTCAGGCTTAAATCTGCGGCGCCTGGGGGGTGGCAGAGGAGTGAGCGTTGGGAGAGGAGCATGGGGCAGGGGATGGGAGCTAACGGGAGCTCTGAGGCTTCCACACCAGCTGCCACAGCTGCATGTGAGCTCCAGCTGCTCTGGTTCCATGGCCTCATGGGGAGCTCTGTACTTACGAAAAGGCGTTGCAGAACTGGCACTTGTTTCCGTAAGTTCTGCCGTCGGAGCCGCAGACGGGGTTGAACTCAGAGGTGCAGAAGAGGTTGCTGCCCTTCTGCTGGGTGCAGTCGAACTGCGTGATTGTGTTCTGCTAATGGAACCAAAGCAAGGTTTAGAGCTTTTGCTCCCTACATTTTCCTATATAAGTGCACTATGTTTATTTAATGTTTGTGATATGGCAAAGCACGAAAGCACTTTTCAGCAGCAGGGTTCTGTTGTTCCAGGAATTCTGCAGACTCAGAGAGTGTGCTTGCCTGGAACAGCCTGAAATAGGGAGATGGTGGAGGCAAAAAAAAATTCTAATATATATTGTTGTAAGTAGTGAAACGACCATGACCAGCTGGTATTTCCAGGCTGCCTCTCCCACTGGCTGCTCGGGTTCAGCAGGCAAGCAGAGGCAAGTGGACAGAAAGGGGGTGGTCACAAGCCCCAGTGCACTAAGTTCTCCCACCCACAGAATCACTGCTACTAACAGTGCTCCTGCATCCATGATGCAGCATCTCTTGCTCATCCAGTTTCACAGTAAATTAAGGTCTCAGCACCCTCTGCCTGCTGTTCCCAGGTCAGAGAGGGGACCAAATAACTCAGCCATGAATTTGGTTCCATACCTGTTGATCCTGGCCTGTTTCACTCAAGTCCTATTTCCAGGCCAAATGCACCAGGACCGTGAAGTAACTTCTATTATTTAGTCATGGATTTGTGTAGCAAAATGTAACCTCAGTTAAGAGTGCAGATTTCTGGCTTTACCTGGCCGCCACCACCGCACTGTCCATATCTCTGCAGATTCACCTCCAGGCCGCTCCTTTGGGGGGAAAGCAAGTGGAGAATGAATGAGCACAGTGCAGCTGCTTCATGAGCCAAACTACCCCTTTACGCTTCAAATGCCAAAAAAGGAGCAATAGTGATGCAGAACCCCTCCCCTGACCCAGGCCCTTCACTTACGCCACAGCGTTACAGAAGTGGCATCTGTTCCTGTAGGTGATGCCATTGGTGCCGCAGATGGGGGAGTAGTCCATGGTGCAGGGAATGCTGAAACCACTGCCAGGCTTCAGGAAACCGGTACAGTCGATCTGAAACAGTCACAGAGCAGCATTTGAATCTCTGCTCCCCTTTGCATCAGCCCTGTGTAATGGAGTGTGGTGCAAGAGACATTTCCCCCTCTCCCCAGAGCTGCAAGATGAGAGGGGCTTCCAGCCACAGGGTGGTGGATTTGGGGGAGCGCAGGTGAAATCCTGCCTGTGGTACAGCATCAGTATCTGTTCTGAGGTGGGCTTCATCCCTGTCATCTTGGGGATTTTTCCCCTGAATGCCACCGTGAAGGATCCTTGCCTAAAATACCTTACACAGCAGCAACTTCTGCTGTGAGGTGCCTTTCAAAAATGGAGTTTACTCTCAACTCACTGCTCCTGCAATTATTCTGAGTGTATTGAAATGGGAGCCATTGTATTATGTGAAATTGCACAGCCAGAGTGTTTCTTTAGTCTCTCTCTCTAAACTAAAAATAGACATTCTTTGTCACTTCATGGTAGCACCATATATTGATACTAACTTTACTTCGTGATAAACATTTTGATAGAATCCATTTTTTCTGTTACAAAATTATAGTTCAATTGAAATCCAAACTTCTTCTGGGAATTTCTTAGCTACAACAAGCCTCTAAGTCTAAATGTAAAGAGAAGTGTTTTCGTAACACTGAACAAAACACTCTTGAAATCAAAAGCTTCCTGTCTAAACTCCGGTGTTACACGGAACATATTTTGCCTTTTAAAACTCACTGATTTTAGCAGCTCAAACTGCTGCTATTAAATTAAATGGAAATTAAACTTCCTGCAAATCTGAAACTCCTAGGCTAGGTCTGGCTGTCACCCACCAGGGGGAGGAACCGATCTCTGACCATACCCTAACGCATCTTCCGTCGTGTTTCTTGTCAAGAGCACGGTTGCGGCTAGAGGGAGAGAGGGAGAAGGAAAGCAGGGATTAATCTCTTTTCATGCCATGTACTCATCTCAATCATCAAGTCTCTCCACCCGTAAACCCCAGTAATTAATCAGATTCTGGAGCTTTGACATGGAAGATCCCGGGCATTAGGGAAGACAGAAACTTAAGAAAAAAATCCAGTCCACCCCACGATTAGTCACAACCCCAAGGGCTTCTGCCTGCTGTCTGAGCTGGCACTGCGGGTGATGGGGGGATTTTGTACTCACAGGAAGTCTCTGCAGAGGGAGCACTCGTTGGGGTAGGTGCGGCCATTGGTGCCGCAGACGGGGTCGTAGTTGCGGGGGCAGACCATGTTTATGGTTTTCCCAGTCATCATGTAGCTGCCGCAGGAGGCCTGGGAAAGGGGATTCATCATGCCTCCAGACAGAGAGAAGGGTGTTCTTGCCCTAATCATGGGGTTTTTTGCTGCATTGGGAGGCTACTGGGAGGAATCTCTATGGCTCCTCCATGGTGGAAAAAGAATAAATCAAGTTTCTTACAGCATATGAAAGCACCTCTCTGCTGTTAAGACTTAAAGTAATTTTTGGCAAGAATTATGGGCAAAAATGATCGTTCCTTGGGGAGTCAAGACAGAGAAGATATTTAGGCACATATTCAATAGTCATATAGATTTTCTGCTGGCACGCTGCGCTATGCTGACTCGCATTCTACATTATTAATCACTGTCTTTTTAATCATCAACATGCTGAATTATCTCTCTCTGACAAAGGTGTTTTCTTATATTGGGAAAAGAGGTGCACTTAGGGGCACTTCTTTCTTATTCATTCTCTCTTTTTTTTTTCCCTCAAGCGTTCCCTGGCATATAGTGTGAGTATGAATTATTCATCTAGACTTAGAAATCAAGACTAAATGACAAAAATCTAACACTCACCCGTCTTTGAGCAACAGCAAGATCTACAATAAAAAAAGAAATTATAAAATATAAAAATTGTACAATGTCCTTCACTAAAACTCCTTTGGAATCATCAATTTCCCTACAGAGTAACCAAATACATCTTCTAATTACTGAGAAGTGATTATCCTCCCAAATGTTTCATCTACTCCAAGTAAATGCAAAGTGATACACCGAGATTAAAAAAAAAAATCACTTTGTGAAACCAGAAATTTTAACTCACTAAACAAGAAACAGGACCTAAAATTTTATCCTTCTTTAGCACCATAATCCCCACTAAGGCTCAACAGCTTAAAGCACAGATCCCACGTGTTTATCTGCACAAGGGTGAAGTTCATTGAGAAGAGAGGCCGTGCGTTCCTAAACCACCGCATCCCCAAGAGGCTGCACTCTCCTTCAGGATGCACAGGGAAAGGATCAGGAGGTCTAGACCAGCATAGAGTGTAACAAAAGAATGCAAGAATGACTTACCAGAAAGGCAGCAGAGAAGGACCAGCCCCAGGAGGGCAGAACACCTGGCCATCTTCATGTTGGTTGGTAGTGGCTGTTCCGTGTGGGTCGGTTGCCGGAGAGTCCGTGGATGGTTCTCAGCCTTCTCCCTCCCCAGTATATATATGCATCTCCCCGACCTTGTGAAGTCATCACCAGAAAGTAATTATTTGCTCTGTAAACTAAGAAAATTGTATCGATTACCGAGTTGCACTCCAAAGAATACTTGTTTGTTAGAGAGATGCCCAGAAGAATTAAACAAAAATGTGAGCTACACCCAGCTTGTTAACAAAGGCGCCTTGCTGTACAATGAGTGATTTGTACTTTCCAAACAGGAGTACTGTCTCAATAGTGGATGTTGTGAAATGGCATATGGAAGCTGGGGAAGGGAAAAAAGAGCCCATTTGTTGGAAGTGTTTGATTTGTGCTCACCATATCACATAAGCTAGACAGGAACTGGGCTCTGGGAGACTTTCATGGTACAGCAAAGTTGGGTGACAGGAGCATGGGACACTCTAAGCTTTTACTGGCATCATATCTGGGGTCTGGCAAGCATCAGTGCACTTTAGAGATGCTGAAGTCCCAGTGAATCTCTCCACATTCTCTCCTGTAATTTCCTGGTACACCGGATTTCTCACCAACAGAAAAACATCACAAGAAGAAAGCATTACAAAAATCCCCAGAAGTTTATTAGACATTTCTGTGTAGGAGCAAGAGTTATTCATCTGTTGGCAATGAGCATGGGTCTGATTAAGAAATTATGACAATAAGTAGCCTTAAATCTGTACTGGGATAATGTTTCCTATTAATGGCAAGCAACTGGTATTTTGTGCAGGTGAAATGGGCTTGTTCATACCAAAGGCATTCCAGAAAAATTTCCAGTAACTAAAACCAGAAGGAGAGCCATTAGGCTTCCCCCTTCTCCCTCAATTATATGGCATTAAATTTAGAGTGTCAGCTGAAAGTCGTGTTTTAGGGAAGATAAGTGATAAATAATGTGCTAGGCTCTGCTAAGTGGCTCGACTCTATCACAAGTATATGGAAAAACAAATAAGGGATATTGCATAAAATAATAAATTTTTGATTTAAGGTAGTCACGGAAGGAAGTGACGGATGGAACTTGTTTGTGCTTCAGAAGAAGCTTGATTCATACATGTGGCTTTAAGGCTGCCTGAGTTTTAAATAGAAAATCAGAATTGGTTTTCTTATTATCTTGGGAGATGTTCAACACTTGGCATGAGCAGATAAATCATAAAAATGTAGCTGAAAGTGTAAGGGAACTGTAGTCAGAGAATGGAGCTTGAGGGATTTGGCCTGTTTATATCAATGAAATAATTTTCCTGAAAAATAAATGAATAATGCTATTTGGATCTCTTTCACAAATATCACAAGTTGAAGGGTTCCTTTGAAAGTTGTTTCTGTCGCATTCTTAGCATCCTGAGTGAGTTGACTTTCAGATTCCTTGAACTGATTGTGAGCATATTTGGAAAGGAAGCCGTAGTCAAGGAAGCATTAATATTGATTAATCTCCGGGGGCAGGAATGCCAAAGTCTGGAAACAAAGCTTCCTCAGAACTTGCACCAGGCACCAGTGCAGGTGCTGCTTGCCATAACTGTGGCTGGGGGGGCTCCAGGAGCAGAGTCTGCCTCCTCTTCAGCCCTGCCACCCAAATTCCCCCATACCCACCTCCAGATCCAAGATGCCCATTAGCAGAAACTGTGCTGCTCCTCCTGTTGTGTCTCGTGCCAGGCTGAAGCCAGCAGGAGCTGTTGTGCCTGGCAGATATCTGCCAGGGAGCGGCACCGCTCTCATGTTGGGCCAACACCTGCCCTTTCATTACTTAGATCCTCTGGGAGATCCCCTCTGCCCCACCCTCTGAGGGTCTTGGTGGCCATCCAGGATTGCTCCAAAAGCGGCTTTTTCTCCTCCAGCAGCCCCTGCCATTTCCCAGGGCGGCAGGAAGAAAAAGAGAAAAGAGGAAAGAGCCTTGCTACAGAGTCTGGGAGAAGGGATGGGAGACAAAGGGCAGTATCCAGGGCAGGGCACGAGAGCTGCTGGGACAGGTGTGACAAGGCATTGCACAAGGAGCCCCATTAAGAGGAAACAGAGGCAGTGGGACAGCAGTAATCACAGGAAAGCAGATGGACTGAAAACAGGCATTAGGAGCAGTGAAAAACAACAGTTCCCACGAGGGAGCCTTGAGACATGTCATATACCTGTTGCAAAGGGAAGGGCAAAGTGAACCCATCTGCCCAAACCCCTCTGGGATGTGTGTGATGGTGCCAGACTCTTCTCAGTGGTGCCCAGTGACAGAACAAGGAGCAGTGACCATGAACTAAAACACAACAAGTTCCACCTCAACATGAGGAGAAACTTCTTTCCATTGAATGTTGCAGAGCACAGGAACAGCTGGCCAGGGAGGTTGTGGAGTCTCCCTGTCTCCACGGGAGTCATTCCAAACCCACTTGGCCATATTCCTGTGTCACCTGCTCCAGGTGTTCCACTTTGGCAGGGGGTTGGGACTGGATGATCTCCAGAGATCATTTCCAACCAAACTATCCCGTGATTGTGAGGTTCAGAAATATGATGGAGGGCTCAGTAAAGTGACTTCGGGATTATTTCGATGTCTCTACAGATGAGATCCATGTAAAAGCTTAAATAAAATGCTTCCTTCTATTTCAGACTCCTAGAGGGCAAACACTTAGGAAGGTTATGGCCACATAAATGGGATAAATGTCGGCCATCGTGAGATGGGTCCTCTTGTATTAAGGTAAATTTCCAGTAACTTTGGAAATCCTACCCAGTTTCTAATCTGGCAATATTTCTTCCCATACAGTGGGACAATTTCCTGGGAAGCTTCTCCTCTAGTCTTGAGACTTCCTACCTCAAGTCCATAGCCCACCACAACCTAAAAAATCCTTCACTGGTGTTCCCTGCTTTGGTTTCAAACTTGCCATAGGCTTCATTTGGCTAACAAAGAGCAACAACAGGGGTAGGTTTGGGTTTTTTTATTATTATTTTTATTGAATGAGAGGGTGGATGCGTGCACTCAGGATCTGTTGTCACGCCAGCAGCGGTATCCCCGTCCTTGCTGGGGTCTGCGCTGTCACAGGGAAATCAGAAGGAAGATGTTCCTCTCTCCAGCCGCGTTTCCCTGCGGCTCCCCGGGGATGTGGAACAGCTGCAGGAGCCTCCAGCCGAGCTGCTGTTCCCAGACCTCTGCACACGGGGGCAGAGCTGGATCTTCTATGAGAACATAAATTCAATTTACAGCCGGCAAAGCCCTCGCTCTAAGCCGCACTCGCCTATTATTTCTCCTTGTAGTTGAGCTATCTGATTGCTGCCGGAATATCTCCAGTCTTTTAAGCAGAGATGATATCACAGGCAAGGGTGTCTGGAATTATCTGCCTGTCTGGAAGCTGCATGCTAACAGCATAAGGCTGAGGATCCCAATCCCTCGGTGAATCCCAGCTCTGCCTTGCTGCAATGGCTCTGAGACAGCCAGCGCCCAAAAACACCTGCAATTAATTCACTTTTCAAACATAATTTTATTTTTCTTCACATCAAGAGAGAATGCAGTAACAAACCAATTCTCCTGAATGAAGCCATAGAGAGAAACTGCATTAACAGAAAGGTCTAGACTGGCCTGAGGTATATTTTGGCCAGCAACAAGTAAAGCAATGCACAAAAATAGAAAGAACAATATAAAATAAAGCAGAACAAAATAAGTACATGCGATGTGTTAATCAGGTTGTGGGGTAATTGAATGGCATTTCCTGAATCCAAAACATCAGATAATGACATAAAGTGCTGAGGTACTGCTCAAAGAATTGTACCATAAAATACCTTGGCAGGCAGACAATGTTTCCTGCCTTGAATTTCCTGGAGGGAGAGTTAGATTAGTAATGGTGAGAGGATTTGTGCTGTTGTGGCAGGATTTTATTGAGAAGCAATAAAAAAAATTATTTCCAACGAGGTGCTCATAAAGAAGAGTTCTTTCCCTCTCCATCCTAAGGAGCATCCAGGATGAGCTGCTGGGGTGGGAGGCTGAGGGTTCTGCTGGGGTCCTGCTCTGCCCTTGGTGACTCCTGAGCAATTCTGCTCACTCTGCATCACAGAGGATTTATCATTTCTGCTCACAGTTTCCCCCTAATTGCCTGCTGGAGATTCCTGTTTAGCAGACGTGCCCCTGCAAGAGGCCCTCTGAGCATCGCGGGGATCTCCAGCACGATCTGGAGCTGCTGCCCAAGCCAAAAAATAACTGCTGGAGGTGGTCCTCTCTTACCCTGACTCCCAGACTCAGCAGAGGGGGAGAAGAAGGAGACTGAATGTGCCCCACATCCTCCGCACTACCTCCCAGAGCCTCAATTTATCTTGGTCCCCAGAAATCACATCTGACACTGAAAAGCCTTCCTGCACACAGAGTTCCCTCTCCCAGGAGGGACATCCCAGCCCTGGGAAGGGACTTGGCACTAAATGGTTGCAGAGAGTCATGTCTTTTGGAAATAAATTGTCTCCTTTTAGAGAGCTGCTCTCTGCAGTCTCTGGGAAGTGACACATTGTCACTTAAGATCATTAACTATTTGACTGTGAGACTGCTGCCTCTACGGCACGCGGCACTGGCAGCGCCTCGCTGTTAATGAATAATAAATTAACACCATGACTCTGAGCCCTTCCTTTCATCAGCCGAGATTTCCAGAGGCCGGAGAATCTCAAAGGATCCTCTACAAGCGACAGTCAACGTAATTACCTTCAACCAGCAGCCAAGTGATGGGTGAGGTGCCCAGATGGGCTGTGGCAATGGTTGCCAGCATCCTCTGGACACCGGGTCTGTTAGCACTGGCTGCCCACTGGTTTTCTGCAATGCCCCTCAGCAGTGAACCAACGTGGGCAGACAGGGATCTGCCTGCTCAGAGAATGCACCCTGTGACATTGCTCTGGGGAGCAAAGCAGATTGCAAAAGGCCTTCCCTCACCTAGAGGTGGGTTTTCAACTCTGCTCGCGAGGTGGAGGCAGCTTGGAATGTGACCTTCTGCACGTGTTCTCTTGTAGGTGTAAGAAATCAGGGATAACCCTGGAAACTGAAACAGGGATGAGCAGATCATTGTGCCAGCAAGACCCTTTCTGTGTGGCAGAACAGCGCCAGGAAACCCCAATTACAACAATCTTGGGACTGTCCTAGTTATGTTCACGTTTAGGTGTGCCTGGGACCTCTTTGTGCTGCCAGGCTACACAGAGTAAGGCTGGGTGAGGCTGCAGGTGCTGGACAGCAGAGGCTGGGGAAGGAGGGAGCTCCTCTCACCCAGGCAGAGTGTCTGAGATTCCCTCAGAGCAGTAAATGGACAGGAGCACCAGCATCTCCAGCCCCGGTTTTCTTTTGGAAGGCTGGATGAAGGTGGGTGCCCACAAAAGCTGCCCATGGCCTTTGTGTTTGATGTTTTTGTAGATCACAACACCATTCTCCCTTTCCCTGCCGTTTGCCCATTAATTCCCACACCCCAGGATTGTTGCAGTGGTGTGATCATGCAACATGTTATATACAACCAAAATGAGACTAAAGCAAGACATAAGTGCTGGTCCTTTTTTTTATTATTAGCAGAGGTTTCAGGATTGATAAGAGGTTTCAAGGGTCAGATCAAGGGTTTAGGAAGTCATCTGCCATGGGGAACATTGCAGGGAGGGATGCTCTTTCTCAGCTGAATCTTGTCGAGAGCTTAACATGCATTAAGAGATCTCAAGCGAAGACCTCCACGGCTTCTCCTGCAGAGAAAGCAATCAGTACCTCAGAGACAATATCTGGGTTTTCACTGTTGGTCTGTCCCTCTACACCACAGAGGGATTTCTGAACTCTATTCCATATATTTCCTTTTATTACTGCCATATAAAGACAAGAAAAAAATCTTAATTTAGAAGACCAAATAGTCTGTAGGAAGCAGGCTTTGTTTGCTGAGAGAAACCTCTTTTGCAAATCACTTTAGAGGAAAATGGGGAATGCTCTGTTCTCTCTTTATATCTGAAAGAAAGGAGTTCCCAGCAAAACTTCCCACTAAAAAAAAAATTACCCTTGCTCGTGAGACAACAAAAAAAAAAACAAAATAAAGCAACTTTACTTCTCCAACCAGTCTCCAAGACTGATTAGCCAGTTTAAGCTAAGTAAGTTCATCACTTAGTAGGTGAAGAGATTTATTCCATACGTACAGGTATGCATTGCAGAACATGCATTTGTTGGAGTATGTGACACCATCAGACCCGCAGTGGGGCATGAACTCCATGGTACAAAAATTCCTGACGGTCCTCTGGTTCCTGCAGTACAGGGATGCAGCCTGTATTGACACACACACAAAAAAAAGAGTTCTCAACCAAAGCCGGGTGAGAAAGGTGACATTAGGAGGCCCTGCACACTCCTCAAGCTGTCCCCTTATTGGCAAGGAGCAGATGCTGAGGAAAAGCCCAGGGACAGGGCAGGATGCAGTGGAGAGTTGCCTCCAGCCATGCAGAGCCTGTGTAACTGCTGTAAATGATGCTGCAGTAACTTTGACAACAACTTGGACACGAGCTGAATACTGCCCTACTTGTCGAAACGATCACCAGATGAAAATGGCAATTTCACCCGATAATATCTGTGGCAAATATTGCTCAGGCAGCTGGGTGTCTCAGGATTCTGAAAGGCTCCATCATGATGTGATTAGTAAAGATTTATACAGAAACTGCTTTAAGGAAAGAAAGGATGGGGAATAGAAAAATCTGTCCCTTACCTGCTGCGCATCAGTAGCTGGAACTAAAAAAAAAAAGAAAAAAAAAAAAAAAAGAAAAAAATGAAATACGTTACAAATGCAATCCATGGATTCTGTTAGAATCTGAGAATGCTTGCCCTGAATACATATCTTCCAAGTCCCTGCGTGTTAGCAAATTTTTCTCAGACAAAAGGAATTTCAGGCAAAATGTTGTGCCATACTGTATGTTGATTCTGTAAGGTTGTTTTTAATGAGGGTTACAGTAAAATGGAAAAAGGCTTATAAATTAAAGAAGAGAAAGGCATTTTCCATGGTTCAAAGGATGGAGCAGGACATGAACCCAAAGTGAGGCAAATTATTGAGGTAAACAAGGACATAAAGCTGACAAATACACAGAGGCAGCATCTTACATGCACTGCCAATATTATTCTTAAACAAGAATAGTATTTAGTGAGAGGTGAATTAATAAAGCTTCTACAGCAGTTCAGGCTCTCAAACTGCACCTCAGCTCAGGATGACTACAAGAAATGTTCGCTTTCATTCAGTAAAATTATTTGTGTTCCTGCAACATTTCAGAGGTTAAATACTGGTTGTCTGAGTCTCCGGGTTGCACCACGTACATGTCACTTCTTTCATTATGCATAAACTAGCACTGAGAGTAGAGCTGTTCCCACAGTTGTTCTTACCCACTCAGTTCTGTTGCTAAAATATTACCCCATAAGTGATAGTCTCTGATGTCAAGTCTTTTCAACACTATCTTTCTAGGAGTAAATAAGTCCTTGCAGAATGGAGCTCTTTCCAGTCTGAGGATGTTTTTTTTTTGTGGTTTTAAAGACAGCCAGTGCTTACTCCAAGGCAGAGCACGAGGCAGTGGAGCCACTCACCTGAGATGCAGAAGAGAGCCAGAGACAGCAGCAGCAACACCCCCATGGTCTTCATGGTGGCTGGATGAGCTGTGAGCAGCAGAGTTTGACTTTTTCTCTGGAAACACAACCTCGATTCTGTCCTCAGGTGGCAACCCCACTTATATGTAAGCCTGCACCCCTGGGTGTGTGTGTGTTTGTGCATGTTCATATTTGCCTTATCCACCCTTATCCTGGAGCAACATTTCCAGCCTTTTGTCTCCGTGGCAATCCCAACAGAGGTAAGCTGTGCTGTACGCCAAGAATGATGTTTCTTCATCAAAGGGAGTCACGAGGAGTTTAGATGTGTGAGATACACCCTCAGCGTTGTAATTTTAAGTGAAATATAGGACAGTTTCCCTCTGAAGGACCACAGAAAACTCCTGCAGGCAAAAGAGCCACTGTACAAACTGCTCTCAGATTTTCTCTGCACTCACCTATCCGTGCCTATTTTTGTGCAGTGCTTTTTCACTGGAAAAACATTGAATGAAATGCTTCTGTAGCAGAAAGGCTCTCCTTTTATTTTTGTGCTTACCCGAGTAAAACATCACTAAGTTGCAGTGAAAGGAGGAAAACAGTGAAGGGGGAAGGCAAGCAAGAGACTGAAAGGAGTCCTGGGAAATGACAAGGGATGGAGAAACTTTTATGGGACTATGCAAAAAATAATTTACAATTGTTATTTCCCCTAAAAGCCATTAGCTTTGCAGTAATAGACTTTTAGTATGGTGATGACAAAATGATTTGAGACCCTAGCGTGGATCCTAGAAAAGTTGAACCCAATCTGGAAATCTTTGTTTCATCCATTTGACCATCTCTACATAAATCCTTTGTTTTACCACAAAAGCATTGCTTTTTGGGACAACCTCCATCAAGGAGAACAAGCTCCCCTCTCCCTCTGATTCCCAGAAGAAATGCATGTGGGAGATACTACATTTTAGAAGGGATAAGCCAAATTTATTTATGCCTCTCTTGTGTGGATCAAAAAAAACCAAAAACCCTCCAAAAAAACCCCCCACAACCCAATTCAATACTCAAACAGAAGACAAAGGCAAAATAAATTTCATGCACAATGCACCAATGACAGGTCACACTCTCAAGAAACAGAAGGATACTTTGTCCTTGGGTTTTGAAACACTGCTGAAATACTCCTTGGGCTGGCAAAGAACATTGTGTAATTGAAGAGTGAGAGAAGACAAGTAGGCAGGAGTAGGCACCACACCTAGGAAGGCATTTATCTTAAAACACTTGAAGGGTGTTAGAGGACGACTCCAAGATGAGAAAAATCTGGTAATCAGTCAGTTGGAGGACTTGGACAAATAGACAGGGACAATGCATGTGTCTGGAAAACACGGGCTTTGCCAACAGAGTGCCCTTGAGAGAGAGCAACACTCGAGGTGAGGACAGAGCCAGGGCTCAGCTCTGGGCAGTGACACCAACGTGAGAGCAGGTTTTGCTGATGCTTGCACAGGGAAAATGCACCAGGAGAGACACTCCTGTGTCTCCACTTCAGCCCTTTACAGTGTCAAACATCTGAAGGATCTGGGCACTAATGCAGGGGCACTGTCATTTATGTGCAAAGACACACAGCTCTGGGCTTTGAGCATCTGCGTTTCATTTTCTGCCTTTTACGAGAGGGAGTGGAGCAAGATGTTGTTCTTGTTCTATCCCAGAGCTTTGAGCACGTAACCTATTCTGCCTGGTATCATCATGATTCAACAAATCAAGAAAATGTTTCATGAGGCAACACATGAAAGGAGACAGGGAAATGTTGCTGATTTAGTTTATTGAGAAAGAAAATCAGGAGTGAGCTGAGTTCCCCAGGGGGTGAGATGAACTGAGGTGAGATCTTTAGCTGGGATTTGCCAGTGGGGATCCTGTGGTGAATTCTCTCGGCACTGATACTCAGCATTTTCCAAAATGGCTTAAAGTGATAGTCCCATTGCTATCCCTGAAAGCAAGGAGAGGAAAGAATGAATTAAACACAGAGTCCTGCCTGCTATAATCTTTTTCATGGCTCCTAGAGATGGTGTCAGATGGGATCCTGCCCCAGAGACAAGGAACTTGCAGACTCATAACCCCATTTGCTATTTGATTATTAAGAGGTGGGTGAAACAATTTAACCCATTCTTAAGGCTGAAAATATGTGTGGGAAAAAAATAGCAGAATTTCAAAAGGAAAGGAATTTCATTTCCTTTGCAATGTGCAAGAAAAATTCCATTAAGGTTAAACGGCCTTCAAACCATTCACACTGACAAAGCAGCCGTAGCTTTTTTTATGCTCTAATGAAAAAAATAAATGAATGCTTGACACGGTGGCTGGCATTCCCTCCTGCCCCAAATCCCTAATCGACAATATCCAGCAAAGAAAAAAGCAATAACTGTGCAAACTTGTGCCCACAGATAACACGAGTGTCACTCATATTTGTACATACACGACTGCGTTGCAGAAGGTACACTTATTGCTGTATGTTGAGTTGTCAGAGGCACAGACAGGCATGTAGTCAGGTGAGCAGACAGGTTTGGGGTAGTCACTGCAGTCAACCTGCAAAAAATAAATAAAAATGTAAGAGTCTGATTTGAAGGAGTCAGTAGCACAAGGGCTTGAACCCTGAGCTGGAGCTGCAGTGCTAATGATACCAATCTTACCCAAAGTAATTAACGTCCTTGCACATCTGATATGAACTGAGGTGTCGGTTTCTCCTATGCCAGGAGAATTTAATAATATAAAAATGGATCATAATTTCCTGTTTGAAGAGATGTATATCATAACCTGGTCACAGCATTTCCAAGCAGCAGCTGTTCACTCAGTGAAGGTGCCGTGCTTTGTGTTCCCAAGCTGGCCAGGAAATTAAATGGAAAAACACTTGTATCTGGAGAAATGGAGTGCTGATCCTCCATAAAGGTCCATTATCCCTCCTGGAGTCTTAAAACTGGAAGATCGTGACAAAGCTGGATACTGCAAGAGTGGGATTTTCCTTCCTGGAGCAATGGATGCTACACTTGCTGAGGAGCATTGTAGGGCTGAAAATGTGTCTGGGTGCAGGAAGAGGCTGAGTAATGGAGGAGAAATCTATCAGGGTTTACTGACTGCACAGAAATCACATCTAGCTGAGGTCCTCCACCTGAAAACTGGAGGTTGGAAGAGTAGAAGTCACTCTACATTCTGTATTCTCTGTCCTGCACAATGCTCACAGCCCCTGCCAACAGCAGGCTCTGCACCAAGTTGCCATGGGCTAGATGGACCACTGGCCTGGCCCCAAAGCCATTCTCTGTTCTTATTTACAGTTCTGCCCTGGGGGATTATTTCTACTACTCTTTTACTCATCCCTCCCTGAGCAGTCACCTGCTCCTTCCCTGGCATTCACATGAATAACATTTATTACGTGTGGAGAAAGCAAAATTTCTCCCATTCTGCAGCACAGTAGCTGTTTCACTTCTGCAGGACACTGTTGGTCTGGGGGCTGCTGCAGACACTGGCAGTGCTTCCCCAACAGCAGCAGGACCAAACCCCAGCCCCTGATCACCCAATTCACTTACTGTGGCAATTTCCTTCTTACATTCACCATCAGTCTTCTTGGCAATGCTGGTTCCAGCCTCCCTGGGGAGGGGAAGAGAGCTGCATTAGGGAGCTCTACAGGCAACCTGTTCTGCTGAACCCCATCACCCAGGAATGCTGAGCAGCCTCAGGCACGTTTGGGATACAGGAGACATCCAGCTTAGTTTGTGGCTCCAGGGACCAGCTCAGCTGGTGTCACTGCCTGTCATAGAGCTGGTTTATAAGAAGATGTGAGGACAGGGGTCAGGGTGGATGAGGAGACAGGCTTTGTGACAGTGTCAATGCTCCCTGGGTCAGTCATCCTCTGCAAGGCAGCATCTGCCACACAGACCCTTCTAATTTAGTTAAGAGAAGCATCCTGTGTGAGATCCCCACCCAGCCCTCTACTTCTCTGTCTGGACCAAAGGCACAGCTTTCCTTCTAATCACAGAGGAAAACAAGGTTTAGTCAGGAGGAAAAGAGGAGGGTCAAAGCCCAAGCACCTCACAGAAAAGGCCTTGGTAGAAGTCCTGCTCTCCAAAAGAGCAGTTCCAGGAGCAGCAGCCCCTCAGTACTCACAGGTTCCGGGCACAGAGCTGGCACTCATTGTCGTAGGTGACCCAGTTGGTCCCACACACGGGGCTGAGGTCTTTGTTGCAGAGCAGCACCACTTTGCCCTCCTCACTGGTTGTGTTGGGGTACCTGCTGCAATCCACCTGGTGAGGGAACAGACAAAGCCCTGGTGAAGGCCTTGCTTACAGCACACAAATGGATCTGGTGAGTGTGTCTGCCTGGCCACACAGGACAGCACCACGGCAGGAGAAAAGCTTTTCTGTGAGTCACCATGATAACAGTTCACTTGCAGGTGACCAGTGCAAGATTCAGACAGCTCATCTGTAGTCTTGTTTAGGGTTAGAATTATTCCAATAAGCACCTTTGGCCACTCAGAAGCAGGACACATCCCTTGTTTTGCCCTTGGTTTAACTTACAGGGGCAGTTTCCTTGCATTCTCCATCGTGGTCTTTGCTGACATTGGTTCCATATTCTCTGCAGAGCGAAAGACAAATATTAGGAAGTTCTGCAAAGATGTCTTGCTACATCCTAGGTGCTAGAATTAATGCAAGGGCAGACTGACTCTTTCTCAATCAGGCTTTTAAACATCTGTATTTGAGAAGGTAGTGCCACCGTCCCTAACCAGTTGAGTAGCTCGCAGGGATGTAAAGCCCTGGGAAGCTTTAGGACTGTTTTGGGCAGCCCTGAGCAGAACATCTCCAATCCTTTTGCTGTGATGAGATGTGCTCTCAGAGCCATCACCTGACCGCTCCTTGAGACAGAGAAGGAAAAAACCTGAATAAATTACACAAGCAAAAGAAAGACGCGGTGACCAAAGCTCTGCCCGAGCGCTGTGCCGCGATACCCAAGCTCATTTTGAGGGAATTGACACAGGTGACGTGTGACAGAGCCCTGATTGCTGAGCAGTGGTGCTGCCAGGAGCTCTGAGCTGTGCTGCCTGAGGTCCCCAGGCTGTCCCCAGGCTGTCCCCAGGCTGTCCCCAGGCAGTACATACACGTTGTAGGCACAGAGCAGGCACTCGTTGCCGTAGGTGACGCCGTCGGAGCCGCAGATGGGGCTGACGGCCTCGCTGCAGACCAGCACCTCTCTGCCCTCCTCGTTGGTGGTGTTGGGGTATGTGCTGCAGTCCACCTGCCAGAGGAATCACAGCAGTGGGGTGAGAGGATCTGTGACATTCACGACTCTCATTTTGCGTGGGACGCTGTTCTCACTGTCACAGCACAAACGTCTGCTGTGGGTCCATCAGGTAACTGGTGAATCCCTCCTGCAGAGATGTCCCCACAGAGCAGGAGAAGAGGAGGAGGAGGGAAGAGCTATAACCATGCAGCTCCATGAATGGGATAAACCAGTGGTGGTCTTTCATGCTCCTTGACGTGATTTTATAAAGGCTCTCCATTGGTCCCTAGTTCTATTCCTGTGGACCTTCCACTGCACTTCTGATTTTACTTTTTCATTCTTAATACACTGGCCATGCTTTTTTCAGAGGACCAAGACTAACTGACTTGTGAGGAAGCTGGATGAGCTCAGAGTTATTTTAGCCTTTCAGTAGGTTGCCCTCAGGTAGGCTCTGATACCAGTCTATTGCTTCAGTTTAGAGCCAGCTATATATTTCCAGCTTAAAGCTTAGACCAGTCTAAAGCTGATAAAAAATTAATTAATCCAAACTTTGTGTCATTACTACTAAATTATTATTAGCATACAGCATAGATGTACAGCAGGGGCAGTATAATTTAATATTTTACACTGTAGAATCTGATTACAATGACCCAAGTGTCACACTTAGGTGAAAAACAGCTGAGCATCTACAGGCTGGAGTTTTTTCCCATTCCTTTGGTTATGTCTTTACCAGGCCACATACCTGAGAAAAGTGACAGAAAGAAATCTTCCACTTACCTCAATCCCAAAGGCAGTATCTGGAAAAGAAAAGAGGCAGAAAGTATGAATCCAAGCCAACATGATAAGACCTCAATTAAAGCTGGAAATATGGATATAAAATTCCTGTGTGCGAACCAAGCTGAATGATTTCCAGTGATTGTTTTTTGAACTAAATAAACTATGCATGATTGGTTTTTGAACTAAATAAACTATGATTTTTTTTTCTCTATGTTGATAAGTAAAATAGCATTGCTTATTGCTGGCTGTGATGAAACACCTTTTTGAAAAGCTTTGTTCTTTTTTTTGTTCTAAGATATGTAAACTTATTAATTGAAAACAGAAGAGCTTTTCCTTCCTTATCTTTTTACATATCCGTTCTGACCCTAAAGCGCTGCTGTTACATATCTGAAAATACACCTGAATCAACACAGACAAATGCAAATAGTCACCTACAGGATAAGCAAATACATACAGCATCTGTTGTCAGAAATATGCATTTGAAAGAAGGCGAGTGTAAAAAAAAAAATGTCTTTGGCTTTGTAATTTCATCAGTTGTGAATGTGCAGTGAGAACATCAGAGTCTGGCTTGTTTTCATCTCATAATGTTGTTCCATTAGCAGAAAGAGCATTGCAGGAAATTTGCCAGGGTCTTGCAGAGAATTTGCTTGTGCCATTACAATATTTTCCTTACTAGTTACTAGAGGTCTGACCCCCTTCTTATGGCCTTATTTCAAGCATTCATCCATTTGCTGTAATTGTACAAGTCTAAGCAGTGTAATGGTTTGAGAACATCAGTGTACAAAGTGTAACAGCACGAGTTGCCAGCACAGAACTCCACTTGCTGTTACCTATATTTATGACAAACAACCAGCTACAGCAGCGTGCCATTGAGAACTGCCCTGAAACACACTCCTGCAACCTACACCATGCCAGCTGAGGCAGCAGAGCCCTCTGAAGGAGATTTTCTCTCCTCAAATCCTCTGCCTTATGCTTTTAAAGACAGCCAGGACTCAGACACCTGCAGAGTCACTCACCTGGGATGCTGCAGAGCACGAAGGAGAAGAGCACCAAAAGCCCTGCCGTGGTCATGGTGAAGGGGTCTGGAGTCTGCAGGCTGCCTGCTCCCACTCTGCTCACGAGATGGTCCCTCCAGGGCTGGCTGCAAATATATACAAATGCAACGTCTAAACTGTTCAAGTGTAACATAAAACAACCTGCAGAATCTGTCACCAGCACAATGAGGCCGGTAATATTTATGGAGGTCTTGACTTTTCAGGTAATGGTCTGCGTCTGCTCGGCAATTGATTTTGGCTGGACACCTGGTTAATAGATCAAGGCAAGTATCACACGTTCTGAGTGGTCAAAAGCAAACAAATGGACTTTTGGACAAAAGAAACCTCTTTGGGATTCTAGTGGAAATGTAAGGAGCACAAAATATTGAGGAGAGTAAAGAGCAGGGCCCAAATTTGTCTCTTGCAGGGCAACATCTCCCATCAGGGAGCAGCTTGTGCAGGATGCAGTACCAGCCTGTCTGCAGACCAGGCTGATTCTCTGCTTTCCTTTCTGGTTTGGGGTGGGTTTTTCTACCCAAATTCCCAGACAATCACCTCTAGGTACAAACACAGGTCAGGTGTGGCTTTGCCATCAGCAGCACCAGCTCAGCTTCGTCAGGCAAGTCTGGCAGGACTGTGTCTAACCTGTGAATCCAAAGGTATTTAGCACCAGTTCGAATAAAGCCAAGGCTTCTTGACAGTTTCACTGCCTGGGTATAGAAGAGCTCAGTAGAAGACTTGAAAGCAGGTTAAAAATCTGTCAAATGCCACTAAAAATGTCACTTGAACCTTAGCAACAGGGAGCACTTATTTACAGACCTAGTCCCAGTTAAACACACGATTCAGAGTGTTCCGCCAAGCCATCTGAAGAACAAAAGACACTGAAGGTTTGGGAACCTATTTACATTGCACCAGCTATGCCTGAAAGTACAGTAGGTCCTTTCCTCTTGCAGATATTTTAGAAAATGATACTTAAAATATAGAATCTGTCCCCATTTCCCTGTCTGTCTCACACCATCAGCCTTTGTGTCGTCTCCAAATTGCTCCTGCCTAGGAGCCGGTCTGCACCTCTGCTGTTTTAATAGCTGTAATTTTGCAGGAGTGAGTTCTCCCTGCAACCTGTTCCTCTTCCCTTTCACAGGTTCAAAATAGTTCAAGGATACTTGGGGTTTTGGGGTTTTTTTTCTGGGGGGGGGGGGGGTCTTGGGTGCTAAGCATTGTGTTTAAGGTAGACTCCAGAATCCTGGAAGCAGATTAATAGGTGCTTTATAGGTGCTGTCTTTAATGAACAAGGCACTGCCCATTAGACAAATGAATTTCATCTGAAATAATTAAAATTCACCCCAAGCAAATGTGTTGTTGTCTGATCCACCACAGTAGTCTAAAGGGTATATTTTGATCCTTAAGTGGTGCATAGAATCCTCTCTCCTGGCACACCCAGAAGGCCACAGCATGGCTGTGTGGATATGCAGGTCACATTTTTACCTCCAAGAGATGAGATTCTTCACAGGGAGAAGCATTGAAATAATTATGCTGCTGTGATTGTTTCTATAAATTACAGGGAACATGCATGAATATTTCAGACAGATTTGGCACATCTTCAGGATATATTGCCCTGATGTGTCTGGTGAACAGCATCTCTGGAAGCCAAACACTTTTCCCTGAGCATGTGCAGGACTTACTGAAGCTGCTCCTTATGTGTCACAGTTGTTGCTTTTACCTGTGCAGGCTCTGCAGAGTTGGAGGGTTAAATATGAATTAAATATGGACTTTGCCACCGCTTCCTCCAGCCAAGGCCTCTCCAAACCATCCTCACCAGCCTTCATAGCCCCAACCTGGCAGCTTTTGACAGGTTTCCTCCTGCCTGGTGCCTGCATGCTTCTCCCTGCCCTGGACAGTGCTGTCCTTTGGGCAAGACCAACCTCTCCTGATGAGTGGAGAGCACCTTCCTGCCAAAGTCTCGCACGTGTTACACCACAGAAAACTTTCCACTTCAACTGCTGGGATCAGCACTAGGTCTGGCACTGGCCCCAGGCAACTCAGATTTTCTCTGACCACCACAATGTCTGTCTGATGTCCAGCAGATCCTTTCCTTCTCTCTCTCACCTACAGACACTTCAGGGAGACTCAAGTCTGCAACAATGAAATGGTGACTGGGGAACACCTGAGCCACCCAGGTACCCCCTTGGCAAGCCACAAAAGTGACACCCAGAAATCCCCAGGTTTCAGACATTTGCACAGCCTGCAGCCATTCAGCATCCAGAGCCTCCCCACCCCGGGTTACAGCTCCAGATCATCCTGCCTCTGATAACAGCATGGAAAAATCCCACAGCTGGCTAAGCTCATGCTGTAGAACAGGTCCCTCAGTCCTTAGCTATGCCTGGAAGAACAGTCAGAAAGAGGATTTGGTCTGCAATCCTGCCACTGATCTGCTGTAATCCACTTCATTATGGTCTTCTAATCCTCAAAGTCAGATGCAGCATATGGCTAATGACCATTTGGCTGAAGGAAAATCCTCTGTGTGCAGCAGCCAGCACAAGGGCAGAGATCCTACAAGAGAGCTGGAGATGGACTTTGGACAAGAGCATGGACTGATAGGACAAGGGGGGATGAAAAGGCTTTAAGCAGAAGGAGGGTAGGCTTAGATTAAGCATTAGGGAGAAATTTTTTGGTGGGAGGTCCTGGCACAGGTTACCCGGAGGAGCTGTGGCTGCCTCATCCCAGAGGGTGTCCAAGGCCAGGCTGGACAGGGATTGGAGCAACCTGGGAGAGTGGAAGATGTCCCTGCCTGTGGCAGAGGGGTTGGACCAAAATGATTTTTAAGGTCTCTTCCAACCCCAAAAATTCTATGATTCTGTAATCCACAGATAAGCAAAGGCAGTGCCACACCTCAGGTGCTGCCTGCTGTGGTCCTGAGCACCCAAGGTCTCTGTGCTGACACAGGGCACGATTTGGCCATTATACAACTGCCTCTCTGTCTTACTCATGTAATTTCTTGGTTTACATTTCCCATTACAGGTTTTTTTTCAGTATCTATTTCATATTCCCTGAAAGAATCAAAACTGAGGTTGGAGAGTTTTCTTAGCACACATGCTAAGAAATAGCACAGCATAAATAACACATCGATAAATGATGGACAAATCATTTAATACACTTTTCTAAACACTCCTGGGGTTTGTCACATTATTTAATTAACAAATAACTGCTGGAAAATTGGGAAATACTGATTAGTTGTAGCTCTTTCATGAAAATGTTTCTAATCACTCCAAAATGCCTGCTAAACACAATTCAGGCTGCAGTTTTCATCTCTGACTCTCTTTTGGCCACAGTGTGGCAAATAACTGTTTGCACTGAGCCACATGCCTGGAGAAACCAATACAGCACAAATGGAAGCTCTGCCTCTTACCCAGTGCTTGAAGGCCTCATATGAACTGAGCAATAAAGCAAACAAAGTCACTGATATGATTAAAACACCTCGCTATCAAAACATATCCATGTGTTTATGAACTTATTAAATAGAACTTGATCCAGGTAATGCCTGGTGGATGTTTTCCTGAGCTAATAAGACCATGAGCAGAACTTTGTACCCTGCAGCTGAGGGCTAACATGGTTTCACATTACTTGTGCAATGAATTAAATGTATTTGGCCTCACTACAAGGGCAGATGTTGACACAGAGGAACGAGTCCAGCAGAGGCAGGCAGGCTGCCCAGGCACAGGGGCACAGGGCATTCCAGGAAAGCTGAAGGAGCTGGGAATAGATCCTGGAGAACAGAATGGCTACTGGGATCACATTGCTGTCTGCAGCTCCCTGATGGGGTTAGAGATAAGGCAGAGCCAGTCTTCACTAAGCTGTATGGCAAAAGGATTAAATTCTGAATGAATGTGAGGAATTATTCCCTGCCATGAGGACAGAAAGCAGAGAGGCCATGCATGTCCTTCCTCAGTGCTATTGAGAACCCAACTGAAAAAGAAAGGCCTTGGGCACCCTGACCTGCCTTTGACTTTGCTTTGATCAGGGTTTGAGCCAGAGACCTCTGGAGAGCTCTTACAACTTGAATTATTTTATTTATATTGTACTTATATAATTCTCTCTCTTACCGATAGCAGTTATTAATAAAAAACCCCATACTATTTCTCTCTGACCCAGGAGAATTCTCAGAATTTTTCCTAGAGCCTTTACTAAAGGCTCACAGGTAAGCTCTCCAAAGAGCTCCCAGAATATTTTCACAAAGGGTGACCACTAACATGTACAACAGAAAGAGTGGATTGTAATCATTTTTAAAACAAAACCACACCAGATTTTAGGACATTATTTCAAACCATTCAAACTTTAGGACATTATTTGCTCTCAATGACTGCAAAGTCTCTCCACTTGTGCAGGAGCCCAGCACTTTACCACCACAACCCTTCTCCAGAAGAGCATCAGCATCCAGAAAAGTTATCTGCACCGCAGAAAATCAGCTGCCAAAATACCATCCACTTCCCTGCTGTGCTGCAGCCTGGACCAGATGTGGGTCTCAGCAGCAGCAGCAGCTCTGAGGACACATCTCCCTCCCTCACCTCCCCAGCCCGTGCTGTGCTCCAGCTCTGAGAAGTTTGGGGATGATAAGGGCCTCAGGTCAGGGCTCCATTGCTCTGGAAGAAGGCAGGAGTTACTCATGAGGAAGCAGGAAAATGCTACAATGAACATCAGAAGAAGGAGGCAGCAACCAACACGATTTGGCTGGACACTGACCCGGGTTATTGCTCTTTGAAGTGAACGTGCTGCAGGGAAGGTGGGCTGAAGGTAACACCGAGGTATTAACCTGCAGCTGATCAGAGGAACAGCAAACCACTGCTTTAATCAGTTTCCCTAACACTTCAGTGATCTCAGCTCTGCATCACTGAGCACTGGTCTCATCTTTGCCACAGCCCAGGCAGGAACAACGAGGAGGTGGCTGCAGGGAAGTGGCAGCTGACCTGGGATTGACACCATTCAGGGATGCCTGGCAGGACAAAGCCAACCAGGCACCTTCACTGCTGGGGCTGGGAAAGTCTCCCTCAGGAGAGAATCTTCCAAAGGTAGAAAAAAAACCCAAGAAATTCAATAGATTCTTATCTGCAATGAGACATTATTTATAGCTCAATGCACAGTTAAAATAGAACGAATAAGCATGTTCAGCTATGAAAGCAAATTGCTTTGAGGTTATATAAACCAGGGGAATAGTTGAACACATTTTCCAACTACCAGTTGTGCAGCAGCACTCACATCACCAGAATAGCACACAGCGGGGACACTGGGGCTGTGTCCCTCGGATCCCAGGCAGCTCTGT
This sequence comes from Sylvia atricapilla, assembly GCF_009819655.1. Lineage (NCBI taxonomy): Eukaryota > Metazoa > Chordata > Aves > Passeriformes > Sylviidae > Sylvia > Sylvia atricapilla. The sequence goes on from NC_089153.1 coordinate 14,933,020, forward strand.
GACCCACCAAGGAGTGTCACTGCCAAGAGAGGCTGAGAGCAGAAGTAAGATATTTTAACTGACTGGCGGGCAGGGCTGGGAAAAGTGGTCTAGTGTGGTTGGGATGAGCCTTTGCTGCACGTTGAGCAGCAGAGAGGAAAGCGAAGGCCTCAAGGAAGATGGTTTGATCCCTGGACAGCTGCATTGCAGAGTTTGTTGACACAGGGATCACCAGCCCGGATGTGACTGCAGCACAAAATCCGTGGCCAGGCTGGCTGGGGAGCCAGGTTATTGTCTCACATGAAGCACAGGGATCATCTCTTCACACCGAGCTGCCAAGTCTCATTAATTTATCACGGGGCCATGCCGTCAGTGCTCGCTCCCCTCAGGTCTGTTTTGTGCGATTGACAGATATGTCTATAGATCACAAAGTGTTCCTGACAAGAGGGTAATTAACCTTCAATGTTTACATCTCCTTCCTCTTGGTAAGTAAGGTACAAGTTGGGGTTTGGGCAGGTCTGGTGTAAACGAGCTACAGTTTCCTTTCATGCTCTTGATCAGAGTCCAGAAGGAGTGACTTTCCTGAGCTCTCTATGGAGCAGTAGGTAACCAAGGCAGATTTTCCGTGGGTAAATGGCCAGAGCCTTGGACTCAGGGCTTTTGGACCAGCACCAGGTCTGCAATCATCCATGAGTCTGTAACTCCACAGCCCTTTGGGTCCAGATCTGAGATTTGCTTCATGTCAGCTCAGAACAGCTGAGGCTCTGCTCAACTTGGGGGAACCAGGGGTGAAGAAGTCACAGATAGTGACATGTAGCAGAGGAAATGTTGTAAAGGGGGGGTTAAGTTTGATGAACATTTCAAAGGTATGTCCTCCTGCACAAATCCCGTATGGGAGGAAGCAGCCAGGAGTGCCACTGTTACCTGCAGGCATCACTCTGCCCCAAGAAAAATTGGGGGATCACATCCTATGCAAACCCTTTTTTTCCATGTGAAACCACAGGATGAGGTGATGCAGAACAGAAGCAAGCAGAGCACCAAACAAAAAACATGCTCCCAGGTCTCACCTTATCAACCAACAAACAGGCAAAAATGCATATGAGGAACAATGTTTGCAAAAGACAAGTGAAGGTGCTTGCTTTCCTGTATGGGAATAAAACCAGGAACCCCTGGGATATGAATGAGGGTTGGTTTTAAAGAATGATCTTGTAAATAAAGCAGCAACATGAGAGAGGTGTACTTGGCTAAGAATGAAAGTTCACTGCTCTTCCTGGTGGGAACAGCAGGGAGGAGAGAGTGAGATACAGGATATATCATGGTGCTATAGCTTGAACACTTGGCTGGGAGAGGCTGAACTGGATGGAAAGAATTTCCATAGCTGAAGAACTATTAGCATCATAACCACTGAACACATCTTCATTATTAACATCAAAAGAAAGGGCAACGATTTCATTTATTCTGCAGAGCTGAGCTTTAATGAGACCACTGGCTGATTGTTTGCATCTGGACATGGGTGAAGCACAGTGGGTGCTGACAGAAAGGAACACGATGCCAAATTACAGGATTTTACCATTTTATGGTAACACTGAGGTAGACAGCAGGAATTCTACCCTCTCTGAACTATTGCAGTAGCAAAGGAACCCAGGTGTTTACTCAGTAAGTTATACATGCATGACAACTGCTATGTTATGTGTGGTCATTGGGCCCCTACATACCCTGTTTTGGGCACTGCCCCATTTGCAATCTGACAAAACATTCTTATCTCAGGAGAACTGAATGCACTGATCTCTGCAAGGGTTCTGTGTGCCTCCTTTTCTGGTCTTGAATCGAGTTATTCTGCACTTTCTGCTGCTGTCAGTGGAGGTTGTTTGTGAATGCTTCCATAGCAAAGAAATATTTCTCCTACTTGTCTCATATTTTGCATCATTTTGCCATCCTTCCCTTCCTACTTTGGAATGCAGCCTGTGGAGAACAGCAATATTAGAAAGCTTGTGTTAAATCACTGCCAAATAAAATGTCAACAGAAGGTATATGCATCACTTACGTCCAATCCTGCGCTGCCTGCTCAGCAGCCGGCTGACACTCTTTGGGATGCTGCCACAGACAGCAATGGGAGTTCAGGCTGCTTCTTCTTTTGCCTTCCTCCTTAGTCACTGGGATGACTGCTGCTCCCAAGGCCCTGAGTGCCCCACGATCTCTGAAGAAGAGAAAGTCTGCCATTAGAGACTCGGCATGGCCGTTTTCCCAAAGGGACACAAGTGCTGGGAATGTCCATAAAACTCCCAAATGATGCAAGTGAAGGAGAGTTCATCTGAGTTAACCACCAACAATGAAGTGGGTTTACTGTCTCTGACTATTATAAACCTATCAGTCAACAAACTTCTCCCATCTGAATGTGCTGCATCATTTGAATTTCCACTCCGGATACTTTCTTCAGCTATTTTCTTTTCCCTGCTAAATCTTCGTGATTTACCCCCAAGCACAAACAGCAAGTGGAGAGGGAGAAAAGGAGGATAAATTGGAAAAGCACAGGGAGAGGCCAGGGGCTAGGGAACTGTCACTCAGGAAGCATGTTCTTTCCATCAGAATGACACTTTATAGGCACAGATCCCACATTCACTGGTGTAAGTGGAACCATCTGTGCCATAGATCTGCTCCAGCACTTGGTCAGGGGGCCCTGACTGGCCATCCTCAGCAATGGCCTGGGGCATGGGCTACAGCCCAGCTTTAAAGGGAACAGTGAGAAAGAGCTCAAAGAAATACATCCAAATATTCCTTGTCTTTCACGGGGCTTGAACAAAGTTAACGTTTTACTTCTACGCGTGAAAAATAGGCAGGAAGCAGCACGCTGTGTGAACACTCACTCTTTGCAGTTTCATGTTATGTTTAAAATCATGGGGCCTCACCTCAGCTGGTGAAAATCTGGAAACCCCTCCTGGGCTGTGTGGATGTCTGCCAGCTGGAGACAGGCTCCTTCCACTGCTGCTCTCTGCTTTTTGCCTCTCTACTCGCTGATCCGCAGAGAGCACACAACCAGAGCCCAGGGCATGGCAAAGAATCAAATAAAACTGTATCAAACATTAAATTACAACAAGAGAATGAACATGTCTGAGTGTGAACATATTGATGGATGAAATGGGCACATACCAGGGATATATATTTCTTTTAATACAGAGGTCCAAGGAAATTTTTTCAAGTTCCCAAACTATTTTCTTTGCCAACCGTCAGTTAAATAGGATGGTGCAATTGATACAATGAGTTTGAATAATTATTTCTGGATTTCTTTTTTTTTCTTTTTTTTTTTTTTTGAGGAACATATGGTTATAAAAATGCTTTAAAAATAATTTAAATATTCTTCTGAAATGAATATTTAAAAATCAGTGGGATGAGCCTTGTCACTCTCCAGCATCCCTCAAGAGAGTGACAGAGTGTCTGAGCCCATCCACATGCCTCACTAACAAATGCAGCATATGAAAAAATAGCTAAACCGAGGCAAATTATCAGCAGACATAATTTTGAAAGGCACAGATTTTTAGATAAAGGGTTTGAATGAAGTTTAGGTACAGCCATGCTCAAGGAAAAGTCGTGGGGTTTTTTTTCAAGTTGCAGATGTGTGAGTGCTGATAAAAGGTGAAAAAAAATTCCCAGCTCCATATGAAAAGAGTAAGTATTGTTTTCTACATTCCACTTATCAATCAAAATTTAAATGATTCGCCTCATTCTTCCCCCTCTTTGTGTTGCAAGAAAAATGACTGTAGACTCAGAAAACATTGATAATGCCACGAAGATAAGTCAGACAAACAAGGAAAGAGAGAGGACATTTATATTTTTAAAGCACTGCCTCTGTGATATGTTCTGGTACATTTACAGGTCACAAATCCTGAGGCTGGATCGTCATCAGTGTGAAACACGTCAAAGTTGCTCCAGCCTTGGCAGCTCCATCCCTGCTCCCCAGAGCCCAGGGCTGCGGCTGCCAGGCAGCTCCTGGAGTGGCACCAGCTGCATTTCAGCACTACATTTGAGATGCCTCATGCTGCAGCCACAGCAGGCACTGCAAAGTCATTTTTTTCCTTCACTCCATCCTTGACTGAGGATGTAAGGCCGCTTCTGTTCATGGCAAGAGTGCAAAAATAAGAGTGCATCAAAGCAGGACTAAGTCCGTGCTTGCATCTGATCCTTTCAGTGCCTCTTTCCAAGTTAAAAACCAAGCTTTCCCAGCATGACTCTGGAATGGTTTTTAAGACAAACCTGACTGTTTTGAAGCTGCTCAGGCAGCTCAAGGTGAGTAAGAAGCCCCAGGACTCTGCAGCACCTGAGCAGGGATGGAGCAGGCTGAGCAGCACTAAAGCATCTGTCACCCACACAGAGATGGCTGCTGTCTGCAGTTTGGCAAGCACTGAGCTCCGAAGGTGCTTGGGGACTTGTTGACTGGGGAGGATGGACTAGATGCTGTCCAGTGATCTCTTCCAACTTTAACTCTTTTGTCACCTCTTGCTGTTTCTCACCACAGTAGCATCCATCCATCCATCTCTCCCTCCCTCTGTCTGTGCCCAAGCAGGCACCAGCTCAGTCCACTGTGCCTTGAAACCACCTTTCCATTCTCTTAGTGGCACTCGAAGCCTGGTATTGTTCTACCTCTCTCCTAAGCCACAACATTTCAGCGTTCCTTCTTGAATGTGCTTGTCTTTGCCTGGTCGTTGCCTCCTCATCATAGAATTGTTTAGGTTGGAAAAGACCTTTAAGATCATAAAGTGCAAACATTGCCACTGCCAAGGCCACCACTAAACCATGTCCTGAAGCACCACATCTATACATCTTTTAAATCTCTCTAGGGTCAGTGACTCAACCACTTCCGTGAGCAGCCTCTTCCAGTGCTTGACAACCCTTTCCACGATTTTTTTTTTCCCAACATCTGATCTAAAGCTCCCCTGATGCAACTTGAGGCCATTTCCAATACAAAGCGGAAAGAAATCATCCAAGTAACACACAGTCAGTAAGTAAACGTGGAACAGCTGAAAAACAACTCCAAGGCACAGAAAACCACGCTGTCCCTGAGAAGGCTGCCCTATTTTTATAGTTATATTGCTTCATAAAACACCCCTTGAGCCTGGGGGATATTTAAACTCCAATGTCAGGCTTTTCCCATTTCATGGCCCAGTTTTAGTGATTTATTCCATTATGTACTTCAACATGAAACCTACTGGTGAGTCCTGCATGGAAACCTCTGTCCTCTAACCCCTCTGGCTGCTTCCTTGGATGCCTCTGAGTTAATCTAAACTTCGTGCCTCCTTGAATCCTTGTTTGCCTTTGGTGTCACCAGACAATGTGCTCCACAGAGGAGGCTTTGGCTGTGCCAAGATAATGCCATTGAGTTGGCTCTTGACAGCTTTACTGCAAAGGTTTGCAAACGCCAGCAGTCAGAGCACAGTCCAAGTGAAAGGCTGCCAAAGTCCACAAGAAAAAAAAAAATTATTCAGGTCTTATCCCTGAGGATAACCAAGTAACACTTAAACAAGAGTAAAACAGCATGTTCTGCAGAAACACCTGAGCAGAAAATGGCAAAAAGGTTATATAAACCAAAAGAACGTTTACTTTAGGACACAGACCCAAGAACAGTACAATAAGCCATTGTTAGTTACAAATCATCCTGAAAACGGACACTAATGGCACAGAGGTACTATGGCCTCATTCCCTGGTACAATACCCCCAATACCTCCAAGTCAGGAACATTTGCCTTCAGCCTATTCTTCTAGCCTGACAATTCAAAGAGTGACTTTCCAAACCGATCCAAATAATTGTGTTATTCTGTGGCGAACTACAATGGGACATTGAATCAGGGAGGCACCAACTGTAGTCCAGAAGAATCCCTGAAATATCAGACTTGCAATAGCTTTGGTGACCTCATGCGGAGGCAGTGGCAGTGGCACAGCCAACAGCTGAAGGGCAGCCCCAAGGTCCCCTTGCTTCCCTGCCATCCATACAAACCACCAAAATGACAATTTTATAATAAATTTATAATTATATCACCAGGTCCTGAGCAACTTGGCCTCAAAAATAGGCAAAATTACTATCAGGCAGAATTTCTTTCCTATGACTTGTTATATATTTGAGTAAAACTGGTCACAGGTGAACCTCTGCATCTTTTTCCTTCCTGAATGACTTTAGAAAGCAGCTCAGTGATGCACCCAGGGCTGTCCCCCACCTCACAGAGGATCCCTGCCCCCTAGTCCTGGAGATATTCTGTTGCATTAATAAATTCAGATATTTCATGAGTGGACACTTTTGCTGTCTGTGATCTTGAATGGAGCTTGAGATTCCCCTCCTGTAGATTACATACTTAACTGCACTTGACATTGTGGACAAATTCAGTGGAGGTAGGCTGGGATCCTCTTTCCTGGCAGCAACTGCTGCCCCTGCCATGGGACAGGCTCCACAGGCAGTGGGAATGAGGACAGGGCACCTCTTGCCCAGCCAGCCAATTTCTCTCTCTAGCCCAAGCAAAAAACTGCTCTTCTTGAGAGCAAATCACTACCTGCATCCTTGGCATTTCCCCATGGAGGAGCTGGACCATGCTGTGGAGGTAAATGTCTCCTTGCACTGACTGTAAAGAGGGACTCTGTGGCCAGGTCACACATGGTTTGATAAGATTAACACTGATAGGATGACTCTGAGGAGTAAGGAAAGGACTGAGAGCTCCAAGGGGAGACAGGCCCTCATCAGAGCAGGGATAGCACTTGACGCATGGCCAGAAAATTTTATCCACTTTTGTTGGTAGTGGAGAACACCAATAGGAAAATAGACAACCACCACTCGAAGTACCATGACAAAGAAGAGATGGGGCAAAAGGGAAGAGATGTGGCATTGAGACAGAAGAATGTTGCCAAGTCATTTATTGAACAAATGTTTCAGGAGCTAAGGAAATGAGGCAGACTGAAGGGATGTTACTCGGGAAGGTCAGCCCATGGGAAGTCACATGGAAAGGAGTTTGTCTTCCTGGGCTGAAGTCCAGCACAGAGTTAGCATTCAGCCAAGCTCATGATGTTGAGAGTTGTCCTGCTTTCCCTGGTGAGAAAAGGAGAGAGGAGAATGAGACATGGCTGATGCCCCTTTCCTCATTTCACTGGCCCAAGCATTGGCTTGGCTTAGATTAGACTGGAGATAAAAAACAGTCTCAAACACCCAAATACTCCCTCTCATTATCCTCATCTAAGGAAAGATGAATGGTTTCATTGACTGGGTACAATCCAGTTGGTTTGGTGAAGTAATTTCCACATGCCCTTGTGAGCTTGTGGAACACATTGTGTGCTGCTGAAAATCAATAAAATACTTCTAAAGCTGATAAACATGAGGCCAAGTACAGATCACAGAAATGGCCCCTTCTCATTTTCTCTTACAATGCAAAAAACCTAGAATTGTCCAGTATATGCCACAAGCAGCTAGCCAAAAAGGCATGATGAGACAGGCCTGCATTCACAGCAGGTACAGGAACTGATCATGAAAGGAAAGGTTTCACTCCTATACGTACAGGTAGGCGTTGCAGAAAGCACATCTGTTGCTGTAGGTTTGGCCATCAGAGCCACAGTGGGGCATGTATTCCATGGTGCAAATAGGAGAGACTTCTTTGAAGTCCTTGCAAAGAGCCTGCACACAGAAGGTAGAGATTGAGTCCCTCTGCCTGAGAGCAAATTGTGACACCCCCCAGCAACAGGGATAACACCCCACTGAGAAATGACACTGGCTGTAACATCATCATAACCAGCTCCAAGGGTCCTCCTGACAGCAGATGTGGTCTTGTACAGTTTTCTCACTGCCACATCTCTTCCTGCTTTAGTACAGAGCAGTGGGATGGATGTTGGCTGTTTTATGAGCAGTGTGAAATTCCCAAGGGGTCTCCTCAGGCGTGCACACCACCACCTCCTGATTTATAGCCCAGAGCAGAAGAGTCCCCCCACGAGTGTAACAGACACTGAACTTCACTCTTCATTCCCATCCTTTCCCACTCACTCTTGTAATATCCTCTTCACAGGGTCCGTTCTTTCTCTTGCCAAGGTTGGTGCGATGCTCCCTGGAGGAAGGAGAGATTGTTATTAACCACAACCTTCCCTCTTACAGCCAGAGAGCAACAACAAACCTCACTCCCACGGAGTCACAGACATTTCCAGGCCACCCTGCCCAGCACTAACAAAAACATGCCCTTACAGACCAGACCCTGCCCCCAGCTGGTGCACCTCCTCTGTGGGGTTAAACACCCGTGTCCAACACCAAGCAGGAAAAATGGGGGCAGACAGACAGAATTCCTTCAGCACAAGGTTTCAGAGAGAGCCCTTGCAGACAACCTGGCTCCCACAGAGCCAAGCTGTGAATGGCCCGGGAGGAAGAGGAGCACTCACATGTTGTGGGCACACAGGGTGCACTCGCTGGCGTAGGTGACGCCGTCGGTGCCGCACACGGGGTCGTAGATCATGGAGCAGGCCACCAGCTCCCTGCCATCCTTCAGCGTGGTTCTGTGGAACTGGCTGCAGTTCAGCTGGAAAACAAGGGCAGCAAAGGCTCTGCCACGGGATCTGCTCTGTGCAAGGGAGCCCCAACACATCCCCCCTGCTTACGCCTCTGCCTAAATCTGCCTAAGCCAGACCCTGAAAGGATCTGCCAGATGACAAATCGTGGTTATATATTAACTCGTTCTTCATGGAAAACCAGCAATTTCCTTTCACAGCCTTCCCTGGAGAAGACTGAATCAAGGCTGGAAGGTAGACATTACTCATTGAGCTCTGCATTTATCACCATGCCCCTATACCTTACTGTACCCACCAGGATATTACAAAAGGCAGCTCAGAAATAATCTGTAAATCAAAATGGCACGATTTATGGGCTTTCTGCAAGGGGGCTGGCTGTGACCAAGGTGTTTTTCATGGTCCACAAGAATGGAGGGGAGATGTGCTGACAGATCTTTTGTTGCAATGGGACGATTCCGAGTGTTGAGAGCTGCCAGCAGGACTGACAGCAGTGGAAGCTGATTTACGTCAGCTGAGGAGCTGGCCTTGTGTTTTAGCACTCCCAGTTTCTCCAGTGTGAACTCTTCTTTCCTGATTTATGTATCTCACCCAGCCCGGGCACAGAGCGTACTCAGGAAACAAAGGAATGACATTTCATTGTTTGTTTGTATAGAAATGAAATATCTGACTCGGGATGTTGACTCTTTCAAACACATGCTAATGAGTTGGCTTTGTTCTTCTATTCCCCACTGAGGGTAAATGGTTTAGAACTGGCCAAATATAGTCAATCTGGTATTTTTACACCATTAATGTTGCTATATGTTAGATTACACTGCATTTACCAAAAAAAAAAAAAAAAAAAAAGCCATAGGTGGGTTTGAATCCCGTGATAGCTTAGGTATCAGCATTCAAAACACAGGCAATTTTCTAATCTTTGCAGAACGTCTTTTTGTAAAACACAAACACTGAGAAAACATCGGGTTCTCTGGGCCTCTGCATCCCCTGCCCATATTGCCAAAACATTCTGCTGAGTTCCTGCAGCAGCTATGACAGAGTGCTGTGGGAAAAAGATTCTCTGTGTAAAGCCTTGAATCATTTATCATCTACCTGTCTCATAACTCAGTCCTCACCTGTCCTCTCCTCTTTCCTTCCCTGACTGTGTGCAGAAAGTGCACAGTGTTCCTGCTGATGGGAGAGCGACATTCCCCCACAGAAGGAAGGGCAGCACAAGTGTGACCCCCGTGGAGGCCACACCACCCAAACCACCCAGCATTTGCTCAGCTTGTGCAGTTGGCACCTTGCTCAAACTCTTCCTTCAGGTGTGACTTACCTGGGGAGCTTCTTCTACACACCTTCCGTCGTGCTTCTTGGCAACCTGGGTTCCATATTCGCTGGAAGAGAAGGAGTTAAAAACGGGTTAAACATGCCCGTCAGACAACCCTGTGGGGGTCTCAGGGTGGGTGACCTGCAGGGCTCACATGTTGTGGGCACACAGGGCACAGTCGTTGCTGTAGGTGACCCCGTCGGTGCCGCAGATCTCGCGCAGGATGAAGGGACAAGCCCCGATGGCCTCTCCGGATTTGGCCCCGCTCAGGTACGTGCTGCAGTCAACCTGGGCAGAGAAAACAGCAGTGCTGGCTCAGTGTCCCACCTGCAGCCTGCCCACTCTGGTCCTCTAGATTTTAGAGGTCTTTGTCAGGGGAAAATCAGAGGGTTCCTGAAGTTTAGGCTTGCGTTAGGAATTAATTATGTGATTGTAGCTCGATATTTTCTGCTAGCAGAGGGAACAGCTGGTAAAAGAGATTATTTTCCTAGAGTAGAACATACACAAGTTTTAAATCCAGCATTCATAAAATAAATCATAAAGATTGGAAAAGACCTCTAAAATCATCAGACCCAACCATTGACCCAGAGCCCTCATGTTCACCACCAAACCAAATCCACAAGTGCCACATCCACACGCCCTTTGAACAACTCCAAGGAATAATGACTCCACCAATCCTCTGGTCAGCCTATTCCAATTACTGACAAGACTTTCACTGAAGATTTTTTCCCCTAATTTCTAAACTGAACATCCCCTAACTCAGCCTGAGGAATCTGATCTAAAGCGTTTGACATTGAGTGCAGCTTGACAGAGTCTACTATATCCAAGATTCTGTTTCAGCATTTCCAAGAGCAGCAAGAACTCTTTGCTCAAGCCTCTGTTGCAAAAATATTTTAAATATATAGAATCTAATGGTTTAAATATTTGAGGATCAATAGAGAAACACCTATTGGAAATCAGTCTACATTAGCTAAGCATCATTGACACTTCACTGTCATTTTGCACAGTCTCCCCAGTGCAGTGTCTCTTATTATCCATATTTCCCATGTGGTCCAAGAACAAATTAAAGCAAAGACCACATTTTAACAATGTGCCTTTTCTATAGAAAATATATTGCAGTCCCTCAGGATGCATGAAATTATTTTTGGTGCTTCAGAGCTGCTCTGCATAAGCAGAATAAATGTGTTGAGATATTATCAGGAGATATTGTTGCTGTGCAGGATAATAAAGCTATTTCTGTACTCATACCTGAGAGCAGATTTGTCCTGGCTGACCAGAGTATAAGGATTTTTTTAACCTGCCTGTCTAGTGCAATGGAAATCCTAGCACTGAATAAATACTCAGACATCTAACACAGACTTCTGCCTCCTCTCCTACTGTGCTAAAATGGGCTGCATGGTTCTTGGGCTGCCTCTGATGATTTCTGTGCAGAGATTGGCAGTACTGGGACATTTTGTTTCTGAAGTCCTGGCCTGTCCCCATCCTCTCTTTCCCACCTGTAGTGGCAGCTGTGAGCAGCTGAGGAGAAGCACAGCATCAGCATGAGCCCTGTGCACAACCTTCCACCCATCCCTGGGTGCACTGAGCCCAGCCAGGGTCTTCTTGGAGACCACAGAGGGAGTAGATGGTGCTTATTTTACAGCTAAAAGAACACTTACAGGAGTGCTTTCCTCCTTGCATCTTCCATCGTGGCTTTTCTTGACATCAGTCCCTTGTTGTCTGAAAGGGAGAGGTTAAGGTCAGCACGTTCAGCACCTGAGCCCTGGGACACCCAGGTGCCACAGAAAGCAAACCAAACCCATAACCATTATATATGATAAAGGAGGCACCTGATTGCCTCATAAACCAGCTTCTCCCTGTCATTAGAAAATGTAATTCTAAGTGGTAATAGACCAGCCAGGTCTCCTCATTGTGTGCTGTTTAACAGCTCTATTCACTCTTTTCCCTGCCCAAATACCACAGTCCCATCCACTCTTTCCCCTGCCCAAATACCATAGCCCTCAGAGAGTGCTCAGGGTGAGAGCTGGCTCTCCCACACTCCCCCAAAGAGCAAAAAGAGCATCAGGGAACAAAATCCAGGTGACAAGGGCTTCAGGGGAGGTTGAAAGAGGAACACAGATAAGTTAACACCAAAATAAAAGCCACCTGGAGCACTAACCCTGGCTTGCCACTCCAAAAGAGAGTCCTGTGTACAATACTTACACGTTGTGGGCACAGATGCTGCAGTCGTTGTCATAAGTGAACCCGTCTGTGCCACACACTGGGTGCAGGATCCTGGGGCACCGGACCAGGTCTTTGCCACCCTTCACCTTTCTGGCTGGGAATTTACTGCAGTCAAGCTACAAAAAAAAGCAGCAGCAGCAAACCTGAGGAAGACTTTCTTCTCAATAAAAAAAAACCAATTCCATCATAACTTCCTGCCATGTCTCTAATGCTGGGATGCTGAGACAACAGCACAGCTACAGCTCTGTTCTTACTAAACCAGGCTGAGTGAGCTCTGCCTGAACCCCCTCTCACACAGGAGGAACTGCACAGCACTACACAGTGGGTGAGGTGCCAAATCTCTGGCTTAAGCACCTTGGTCAGTCCCAACTACAAGATATGTCAGAAAAGAAAGAAAAAAAAATACAAAACATGGCCCCTTTTTAATTGTGCAGTGAAAGAACTTGGACTTTGCATTTGAAGGGTATCATCCAAGATCAAAGCCCAAACTGAACAACTTTCACATTTGTCTGCTAGCATGTCCTACACAGCAGCTGATACGTTCCAGTCAAAACTTCAGATGTGCTCCACATTTCAGAATCTGTCCCCACCCCAAAGGCTGCTGTAGGTGTGAATTCATCATAAGATCTCTGTGCACAGCTCTCATCCAGCCCATCTTCCAGAGCTGTTGGGCAAGGGGAGCCCAGAGAACACCTGCCTCAGGACAGGGGAGGCTTGTAGGCATCCTCAACACAAGGAGCTGATGAGACTTAATAGATGAGTGGAGAAAGCCAGGCCTCAGGCCAGCTGACTCTCAGAGCAGATGTCACCTCAGGGAACTCTTCAGTTGATGCAGCTAAGAGGAGTAAGCCTTGTATTGAATACTTACCTCAGCAGTCTTCTCTCTGCATTGTCCACTGTGCCTTTTGCCAACATGAGTCCTTTTTTCCCTGGAAGAAGGAAACAATAAAATAAATGTTTAACCTCTTGGTCAAAGTCATGTGCAAAATGACGCAAACCATGGCTTCAGACTCTTTAAGAAGTGTCCACAATTGCTACTTTACTCATTACCAAGCTCATCCCATCTTCTCATAACATGCAATTTAAAGAAATATTCTGAATTGTTCCCTCCTCTGCCCAGCCCACATCCAAGGAGATGCCTCATGACTCTAGATGAGCACACAGAAGGCACCAGAAAAATAAAAACCAAGATAATACCAAAGCCCTCCCATTTTTAAGAGACTTGAAAAATAGGCAGGAGCAGAAATGCAGCAGGAGAGTTCTCAGCACTGCTGGGCACTGAGGAGGAGCACTCTGGGCATGGCACTCACATGTTGTGGGCACAGATCTCACACTCGTTGCTGTACGTGGTGCCATCTGTGCCACAAACTGGATTCAGGTCTCTGGCACAGGCTACAAAGGTTTTTCCATCTTTGGTGGTTTGTGTCCGGTACCTGCTGCAGTCAACCTGGCAAAATAAGGATAAATTGCTCTGGAGAAGCCCTTGCTATGGCAGAAAAATTGATTCAAAAGCTTTTTGTTCAAAAGTTTCTGTAACAGGACAAAGCCCTGTTACCCTGAAGCTAAATTTCCAATCAGAAATTATATTTCTGAATATTATCCCAGTTCTCCAGGAGTCAAGAAAAAGGACTATCTTAGAGAAGAGATCCTTCAGGCGCAAGAAGATGTACAAAATTTTCAGCCTCGTCTCATTAGAAAAACAAATCTTGAATTTGGCAAGAAACATTTTTCAACAACTGTAAATCAGAATAATACTGTTTTGGTTTGTGTTGGTTTCCTCCACACTTTTCCAGCTCTGTGATTACTTCAGATTCCCTCTAGTTCAGTACAGGACTTGAAAGGACAGGAAGGAATGGTTATCTATCTGTTGGAGAATGGACTCCCTACCTCCCAGAATTTTAGCACTGAAATACAGAAGCTTCTCCTTCTGAGGCATCAAGCTGCTGGCCTCAGACAAAGATACAATAAACTGTGCTCTATAAATATTTATGGTTAGTGCTCTTACGAGTCTCACTACATCTGTGAATACAACCAGGATGGGAGATTTGAATCCCTGCTGCTGAGGGTGGAGACACTTGTGGGCTCCAGAGAGAAAACTCCCAACCTGCACAACATGTTGGCAAGAGGAATCTTCTGCCCCTCCACCTTCTCCTGGGGACACAAGTCAGCTCCTCATCCCCTATCCATCTCCTTCCCCTTTCCTCAGTTTGATGTGGTAAGCATGGGGTGACCTCTCTGGAGCAGGGAGGATGCCAAATTCACCCCCACCATGCAGAAAAGCAAATAATGGACTGGGACCCTTGTACACTTCATTCTATGGACCTCTTGCAGCTTCCTAGCAAAATATGTGAGGTCCTCAGGATTTTATTAGCAGCCCTAAGGGGTGGATTTTTGACTTCTATTGCACTTACAGCAACAGATTCCTTGCAGGGCCCTTCATGTATTTTGGTAACGTTGGTGTCATGTTCTCTGAAAGAAAGAAAAACTTCACTTAGGGAGCATTGAGAATAATTTCCCCCATGACACTGCAGGCACTGGAACAACAAACCAGGGTCCTCACCCTCCCCACGGGACATTACAATTGCCTGGATTCTCTGAATGTGCCCTACACATGGCAGCTTATAGCGCTCTCATCTCCCATGGGAATTAAGTGTTAGGAGTAATTAGATGTTACAAGCAACACTTTGATCTGCTCATGTCTCTGCTGTGGTTCTTTTTGTCATTCCCTTCATGAGCAGAGACAAAAAAAATGGGGGAAAAAACCTCAAGTTGGCATAATAATCACAAGAAGCCAGCAGCAAGGAGACATACAGAGACACCTGCCTTGAAACTGGTGTTTTACACAAGTGTTTCTGAGAGCCTCGAGTTTCTGATTATCCAGAAGGACATTCCATGCACAAGACTTACGCATTGTAGGCACAGATCCCACAGTCATTGTCATAAGTGAAGCTGTCTGAGCCACAGACTGGTTTCATTATCCTTGGGCATGCTACAATGACGTGATCATCTACTACAGCTCGACGGTAATTACTGCAATCAACCTGTGAAAATAGCAGGAATAGAGAAAAAAAACAACCCACTTTTTAAATATAAAGATATAACACTCTTACATAGTCTTCTCCCTCTCCCTCGGCCTTTGGGGACAAATCCAGCATCAAACAAACTTCACTATCAGAAGTAGAAGCCAGAAATTCTGTGGGAATTCTCTCCCAGTGGAAAAAAAAAAAAAAAAAGGATATTAGGAAGACTGTGATTTGTGTTTCGAGAGGTTCTTCATAGGATCCTGCTGGAGGTATCCAGGTGGTGAGATCCAACCTTCAGCCAATGTATTATTTTTATTTTATTCCCAATTAGACAGGTTTGAAGTAGAAAATAACATAGTGTATCAGATAACCTTTAAAAATCCTCTCAGCCTTGGTTATCACCAGATTTTATTTTTTATTTTGGGCTGTGCAGACCAGCTGTGCACATTCCATCCCACTCCTGCATGGTGTCTGAGTTGTCCCCATCACAGACTTTATCTTACCACGATAGGCTTGGGGTCACATTCTCCATCGTGCTCCTTCTCCACGCTGGCACCGTTTTCCCTGGAAGAAAGGGAAGAAAGCAGACCTGAGTCAAGGATCACGGAATAGCATCACCTCAAGGCTTGGTGGTGCTGTCACCCAGCTGCAAAGGCACATGCTCCTCATCCCTGGGGGACAAAGCTGCCACCCCTGCCTGGAGCCCCGAGGGCTGTGTGGGGTTCCCAGCAAGACTCACGCGTTGTAGAGGCAGATCCCACAGTCGTTGCTGTACGTGTTGCCATCAGTGCCACACACTGGTTTCAAGTCCCTTGGGCAAGCTACCCAGGACCTCCCATCCTTGGTGATGCCACCGGAGTACTGGCTGCAATCAAGCTGTGGAAGCAGCCCAGAATCAGCCCTGATTTTGGCTCCCTCAGGGAATGAAACCCCCAGCATCCTCCCACCACCGCCACCGCGCCTGCAGCCGCTGCTGGGAGGCAAATCAGAGGCGTTATTGGGAATCTGCTCAGGCAGCCAGGAGGAGGGAATCTTCCCCACAGAAGTTTCTGATTATGCACTCCTGCCAGGCTGCAGGGAGGCAGGAGGGCTGTGGGTGAGACAGTGCCTAATGAAGGCAGGGGTAATTGGGAGCCCCTCGGCTCCGCAGCGGATCCTTCCAGATCGTGCTGCACTCCCGAGAGTTCCGAGAGGCTCGTAGCTGCGTGGGAGGAACCTGCAGACAAATCCACAGCTCAGGCCCTGCTGGTTTTCTCTCTGTGGTATAGGTATAGAAAATTATGCAAGGGATTCTTTGCGCCTTGCTGTATGGAAGCAATTATCAGAGTCACGGCGTTTGATGTTTCCGAGCGTGTCATCCTAAGACAGTTTTCCTCACGAGGAGGCAAGCTACTGCCTTTGGCTGGGAGTAACTAAATTATGTCTAAGAGTTAATATAATAAGAGTGTACAATTACTTCTTGTTTTTTCATTTTATTTAATGAACCAAAAATATTGCAAAAAATGGGGAGCTTTTACTTTCTCGTGAAATTGGGAATGTCGTTCAACCATGCACTGGCAAATATTATTTTAGCAGCAAAGATTTCATTAGATTTAACCCATTGGGTAGCTACGTACTTTTTTCTACTTTACCAGAAGCCTGAATAGAACATGGTAAATAGATCTGTAACTCACCTGAACTCCAAAGGCAGTACCTGAAAGAAAAAAAAATGGAGACAGAAAAAAATCCCCAAGTTATTAACATGCAGAGAACACATACGTAAATATTTTCATGAAATGAGTTAATTCAGTGATTAGTCAACAGTAATTTATTTTCCTTAGGAAAATGTGGAGTTTTACATTATTCCAGTAAATGGCCATTGGATGTATTAAAAGTTACTAAATAAAGGTTCATTGCATTTCTAAGGAGAGATAAACCTTTTGAAAGCACATATATTTATCCACCCCTAAAATGTTACAAGTGATACAGCTACTTTCAATTCTATACTCTTGGATTTTAACCTCTTTTAGAAGACTTTTACGTTTGACTTTTAAAAGTTTGGACATGCATGTTTGAGATAATTATCGCCACTGGCATTGTCCATTTCCAAATACATCATTCTCAGGTACCAGAAGTAGCACAGCAAACTCCCAGAGGAATACTAGAGGCTAAAGTTTGCATTTATATTGCTCACATGGGTAATAATGCCATTTTTTTAGAGTTTTATTTTGCCTTAATACACAGGACTGCCACGTGAGAGCCCCTACCCTGCACTAGAACTGCTCCTCCAAACCAAGACGACAACAGCTGAATGATGCTTCTTGAAATCTCAATCTTCGAGGTTTAGAAACCTAATTTCTTTGCTGTGCTCTGTCAGGAAGGCTAGTTCTTCATGGAGCAAGGTTCTCCTCCATGTTGCAAGACCCAAAGGCTTTTACTGAAATGAGACCTCAACTCTTGACTCAGCCAGATCGATCTTTGCAGCACCCCAGTGAATACTCACCCAAGCAGCAGCAAAGGGCAAGAGCTGCCCTCACCAAAACTCCTGTCACCTTCATGGCAGCCAGGGACACCCCTGCAGTGCAGCCTGCCTCCTCTCTGTGCGGGAGAGGAAGATTGCAGGGAGGAGCAGGAATATATAGCACCCCACGCTATCGAGTGGTCCCACCTCATTAGGTAACGCTCCCAGCCTGTCATCACCATCCAGAGCCAAAAACGTGTTTACCCAGCTCTGGATAGCTGGCTAATGATTGATACTAGTGTGTGGGCCAAGAAGGGGATTTTGTGTGGCTTGGGGTGAGTGAGGACAGTGCCAGGACCCCTCTCCTCCTGCACACTCTGCCCAGCCCCGGGCTGCCCCTCATCAGAGGCTCACATCTCCCCTGTGCCTACCTAAATGCAATTAGGACTTTCTCCTCATCTGTAATTTTCAACTGAGCTGCCAACTGATAGCCAAACCCCCAGTTATTTAACTGCCCCCTCAGAGCATGATTTTGTACTCTTCACTGCTGTATTTCAGCCCAGTTTGAGCCCAGAAGGTCACCCTGTGCTCTGCAGGAGGAATCCTGCTCTTCTCCTGCTTAAAAAACTCAGCAGTGCTCTGCTGTACTTGCCAACTTTTCCTATAATACAGCAAGGAGCAAAAAAATACTAAGTTTGGTCATAAAAATTCATCTTTTCTGGCTGTTCACTGATAACTCTCATGGGCACCTTCTGCTCATTTGCTACCACCTCCCTTATGGCCAGTCCCTGACCCACCTCACTGAGCCTAAGTGACACCATCCCCCAGGGCAGCAGGCCAAATGCCTTTAATGTCTGCACAGACTAGATGTACTGTACTTCCTTTACCTAGGAAGTCAGCCAACTTTACAAAGATTGGTATTAGCCCACGCACGGTTTGCTTCCTGAAAACTCACTGTGTACGTTATCTCTTTACGCTTTATATCTTTAGTTTTCTCCAAATATCTCCTTAAGGTTTGCCCACTATTCAGGTAATGGAACTTAGATTGGCCCTGAGCATTTTTTTGTCCTTTATGTAAGGAAAGTTTTGGCAATTCCTTGGATTAATCTCAATTGTAGGCTTCTCAGTTGGGATCCTAAATTCTCCAAATCTCACATTAACTTTTCATTTTTCAAATTCTGTATTTGGTAATCAAAATCCTTGCTTGCAGATCTATTTTTTGACATAATTTAAACAGAGCGAGCTTGTGTTGAATCATCAGAGTTTTATTTTCTAAGAGAAGGACATTTCCAACATCTTTCTCACTTGAAAAGCAAATCCACAACAACACAATTTTAGGAATTACCTAGTGGAAAAATATTTGCTTTTATATCCAGGAGCTCTGCTAATATTAGTACTTTGCAGTGTGCATCTGCAAAACTAAAGCCTCTCCAAATACCAACGTTTTCTCCTACATTAGGGACATGAGGGATCATGTCCCTGTTCATATTCCTCATTTTCATTCCTTCCCCTCGATGTTCTGCCCTGTGTTTCCTGACCTTTCCCTTATCTCAGTTCCACCAAATGTCCAGGACTCCAGACCTTTGGATCGATGCAGACCTTGTCTACAAGGACCCCTTCCCATCCCGATTACAATATCCATCTCCCAGGGCTTATTCCAGCCAAGGCCAGGATCCATTAATGCTTCCTGGCAGTAGAAAATGATTCCTGACAACTTAATTGCCAGGCTCTGTAAAAGCTGTCATGGTCAAGCAAATTCCTGCCAATGTCCACAGCGATGACACCTGAACCCTATCGGAAAGGAGATATTATTTGCAAACCAAATCTGCAGTTAAAGTGGATTGACTCAGCACGTTCTGTCAAGAGCAAAGTAATTCTCTTCCAACCAAGCTATTAAATGTGGGGGGTAGTTTGCAATGGGAGACAGAGTAAAGGGACAGAAGATCAAACACCTGTCAAGGATCCAGAGAAGGAGCTGAGATGTAGAAAACACTGCAGCTACAGCAGGTGTCTGCTGTCCCCTGTGTCAGCTGAGGCACACAGAGCTCAGCTTTGCACTCCTGCCCTGTGCATGAGAAAGATCCATGCTGGGACCCTACCAGCGAGCTGCCTGCTTCACAGAGTAGCTCAGCAAAGCTTTTTCCACCAGGAACTTGTCCCTCAGGACAGAGCCTTTCAGGAGCAGAGAGGCAGCTGCAGCACATTCCACCCACGTTGGACAGGGAGACCTTTGGTTATGTTTACACCCTTCTGCTTGTGCAACTCCCACTTGCAATGATGTTGTGTTGACATCTACCTGTTTATTTTCCTTCGCTGCAAATCCCACCTGGCTGAGCAGCCCCGGACATGAGCACTCCACCCCTTTCTTCTGCTGCCTCTCCAGGTTACCTCTGATCCCAGCTGTGAATCATCTGTCTCCATCTCTGCAGAACCTCACTGGCACGGGCCAAGAAAGGAAATAACCCCTTTGAGGCAAGAAGGCAACAAAGCCAACTCATTTGTTTTGTCAGAAATATATGTAGAAATTGTCCATGCTTCCCAACCTCAAACCACAGGGGTGGTTGTTACTACACCCAGCGCTGAGCTGTTGCTTTTGGGACCTTCTACATCAAGGGTCTGGATTTCTAATTTTCAAGCAGTTGCATCTTGTTTTTAGTGAACAACTTGAGTGGAGTTACTCACCCTTCATGCAGAGGAAAGCATTGTAAGTTTTTGTGTTGCAGTTCCAGAGGAAGAAATAGGCAGCAGGAGAAATCTTGCAGCAGAATAGAGCAGGGAGATCCCAAGGAAATTGCCTGGAGAAGAGCTCCCTGTAGTAGGGAGAGCCTTGCAGGGGAAGACAGATGTTCTAACAGCTGCCAAACAGAAGCCCTAAAGAGAGGAAAGAGAGAGTCCCATTCATGAGTCCCCAAGGTAAAAGCAGATGGGCCATGGAGCAGAAATTGTGATAATCAAGACAAATAACACTGAAATCCCCAGGTACCCATAGCAGAAGTTGTGTGGTGGGACTGAGCATCACAGGGAGGCAGTGAGAGCCAGAAAAGAGAGCTCTGCAGCAGAGCCAGAGAAGCTTCCCTGCACAAACAGCATCAAGCTCTCCATGTCACAATTCACCAAGTTCTTAAAGGAACAAATGTCCCTAACTGCAAGATTTCCAGCACTGTCTGCTGTGGCAGCCTGCAAAAGGTGCCCTGGGCAGAGCACAACATGGAGCCATGCCAGGGCTGTCCCTCAGTGTGTCTGGAGCTGCTGGGCAAAGCTCCCCGGCTCCAAATGGACAGAGGACTGAAAAACACCACAGGGAGTTCAAAGTCTCCTGCGGCATCTGCCAGAGTCAACAGTCCTCAGTCTCGACCAAGAGCAGCACTTGTATGTCCTGAGGAGTTGCACGATTTCCTGGCACTTTCTATGAAAAAAAGAAGGAAAAAGTACTAAGACACTGAAGGTCCCTGCAGAGGGCATTTTAGCTCAAAACCCAGCGGCATTGAGAGGCTGGAGACCAAAGTGTCAGTTCATAATGCCAGTTCTGCAAAACCTCAGGAACTGCTGTGAATCACATGGGGTCTGTGGTTATTGGCAAGCAACACCCTTAATAAAGAGTAATTTACAGCAAACCAAAGAGTCCCCAGAGCGCTGGTACCTTTCCAGTTTTCATAGAGGATTGCCTTGGCCTCGTTACCATTTTAAAGGGGAACACAAAGGGCAACCACAAGCAAACACAAAACAAAAAGTGGTAAATCTCCAGCACCTCACGAGCCTTTGCCTCCTTCTCCCCAGGAGTATCAACGGGTGGCATCCCTCTGGGGCTCTGCTGTGCCACTAGGGACGTTCCTCACCAGCCAGACCTCGGAACAACCTGCAAAAGGGAGTTGAAAAAGCAAGAGCAGGATGGAGCCAGCCCTGCTGCTAACAGCAGCACAGGCAGCTTTAGCAAAGTCCCTGTCCTGTGCCTCCTCAGCAGATGGGCTTGGAATCTGATTAATGATCCCTTATCACCAGCTGCGATTTTTGTGGATGGTAATTTCTGCTGGCAGCAGGAGAAATTTAGAAGGTGCTCAAATACTGACAGAAGAGGCTACTGGGGCAGTCTTCATCAGTTTATTGCTTTTCAAGCACAGTTAATGAAGGTTTTAGGGGTCATTATTTGAAAACTTAAATACCTGAAATCACTACAAATCATAGTAGCTTTGAAGTGCACTGATTTTCATTTGCAGGAATTTATTTTAAGCCACAAATTGTGCACTGCTTTTATAAAATCATGTAGATGTCCCCGCACATGGTGTTAGCTGGAATCAGTGAGCAGACATCATCAGAGAACATTTTTACTGTCTGACATTCATCACTCTCAGGTTGCATAAATAACATTCAAGGATGTACTTGTTTCATCTCTGCTCGAAGACAAAATCTGCATCCCCCAAAACAGCAAACCAGCCCCAAACTGATGACTCTCACCCTACATGACTCTGCTTGGTGAAGGGATTTTCCATGTAGAAAAAGGCAGTCATGATTCGTTTCTAAATCATAGTGTTTGCTCATGTTAAAAATAAGCACACAAACTATTAACAACCACTTATGGCAGAGTCTGCTGATAATAAAGTCAATTTTTATTATTATCAGCTGCAATAAAACATGATGCATGCGTAAGCATTTTGACAGTTTAAAATCAATTCTCATTAACTGCAGTAGAAATGGAGGATTTGATAACTTAATTAAAAGAATTCTACGTCTTTGGTGGGAGTGAAATTAATTGGTATTAGGTAAAATCCTGTCAAAACCTGAAAGTCACTTCAACCTTATCTGCAAGAGAAAAGTGTTTACAGATAAGGTCACAGCTAAAATGGACTCAAACACTGCAAATGTTCATTCAAGGTCTTCTGGAAATGTCCTGCAATAAAGTTTATACAAATAAAGAACCTATTTGCTTTAAGTAACTGCTATAGAAGAGAGTACAGGAAGTACGTGCAAACCACCAGCAGATTTCCATTAACTCACCATCAGTGAGTTCTGTTCTGCAAACCCCACCCCAGCTCCAGATCCACTGACCCCAAAAGAACAGGGAAACCCTTGGCTCAGAGATCTGGCTCCATGTGAACACAGTTTCAAAATGTAAAGGAATTAGAATAACCTGTAGGTCAGTTACATCTCAAAACAACACTTCTCCTTAAAAAGCTTAAACCATTCCATACCATGGAACTCGTCACTTCTCCATCTGCCCCAGCACCAGAGCCCCAAAGGAAGGATCCTTCTGTCCATGCAGGAGATGGTTCCTGAGACAGGCACTGACCTAAGCCTGCAGGGAAGTTCAGGCCAAGGCAGAGAGTGACCCAGGAGCAGATGGTCCACAGGCCACCACAATGGCTGAGCTTCCTGCTCTGCCTTGAGGGTGCATTCAGTGCTTCTGCCCTCTCACAGCAAGAAACACTGGCCAAATTCACACCTCCAGATCCCAGAGACCTTTCTGGGCTCAGCGCATCTCCTAACATCACCACTCAACGTGTATCGACTTCCCAGCATTGCTCCAAACTGTGGTCTGGATTTTCCAGCACACCACATGAGAAGCCTGGAAGAGGACACCTAGTGCATCCTCTAAACTGCCAGCCCAAGACACAGGGTGCTTTAAAACCAATTTTTCTCTGTAGGCTTCCAAATTTTTCTCTGTAGGTAAACCAAACAAATCTCCAACAACCCTCTGAGGTAGGTAAGTATCATTTAATGTTAATTTTACAGGCCAGAGAAAAGGGCTGATAGGGCAGTGAAGTGATTGACCCAAGACCACATAATGAGCCAGAAAGAACCTGACCCCTGACCCCTCCTCACAAAACCCCAGACCATACTCTTCCTCCTTGAGTCCAACATCTTCACCAGGTATTTACAGCAGCTGGTGCACCTCAGGGTGCTCATTGCCTGAGGAGCACGTGGTGCAAAGCCAGAGTGGGGACTCGTGTGTCCCTGCCCTGAGGAGGCTGAGTGAAGAGAAGTGACATGAAGCTGAGGAGTTATCTTTATTGGAGAAGCACGGTAAGACACAGCGAGGCAGCAGGGACTGGGGCACACCTGGGAAGGCACCACTGAGTCCCCACAGCCCTTTGCCCTCCACCTGAGCAAGGACAGGCCCCGTGTGCTGCAGAGGGGGATGAAGGCAGCTCTGGCAGTCCTGGGGGCTCGGCAGCTCCCCTGATGCTCGACATCGACGCTTCCTTTGCTTGATCTGCAGAGACAAAGGGCAGACAGTTCATTACTGTAGTCCCAGAAGGCAAAGGACAGAAAAGGACCACAAGGAAGCCTTAAAGCTGTGATGCTCCCACGCTCTGCACGGGCTCTAGGCCATTCCTGCCTCCCTCTGATGGGGGACTGCTCTGCCAGCATCCTCCCTGCTCTGCAGGAGCAGCTTGGCTGTAAAAACAGAGCCAAGGGAAAGGAGTGGGCAGAGACCACTATTTTATGTCCCCACAGGCTCAACTCCATCATCATAAGGCTGCAGTGAGAGAAGAAAAGTCTGCAGAACCCTCTGTGCTGGCCCTGCACCTTGTGTGGACAAGGTTGGACACAACCTCCAAAGGACAGGTTGGCCAAGCAGGGCTCAGCCTCCATACCTTCGGTCACAGCTGATCCTTGGTGTTTGCTGGCAGTCTGAACTCCATTACTCCTGGAAAGGAAGAGCAAAAAAAAATAAGCCCATCCTCAAGCTGGACCACTTCTGTGTGACACTGGTATCGGTGTGACAGCCCCTCAGGCCAGCTCAGTGCCACATGAGACAAGTGCAGCAGAGCCTGGCACAAGGGCAGGCAGGTTGGGCCACTGCCAGCTGAGGAAAACAAGACTTATTTCAGCCTCAAGCTAGGTGCTTTCCACACCTATTTTCTAATCTGGGAAAGGTCCTGCTTTTCTTCTTTCCCTCCTTTCACTACCTTTAAAAGCAGCGTGGCAAAACAGAGAGCATTGTGAGGGAACTGGGACTTGCCCATTGCAAACCTGGGAGTTATCTGTTTGTTGAGAAACAGGTTTAAAAAGAAAAGGAGAAACTGGATAACCCCTTTTTTCCCCCCTGATCTATTGACCAGCGTGGGCTGGCTGGTGACTACAGCCCAGGTAATTAGTGTGAAAAACCTTTGAACAAGTAAAAGGAACTCCAAGATACGCAGCATTAAAAGGCAAATGTGCTGGAAAGAGCCACAATCAATTCATCCATGTGACACAGCCCTGCAGGACCTACCAGCCAGTTAACTTACTGAAAAAAAGATATCTTATCCCACGATGCTGGCCTATATTTATCATCAGTAAAGCAGAACAGGATGAAAGGAATTCAGTTATGGCAGAGACCTCCCAGGGAAGGTGGCGAGACCCAGTACTGACCAGTGGGGACAGGGCTCTCTCTGCTGCAAGGTTTTCCACCCTGGGCATGCCCAGGTACACCCTTTCATGTCGGATCTCTCTCAAACCTTCCCACAAGCATCCTCCCCTGATGGCCACCAGCTCACCAGAGCCACCAGGAACACCTGGAGCTTTGCAGGCAGGAGTGGATGCAGGCACTGGGCTGCAAAGGGATGAGGCAGCTCTAACATACATTTCCCTCAGGCAACCCAGCACTATCCAAGGGTAATTTAAAAATACAACTCAAGGAAGTATTACAGTTTCTGGGTAACAATTTCTTATCTTCCTCCAAAGCATTTCACATTCTGCACATTGCAATTCTCTAAACGCATCTCTGATGCCAAAAGCACTGTTGGAGCTGCTTTCCTCCAGGTTTTAGTAGCATATATTGAGTGCCTAAATCTTCAGCAGAAAGAAAAATTCATTATGCTGCAAGTGAGCATGAATTTCAGTGCTGAAAATAACATTGCTCTGTACATTGTTTATAAGCTCCCATAAATTTCCAGGCCAATTCTTCAGGTGACTTAATAAACATAAAGAACAAATCATTGTGGGGGGGGGGGGGGCTTTCATTGCCTCAAGAAAAAGAAGCTCATCACTTTGACTTTTAATTGCATCCATCTCTCCTTGGAATACTTAACACAGCTGCAAGCTCTCTGACTTTCAGTAAGTGGCATCCCTCTCTTATTGCAAGGGTTTGAGAGCTGTAATGGCTCAGTGAGGAATTCCAGACCAAGCAGGTTTTTGGGAATCCTCCCTATTTTTCAGTTGCCACGGTGTATCCAGTCTCGTTCTGTCTTGGACACAGTCACTAACAGACTCATGTAGTGCCTCATCTCCCTGTGCCCACAGGCCAACAGCAGCTCCATCTCCCTAAAGCCTGAGACACAGAGGCCTCCAGCACTGTCACTGGCAAAATTATTTCTCTGCATTGCAATTTCTTTGAGTTTAAGCAAAGTTTAGAGCACTCTGCTGTTTTAGAGGAGAGGGGGAAAGAAAGCAGGTTTACTGTGCTTAGGGGATCTGTTGGTGTCCTGGCATGGAGCAGAGGAAGGCATGGAATGACACTGTGGAATGATGGTTCTCTCATACCCCACATCCCACTGTGCCTACAAACATATGGATACCACAGCCACACTCAGAAGCCAATATTCCCACTCAAAACTTCCCAGAAATCACTTTGGTAGGTTCAATATTTGGATTCTCTACGGGTTTAGAACGGGAACCAATCTGTTTCCCTGGGGATGAGGATTCAGTTTCTCAAGAGTTCCTGCCAACAAGGACAGTCCTCCCCAGGTGCTACAGGACATCCCGTGCAGAGAGTCACAAACTGGCTGCAAATCCAAGAGCTGGAGGCTGTCCAGCTTCCATTGGTAGAAAGACAAAGCACAGCTAAGAAATGTTTAACTCATCTGTTCTGTGGGATTGCACAAGATGTCAAGGCTCAAGACCTTTCCTGAAAGTGTGCCACCTAGAGAATAATCTTAATTTCCCAACCATCTCCCTGGGTATTATTTAGGGAACAAGGCCTTTATGGTTTATACAGTTCTGGTCTTTCTAGCTCCATCAAAGTCCCAGGAAGAAAGCCAGCTGTTTTCCCAGTCACACCACACTCCTACCACATAGCCTAGGCAAAACAGGGAGACTATGCCCAGGTTAAGCATTAAATCCAAGTCTCAACCTGTATTTAAACATCTGGACCATGAGCATCCATTCCTGGGGCTCTAATGATCCTGTCACGGGTGCAGAGGCCGGGCTGCCTCTCCAGCATGCACTTGGAGCAAAGTGGGATGCTACACACAACCAAGAGTCACTTTCTTTTCTTCACCTCTTGACATCATTCCACTCCAGGAAAAAAAAAAAAATAGAAATAGGAGTTTCAATACCTCTCTTCCCTTCCAACCGATGTGGCTGAAGGGCAGCTGGAGAGCATGGCTTTAATTAGCCCCCTGTTACCTGAAGGAGCAAGCTAACTCTGTTAACCTGCCAGCGAGGTCAAACCGTGGACACCCAGCTCCTGCTGAAGGGCACAGTGGGCAGCTGGTGAGCGCCAGCCACTCCTCATTCCTCACTCCCTACTGTGGCTGCCTGGATCAGGTCACCACGGGCTGAAAAGGTGCCAACAGGGAATTTCCACTGGGGGAAAGGCAGAGATTGATGTTTGGCAGCCCAGCTGTGGTTCGCCGCTTACCACTTCAGGGGCAGGCTCTCGGCACTCGCCTCGATAGTTTACCGTGATGAAGTTTGAAGCTCTCCTGCACAGGGAGGACAAGACATTGCTTATTATTCACTTGCAATACCACAGCTCTCAGCCGCCGGCACGACAGTCCTCTGTGGGCTCCTTAAAGCTTTGATGCTACTTCCAATGTGACGGCATTTATTACTCCCCAAACAATCTCATGATTGGGCGGAGAGGGAATAGGGGACCCTGGCAACTTGTGTATCTTAATTAGCTGTCATCAGATTAATCTCAGGCATTTTGATCTATGTTTGCTTAACAGCAAAGCACCAAGGACACACTTGATAGTGAGTCATGATGTATCAAAACAAACACTCTTCTGCAAAAGACACTCGGGAATGGTGGATGGCCCTGTATTACTGAAATCTCTCCGCCTACTCACATGGCAGCTGAACACAAGTCACATTCATTTTTGTATGTTTTCCCATCAGTGCCACAGATTGGTTGTGAGGATTCGCTGCAGAAAATCCTTCCACCCTTTACCCCATGCAGAATTCGATCACAGTCCAGCTGAAGAGAGAAAGAAATCACATTTGGTGACCGTTCACTGGCAAGACCCTCCTTCACATGCATGACCTGAAGGTGCTCACACAAGCCAAGCCTCGCATGGGGCCACTCTGTCCTGTATCACATCCAGCCAGGCCAGATTTGGAAAGACATCGTGTCTCTTGTCGGACCAGTCAGCCAAGCCTTGGGGGACCGAGCCCTCCTGATCCACCCCAACGCTACAACCCAGCGCAAGGTTTTCTCATCTCCAACTGCATCAAGACAAAAACCTTTTACTCTGTACCTAGCCTTCCTTATCAGCATGCTGACACCATTTTCTCTCCAAGGACTGAGACGAAAGCCATGGGCCAAAACTGAGGAATTGCGCCTGGAGCAGGCTGGCGCTGCCCGCGGGCGGTGCGGCACGCAGCGCTCCTGACGCCCACCGCGCCGAGAGGCACCAGCAGCTATGACTAATGAGGGGTGCCCTCCTGCTTCCTCCCGAGCACGGCAACGGGAACATTTAGGCACAGTTTTCCCTACAAAACACACGTGGCACAGCCGGCACACACACACACACGTACACACGCGCGTTGACGGAACAAGGAACGAGTTTTTAGGGATCCCCCCCAAAAAGCCTCTCGCACCCTGCGAGCGGAGCGGAGCGGGTTGTTTGCACAGTCATAGCAGATTTCCAACAGCAGAGGTCAGGGATAGCACAGCCCTGTTCCCTGGCACGGACAGCCCCTTCCTCAGCCCCACCGCAGCTCCAGGAACCGAGAAAAAGAACCGAAGAAGTGGCTAATGGGTTCCCCAACCCCTTTCCCCAGAGCTGAAAAATGTGCTGCGAGGGCTGTAAATGGTGCAATGGGTCTGGGAGAACATTCCACTTCCCCCTCCACCTGGAGGTGCAGCATTTAGCACAAAAAATGATGGTTTATCAGCAGCAGGAAGCAGCATCTCATGCTCCTTCACAGGGGGAGTTTTTGGTGATGTTGGGGTGCTGTGATAGTACCTGCTGGTTAAACGTCACTTGCTAATTTCCATAATGTGTTGCTTCCTCCCTCATCTGGGTAATTATCAGTGACGTGAGAGCAGACAATGCTGACCTTTGCAATCCTCTGCTGGATGCCTTCCTACGCACCAGACACTGCTGCCTGCACCAAACCCGGGGCAGAAGGCCACCCCACCAGCAGCCCCACACAGCAACAGGTGCCAGCAGCCCGTGCCACCACTCCTTTATCCCTGGGAATAGTCTGTGACAAGACACGCAGGTGGCCCTGGAAAGAGGAAAGGAGCAGACCTTCTCCCTGAATCAGCTCTGGTCTGGCAGGCTCATCGGCATCCACTCCCCCTCCAGTGCTACCAGGAAATACCACTAAGCCCTGAAGCACACTGGCCTTGTTACACCTAATGCTTCCTTCTGGAACGCATCAAAATTGCAGTACCTGAACTATCTATTAGGTTTTTGACTCGAATATCCCTTTTCTCGAAGCGGTCAGTGGCAGAGGCTTCAGAGAGAGTTAAGGCAGTTGGTAGTAAAATCCCTCCAAACCCATAGAAATACATTTCCTATCTCTTCCAAAATGCTATTTAAATTACTGCATGAAAATTCTGGAGGAATTAAAACATCAGGTATTTTTTTTAACCATCCTACCTCTAGACAACACCCTGTGATAGCGAGATCCACAGTTTAGTCACCCTTTTTACGGTAACTTATTTTCTCTTATTAATTCACATTTTCCACTTTTAGCTTCATTGGAACTATTCCATTTTCTTCTCATGAGAAGGGAGAGCAAACACCCCCACCTTCCTCCTACATTATTCCATGCACAGTTGTCATCTACCACTCAGTGTTTCCCCCTTTAGCACTTCTCCCTTCTGCCAAACTTGTCCTCATCCCCTGGTCATCTCCACCACCCTGCTCTGACCACAGCCTTTATCTCAGCATGGGGAGGGAGCACTCTTTACCCTGCTTTGGCTACATGTGGGGCAGAATTCCAACCTGAGCTCCAGATCCACATCCCCACAGCTGGGGGACTTCCACGAGGAGCCAAGCCCTTCCCTCTATTTCCATGCCAGGTGATACAGGGGCTTTCAGCAGGCTACAGATACTTTCACTCATTCAAACCCTTCCAAGGACACGAGGCCAAGTGAAAAGCTTCAGGCTTACAGCAAGAACAGAAAAAGCTGCTGGGAAAGGAGCTGCTGGGAAAGGAGCTGGGGTGGCTCAGCACCAGCAGAGGAGCACCCCATGGGAGAAGTCTCCATTTCTGCCCACACTGCTGCCACCCGAGGGGCAGGAGGGGGATTCACCATCATTACCTCGCTGGTGTCTGTGCTCTGTGACTTGCGGCCGGGGGGCCGGTTGCAGTTCCTGCCACGCTGACCCTGTGGGCTGGCAGAGAGAGCAGAGGTACAGTTCGTCACCATCTCCTTCCAAACTGGGGGAGCAGAGTGCAAACCCACCCTCCCCGCAGAGCCCCACAGATCTCAGAGGGCCGTTTGCACTATGGCATCCACCCACCCACAGGGGAGGAGAGGGAGAGAAGCCTCATGCTGAAAGGGAGGCAGCCAACAGCAGGACATGGCCTTGCTGTGTGCTCAGAGTGCACCACCTCCCCAGGGCTCTGCGCCCCTGTGTCTGCTGGCAGCACTTGATGGAAGGGGGACATGAACCAATTGCACCAATCAAAGGCAAGAAATCTCAGCGTGCCTCAGAAAAAGCAGCAGCTGAGTCCTGCTCAGGGCCAACAGCGATAAAACAAACAGCTCCTGCCTAACCAGTGCCCAGAAAGCACATGGTGCACCAGGCACTGCCTTTGAGCCAGGGCCAGGCACATGTGTGCACTGCCAGGAGGCAGATTTTGCCGGACAGAATGTCCTGAGAGGGATTCTGAGCACAGCAATCACTGGTGCTTCCTACACAACCCTCAAGGCCAAAATGGAGCAAGAGCTGCATGAGAGACGTGCCCCAGTATGTGTCTCTTCCCCATCACCAGCTCAGCCAGTGGGAAGTGCTGTAGTGAGCACCAAAGAGCACAACGTGCACTGCTCCACCCCATACTGCTCTGCTCCTGTGCTGTCAAACCATTCTTGCACCAAATAATCTCCTAACCACGCCTAAAAAATACAGATACATAGAAGGGGGCAGAAATCAATGCCAGGAGTGGTGGTGGGTGTGGGGCCAGGCTGCTGAACTCACCCTCTGCCTGATGAGGAGGGACGCCTCTCGTTCACACCCTGCCGTGAACCACCACAGTTCTTCTGCAGAAGGGATAGGACACACTCAACAACCACAGAAACAACTTCTGTGCAACTAGGGAAGCAGCAAAGCTAAAGCAGCTCCTGCCCTGTCCCATCATCCTCCCAGACCCAAAGAATTAAAGGGCTGTTCCTAAAGTAGCAGGTTTGATGCACTCCGTACCCACCAAATGTTATCATCCAAGGGTTTACAGAATCGTGGGGAGTCTGAACCTGCCCTTGATCTCTCACATAGCATCACATCACTGGGAAAGTGAGAGGGGCTGCTCTGTCAGGTCCAAACAGGTCCAAGTTTGTGTTCTCACATCCAGGTCTATCCCACAAATGAGGAAGGCTTTGCAATACAACCAGCTTCTCCCCCATGATTAGTTGCCTACAGAATCCTAAACACCTTGATCACCCCAGGCTGACCCCAGGCAGTCCCTGGCCATCCAGAACCCACCGACTCTCACCAGACCCATTTTGGTTTCTGCACAGGCTCTGAGCTACATCTCACCTGGTTTGGCCTCTCTGAAGCAGGCAATTTGTTGCGCTGGACAGTTCCACCCCCTCTTTGAGCTTCCTTTTTCCTGAAAGAAAGGAAGAGGAGAAAAAATGGAGTGTTATGGTGGTGTGAGTGCCACCAGCACCTAGGGCTGCCCTGTAAGTGTCATGCCACTAGGTACCACCTTCCCATCCACAGTCCCTGTTCCTGGTGGTCCTGTTCCTAATTCCAACCCCCTAAGGCTTCTCCCTTTCTCCTCACCATTCCCACTGTATGCTACATCCTGGTTCCAGGTGGCTGCTTTCATATCAGGTCTGCTTCTGCATATGCTCTATGGGAGTAGAGAGAGAGAGCATCTGGAAGGCAAAGTACACATGTGGGGAACTCCTCAGGAGCTGCCCGTGCCCAACAGTCCCCTGGGAAAGGGGCTGCTCTCTATCAACCTTGCTTCTCCTCCTCTACTCCACACTGCTTCTCACCTGCTCTTGGGCCCTTAGTGCTGAAAGGGAAGGGGGAAGAGGAGCCTTACTGCCAGAGCATCTTGTAGAGGGCCACTGGGAGTCAAGACTCTCCCAGACATTGCCCAGATGCAGCTTCACAGGCAGAAGCTGCACTTTTGCAGCCAAGGGTTTCCCTCTTTGCTGTCACTGCTCAGAAGAAAGGGTACTCACAGCTTGTCAGCACACATGAGACATTTGTTGGTGTGCTGCTTGCCAGAGGCATCCCGGACAGGGGCGTTCTCCCTCGTGCAGGACAGGCGCCCACCAGCTTCAAACTGGGAGCGAAACTCGCTGCAGTCATCCTAAGGAAGGAGGGCAAGGTTAAGGGCACTCTGGTCTCCTTGCCTGATTGATCAGATCCTTAGAAACCTGGGGTTTCCCTCCGGGAGAGCGTGGAACCATCACAAATGCATCACAGGAGAGCTTGGGTGGGGGTGAGAGAAGAGGGCGTGCAGTACCAACCACTTAGCATACAAACAGAGGGATGAGTCAGAAAAATTCCGGGTCCTTCTGCCCTCACAACACGTGTTGGGAGTTTTCTAGTATGGTCCCAGTAATTATTATTCTCCTGGCTGGGCTATCCGAAGCATGCCAGTGATGTGACCGATACAGCAATGAAGTCACTCCCTTTTCTCCCAACATCCTTAATACACAGCTACAGCCTCTTCCCAGATTGTACCTCGAGATAATTTTCTTCACAAAGCGCATAGGATCCTCCCAACCAGCCACACTTTGGGACGTGTCAATCAAGAAGCAGCAGTTAAAACATAAAAGCACAATGCGAACACACTTGATAGCCCACGAGCACAGGAAGGTTGTTTGGAGAGTGGATGATTAATTTGTGCCTTGTTCAAAACTGCTGTACAGAAACTGTGTTAACCTGCCCCTGTTATGTAACACAGATGGAAACATTCAGTCCCCCTAATTTCAGCTATTTCACACACTGCAATGGGCAGTTCCAAATAGTGAGTACAAAGGATAAGGAAGAGACTTCCACTTGCCCTTTTCTTTTTAAAAGCAGGTTTTTAACACAATTTTTTGCCCATTTTGTGCACATTTTTGCTAGTTTGCTGAAGGTCCTTGGCAGGTCACTGGCCTCACCCTTTGCTTTGCTCAGAAGTTTACAACACTTCATCCTCTCTGCCAGGGGAAGGTTTCCCCAGTGTTGTTCTGCACCCCATCCAGGGCACTCCAGCCTCCAGCTCCTCAGCTTTCCCACGAGGTTAATGCTGGCAAACCACTCTGAGCACAAAGTTCCACATTTCCCTAGTGCCACTTTAGTCACTGGTAGCAGAGATGATCTGGCCCTGGAGGAGCCTCTCCTGCTGTGCCAACAGCCATAAAGCATTGTCCCATCAGAAATAAGTGTCTCATCAGAAATAAGTGTTGCATCCACTCCAGAGGGGCTCCCCAGGAGCCTCACTGCTTCTCCCCACCACCAGCTCACACCCTTGCACAGAGTTCAGGCAATGCTTTGCCTTCCCAACAAGCATGGGAAATCTCTCCTTGTTCCCTGGGACCAGCCCAGCTCAGCAGCCCAATCCTCTGCAGACAGATCTGCCTCCCCTTAGGAGCTTCTCAAACGTTTTCTCTTTGAGGTAGCATTTCTGGAGCCCTGTCCAGGCCTGACCTCTGCTACAAAAATCTCACCGAGCACATCCGAGTCATACATTTGCCTTTTTCATGGCTTGTCACATCCCTGACCCGCTAATAAATGCGGGGCTTTCTTATCCTTTGTCACTTCTAGCCCACGAGTAGGAATTCTTGTTAATCACTGACTGTGTGATCTTGCACTGCCATTGCATTTTATCTTGTTTCTATTACTCCAGGCCTCAGCACTATCCAATTAGTCTTGAGTGATCTGCTGATCCTCCTTTGCTGAGACTGCCTCTCAGCTTCGCCATCAGCAAATTTTACTCACACTTCTATTTTTTGGTGCCAAAGTCATTAGAAAAAGCACTAAAACAGGATTATTCCCAAGACTGAAGCTTAAGGGGGCCACACCAGTCCCTACCATGGCAAAAATCAAGAGGAAAGTGGTGGAAACCAACTATTTTCCCCTTTACTGGGCTGCTTTTGCCAGCAAAGCATCAGTGCACAGTGACATGGTGGCTGCAACATGCCAGGGACAAGAGGGCAAATCACAGCTCCATGAGAACAAAGTTTCCAACAACAAAAAAAAAAGGCTAAAACTCAGCCACAGGCCTGGAGATACTGCAGGGCTGGCATCTCCCAGAACACAATGATCTCTTAAGCTGTGCAGAGTTCAGATTTAGGGCCTTTCTCACATTTTTTCTTTTCCACCTAATTAGCAGCTTCAGCAGAACTGACCTCTCCACCTGTGAGCTGAAATTTGGGACAGCACAGCACACCTGGCTTCCTGCTCTGTCAGGATTTGCCTGTCCCTAGATCCACAGGTCAGTGGCACAGACCATAATATTCAGGCACAAGTTGTTCACTTGAGGGATTCAAGAGCATGAATAAGAAATAAAGAGCATGAGGAAAGTGGATCTCAAAATTAAGGCAGAGGAGAAGGAGCACTGGAATAGAATAACATTCCCTTTTCTCTGTCTTGGGTGAAAATCCAATAAAGCTCCATACTGACCTGCCTAATGCTTTAATCTCACCTTATCTTTTCCTTGTCTGTTTTTAGATAACTTCCGCTCATTCTCCCTTTTGCTGGAAGAGAAGAGAGATGAGAAAATGAATACTGGGGTGCTCCAGGGAGGAGCAGAGGTTTCCCCACACTCCTTTTCCTTTACTCACAACTTCTCTGCACACATGATGCACTTATTGCTGTGCTGCTTCCCAGAGGCATCCCGGACTGGGTCGTTCTCCCTGGTGCAGGAAAGTTTCCCCCTCTTGAACAGATCCCGAAACTCCCGACACTCATCCTGTGCAAATGCCAAAAGCAGGGGTTGACACGGATATGCTGACAGAGAGGCACATCTCCCACAAATCCACAAAGGATTATCCACCCAGCAAATTACATTTCAAATGTTATTCTGCTTCCTTGAGGCGTAACTCGGTGGAAAACCATAACATGCAGCATAAAACAAATAAATCCGTATGTTTAGATGAGCAGATCTTTCAAATCCAGGGTAACCTTGTTGCTATTTCTAATAGATAACACATGCAAGAGCCTGCCCGAAGGACCTAAGCTCTGCTCTAAGTATAAAATCCACAGTTTCAGTGAATTTTAAATGAGAAAGTCAGTTTTCCCATCCCTCGTGACAGAACGCGCTACTAAAATTAAAGAATTTTAAAATCCATGCACAATAAAAAAATGAAGCTGCAGGCATAAAGAAAATATAATCCTTGAATACCACCTATTGCCAGGCACAGGAGAGTAAGAGGTGGGTGTTTTTACCTTCCACTTAACACGACGGTATGTGTTAATTGAACCAAAGCACTCTATTTCACAAAAGGCTTCTGTAGCAAAGCCTGCTTAAGCATTCCAGCCTGGCCTTTACTTTCCTCTGAACAGCTTTCCTATAACTTTCAGGGCAAGTTTGGAGCATAAGAAACACATAGAATATGTGAGGTCTTCAGGTTCATTTATGCAGCACTTACAACCTTATCTGTTATGTGATCTGTAATACATTTTTTCCTCTCATACCATGTAGAGGAGATGGCTTGATAGCTTATCCCAGCTCTGCAGATGGGGAAGTCAAGCCTAGAAAATTACTTGCCAAAAGCCAGACAGAAAATCTATGGCTTAACAAAGAAATTCAGTGTAGGTCTCTTCCTGATGCTGTAAAACTGTCCTTCTGCCTTCTGGACCACACTTTGGCAAGTCAGATATCTAAAAAAAAAAGATCTCCCTTAGGACAGCTATGCCTTACAAAGCCTTTAATTTGTCCAGACACACAAGAGCTAGAAAGCTACCTTGCTTAACCAGATGTAAAAAATAAATAAATCAATCACCACAACCAACACTATCTGATGGAAACCAATTCGTTCCCATCTAGAATAAAAACCCAAGGCTAAAAGGACAGCTCCCTCCACATAAAGACCTGCTATCTAGAAAAACAGCTATGGGTAAAAGAAACCAGCCAGGTGCATCAACAAGATAAACAAGGGACAATTAGAGCCGGCCTGTTCCCACACCCTGCCCTCGTCAGAGCTCACATGCGCCAACCTTGCTATTAAATATTTGCCAGATGCCAATGGTGTGCCTTATAAACAGGCAGGCATCCTCCTCGGCCAGGGCTCTGGGTCAGGCACACACCGGAGGAGTGACTGCCTGGGAGGAGGCGCCAGGAGTTTTGGTTTCTTTTATGCTGGTGGGTGGCCCAAAGGCTGACACTCTTCCCAAGGCTGGGCACGTTTGCCCTGCTCCCACTGCAGGGCCCTTTCCCACGCTGCAGACGAGGAAGTGCCCTGAGCAGCGGGTCAGAGGCAGCAGACCAGATGCCATCGCCTATAAAACTGGCTTCGGCAGCGATGCTTCACCTCAC
Organism: Sylvia atricapilla; assembly: GCF_009819655.1. Lineage (NCBI taxonomy): Eukaryota > Metazoa > Chordata > Aves > Passeriformes > Sylviidae > Sylvia > Sylvia atricapilla. The sequence continues at coordinate 14,969,308 of NC_089153.1, forward strand.
CTTTCCCAAGGAGTTCACATTCCTGTTCGCCTCTCCACCACTCCCTTTGTTTTCTGAGTTTCTTTCCCTGCAAGAAAGGGAGGTGTGAGTGACGGGGCAGCGTGCGGTGCTCGGACACAACGCCAAAATAGGGAGTGATTAAAGGCCAGCCTGGCCAACCCCACCTCCCCATTGCACAAGGCAGCAGCACAGACCAGCAGCAGGGCTCAGCTCCCAGACACACATCCAGGGTGTTTAACATCTCTGCACTGGGGGCACTGTGCCACCCTTTCCCCCTGCCTAATATCCAGCTCTCTCCATGCTAAGAAACACCATCTACGGAAACAAGAAATTAACCTGTGTAAATTTTCACTCTGCATTTATTCCTCACGCTCTGTGGTGAGTCTCCACCATGTGATGAGCTGGGGAGACCTACTGGGTTCACAGGTTTGCTGAAGAACTACAAACTGGTCTGGCTGGCCAGGGACAACACGTTTACAGCATGGAGCCTCCTGAGAGTTGGCAGGGAGAGGACCTGCTGTGGGTGGGCAGGGCTGCCACTGGAGCCAGCAGGCAGCTGATACTCACAGCAGCCTTTGGCACATCATGCACTTGTTGAGGTCTCCTTTGTTATTTGGGCTGCTGAAGGGCTCCCTGGTGGTGGGACAGGAAAACTTCCCGCTGCGCAGAAGTGACCAGAACTTCCTGCATTCCTTCTGAAAAGCACAGAGGAGGGCAATCAGTGGAGGCTCCCAGAAGGATCCTGAGAACTGTTTGTTCACACTGCATCTTTTTTGGGTGTGCTGCAGGCTCTCAGCAGCACCAGTGTGCTCGCACAAACCACGCTCCTCCTGCCCATCCCTGGCCACACACCACACGTGGCACAGGCTGCACCCAGAGCCTTGCTCACGGCTCCCGAGGCAGAAAAGACAACGAGAAAGTTCAAAACCCATTGCAAGAACCATTAATCATAGGGAAGGGAATATATATGTATTTAGGGAACGCATTTAATTTACATACAGCTGCAAATTGCTACCCGCTACAGCAGAGGACTGCACGTTATAAAGTTAGCCAAGAGCAGGGAATACAGCCCTGGAAGTGCCAGAGGGATGCAAGAGAAAAGAACGGGCCAGAGTGCCTGAAGAGTGATTCACGTGCAAGACAAGCACAGAAAAGCACAACCCTCTCAGGAAGCAGAGCAGTAATTTTGTGCAGTGTTGCAGCAGCCCATTGCATCTTCTGCTGGGTAACTGAGCTGCAGACCAGGGAGAAGCAATGAACCGTTTAGTTATTTTTGGCTACTGTGTTTCCCGAAAGGATCTTTACCAAGGAGACAAGCTTGCTTGATTAAAACATGAATGGAACTGACTTCTAAGTCATTGAATCAAATTATTTTCTGAGGCTCAAAGGACTTGCCTTAATTCTTTTAATTATGAAACTCAGGAGTTATCAGAAGCAGGGGTTTCTGCTGGATCAGAAGTTATATTCCAAAATACCATTAAAAATATAATTCATGCCATTTCTAACATCACTTCATGAGATTTCCAGCCCAGAGCTGTTTGGATACATTCTCAGCATCATGCACCAAACACACACTGTCAGCTGGAGCCATTGCCGTATTACCTAAGTGTTGTCTCTAAATATGGAGACATTCACTGTTTTTTCCACCACTGAAAAAGCATTATAATATCTAAGTATAGTGCATCTAAACGGACTTTGCTCAGAGCATGCATTGAGCAGTGTAAGTGGGCAAAACAAAGGGAGAATCAGAATAGAAGAGGTTGGACTCGCCTTAATCGAAGCTTGACTGGCAACATCTGCGACAGAAAAAGGAACAATGAAACCATACAAAAATATTTGAAGGGAAATTTTTAAGCAAAAGCATTTAATTAAAATACTTGATGCACTTTTCCTAATCCACCCAAATGCCTCTTGATAAAAGCTAATCCAATGCATTATTTCACACTGATAGAAATTCTCTAATGCCCAGTCCTTTCTGGAACATTGCACTTTTTGTCATTCAAATGCAAAATCACATCCACTTTTTTGTGTGTGTCTTTGTACCCTCCTTCACTGTGTTACTTTTCTCAGGCTTAAAATCCAAGTTCCAAGGATGGTTCAGTAACATTATTCTATACTCTTGGCTTGCTAGTTGCATCCAACTCACTCAAATATTTTTGGCATTCTTCACCCCCCCATAAAATTGGGATACCAGAGCTAGGCCATTGTTGTTTGTCCAAAATGACAGATTCCTTTTCAAGGCCCATTCCATTTGCAGTACTTCACACAAATTGTCAAATTAATAATGAGTCAGCAGGTGAGTAGCTGATACCCATTTCTTTTTTACTAAGCCACTTAAAGCTGGTATAATATGTTTCATCCTCCTTTGCATCATCAGTGGCATTGTAAGGAACGGTCAAGAAATCTTCCATTAGTGCTTTTTTCAATAGAAACCAGCAGGAAATTGAAAGACCGTTGCTTCAAACCTAACTCCTGCTGAAGTCTATCTATTGTAGCCAAATTACTGCAGCCATGTGAAAATGCCTTCCTTAGCAAGTGTTGACAAGACATTACCATTTTCTTCTGAATTTACCAAAAATTGTATTACATTCTTCGTTCAAAGTTGGGCTTTTCATGGAAGAATTCAGTCTGGTTGGAAATTGGTAGTCTTCCACTTAGACAAATGGGAGTTTGGCTTTTTTGATTTTTTTTTAAACTGTTAATTCTATTTAAAATAGATGCTTTCATCTACCAATAAAACATTCATATTTCCACATGAAAAAGAAAGAGCAGCTAACAAGACATGTTACATCAAACCAATACATGCAGCACAGCAAAAAAAAAATATAATAATGGTGGTTGTCTGCTACACCATCATGCTTTTTAAAAAACAAGGGCTCTCTAATCCTCTCTCTCTTTATGGGCACTCCCAGGCTGCGTCCTCTGCCAGTCCCAGATTCCAGCACAGAGAACATCACAAGTTACTAACCTGAGAAGAAGCAGAAAAATGCCAGAGCAAGGACCACCGAGGCACCTTCTATTTTCATGGTGAGGGTGGTGGCAGCTGTTTGCCTACGTTGACTCTACTAGAGCATTGCTCAATGAAACCCAAAGAAAGGGCTCAGGGCTGATCACATATATATAGATGACCAGGGTCTCCGCCTTCCTTATGACACAACCTCCCCAAGAACCATCATTACCTTCAAAAACCAGTTGGTCCACACTACTCTAAACTCTAATGATCCCATTAACACAATTAATTTCCATAAGGATGAGACGTATTTGAGTCACTCCCTGCGTTTTATCAAGGTAAGAAAATTATAAATAGATCACTTCAGATCCCCCACACAGCCAGAGGGATTCTTGCCATCTTCAGGGTGGTTCTTAAGACAGCCGGACTCCAGCCATCACACCACAAATATCCTTTCAAATCTCAACAAAATTGCTGAAAAGGTTTTATTTTAATAACTTAGCTGCAGAAGAGACAACAGGAAGGCCAGGTCACTCAAACCTCTGGAAGTCAGTCTGCTTTTATTAAAGCACCTCAGTGTGAACCTTAAAGGGTAAACATTCAGGAAACATTAAAAAACATCAAGATTGAGGCTTTGTTGAAATTCTTTGGGTTTGATGCTACAGTTCTCATAGAAGCCGTGTTAATGATAATACTGCCAAATCATCATCCTTTCCCAGTTTCTCCCTGTTGTCTTCAGAAAAAAAAAAAAAGAAAAAAAAAACTGCAATGTTATTAGTGAAAGCCTTTCTGCAGCCCAGGTGGGACCTGGCAGACCATTACAGATGCTGCTCTTTGAGGTGTGTTGTAATTGATGCTAAAGGGTCCAGCAAAGCAGCCCTGCTCTGGTCTTTCCCAAAGAAGAGATAAGATGAAAGTAATCATCCTGTGCAGGGTTTCTCAGGAGTCTCGAGAGAGGAAAATAAAGATGACATCAAAGTTTTGGAATGTGATTTACGTGGGAAGAAGCTATGCGCCTTGTCTCCAGTGAAAAGAGAAGAACTTGGAGAGAAAAGTCATTTGCAAGGTTTGAACGGGGTGGATAAATGAGTCAGTCAAGCAGACCAGAGCAATGAGGGGCTCAAGCACAGGCTGTGGCTGTGCAGAGAGGCAGATCAGCACCACCTGAGGAGGAAAGCATTCTTCTGCATGACATATGTGCCTGGCCAGTAGAGCTCAGTATAAATCCTTGTAATAAATTGCTGCCACACGTTTCTCAGATCAGAACAGTTGCTCGTGTTCACAACTGGAGCCAAAGCCAAGCCAGCACAGCTCTAACTTGGAGTGTGGTCACGCCTAACATTTCTTTTCAGGATGAAATCACATGCAGGTTCACAGTGGAGAGTTTGCAATACAGTAGCAAACTGCCCAAGGCCATGCAGATGGTTCGTGGCAGATCTGAAGAGCTGTGTATTGTCCTGAATCATGAGATAATTTCTGTATGTGTATTTGGGCGTGGAATTGGAGGGGAGGCCAACAGGAAGAGAGGAAAACTAAGCTGACAGAGCATGTGTCAGTAAATCCTTGGGAGAACTGGAAGAGAGAAAAAAAAATAAGTATAAAGTAGTTTAAAAGTGGTTAGAGCTTGGAAATGTATCTGAAGGACAAAAAACAAAATATGCTGTTTGTTACTGAAGTGTCTGCCCATGAGTCAGCCATGAGGTGGGAGGGTTTGGGAAGGGGAAGCGCATTTTTAAAAATGGTTTTGTTCTTAAAATTTTCTTTTCCTCCAAAAGTTCTATTCCTACAGAAAAATGAAACAATTCCCTGATTTTAGACAGCTGGCTGACTGCCCTATTCCTAAAGGAAGCAGAGTGAGTGCCAAATCAGGTTGGACTGGCCAGGTGAGAGCAGCTCCCAGCCTGGCAGTGCAGGGTGACAAGGAAAAGGAGAGGGAGAGACAGGTCCTGACCCCACGCTGGCCTTGTGACCACCCCATTTCTCCCATATTCCCACCACTGCAGCCCCCTGTCCACCAATCACACCCACACCAACAAGTGGAAGAAGCTCAGAACGGCCCAAACGCACCTTGATACCCAAACCAGACCCATGTTCAGTAACAAAACTCAAGAGGGAGAAGAAAAATAAAAAGGATTCCCAGCCTAATCACTACTGCACAACTAAAACCTCCTAAGGAAACCCCAGCAATGGTATGAAATGTGAAGGGATGGAGAGGACCCAGCAAAGCCACGTGGTTTGGAGGATTTGCTTGTGTGCAGTTGAGTTACACAAACCCAGGCACAATGAGGGATGACAGCAGGAGTGCATTAAGCATAAACCTTGCCTGACTCACTTGATTGCCTGTATTGATCGATTTACTCCCTATTGATCCATCTGCACCATGAAGTCTCAATCCTGCACTGGATTCCAGACAGCCCATTAATTCCCATAGGAATTTATATCCCACAGGATTGGATCTGGAAGAGAGATGATCCCGATGCTTTATTAATGTATTTTTAGCACAGCACCTAGCTAATCTTAATTTACAAATATACACCAAACTGCTGGAGAGCAAAATGCCACTGAGGAAAGCAGATGAGGGCAAGAAGAGACATTGCAAAGGTATCTTTTGTTCATGTCTCTGTTAAAGATTTGGAAAAGTAAACAGCACATAATGATGCTGTGCCTGGTAGGACAGCTCTCGACTGGATCTATTTTTCACCACATTCTGCTATGAAAACAGGAATCAGGATAAAAATAATCACGAAGGAGTAACTAGGAAAACGCAGGAGAAAATAGAAGCATAACGTGAAATTTAGGGAACCCCTAGGCAGCTGAGAACCCAAAAGGCTGGGGACAATCTGCTGCAGGCAGCAAGCTGGGCCACACCACAGTGGGCATTCACCTCTCCCCTCCCCAGGGCCCCGAGGAGAATGGGAAGGCAGTCCAATAGGCAGCCAAATGAGTCATACCCTAATTAGTGATAAACATCACACTCCTTTTCCTATGGCCATTCTCCCCTTTTTTTTTTTTTTTATTCCCATATTTCATTCCCTCACAGCCTGTGCCTGCACAGAAATATATCTACGGAGAGAGAAAAATAATTGAGATGCCTTGTCCACTCAGGAAGTTGTATTTCTTCCCATTAGAGACATGGCACTGTTTTGCAGGCAGGATCACCTCCTTCCTAATGGGTTTAGCATCATTTAGGGATATTTTTACCAGAGAAAAGCTTCCTGGCAGCGTAATTGGATGGGATGGTGATGGTGGGAGTGTTGGTTGGTTTGGGGTTTTTTAGGGTGTTTCGGTTTGGGGTTTTTTGGGGTTTTTTAAGGCAGTGGAGGGAGGGTTTGTTTGGGGATTTTTTTTTTTTTTTTGTTGGGTTTGTGGGATTTTTAAGCCATCTGTGCTTTGGTAGCTCTTCACTGTTTGAACACCAGCCTCCAGCCCAAGCAGCTCTGAAGTTGCCCTGAATGCTTGAGGACATGAGCTGTGTTGTCCCGTTCTCACCCCAGAGCAAGGCAGTGTTTTGGGTCAGGCCTCCAAAGCCACCACACAGAGACAAAAAGCCCTGATGAGGATCTGCAGCCCATGTTTCACCCACTCTTTCCCTGGCAGCATTGCCAGTCTCTTTCACAGCACCATTTGCCCTCATAAAACTACAGACATGACTATATTCCCACCACAGATGTACTTTTCTGTCCTGATTGATGCAATTTTTACCTCCCACCATCTCTCTTCTTCTGAGGAGCCCCATCAGCACCACTTCTCAGCACCTAATTTCTATAAAATACTGAAACAGCTTTCTTTTCCAGCTGACCACTATGTCCCTCTCCAATCCAGAGATCCTCAGGGAGAAAAGGGAAGAGACAGAGTTGTTTGGCATATTCAACAAAGGAAGCATAGAGTAAATGGTGTTTTGCTTCACTGCCCAAACTGAATCCAGAGCTTTCAACTTCAGCAGTTTCATGAGTTCATAGAACCACAGAATGGTTTGGGTTGAAAGAGACCTTAAAGATCATCTCATTCCAAACCCCTGCCATGGGCTGAGACACCACCCACCAGACCAGGTTGCTCCAAACCCAGTCCACCCTGGCCTTGGACATCTGCAGGGATCCAGGGGCAGCCACAGCTTCTCTGGACAACCTCTGCCTCAGCACCCTCACAGAGAAGATTTTTTTTCCTAATACCCAACCCAAACCTACCCTATTGTAACTCCAGAGTGAGGCATTCCAAAAAGAGGGACTCCAGAGGCACAGGGTGGTTTCCTGTCCAAGATACTCATTTATGCACCCATCCTGGGCTAGATTCTGCTGCAAGAGGAGCTACAAGTCTCACCCATCTCGGCAGAGCTTAGGAGGTTCCTCATCCACACATCCCATGTAAGAACAAGGTTTATGAGGCTGGACAAAGCTTTGCCTGCCCTTCCAAGACCAAACTCCAGGCGCTGAGCAGCCAAGAAGCCAGTGAACCCCAAGCTGATGGAGGTGACTTTGAGTTTCTGGGCTGCAATAGCCACATGGTCCCAGAGATCCCATTTGTATCCTCAGTGGCTGCTGCCCAGATCTCCAGGGAAACAAGTCTTGGTCCTCCTTCAATCCCCACTGCCACTGCAGGTACCCAAGGCCACCACAGTCCCTTCCCTTCAGCCAGGAACATTTTCTGAGCCAAAGCAGAGCTCCAGCAGTCTGACACAGTAAGGTCAGACTTATTTCAGACAGTAAAATCCTTTACCCAGAGGCTGCTGAGCTCCCAGCGTGGTGTTGGGTGTGCAGCCCAGCTGCTGGGTGCATCCCTGAAGATGCTGCAGTTAACTCCCTTTGTCCTGGAGCACAACTCCTACTCTGGCAGCTCACCAAGGAGGAGGAATTGTTTGAGGCCAGGACAGGAATGATGGGAATTTCCCAATTTCATCCACTTCTGAGAGTCAAGCGCACCGTGAATACTATCCAGCCATGAAGCCTCAGTAAAATGCATTTCAGAAACACATCTAGAGCACAGCAAGTCTTTACTGAAGAATAAAAAAAACACTCAAAAAGAGGAAAAAGAAATAATCTGTGTCAAGTGAACTTATTCTACCGAAAGGAGACAAAGTGGATAAACCTGATTTGGAGTAATTGCTTTGCAAATCTCTGTGCACTGAGAGCGTTTAACAATTTTCCCTAAATGCAGCATCTGCTGCAACCTCCTCTGGACACTGGTCTCATGAGTCACACCCTTCCCTGTCACCAGATTTCCTTTCCCACCCAAACTCACCTTTTTAACTCTGATCTAAAAGTCACAAAAAGCATCTTGGGTTATTCAGTGACCACATGCCCCTTGGACAACCTCCAGCACAGAAAGCTCCTGGGTATCCTGGTCACATCTGCAATGCCATGGCAGCAACTTCCAGCCCCCTGTGCTGGAAACCAGAGCATGAGCCTCATCTTTACAACCCTTCCCAGGCCATGAGCCACCATGACATGTGGCTGACTGGCCTGGACAGGCCTCTGCCACTGCTGGTTTGGCTTGACAGTGCCAGGGAGGAGGGGGAAATGAATCAGGAAGTGAGCAACAGTGAGAGGTGTAGATCCAAAAGGCAGGGATGAGGCCAACTTCGGAAGATCACAATAATAGCATGTAACACATGCCATCTTCAAAGGACTAATGAATCCCTACAGGGTTCCCCTATTATTATTTGCATTTCACAGATGGATACATTAAGATGCAGAATGCTGCATTATCCTCTGGGTCACACCTAATTCGGTCTATTCATCGCTGGTCTTATATTGGAGCTCATCCCTGCAGTGTGAGAGATCCTCCCACGAGGCAAAACAACTCAGCTATCTCCCAGGCAGGCTTGGTTCACTGCTGTGTCTGGGGTCTGATTTGCACAGCACACCAGGCTGACTGGTCCTATTGATCTCTCCTGACCTTGAAAACTGATTAACTTATCAATTCTCCTTCCCTCCAATCAGGCTGAGGAGTACAAGCAGCTCTGGCTTAAAGCTGGATTTAATTTTTTTTTTTTTGTTAATGTACTTTTCTTCTAGATGTGAAATATAAGACAGAAGAAACCAGAGGAGAGATGCATCTGAGTGTTCAGCACACAATCCAGTCTCAGTCCACCCCTCAGTCTGGCTGTGGAAAGGACCCACCTTCCAGCCAGGAGCTTCCCTGCAGCTCAACAGCTTTTGTTCACAGAAGAATAAAGCTGCCCTGGGAAACAGCACTGGCTGGGAGGGCGAAGCTGCAACTGATGCCATGTGGGGCTGGGGATGCTGGAACTGCTCTCTGCATTCCGAGGGAGATCCAGCATTGAGGCAGCAGGCTCTCCCTGCCGACTCTGAGGAAGCAGCTGCCATTCCTGCTGTCAACACTCTCCTGGGCGGTTTTTGCTCATTGAAAATCGAGAGGCTGGAGATGGCAGGAGCTGGGGTTTGATCTACAAGGCCTCAGCAAGCAACAGCTGCACACTGAAAGGACTTCCCATGGCCAAGCACCACGACATCCCCTGGAGCTGCCGAGCACTTGGAGCATCCGAAGGCCACCAAGATGTGTGCTGTGATAGTCCTGCCCAGAGCCAGCTGATTTCACCTCCCTTACAGTATTTGCAGCTTAGATAAGGGTAATCAAAATCTCATCATTCAGGGTGGAAACTGATCGCCTGCAGGGGTTAGAAAGGAGTTTTGCTCCGTGTGTAGCGTTGCACAACTGCTAGGATCCGCTGTGGGTATCCTGCAGCCTCTGCTGAGCACCAGGCGGGACCACAGCACACAGCACACCGGCTGGAGAGCCAGAGCCATCGTGTAGAACAGCACAGCCCTATTGTTTGGGAACAAAGTAGAAATTCTTCTGACTCTGGATTCAGCTCACACATGGAAATGAAAGACAATGACTGTCACTAGGCTACTGAAACAGCAGAATTTCAACAGAGGAAGGAAAAAAAAAACCCAAATCTGTCCTGAGATCATTTTCCTGTGGGCAGTGAGGGGAGTGCCTGGAGAGCACTGAGGATTCCATCTGTGTGACTCTGCCCCATCCTGGGCAGCCACTGGACCCTCTAAGTGCTGCTCCAGTGAGTGGTACCAACAACCTGCTCCCATCAGCGAGGGTTGAGCCTTCCATGCCCCCCAACAACCCCGATGCCCACCCACCTCTACCTGAGCAGCAAGCCACCAGAACACAGTGTTTTCCCCTCTGCAAAATTATTATTTATGTTTTATCCGCGGCAAAGGCTCCACAGTGCCGGAATTGGCCGAGGGGTGTGGTGGCCCTAAGTGCCAGTACCCATGGCTGCAGTGACAGCAGGAGGCCAAAAACATGCCCCGTGTGGGTGGTGGTTGCTCTCAGATTAAAGTATCACCACGCCTCGCTCTCCTAATTGCGCTGTGAAACTCTGATCTCTGCCCCATCCCACAGCTCGGGTGCCTTGAGCCACCCAAGGCATCCCCCAAAGCTCCAGCTACTCCTCCAGCAGAGCCCACAGCAAGATGAGGTCCCAAATTTCCTTGCCCTGTAGAAGGTAACTGAGAATAAAGCATTTCAGAACCTGTATGTAATAGAAAAACCACAGTGTCATTACTTGAGGCATCTGCTGCCATGGATTGTGACTGGAACCACCAGCCAAAAAGGAGAGTTTCCAGAGAAGAATTTTCTCACAGAAAAAAAAAAAAAAAAAAAAAAAAAAAGAGAGAGAGAGAGAGAGAGAGAAGAGACAGCAACTGAAAGTTGAATATGTTTGCATGAGAAGGATGGATTTTCCATACATTAGATTTTCCAGTACCTAAAGCAGAGCTATAAGAAAACCAGAGAGAGGCTTTTTACAAGGGCATGCAGTGACAGGACAAAGGAGGAATGGCTTTACACTGGAACAGGGTAGGTTTGGGTTAGATATTAGCAAGAAACTACAAGCGTGGCAAGACACTGGCACAGGGTGCCCAGAGAAGCTGTGGCTGCCTCATTCCTGGAAGTGTCCAAGGCCAGGTTGGACAGCGCTTGGAGCCACCTGGGAGAGTGGAAGATGTCCCTGACCATGGCAGAGGGGTAGAACTGGATTATATTTAAGGTCCTTTCCAATCCAAGCCATGACGGATGGTTTCTATGATGATCTGGGTCTCCTTCCATATACCCCAAATTTAGGGGAGAGCATACAACTAATAAATATTTGCATTTGGTCCAAACACCCTATTTTTAATTTGGAAGCTGGAGAATCTGTTCAAGGCACCCAAAACCATCACTTTTCAGTCACTGTACAACCTTCCTCCAGTGTGCTGATGATGCAGCAGTATGTAGGAAAGGAGACAGTTGTTCCTTTACACAAGATGTAAAAAGCTTTAAACACATTTTTTGTGGATGGGAGGCTTTTTTGCCAAACAGCATCAGTGCATTCAGTAGCATCACTCTGGCTGCTGAAGGAACATTTCAGCCTTATCAAAGATAATGGCACAGCCCTTGATGCTGCAGAGAGAAATCACCAGAAATGCATCAGTATTTTGGGGAGTAGCTCGAGGTCTACTGCTCTTAAAGCATCCCCATTCAGTCCTCCCTCACACATCAAAACATCATGCAAACATGAACTTGGAATCTGCTCCCCTGTGCTGTGGTCAAACACTGCAGAGGACGTGTCTGCAGTCACCAAATTCCTGTAGGTTTGTCCCCGAATTTCAGCTGGTGCACTCGCTGCTGAAAGAATAATCCCTGTGCTCATGAGGGAGTGTTTGCCAGGCCCTTTTCTGGCAGCAGCACAAGGACACCATGGCAGATTCCACCCAGGACAGCTTCCCCTGCACGCAAACATGACACTGGTGACACAGAGCTCTTATCCCTGCAGCAGGAATGTGCTCACCCTGGGAAGTCCCGAGGTTTACATGGTTACATTTTACTACCTGTGGCTTTTTGCTTGCATTTAAAAACAATTCCCCACAGCACAGTAGTCCCCATATGCAACCCAACAAACATCCCGTTTCCCACTGCAGCCAAATCACCAGGATAATGGTGGAGATCGGCTAACAAATGACTGATGACCAGTGGGAATCAACACGTCCCCCAGCACTGACTGATTCAGAAATTGGCTACCAGGAGTGGCACATGGCAGGCAACAGCATCCCAGGTCTGAAACGAGGACAGGAAAGACCTAAATCAGAGCTATTTAAATATTTTTTAATTAACATCTAGATCATGGTCCAGCCCTTTTCATCACCAAGTTAGTGCCTGGCAGAAGGGGCAAACCAATAAAATTTCAAATAACATCAGCTCCTTTTGATGTTCACTTTGTTCCAAAGCATCTAATGCTTTGGCTGAACATATTCCAGGTGTTTGTCCATTATGCTACAAGAACCACTGAATAGTCTTTCCTGGTGGACCATTGCAATCTGCCAGTCTGTGGTCCCTTCCAGGGATGGGATTGCATTTACCCTTTGCTTCCCAACTGAAAATAAAGCCATAATCCAACACTCCAGCTGCAGGAACAGAGCCTTCTGAATAAGATAGAGGAAATTTGCATAAAGCCTGTATTTGTAGCTTTTTAGGGAGCTGAGGATGCCACACACCAGCTGTTGCACATGAGCACATCTGTACAAATGGGAGCACACTCCACATACACTGTGAACAAAGAGAAAAAAGAAAAAGAGACCTCCCCTTTGCAGCACTGAGCTAGTGACAGACAGCCCTGGGGCTGGGGAGCACAGACCAAGCTGCTGCCTCAGGAATTCCCCAACTCACTCTTCATTTTCTTCAGTCTTGCCTTGTAGTGAGGTACGTCTCCTATATTTGCAGAGCCCTTTTCTTTTCTAAATCTGTTGCACGTTCACTTAATCCCTGCTGCTGCCTGTCCTACCATCCAGCTGCCTTCACTGCAGAGGGGTTCATCCTTGGCAGAATTTCTGCCTGTCCAGGTCTGTCCTCCTATCACTGGCTGAGGATTCGACACAGCAAACAACACTCAGGGCCCAAATGCTGTATTTGTCCTGTACCCACTGTGAACACGTTTAGTCCACGTGCTGTTGGCTGGAGTGGGGACTTCAGGGGACACACTGTGCCTTGCCAAGCACAGCTGGAGGTGCCACAGAGCCTGGTCCCAAAGGTGTAGGACAGAAACTCCTGTGATTCACCTGGGATTAGCACCAGGCTGCCTCCACAGAGCACACAAGTGGAAAGGACCTCCTGGGTCATCAAGTTCATCTGCTTGTCATCACCAGTAACCACATCACTGGATCAATTAGGAGCTGTTTGATTGGCCTATCACAGCTAATGGGCTCCTCCGTCTGGCAGAGGAATAACAGGATCCAAAGGTGATGCCAGGCTGGAAACAAGGGGTGACCATTTAACGGTGCCTGGCTCTGCCCAGGGCACCCCGTGTCACCCTCAGATCTTCAGTCTGTCTTCAGTCTAGCTTGGATGCTGTGCCAAGACCATTTTATCCAGTGGTTTTCCGCTCCAAAAGTCAGTCTGGGGATCTCTGGACAGCAATTCCATGATTTGTAAGTAGCCACAAAGAAAAGCAATTTCCATCAGCTGTGTAATAATATAATTACTGAAGTTTGGTTGGGTTTGGTTATCTTTTAAAGAACTGCACTTTCCCTGGGCAGCACCAAAGAAATGAACAAGCTGAAAGAGAAGGTTCAAAAAGGAATAATAAAAACAACCACTGCTTTGAGCAAGACAAGAACTAATTCTAAGAATCCTCTGGCTGCAGCTTTAAAACCCACACTAAGTGCAGTGCCCATCACCAGGTTTACAAAAGCAAGGAGTTAAATGGAATTTATTATTTGTTTTCAAAGTATGGCATCAAATAATGAATCAAAAAAATACCATATGCATGTACCCTTTTCCCACATGCTTTTGAAGATGCCCTCTTGCAGATTAGACTGACATCTAAGATAATTAGCATATCTTCAGGCTGGAGATTTAATGAATAACAAACAAATAATAAGTCTCTCATACTTACAAAAAAGCCTGGGCAACCTCTGTTCCACTATTTTCGCCTAAGCAAACATGTATACACTGCACCATGATTATAGTGGTGCTAAGATTCACTTTCTGATCATTATCAGTTCCAGGAAAAAAAAAATTACCAGAAAAACCCAAAGACTAGAAGGGAGCTAAATTTTTTTTCAGGCAAAATAAGATGTTTTGCTTCATTCTTGAGCTTTACTACATTCCACATTTCACATAAACCCAAAATACCTCACTTAAATGATGCAAATCACTGCAACAGCGACTGCAAATCACTGCAACATCCCAGACACACACAAAAATAAACACCTTCATTCTATGGGGCTGTTTCAGCCTTGTGTGGGATGCTTAGACTACATGATTTAGTGGAAATACACAGAAATGACAGCACATTCTACACAAGGGATCATGAATTTGTGTCAAGAATATAATGGAGAGGATTTTGAATCCCTAAGTAACAGGACATGAATTCACCTTTCACTAAGCAAAGGGACAAACTTTGAAGTCCTGCTCAGGGATGGGAGACAACACTGCAGCTTCTTGTTGGAGGTTTGTGGGAGGACCCCTCAAAATGCAACACCCTTGAAAAGAGAAATCGTATAAAAAGAAAGAAGTCTAAGTATTTACACGTGATTATGTCACTGTCCAAGGGAATAATTTACTCAGTCTTTCCCCATTTAATGGGCATCCAAAGGCCTTTCCCAAACATCCTACTCAGTGCAACGGGAACAGACAGCTGAGGCCCAAAACATCAGCTGTGTGCTGAATGCTGATGAGGTGATCTCTCACCTCTCACTTCTCGGAGCTGGGGAACAGCTCCTGGTGAGGTCTGTGGGGTCACCACCACTGCAGGATGGAGAGAACGATCTTGAAGGCAACATTCAGCTCAAGGCCAGGACCAACTCAATGAACTGCTCAGAAATGCTTCCCCAAGTGCCCTGTAATGAAATCCAGGTTCACCCCAAGGTGCAGAGTGTAGTACCCTGAGGACAGGCTTGAATAGGTAGGAGCCTACAGTAGAGATACAAATATTAAATCCAAATGAAAACAGACCAAGGCTACTAGCACATAAAGAAGGTCTTTTAAACTAAATATTGTGGGAAAGCCAGCAGTTTGACAAGACATGTGGCTTGGGAAAATGCAGCCTCCAGTGGAGAAGTCATGAAAATTTAGTATCCTTGAAGAAAAGGATAGGAGAGAAGCCAAAAACAGTCAGGGGGGAAACAGCAGGCTGCAGGCCCAGCTGACAGCCCTGTCAGGGCTGCAGAGAGGGAACAGGACACCGTGTGTGCATTTTGTGCTGCAGAGAGGGGACAGGACAGGACACCGTGTGTGCATTTTGTGCATTTCTATCCAGGCAAGTGTAAAGGGCCAGGTGAGTGAACTGCAGTGCCCTGGTTTCAGATGGGGCTATTAACATAACCAACACCTTGGAAACCTGGTGAGGGGGGGGGAAGATAAGCAGCAGAACATGGTAATGAGTGGGTACAAATCAAACAGGAATGAGAGTAGGCTGTGCAGGGGGAGGAGCTGAGCATCAAAGGAGCTGGGCATTAAAGAAAGCTTATCAAAGAGCTCGACCAAGATAACTGTATCAACAAATAGTTGATGCTGTTAGGATTGCAGCCCCATGCCCTGACATTATAGTGTTAGAGTTATTCCATCCTCCACCCACCCTGAACAGGCCAACAACAGCAAAACCTTAAGGGAGACGAGTGAGGCTGTGATGGGTATGAGCAGAGACAAACACAAACAGGAGATGTCTCTCCCTGTACAGATGGGATCACTGACAGGAGGGAACATGTTTACATTTAAAATGGAAAGTTACTGCTCCCTCCAGCAGTAATTTATGACCTCTGACACAAGAGCCTCTTCAGCACATCCTGAGCAGCACCCAGGAACCAGCGGATTTGATTTCAAGTGTATGGCCAAGGGCTCTCTGCACCTTAAAACTGACAAATCTTGAGGGCAGCCTTGAAATCCTGCTACTGTAAGCTAAGCTTGAAGAGAGTACTGCCTAAACACACAGGCACTTATTCAAAGAAAATCAAAAAGAAAAAAGCTCTTAAGGAAAAACACACCCAGGAGGTGGGAAGACCATTTGAAGAAGTCATTAGAGTAAACGCGTCTTGCTTAAGGGAAAAAAAAACAACCATCTGAATAAAAGCTAGTGCTCCTAAAGTGAGACAATTAACAGTAAAATGAGACTAAGGAGAAGCACTGTCCAAATAGCAAAAATGTAAAATCCAAGACTAAAATCTAAAGTCTGCAACTGTGCCAAAATTCTCCAAAGACTGAGAAGAATTTTCCAAGCCACAGCACTAATAACAGAACACATTGAGGAGTCCTTGATCACAGGGCTAAGGGAGCCTCCAAGGAAGATAACAGCGGAGTAGAAAAGCTAAATTAACTCATTCATAATAAGCTGATAAATCCTGATAACACAGAACCACAGTCAGGGATTAAATCCCCCCCTCAGCAGCACTGGAGGTGCTCAAATGTGCAATCACCCAGCTCAGGCTTCATAGTTCATTTTGGGGGAAAGGGAGGAGAGCTCACAGAAACAGAGTTAACAGAGCACACAGAGAGAAGTGACAGACTGGGGAAGACTCATCGCAGGGAGACAAGTCCTGCCTCATCAGTCCACCTGAGTCCCCCAAAGCGTGGGTAAGAGCTGCACTGCTTGACACGATGATCTTCTCTTTCTAATGAGCCAGTTACAAGAATACAAGGTGCCATCAAGTAAAGGAAGAGTTTCTTTGAGTTAAAAATGGTTAAAAATGGAAGCAGTAATAAGAGGTCAGCTCTCCTGGTGGAGGTGAGACCTGACAGGCATCTCTGCAGCTCAGCTTTTTGTAAATGACTATGAAAAGGCAATTAGCAAAGCGACAAATTGAACGATTCAAGAGAGTTCAAAGCTTCAAGTCAACTGAGAGAAAACTACAAGTCACTCAAGACACAGTGGCTGGACAAGAACGTGGCAGACATGGATTTCAGTGCTGAAAAATGGAGAGAGGGGAGTAAAGCTTGCTGTGCTCTACCTGCACATTACAGCTCCACAGTAACCATCACTGTCAGGGCTGTATTAAGGAGTTCTCTGAGTAAGGTCACAAATAAATGTCACATCATTACTGAGGAGCAATCAGGAAGGTTTAGCACCTGATAGGAACTGTTAGGAAACATGGAGAGGATAAAACAAATTATTTCTGTCATGCTGCCTTATGATTGCTGAGTCTGTCCAGTTGTGGCACTGTGGCCTTCCTCATCATCATCATCATCAATAGGGATTTAGGGAGGTGCTCACAGGGCACAAGGAACACTTCTCCTGGCCACAGGGAGCAGCAGAAATGGGAAGGGCTTTTGTCTAAACTCACAACAACTCCCACAGTGGAAAACAGGCTATAGAGGGAATATGCTCATGACAGTCCACAAAATCAGGAGGAACCCACAGAAAATAAAGAGGAGCTGCTCTTCAGGATTACTCACAGCACTAGAATTAATGGATACTAAATAAATTATCATATAGTAGGTTTAAACAAACAAAGGGAAGGTTGTTTTTTTTTTTTTCACCCTTCCCATAAGTAATTGCATTGTGGAACTCATCACCCCAGGATGTTGTGGATGCCAAACACATCAAGAGAGTCAAAAGCCAATTAAACAAATTCATGGACAGGTCCATCAGTGGCTATTAAACATGATGATGGAGATGCAGCCTCTGGCTGACAGGTCCCTGAGCCCCATGAAACTTTATCACAGGAGGATTTACTTTGTGCTTGCCCTGTTTGTTCCCCTCAACATCCACAGCCAACCATGGACCCAGGTACTGGGTTGTTCCAAGTTATTCCAAGCTGGGGCCAGCTCTCAGAGTTGAGCATTTTCAGGTCTCAGCACATGCCAGCTCTGGTCTAGAGTTCTAGACTTTCTCTTTGTCCCTGTCCTGAAGTGACATTAATCTTTTGAACACAGGGTGGATCGCCAGCATCTTAGGCTAAAATTTTGGGCTTTAAACCTCAGGAGATTCCAAGGACATGAAATCCAAAATCACACCCAGATGTCAGCCCTTTGTTTGAATGTCATGATTTATACTGTGAGTGACACTTCCTCTTCTGTCTCCCTAACAATGACAAAACAAAGAGCTATAAACAAAACCTGACTCCAGATGTTCTTTTGCCCTCATTAGCGACCAGCTTGGCTAATACTGTTTCATCAGCCCTTTGTTTCAGGGTGGCAAGCCAACATCAGCAACTCCAGGACACTTTGATGGGCTCCCCCCCCCACCTCGGGATGCGACAAATTCCCAGGACACTCCTGCCCGACACTCACTACAATAACAAGCACAGAGCTGAATTACTGTCCTCGACAATGTTTGGTACGTGGAAAAACTTGTGGCTTGCTAATTACCACGGTTGCTCCATAAAAATCCCCCTCCGGCAGCCGCGTGCAATGCTGGTGAGCCGCAGCCCTGCCCCTGGGCAGCAGCCCAGCTGGAGACAGCCTTCCCTCTTTGAAGAGCCTCCCCAGCAGCCGAGGTGTCCCACCCACTCGCCAAATCTATTCCTAGACATATCAGCCCTATTTGTGTTCCACACCGGTGCAAAGGGTGAGAATCAGTCAGGCCGGACACATAAGTAGGCTGCAAAACAAAGACTCTTCTAGTCTTCTTCTTCCTTTGAAGACTACTATCTTTTTTTTTTTTTTTTTTTTTTTTTTTTTTTTTTTTTTTTTTTTTTTTTTTTTTTTTTTTTTTTTTTTTTTTTTTGATAAGAGGTGCAGCAGATTTATTTCTCTGGTTCGAGCACTCCTAAGCCTCTTTACTGAGCCTGGCAGCGAGAACCTCAAAGCAGATGCCAAACTCTGCAATCTTTTTATGTGTGGTAGAAATAATCCCTTTGCCTGGTGCCTGGGAGAGCTGAACCCTGACATGCACAGGAGCTGCTGATGGACCAGAACTTCGGAGCCAAAGCAGAGCCAACAATGGTCTCTTTTCCCCACAAAGCCCCTTCTCTTTGTAGCCAACCAACAACCACACACTTAGCTTTTTTTTTCCTGAGCTCCAGCCTCACCCTTACCCCAAGGTTGGGAAGAAATACTCAGATCTGACCCCAAAGCCCATCACATCCCCATGTGCCAGTTCTTCTAACAAAGGACCCTTTAGTCCTCCTCCCCCTGCAGTTTCACTTCTACCTTTAGATGCTTTGGGAGTTGAAGAAGCTCAAAGAAGCTCATGTAACAGAGAGCCCAGCTCCCAAAGCCACCCCTGCTCCCAGATTAACACAGGCCAAGCAAACAAGGTCCTTTGGCTGGCTGCCTTGGGCTGAGGAACTACATGAGTCACCAATCCCAGGGCCAAATCCCCAGTACCAGGGTAACTGCAGACATTTTGAACCAGATTAAGCTGCAAGGGCAGAGGGAAGCTAATCATAAAAGGAATAAATCAAGGGGAAACACTTGGCACTTCACTTTTGGCAGGGAGGGGCTGATCAACTTTTACTCTGGAGGAACAGAGAGTGAGGGAAGATTCACTTTCACTTGGCTCCCAGGATGTCCAAGGACTTTCACATCCCTGCACAGAGAACAGCTGCTGTATGTCTTTGCATCTCACAATGATAGATTCCTCATTTAAAAATAAATCAGAGCAGCCTAGGAGAGATGCCAGCACATTTCCCCCAGTTTTCCCACATCCTACATTTTAAAGGCAGCTGATGAGCTCCATCCTTGCTGATCCCTCATCCTTCCTTTAATAACTCCCCATGTTCCCATTAAAACCAGTGCATTGCCCTCCTCACCTTTTAAATTTCCCCAGAGCTGTAGTTCCCTACTTGGCTGCTCTTGCTCAGTTTCGTATCATCTGGTGTTACTGCTTCAACAGCACCAACCCTCTCTGAAGTTCTTCTCTTTTTGTAACTTTTCTCCACAGGCAGCACTGCTGAACCCTTTGTGTGAAAAAAATAACCCAAAACCCCCCCACACCTCTACTGGGCTAATCCATTTCCAAAATTACTACCTCATCAATCACTTGTGAGAATGTTTTAGGAGTTAAAATCAATAGTTCAGGCACAGCTGGAACCAACATACTCTCCACAAATAAATCTTGACTTTCAGGTTGATGTTTTTCCCCAAAACTTACAAAAGGGACCCCAGTTTGCAAACAAGGTGCCCAAGCATATCCCATTGAGCAACACAGAGGCTATCAAACCTGGGATCTCATTACACCCTCCGCCTCCCACTCCAGGTTGTGTTCCCTTGTTACATCTTGTTTCAAATTAGGCTGAGAGCTCCTCACGCCAGCGGCTGTGGCTCCCTGTGGCACCACTGCACCAGACAGGATTAATAAGCTAAGACTAAAGACAGCTCTCAAAAGCACAAAAAACTCACAAGAAACAAAGGGATGTGGGAAAGTCTTGCCCCTGCCCTGGATAAAGAACTCTCAAGATGCTTGAATAACTTCAGGACATCCGTGAACTTGGCTTCTCTATCATGAGTTTCGTTTTTCACTTTTAACCCCAGCACTCCTCAAATTAAGTGAGCTTAAATGAAAAGATGCTTTGCATGGTCTAAGATATATATATATATATAATGTTTCATCAGCGTAGCTCAAAGATTTAAGTAGTCCATTCAAACTGGGTCATTTGTGTTGTAGACAACTCAGCAAGCAGGGGATAAGGATTTTAGTGGCAGGAAAACAAGCAGCTTGTCCTTTGTCAGGAGGCTGCTCTGTCCTAGCCCAGGATCTCACATCCCCCCAAAGCATGGTTTTATCTCTGTCTTCCTTCTGGTTTAGGACTTACCTCAAGAATTAAGCTATCCTTGCCACAATAAGGTCTGGCTGGGGAGGTGCTGCCTGCTCAGCTTCCCACCAAACTGCACCCACCAGAGCCCCTGGTGCTGCTCTTCCATCAGGGAACACAAAGATGTGGCATTTGGGTACCAGGCCATCAATTCCCAGGGGCTTTACATCAACTGAATGTGGCCTGAAGAGGCTGACCTGGAGTAGTGTCTGTTTTTTATCAGCTGGGATACGGGAAAAGTATCCTGTATACAGGAAAAGGAGAGATTTGCCAGTGGCCACCAAACGAGCCAGTGGTTATGGTAAGGTGCTCTTTTCTCTACCTGGAGCTGCAGCTGGGATCCAGTTCACTGTCCCCACCATCTTTTCACACTCATCTGCTGAGCTCTATGACGAGAGCTCAAGGTTTGGGAGAGCTCAATTTGCTGCCATTTTGCCCAGCTGCAGCTGCGTTTCATCCCTCTTCATTCATCATGGTTTCTGTAACAGCAAGCTTTCAGTATGAGAGGAATTCCCAGGCCAAAAAGTGTAATTCTCATAGTTCAGCTTCACAACAGCAGATCAGGGGTCACTGCTTCCCTGGAGGCCTTAAATCCTTCCTCCTCCTGCCCACCCTCCCTGAGAGCATCATCTCAGAGGGTTCACTTCTCCCAGGATTAGCACATCACTGGATTTTGCTTCCACAGGAACTTCCAATACCAAAAATAACGCCCAAGTAGTGAGTGGTTCTGGTGATTTTCTCTAAGTATAGTGGGCCTGCCTTAATGGCAGCATCTCCTTGGCCAGCACTGCTGTCCCTGGCACCAAGGACCTGCAGAGAAGGTGGGTCTGGGGGCTACACAGGGAACCCAGTGCCCACACAAATGAGCACACTTACAGAAGAGAACAGCACTAGAAAGGAGAGCTGTCATTCCATGGGAAATCCTCATTTTCAAACAAGACTAGTTTTGCCTTTAATCATCCTTCATCCAACCAATGCTCAGGACAAGAGGAGTTGCAGGCAAAATTCAACCTCCCTGTCTTACTCTTTGCTTGCAGCAGTTGTTACAAAAACACACAAATGAGACCATCAAATTTGCATGCCATTTAACTTAGCATGACAATTTCTCTGCTGGAAGGAAAACTTCCTCAGGCTGGGTGGTGTAGGGCTGTCCAGGAACAAAACCCTTTTCTACAGAAAAGGAGGAAGAAGTTAGTTATCTCCTGCCTTGTCCCAGAGCTTTGGAGTGAAGGCACTTATGGCAACAGCAAACAAGTGCTCAGCAGCACTTCAGTGATGTGGTTTAAGCAGGAAAAAAAAAAAATCCCTTTCTTGAGCATGGAGCTCAGCAGGCCCCAGGCAGCAATGGGAACATGATGAATAATAAACCCAGCTGAAGCAAGATTCATGAGTCAACCCAGATGAAGAGTTCCTCTTGGTTCCTCCCTCCCCCCTGCCTTCGGCTGTTCCTTGGAAAACCCATATGCATTATGAGGGTGTCCACAAAACAAACATTTGGCTGCTTTCTTCAAGAAACCTTGGAGAGCCCAAAACTGGCTGTGTGGGCTGAGTAGTCAGCGGGGTGCAGTAACCAAAGCAAAGAGAAACCTCCTCAGGGGCTGTTAGAGCGTTTGGGATGGGGGAAATGGAGCAGAAATCTTTGTAGAAAAGCTATTTACATCTGTTTGACCCTTGTAAAACAGGTCCCCAGGCTCCTCCCCACTTGAAGGCATTTGGATGATGAGGCTGCAGCAGCAGTTTGATCCTTCCCAGGGGAAAGGAATGGGGCAGAGCCACCATGGGCAACCAATAAGCACACACATGCCACAGGCAGAGTGGTCCCACCTGCCCTGCCAGGCTGGAAGGGACAGCAGGAGACTCCCTGGAAGGACCAGGCACTGCCTCTTGGCTCACAGTCCCAGGAGGAGCCAAAGAAAGTGAAAGATACCTGCAGACTCCACCTTGCCCCACGCAGCCAGCTCCTCCCTAGGAGGTTGTTCATCCCCTCCCACTCAAATCCTTTCATCTGCTTGCCAAAGCCCAGGCTGCTCACAGGTTGTGTGGGGCTGCAGCTCAGCTCTGGGTGCCACTGGGGCTCTGGGTCTGCTCTTCCCTCGCTTTATTCCAAATGCGCTTTAGAGATTTACAATTTCACTCATCCCAGCAGCACGTGCTGGCCTCAAACCTTGGGAAAGCCAATCCCATGAGGTACAGAGCAAGGGGATCCCTCATACCAAGAATCTTTGCTGAAGCTAATGTAGATGCACACAAATGACCAACCCATACCAGGTACAGCTCCTGCTGCTGGTCTGGAGCCAGACTCACCCACAGCTCACTGCTCACTCTGCCTCCACATTTGCTGCCACCACAACCTTCCTCACCCCAAGGCCAGCACCACCTCCACTTCTCCCTGAATCATGAGTGGCACCAAGCCAGGACGAGTGTGGAGGTGGTCTGCTTACTAGAGACCATGAACAGCAGAAAAATGGGATGGCAGAGGCCTGACTTGTACAGTTCTACTCCCAGCAGCCTCCCAGCAGCTTTGTGCCATGGGAGGTGGACCAAAGGGTCCATAAGAGGTGGCAGGTAAATGCTGACCCGCCTGCACAGTATTTGTCCTTCCAGAAAGAAAGTTTCAAGTCTGGTCTCATTCAGGACAGCACCACGTGTCACAGCCAGCTCTGCTGCTGGCTCCTGTCACTGCTTATACTGCAGGATAAAGCCTTGCTCTGTCCACCACTCCAGGGAAAAATAAAGTGGGTTTTGACTCCCACTGTGGATGCTCTGCAGTACATGGACAATGCAGAGGGCTTGTGTTGCAGGCTGACACACAAACCCCAGGAGCACTCTGCCCCAAACCCAGAGCATTGGCCACCCCATGGAAGCTCCCTCTTCCCTGGGCCATCCCATTGCACCTGGGAATCCTCACCAGGCTCATCCCCCTTCAGGCACCACGAGCAGCCGAGTGAGCATGGCCTCCTCCAGCCTGTTGAGCAACCAGCAGTGGGTGGACACACACCCAGGCTAAACACAGCCCCAGCACAGCCACCCCCACCCGCCGTGGCTGACACCCAGGTCACCAAACACATTCTTGCTTTGGGCGCGCTGGTTCCCATGCTCCTCCCCGGGAGAAGCCCGTCTTGCCCAACCCCACTCCGCTCTGGTTTCCCCAGTGCTGAACCCGGAACCAGATTTCACTCATCACAAAACGTGCCAGCCCTTCTTGCCACACAGCCCTGTCCCAGGGCCTGGCAGGATGTGTGGCTGGTCCATACCCCACCATTCCATGGCCCTGTGAGCAGGGCTGAAGGCTGGCCCAGGGCTCATGGGGAGGGAAAGGACTCTGTTGCAATTTTCATTGTCCCTAAACCCTGTTTTTGACCAGATCAGTCTGAGAGATGCTTGAGACCTGAAGGACAGGGATTTTAAGGCTTTCAATGCCTCCTCAGCACAACCTTTACCTCCATATGACACATCGGAGCTTTTGCAATCCAGGTTAGCACCAATCTGCCCTATTTCAACTTCAAAGCACTTCACAAGCATTAACCAATTAATCCTCTCACTGCCCTCCAAAGGAGGTGAGCATCTTTATCTGTTTCCCCATCAATGAGAAGGGGAGAGCTAAGTGCCTCTCCCAAAGCTGTCTGCACCTGACTCCCAGCCCCAGGCTGGGGCCATCAGAGGAATGGACAGGTGCACCTCAGACAGAAAATGCTGCAGGAATCACAGCACCTAAATCAAGGAACTTTGGTTTTCTCCACGCCCCATATGATTCAGCTTTTGGAGCATTTTTCTGTTCATCACGAGTCAATGACCTGGAAGAAAAATTATCTGAGACAAGACAGACAGAGGAGGCCACTGACACAGCAACCAGGACCAGCTGGAGAGCCAGGGACACACACAGCAAGTGGTTCTAATAAGCCAGAAAAAGTCCAACATCTTGCAATATAAAACAAAGCTCAACACGGACAGTTCCAGAGTGAGGGGACAAACTTTGATGTGACCACAGGTAGAGAAACAGCCAAAACACGGCATGAGCTGCTGGCAGTGCTTAGCTTCTGCTAAAAACTGGGGCAGAACATCCCAGCTCATTCTGCACTTTAAATTGCACTTATTTCCTCCAGCTCAGGAAAAGCTTGGTTTAGGGAACCCTCCAAACCTCTGAGGCATTGGTACAGACAGAGAGCTGGAAAGGGAGCTGGCCTTCAGCTGGGAGACTGCAGGAAGTCAGCAGAGGTCACACTGATAATAAGAGGGAATGAACTCATTGCCCAAAATATCCCTTCGCAAAAACCTTTCCTTAACCAGAATACAACTAATCCAAATAAGAGCGTGGTGGCAGCTCACTCAGGATGGGACACTGTCATTGGGAGTGGTGCTCCCTCCCCAGCCATCCTCTGCATCTGCCAGGATTCACTCAAACACTGCCAACAAAAGAGCACAGCACCCACGTTCAGCAGCTCCACTGTGTCCCTCTGAGCTGCAACCGGCAAAAAAGCCTGTTTTATTGCCTGAAATGACTCTTTAGTTGTTAAAGACACAAGCCCATGAGCACTTCTCCCTGCCCCAGCATCCCGGAGTGCTCAGGAGAAGGAGAGGAAACACCCTGATCCCAAGAGCCCTGAGCCAGGAGAGGCTGTGCAGAGGTTGAAGGCCAGAGCCCACCATCACTGACAGCTGCATTTATTAAAACCTTTTCAGGAATGTTGCTGCTGGCTGGGGAGAAGGGACCGCCTGAGCCCCAGGAGTGCTCCTGCTCTTCCCGTGACACGGTGGGATGGGCCAGGCAGGGCTGGGATGCTGCTCCCTTTCACTTCAGCAGCAATTTCTGTCCCCAGGGTTCCTCAGAGCGTGTGAGAGGAAGTCTCTCCGCTTTTGCAACACCGCTGACCCAGGGGTGGGACTCCTGCTCCTCTGCTGCCCCGGTGGCAGGGGAAACCCACAGCTGCAGGGTTTCCAGGTTCATTCTTCTCATCATTTCCAATGGCTGTGGCTCAGCACCGACTGCTGACAATTGCTCATTACCACTCACCCCGAGGTTCCAAACCTCGGTTCTAAACCCTGTGAAGATGTAGGAATCCCAAAGCCTTTTTGGATGGAGAGGGGCAACCTTTAAACAAAGCTCTGCAACTCCAGATCAATACTGGAAAGAACTGAAATCAGTCCAGCGTCTCGCTTAAGTGGCAGGAGAATTTCAGGCAGATGAAATGCAATTCTCTAACTGCAGTTATTAGAGGCAGCGGGGGTAGAAGCCTTTCTGGATCTGGAATAGAAGTACCATCCCGAGGGAAGGCTTTTCTTAGCATCAAGAATCACTATACGTACTGTTCTAAACAGGTATTCAGAGCATGCCTTGAATTTATTGCTTTGCACAGACCTCGAATCACAGTAGCACCTTAAAAAGGGAGATTTGCCCACCTCACACAGAGGGTGTCACGTCTGTGCCTCCAGCACGGGCTGCACACGGGGCCCCAGGGAGGGACAGCAGAGCTGTGGCTGCCCCAGTGCTGCTCCCACAGGAGCGCCCCAAGGAGCAGGGACAGTGCGGGGCTGGCTCACAGCACACAGTGCCACCTGCTGTCACCTGGTCCCTGTCCCATCCCTCCCACTCGGGTCCCCAAGCAACCACCCAGCTCGTCAGTCACAGCCCCCACGCAAGCCAGACCCCAAAAAGCAGCTGTTTTTCTGTCTAATGTTCTTGTTTTCTCATCAGACCCTTCCCTCTCTCCATGTGGGTGTGTGGGACAGACACTGAGCTGCTGGGTGATCCACTGTTTGTCCAGGACCTTCAGCATACCATGGGATTTGACGTCACAGGCTGATATTGTTCACCAAGGAAAGAAGGAAAAGGCAGATACCAGCCCTGGGATAGGACAAGAAACAATTTATGACCGTGCTTTGTTTTCCTTCTCCACTGAAAACCCTGATTTTGTGTATCTTCCTTGAGCATTGACATCATCTCTTCCAGTCCTGAGCCTCTCACCACCTTTTTAGGGCATGAGGAGGAGCCCAAGCTGCTTAGAAACACCCTGGAATTGAGCAGGGAGACCACCCCACCCTGTTCAAACACCACGATTAGTTGTGCATTTGGATACTGCAATTACATGACATACCCACAAACCCAAAACACCTTAAATAACAGTTATGGGGTTTACCTTGACCCCACAAGGATGCAACACCCTCACAAATCTCCTATGAACTCCTCCAGGCAACTTTTGCAGCTTGGCTCAGACCAGAATCAAACTATGAAGCAAAGCCACCAAGCTCAGCAGGACTTTGGGCCCTCAGGGACTCAGCAGACCCTTAACATTCACCACAAGGAGCTTCTTAACAGATGGGTGGACTCTCTAGCATGTTCTCTAACTTTTAAACATTTACCTTGCTCTTCTTTTTGATAAAAGTCATTGGAAGATGGAATCCCCCTCCCCAAGAAATCTACTTGCCAAGCCCTTCTCAAGCCCAGTTTTGCTTTTCCATTAACTGGCCTCCAAGATCTTGACCAACAGTACATTAACCTTTGTCATAACTGAGACGTGAAAGACCCAAGGATTCACTAGGACAGATACTTAAACCAGTTTACAAAACAAAGTTCAAGCTAGAGAGAAAAGCTACATAAATAAAAGGGAATGGAACTCATTGCCTAAAACATCCCTTCTCATAAACCTTTCCTTAAGCAGAATATACCAAATCTAAATAAGAATGAAGTGTTTCTCGAGAGCCCACTCTGGTTCTCCTGCTGGAGAAGTTGGGCACAGAAACCTCTGCAAGAACCAGCACAGCAGGGCTGCCCACAAAGCTGGCACACGACAAACTCCTCTCTGCCCAGGGGCAGATGCAGAGACAGCTCTGACATGAAACCTTGTCCCTCTGAACCACCCCAGAAAGGTCCATTCTGGACAGGAACCATCTAGAAAAAAATCAATTTTGTTGACACACGCCACCCCACCCCCCCTACACACTCAGTTTTGAAACCAAATAAGTTATCATAAATCACACTCTGGATTTCAAATAAAGCCCTACAAAAGCAGGCCAATCCCTGAGAGTATGCTTAGTCCCCTACTACCCCAAGTCTCATTATTACCTGAAAATCAACTTAATTCAAGAACTTACATTCAGCCTGCAGATGCCTCACAACCAATTATGCCAGGATCCACTTCTTGCTGGTGCAGCACACAAGGCACTTCCCAAGGCCACCCCATTGCTAGCTCTCCAAACCATCCAGCCTCCCCCTAAACGTGCAGGGGGCACATATTTATGATATCAGGAGGAGCCACATGCCTTAGGTCAGCTGAGCTTGTTTCCCAGTCTCCCTGTGTTCAATTTCCTTCCTTCAGTCAGAGTGCTAAAGTGGCACAGGAGAACCAAATTCAATTAACAGGATTAATAGCAATTAAGCTTCTATTGGAGTCGGGGTTGTGCTCTTTAGTCCTGGAAAGAAACTAGATGTCACTGCAACAAGATAAGCAGCAGGTGATGTCAGAAGCTTTTTATTTCCAAGGAGAAAAATTGGTTGTCTTCCTGAAAGTCCTCTCCTCCTCCTCCCCACTCCCTCTGATCAGAATTTGGCCCAGACGCAGTCAATTCCCTTCCAGCCTACTCAGCCCCACTCTTTGCACCTGGAAGAGCTCAGCTTCTCCTGAACACCAGTTGTAGGGTCTGAACGAACCACCCTGAAGTCACTCTCTTTTTCCATGCCTGTATTAAAAAAAAAAAAAAAAAAAAAAAAAAAAAAAAAAAAAAAAAAAAAAAACCCAAAAAACACCACCCAGTTTCGCAGCATGTGTGGGAAAGAGTAGAGCACTTGGATGTGATGCTGAAGTTCCCTTTGGTTTTTCTTCTCTGTAGGATTTGCTCCTGACAGCCTGACCCTGCTGTGCAAAGAGGTTCTGCCAAAAGGATCAGTCCCAGTTACAGCACACGGGGACATTCCCACTCCCTGGCAGAGTCCTGACCCTTCCCACAGCAGGGCCCATCCTTGAAGGCAGGAAGGCACTGTCACTCTGGCAATTTATCCTCCGGTCTCACTCTGTTATCACAGCACCTCACAGAAGTTATTTTAGCTACAGAGCAGCTTTCTGGCTTCCTGTGTAGTTCCTTAGTGTTCTTCCTAATTGAGGGCTTTCAACATTACCAGCCTTTAGCAGCTGTTCTTCCGGAGGTGGGGGGGCACCAAATCTTTTATTCTAATTTCTTCTCTAAGAAGTGGAAACGTGACCCACATCCTAAGATGCTGTCAAGTGACAAGCCTTCCCCACTCTGTCACAGGCTCCTTTCAGCCACTGGTCCCACAATTTGCTGAATTCACCAGTCCATACATCATCTCCAAGCAGAAACCAGGGATCTCTGGCTGAATATTTCCTACAGACCCAGGAAAGGGGCTCTACGTGGCTTGGTGGGAGCTGGAGCCTCCCAGTTCCAATGCTGGTGTCCTCAGTGCCCTCTCCCTGCTGTGCCACCTGTGAGTGAAATATTGGACAAAATGGGATGGGTTCACCAGGGGCTCCTCTCCCTGGAGGGGCAGAGCAGCAGCAGTGGGCTCTTCCCAGTGGGATGCTGCGTGCAGCAGCCACCCAGTAAAATGGAAAATGGGATAGAGTGGGACTGTGGGACACACTGAGGTTGATGCCTGCAGTTCCTCTCCAGCCAGGGTGGGATCTGAATGGCAAAAAGCTGCCTGAGCCCTCAGATGAGAGCTAGGATTTACTTTTGTCAGAGCCTTGAGTATTTTGAAGTCCGGAGAGTGGCAAGAAGCAACAAGCTCCACCAGTGCCCCCGGGAAGTTTGCAACAGAGTCACCAGTCAAAAGCATTCAAAGATCACAAACCAGACCCAGATGATCATGAATCACAGCTTAGAAACCACAAATGGTTCTTAAGCCTCTCCAAAATAATGTCATTTACCAACAGGCTCGTTTGGAGTGGTTCGCGTTTTCCAGCCGCCTTCCGAAGAGAGAATGGACTAAAGCAGGGGCAGAGCTCCTCATGCAGCTCCTGGGAACTGGGGTGACATCAGGGAGATGTTGTGACACCTGGCACAAGGTTACCCGTGTTGGTGGTGCTGTCGGAAGGGCTCTGTGGGTGACTGGTGTCAGAAGGGTGGGCGAGGGGTGACCCCTTGACAGGCTGGGCCCGGGTGTGTGGGAGATCAGGGAGCCTCTCACCTGGATCCCAGCTCCCTCCAAGGTTTGTCTGGCCTCACCTGCCCCAAACTCACCTTTGCAAGTCTGAGGAATGTCAGACAACAATTTTGTTTGAAAATGCTTCCTGTGCATTTCATCAGGGAACACACAGAGGTGGTGTTAAGTGCACTTAATGTGGTAAAGCACCACGGGCTCCTTGGTCCACGTGTGTGGGCAATCCTGAAGCTCCAGACAGAGCAAGACCTACATCCCAATAATGCACAGGCAGTAAAGCTCTTACTTGTCATCAATGTTTTAACGCCCCATTTAAATATTAATATAATGGAACAGCATAAAAGCAATATCCCTGAAAGCACAGGGTCATTTAGTCCACTGCCCTGTTCTCAGGAACAATCCAGAGATCTCCTCCAAGTGTTTTACTTCCCCAGTCCAGTGCTGACTTTCTCAGTCTCATAACATTAGTTCTAGTAATAAAAATACATCATCATAATGCAAAGCTGGCCATCATGATAATTATTTATGACTTATGCTTCTGGCCGTAACTGAATGTTTCTGTAGAGGTTTTAATTATCATTTATGCATCTTTGTTCCACGTCCATAAAAATCCCAGGGCTCTGTATGGCTGAAAGCTGAATTTATAGAATCCTGGGAATGGCAGAGCCTGGATCCAGTGAGAAAGGCTGCTCCTAACCACCAAAATGCCAGATCCAGTGAAAGGACATGAATGTCAGCAGGGCACAAAATGTGCAAAAATGGGTCCCAGAAGGTGGAACTGCAGTCCCTGGAGTAAAAGGGACTCATGTCAGCTGCGTTTGTGCCTGATCCATGTCAGCACCTTAATGGAGATGAATGGGGAGAGGTCTCTGGGTGTGAGCCCCAGCAGTGAGGGCACACAGAGAGGAATTTGGGCTCAGGGACAAGGGCGCTTATGCCCCCTCCCTCTCTTGCTCCATGGGGAGCTGCACTTGTGTCTGTCCAGCCCCTTGCCAGGAGTGTCTGATCTCCCTGGGTGTAATCCTGGAGGATCCTCACGGAGAGCAGTAACCTGGCCACCAGCAGCCCTGTGGTTCATCCTGAGCACAGCAACAGCAAAGCACAAAGCTCAGGGATGTCTCAGCTAAACAGGCAGATGCAGCATCATCAGCTGCCTCCAGCACACCCCTCACCATCTGCTCCTGGCAAACACCTCAGCACTGGAAGAGAGCTGCCCCAAGTGCAGGCACTGCGAGGCTGCCTTGAGCTTGGAAGCAGGCTAGATTCTTTCTTCCAAAATACACAGAGGGAAAAAATACAAGATGCAACATCCCCAAGTATTTCCTACAGAAACCACGGCATAACATGAGAACCTTGGCTCTTTTTATAACTGGAAAACCAAGTTTCTTGGTAAGTGAGGCTTGAAACTGTGAGCCAGGGGTTTTCAGAAGCTCAGAAAATGGGGAGGAATGAAGAAAAGAGGATCTTGGCAGGGATGAATAAGGATAAGAAGGAAAAGCATACTGCAGGCAGCAGCCATGGGCTTTGGCAGCCACTTCCTCTTGTAGAAGGAAAAAACCCAATTTAAAAGCTGCTTGGGGAAAAGGAGGTTCAGCAGTGGATTTTTTTCATCTCTGTTACCAGAGCAAAAGGACTGCTCCTCATATCCCTGATGGGCTGAAGACACTGCCTTCGCTGCAAAGCACCTCACTCTCACAATCAGCCTGGAAACGTACAAGGCATCAAAAATAATGTCACATTTATTAGGGAAGCAATTCAAGTGCAAAACTCACCAAGGGATATAGGGAGCTGACTACATGCAGAAATCAAAGGGAACCCTTGATGGAAAAGAAATGTTTAGCCACTATGTTCAAAGGCTCCCTAAATCAAAGACAAACTCCTTCTTTAATCAAGGCCATTGACCGAGGCTGAAAGCACAGAGAACTGCCAACAATTCCCACAGCGTTGCTTTTCACGGCAGGGCTGCAGGTGCTGATGCTCTTATAGCCAGTGTTCTTCCTTCAACATCCTGTATCTGTGTCCTGGGAGCAGCCCTTGGCACTCAAAACACAGGATTTTTGTGGGGACACTAAACGTCAACCACCAGCCATCCAAACATCTCAGTGCCCCTGTTTTTAGCTGCAGGAAACTTTCAGCCCAGTGCCTCTGAGCTTGAGGAGTCATTAGGAGAAGGAGCAAGCGTTAATTGGGCTGTATCTAATCTCAGGCCGAGGCAGGGGTCAATAGCTGTTGGCTAAAGTTTATCAGCGGTGTTTGGCCATCATTTATCAGCTTTGGGGAGATTGGGCTGGGACAGGTGTGAACATGCTGACGCACAGAGGGGTCAGGGAGTATCGATTTCCCCAGCCGGAGAGCGGCGATTAACCAGCACCAGTGATTAAAGCAACACGAGGTGCTGGTAGGGAAAGAGCTGGGCCAAGAGTGAAGTGCACATTTATGAATGGACTAGTGAAATGGCATGGATCTCACAGTGCCTCGTGGCAGCACAGCTCTGAGGAAAAACCATCCCTGGGAATAGGCTCGGTGTTTCCAATCTCTGCTGAGCTTTGGAGTCCAGCAATGTTATCCCCAGCTCTGCCTCGTGTCTGCTACTTGTCTTCCCTTTCCTCCCAAAATCTCTTTTCTATCAGTCTGTGAAAAAGCCCACTGCTCATTTTAAAATCTGTCTATAGATCACAGGAAGAAGAAATGTTGTCAGAAATTAAAGCCTGATTTCATAATTCGCATTAGTTTTCTCTTCCTACCCCCACCTTTCTAGTTTTTTTAATAGGCATTTTTTTTTCCTATGGAGCTAAATATGTTGAAAGCTGGAAAAACCTCATCTCCTCTTATTTGTCCAAAATGGCACAGTGAGCTGGACCAGAGAGCTTCAGCATCCTCTAACCATATGTTTCATTGAAATCAGAAGTAAAATACTTTTTTCCCCTATTTCTGGGCCAGTTCTGAGAGAAAATCATGTATCAATAGCCATTAGTCCTGCCAATGGAACTCACAGGAGTAGCTAAAAATGCCATATATTTCTGGGATTGTGATGAAAGTCATTTGCAGTATATTTGGTCTTGTTGATCAATTGGCTTACAAAGTGATGGAAAATATTACAGAAGCTTGACAAAAGCTTTGACAAAACGTTTTCCAGGAATCAGAGGAAAATGTGAAAATATCGTGTATTTCAGACCTCCACTAAAAAAAATCTCCTGGTCCTGCAGACAGTGGGTTAGCCAAGGACTACAGAGGGGCTGGTGTTTCTCTGCTGGTTTCTGACAGCTTTTGTGGAAAATATCAGTTCTTTCAGTTGTGTTATGAGCCTCTGCAAGTATAAAGACTCCACAGCCTTTTTTTTGGTCCAGCAGCAGTGTTTGTCCACCCTCATGGTGAGTGTTTTTTTCCTCCTGTCCCGTTGGGATAACCCTTCCTGCAGCCTGTCTCTGCCATCTCCCACCCTTTTGCTGTTTCAGTCTGGCAGGGCTTTGGCTCTGTCTTCTCCCCATGTCCTGCCAATCCTTCACCTCCTCACACCAGCTCTGGAGCCTGGACAATGTACCCAGAGCTCACCTGGACTGCAGCCAACTTTCTAAAGAGCCAATTTCAGGCGTCATCACCTGAAACTCTCCTGAGGGAAAGGGCAACAGTCAGAGAAGGACAGAATGGTTTGAGTTGGAAGGGGCCCTAAAGATCATCCAGTCCATCCCTCTACCATGGACAGGGACACTTTACCCTATCCCAGGCTGCTCCAAAGCCTGTCCAGCCTGGCCTGGAACACTTCCAGGGATGGGCCAGCCACAGCTTCCCTGGGCAGTGGACAATAGCTGCAGGCAGACAAGGTCTTTTATGCAAACAGGACCAGGCACTAGAGATCCAGGATCTTTATCAAGAGTGGCTTATACCAGAGCTCTTAAGTTACCTCAGACACATTTCAGAGTGAGATCTAGCCCTGGACAAGGGACAGGTGGTCCTTGGGAGCAGAGACAGAGCTGCCTGAGCCGAGCAGAAGGACAGATTAGACTGGATCATCCCCCGAGCCTGTGACCCCAAAACGACAGGGACCATATGCTTCCTATCTTGTTAAGCTCCATGGAAGAGGGAGTGGGCACAGGGTGCTGCTTCGAGTTGGAGAAAGGGGGAGTGATTTGCTGGAGGAGATTGAAATCTGTGTTTGCCCAATTATCAGCCGCAGTGCTTAATCACTCTGCCCTGGATCTCTCCGGCAGCCGCAGGGGCAGTCGGATGTGGAGGCGGGAGGCAGATAGGATTTAATAAAGAAGCAATTTTATGAAGGAATACTTTGCTTTTGGCATTTTCTGTAGGAGTGGGAAAAATGATCTTTTTTTTTTTTTTTTTCCTTCAGTAATGCCAGGGAAAACGAGAAAAGCAGAGCTCCATGTTTCGGCTCCTGAGGGATCGATTCTCTCTCCAAGTGCTCTCACTGCCTCTACATCCAATGGAGATCCTGCAAGAGAGCCAAGGAGAGGGGCATGAGAGATCAGGGGAGAAAGGGAGTAAAGCCTGTTCAGGAGCTGGCACCCCCTGCGCTGACCCAGGGTCCCACCTGCAAGGGACAGAGCCCCAAGGTCACCAGAGCTGACCACAGTCCAGAGTTATTCCCAGCAGGCACATGCCATCACCCAGTAATTCATGGCAGAGGAGGGAAAGGTTTCCATGGGCTGAGCCAGTGGAGTTTGGGGTCACTGAGAGGTGGTAGAGCAGAGGCAAACAGGCCAGGAGCTGTGCTGAGAACTTCCACACCAGGCTGGGAACTCCACCCCAGCCAATGTTGGCCAGTAATCCTGACAAACACAGAGCCTGTCCCCAGCACGTTCATCCTCCTCGGGAAGCATTTGATTGGCATCCAGTCACGGTCTCCTCTGAACAGCCCAACAAGCTATGATTTATGTGATGTCTTTGTCTTTAGACGCTGCTGTCAGCAGTATCCATTCTCAGGCAAAGCTGCCGATGCCTGCAGATTTCCAAAGGTCTCTCTCATGGACACGCTGCCCTTGCTGAAGGATAACAAACAGTAGTAAAAGTAGAAATGATGATTTGGTAATATCATCCTGTAGCTATGCCCAGCCCCCTCCCCAGAAACCAGAGGTCCCAAGTCCAAGATTTCCAGAACAGAAGAGAAAACAAATTGATACGCTGCTCCTGGGCTCCAGAGATTCTCCTGCAGCTGGAGAAAATATGTGGTGCTTTCTCAGCAGCTACTCACAGGATCCCTTTTCCTAAACTGTCAGAATGTTCAATATCTTCCATGCACCCAGAGCAACAGAATAGCTATCTCAGCATTAAATGGGAAAGAATCCAAGACAAAAATCACTACCAACCAAATTAGGGTTTGGGGGGCGGGGGGGAGTGTTTCTGCAGGAAAAATCAGTGTTTGAGCAGTATTCCCTGGATAGAGGAGCAGCTGATGGCTGCACACTGCTCTCACCTTGCTGATGCAAAAGGTCTCACATACCTTTCTAAACCACCTTGGATACTGTGGGCAAGGTCTTGGCTACACCTGCAAGATCCAGGCCTGGCAGGTAACACAAATTTAGGCATTTTTAGCTTTTAAATCCAACACAAGCAGTATTTTGGACCCAAAAGAGCTTTGAGCATCTTGGGAACTGGCTTTTGTGACACCTCTAGGTTCCACATTTGCATCAGCCTTTCTCCAAATTTCACTCATCCTACCCATTGCAGGGCAGCAGCAAAGTCTCCAACTGCCTTGCTGAGATCCTGAGCACTGAGGAGCCTCTGGTGCCTGTCCATGAATCCTAAGGGAGGTCCCCACAACCTTCACCAAGGGGCCAAGCTCAGGGATGCCACCAGCACAGGGCCATGGTGCAGGTCTTGGTCACACAGTCATTCCTTGGTCCCTTGGTTGGGACTGCACGAGGAGCCCTGCTGCTGCTTTAGCCCATTCTCTCTCTGGTTCAGGAGAGGGCTGAAAAATGTGAACCACCCCAAATGAGCTTGTTGGGAAATGCCATTATTTGGAAGAGGCTTAAGAACCATTTGTGACTTCTAAGCTCTGATTCATGATCATCTGGGCCTGGCTTGTGATCTTTGAATGCTTTTGACTGGTGACTGTTGATTTCCTGGGGCCACTGGTGGCTTTCTCTTTGTACATCAAGTCTCCACCAAAAAAAACCAAATTCCAGCCCTGGTTACAAGTGATCCTCCAGCCGTTCATGAAGGCACCATCACAAGGAAATAGGTAGTTTCCCAGATTTTTAATTCCTCTGCAATGTAATTTTTTTATCCTTTTGCAATATTTACTACTGAAATGAATGTAATTTGAAAACACTCAGGTTCAGCCAAAAGACAATACAGAAATTCATCCTGCAGAAGGAGAATCACCTCTTCCTGCTGGTCCACCTGGAGGCAGACCTGGCAGCTCAGCTTGCCTCCTTACCCACTGCCCCTTCCCCTCGTGCCTTGTGTAGCAACAATTCTCTCTCCAAGTGCTCCCAGCATCCAGGAGGAGACACCATCAGCAACTGCAGAGATCCTGTGTCCTACATCATGGGTGGTGGCCACCACCCAACAAGGTGGCCGAGGGGACACCATCCCATGGCAGCACCAGCTTTGGGACCCGCCTGTCCCCCCCCATTTCTCCACCACAGGCTCAGCAAGTCACACAGCATGGCTGGCAGAGCCACCTGACTCATTTCTCTCTACTCCTCCAGCTGATGTGTTTGGAGGAACACGCTGCTCTGACAAGGTGACACATCCTGAGAAAGCCCACACTGCCGAGGACGGCACCAGGAGCACCCAGCGCAGTAGCAGTTTGCAGCTCTTTTTACTTCCTCTCCAGTCAAATGAGCCCCAAGCATTTCTGTTTGATTTTCCTGGAGAATATTGAATTGTTGTCAATCAGGAGAGAGGAGCCCTGAAATCCCCTGTTTTTCAAGGCATCTCATAAAGACACAGCTGTCAGTGGAGATGCTCGGAAAGGAAGAGCATTTGCTAATGGTGAAAGAAACTGCATTAAAACCCAAGTGTGCCTGCTGTTCAGCTGCAGCCTATGCTGGAATCTTCTGTTGGCAGAGGCAACTGCCCTTGAGTCTGTTGGTTTGGCTCAATTCGTTGTGGAATAATTAAGTTCAGCCCATTGCACTGCATAATCTGGAGTTTCTTCAACCTTCCTCAGTAGCAAAGTACTTAATCTCATCCAGCTCTGGGAGCGGCTGGGAACATGAAAATCAGCCAGTGCAAAGCTATCAGGAGCCTAAGCAGTAAGAGGATGAAAAGAGAAGTGTCCAGTAGGCAGGGGAAGGTCAGCAGCCTGCCTGTGCTTTGATACCTCTGACTTCTAGAGGAAGAAGAAAACCGTGGCATTACACACACTCAAAATGTCCCAGGAGCCAACACAGTTGCCACCTGCAGAGCATAAACAGTGAGGATTTACCCATCAAACTCAAGTCTGGAAATGTGCCTGGATGTTTCCAAGGAATCTGAGGAAAAATGTTGCTGTTCCTGGACAATCCAAACTATCACATTTCCTGGCTACAGTAAGGATCTCTAAACTGAAAAAATGTGTTTTACCAGGAGTGGGCACGCCCCAAACATGGGTAATCAGAGAAACTCTTTTCAGCATTGCTCTATTTACATGTCTTAGTTTGAAGAGGAAAAATAACAGGGGACAGTGTTGGACTGAGATGAATGTCTTTCAGCTATAAAAAATTATCATCCCTCCCTCCCTTGCTCCTCAGAGTGTGATAACACCACCTAAACCATTGTGCCAGGCCACTAAAGGATTGTTGTCTGTGCTCAAATGTGCACTAACAGCTCCTGAGAGCAGGTCATACCCAAAGCCAGCTTTACTCTCTGAATTACAAAATAACAGATGCCGCTAGGAGCAGTTGTTTCTGCCTCATGTTGCAGGTCAGCCCAAGGAGAGCAGAAGGAAACCTTGTCAAGAGGGAGGAGTCTCCCCATGACCACTGAAACAAAATCAAAAGAGATGTTTGTGGCAGGGGAAAGCACCCTCCAGAGCCACTCTGGGAATGGGGTATCCCTTGGACAATGGAGCAGCTGCCAATGGAGCTGAGATTTCTCCCTCTCAAACAGCTCCTTGGATTGCTCTTGGCATTGACTTTTTCCTGTTCAGCTAATTAAAAATCTGTCTTTGAGTCATAAGCCCCCATTAGTAATAATTTGCTTTGCACTTCTCCAGTGATTTATGGCTGAGATATCAAAGGGCTTTAGAAACATTAATTAATCCTTCTAATCCCCGAGGGACCGATGCACTCTCTGCAATGCACCATTGGTGGTGTAACTGCAGGAAATCCCCAGGGTTTATCCCAGCTGCAGGCAGGGAGAGGGGAAGGGAGCAGTGTCTGACCCAGCAGCTCATTTCAGCTGCTGTCTGCAATCAGAGATGTGCAGTCAAAACAGCAGCACTGAATATGCAGCCACCAGCCAGCCCAAGGCACAGGCAAGCTCTGCTCTCCAGGAGCAATCCTTGCTCCCATTCCTGCCTGCCAGGGGAGGGAAGGGGAGCTGCAGCATCCCAGCTCTGCTCTGTGGATCACAGCAGGAAAGGTGCCTGTGGATCAAAGCCATCTTCACCCAGAGGTGGCTTCACCAGAGAGCTTCACCCTGCAAGTGGCAGCAGCAGGGTCATTAATCAAAGCCACAGTTAATCTATTTCCCTCACTGTCCTGCCCAGTTCTCCAATCTTGGTTCTTTGTACGACGTTGCTTTATCACAGCTTGGAGTGCAGACCCAGGGCTGACCCCACACCTGGGACAGGGCCCCAGCCCTTGCTGGAGATAAGGATTGTTACCTCCATTGGCTTGGGAGAGGCTTTCATCCTTGCGCCCACCAATGAGCCAGTTGCCACCTGGTGTTGTCCCGTACTTTGAATGTTGTCACCACAGGACTGCAGGGTGGAGCTGGCTGTGTGGTGTGGTGCCAGGAATGGGGAAAGGTATAAAAGTCCCAGCAGACTGCCAGAGACAGGATCTCTGAGGCACGGAGGAGTGTCCCAGTTTCTCTCCGCTGTGCTCAGTAAAACATCGCCTTGACCATGAAGGTAGCTGGTGTTTTCCTGCTCCTCTCCCTGGCACTCTGCTTCTACCAAGGTGAGTCTAACAACTTGCTTAGGAGCTATTTCCTCTCCTTGCTAAAGGTCTCAGGTCTGCCACATGGGAAGGTGAGTGTGGGAATTGACCAGCTGCTGCAGGGACCTTGCTGTGGCCCTGGGCAGGGAATGCTGCAATGGCCAATGTGCATTAAACCTGTACCTGTCTGTGAGCAAACCTAAAACAAAGGCTTTGAAAGGGTGCACTTGCTCCCAAAAATGAACAGACCTTCTGGGCTGATGCTCTTCAGGGGTAGGATTTGTCCTGTAACTGGTGATTTCTAGGACAGTGTGATCCTTTCAGAGTGAATAGGTGCTATTCTGGTTTTAAAAAAGCAAATCCAAGAAGACAGGAAATGAATCTATGCAAGGGAAAATGCAGCTCTCACTACCAAAGCCAATGTTTAAGCCAACTGTGTTTTCAAAATCCCATATGGTGCAGAGGGATGAGAACATGAGCTGTTGCTGCTCCTCAGGTCCTGCTTTAGTGGGCTCCTTCCAAATGGAGGGTGCTTCTGAAGCAGGTCCTCTGTCATCCTGTTTACTGCACAGAGGCTGCCATTGCAGGGCTGTCTGAGCACAAAATCTGGGCTCATTTCAGATAAACTGAGCACGTAGTGAGCTGCAGCTCCTGGGTCTGGACCAGTGCTAGCCCAAAGCAAAATCCTTGAAATATTAAATAGTGTGGCTACCAGCTCCTCAGCACCAAAATATTTCACTGCACCTAGGCTGTGCTGGTTATTAATACAGATGTGGTATAAATCCTCCATGTAGATGACTTCTGTGTTTATAAAAGCACCCCAGGACCAGGATCTTCTTCTCAGTTCTGCCTTTTGCCAAAACAATTCAGGTTGTTTTTCAAAACACACCCACTGCTTGTTCCACCCATGTTCCACCCAGCTGCTAGCTCAAGGCCAGCTTCTCCATGGGGAAGTCCACCAAAGCCATGGTTTGATCCCACCAGCTTTGATGTGAGACCTCAGGGGCTCCTTCTACTAGAGACTTTCAACAACTCGTCTTTTGCTCTGCTTGCTTGTGGTAAAAACTAAGTAACAGTTGAAAAATCGCCCTGGATTTACTCCAGCACCTGTCCAGTGTCAGCAGGAGTTTCTCAGTTACTCATGAACATGTGGTAAGACAGGACAAACGCCACCTCTGCTCCCTGACAAGTGGCAAGTGACATCTCCAGAAGTGCACTTTGCCTTGGCAGGGCCCTGCACCATTACAGTGTCTCTTCCAGGGGTGACACAGCAGGGAGGGATCCGGCTGAGAAATGTGGGAGATCCAAGGGAAGAAATTATTTTCTGGGACAAAGGTGTTTGAGTGAAGACATACAGTCCTCAGCCTAAACTGTCTTTTATTCCGTCCCCGTTGAAACCAGCCTGAGTGATGGGTACTAAGGTGTGTCTCTCTCTCTATCTCCTTTTTCTCTAGGAAATGCCGAGGTGGATGCAGCTGCTTTCAGAGGAACAGAGGTAAAGTCTCCTCTTTTATGTAGCACAAGTCAGACAGCACTAACCCATACACTGGGGAGCCATCATTGCTAAATACAGTGAGGCAGAGTGGGTTGACAGCCCAAAGATGCCAGGGCCTGGGAACCCCCTTCCTCCTGCTGTGCCACAGCAAAATTCCAGTGATGATACTGGTTTTCCACTGCATTTTCCCCAAACGCTGAAGGAAAAGTTCCTAAAAAGCTAAATATTTCTGTTACCTGTCAAGAAAGACAGAAATCCCCTTAGTCTCTGGCTTGCAAGTGTGAGGACAGGTATTGCTGTGGCATAAAAATAAAAACTGGGAAGAACATGCTCAGGCAGTGCCCATGGAGCTCTATTTACACTGCTACTCCTAAGGGTGTGCAGCAGTGCCAGGTGGAGTTCAGCTGGCCAAGGGACATGGTGGCAGATGGTCCCAGTGTTCCTGAGCTCATAGCAGAGCTCTGAGGATTGGGTTATGGAGATAGACAAAATGTGCACCTCTCTGGGAGAGCAAAGCTCCTTTGGCAAATTGAGAACAGGCTTAACATTTTCAAAATTAACCTTTTGTGCCTCCAGCCATCTTGTGAGACTTTCAACCTGAGAAGAGGGTGTACAAGGGAGTTTGACCCCATCTGTGGCACGGATGACCTCCTGTACAGCAACGAGTGCCTGTTGTGCCTTCACAACCTGTGAGTATCTGAAACTGCCACAAGCCTGGATGCCGCACAGATGAGGGCTACCACACAGATCTGGGATTTCCTAGAAAGAAAGCTGTTTGCATGCAGCTGGGTGGAGCTTGGGCAGCGAGCCCAGCACATCTGGCACGGATCTGGCCTCCTGCACAGATGCTGCGCCCGCTGCTCTGAGCATGTGGGCTCCAGCTGAGGGAATGGGCGCGTTGTGTGTGGCTCGCAGCACACACGCTGCCCACAAACAAAAATCTCCCCATACCTGCAGCTGCCAAGCAGCAGCAGAGAGCTGGCAGGCAGCCAGGATCTCAGACAAATGGCAAAGTCCTCGAAGGCTGCCCAGATCTAGCGCGAGGGCTGAAGAATATTTTTCCAGATGACCTCAGATGTGTGGTGGCTGAAGGAAAAAAACTATGTTTTTTCACTCAGAAATTTATAGCTGAGCTCTGCTGTCTTCTCTGCATATGAAAGGATACAATTTGCTCTGGGTATTTTTAAGAATGAGTTTTATATTTAATCTGTGCTGGTGCCAGATTGCACTGTTCTAGCAGAAGGCCAGGTCCAAATGCTAAGGGTGTCTCTGGCAAGACTTGATACATTTCATCTGGCTTGGGCCCTAGGTAATTTAAAATATATTTATACATTGGAAGCACTCTGTGTCAGACGAGTGAAGGAATTACTTCCAACTCAATGCTATTAAGTGGTTCAAAAATCTCTTTTGGGAAGATTGAGTCTTATCTGGAGCCAGATGCCCCAATCTGCAGGGCTCTGGGAGCTTCACCCTTGACTTCACCTGGTGTAGGCAGGGATTTTTGGTGATCAGGCTCACAGGCCCATCTGCCATCAGCAGACACATTTGTAGCAGAAGCTCAAAGTCCAGCTTTTCTGTCTCTGGATGAGTGGGCTTGTGGAGCCAAATTCGGCTTTCAGGAGCATCGCCTCCCCGCTAGCTCTGCAGGAACAAGGAACAGCATCCAGATCACCAGGAAAAAAAAAAAAAAGAACCTGGATAAATATTGTCAGTTGGGTTGTCCCCTCTTTGCTTCATTAACCCAGGCTGTTGCCACGTATTCTTCTCCCTGGCCTGCTCAAATGCTGGTTCACCTTTCAAGGCTGAGTATGATGCAGTCAGGCAGAGAGAGGCTGAGTGGGATCTCCTCAGCAAAGGCACCACAGTTAATGACCCGGCACGGCCTGGCAGGGCAGTAATGACCCTGCTGGAAGCCAGCAGCCCAGCACCAGCTGTCCCTGTATTGTGCAACAGATGGGGGTGGGAGGTTCATCAGACACAACATCATTAGGGCTTTGGCCACGGACCAAGAGCGGGGTAAAGCGAGCGAGGAAGGCTCCGCAGTCAGCTGTGCAGTGTGGCATCCAGGATGCTCCCCAGAGCAGCTTCAGAGGGGATGGGAGAATCCAGTGCTCACAAGAAGGGAGATTGAGGTACCAGAAAGAGTGAGACTGAGCTGGTGGTGTATTCAGAGCTGGCCAGGAGTCAGAGGAGGGACGGGATGGATAAGGAGCTGGTGCCACATCCGCCTTGTGGTGACAGGTGCTCCATTCCCAGAATTCTTAAAATGCCTTGTTTGTGCAAGCTGCAAGCAGCTGACACTGGAAATGTGCTGCTTCTGCGGGTCACAGCCCCAAGCCTTGCAGCTCCCCTGTTCTGTTCCCAAGTGATGGAATTCTGAGGTTAGGAACAGCCTTTTGGTCTCCTGGCCAGGGCCCTCTGGGCTGGGCATCAGGACTCTGAAGCTGCCTGGTGCCAAATGTCTTGGGGGAGAGATAAACGGAGTGTCCTCATCTATAAAGCCTTGGTCCGTGGGGAAAAGTCAGCCGAGAGGGAGGATGAAGTGTCATTTGCAGTTTTGTGTGTGCAACTGGCCTGACAAGAGCTGGAAGCCTGTGAAGAGTCTGGGAATAACTACGGAGAGCATCTGGCGGGTCCCTGCAGCAGCAGTGTCTCACTTGTCGCCTCTGGTCACTTCACTGTGACCAGCATGCAAAATGCCTTTTGCAAAACGCAGATCATTTTACCAGCACTTCTCTAATGCCCCTGAGAAATGGATCTGTCTTTCCAAAGAGGAGAACATCATGATTCCGTGTGAAAATGGAACAATTCAGAGGAATTAGGTCCACTATTGGGCAAAAAGAAGAAAATAGGCACCTTTTAAAGGCACCTTTTTAATATTTTCCTCACTTTTGCTGCAGAAGCAATCAGGAGGGGAGGCTGGGAGCAGGCCAAACCCAAATGAGACACCGTGGCGGTCTTTTGTTTCTAAAAACCTACAATACAAATTCATAACCTTTATTGTCTGCGGTCAGACAGGCATTAGAGGTATCTCAGTGCTGTCCTGCAGCACGGAGGTGAATTATCCTGCCAGGAGGTGTCAGAAAGCACTCTTGAGCTTATTGGAATTAATTAACACATGTCCATGGTAACCCTGAACTCCCTGTCAAGAGTATGTGGCCTTGCTTGCTGTGAATAACACTTAGATGATGATTTAAGCAGTATTTTCCTTTCTTTCTGCCTTTGCTCTTTGAGCCAGGCTCTGCTGTGTCTCAGGGACCCAAAGGCAGCCCCCCAGCATTTTTAACCTCTCTTCCAGGCAAAGAAATGGCCACGTGCGCATCAAGAACAGAGGAATGTGCAGAACTCCCCGTGTCAACTCTGCTGTAAACTGAGGCACAGCCAGTCCAGATGAGAGCACAGAGCTGTCCCCTCACCCGCTCAAACCCCCAATAAAATGGAAGCATCGCCATTCCTTGTGCTGGGATTTCTTACACACACAGCAATCCCCTTCCACAACACTTAGGGCACCTTCCTGAAAAATAAGGTTTGTTCTGGTGATGCCCATAAAGGGCTGTGAGCAAATTACTGACAGAGCCCCAGGGAGAAGGCTGGGATGTGCCCAAGGAGAGAGCCAGGCTCTGGCATAACAGGGAGGCTCTATTTTTGCATCAAGAATTTTTTTTTCCTTTCCTAGACTTCCAGTGTTCAAGCGATAGATTTTTTAGCTACTGAATTTGCTAAAGACAGGGGACTAAAGCCCTTGCTCCAGAGCTTTGGCCAGGAGAAAGAACCCAACAAGTCATCTCCATGCTGACCCATCTCCAGCCTTGTCCATATGCCAGTGCCCCATGACATGGTCCCTGTGCACCAAGAGTCACCAGCCTCATGCTTGTCCTGCAGATCACAGCTACCCAGAGCCTCAGAAAACCTGTAAGATTCCATTTTTCCAGGCAAAATTCGTTTTTTCCTCCCCTCTACTGTCCTGAGTGACCTTTGCTGCTAGTACTGATGACCTGGCCTGAGGGCTGTGGCCTGGCAGGATGGGAGATACCTTTCCAAGGAGGACTTGAAGGTGCTGGTGGATGAGGCTGGGCATGAGCCAACAATGTGCACTCACAGCCCAGAAATCAGCCTGGCCCTGGGCTGCATCCAAACAGAGTGGGCAGCAGGGCGAGGGAGGGGACTCAGCCCCTCTGCTCTGATGAGACCCTCCTGCAGTGCTGCATCCAGCTCTGGGGTCCCCAACATCAGAGAAACTTGGACTGTTGGAGCAAGTCCAGAGGAGGCCACAAAGATGCTCCAAGGGCTGGATCACTTCTGCTACAGAGACAGGCTGAGAGAGCTGGGAATGTTCAGCCTGGAGAAGAGAAAGCTCCTGGGAGACTTTAGAGCCCCTTCCGGTGTCTAAAGGGGCACCAAGAGAGACTTTTTACAGGGGCTTGGAGTGACGGGGCAAGCGGGGATGGCTTCAAATTGACGGAGGGCAGGGTT
Source organism: Sylvia atricapilla (assembly GCF_009819655.1). Lineage (NCBI taxonomy): Eukaryota > Metazoa > Chordata > Aves > Passeriformes > Sylviidae > Sylvia > Sylvia atricapilla. The sequence goes on from NC_089153.1 coordinate 15,014,090, forward strand.
AGGTTAAATATTAGGAAGGAGGCTTTTTACCATGAAGGTGGAGAAAAACCGCAATAGGTTGCCCGAAGAAGTTGTGGATTCCCCATGCCTGGAAACATTCAAGATCAGGCTGGAGGGAGTTCTGAGCAACTCGGTCTCGTTGAAGATGTCCCTGCCCACGGCAGGGGGGAGGTTGGAGCAGATGCCCTCTGAAGGTCTAAAGCATCCCCGGCTCCGCGCGGGGCCGGAGCGCGGCGGGTCCCGGCCGGAGCGCGGGAGGAGCTTTCGGCACTGGAGGCCGCTGTTGCTCCGCCGCAGCCGGGCCGGCAGCCGGAGCCGAGCCCGCAGCTGGATTCTGCAGCTGGATCCCGCAGCTGGATTCTGCAGCTGGACCCGCGGCTGGACCCGCAGCTGGCGGAGGCGGCGGGGGATGCGCGGCCGGCCGGCGGGGAGCGGCGCTGGCCCCGCGGGCACGCAGCGGGCGGGTGATGCTGCTCCCGGCAGCCGTGCCCGGGAGGCTGGAAACCGCTGATGTGGGGTAGCCGAGGCACTCAGCCTCGCCACGTCCCTGTCCCTCACTCCCCGGGACCCATGGGTAGGTTTGCGGGGATGCTGAGCCCAAGAGGCTGCAAGGATGAGCGGCCCCGGCGGGTGTGCCCTGACCTGGAGGGATGTGTGTGTGTCTGCCTGGCGCTGGAACAGCACTGCCAGCTGCGCCCTGGAGAGCCGGGCACTCCCCTGCTTGTGCCAAAGGGCTGTCGTGAGTCAGCCCAAAACAGGGACAAAGCATTTGGAGTTGGGGATCGAACCCTCGCGGGGTTCCCTATGATTCATAGCCCTTCAGTAAATGAGTGGTTATATCTGGGGCAAACCCAGCGCTTTGTTCTTAGGAAATCCTGTGCTTCACTGTGGGCAGATAGATGAGTTCTTTTTATGAAGTGGCTGAAACAAACACACACACACAAAAAAAATATGCATGATCCAGCTGAGAGAGCTCCAGTGCTCGTTTGAAATTTCAAATGCGGCCAGATGCAGCTGGAGGGGGGGAAGCACAGGCTCCTCTTCTCAGATCTGCCAAAGAGTGTCTCCAGTCGAGGGAGAGATGAAAAACGACTCACTTTGCCCACATGTAAAATTAATGCACTAAAGGTGGTAGTCCCAAATAGGTTTGGGACTGTGAATTGCCTTGACATCTTTGCACACAGGGGATCCTGGAAAGATGCTTCCCACAGCTGGGATATTGCTGATTCTGCTGCATCATGAGAAATGGAGCATAGCTTTTATCCAGGGAGATCTCTGCAAGTGAGGCTGGCAGGAGGGGACACCAATCCTCCCTACTCTTCTTTCATTGCTCTTGAATTTTGTGGCATGGCTAAACCCACTTTAGCCCCAAACTCATCCCAGCTGGTTCCTCCTACCCAGCAGAGCACTGAAAAGTGCACCGAGGCCAGTTTATGCCAAGCAAAACATCTTTCCTGCCTATGCCATTTCTGGGAAACATCACCCAGTGTTAGCCAAGAGCATTTCTTTGATGAAGTGAGGTGCTGACCGAGCCTGCAAAGCAGCAGGTCTCGTCAGCCACACGGCTGAGCGCAGCCTGCGTCTCCCCAGGCACTGTTCTGATGAGAACTGGCATTCCTGCTAAATGTCAGCCACATCCGTTTCACAGCAAGGTCCATATCAGCCTGGAGATTATGGGAAGCAGCAGGTCAGGGACCACTCTGTAGCTCTGCACAGCAAGGGCACATCAGCCAGAACCAGTGGCAAGTTTCCAGGAGGGAATGGTTCCTGTCCGTATTTCAATTTTGGTTTGATCAAGGGCAAATCTGAGGTGCAGGTGCAAAGTTTAGACTCATCGTCAAAAGCTCGTCTTCTGCCCCCATGGGAGTTTTTCCCTGAAGCTGAGGAAGGGAATGCTTCATCCAAGCTGCTCCTCTGCCATCTGATCCCCAGCAGAGCCTGGAGCTGTCCTGCCAGCAGCCAGCTTGACTTTTCTGAGACACCAGCTTGCTTCCCTGTCTCCATGATGTTGTTTCCAGTGCTGGTGAGCTGGCAGGGACAGAGCAAAAGGGAGAGTGACAGGAGCAATAGCTTCAGTTCTTGGTTTCTTTGTCTAAAAAGCTGCAGCTCTTCAGGCTCCTTCCCAGGGCAGCACTTCTGGCCATGTGTTTGGAGCCCTGAACACGTTTTGAATGATGCAGCGAGGGAAAAACAAGATTTCCCAAATCAGAGGATGGGCTCAGCCATCAGCCCCCCTCCTCCTTCCCTTCTGGCTGCTCCCAGAGGGCTCAGCCAGGGCAAAAACGGAAAGGCCAAGAGCACATGGTGGGTAAAGAGAATCCCAAAGGATGGTAGAAAGGGCTCGGCATTTACTGCCCTGAGGAGGCTCAGGCTGAGAGCAACGCGATTCCTGCCCTAGTGCCGCAATTCCTGCCACAGTGCCGCGCTGTTCACAAAAACAAGTCATTTAATGACAAAGGGGGGAAATTCCAGAAATAACCTCAGTGGCTGAGCTAGCCAGGGCTGTGCAGAAAGCAGGACACCCACAGAGCCCAGCCCCAGCCTGCTTGCCCTGGGAGCACATCCTCGGGAGGAGCAGGTGCTTTGAAGGCTGGCAATGCTTTCCTTCCTGATCCTCCTCCTGCCATCCAGGGGCATCTCTCCTGCAATCCTTCACCGGGATTTGCTGTTCTGGTGGAAGCTTTTCAAAGCAGGGTTGCGTCTCTGTACCTCCAGAGCAGCCCTGGGAACTGCCAAGCCTCAGAAATGTCACCAGAGTGACAGAAACCAGACAGCTAAGGACAGAAGGCCCAGGGGAGCATTTTCCGATCAGGAAAACATGTTCCTTTAAATTGAGAGTTTCCTGCCAGTAAAAATTCTTGTAAAATTCAGCTGGGGAAGCCCTTCCCCCTCCACCTTCTGGAACATTTTCCTGAAGCTCCCACCTGGGAGGCAATATCTATTTCCACTGCCAGTGGCATTTGACTTCATGATGTCATGGCAGCATACTGTGAATTCAGGTTTAGAACTGGACTGAGGGACTTCAGTGAAATGCAAGACCCGAGCTGAGAAGAAGCCCTGAATTTTTGGTAGTTGCAAAACATTTTTGTGTCCAGGCCTGCTTGGAAAAGGCAGCTTTGGTACCACCTCTGCCTACTGCAACCTTCCCCAACATTCCTCTGATTAGAAAGCTTCTATTTTAGTCACGTTTTCGACATCAGATTTGTTTTTCCAGTCTGGAAATAAGCAGAGCCTTCCTCGGATTTGCTGCAGCTGCTGGAGGGCACTTTCCATGAGGCATGTTCAGTTCTAGGAGACTTGTCTTGGGGGGGAGCTGAATTAAACTCCTTTTTGTGGGCTGGCAAGCAGAACCCCCCTTTGCAGACACCCCATGGGAGCCCATCTGCTGCTGGAAAGGCTCCTGTGTGCTATGATGCTTCTGCCTGCCACCTCCCAGATCTGGCCTTTGGCAAAGGATGCAGACAGAGGCGTCCCACAGTGCCCAGGGCAGGGCAGAGATCCAGAGCCTGCTCTCCTTGATGGGTACAGAGCCACTTCAGCTGCTGCTGTTGTGACAGCCTCAACGAGAGATGTCAGGAGTGCCAGCAAATGCAAACAGTTTTGTCATGGTGGAGAGGCAGCTGCCAGCCCAGCACAGCAGCACTGCTGTGGCAGAGGGTCACGCTGCCAAGCTTGAGGCCACCGAAGGAAATACCAATTGGTTCCACCCGAGTGGGAAATGACAGTGTTAATGCTCTGCAAAGGAGAAGTCTGACTGAAATGGAAGGATGCTTTTAAACTGCAAATTTCCTTTAATCTAAACCACAGCTCAGGCTAGGTAGGGAAAAGCTGTCCTTGGCAAATGTATGGGAATGAGCTGGAAGTGGCTCTGAACCGATACAGAGAGGCTGTCCCCAGGGCTTAGTGGGGCTGGAGCAGGATCATTGCTAAATAAGAGAGTGGACACTTCTCAGTGGCTGGCTGAAACCACCCTGATAACCACAGACATGGCACAAATAGCCACAGCTGGAGCTGCACATTTGAAGTGAGATCTCAGCTTTTGCTTTCTAATGTCTCTGAGCTGTTACAGAGAAGTCAGATGACAGCAAGAGTTTGTATTTCTCTCTATCAAAAGACAGTAAGCTTCCAGGAGCAGGGAACACCCAAAGTGTTCTGCAGGCAGCGGAGCAGCCCTGCCAGTGTTTCAACACTGCTTTTCTGGCCTTTATCTTTCATCAGGCACACTCCACTTTGAGTGAGGACAGGAGGAGCTATAAGTGCCAGCTCTGCATGGTGCTGGCACGTGAAGCTGGATTCCTGAGGCTCTGCACACTGTTGGAGACCTCCCGGCGCTGCAGTCGGCATTAGCACCGCAGGTGGATTCAACGCTGAGAAGTTCTGCTTCCTTCCAGCTAAGCAGCACTGCTCCTGGAAAGCTCCCAGGCAAAGGTCCTGCCCTTCACCTATGCCAGAACAATAACCTGTTGTAGCACGGCTCAGCAGGGCTGGATTGCAGACTTTTTCCAATAAGTTCAGCGCTTTTCTAGCTGCAAAGGGATGCCACAAATAGAAAATCACGTGTGAGGTTTAACCCAAACAGGCTGCTGGCCTCTGAGAGAAGGCTAGATCCTTCCTGGCATACCTTGGCATGGATTTAGGTGGTGATCCACCCCCACACCTGCGTGGTGGGGTGCTGGGAAGCTCTCCTTTGCTGGCAGATGGTACAATGTGGCTTGAAGCCACAAAGGCATTAGGTCAGTGTAAGTGTCCAGCTTGCAGGTGGCATCACTCTCACAGACTGAGATCTGATGCATTAATCAGTGACCCCCTATCAGCCCTCTTTTCTGAGTCATTATCCATAAGGAGAAGGGAAGCAGCAGCCTCCCTACCTGCCCTATCACATGCCCTGGGGCACTGTCCCCACCACTAATGCCCCCACAGGTGCAGATGGTGTTTGACTCCAGAGGCAGGATTCCAGGACCTGAAAGCATAAGCCAGGATGTCTCAAGTCGGGTCCATCAGAGACGGAAACATGGTGGTGAAAGAGCCAAGGCAGGACTGAAGCATTAGGCAAGGTAAGGCTGGGGCAGAGAAAGGTGTCCCACAGCCCTTGCACTGATGGCCACGTGCTGGGAATTTCCAAAGGCAGGGAATGAGTTATTGCACATGGCAGTGAGATGGCACTGACTCCTGACTCAGTGTGCCAGTACCTGTGGATTTGGCAGAGCTCTGGATCCGGCCCCAGCAAGGCACCACAGAGAGATGCACCAGCACTGCTGCAGCTGCTACTGGGCTGGAAATGCTTCTGGCTCTTCCCAAGGCTTGGGCAGGAGTTCTCTCTCTTTCCTCAGCCCACTCCTGGCCACAAGCATGCAGGGATTTGGTACCCAAAGGGATTGTTCAGTGCACGTTTCCAAGGGGATGGAGCTATTGGTGGTGGCTCTCGTGGTCTCTGCTGGAATTCCTGGCTGGTTCAGGAATGCACCTGCATCAACACCAGCCAGTGGCAACATGGCGAGGAAGGAAAACATCTGCACCAGGAGCTCCTCTCCTCCTCCTGACAGCAGAACCCACACAGTGCAGGAGGGGAGTAGGGGTCTTGCCCTGCCAGTGTTGTTTTAGGGAACAGCACACACATTCATACACTTTCTTATCACATTCATCTTGTCTGGGAGGTTCCAGGAACCATGCAGACTCAGCTACAGTGTCCTAAATCAAACCAAATCAAACCAGCATGGGACAGAACCCCAGAGTTCTGCCCTCCAACCCTTCTCTGGCCACTGACATCTCCAGTGCCCTGAGCTCTGCTTCTCCCATTCAACAGGATCTTCTAATTTTGGTGCTCAGAAACCATCACTAACATGTCTGAGTTTTCCCATCTGCCCGGCAGTGCAAGAGGCAAGTAGAGTATATAAACTAAGAGAAAGTTCAAGGCCAAGGTCTTTCTGAGAAAAAGCTGAAATATTAAGCCTAAACTGATTTGGTCATAACGAGATCACCATTGTTTCTGCTGCTGCTTTTTAGTCCAGAGCCACAAATAACCTCAACCACTTGGCAAAGGAAAGAGACTATCTGGTTACAAATAACTTCCCAAAAAGCTATTAAGAGAAGTTCTATTCACCTCTATAAGCACTAGGGCAGACAAACATCTTCTGGTTCCAGCATTGACATGCTCCCTATCCTGATCCAACTCCTTTTAAAGATAAATCCTGCCTTAGGGGCAGCTAATTGACTTCAAAGGCAGGTCCAGGCTTTTCCAGCTCTCTTACAGGCAAAGTAAAGGGTTTGGCCTAAATAGGACATCTGGACAAGGAAACATATATTTAAAGTTGCATATTTGAACTGCCACTCTCAGAAATAAGGCCCATGAGAGCAAAGTCTCCCTCAGTAAGCAGTCCCCACAGCAGGAGCACTTTCCCATGCAAACAAGTTCCTGTTCATTGGGGCATGGCATGTACAGCCTTCACGAGCCACAGTTCATCACTTTCGGGATTTTGTGCCTATTTTAAGCCCATGATTCTTGCTTGCTTATGCAAAAAACTGCTGGGATAACCCACTGAAGTTGAAGCAAAGGAGATGAGTTCCAAGTCTTCAAGAGTCACAGCTGGAAACAGTGTGGCTGCAATTCTGAAAGCCATGAAGTCTTCCTCAGATTATATATATATGTATAGATAGATATATAGATATAGATATCTAGATATCTAGATATCTAGATATATAGATATATAGATATATAGATATATAGATATATAGATATATAGATATATAGATATAGATATAATGGCCAGAAAGGTCCTTACCAAAGTGGGAACTGGCAAACAGCACCTTTGTCACGTTATCCCCGGGTAACCCATGAAAACCTGCTGTCACACACCACAGGGCCACTGCACCACCTTTCACACTCTCTGTCTGCTGCTGCTCAAAGGGTTTGAGTTTGGAGAAGCCTTCAAACAAACTCTTGACTCCAGGTCCTCAGCCTGACACATGTGCTCTGCACAAAAGGGTCAGTGCCACTCCATGTCCCCCCCTTGCCTTGCACACATTTGGCTGCACCATGAGAAATAAGCCACAAATCAGACACGCAAAGAGTAGCCACACAAGCTGTTTTGCTCCAGCAAAGATAAAGCCAGAGACCAGAAAGAAACCTCAGAGGAAAATTAAAAATATCACTGCAAACTTGTAGCCTGGCAATGTGCCTAATTGGGCATTGCCCACATCAAGAGGAGATATTCCTGTGAAAACCTGGTGCTGAGTAACTCTAAGCCTGTAGATGGGATCCTGCACAAACACCTGCCACTGGAAATCCAAGGGGGCAGATGTAACAGGAAGCGGCAGGAGGTACATAAAATGTAATTTTCTCTTCCTCTGATCGAGTGTGTTGAAGAATAGCTTACTCGTGCTGAGACAGAGTGTGAAAACCACCTTGTCAATAGATAGAAATCATGGGGTTGCTGAGCCAGTCAGGGCAAGAGGTTTTATTTCTAGACTATCAAGGGAGAAATAATTCTTTAGAAAAATCAATGAAATTTAAATGAGTATATAGGAATGGCTGGTTTAGCCCCAAAGGTCCATCCAGCCAAGCACTGTACTCCCAGCACAATATGTCCTTCATCAAGAGAAGAGAGTTGTGCAGCTCCTGAAGGCACTGTGAACATGAGACACGTGTGGAAATGTGAAGTGCCACAAAACAGATGCCATCCCCCCAGATCCTCCCACATCCCCCACGTCCAGCATCAAATTAGGCTGTTTGGGTAGTTCTGCTGGGGGATCTGCGGGCCTGGTAACCCTCTGTGCTGTTCAAGGTCATGGCCAAGGACTCAGGGGCATCACATCCCCAGTGGCAGAGCCAGGCAGGAATTCTCTTGGCAAGGAGCTGCTCCCTGGCAGAGGGGTCACATGCCCCTCTGTGTGGCCTCATACAGAAGGGGATAACTGTGCCCAGACACCTACCTGCATCATGTCAGCTGGGCTGGAGGTCTTGGTCACATTCTGCCACCTCTCCTGAACCTAGGAATCAGACAAATCTGTCTGTGCCACGGGAAAACTGGGTGAAGCGTCTGGTGTACTTCCACAACATACGAGGATCCTAATTAAATATCAAGAGATGCCTTTTGGTGTTTACAGCTTCCATTCTCTCCTCAACACTCAGCCACCAAGGCCTGTAGTCTCAGCTCAAGGCTTTGCCCTCAGAGCTGGTTCTGGCAGTGTCTGACTGCAGTTCTGAAGCTGAACCCTTCCAAAAAGCCATCAACAGCTTAGCCGTCTCTCCAGCTTCATGGTAATGTCACCAATTAATAAAAATAAAGCCTGAAGGAGCCTAAGGAGCTAAAAGCTCTATCAGGTTTTCCACTTTCTTTCGAAGGCTTCCAGTAATGGAATGTCTACAACTTCCCTAAGAAACCATTTCCCAGCATCTGTGTCCTTCTGGTTTGGCTCGTGACATCTCCTAACCAAGAAATACACAGAGGAAAAAAAACATTTTCTTCCTCTTTTCAGCAGCTTTTTACACATTGCAAGAGCCTCACACTTCTCCTGTTTTGCCTCAGATTTCAGCAAACAATTTTCTCCCTCCCTTCCATCTCCTGCTAGGTTGGATTTTCTCTCCTTCTCCCTGTTCCTAATGTTGTCTTCTATTCTTACCCTAATCCAAACCTGAAATCTGATGCTTGGGGTGAGTTCCATCAAGCCTTTTCCACCAGCCTCCTCGTAGGAGACTTTGACCCACAAAGACCATGCATTATTCAGAGCAGTTCTTTGGCATTTCTGCTTCACTGGCACACAACACAGCGCTGATCATTTCACCTTTATAGCTCCTGGCAAAGCCTGTCAAACCTCAGCCTCGCTCGTAACTACTCCTTTAACATCCTGAAAGCCATCGGAGCTCCTCCAAGCCTCACGCTGAGACTTGGTGACTCCTCGCTCTTCCAGCCCTAACGTGCACGCTTCAGCTTCCCAGATTGACAATACCTCTGTGCCAGGGAAATGTGAGACTTGTTTGCCCTCCTGCTCTTTAATTGCTGTCCTTGCCCCAGGCAGACCCGTGAAGTCACCAGCCGTGATGAAATCCTGCGTTTGTCATGTCTGTAAATATTCCCTAAAATTTTATTTCCTCCTTGAAGACATCAAAAACTAGGTCAAAAAAGAACAACTGGGATGTTTAAGAATCAGGTTTGCCTTTGGCTTTTATGATCAAGGATGCTTTTAATATTGAATGTTCAGCTGTCAACATCGGGACCGGCTTAATAATAAATGTCTGACATTTCAGTCATTATTCGGAGTTTTTAATCCTTCCCTCCCCTCCAGTGCCTGCCTGTTTACTGAAAGATTCACGTTGGTGTTTGCACTGGGGGCCTGGGAGCTGAAATAGGAACGAAGCTCCTCGTAAATACGCAGCAGCCTCTCCCAGACAACAAACAGCTCCGGAAGGTCAGCCGGCAGCATGTGCAGGGGAGGAGAGGATGCCTGGGGAGGGCAGTGCTATGGGAACCTGCTAATAAACCCAGCACAGCAGCCCTGGCTTGCCAAAGCCTGGGCTGGCTGCCACACGTGGATCAGAGTTCCTGTGGAGCTCCACGGGAGGGAGAACAGCCGGCTGGGCTTTGCTGCTGCAAGAGCTTCAGGGTTCCTTCACTTTGTGTGCTCCCACACCACACCACAGGCAGTGTCCTGCTTCCCTGTGGCTTCTTTTTTTTTCTTCTTCCTCCGCAGAAAAGCTCAATCTGAACAAGAGTTGTCCAACTTTTATCAGGGCCAGCTTCCCACAGGGATGTATGGCTGCTGCAGCATCACTACAAAGTGAGGGGACAACAGGAGGGGACATCTGGAACCCCAGCACCCCTGCGAACGAGCGAGGTTTAACTCAAACAGGCTCGTGGGAGTCACACCACACACGGGAAGAGGCTACTAGGCCTCTGGTTTTCATAAAACACATAAAAAACATTTGAATTCTTCAAACTTTTCTTAGTTTCAAGGTTCTGGCTTAATGTGTTCCATGTTTGGGGGACTGTTATTATCTTTATGTCATACAGGGCAGCCTAATTACAGTCATTTCATTGCCTCAAACTACTTGAAAGAAGTTGCTGTACATAATTACGCGCACATAAGTGACACTAATGCCATGTCTGATACCATGCAGGTGCCTGAAGGGGTTAACACCACAGCTTGCACCCGGGCCAAAATTCACATTTCCAGCAGCTTATCAGATAAGTTGTCCACCCTCTCCATCCCATGACACTTGTTGTGTTACGGGTATTTTTTGTTATATTTAGCAAGGCTAGAATGAGTTTTCCTGCAGGTAATTGCCACCCCTCCAAAGGCACTGCAGGTTTCAGCTTTTTTACTGATTTGGCTGATCAAGATTTGAAAACCTCACATAATTCTGAGTGTCCTTCAGAAGTTGCAGCACCACATCACACACACGAGGCAGGTGTGGATGTCCAGGGGGAGGATGCACAGCCTGTTTTAGGTAAGGATGGGTGCGTGCCCAGCCCCACCCATTCACCTCTGTGACCAAGACCCTTTTCTTTGCACTAGAGACACAAGCTCAGATCCTTTCGTGGCCACGAGCAGTGTCCTGTCATCTTCTCACTCTGCTTCTCCATCCGTCCTACAAACCACCGCAAGGACACAGCACCTCCTCAGCCAGTGGGCTTCTGTGTGCCCTGCTGAATGCACACACACTTCTGTTATGCAAAAGATAGCAGAGAGTCCCCTCCGTGCAGCAGCAAACAACACAAACATTCCTAAATGAGACCAGCCAAACCCAGAGGCAGATCCCAGTAAAATCTATAGGGAGATACAAATTATTCCGCTGCGTGCCTGACTGCCATGAGGAGTTTTGCAAATGCTCTAATGAAGTCTGGACTGCACCAAGGCAAGACTGTCAGAAATTAATTCCTGATTGTCTCCTGTATAGCAGCAGCCCTTCATCTTTTCAGCCAAGTTGCTTGAGTTTGCTTCTTTTCTCTTTAGGAATTAAGTGAACAAGTAATTACAGGGGCAGAAATAAAACTAGAAATAAAAAAGAGAGTGTGAGAGAAAACCCCTCCAGTCGACTGATGGAAGTTGAGGCAAGCAATAGCTGTAAAGAGGCCCCTGCCTCACACAGCCAGGGCTCCCAAGCCAGAGATTGGTCAATTATAGCTTTACCAGCAGCAGATTGACTTAAAAATATGTAAACCAGCTGGCCCTGATACTTCTGTTTTCTTTGTGTGCCCGGCACTGACAAATACCAGCCATTTTTACATAGCCTTGGGAAAGCTCTTGTTCTGGAAATCATTAGTTTATGCAATTATGGTTTTCTCTGTTGAATGTCACATGTGCAGAGGTCATTGCTGGAGATAGGAAAGAGGCTTCTGTTTGCAGAAGAGGCACGAAGATGGGCCACTTTTGGCTGGAATACAAAATATCCTTCTTCACTGGCAGGATGTGTCCTCCCACGCATCACCTGCCTCTGACTGCCTGCTTTGCTGTAGCCTCTCTCCCAATGGCCACATGTCCTCTCACTGGGGTTCACACTGGGATTTCAAGTGAGAAATGTGATGCTGTTGATAAAAGCTGCTTGCATGGTATATCTGCAGGCCTGGAAGGTGTGAATGGCATCTCAGCTCCAGTGGCCCAAGCGCTAAACACCAGTCACTGGGAATGAGCAGGTCCCCTGAGAGACTGGGACTGTGGTAGCCTAGGCTGGCACTGAAGGGTGGATGGATACTCACACCAGCTTTGGATTAAAATGACTGAAAAAATCAGGACAAAGGTCCTGCTCTAGAAAAAGATCAAAATCAGCCAAGCAAAGATAAAAGCGTAATGACCAACCCTTTGGGTTGTTTCTCCAGGGATGGGGAAATGAGCACCTGGCTGGGCTCCAGGCTCAGAGCACAGTTCTCTCCATGGGGAACGGGGTGAAGCCCAAGCCCAACAGCCAAGGAAGCACTGAGCAGACACAGCTGCTTCAAAGGCTTTGCCTGGTGCAACACTTGAATTGTGGTGCTGCCTCATTCCTCGGTGGCATAACCCACCAGGGCCATACCCCTTTTTTCCTCTCATTTAGTACTGCCAGTGCATCACAAACCAGGTAAATTCTTCCTGAACTGAGCAATTCAAACAAGCTGTGCCTAATAGTCCATCTATCTCGTTGCTATTTGTTTTGGCATCTTTGCCTGTTTCAAATCCCACTTAAAGCTGTCTAACAACCCAGATTACGCCACTCACAACTGCCACACAAACATCTCTATTACTGTATGTACACTGGAAAAATGACGGGTTTTTCCCCCCTCCTTTTTGCTAATACAACACTGGCAGCAAATCACACTGAGGTAAGAGGGAGGGGTGAGATGATAATTATGCTGTGCGAGTCCAAAGTGTGACACCAACATTTCCTGCTGGCATTAGACACTGTGGAGACCTGTGTGGGCTTGTAGCACATAGGCACACTGAGAAGGATCCACAGGTGTCCAGTTTAATAACAGTCTCTCTGCACTGCCGTCCAATTCCCCTCCAAATAATCAGTCAGGCTTGGCTGGTGTCAGGCAAAACACACATCACCTGTAACACCAGACCCTGCTGAGAGTAGCTCTGGAGGCTCCCAGCCTTCTTGTGTGAGGGCAGGATCTGATCTACAAACAAAATGTCCAAAAGGATTTTGACAAAGTGACATTTAAACAATGGTTGAAAATTCATCCAGCCCAGGGCACTTGGCTGCTGCAGCTCTCTGGCTCTTTCCAGTCTCCTGGATGCGCACAAAAAGCTACCCCAAATCTCCAAAAAGAATAAAATTTCGGGCTGGGATTTCTGTCACTTCAGTTGACATATGTCAGTGAAAGCATCCAGATCCTTTCAAGCATCTCTCTGCCTGCCTCACACACCCCTTCCCAGGAGCTGCCCCAGCTGTGCAGATTTCCACAAGAAAAGCTGATTTGTGAAACAGATTTTTCTATAGAAATGCTTCAGTTTCGATGACTTTTCCTGAAATTCCTAATTTTCTTCTTCAGAAATTCATTGCTCAAAAATGTTTCCCCGTTGGTGATCTATTTCAAGGGTATTTTGCCATATATTTCACCAATTTGATAAAATAAAATATTTAGCTTAAATCTAGATAAAAATACTTAACACTGGAAAAAAAGACAACCATCCCAGCTTTATTACAGTAGTTTTTTTGAATCAACAAAAAACGTTCAGGATTTTCTTTTCAAGGACATCCCAAGAACGTAGAAAATGGAACATTTCCTGCCATTTTCACACCAAACACACCTGGACTTCCCAGAGTTCATACAAGAAAGTGCTCCAGCTCCACCACAACACCATTCTCATGCCTGCTCTGTTTCTAAATGCTTCAGGAGGCTCCTCAATGTGCTCTGCACACACGAGGTAGCACTTTGAGCACTCTCACTGTGTGTGCACAGCGCTTCATGAGCTTCCATCCAAGAAGGTGGAACAATGGGATAATCCTAAACCCAGTTCTTGCAGCCCTTACTTGCGTGCACGGCTCCAAATTTGTGCAGTTCAGTTTGTTTGCATTTCAAGAGCCTTCAAGCAAACATTAGCTGATAGGGAAAACAGATGGCGCAATTAAAACCCCAAATTCTCCACGACGGGATGCCCTGACAAAGCTCTCAAACCTTCCCTGAAAGGCTGAGAGGGGAAGCTGGAGCAAGCAGGCTTTGTTGTCTCTGTGCTGTGCAAGGAATTGGGTAAAGGACCATTTCTACACCTCTAACAGTTTCCTTAAGGCAGACGATCTGAGAGCCCCAGAAAACCAAGGCAGAAAGGCCCAAAATGCCCATCCAGAACCTCGCAGGGTCTCAAAGCAGCGGTCAGGGACCAGCACTTTGCTCTGTGCAGCTTTCCAGCAGAAGGGGAAAAAAGCTGAGAGGAGCAGCTCTGGAGGCAAGAGAATGGAGATCTTTGGGAAGGAAACCTGGGCTCAGTTGCTGCTGGGATAAAATGGGAGAGGATTCCAGCTCTGCACTGCAGCCAGTGAACACACAGGGCAAGTGCCTCTCCTTCCACACCAGGATCCTCCTACACAGGGGAGCCCGGGGAGCCACAAAGAGCTGCAGAAAGGCCTGGGAAAACACCCAGGGTTGCATCTGGATCACACCCAGCATCTGGAGAGCAGCAGAGAAGTATATCAAGGGGCAGAGAAGTGTCTCCCCTAAAGAACTCACCCTCACCCACAGGGCTGGCCAGCCTGGAGAGCCTTGCCAGTGGCATTCTCATTTGGGAGCCAAGTTAAATTGTTCTGATTTTTTCTGAAGAGCTCCACAGAGGCTCTCAAATGTGATTTTTCATTACCAGTCATGTTCAAGAGCCATTCACCTCCCAGTTTGTGCCACCAGCATCTGGCCCATGGCATACAACACTCTGCTTTTCTCAGGATATGTGAACCTGGCTCAAAAAAGCCCAAAACAACCAAGCAAGATCTTGGCAGCTTTGTCTTTCCTGACAGCACAAGCCCAGACCCTCAGGAGCCAGCATGTGGCTCACAGCACACCCAGGACTCTTTTTTTTCCCATTTAAAAAGCTTTACCCTTTTTGTGCCTCGACTTGCTCAATTTGCTTTGTGGGTTTGTTCCACCTGAAGCCACCACAGCAATTCTCTCATCATGCTCCCATCAGTTTGGTGTGAAATGCAGAATGAAGTGTTCTTTGCTCCAGACCAGCAGAGCACAAGCCACCTTCTCAATGTCACAGCAGGCATGGCACAAGGTCAGGACATCAGAGACTCCTCCACACTCCCAGAGACAAGAAATAAATGTCACAAAGTCCCCCAGCCTGCCAAATCCAGGCAGAGGCTGCCAGAAAGAGGCTGCCTAAACTTCACAGCCAGAACCTGCACACTCATTTCCCTGGCACAGGCCTTGGGGTGCAGAGGATCAGCAGGGAGCTCTGCTCCTCCTCAGGAAGCTGGGAATCACATCCTTCCAGCACAACTTCCAGGAAGCATGGAAAGCTCTTGCTGCATTCCTGAGAGCCCAACTCTTCCAGGCACAGACGCCAGCATTTGAGGAGCTGCACGTGATTCTGACATCCTCAAAAACCACCATCATCCAAGAGAACTTGGGAATCCCCAGCTGGGAAGGGATATTGGGAATAAGGAGCACTCATCTCCACTGCATTCTGCAGTGCTGTGACCAGCAGAGAATGTGCCAAGAGTTTGGTCATGCTTCAAGGAATGGTTTTTCCTTGATTCCCAAAGGAGGAATTCAGCTTTCCTCTAGAAAGTGAAGTGACCCCAAAGGTCACAGCTCTACAGCTGCAGAAAGAATTTTATCCCACATTAGTTCTAGATGTGGCTGAATCCCTGCCCAAAAGCACTGTCAGCCCAGATGGACAAACATCCTTCTCTCTGCAAACCCTCATTGGATCTTCAGACACACAGACCCCATTTAAAATCATCACCCCAGGGAGATGTTGAGCCTTTTTCTCAATTTATTACTGAGCCACCAGCTGCTCATTTTATCCTCCTCTACGTTCCCCACGCTTAGCTCCCACCAAAAACACAAGCAAATGCTGTGGCCAGCCCACAAGAGCTCTTTTTTAATCTGTAATGCCCTGTTTCCCTCTCCCAGGAAGGATCCACAGGGAAACTGCACCCCTCATGTCCAGACACACAGAACAAATCCCAATTTCGCAGTGACTGTCCCGGGCTGTGGGAGGGATAGTTTTTTAGTTTTCCCAGCTGTAGATGTTTGTTTTATTTCCATAAGAGGTTTCAAGGAGGGCATTTCTCAAAAAGCTCTCTCTCCCACAAAAAATCCAGTCTGCTCCTTGCTTTTATCTCTGTAAGAAGGAGAGAAGACCTACTACCACAATCACTGTGCTTACTTGCTTTCAAGTCCCCAGAATCAGGGGACATATGCCTGCATCCAACGCCAGCACTATGCAAGAGCCATTTCCAAGTCATCTGCTCCAGTATCTTATTCCAAAGTATGTTTGGTTTGATTTTTTTGGTTTGGTTTTTTTTTTTTTTTTTTTTTTTTTTTTTTTTTTTTTTTTTTTTTTGTGGGGGCTTGGAGTAAAGAGGCTTTCAAAATATGCCCATGAATCCCTGTGGAGGAAGGTTGCACAGCGGGTTGTTCAGCTGCGTTATAGGAACTGTAATTGAAGGTGTAGGAGAACAGAGCCAGAATTAGGATCCTGAAGCCGAGGGAACAGCAGATCCCCGTGGCTTTGCTGCCTCAGTCTCTGCAAAACTTCCCAACCCACCTCGTTCTGTGCTGTGGCAAGTGGTGTTTTCCACGACTCTGCTGTGGGATTCTTCAGCTCAGGCCAGCTCGTGTACAGGAGAGACCCCGTGTCTGCAAGCAGAGAACTGGGATGAGAAACACAGGATAGGATGCTCCAAAGAAAGGGCTGGAGCATCACAGAGTGCCACCGGTGATTGGACCCCCAAACCTGTCCCAGGGGGACCCCAGGGCTCCTGTGCACAGCCCCCACAGTGACAAATAGCCAGGGAATAGATCTTGAACACTGATGGGCCCCTGAGCACCTGCTCTGCACAGACTTCATGCTCAGCATCTTTGGCTATTTAAAAAAAAACAAGCAGTTTAAAAATCTCACTTGTCACAAGACAGCTAAAGACTTGATGTCGAGTGTCTATTACTGCAGGAAGTACTCAAGGTGAAAAAAGCAAAAATACTAACAACCAAAGAGAGAAACAAACAAAATGTACAACGACGATTACAGCAAAGCTTTCATTTTTTTTCCTTTTTATTTTTTTTAACAAAAACTCCTTCTCTTTCTCATGTGTTTTGGAAAGCAACTCGCTGATCCTCTCAAAGCCAGGGAAGGTCCTGTCAGCAAGGGTGAGGAACTCATCAAAGCTGCATTTTCGTTCTACCTCTGAACCATCAAACTCCCAAATTAGGCATATTCCCAGCACCACACTACAACAAATGTATCACCCACACCTCAGCTCAGCCTAGAAGCAAACGGCTGCCCTGAGAAACCGTGCCAGACCCCCTAAAAAAAACTTTAAAAAAAAAATAAAAGAGGAAAAATGTAATTTTGCAGCTGGGAATCTTGACTGTCTCCCAAAGTAGCATTAATCCACCTCACCTTCCTAAACTCCGCCAGGAAATAGCTGCAAGGAAGGGGCGGAGGAGGAAAGAACCACTTAGGAAGCATCAGCTGCAGTCTAATTAGAGCTATTAGCAAGCTCTTAGTGGTGTTTATTAGCCCTTACCCGACTTTGCTGCATGAAGCAGTCCTGACATCAGCCTTCTGGCTTGGAGAGTCACGCTCCAACCCCAGCTCAAGGAAGAGAAGGGTTCAGAAGGGCCAGGCTGGTTTCAATCACAGCTACAGCTCAGAGCTTGTTTTGATCACATAGAAACCAAGGTCCCAGATAAGGGGAACCCACCCTGCTTAGGGCAGGAATAAGATCACCCAGTCAGATGCGTTCCATCATGATATCTCTCTGAGCTAGAGGTTTCCTGCTCTGATTTATGGCAACTGAGTCATTTTGAGTTGACAGCATCATTCTGCCTTTGCTCTTCAGACAGCCAGGGATTGCCAGCCGCCCACCCCGGGGATTGGGACAAGATGCTCTCAGAAGACAAAGCACAAGCCCTGAGCCCAGCTCAGGACAAGCTGGCCATGAGTTGGACAGGATTAAAATAAGATTTACATCTTCAGTTGCGCAAAACATTCATCACTGGCTGCTGTTGGATGTCTTCAGCCTACAAACAGTTTGTCTGACATGAGGTGTTTCTTAAACATGTCATGCCTTTCAAAGGACATGCAGCCAAAAGCTGCATGTCTCAAGCAGGGCTAATCTCCCTGGAGTTTCTTATAGTAGCATATTTCAAGGCTGTTTATCATACAGAAGAGACATTTAAAAATATACAAATGTATGTTATAAATCACAGCCTTTTCCTGGGAAGGAGCAGAAGGAAGAAACCAGCAATCATTCAATGTTGAGGAAATTTATAGAGAGGGATCTTAGCTCTGGGCTTACCACAGCTAGCAGTGGCTGCTTCAGCAGGGCCAAAAACACATAATCAGAGCACCACAATAAATGAAAGCATTTGGGAAATTCAAAACATACTTAAGGAAACACTGAACTCCCATATATCTTCCTCAAGCACATGTATAGTCAGGTAAAATCTTCCATCCCCCATGATGGAAAAGCCGCTTTGTTTTTGTGGTGTAGCTACCACAGTTCACAGTCTTTACAACTATTTGCTCTACATATAAGCAGGTTTCTACCCTCTCAGCAGATGGGTCTGTCAGAGGTGCTGCTGAAGTAGGAAACCAAACAGAAAGTCTGAACTCCAGGGGTTGAGTGTCACATCAGTACCTGAAACACTGAGCTGTCTTCCCTGACTCATTCCCAGAGTGTGTGAGAACCGACTGCTGTGGTCACAAGGTTTTGAAAGACAAACATGAGTCTTCCCAAGGTTGTGGCCGCAAGGAATTGCTTCTGAAATGCTTTTCAGGAAAGTGTTGATGGAAGCTGCCTCTGGAACCCAGCTGATGGGACCACCAGCTCTGCAGGAGGTTGTCAAGCCATGCCTTGGCCACCCTGCCCCACAAAACCTGAAATGTTACCAGCACAACCTCCCCTCTCGATGAGCAAACACTGCACACCACAAAGGTGTTGCTGCCATCACAGCCACCTACAAGCAGCGGCTGCAGGGGTTCTTTTGGAAGATAAAATGTGGTGACAAAAAAACCCTCTGATTTCCTCTCAAACTCATGGCTTCTAAAAAAATAGTCATGTTCAGCAGAGAGGTCCTGTGACCATGCTTTGGTCTCACCATCAGCATTTCCCTGCACACCCTCCAGCCTCACAGGTGTTACACATCAGGCCATGGTGCTGGAAGGTGGATTTTGGCAGCCCTACCAAGTCAGCCTTAAATTCATGGGATGGAAAAGCTGCTACCGTGCTCCTGATCCGTGACCCCTCTGCTGATCCCCCTGAGCATATTGGAGGGGAAATGCCACATTCCCCTTCCCAGGACCAAACTTCACTGAGATTCTGGGGAGGGCGAGCCTCCAGGATGGAAAGCAAGGTATCCCAGGAGGAAATCTTGATCCCCCACCGCTTTGGGTATCAGACCACATCATCCCATCCAGCTGTGGGCACAGCAGCTCTCTGCCTGCTGCAGCCCTGCGTGAACACCCTGCCCTGCAAGGAAGCGCTGCTCAGTCTCAGGGATGCCTGCAGGTGAAGATGTGAAATGTGAATAAAGAAAGCAGTTTGTGCAGAAAAGTAATGATCCCTTTGGGATCTTCCCAGTTTATACACAATTACATCAAGCAGCTAAAATGAACGAGCGCTCGGCAGAGAAGGGAGGCGGATAATCCACGGGTGTAAAGCCCTGCAGCTCCCAGAAGCACTAAACGATGTAAAGCAGAGCTGACATTTGAGGATGCGTATGATCCTCCAGTTTATGTATGTCAGGACATCTGCTACTGCGACCTCACACAGCTAAAACTTCCCCTGTCCTCACCTACGGCTGAGCGTAGCGTAGAGTAACTCCCTGAGCTGAGCCACACGCAGGGGATTCCACTCCTTCGTGCCAATTTATGGCCAATTCAGGGTTTCAGCAACTGTTATTTATCACCAGGGCTCCCCGCTAACATTTACCACATTGGTGAGGAGTTATTCCAAATGAGCTTCCAAATTAGCAGCTCTGAATTCATTTCTTTTTTATGTTGGTTTCAGTTTACGAGGGATGTCAGAAAATCACAGGATCCCACTCAGGGTAAATTACCTGGGGATTTTATGCATGATCGTTCTGCTAAGCTGCAAAGGCAGCGAGCTCTGCATGCTGCTCCCAGAGCCTAAGGCACGAGGGAGGATGAGCCCAACTGCTTCCCAAGGATGATCAGGTTGGAAAGGTGTTTAAAACACCTTGAAAGGATGGATGGGGCTTCTCCTTTGCAGATTAAAGCATGCCCAGGTCACGTACCCCTCTTCCACATCCTGAAATGTAATTCCCCTCTCCCTGAATTTATCATTACTGAATGAGAGAGGAAACAAGCATGTGCTCTCTTTCTGCCTGATTTTATTCTCAGAGACAAGAGCTTTTCTACTCAGCAGAAAGCAAACTGGGGCTTGTTTTGTTTAGAAGCAAAGAAATAGCAGGTCTTGACTCCACAGATTTCTGGCAACAGCTACGCCTTGGAAAAACAGTTGTGTTGGCAGGAAAGACTCCTGTCTGCTGGAGCAGCCTTTGGCCTCTGTGGATGTGTTTCCTGATCCCAGACAGATGGAGCACATCTCCTACCCCGCTGCACTCCAGTGATTTTGGCTCCAGGATCCTTGTGTCAAGTCAGACCAGCCCCGGCCACAGGGCAAGAGTCAAAGGCAGCAGTTCCCATGAAGAGGGCTGGGAACAGGAGCTTATGCACAGGCAGCAGTGTCAAAGGTGTCAAGGAATGTCACCTCTCCTAGCAGAGGTGGAGGAAGAGCAGGTCCAGGAGGACCAGCTGAAGACCAGTTTCTCCATCACATCACAGTGGCCCCAGTAAAAGGTTTCTCAGGGTGCAGCTTGGTCCCACGCAACCCTGAGGCTGTTTTAACCTGGAGTCTGAAGGACAAGAGCTGCGTGGTGAGCTGAGAGAATAGGCAGAGACACAGGGCAGAAAGACAGGTGATACAGGCCAAAATAAAATTGTCCCTGGCCATGCCCAAAGCCATAGAAGGACCACAGCACATGGGAGGAAAGAAGCAACTGTTTGCTCTTCTTGCAAAGTCTTCTGGCTGGGATTCAGCTTATCCCATGCAGAACTCTCCTTTGGAGTGAGGATGGATTTAGCCTCCAACACAGGAGTGAGAGAACTGGAGGAGTTCTGCAGTCCTGGTTCTCCCAGGACACCAAGGACAGGAGGGACTGTAACAAACTGTGTAGGCTGGCCTTCCCAAAACCATAGCGGTGTTTGGACAAGAGCTTTGGTATTTCTATTTACATATCTCTTTTTTTTTTTTTTTTTTTTTTTTTTTAAGGAATGTGGCCAAATTTAAAAACTTGTTCTGTCCAGATGCCTTCAGCCTTGCGTTACCAAACCTTCCCTAATGAGTCTTCTGGGAACAATAAACCCCAAATCCTGCTTAACTCTCATGCTCTCTTTCTGCCCTGCAAGATGGGCGCAGTTGATTTTCACAATTTCCCAGCTTGGAAATGAAGAAGCACAAAAATGGGAAAGGGAGGTTTCCTTCCGATTTCCCTTCAATGTCAGGTCAGGGCAGAGCTTGTGGAGGGACCAGAGTAGAACAGCTGCCAAACTGCAGCTCTGAACATCACTCAGGACATGGTGATGCACCCAGGAACAGAAGACCTCTGGATAAAAATAAGCTACAGAGACCATTTCGCTTCTTAATCCTCAAGAGCAAGGACTTTCCATTCTTATGGACTGTCTTCCACCTCTGTGCAGCTGCTAGGCGCCTTGGTCCAGCCCAGTGCTGTGCTGCTGGCTGCCCTCCTGATGGACTCTGCCATGTGTCCCTCTCTAAGTAAAAAACCAGGTGGGTGCTGAGTCTGGGGACTGGTACACAGAGATGGCTTGAAGTCTTCTTTAGTGGTTTTGTACCTTTGATCTCTGGCTTGTGAATTTCAAGTCCAGAAAGGGCTTTTGTGTTGGCCAAGGAAATAACTACTTAGAAGGACAGAGAGAGAGCTGACAAGGGATGGGGCAAAAGGATCGTGCTGAAAAGGAATGAGGCAGCCTACCCCCATGTCTTGAAATGCCCAAAACATAAAGTGAGAATTGGCAAAGGTCAGGTTGAATTGGCTCTTGCAGAGGATGACAAGAAAAATAACAAGAGAAGGTTTAGCTGTATAGATCAGAGTAAAAAAAAAAAAAATGGAGAGGGGAAATGGAGCTGGTGTACAGAGGATGGGGTATAGATTAAAGTTAGTCTGAGTGTGATCCAAAACTAATGCATCCTCTATCTAAGACCATGTCATTGTGCAGCTGACAAAAAAATGGGAGAGAGGAGATGGACATGGAAATGTCACAACCCTCCAAAAGAAGTCAGAGGGCAGCAAGCTCACAGCATGGGTACAGCTGGTTCCTGTCCCCCAGCACTCAACACTTGGCACTGAAACCTGCCATGGAAGCATTCACCAAGCTTGGAGAAAGGAAAATAGAAAACACGGCACCTCAGCTAAGGAGAGGGAAAAATGCCACTCTCCCAACTACAGACCATTAAGGTGTTCCATGCCACATGTCAGACATAGAGCAAAGTCCAAGGGAAGGAGGATCTGGAGCTTGGAGCTACCAGACTGTTTTCCATTACCCCAAGGGTGCCCGCCAGCCTGATAAGATACTGCTGATAAGATATAGCCTCCATAAATGAGAAGAATGGAGACCTAATCTACCTCACTGCAGCAAAGTGTTTGCAGGAGCACCTTGGCATTTTGTCCCAACAGTGTGGGGGAACAGGGACCAATCCATGGGCTTGGTGGCAGCTCAGCATCAGCTCCTGGGCTGGCAGGGCTATGGCAGCCTCTGGTGCAAAGCTTGGGGCAGATTTTTATGGATGATCTTGCCCCAGAGCAGGACTGGGATCCCAGCACTCATGGGTCTGAGATGTTCCAAGGAAATGGAGATTCATAAGCAGGAGTCTTGAAGCATCACTGTGAAAACACCCCAGCTTCACGACTTGTGACCAGCTTTGGTCCCAGCCAAAAATACTTCAGGAACATCTCATTCCCTTCAGCTCCTGCCTGCCTGTGGCACACATGTGAGGACTAATTCTCCTGCCCGTCATGACCGAAGCACTCTTCAGCCTTCCCACTGCAGGCTTTGCCATCTGATTTCCAGACATTTCTAGGAAAATGCGCAGCTCTGCTGAGCGGAGAGCGGAGCCTGCGACGTGCCTAATCAGCTATGCTAATCGACTGCTGCCCTGCAGAGCCTGCACAAGGCAGCTCCCAGCGCTCCCCGGCTCCTGCTGCAGAGCCCAGCAGCCCTGCTTTGTTTATTTGCAGTGATTTACCTTCGAATTTATCACCCTCTTTCCAAGGAGTTGGCAGCCCCCCAGCATGAACTGCCCCCCTCCTGCACCTCCCGGTGCCTGCCCAGGCTTTGGAGATGGATGGGAAGCAGGTTGGATCCGGGGGCTCAGCTTGTGGAGGGCCGCAGGGGAGTACTGCAACAACCACGGCTCTAACTCAATTTCTACCCATTTTCTCCTTTGCCTTCACTTCATTATAGATTATTATTTTCTAAACTGAGGCAGAGTCGATTCTGCTTCCAACTGAATTGCCCACAGGCTGGCTCCTCTCCTCCATGCAGCTGATACAATCCTTACAGCAAGTTGCTTCTTGGCGGACCGGCAGTCTTCAGGGAGCAATGCCTCATTTGGGGAGAGTCCTTCATCTTTTACGGAAAACAGCATTTAATTTCCAGTTGTTACTGGCTGTTTCATGCAGCTTTTCCACTAGATAAGAAATGGCATCCATGTACAAACTTAAAAGAGAGTAATTCCCAGCTTGAATTGGGATAAAAAGTTGGGAATCTCAATGTATTTTGCAGACAAGGTGTCCAGAGCAATGATAAAAAGGGTCATTTCCCATTTCCAGCTTTTTTTTACAGCCCTACCTACTTGTTATGCTGCAGATGAGCACTTATTTCTAAATAAGTTGTTTCAAAGCAAAAACCAAACCATTCTCCTTTGAGAAGTGTCAATGCGAGACTTCACAAAGATTTCTAAACATAGACACTTCAAAAGAACAAGTGCAATAAGGAGACTGGTCAAAACCTATCCTCCTTGGCACAGACTGGCAGCTTTGAAGAATTCATGTTTTCTGATGGGAAGATGCTAAATGGAAAATATTCCCTGTTCCCTGGCGGGTTCCTGCACTGCAGCAGCCCCGGCTCACCCGCACAGGGTGATCCCATCCCTGCACAGAGCTGGAAGACCACTGGATGTGGAAGGACAGCCTTTCCCAGGCCCATCGGGGCTCTCTTCCATTTTCTTCACTATCTGTCTTGCAGTTTGGGGTCCCACTGTGGGGTACACACCGCCTGGGACAGGAGGAGTGCAGGATTCTCCAGGATGTAAGACTTGGCTCGACCTCCTGGCCAGGAGCCCTTGAAATAACCCCATCCCTTGTCCCATCCCCTCCATAACCTAAACTAAATGGGTCTTCCCACCCCCCTGCAAGGCTGCAAAGGTCACTTTGGGTTCCCTCAAACCCCATTCTCTGCCTCCCCTCGGACACCCCACACTGCACCCGTGGGAGCCCTGCAGGCAGGGCATCAGCCCCTGGGCAGAAATCAGTGGGGGAGACACTCCTGCCTTTCCTCAGCAAGTCCAGCTAAATCCCACTGAAACATTTCTGAGCAGTTCTAGAGCACGCCCTGCACACTCCAGCCGGGTTTTAGGGGGAGTGTGCTCTTCTGAGAGAGCTGTTTCCTATTTTTGTCAGCACATTGAACACAGCCTCTAAATTAAAATCTTCTATTTCCAGACTATTTTGATCAACGCTACTTCCTTCAGTTTAAAAGATACAATAAGAAGAGATGAGCTCTTACAAATTAAAAGCCTCTCTTGCTTAACAAATTGTCTCTTTGTAATAATTAATTATCTGGAGAGAGATTCCTGCCCTACGCTTTTGGCCTCATTCCAGGTTGTGTAAAGGGTAGAAAAGGAAAAAGTTTAGAATTTGTTGCCTCACAATGCTGGCTCTCACACTTCCTGCACGAGGCAGGACAAGTCCAAAGGTGAGCCCATCCTGGGTATAGCAGGGCTGTCACCAAGTGCCTGTCACAAGCCTCAGCTTGTGGTTTTCAGGGGAAGGCTCCAGGCACATTTCACTGCCTGCTTTAATTCTTTGTTTCGTTGGTTTGTCTGTTTGAGGTTTTTTTTTGATTTGGGGTTTTTTTTAGTGGTGTTTTTTGGTTTGGTGGTGGGGGTTTTTGTGGGGGTTTTTTGTGTGTGTGTGGGTGGGGGTTTTGGTTGTTTGTTTTTCAGTTTTTGGTTTTTTTAGTGGTGTTTTTTGGGTTTTTTTTGGGGGGGTGGGGGGCATCCATAGGTGATTATTATTAGACGGCAGATTTGTTGCTCTGGGCAGCGGCAGCCATTCCCACATTGATGGTTCCTAGAAGCTCTTGGTACAGGGGTGGTGGAGATGGAAGATGTGAAAGCAGTGCAAGGACATGAGGGTGGCTGGTGCCAGCCATGCCTCTCACCAGGTGCTCCAGCCCCCTGATGACTTCGGGGCTTTGTCCAACCTGCACTTTCTTAGGAAATCCCTTCTAGTGCATGACTATTCTTATGATGATTAAGTCTAAATTTTGCACTGTCAGCCCCTGGCTGCTACTCCTCTCAGGGGTATGGAGCTCTTACTCACTTTCTCTGTGGTGAAACAAGAAATATGAGCAGGTTGTGACGTCTGTTCCATCAAAATCCCATCAGTCTTTTCTCAGGGGACGTGTTCTCCAGGCCTCTTCCTCACCCCTGGAGCTTTTCAGACTCCATGAAGAGAATGGGCATTGCTGGCTTTGCTCACCCTGGTAGATGCCCCAGGTCCTCAGGAGACAAGGGGGAGGCTGGTGCCAGGTGGAATCCAGCCTGGGACTGTGAGAATTCCCACCTGCAGCAGAGGACATTCACACTGTGGTTCAGGGCAGAGAGATTCTAGTGCTTTAACCCAGCCCTACCTGACTTGCACCAGGGATCAGCATCCCACAGACACAGCCCTGGTCTTGACAAAGTTGCCAGCTGTGGGATAGGAGATGGAGGTGGCACAGACAAACACATTGTTGGAGCTGTGCAGCCACACCAGTGTCCAGCTCCTCATCTCATGCTGGGAGCACCTCAGCACTTCTCTGGCTTCATGGTCCTCCTACAGCCTCAGTCCTTGCAGGGCCTCCTTGTGCCCCATCTGCTTGTTCTGGCAGCTCAGGCAGGGGCACAGTAGGGTCCCTGCACAGGGTGGGAGCTGGTGGCCAGCAGCCTGCCTGGGCAGTGCCTGCAGCCAGGTCCATGCCCAGAGCCCTGTGCTCCTTGCCAGCCCCACAGCAGTCCCCCTGCAGGAGAGCGTTTTGCTAATCCTTTTCATTCCTGCCCCGTGCCCAGCAGCACAGCCTCCTGCCAGCTTTGCTGGGAAAGGCTTTGGAAGCACCTGGGGCTCCAGCAAGGAATCCTTCCCTGTGAAGTGACCAGGGCAGGAGCTGCCTTCCAGCCCTGAGGGCTCCTAAACCACCCAAACATACACAGAGGGGATTTAACTGACTCCAAATTGGAACCAAACAGCTCATTCCCTCAGAAATTGGCTGATCTTCCTCTCAGAGGACCAGAAATGCTGGGAGGGGTCTGAGCAGGGGTGAAGTGTAGAGCATTCCATTGTCCCACCCTGTTCCTGGACCACGGCTCAGCCTCCACACACAGAGAGCAACAGCTCTGCACAACCCCAAATTAACCCTCAATTATTGCCCAGGGCACAACCTCAGTGGTGTTTGGAGGAGGTTTAAATATTTATCTGGAAAACAAGGATGCGCACAATTGCATTCAGCAGGATTGGTGATAAAAACCCATGAAGATCCACTCGTGGGAGCTAGAGCCAGTTCTCCCTCCCAGGCAAAGCCTCTTGCACCCAAGGGTGGGACACACTCTGCCAAAGCTCCTGCTCCCCTCACATCTTTGTGGTTTGGAGGGAATGACTGTCACCTCCTCCCATGGACCTCAGCTGATCCTTTTTCTCTTTATAGTGCATCAGAGAGATGAAAACCCCTGTCCACTCCTAGTGTCCACTCCTCCCTGGCATGGCCTAATCCAGGAACAGCTCCATTTGAGTGAGAGGAGGACCCTCCTTGACCCTGGACGCCCTGGAAAACACGAGCCTTCAACTCCCTGAAGGAGATCTGTAGTAGTGTGGAGCCAGCAGCACTCTCTAGTACTCGTTAGATCTTGGAGAGCTTTGTATAACACAAACAGACCGACAACCTGGAAATAAACCTCTATCATCCTCACTCTGCACACAGAGAAGCTTAATATATATGTCACAGACTATGTCTATAGTCTGACACTATATCACAGCAGATGGGATCCTGCTAAGCATCCTTGGGATCAGCATTGCAGAAAACAAAAGGGTGGGAAAGGCCCGAGCTTCTTCTTTTCCATTCCATGCATCTCCGTACAGGAGAGGTGCTTTTGGACAGAGATATTCCTGGAATAGCCAGGATTAACAGCATGCCAGAAATACATACGCAAGCAGGATGTTGCACTGGAGCTCAGCCACCTCAGCAAGGGTCTCCCACCACCCTGGGGAGCCGCCCAGCCTTCAGGCAGAAGCAAGTCCTTGCACAGCCCCAAACGCATTGCAGATGTTTAACATGTCCTTTCCCTGTAATATCTATTTCCCAAGAGTATGCTCTGGCTTCCACGGTCCCTGCCAGGGAATATCAAAGATATCTATCATTATTTATCCTTTTGTCCAGGACATGATTTAGCTGGAAATTCTATGTTTAAAAAAGGAGAAAGCCTTATTAGCACATTGAGGAGGTCTCCATCCTTTATTTGGACTGCATATATAATCTATTGGAAATAAAAGTATTCAGATGATTTGAGTAAGTTACTGGCCTCTGTCTACTAGCCAGGAAGTTCAGCAGCCTGTTGTGGAGTCAGTACCTTTCCATGGCTTTTTACTTCTGATTTTTCCAGAGGAAACAATTCAGCACAAATCTGTTTCCTAATCCACAATCTTCTGCCAGATTCCCCACAAACATCTCTAAAACCCAGTGGGACACATCACCAACTCCTCTCCATTTGCACTGCTCAAGGAGC
This sequence comes from Sylvia atricapilla, assembly GCF_009819655.1. Classification (NCBI taxonomy): domain Eukaryota; kingdom Metazoa; phylum Chordata; class Aves; order Passeriformes; family Sylviidae; genus Sylvia; species Sylvia atricapilla. Next base: position 15,041,814 of record NC_089153.1, read on the forward strand.
TGCTCTGCATCCAGCTGCTTTGTTTTCGACGTATTTTCTACTCTCTTACCCCTCCTCCTCTGGCTTTTTCAAACCCAGCTCATGCTGGGGAGAGCAGCACAGAGCTGCACCTCTGAGCCCTTCTCAGAGCTGAGCTGCCACATATGATTTCCCAGGTAGGCTGCTACCTTCTAGGCATATCATCACCATCTGAGGCTTTTCAGGAGCTCTTGTCTTTGCCAAATCTCACATTACTGGAGTTCCAAACTTTCTCTGAATTCTCTTGCACTTTCCCATCTCCCAGCATTGCTGTAGCCTTTAATAACTGCTGCTTACACACAGAATGTCAGAGACCTCTTGCCATTTCCTGACTCATTACTGTCTCTTTGGCTCCACACAACCCAGTCAGGGAATATTCCAGTTCCTGAGTGTCCCTGGCTGCTGCCTGCCCCATGCAACCTGGTCGAGGTGACTCTGTGGCAGGTCAGCCGTTAGGTCTGATAAGCATCCAATGCCCCCATCCTTTCCAGAGCTTGCTGATGGTGATGTTTTCCAGCCACAGGCTCTGCAGGTACCACATCTGCCACTTCCCAGGGTGCAGATGCACAGAGCACAGCAGTCCATGTCACCAGGAACGGTGGCATGCCCCTACACAGCTCCTTGCAGCTCAAGATCCAGCTGCTTTCCCACACTTCTTGCACAATCCAGGCAGGCCGCATCCCTTCCAGGGAACTCACATGGAGGAAATGACCCCATTTGGCCCTTCAGAGGCTCCACAGTCATCCAGCCATTGCTGGGTCAGGGTTTGGGGCTCTCCCTGTGCTCGAGGGTTTGCAGAAGTGATGGGTTTCCCTGTGACCCAGAAGCCCCTGCAAGTCTGAAGCCGCTCCACCACTGCATCCCAAAATGCACCCTCAAATTTCTCCAGAGGCTTTGGGAAGATAGAACATGCTGAACTCAGAGCCTGCCCCATGGACAGCAGGGGCCTTTTATTGACAGGGATTAAGTGCAAGGGGGCTGGAGAGAGAATCCTGCCCCAATAATCAGAGCATTTTGTCCCTACACGACGCTTCCCATCCTGAGACTTTATGATGAAAGATCACTTGTAGAGCAGAGCCAAGCGAGGGCCCCTGTAATAAATCAACACCTCAGAGACTTTGGCTGATGCAGACATTCCTGAGCAGATTTGAATCTTGTTTGTGAGGAGGGACCTGTCCGAGTCCACACTCTGCACACCCCAGCCCCTAGAGAAGCATCTGGCAGCCAGTCCACGGCTCAGCTAGCCCAGACACATGACAGGGCTGCTGATCAGCAGGAAAACGCTCTGGTTCCAGCAGATCGTGAGCTTATTAAAGATAGATTTGTGCTTTGGTCTGCAGAGATAAACAGATCAAAGGCATTTTGGTCTGTGTGCCAGTGTCGCCGGTATCCCCGTTCGGCAGAGGCAGGCTGGGATGTGCTCTCCATTCCCAGTGCAGGGCACTGGGGGAGCTCAGCCCGGCGGGGGAGCAGCAGGGAGTGTGCCCAGGGCCACATCCAGACGGTCAGAAGTCCATCCTTGGCTATTTGCATGGGGAACTTGGAAGCAGCTGGTGGTTTTTCACAGGGCATCGCTCCCTACTCTGGCCTGGCCCTGCGGAGCCAGGGGGTGGCCAAGCTTCGCTACAGTTCTGCTGCCAGCCCGGGATCTGCTCTGCTCAGGAGGGAGAGCTAAAAGGGGAAACAGCTTCTCATGCAGCTGGCCCAGCAGCTGATATTTGCATAGTGCTTTGAAACCCACAGATGAAAGATCTGAGAGACACGAAAGGCTGTCACTGCCTGTTTGTCATCTCGCGTGGTTCCTCTCTGCTACTGCACGCAAAGGAGACAACTTTCTGGAGAGGTGAGTGCAGCCTCGAGGGAAAGATGGAACACTGGAGGCTTTTCCTGCCGCGTCCACTTCCACAAAGAGTGCATCTGTCCCCCAGAGCTGGCTGGGCTCCAGCTTCCTCCATCCACTTTACAGCCATCTCACCTTCGTCCTTATCTGTCCCCAGCTCATCACAAGAGCCACCATCCTCCCTGACCCACCTCTGATATCCCACTCCAGGCTCAGCTTGCTCCTAGGGCGTTCACATGGATTGCAAAGGCAAAAATTGGGAATGAGTGACAGCATCAGGGCTCCCTGACAAGCGTGTGCCTGCAGAAGAGAGCCGGCAGGGAGGGCAGGAACCTTAGCACATGGCAAACCAGCAGCAAGGACCCCGAAACTTCACGTGAGTGAGGAAGCTGATGGTATCACTCCAGAAAGCAGCAGCGGGAGGCAGCAGGCATCCCACCGCCCTCTCTGTGCCAGGCACGGCTCGGCGGAGCCCGACACGCCGTGCGCTCGGAGCTGGGCTCACTTTCAGCATTTCAAATTTGCCGGATGATAACCTCGGTGTCTGAGTTCACAGCCCTGATCCCACCCACTCGAGGTCTGACTCATGTTGCAGTCACCGCTGCCTGGGTATTGGTACGAGAGCAGGGAGGGAGGTTGGTTCGAGAGGAGGGAGGGAGCAAGGGAGGAGGAGAGGAGAGAGGAGAGGGACCGAGGAGCCGCCGCTCGCAGCACACGCTTCTGCCTCCAGAGCCGAGCCGCACGCTCCGGGGAAAGTTGGAGTCAGTGCAGCCACTGAAGTCTCCCGCACGCTCAGGGGCTGTGAAAAAGCAGCACCTTTCTCAGGTAAATCTTTTGCCTTACTTCTTGCTGAGTTGTTAGGGCGGTAAAATACTTTTTAAGTGAGGTTCAGAAGGGTTGGTGGCTCCCTGCTGAGTGGGATCTTGCAATGGGACGGGCTGGGTCAGAGCAAAGGAGTGTCACTTTGTGAGAGCCCGGTGCCATCAGCATCTTTTGGTGGCTGGAGTGGAGGCCAGTTTGGGGACTTTTTTGGCTGTTGCTGGTGGGGACAGCTGGTTCCGATCAGGCTCAGGAAGGACATGGGTGCAGTGTGCCCAGGACACACATCTGTGGTGTGCAGCCTCTCTGCCCAAGCAGCCTCCCACGGGGGCTGCTGCTGACTTCACCGACCTTCCCGAGCCTTTTCTCGGAGCCCTCCAGCCCTTCCATCCAGCCCTGCACACCCTGGAGCTGGTGGGGATCTGCTGCTGCCCCATCCCAGGGCATGGTCTGGGGCAGGATTCCTCAGGCTGGGCTGTAGCACAGGAGGGATGGGCAATCCCCAGCGGTGCACAGTCCAGAATCGGCTTCGGCAGGAGGCTGAACCCCAGGAACTCAGGCAGCTCCAAGCACACCCATGAGCCCCGCTCCTCTGTTTTCAGTTTCACCTTTCCTGGACGCTGTTTGCCGAGCAAACTTTCTAAATGCTGATTGCTCTGCTGGGTTCCACATTTCCCCGTTCCTCTTCATGTTTCCTGATTTCAGGGGTCCTGAACAGCTTCTAATCCACATAGCTCCTTTCCTCCTGGTGAAGCATGATGGTGGGCTGGTGGCATTGATAGGAATTCAGTCCTGCCTCCCCCCAGCCCCTCTGCTCATGCCAGAGGCAATAATCGCTGCTTTGTATCAGACACCACACTGGGATAGGGCAGAGAGAGCACCAGGCTCTGGAAAAGCCCAAAGAACAGGGTCAGAAGTGTCTGGAGATGCAGCCAGGCAGGACACCAGTGTCCCCTCACATTGCCTTCAAGTCCTACCTCTGACAATTTTGCTCTTGTCCCATTGTGAATCTGGCTTATGGGCCTGCCAGGGACTCAAGAAGCCCATTCCCAACTTGGGGTTTTTTCAATTCCCACCATCAAACTTCAAAGCGTCCTCTCTCAGACCAGAAGAAACCTCCACACTTCTGCCCATGCTGAGACGCCTCTCCCAGCTTGCCCAGCTGTTTAATCTCAGGAAGGAGTGGAATATAATTTTAGGAAAAGCCATGATGCTCTGCTGCGAGCTCTGCATGGCCAGGGAATGCACTTTGCTCCTAAATGACTTCTGCCAGCACTTCTCTCAGAAAGAAGCTGTCATGAGACGCAGAGGAACATTTCAGATCTGCAAGGGCACAACCCTCCTGTGCCTAGGACAGAGCTAAAAGGCTCCATGTGGCACTTCTTCTGAGCCCCTAACAGTCTCTGTCCTTTCCAGAAGTGGGAAATACTTCCCAAAGAGAGGCTGCCACATCCAGGCGCTTCCTGAGTGCTCCTCTCTGCCCCTGTGTCTGCTCATGGTGCCGAGGTAGCCAAGCTTTTAACAGGTTCAAAACAAACCTGTGATGCCAGAAGTAGAAGCACAGGAAGGGAGAGCAGCCGATGTATTCCCTGCCTGAGCCGGCCCTGCATCCCATTAATCTTACTGCAAAAGTGCACCAAGTGCTGGAATTAATGATGTTGGAGGAAAGGATGCTGAGAGACAGGGAGGGGGAATAAAAAGGTAAAATGCAACAGGAATTTCCCCTGAATAAATCACAGCCCCCTCCCCAGAGGAGATAAATGCCATTTTAAAGGGGAGCCCAGTGCATCAAATGCAACATGGACTGCAACAGAGCAGAAAATATCTGTTCAGGCAAGAGAAAGCAGAAATTACTATGAGAATGGCAAAGAGGATAATGGGGAGACGATGGGATATTACTGCGGAAGGATCATTAATGCACCAGAGAAGGCTATTAACAGAGTTCCTTAAAGATCAGCCTAGAGGTAAATTTTATTTAATGGCTTTCATTAGTGATCTTGGCTCAGAAAATTAGGGTTTCTTTAAGAGAAATGGTCTGGTGAGAAGCTTGGGGAAAGTCCTGCACTGGACAAGACACTAGAGGAGAAGAACCAGAGGATCTGAAGATTAACAGAAACGCACCAGGCTCACACAAGCTCACATGCTTAGGGTCTAAAAGGAAAAATTGCTACTCTAAGCAGCTGAAAACACCATAGGAAAAATATCTGACTTTTAGGAAACCCTAGGATGAGTGCACCAACCAATGCAACCTGACAAGTGTTCACAGCAGAGATAGTGTCAATCAGAACACCAGCGCCACTGGAAAAGGCATGAGAAAGATGACCCAGAAGCAACGCCCTGCTCCGGTTCCTTCAATGTCAGGAGGGTGATTTTAAACCAGGAGCAGGTCCAGGCTGTGATAATGAGGACAATCAGGTAAATGTAAAAGCTGCCTGGTGAGACAGGGCTGGAAAGGTATCATTTATTCTGGCTGTTGCTGGAAAGACTGCCATGGGAAACAGCTGCTCCACTCGTACATCGAGGAGGAAATCAGCTCACTCTGCCAAAACACAACAGGAGCAGAGGACACAGGTATTGAAGGTGGCTGCGAGTGACCTGGGCAGAAAGCCAGAGGCACATGTGGAGCCACAGAGAGCCAGTGCTCCGGGAGAGAGCTCTGAGCTGGATACATCATCCTGGGGTCTGTGTCCTGATGGCAGTGAGCTGACAGCCCCCCTCTGTACCAGCCCTCCAGTCTGCTTTTCCTGGAAAGCCACATCCAGAGGCTCTGCTCTCCTGGGGGAGTTTCCATGAGATAACTTGGCTGAGGGATACAGGAAAGTCTCCTGCACTTCCACCACAGTTAGGGGTGCAGCATCACAAATCCGAGCTGACAGGAGGGAGGTCCTGTCCTATTCCAGGGAGGAACAATGTGTGGTTCAGCCTACACTGAGCCACAGAGTCCCCAGCACTACCTGAACTCCTCAGCAGGGATGGGGACACCTCTGTCCCCGTGCAGGTGCCCATTCCTTGCCCTGAACTAATCTGAAAAACAGTGAGAAGCAGAACTCCTTCTGGGCACATCTGCAGTGCAGGGCTGCACTGAGAGCTGCCCTGGCACTGTGGCAGAAGCTGAATGAGCTGATGTGCCCAGAGCTGGGTCCCACCACCAGAGCCCATGTGAGCTGCAAGAGCCAGAGGCAGGAGCAGGTTGTTGGTGTGTGGTGAAGCAGCCACGTAGGAGGCTGCCATCCACCCGCAGCATTTTCTAAGTGTGCTACTCCCCCTATAATTTAATCTGCCATTTCCACATGTTGGGAGCAATGAAAACACATCCCTTTCACTTGGAAATACCCTTCTGTGGGAACAACCTGTTCTCCTCGCTGCCGTCAGTGGGCAGGCAGCGCTCAGCTTGTTCCACACTCCTTTTGTGAGTGAACAAAGAGCTTTCCATGGCAAGAGCCTGTGCTGCAGCTGGAGGTGAGGAACTGCTCCACACACTGCTGCCACGGCTGAAAGCATCCCATCCCTCTCCCAACAGCCTCAATCCCAGCACCCAAACTCAGAGGGCATCCTGTCTGGCGATGAGTTTGCTCTGCTCAGCAAAAGGCTTCCCATGGGCTGTTTCATGGCTTGTTGTTTGCTTTCCATGCCTTTAGATGCAGCAGGGCTGTGGTAATTGCCTCTAATCTCAGTGGTCCAGTCCCAGTCTCTGCCCTGTATGGTTCCTGGCAATCAGTGGTTGTTTACTCATGCAGCCTCCCTGGCACACTCCCTACCGTGGCCCCCATGCCTTTAGACTTGAATCAAAGGCATAAATCATCTGAAGAGTATTTCAACCTGCACCACAGTGTTATCTTCTTGTTGCAGGGGGAGGTTAACTTTAAAATCTCACTTTTGTCCTCTGACAAGGCTGGACCTTTTCCTTTCCTGGAGTTTCTTCTGATTCCTCCATCTCTGCAGCGAACCAGCTCTACCTTCCTGCACTATCCTGGGCACCACCAGGGAGGCTTCACTGCTGCTCCCTGGGGTGCAGAGAGCCTGCAGAGCTGGGTCATGTACCACCCATGGGGACCAGCACAGCTCTCCCACACCAGCACATTGTGGAGGATGGGGAGACCCCTCATCTCGTCTGGAAAGATGGGAGACCACAGCTTGGACACAGGCAGCTCCATGAGGGTCAGCAAGTCATTTCAGTACTTTGACCCATTCCCAGCCCTCCCTCCTGACCCTGCACTGCCTCGATCCCCCTTTAGGCATCTTCCCAATATGGATGTTGCTTCCAATCAGGCACCCAAAGTCCCTTTGAATCTGGTAGTGTAAGGGTCTTGGAGATCACCATAAACAGCAGCTCAGTTGTAAGTTAGAGCGGTGTGCTTTGTTGTTTCTTCCCTTGCAAAATGTGGCTTTTTGCTATTTGTATCCAGAGAGAAAACAGCCAGAAAAAGTAAGTCTTTAAGGGATATTCCTCTTACCTCCCAGGACCTAGAGGAGAGTGGGGATTTCCTATGCAAGCTGCAGGAGCTGCTGTGATTTGTGATGGCTGGGACCAACCCTAGGTGTTGGGCTGCTGCAAAGCACAGATACAAGGGCAAAGTTTAATGAGATTGGCAGCCACAGCCAAGATTCAGAAATTACGTAGTTGTGACTAATTTTGCTGGATTGAATGTGAACTGCTTTCTCAGGAAAATCGTTTCCTCATATCCTATTCATTCTCACTTTTGCTGTAAGCCTATAGGAACATGATGATCTCAAAATCCCTGCCCCTCTCTCGACATCCCTACACTGAATGGGCACCCTTAGGGCTGGGGGAGCCCGGCTGGCAAGGACACAGGAACCTGGCTGCCACAAGACTTTCTGATTTGGGTTTAAGTGGGCTGGAGCAGCCAGGGAGGTACAGACACCCTGCTTCTGGAGGGGCTTGAGGGGAAGCTCAAAAGGTCTTTGCTCACTGCAGATCTGACTTGATGCTTTTATAGAATCACAGAATAGCTTGGAAGGGATCTTACAAATTTCATTCCACCCCTCTGCCAAGGGCAAGGACACCTTCTACTAGACCAGGTGGCTCAGAACCTTATCCAGCCTGGTCTTGAATACTACCAGGAGTGGGGCAGCCCCAGCTTCTCTGGGAAATCTGTGCCAGGACCTCACCAGGCACTTTCTTTTGCAGGTTGTCCTCAGGAGGTGGCAAAGCTCTGTCCATGCTGGAGTACTGCTGACCACTGTCACCAACCAAACATGCAGAGGGCATGAGAGCCCACAGGACCTGACCCAATGGTCACTCAGGGGAAAGGAGAAGACAAGAAAGGAAAAGAAGCAGTTAAGATCAAGCAGCAGCTGCCACAGCAGCTGAGCTCTCAGAGGGGGCCAACAGGCACAAACGAGTTGCAGTGCCACATCTTCCCCAGGCCATGTCATTCCCAGCACACAAGGCTGAACATGTAAAGTGACTCTGGAATGTTCTCCAAGGTCACTGTAGAACAAGGGTCACTTTGGGAAGGGGTCTAGGCCTGCCTGGTACGGGCTTACTTGAAGCAGCTTTGGAGCTGATGAGAGCAGGACTGCTCCATCCTTGCAGTGACACCATGGATTCATGTTACAACCACACAAGCTCTCAAAAAACGATGGAATTCCACCTGCAGGTGGTGGTCGGGCTCTTCCTCGTCATCCTCATCCTGGTCACTCTCTGTGGTAACATCATCGTCTGCCTGGCCGTCACCTGCGACCGCCGGCTCCGCAGCTTGACCAACTACATCATTGTCTCCTTGGCCATCACAGACCTGCTGCTGGGGCTTCTGGTGCTGCCATTCTCTGCTTTGTATGAACTCACCAAGAAGTGGCTCCTTGGCAGCATTTTCTGCAACATCTACATCAGCCTGGATGTCATGCTGTGCACGGCCTCCATCCTCAACCTCTTCATGATCAGCCTGGACCGCTACTTCGCTGTCACCACCCCGCTCCGCTACTGCCAGGTGGTCACTCGCTCCCGGGTGGCCGTGGGTTTGGTGGTCATTTGGACAGTTTCACTGATGGTCTCCTTCCTACCCATCCACCTGGGCTGGAACACCAACGGGACAGGAGTGCAAAACACAAACGCCACCTGCAACGAGGAGTGCACGCTGGCGGTGAACATCCCGTACGGGTTATTTGTCGCCTTGCTGACCTTCTACATCCCTCTGGTCATCATGTGCGTCACCTACTACCGGATACTCAAGATAGCCAGGGAGCAAGCCAAGAGGATAAACCACACGTGGGGAAACACGCCCATGCCACCCATGGTGAAAGAGCACAAAGCCACCGTGACGCTGGCGGTGGTGCTGGGAGCCTTCGTCGTGTGCTGGTTCCCCTATTTCACCGTGTTCACGTACCGGGGCGTGCAGGGGGACAGCGAGGTCAAAGGGACACCCATGTCCATTGTCCTCTGGCTGGGCTATGCCAACTCAGCCCTGAACCCCATCCTCTACGGGACGCTCAACAGGGATTTCCGAGTGGCGTACCAGCACTTGCTGCGCTGCAGGAGGGCGGGACAGCCCAGGAACTCTGACCTGCCTCCCCTCCAAAAGGCCCAGCCCAGGGGCAGGCAGGGCCAGGGCAGGCAGGAGGGCAAACCCTTGAAACTGGAGGTGAGGAATGAGAATGGGACCCTGCTCACTGATGAAGCCCTCAAGAGGTAAGAGCCTTCCTACACTGGGGACTCTGATGATAGGTCTGTCCCCAGAGAGGAAGGCAGAGCTGGGGACCCCACATTGTCCGTGGACTTCTAAGCAACAGTCTGATGCCCCAGCAGGAGATCCTTGCCCAGACAACTCCTGAATTCAGCTACTCAGAAATTCATCACCACTCACAGGAACCCAGATTGCATCCCCTCCATGCTGGCAACACAACTCCAGGTATTCCAGCTTCCCACATGGCTGGCCCTCCCTTGGAATTGCCACTGTTCACAGGGAGCACAAAATGTCCCCTGGCTTGGCTGGGTAATGGGAACAGTTGCCATCAGAATTTGTTGTACAGAATGGGGTGAAGATGTCAGCGGGATCTGCTCCCCAAAATCAGCCATGTCCCAGTGGGGAACAGACAGAAAATTCTGGGCACAGAGCAGAGCTTCAGAGGCCAGGAAAGGTGACGGCCTATCACAGAGGCGGAAATGGGAGTTAGTCCTGAGGCACAGTCAGAGCACCTGCAGCCAGGCTGGGAGTCCCTGCAGGAGCCAAGAGCTGGGTTCCAGCTCCCTGCAGAGCAGCTCAGCCACTTCCCTTCCCATCCGAGCCACGCACCCTCAGCACCTCAGCCATCAGTTTGCATCAGCAGTGAATTCAGCCAACAGAAAGTTCCATTCCCATCTCTGGAAAGGGGCAGAGAAATTTCCATTTCTCTGGAAATTAGGCCGGCAGACATTTTTAGAAATACATGTAAATACATACTTTACCCATGTAAAGTTAGAGCCAAAAATTCCCTCAGTGTCGTCCCAAGCATGTTACGAGGGTCAGCCCCACCAAGGGGTGCAGTGAGGGAGCAGGATGGGAACAAAGTGGGCAAATTCTGTGCCAGGCTGTCTCCCCAGCCCTCTCCCTGGGCACCCACATCCCCACAGGGCTGTGCCACCCTCTCACCGCCTCACTCCAAGGTGTTCACTCAGCCAAGCACAAGGAGAACGGAGAGGCAGACTGTCAATCTGCTGCTCCTGAGACTAATCTAACCTCTAAGCAGTGCCTGATAAGTAGCCCAGAAACTTTCCATCCACAGATAAGGATTCCTTTGATTCCCTGTTCCCAGCGTGCCCGCAAAGAAGCCGCGCTCGTGCGCTCTTGCAGCACGTGCCCTTGATCCTGCCCCAGAAAGAGTCTTAAGCCACCAAAAGGAGAACTCAGGGAGGTGAACCAAAGTTCAGAACCATCCAAAAGGCTAAGCCAGCATCGTGCCTCCCCCAGAGCACCAATGTGACTTTACCCAAGGGAGGGGGGCAGAAAAAGAGATCCAGAGGGATGGATTAGTGTGAACACAAGAATGCAGGTCCTGGGGCTGCCTTTTTCTGTTTCCAAGGAATTAGTGAAGGGCCCAAAGTTTTAGCGTTTGGTAAATTGTAGCTTGTATATAAAAACATATGTGTCTAAGGTGGTGGGGGTGTTTCTGCAAACACAGAGAGACAAAGAGAGCTATGCTGTTTACTCCCCCAGCAGTGCAGCCCCTGGGCAAACCAGGAGCTCATGCACTGAAGCTCTGCAGCTGAACCAGGAGAGCTGGTGATGGGGAACAGGCTGTCAGGATTTCCCTGCACAGCCAAGAGAGAAGAGAATATAAATATCAGTGTCTTCTCAAAACGCTGACTTACCACAAAGGGACAATAATGACTTGGAGGGAGATAAAAGGGGAAGAAAAATGGGTTTCTGTTCCTCAGGCAGAGGGCAGGGTCACTGATTTCCTGGCTTTCGCCCTCCCAGCTTTTCCGGGTAGAAAAGACTCTTCCCCTGGTTCTCCAGAGGGAACACTTAAGCAAGGGGATGTTTCTTGACCTTTCTGAATCCAGAGAGCTCCCTACACATCCTACCCAGCATCACCACTGTGGTTTTTGCTCACAATCAGATTAGCACCTCAAGCACCTGCTGTTACTTTCTCTCCTTTTCTTTGTAGCCCTCTCACCTCACAGCAGTGATGCACCAATGATCATATGTGGCCACTTCCAGCCCTTTTTTCCATAGTCAGATACATAAAGATCTGCTGTTGGCAGATGATCAGCATCAGCTAACACCACACAAAGACAGGTGAGCACAGGATTTACCTGTTCACCAAAAACCTGGTGGCCAATTTCACCTCTAGCACAAACTGAGCTGGTCCCTCTCCCCTCTTCCTATCTGCAGAGTTTTCTGAGTCATCTGCCCTGAATATGTTAACAGGGAAAAACCAACATAAATCATTCCAAAAAACTCATAACCCCCCAGATAAGAACACCCAGAGCTCAGAAGAGCTCTGCTACGAGAAACTCCATGGGATCATTTAAGGGAAAGCGGAATTTTGAACCATTGCCCTTAATAACAATGTTCTTTTCAGTTATGAGGCATAGGGAAAAGACTAACAAACAAGAGTGGAAATACTGGAGAGCTGCAGGCAGTTCTCCAGTCTCAGGGCTCACTCAGAGTCTCAGTCAGGAGTAGGGCAGGGAATCAAAAGCCATGGGACCTCCACAGCAGCTGGGGGCTGGAAGTTGTTTCCATCAGTGAGGACCAGGTAGGGCAGAGAGTAGAGGGCTAACAGAGATGCAAGGGGAAGACAGCTGCTCCCATTTCCCCACCAGGCATCAGAGAGGAAGGCAATTCACATAAAACCAGTACAGAAAAACCAAAGGACCTCAGGAATCTGCTTCAGTGCAGAGGGACAGGCCTCTGAAGAGAGCTGGTGCTTGGCATGCTCGTGACTGCAGGCTCTGAGACCAGACTCTAATGTTCAGAGATTAAAATCCCGTGCAAGGGAGCAATCAGCACTAACAGGGATGTACTGGGGCAGAGAATACTGGAGCTGAGTGAGTGGCTGTGAATCACATTCTTGCACGCCATCTGTGCTTAGAGCAGCTTGGGACAGGACCATGGCCACAATATATGGGCAGAGGAGAGGCCAGTTCCCATTGGAAAGGATCACTATCCTGGTCACAACAAGCCTGCCCCAGCTGCCAGCTCAGGCAGACACTACCTGGTGCTTTACAGAGCAAAGCCAGGATCAACCCAGCTGATCTGTTCAATTTCTCTTTTTTCTGTCTTCATGTGCAATTTAACCTTTCCAGCACTGGAGCTTTTCTGTGAGCCCCAGCCAGCCCGTGGCCCTAGGACCCACATCTCCCAGCCTTCAACTCCTGGCTGCCCTCTCCCAAAATCCTGTGTGTGAGGCTGAAAGGACAACCCTCAGCTTTCCTCGGCATGAGACTCAACAGCAGAGGCGAGAGCTGCAGGGTGAGTACAAGGCCAGGCTCTCTGGGTGAAAATGAGGGAAGAGGCAGCTCTCCCTGCTGTGACACCCACTGCACTTTTCCTGGTGCAGGCATCCCTTCCTGATGGTACCTGGTACAAAGAGTGATACCATCAGAGATGCATCCTCACTCTTTATCCAGCACTGGTTGCTCTCCAACCAAGTCCTAAGCACAGGGGAGGTGCACAAAGCTGGGCCCCCGCTCTGTGGCTGCCCTGGAGTTTTGAGATTATAGAACCAGCCTGAAATGCCCTGGAAGATGCTGCATCCTGCCTGTCCCTCATGCACTGCAGAGGCAGCTGCATTCAGACCAAGAATTTCCAGCACGCTTCATTTTCATGCAAGCCTACATCCACATAAATTGCCAGCAGCTTTGGCGGAGATGCTGGCAGGGCTCCCGAGGTGAAGAGCTGCTGCTGCATCAGGCATTGCTGCTCTCTCCAAGTGGTGCTGGGCTGGAGGCCACGACTGCCATGCATGGGGATGCCTCTCAATGTGCCTCCAGAGAGCCACTTTGTGCAGCCCTTCTCGGGAAGAGTCAGGCAAGGTCACCCTGACCTCCACATGCTCTCCCCTCCCATGCTGCATGCTGATAACCTGGGCTCTCCGTATTGACTCTGCCCTGGGGGGGGAATACAGTCACCCACGTGCTGGAAGCTGGGCACACTTTGTCCCTGCTGCACCCTGAGCGTTTCTAACCTTAGCCAAGATCACAGCAATAACAGGAGCTGGTGCAGTCTGTCCACACACAGAGCTGGAGTACAGGGACCCCCTGCCCTGGGGCACAACATAAACCTGCACTTCTCAGGGGTACTCCCTGTGAATCACCCTGGAAATGCCATTGCCCATCAGCAGAAGGAGGAGCAGAGGTTTGGAGGCTGCAGATGCTGCTCTTTGGGGAGGCATCACTGCTGCCCTGCAGGAGGAGCAGAGTGTGGTTTCCAGTCTGGAAACCACAAAGCAAAGGTCCCCAGGGCAGGCACAGTGCTCACCCCCCCGGCAGTGCAGGCACAAGGCAGAGTCACTCTGCTGCTGTCACTGCCCAGCAGCAGGGGCAGAGGGGACACCCATTCCAGCTCTTCTGCTTCATACTTTCCATCTCTGTGATATGTTCTAAGACACATGTAGTTTCCATGAGGTGAAGGCAAAATGCCAGCCACCCCCTGAGAGGCTGCTGATCTAATCAGCAGAATGAAGCAGAGGTTTGGGGGAGAGGTTTGCAGATCTGAGGTCTTGATGTGACCACAGATTTCCTCTCTGCACCATGGGGGTGGGGACAGGAAATGTCACCTTGTACAGGACTCCCAACCAAGGAGTCCATGACCAAAAAATTCCCTGACCCACAGCAAGGAGAGGGGCCGTGGGAGAAGCAGCACCCAGGAGCAGAGCACTGCCAGCTTCAGAACATCAACTTTTGTCAGGCTACAACTCTGACAACTCAGCCCTGCTGCTGCTGGCTGGCCCGAGGGACAGGAAGAACAGGCAGAGAAAGCCACAGAGCAAAGTGATACTGCTCAGGGGGGAGTTGGGTGATAGGTCTTGGGGTGATGCAAGCCTGCTCAGCTCTGCCCAAATGCCAGCACTCAGCATTTAATCAGGGATGCCGAGAGCATCCTCACAGCATCACATCACAGTCCCTCCCAGGCACAGCAGGTGCTGGATGCAGCAGTCTTTACACTGAGGAGCAGTGGAGAGGGGGGGAAATGGACCAATCTGCATCCTGTAAAGCCACTGATCACCCTCTGTGTTCCCCTGCAGGATCCCTGCTCTGGCACGTGGCATTTGCTCCATCCCCAAACACTGCTGGAGAGGCCTCTGCCCACCCAGGTTTCTTCCCAGAAGGGTGGTGTGCTAGAAGAGCCCTCAGAGGAGCTGCAGAAGAACATCTCCCCTGTCCTGTGCGGGCAGTGACACTTTCAGCATCAAGCTCCACACCAGCAGGGGGAGATGCCTGAGGAGCTGGCTCAGGAAGAATTCCCTTTGGCAGGGCTGGGATGGGAGTGCCCTCTCCAGACCCATGGCAGCGGGGCAGGCTGAGAGGGCACAGGGTGAAGGGGGAAAGAGGCTGCTGTTGAGGTCTTGGTGCCAGGCAGACCAGCCTAGGATGGAGAAAGACAACACAGGCACTACCTTCCCTGGTATCCCAGGGATGTATCCACCCCTGAGGGGTGGCAAGGGCCTGGTAGATGGTGGGTGACGTGGCAGGAGGGCCCAGAGTGGTGGATGTTTGCAGCCACAAGTGTTGGATGTCTGTGCACAGGACATCCCAGTCCCTCAGCATCCATCCTGGGGCAAGGCTGCCTCCCATCCCCAGGGCCATCCTTACACCACAGCCCTTGTCCCAGCCCTGCTGCAAGGCAAGGAGAAACCCTGGAGCCTGCTGGGCCATGGGGAGACACTGAGCAGCCAGGGTTTGCCCCAGGCTCTGCCCTCCCCAGCAGCTCAACACCAGGGCTCCCAAAAGAGGATGTTTCTGTCCTGAGCCTGTGCAGAAATCATCAGTGATATAAAAATCTACTTGAGACAGAAGGCAAATGAGATACTTGATTTCTGTGAGTGTGCTTTGTCCTGGGAAGAGCGTCCTGCTGTCCCATCCCCTCCTTCTGCTGGGGCAGAACCTGGTCACACAGCACGAACACCCGAGACACAGGTGGAGCTGCCCTGGGCAAGGCTGGCAGCCCCCAGAGCACACATTGCCCTGTGAGACCAACCAGATGACCCCTCCCTGGGCGCTGAGCGGATGGAGCAGGGGACACTTTGCCGTTCCCCTTGTCGCACGGGCGGCACCGCTGGCTCGGAGCTCCCCCTGCTTGCTGCGGGCACGGACCGGCCCCGACCTCCGGCCACACCGTGGGGATCATCACTGTCACCACCCACGGAGGGGCCGGGCTCCCCGACCCGGCACAGAGCAGCCCAACTCATTCCCCCAACTCCTCGACCTCCCCACCCCGAGCCAGCACAGCCCTGAGTGTCAGCATCTGCCCCGGTACCTCTGTGGGATTCACCCTCCCACCACTCATTCCTCAGCGAAGGGCGAGGAAAGCTGAGACAGGGGAGTGTTGCAGCCCCGCTGCCTCCCAGCACCCAGCCAAATCCCATCCAAAACATCAGTGGGCAAGGAAACGTCCCCAGCAAGGTGATGTCCTGTCAGGCAAGGTCCCCTGGCTGTCCTTCTCGTGTGGCCTCGGGATAAGGAGATGTGAGACTCCCGGGCTGAGCCCCGCAGAGCAGACTGAGAAATTGCCTCATCAGCAGCTTTCCAGAGCAGCAGGAGCCGAGTCCCTGCAGAGGAGCACAAGGAGAGCTCGTCTTCCCCAAACAAACCCGGCAGGAGCAGGCCTGAGTCGCCTGCAGCATCCACGCTCCGCTCCAGCTCGGAGAAGAACTGGCAAACACACACCCAAACCCCTGCCACCTATGATAACAATTAGAGACTTATCGAATTGCAAAAATAATTGCAATTGAAGTGTTTAATTACCATACTAAGCAGGGAGAGCCGTTTCCTACTGTTCCAGTAGCACTCCCAATCCATCAAACAAGGTTTGGGGCTTGTTTGGGTGCTGGGTCTTTTAGGTTTTTAGTGGGTTTGGGTGGGTTTTTGTTGGCTTTTTTTTATTATTATTATTATTAGATTGCAGCCCCAGGGGATGAAGAGATTTGCTAATTAGGGTCTTGGAGAACAGCTACCAATTCACAAGCACTTGCTTTTAATTTCAGTACTAACGAGGCTGGAAGGGGGAGAAATCCAAAAGGCAGAGCAGCTGTGGTAGTGCTGCCCCAGCCCCTCCTCGCCGGGCTGACACTGCTCAGGGACCATCCCTGAGACCACGGGGATGGGCTGGGGAGGGGTTGGCTCGGTGCGACCACAGGCAGGGCGGAGCTGCTGCTCTGGGTCGCTGCTCTCACCGCAGCCACCCCACAAACTAATCCCAGCATCGATCATCTGTCTAATCCCCTCAGGGACCATCGGTTTTCTCAGTGATGGGCTAATCCTTGTCCTGAGGCAGCCGTTCCATCCCCTTGGGGTGCAGCAGCAAGAATTTCTCCAGGTGACATCTGGTTTTGTTCTCCTCTAAACGGACAACAAAAGAGAATTTAATTCTCTCGCCAAGCAGCAATTCTGTGAGGGAAGAGAAACTGCTTAGGAAGCTCCTAACCAACATCTGCTCTCTCAGATAGGAAATATCCCCTGCGAGGGGAGGGAGCACAGGCAGGGCTGGCTGCCAAGTGCACGGGGACATCCCCATCCGCCTGTTCCTGCAGGGGACACTGGAGCTCACACTGCCCTATATATGGCACCCAATCCTCACCTTGCTCCACCACAGGGACCCACAGTGCCCAGCTGGGCTTCTTCCACCAAACCACCTTTGCCGTCCTTGCCACAGCTCTGGGAAGGGTCCGAAAACCTGCAGAGAGGAGGCACAGGGAAGGAGAGAAGCACACGGGAGGCAGGAGCAGCCGCAGGGCATCCAAGCGTCCTGTCCCCCAGGAGCGCAGCTGAGACGTGGTGCCTGCCACGGGCTGGAGGCAAAGGAGCGTTTTATTTCTTTTAGATAAAAGAGAAACATCAGTAGAATGAGAAAAAACTGTGTTGGGTTTGTTTTTTTTTTTTTTCTTCCCAGGCTGTCATGTGATTAAACACAGAGGAAACAGAAAGGTAGAGAACAGCCCCGAGCAGTGGAAAATGAGAAACTTTGTGTTAGAAATCTCAAGATTGGATTTTCTGGAATAAAATATATTTTAGGGTCACTCACCCAACAGTTTTGGCTGGGGAATCAAGCCTCTGAAAAGGTTATGGAACCCATTTCCTCCCCATAAATCTGAAAATTACATTTCCATGCCAAAGCATCTTGAAACCAAGGACAAGCACTCGCATGCAGCATGAAGGAGATGACCACGGGGAAGGAATCATCGGGTGCCTTCTTGGCCTCGGCTAAACCCTTCTTGCCCAGCATTTCCCCACCACCAAGAACACCAAGGCTGGCAGTGCCAGAGGCACAGATTGACCCCGGCCACCGCAGGATGGTGGCCACGAGACCAGGAGCACGGTGGCGTCACTGGGATGGTGGCCAAGGGACCAGAGAGAGAGGACAAAGCCACTAGAGGGCACAAGTATGACAGAAACACGGCCCCACGTCAAGGGACCCCCTGCTTCTGCAATTCGACAGTCCCTGAGGTCCCCAAAAACCCTCATCACCCCCACCTCCAAAAAGTGCACCCTCGGCTCTCCCCCACCTTCTCCTGGTGGCCCCAGACCCCACCAGGCAGAGCTGGTGGCCCTGGCCAGGCAGCGAGATGTGTGTCCTGCAAGGAGCCATCTGGTCACCGCCAAGGGACCTGTCCAACGTCCTTTTGTCCTTTTCTCCTTCCTCCCCCACAGCATCCTTCAGGCGGGAGCTTCCCTCCCCACTCCTGCAGCCGCCACCGCTTTCATTAAGGCTCTTCCACCAAACCAAACACCATTTGTCAGGGAAACAGCAGCCGGAGGCAGCTCTGCTGGAACAGATGCCCCCGTGTCCCCCGGCGAGCAGTCATTATCACAGCCGCCTTCCCGGTGTGCCACACACCTGCACCCACAGCCACGCGTGTGCGCGCTACCTGCCTGCCTTTGCCGTCCCCAGCGCAGGACAGGGGGCACAGAACCTTGTTTCCAGAGTTATATCCCTGCTCCCAACGCCATGAACACCCTGGAGCTTCTGTGTGGGCGTCGGAGCCGCTCTCAGCATCTGGGCTGCCCCGTCACTCCACCACCCACCCTGGGCGTAGCTGACAGGTGCTGTTAGGCCGGAGGTGTTTGCACAGCTGTCAGGGCCTCCCGGATGGATCTGCTCTCCTGGCTCACAGTCCCCATCCCACGGGCAGCAGCCCGTCTCCTCCCTGCCGGCAGGAGCGCAGAGCCGCTGGAGGCAGAGGCAGCAGCACCCTCCGACCCCGCGCACGCAGGGGCTGATGCTGATTAAATGCAGCCCCGGTGCTGATAATTAATTTCTCAGAGGATGAATTACTTGGGAAAGCTCCAGAATTAATGTTCTTCCTGCTTGCCACAAAAACGCTAGGTCTGTTTGGGCTCTGAAAAAAATCCAAAAGCGAAGGGGAAGAGCATCCCCTGATGAGGAACGGCAGCCATGCCCTGGGCAAGGGATGCCTGCTGGCTTTGGGATCTCTGCTGGGGCTGTTCTCTGGATCCATGAGGCTGCAGGCAGAGCAAGAGGATGTGCTGGCACTGCCCATGTCCCAGCAGTCAGGAGACCCTCAGAACTGCCTATGGGCATTGGCCAAATCCCCTCCAGCAGCTCCTTAGACCCATCTCAGTCCCCACCTTGGGCTGAGACATCCCCATAGGACCTGCCCAGAGAACCGCAGGGATCTGTGTGGAGAACATCCATCTCCACAGGCACTGCGTGCCATCCCTGGGGCTGGATGTGGCTGTCCCCACGCCGGTGCCCGTGTCCCTCAGCCCGCCCGCCGTCGCACGGCTCCCTGCGGGCGCTGGCGCGGGGCCGCGCTGGATGCGGATGCGGAGCGAGCAGCCCCTGCAGACAGCGCTATTACGCAGGGCTCTCCATCCCTTTTGCTTAATAGGAAGCATTTTTCTGTTTCATTTCCTTTACCCTCGGAGCTGAAACCGCCTTTCTGCAGCAAAAAACACGCCAAGCTAAGGAAATCCTTCTCCCTTTGCAGCTCACAAATGCCCCTCCCTGCAGTGCACCCCGTGCCCGGGGTACACTGTGGTGTTGGAGGGATAAGTGATCCCCATCCCTGTCCTCACACTGGCACCTAGGAGACAGCAGGGACAGAGGTACTGAGAGAGCTGCAGATTCTCTTCTCTCCATGTACAGATCTTACAAATATTCCCAAATACGGCAGAAGGCAAAGCCTGCCCTCGGCTCACCTCCTCTGGCCCTCCCTGAGGGCACTTCACTCGCTTGGCCTGCTTCAAGGCTGAGCTAAGTCCACCATTCGTTATTGGGTAATTAAGCTCTTAATTAACAGGCTGATTTCCCCTCAGAGCCCTGCCAGCAACTCGTGGTCCCTTTGTGAGCTGCCTCCCGGCAGGGCAAAACCCACAGGGCCTGGGAAGTGTCCCTGTCCCAGGGATGGCTCCGAGCTGTTTTTTCCTACCTCCCCCATGATCTGTTCCTCCCAGCCTGGCGCTGGGGCACCGCGACCCAGCCTGGAGGAGTGAGCCTGCTCCAAAACTGCGGCACAAATGAGCCTAACACCTCTGCGGGCTCAGAGTGACACCAAAGAGTCAGGGGCAAACAGGGGCGAGACATTGCCACCATGAGTGATGTTTAAGCCTAAACCTCCAAGAATAGAAAACCTCCCAGCTTATAAGCCTTAAGGAGAAAAAAAAAAAATACTATATTCGAGATATTCCTGCCTAAAGAAAAAAAAATCTCTCAGCAACCTTTGCCGCCAGCTTATCCCCTCCGCTTGCTCCTCCCTCCTTCGGGACTGAGCTGGGAAAGGAGGCGGCGGTGCCATGCCCCAACCCCAAGCTGGCTGGACCGCAGGGGATAACATGGACACCCTGCCCCAGGCTCCCCACCAGGCTCCAAACCTCAGAGAACCGCAGCAAACCAGCCGTGATGAGCCGCCCGTCCTCGGTGAGATGGCAGGGGCTGCCCTGCAGCGCTCCGTGTATTCATCACTTGTCAGTTCCCCTTAGCCGTGAAAAGAGAGTTATCCTCCCCCCGGGGCAGAGGCGTCCCGTTCCCAGCAGGGCTGGGGACACGGGAGGTGGCACTGAGCTGTCCCCATCCCGCTGCCGGGGTGTCTGGGTGGGAGGAGAGACGCGAGTTTGGCTAATCCAAGTGGAAACTTAATTGTGTTTCATTGAGGTTTTATCTCTGGCAACGTGCTCCTGCAGGAGATTTAGTGTGAAGTTGTCTGGTCCCTGCCAAGAAGGCTGTGGTTTTTTTAGAGAAAGCACATTATGCATCAAAGTTGAAATTCAAATCCCTTTTCCTTCATTCCCGGAGTATATTTATGAGCGCTCCAGATATCCCTCGGTGCATCACGGTTTGTGGGAAGCCCCCAGTCACTGCAGGATCCCGGGACCAGCTCAGAGAGCTGCCTGAACTTCCTCTGCTTTATGGGTTTTCCCTTTGCTTTGAGCTGCTGCTGCGTGAGCGGGGCACTGTGGGCACGCAGGGATGAAGCTGATGCACACGAATGGCTCCAGGTGAACTCCCCCCAGACCTCCCAGGGCTTCCCAGCCTGGGGTTGCTCCTCTCCATCCCAGCCCTGCCGTAATTTCCACACCCCCGTGCCCCCTGTGTGCAGTCTGGTGCCTGCAGCCTCATCCTGGATGCGTTTGGCAGCAAATCGAGTGTTTTTTTCCCTAAAGATGCTGCACTTCTCCCTTCGTGGGGGTTTAGCAGGTTTCGAGTACAGCCATGCCAGGAGGTGAATCAGCCCAGCCTGGAGCCTGCACCAAGAAGGGGGAGGAAAGAGGGGCACAAAAGGAGGGGCAGGTATGTGACTGCAGAGAGGGGAAACACAGACTGCAAATCCTTTGGGCTGTAAACCCACCTGTTTTGCTGAAGCAGCTGGGAGGGTGGATGGGTGGGGGGCTCCTTCTCCCCACCCAGCAGCTCCTCTCAAAGCATCAGGACAGGCCCAGCATCTGCAGTCACTGGAAAATCACGCTCCATTTCCAGAAAGCAAAGCAAAGTGTAAATCTCCCTCTCAGACACATATTTGTTCCTCTGCAGCAAGAAAAGTGGTGAAAGCTTTAATTTCCAAGCTGGGAAGGAGAGACAAATACATCAGCAGCACCCCGGGCACAGAGGAAAAAACCATCAATTCTGGGATTACACCAGTGGCCACCGAGATTTCTCCCTCCCTGGCTGTAATCCACAATCACCGCGGGTTTCTCTGCCGGCCCTGCAGCTCTTAGCTCTCACTGTGTTTGAGGGGAATCTGGATACCTTCGTGGTCATGAGGGTGGTTACTGCACCAGTGTTTGCCCACAAGTGCCAGGCTGGGGGGAGGCAGGGATTCTCCTGGCCGCATTTCACATTCAGAGCAGGCTGGCCGTAGTGCTCGGCTCTCCCCAGAGATTCCCTTCATAAGAGGGAGCAAATTCCACTTATCTATCCCGGGGAAATTTGCATTTTAAATATCCCAACTCCAAATGTCACCCAGTTTGATCCCCCTAAGCTGAACAAATGCAGCGGAGCAGGGAGGGGGCCAGTGTGGCTCACCAGTGCGAACAGCCAGGAAGAAAGGGAAAAAAACCCAAGGTTAAAAGCCTGTACAGATGTTTAATCTGTGCTGAGGTTGAGGATGGGAGCAAACATGGCAGAGACCTTCCCCCACTTGCAGCCCCCATCGGGCAGGACACGGGGGAACAGGTATCCGAGGCTCCAACCATTAAGGATTAGGGATTTTGTGTTTGAGATTTTGTTTACACAATAAGACTTAAGACTGCATGGAGTGTAGGTGGATTCTCCCCGGTGCCTGCAGAGGGATTAGTGCCTATAAAGCAGCCAGAACGAGCTAAAAATTGGAGAGATCAAAGTGCAGGAAGAGGAATCCCACGTTCTCAGGAGTGGGAGGAGGGGGGAGGAAGAGGGCAGTGGTCAAACCTGAAACAATTGTGGTTGCTGGCCCTGGAGAGCATGGAGAAAGGCATGGAGCATCCTCACACTGCAGCTGCAGGGCTGCCAGAAAGCATCTCAGGGAGTAGCCGGACCTCGTGTGTTTTCCATCTTCTCCCAAGGCTGCAAAATCTCCCTGACCAGCTCTAGTCTGGAGGAGAGGCATGACCCCAGCCCCTCCTGAGCTTTCTGCTGCCACAGGGCCATCTCTGGGGAGCACAGCAGAAAAGAGGTGTCCAGCCTGAACCCTTCTGCAGTGCTGGGGCACAGGGGGAAGCTCAGCACCGTGCCCTGCAGGGAGGGGAACCTGATCCCGCTGTTCCTACTGGTTCCCCATTACCAAGGTGACACTACCAAGTGTCAACCCGTGCCACAAGAGGAGGGAACACACTCGCCTGGGCCTGGGGGGGATCTGCCAAAACCCTGGACCTGCAGTGCCCAGCCTGCTCTCCCTGCCTGGCTGAGCAAATGAGCCTTCTCCTCTTTTCCTCATTAGAGCCATGAGCTGATTCGATTAAACGAGGCACCAGCCCTTGTCCTCAGAAGGCAAATGGGATGAATGTTTAAGGCATGAAGTTTTCTGGCCCCCAGCACCTCGTTACCAGTCCAACCCTCAGTGCACAGGGCACTGTCTCCTGTCAGCTCCCTGCCTGCCCTGCACCTAGGGGCAGATAAACTCCCCTAGGGCAAGAGTCGTGCCAGCCTTGCACTACTCTTGGCCCCAGGGACCCAAGCCCAGTGGGACCACACACATGGAAAAGCAGCCCAGGCACAGCAGGCTTACTGTCACCTCCAGTGCTGGCACTTGGGGGTGTCTCTTTGTGCAGCAGCCCATGGCTGTGGGGCTCACAGGTCTATAGGCAGCCCCTTTTCCTTCTTGGCATCTGCAGTGGCTGAGTTTGCTCCATCACTCTGTTTTTTTGGGAGGCACAGGGTGTTTGTGCTCCCCCACACAGCCGCCCTTCCTCCCGAGCCTCTGCCGCACTCAGGCACGGGACACAAGTTTTATCGTCACCCCTGTCTCCAAACCTGCGGGCAGGCAGGCACTCCTTTGCCAGAAATTAGTCTGAAATGGTTCAGAGAACTAATTCCCTCCTTCCTTAATGCATGGAAGCTTCTTACGCTAAATCTATACAGACACAATTAGCATTATTCATATTCCATATGCTCCGCTCCCTTGTGATGAATATTAATCTCCTTCCCGCTCCCAGGCATCAGAGATAACGGCGTGGCACGGTGCTGCTGCAGTGCACAGAGGGTCTGAGGGAGTGATGCTGCAGGTGGAGACAGGCTCATCCCCACGTCGGGAAGGGCAGATTTTGTGTCCTTTTGGCAGAGGGCTGGTTTTACAGCTGCGGGGCTGGGCTGAAACGGGGTGTCCTTTCTGCTCCCACTCCCAGCTGAACTGGTCTCCACTGGGGCTGCTCCAGTCCCCCCTGGGCACACGGTTGTGTCAGGCATCATGAAACCCCAAACCACCCTGCACCTTCCAGCTTTCCTTTTTCACAGGCTCTGGAAGGGGAGTAGGACTCAGTCAGGCTGTCCTGCTTCTGCCAGCTCACATTTCGCAGCATTTCTTAGGCTGAGAAGTGATCACGGGCATTGCAGGAGCTGAACTGATGCCTCTTGGCGCTGCCCAGGGCAGGAGCAGCTTTGCCGGCATCCCAGAGCATCCCTGCTGTAGCCCCCGAAGTCAGCACAGCTGGGCAACTGCAGCACCTGGATCACTGTCCCGGTCCTGCTCCCACCTCTCTGCACAGCCCCTGGACGGGGCACAGCAGCACCCACCGATGCCGCAAAAGCAGCTCAAGGAGGCGGCGGGGGAAACGGTGCGGCCACTGCAGCTCACGCACTGCCGCTACCCCGCAGGGCCACGGCGGGATTTACAGTTCAAGGAGGGGTCATCCCGCAAGCAGGCAGGGCTGCAGGGACCGTACACAAGCCCGTGTCCGTCTGTCCGTCCGTTCTTGCCCTCCACGCGTGGCTCCAGGCCAGGCGGGGGGCTGTGAGCGGAGGGTCTGGGGGCTGTGGATGGAAACGCCGTACGCGTGGAGGGGGTGTGGAGGATACAGGCCGGGAGGCACCGCGTCTCTACACATCCATTTGCATGCCGAATCCGCTGCCGGGGAGTGGAGCGTCAGGTCCCCCATCTGCTCCGCAGCTCACATCATTAGCTGGCTGGTTTCCGAGCGGCACCGAGCAGAGGTGGGAGTCGAGCAGAGAGGGGAGAAGGGAGGCTGCTCCCATCCCCACGCACCATCACACGGCGGCGGGCTGGGGAGGATCCTGCCCCTTGCCGGAGCTGGTGGGCAGCGCACAGAGGGCAGAGAGGGGTGTGGATAGAGGAGAGGGTCGATTCCCGTGGGTTCCTGGGATGCTGCCGTGCTCCAGGCTTCCCCCTGGGCAATGCGAGGGGCACAGGGCATCTCCTCGCCCATCACGGATGCTGCCCACACTTTAACTTTGCCCCAGGGCAGCAGAAGACCCCATAGCTGGTTCTTTGCTGCAGGCAAGCCAGCAAGAACCCACAGCCACCAGCCCACTCACGAAGCTCAGCTCCACCACACGGATCCAGCCACATCAACCATTCCCACTGCCGCTAAGCCGGCGTGATGGCCCTGGGACACAGCCCCTTTAAATCCCCACACTCACAGGCTGGGCTGGGACACTGTAAAGGGAAAAATAAGGCAAAGAAATTATTTTCTTCTCGCCAGCAAGCCTGGATTGCTGCCCGTTCCTCGGCTACGTGCTGCCAGCCCACCCACGCACCGCACAGCGAGGACTGCAGAGGCCAGCGTGGGCTGGGGGGTGCCAGGGGGGTCGGAGTGCAGCGAGGGACCCCCATGCTGGACACTTCTGCTCACTGGGATGCTCTGGGGGGAGATGTCCCACCCAGGTGTTCTCTCCCTGGGATGCACAGAACATCCTCCCGCTCCATTATCTGCTCCATTCTCTGGGGCTGCTCCCATCTCCCAGCTCTAAGAGGGCTCAAACTCATCCAAAATCCCTGATGAACTCCCGAAGTTTGGGCTACAAGGACCTAATCCAGCCAGCAGAGCTGAGAAAATGGGGGGTTCTCAGCAAGCAGCAATGAAAAGGGGGTCAGCGGGATGAAGGGGCTGGGGGACAAGGGGAGCAGCAGGAAAAGAGCCCCACATTCCCCCAGGGTCACTCTCCCCCTCTGCTTTCACGCCCGGCTGGGTTCCTTCATTACTTACCCAAGCTGTAAATTGTCTAATTTGGAGCACACCATTTATCCCTGATGTGCACTTGAGCAGCCAGATTTTGTTTTCAGGTGTGTAATTAATTTTTTTAACGTGATTTCTCTCCTAGGAAACTGCAAACAAACAGTTCCGGCTTTCATGGCTGGGCAGCTCGGGTGAGCGTCAGGGCAGGGATTAGGCAGACAAGGAGCCGAGGCTGGATCTCAGAGGATGTGAGGAGCTGGGGTTTTGCTGAAACCCCTTGCTCCTACTTTCCAAATCCATCATCTTTCAGTGCAGCCCTCTGCCTCCTCCAGCATCACCACGCTCCCTATGGGCCCTGGAGAAGGCTTGAAAGGGGAAGCAGCAGCCACCTTCCCTGTTCCCAACTCAATCTGCTGGGAATTACCATTTTTATTAAGACCTAACATGTCCTTGGCTGCTGGGAATGCGATTTGCTCCTGGAATGAGATTACAGCAGCTCCTGAGGATCCCATATCAGCATCCACCTCCCTGTGATGATGCTCCCATCCCCACACAGAGGTGTCTCCATCAGTGGCTGCTCACAGGCACCTCCACCACAAGGAGAGGTTGTGCTCAGGCTTAGTACAGGGGGGATCCCTGGGGATCCACTATCCTGGATTCTTCCCTGTTTTTACATCACCCCTGGGATGTTTGCTGCCTGGGAATGATGCCGGCTATTTTTGCATCACTCATCACCCCTCATAGGGCAGGCTCAGGGGAGGATGGAGGAGAAGCACTGCCCAGGGTGGGTTATGTCTGCCCCCGCTGCATGTCCCAGTGCCCAGCTGAGTGTGGGTCGGGGACTCAGGGGTTCCCAAGTGCTGCTCTGCATCCCGAGCCAGAGCGATCCTCCTCTGAGCAGCACGGAGAATCACCTGCTGTGAATGTGCGAGAGAAATCTCTTCAACGCTCCTGCTGCCAGGGAAGTTGTTAGATGACTTTTGCCGGCGGTTTTCCAGATGAAAGGAGGTGAAAATCACCTCCATTAGTTGGCAGAGGCAGGTGGGAGGATCTGTGGTGAGAGCATCTCGGGGCTGCCTGTGCAGATCCCAACCCTCTGCCCTGAAAGCCCCTCAGGCATGGGGTGGCAGTTTGGGGACACAAGTTTGGGGACTCTTGTGCCACCCCAAGAAGGGGACTTGGGATGGTGTAGATGCTGTGGGAGTTTGGGGTGGCTGGGAGGGAGCAGCCATTAGGGAGGACTCCAGCTGGTGACATTCTTGGGACAGATCCTCTGTGCACTTCTCTGTTTCCTGCCTCACCAGCACAGCAGGTCCCACCAGTGGCAGCTCCCTGCAAAATAAATCCACAGTCCCCCGCAAAATGATCCTCCAGGAGTGGATCTTGGGCACCACGAAACAGCCTATAGCATCTTGAGGGGGGGTTCCACCACCCAGAACCACAGGCCACTTGGAGGTGTTTTCCTCTGAGTTTGATTATCTGTTGTGACTTTTGGGAAGGGACAGTGCAGTCTTCAGGGGCCAGAGGAGGGGGCTGACTGCTCTGCTCCCCCATCCTGCTCCCCTTTGTGCTTTGAAACTGCTTCCCGAGGAGCTGCTTAGCATTCGGAGCAGGCGCCCACACTGTTTCAGGGCAAAAACTCGGGTTTGCCTTCAAAAACACATCAATCTTCTGCAGTCTGCCATGAAGGGCAGTTCTTGCCCTCCAAACCAGGACAGAGGGCACATGGCTAGGCTTTCCCAAATGTATCTGGTGTAAAGTGTGCATGCTCCATCCCACAGCCCCTCACCCATCACCACCCAGCTCTGCAAGCTCCTGTGTTCAAAGGAAAAGGCATCAAAACCCCAATCTCTTCCATTTCCTTTTGGTCTTTTTTTTCCCCCCTTCTCCACTGAAGGAGTTCAGCTCCCAGTTAGTGCCTGCACAGACACAGAGAAGAAAATTTCCTGGAATTACTGCTCTCTCTGGGAAATTCATCATAGGGATCCAGGCAGCTGAGCTGATGCCAGGCACTTCCTGCCCAATTTTGGGACTGTGGGCAGGCTGTATTCTGGCTGCCCACAGCATTCACCAGGAGCCAGCACCTTTTCCCAACAAGGTTTGTGCCACATGAGGGAAATAAAGTCACCTTCCTAAGGAGAATGGTTGATTTATCTGCATTCCCTTTCCTGACAGAGGCCTGGCTGTAGGCTCACCAGGCGGAGGAGGCAATACTGAAATAGCTTCTTTTCTTATACTTCACGTGGGGATTATTATTATGCCTCTCATGAGCCCCCCCTCTGCTGCCAGCACAGGAAAAAAAACCCCGTAGTGCCACCATCAGCAACACTGCCACCAGGCAAAAGGGGACTGTGTCCCCTGGCACTGCAGCCAGACCCTTGGCACCATGGGCTCCCCTCTTCCACCCACACACGGTGGGAACATCCTCCCAGGCACCTGCAGTGGAGCTGAGCATCTCCTCCTGCACTGCACCTGCACAGCCACTGCTGGCTGCCATGAAGGGTGAAATGTGTCCCTGCGGGGAGCAATTCGCAGCATGGCACAACCCTGTGGACTGTTGCTCCAAAACGTTTGCTTCTGACTAAACACAGCCATCCCAGTGCCAGCTGGGGACCAGTGGCTGCTGTCCCTCTGGCCTTGGCCGCCACCAGCTCACCAGGGCCCAGTGGCAAAGCCCCCGGTGGTGACAGCGCTGCAGCTCTTGGGGACTCTTATCTTAAGATTGCAAAGGAGAAGTGGGTCCAACTCCAGCCCATCTCCTTCTGGCAGCTCTGGGGGAGGGACAGAGCTGGTGGCTCCCATTAGGGAGGTGAAGGCTGGGGAGAAAAACGAGTATTGATCATCCCTGTGAGTCCAGCACGAGGCACGCGCAGCCCACGGCCACGATCGATAGAGCCAGGGAGACATTTGCTCTCACTGAGGTTTCTGTGTCCGTCTGGGGCTCCAGGAAGAAGCCTGTGCTGTGCCAGCATCCAGCATGGCCCCTGCACAGCTCCATCCTCCACAGAGCACCTTTGTCAAGCTCTTCAAGCTGGTATTTCCATCTGTAAGAAGCTCGAGGGTAGGGATGCTCACAGGAGCATGGCAGGAGTGGGAAAGCAAAGCAGCCATCCCACGGCTGCAGCCTCTCCATGCCTCAGTTTCCACACTGGTAGTATGGAGACAGCCCCAAGGATTCTCTGCCTGGCAGGGCTTCCTCTCTCCGAGCCCTGGGATGCTCTGTGCACACAGGCTCTCTTCGGAGCTACATTCCTGTCCTGCTCCCCAGCCCCAGGGATGACTGTCCTGATGTTTCACGGGGCGCCTCAGCCTTGGAGGAGCGCGCTGAAAATCAGAGATTTCCTTCCCTCCAGAGGAGGATGTCGGCAGAGGATGAAGGCAGAACTACACTTCCCAGTGTGCTCCTGGCACTGCCGGGGGAAAGGCTGAGGGACCCAGACACCAGCTCCTCCCTGCTCCTATATTATTCTCCTTCTTGTTTATTTGTGGGTTTTCTGCACTTAACTGTCTGCCTCATCCACGTAATTGGGGGATTATTGCCGCTACCTGCTCGCCCGCCAGAGCCCAACTCATTAGCGAGGCTTATTTATTAGCAGCCAGGCAGCAGGAACGCGCCCTGCAGCTCCCTCCTCTCCTCCTCTGGCACAGGCAGCTGGAGGCGATGGAGGAAATCGAGCAGCAACCAGGATGGGCCGGTGACAGCGGCCACAGTTTGGCCAGGGCCAGGTCAAAGCCAGCCCCTGCCATGCACGGAGGTGTCTCAGCAGCCTCCTGCGGCGCCTGGGACACCGCTGCTCTCGGCAAAGCACAGAGAGAGGGAGGACCAAAAGCCTGGCTGCTCCTTGAAAGTGTTCCCTGAGCTCGAGGAAGGCCAGCTCTGTCCTTCCTCTCGCAGCGAGGGACCCCTGTCCTGGGCGCAGTGGCAGCTGAGTGACAGCCGTGTGACAGGCAGGGCGATGCCATCGGCTCACGGAAGCCCACGGCAGGGAGGAGAAGAGACCGCTGCCCCCCGAGCCCAGGAGCCCCACGGCTCCTCTCCAAACCGCTGCTCCCATTTCCAGGCGGGAGAATCTAGGGGGAGAAAAAAAAAATGTGGGACAGCAGGAGAGAGCTGCATGTTGAGCGCTTTGATAAATAAAACATGTCGAGAAGGCAATCAGAGCTGCCCACTTGGCTGCAGCAGCTCTGTCTGCGGCGGCTGCATGGGGGGAATTCACAAGCGGTGCCACCCCGGCCGTCAGGCCGCCAGCCCCGGCGCTGCTCCTCCGCTCGCATCCAAGTTTTGCAGCCTCAGCACCGAGGGGGATTGATTTATTCATCAGCCTCTCCATCCCGCAGCAGCCCTGCAAGAAGGAGTGGTGCAGTGAGCTGCTGCGTGATGTGACGAGCAGCACGGCGGGAGCAGGGAGGGATAACCGGAGGTGGCTCCGGGATGACCGGCGTCTGACCCTGCCATGATGCCTGACGGTGGAGGAAGGATTCCTCAGGGCGGGAGATGTGAGCAGCAAACTCCCCTGGGGCCATGGTGTTGAGCCCTCCTCACAGGCACTAAGACACTGTTGTCTTGCACCCCCTTTTCAGGACCCCCCTGTTCAGAGAGCGATCAGAGATCCCAGTGGCCAAGCAGATTGCAAAGACAAGTTGCAATGCAAGGAGCCCACCCCAGAAAGCACCAACTCCAGAGCATCTCCAGGGCTTGGTGGGAGCTGTTCTGAGCACCTACAAACCCAAAACAAAACCTAGGGGGGGAAAGAGCCTCATCTGCCTGCCAGGAACACAAGGGCGACAGCCTGTGGAGAAGGACTGGACAGGGGGAGGATGGGTTCCAGCTCCTCAGGCCAGTGGGGATCTTGCAGTCCTCTTGACCTTGCTCAGCACCAATCCCTGAACCAGGCTTTGACTTCTTAAAACCTCTGTGGACAAGTTCTTCTTCTTCTCACACTCCCTCCTTCTGCTGTTCCCAGCCCCATGCAGCAGCACATGGCCAGCCTGCCCATATCCCCATCCCGGAGCTCTGCAGCTCCCAGAGCAGCCCCTGCTCCAGCCTCTCCACCTCCTCTGCTCCTCCCTGGCTTTTCTGTGAGCCCTGCAGCCTCCAGCAGGCTCATGGCTCTTCATCACCCCCATCTTCAGGACACCCTGGCAAAGAACTTGGGCAAGGAGCACTGCTGGCACCTGAGCCCCCCAGAGGTGCCCTGTCTAGAGACCCCTCCTCTGGAGGGGCTGGCAGCGCCATGCGAGGGGAATCACCAACTCAGGGGGCAGAGAAGGACCAGGGCCTGCGGGGAGAGGGCAAATATAGAAGGAATTGCTGGATGAGGGGAAACTGGCAGGTCCAAGGGGTCCAGAGGGATGGCCAGGGAGTGGGGAGGGAATTGCTGGGTACTGGAGAAACTGGAGGCCAAGAAATGTGGTACTGGGAGACATGGCTGTTCTGGCACTGGAGGTGCAGCTGTAGGCACAAAGGGGTACAGGGAAGGATGCTACGAACTGGGGGTGATGCGGGGTGAGGGGGGACATAGCCGGCTTACAGGGGGCGAATGGTTGAATAGCGGGGGGCGCGTCTCGGTACCGGAGGAGCAATTACCGGGTACCAGAGGGAACCCGCCCGGTAGCAGGGCGGGAGGCCGGGCCGGGGGCTGCCGCCCGGGGCGCGGGGCGGTCCGGAGGCGGGCACGGAGGCGGCCCCGCCCGGGAGGCCGTGCGGCGGAGGGGGAGCCAGCACCGGGCCCCCCCTGTACCGCTACGGCTCCCGCCTCCCTTCCGGCGGCGGCTCCTTCTCTGCGCCGGGGGCGGACGGGGCGCACCGGAGCCGCGCCGAGGCAGCCAGGTGGGTGCGGGAGCGGGCCGGGCCGGGCCCGCCGTGCCGCAGAGCCCGGGGGGGCCGGGCACGGGCGCGGGGATCGGCCCGCCGAGCCTCCCGGGGCCGCCGGCTTATATAACGGGGCGGCGGCCGCGGAGCGGCGGGATGCGGCATGCGGGGCGGGATGCGGGGAAGGATGCAGGTGATGCGGGATGCGGGGAAGGATGCAGGTGATGCGGGGCGCGGGTGCAAGATGCAGAGCTGAGCGGCGCGCCCCCGGGCTGCCCACCCGCAGGTGTGGGGAGGGGGGACACGCCGATGTGCAGGAGGTGGCAGGAGAAGGGCTGTCACCACCGGACCGGGCTTTGGATGCCCCCTCCAGCCCCTCCGTGCCCGGCCATCCCCTGCGGGGGGGCTCCGCAGAGCGTGGCTGTGGCAGAGAGAGGATGCGACCTGATCCCGCCATCACCCCCTGCCTGCAGCCGGGAGGCTCCGTGCACCTTTCTGCTGTGGGCACCTGCCGGGCTCTTCCCGTGCCTCCCCATCGGTGGCTCCCTCCTCCACCCTGCTCTCCACGGCCAAGTCCAACCACTCGTGGAGCATCCCAGCTCCGCCGTTGCCCGTCCCCTGTGATTGAACCCCTGTCCCCTCTGCGCTGTCCCTACAAGGCGCCTCCTAAGCCCCACACCCCAGCTCCTCTCCCCGCCGTGCCCCCAGCGGGGGCAGCACACGGGCAGGTGGCTGCGGCGATCCAGGCCTTGGCACACGCGGTGGCAGTGCCACCCGCATGGCACGAGCGTGACCGGGCAGCCACTGCCCGGGGCTGGCAGGGCGGTGAGTCAGAGCAGAGAAGCAGGGCTGGCACCGCCGCTCAGAACAGGGATCACGGCTTCTCCCTGCAGCCAGCCGGGCTCGCTGGTGGTGGTGGCAGATGCTGGCAGGGGCTGGTGAAGGAACCGGAGTGATTTGAGCCAAGCTGAGGTGCTGGGTTTGGCAAATAGAGGATGAGGAAGGATGGGCCGGGCTCAGGGCGTGGAGAAGTGTCCTCCCTGCCAAACCTGCCCTGGTGCCTCTGAGGCCACAGGACCCCAAGGGTTGCCAGGACAGGCTCCAGGATGGAAACAAAGGAGCTCAGTCCCCATCCAGTAGCAGTGCTTACAGTGTCTGACCCTCACCCTCCTGGGGAAACTGGAGACGGCTCAGCTGAGACAAACTGGCACAGAAAAATGTCTCAAAGTCTCACTTGGCTGCGGGCCGAGTGCTTGTTTCTTCGATTGCCTTGCGTGATGACATTAGTATTGAAATGACCCCGAGAAGACAGAGCTCAGAACACCTCACAGCACTGGAGGATGATTGTGGTTCACACCTTGGCTCTTCCCTGCGTTTCTGCAGAGGCTGCTGCCAGGCACAGCCCAACAGGCCCATATCAGGAGCCAAGGGGAGCTGTGTTGAGTTGCCCAGCCTGGTTTATGCTCTGAAGAAGTCCCAGCAGAGGTCCAGTCCTGTGGGAAAATCCTCTGGGGAAGAGGTGGTGATCACTGGCAGTGTGGCACATCTCCGTTCCTACCCCTGGGCACCGATGTGCCCCCGTGGCCTGGAGCTCAGGAGGTGTGGTAGGCAGGAGAGCATGGTCACTGCAGCCCAGGCTGCTGCTTCTCCCACTGGCGCTGAGCCCAAGCCCTCGGGCATCACACACTTCCCCAACAGCCAGGGCTGGACCCCAGAGGACCGTCCCTGTGGCCAGAGGATCTCTGCTCTCGCCCACAGCCTCTGCGTGTTCCTGGCCAGGCCTTCCCATTTGTTCTTATGCCAGCATCATCCTCGAGTTTAAATGATCCTTCTCCCTCCCCGGTGTTTATTCTGCGGGTGTATTTATAGAGAGCAATCAGGCCTGCTCAGCCAGGGTAAACAAGCCGTGCTCCTGCGGGCTGCTCTCGCGTGAGCGCTCTCTGCTCACTCGTCCCAGGAGCTTTCCCCTCTGCCTCTCCTGGTCCCACAGAGCCTTCCCGGCTGCAGAGACACAGATCTTCTGCCTTGTCCAGCTCTGGGCTCTCCAGGCTGTGCTTCCAGGCTCACTATGTCACCCACTGCCTTGCCAGGAGCCACTGTCACTTTTGCCGTGTTGTTCTGCACCACAGGTCCCTGTTTCTCCTGCACACAGCCAGGCCAGCAGGTCCATCCCTCCCTAACTGCTGTCACCAGCCCCTGCTGTGACACTCACCAGAGGCTCAGAAACATTGTTTGTCTCAGTCAAATCCCAGAGCCCACAATGGTGCAACCCAGACCTGCCCTAATCCGAGGCAAGAGGAATTGTGCAAGAGGTATTGAGGTGTTTGAGGCTGAGAATCTGCTTTTTGAAGGCAAGGCAGAGTGGCTCAGGGACACACCTCAGCTGGGCAATGCCTCTGGGGGCTGCCTGGTGTGGCATGCCACCCTGAGTCCTCTGCATCCCTGCGTGAGAGCCAGGACAGCCAGCACAGGCTTTCCCCAGACACTGTGACTCTAAACTTTCCGTCCCACCTGCTGCCCAGGCAGGAAACTGGTGCCAGAGCCAAGGCAGGTCCCAGGAACATCTCCCTTAGGCAGGGGAAGTGTTTCGAGATGTGTCCTGAGTTTCTCAGCCCATTCACCTCACTGCTCACCCTCCTCCTTCCCCAGCCCCCTCTCTTCTCAGGTGCTTGGACAAGCTCAGCTATTCAAGCAGAGTGCTGAGAGCTGGATGTGCCAAAGCAGAAGAGCTGTGGACTCACTAATGTCTCATCTCGAGCATTAAGTTTTCTCTGGATACTGTGTCTTGTGTCCAGACTGGATGAAAACATCCCTGCCAGCACCTGAGGGCACTGCTGTCTCTGGAGCTGGGGGTGTTCTGGCACCATCACCCTGCTCTGCTGTTCCCTCTCCTCTGCTTTGGCTGTGGTTGGTGTCTGGCTGCCTGGACAGACAGACAGACTGAGCTAGTGCAGCTGTCCAGAGGAGATGCATCTTCATGGTACTGGCAGGCTCTGCCTATTGCAAAGGAGATTTAAAAACTCTTTGGTCTGGCTGAAATAAAAAAACACCCTGCAGGGATTGGAGCAGCACCCCTCAGGACCCTCTGCATTTTCTCAGGTACCTGGGCAGGGTATTCCTGCTCTTCCCACCCTCTGGGGTTTCAGCAAATAAATATCTGCTGCTCTGCACCCCAGGGCACAGCCAGCAGAGCCAAACTGAGTCTGTCCCAGCCCAGCTGTCTCCCTGACGCGGCGCTGTCTGGAAACCAGACGCCCCCAGGAGCACATCCCTGCAGCTCTCCGCAGCCCATCTCACCCTGCTCCAGAGCCTTCCCACATCCCAAAGGAGGCAGTGGTTGTCCCCAGCAAAGGTCACCTTCACGCTGCTGTTGAGCCCTTTCCAGGCTGAGCTCTTTGTGCTGCATTCCCAAGGCACCAGTCACAATTCTGGGGTCTCCTTGGAGATCCCACTGGGGACCCTTTGCCTCTTTCCATAGCCAACCTCCCCAAACCCTGTTCCCAGGGGCTCTCAGTGTCTCCTGCTCCCAGGGTTGGAATGAGGCATCCCTGCTCTGTAAAGCTTTTAAAAATTCAGGCTCCGTCCATCCCAGCCCCTGCTCCTCCAAAGCGTCGGTGTTTGCCTGTGTTTCCCCTGGGTCATGTATTTATCTCCAATTTGCCAAAGCCTCCCTCCTTCCCCAGAGTGGAGGAAAAGCCTTTGCTTGAAGTCAGGATGAATTTGTAACTTCCCCGGGAACCTGCTCCTCGAGTTGCAGAGGAGAAATCACACTCATGACACGTCACAGTGACATGAGCCACACCACAGGGACAGCACACCCCAGAAACCACCAGCATGGCACCCAGAACTCTGGTACCCAGGTCCCTGCCCAGGCCACCATCCCCCTGCCTATCCCCAAGCACCACAGGGGGATTTCAAGGACATTTGAGGAAGGGATGAGATCCCCAGACAGAAGTTTCCTGTGGTCCAGCAAGAGGAGGGAGCCCAAAGTGGCATCAGGCTTCCTCCAGTTGCTGAGTCTGAGCAAGGACTTTTGTTTGGTGGCTTGTTTTAACTTGCCATTATGTTCTCTAAAGAACAAATTCATCATGTGCAAGCTAAGGAAGGCAGAGTTAATGTGAAATTTTAAAACCCTTAAAGGGTTGAGAGCCCTCTAAATTTTTAATGAAGGCATCCAAACTGCCAGGTACCTGCAGAGATGGCCAGGAGCCCTCTGCCAGCAGCAGAGTGGGTGCCCCTGATCCAGGAGAGGACCAAAGACTCTGATGAGCTGCCACCTCCTGCAGCCTGTCACCCTCTGCACACCCTGCTGGGCTCCCACCTGCAGGGAGATGGTGGCTCTTGGCAGCAGGTTGCTCCCATCCTTGGATATCGGGATGCAGGGACTACACAGACCCATCCAGCTGAAGGAGAGGGCAGCAAGCTCTGGTGTGCTCTGTCTGTTGCCCATCAAGTGATTCCACTTTGTCTATGCCACCCGGTCCTGTGGCCCCTCCAAGGCACTCATCCTCTCGCTGTTGGTGTCTCTCCAGGCCCTGCTCTCCCTGCGATGCCCAGCCACCCCCACGAGGTCCTGGTTCCCCTGCGTTAGGTGCTGAAGCAGCAGACTCCTGGTGCTGCACACACCAAGGTAGGCAGCACTGTGGCTCTTGGGGGATTGGGGGGCCATTTCACTCCCCATGGTATGGGGGGGCACAGCACAGCCATGGGATGGATGGGGAAGCTCAGAGGTACCACCTGGAGTTGCCTCAGTGGGGCCAGTCATGTCACCCAGGATGGGGGGTCTTATCTTGGTGACACTTAGATGCAGGGCAAGAGGCACCTGAAGCAGCTCAGGACCAGGCAGAGGCCACGAGAGTGAGGACCAGCTCAGGCTCTTGGCAGATGCTGGGCACAGTCCCACCTGGAGGCCATGGCAAGTGGTGGTGACTGTGGAGGTGGCACAGGGCCAGGGGTTTTTTTTTCCTTTCTTCTGCTTTTTTTTTTTTTTTTTCCATTTGAAAGCCCCCAGATGGGAAAGGTACGAGCCAAACCCCACTGAAAGCCGCCAAGAATGAATTTTCTGGCCCAAGCCCCAGCAGCTCTTAGAGCAGCACGGTGCCTGTCCGGCGTCACGCCTCAGCAGAAACCCTGAGCACAGGCAGGCTGGGGGAAATCTGGGATGGGGAACAAGCCCCACACCCATCCCAGCTACTCCTTGGTGGTCCCCTCCCCACCTCCCCAGCCAGGGCATCTCAGGCTCATCCTGTTCCCACCGAGCTGCAGCTTGGCCAGAGCCCAGGCACCCAGATGTCCCCCCCCACGCTGCCATGGAGCCCCCCACCAGGCGGCCATCTGCTGCCATCAAGGACAGGGTGTCCCTGGGGTTGCCCCCCTGGTGTCCCCTCTGTTGTCCAGGCCATGGGGCATCTGGGCTCCCAAAGGCCCCCTCTCAGGGATACAATGAGCCTTTCCCCCACAAAAGGCAGATGCTCTCCCAGACCAGGCTGGCAGTTTGGGTCAAGCATCCCTGCTCCTCACTTCTCCCACTCCCCAGCACTGGTGGTACAGAGGGGGGAGAAAGCATCCCAGTCTCTGTCCTCAGCTCAGGCGCCCCAAAGAGCTCACAGGATCTTTGCAAAACCAACACTGTCAGCATGGGGCTGAACCTCAGGGGAGCAGTGCCAAGGATCTCATTTTTTCGGGTGTTTTGGCTGGAGAGGGGACAGGTGGGGGCTGCCATTGCTCTGCCATGACCTGGATGGCCAGCCTTGAGCCAGTTATGCCCTTGTCCTTCACATCCTTTTTCTGTCAGTGAAATGAGGGTGGGTATAAGCACTTTGAGGCTTTCTGTGGGAAATGGGTGCTCAAATCCTGTCGTGACACAGAGCCAAGAGATGATTCTTGTGCATCCACTACCCGCACAGTCCTGACCACCTCAATCACTGCTGGCTGCACAGCCCCTGTCAGTGTGGCAAGGATGAAGACCAGTGTGTGCACGGGGTGGGGCGATGAGGAGGCAGCACAGGGGCTCAGGGGGCTTTTGTCTGCTTCCCAAGCTGTGTCTGGTGTGCTGCACCCAGCTCGGCTCCGCACCGGCCCCTGCAGAGCTGCGCGGGTGTGCGTGCCTGCCATAAATATTGATGGGGTGGACTCAGTGTGCCCTTGTAGAGGAGATGGGGCTGTAAAGGCTGTACCTGATGTGGGCAGGGCAGCACAGCCTAGGTGAGAGCACCAAGGCTGAATGCAGTGTCTATTCCACAGCGAGGTGGGATCCATCCTGTACAGGATAGGGGGGTTGGAAGCGGCCAGGTGAGTAAGCCCAGGGGTCATAAACCTGTTTGGGGAACTGGCCAGACCTGAAGTGAGCCTAAATCTTGTGGCTGAGTCTGCAGCGAGCCAGCACGGCTCCCAGAGCCCGTCCCCGCACAGCCACACCAGGATAAACAGCGAGGGGCTGCAGTGCCTCTGTTTAATAATGCATGGCACAGAGGCACCGGACACACGCTGGGAGTCAGGAGCTGCGGGGATCAGGAGTCACCACTGCAGCACTCGAGTGACAGGGTCCATCTCAGCAGGGTCCCCCTGGCACTCACAGGTCCATCCCGGCGTGCCCCAGCGCTCGTGGGATGTGGACTCCTTGGGGTTCTGGGCAGCTCTGAGGCTGGGGCTGGGTGAGCAGAGCTGCACAGGGCATAGAGTGGTGGTGGCAAAGTCAAGGTGCCTGGTCACACCATGGCTGACATCTCAGCCACTCTGGAGTCTTCTTAGCTGGAGCCTGGAGCTGAGTCCCTGTTCCCTCGGGTGGTCTCACTGGGAGATTCAGCCCCTGCATCACTCTGTGACAGAGATGTAGGTGTAGATGATCGTTTCGGGGAGCTCTGGAGGGCTGAGCAGCTCTGGGAGCACCCCTCTCTCTCTCTCTGGTATCCTCCTGGGACACCGCCCTGCTGGGAGCAGCTGGAAGCCGTGGGCTCAGTCTCCTCACCCCATCCCTCCGTCAGCCGCAGCCTCCCCGGCTCTCTCCCGCTGCTGCCTGGGACGAGCAGGTTCGTGATGGGGCCCCGCAGGCGCCACTCACAGCTCACGGCCGGCTCCGTGAATGGCCCCCCGGGGACAGCCCTCCTTGCGTGCTTTTCCGTGATCCGGCCCCACCGACCATCTGCTGTGACACCTCCCTGCCACCCGCTCACTCCCCAGCCCACGCCGTGCCCCTCGGCACACAGGAGTGGGGCAGGGATGAGCCGGGGGTGCCCAATGCACCCCTCGTGCAACGAGGAGAGGGCAGACGGGTCAGCCAGAGGGACAGTGACAGGGCTGTGGCAGCAATGCGGATGGGTATTAATGCAGACGGACCTGTGTGGTGATGCAGGAGAGCAGCAACAGCCGCAGTGTCGGCCCAGAGCCCCTCTGGCTGCAGGGGTGCACAGGGTGGGCAGCAAGATCCCCCCGCTCCCCAAGGCAGCCAGCAAAGCCCAGAGCCAAGGAGACCCTCAGGGCTTGGGGTTGCAGAATTTGCCCCATAAGGGTGGGGGTTGCCCATTTGCTCTGTCCCTCTCTGGTGAGCTCAAGGGGCCCTGCCGCGGCTGGAAGCATCAGGGTGGGGCTGGGGTCAAGCATGAGCCCACCTCCGTCTCCACCAGCCCCAAGGCTCCTGGTGAGTGCTGAGCAAACAGCGAGACCACATTCACACCCCGTGTCTGACATGGGTGTGATAACGGGTGCGTGGGTGCTGGGGTGTCCCCCACGTGTGCTGGAGGGTCTGTGACTCGCTGCAGGGGCAGAGTGGTGGCCCCGGCATCCCCAGGGACTGGACGTGGGTGGTTCTGAGCATCACAGACTCGCCTCGCCCTGAGCACAGCGTGAGGGAGTGACCCCGGGCCGCCCCTGTCCCTGAGCAGTCTGTGCTCAGCCACTGAGCTGGAGGGGCTGTCTCCAGACTGATTCCACAGCACGGCTGGTGCCTGTCCCTGTCCCTGCCCCCGCCGGGTGCCAGCCCCAAGGGACCAGAGCTGCTCTTCAGAGGCTGCAGCTGCTGCATGTTTCGTGCTGCCTCTTCCTCTTCTCCCCGCTGCTGTTTTTGTTTTGTTTAAGAGGCTGGGTTACGAATTTTAAACAGGCTCCTGAAAAACCCAATTACCTCCAGAAGACAACCTGATAAAAGCTGCCTAAGTGGCACTGTGGAAATCGCCTTGTGCAGCAGCTGAGGGAAAACCAACATAACAAAGCCTTTGGAAATGGAGTTAACCACTTTTAATCCCTCGGTGCAATGAGAAGGACCAATAATTATTTTCTGCAAAGATGTTGGGGGCCGGATAAGTTAAATAACTGCCCTGTGTTAATGGGTGACAGCAGGCTAGGCTGGCAGTGCCGCAGGGATGGGTGCAGGTATTCCCTCTGCCTGGGAGCTTTGCAAGGGCCCGCAGAGGCTGTGACCTTGCAGGGTCCTCATCTGGCTCTCAGGGGACAGTGGGGACGATGCCAGCAGGCAGGTGCCACTGTGGCGTTGCTGACAGCAGATGCTGTGGCCGATGTGGTGGCACCAGCCAGTCCCATTCCCTCCCTGGGCGCCAGCGTGGAGGGGAGCACGGATCTGCTGGGGCCCTGGTGCTTGTGCAAACTCCACGGAGGCGACTTGCAGGGCTTGGCGGTGCTGAGAGCTTCCTCCTCCATTTGGCTACGGTGCTGCTACCCCAGTCCCTCACACCTCTCCACATTCCTTCCCTTCCTGCCTCCCCCAGCAGCTCCAGGCAGCCACCCAGCAGGTGACACTGCCCAGGATGATGCCAAGGATCAGCTGGGCCTAAAGGAATGCCTGCGCTGGGCACAAGCATCAGGAGCATCCCCCGAACACCAGCCAGAGCTAGCTCAGCTCTGGGACTGTCAGGATCCCCTGGATCCATCTCTGTCCCAAGAGCAGGGGTGTGCAGGGCAGGAGGCAATGCCCAGGGCTGGTGACAAGCCCTCGGCTGCTCTTCCCATGGGATCCAGGTCAGCAGGGCAGAGTTGGGTGCCCGGCAACTGCGGTTGCACTGCCGGCACCGGCAGCTGGAGTGCTGGGGCGGGCGGCCTCAGCCCACAGGAGCCTCGTGCTTCCCGCAGCAGCAGGGACGGGGGCTGCTTCGCCCACCTCCCCTGGCCACCCCACGAGGGGGACAGTGCTTGGTGACACTGCTCCAGGCCACTGAGTCCCGAGAAAGGCAAGCCCGACTTAGCACTGGGCACTTGCACAAGGGATGTCCCTGCCAGTTTGGCCTCAGCTCATACTGGGAGCAGTCCTCTGGCACACTGGGCTCTACTGGAGGAGGATGTGCTTAATGAGCCGAGGCATCTCCAAAGATTGAAAGACTCAAGGACCCATCCCAGGAACAAAAGGAGGCGTTTGTCAGGCGCTGAGAGACGGGCTCGTTAATTCCTCCTGGCTGTCACACTTATCTGTAATGAATTTGTGCTCCGCTGTATTATTTTTAATACAATAGGAGCGGTGCCGCCCGCCCACCGCCCGGCTGCCGGGAGCGCTGACGTCAACGCCCGGAGCAGGGCTGCCGCAGGACGGACGGACGGACGGACAGACGGACGGGCCAAGCACAGGCCTGTCTTGCCGCCCACACGCCCGTCCCACCAGCTGCCAGCTGGCAGAGCGGGGCTGGGCACGAGGGCAGGAGGCTTTTTTACCTTGGAGGTGGAAAAAAAAAAAAGGAGTTGTTGGTCAATGCCAGGCTGAGGGCTCGGGGCTGGTGGAGATGGGTTGTGCCAGGGGGTGGTTTTGGGAGCAGTGAGAGCGGGTGAACGAGAGGGACGAGTTGTGCCGTCCCTGCGCTGAGAGTTGTCCGTGGCAGCGGCCGTGCGTTGAGGCAGGAGCTGGCAGCGGGTGCACACACACACAGAGATCTGTCGGTGCCGCATCTCTGTGGAGGTGGCACTTGCAGGCCAGTTTTGGCCCCTCTGGCTGTGAGGTGTCCCCCCAGTGCTGCCTCACATCCTGCATCACCCCCAGCCCTCCCACAGCAGCCTCAGAAGCACCGGCAGCGCCAGCAGCATCTTCGCAACCCACCTCAAGGGGCTTGTGAGGGCAGCTGCAGCCTGTCCCAGCTCCCTGCAGCCGCCCACGTTTAGGGGGGGACATCCCTGAAAGGACCACGCACCCAGACCCTCTCCAGCACCCTTCTGGGGCCCCGCAGGCTGCTACCCCAGAGCCTATTAAACACCAGCTATCCCAAAGCCCGGCTCCAAGCGCCACTAATGTAATTGGCACAGGGCTCATCTTGTCTCTAAGAACTCAGGGCTGGATTAATTAGGAGGCACCGGCTGCCGCTCTGAGGAGCAGACACCGTCCCTATGCATCGGGACAAGGGTGGGAGACCCGAGGAGCCCTGCCCTGCACTGCAGAGGAGGAACACTGGAGGGGATGCAGGAGCTCGTCTCCCTTTGGGCAGGTGCAGGGGGGCCAGGCAGGGTGCTGCACCTCATTTCCTGCCCAGAAACCCTTCGCTGAACGGAGTTCTGGGCTCCGTGGGCATCATATCCTCGATGCCACCACAGACCCCCTCCGGCACCCTCTCCCTGAGCACCCTACGCCCGCCCTGGCAGCCCCGCGGGGGAAACAGCACCAAAAATCCAAAGCTGGGGCCCCCGGGAGGCAGTTCTTGGCGGAAAGAGGAGGGAGGCTGACATGATTTATCATGGACTTTAATTAAGCTCCCGCAGCTGCCCCGCATCGCTGCAGAGGAGGCCGGGGTGCTACGGGTCGAGGGGTCGAGTGAGGGAGCCGGGGACTGCGGGACCGGAGGCACCTCCGGCTGATTAATGCCTCGTTTCGCCCGTTAATTGCCGCGGCGGTGAATCATTAACCCCGCGCAGGAGGCGCTTTGCCCTGTTCCTCCGCTGCGGGAGCGCGGGCTGCTGTCCGAGGGGGCCCCGTCCGCAACCTGGGCAGCCGTGGGGGTTCCCCGGGACGTTTCCCCGGGGGTCTTGCGGCGTTTGCCGGGAGGGGTCCCGCATCCCGCCGCCCCCGCGGGGGCCGCTCCGCGCGGTGGCGGGGGGTGTCGCTCCGGGCGGGCCCACGCGTGGCCGCCGGGGGCGGGAGGGGGCCGGGCCGCGGCGGGGCGGGGCGGGGCGGAGCGGCGGCAGCGGCGAGCGGCGGCGGAGCCGGTGAGTGCCGGTGCTGAAGGGACAGCGCCGCCGCTGCGGCACCGGGCGGCCCCGGGCGGCGGGCGGGGCCCCGCGCTGCAGACGCCGGGATGGGGTGGGGGGGCCGAGGGGTCCCCGCGGCACCGCGTCCCCTGCGCGACCCTCGCCCCTCCGCGCGGTTCCCGCCTTCCCCGTGTCCCCGCGTTCCCCCTCGTCCTCGGTGTCCCCTGCGCCCCCGGTGCGTGTCCCCCGACCCGGGTTCCCCCCTCGTCCTCCTCGTGCCTGCGCCCCACCCCACCTCCCCCCACCCACGGCGGGGCGCCCCCCGAGTCCCGCGCTCCGCTGCGGTCCCGGTGTCCCCCGCATGCCGGCTGTCCGCTACGTCCCGTGTCCCCGCCGTCCCCCGCCTTCCCGGCGCCCCCCCGTGTCTCCTGCGTCTCTGCAGCCCCTGTGGCCCCGGTATCCCGGTGCCTGCCGGTGTTCCCCCCGTTTGCTGTGTTCGCCCTGCTTCGCCCGTGCACCTCCCGGTGTCCCCCACGTACCCCGCTATCGCTACGAGCCCCCCCCCGGCCACGCGACCCCAGTGTTCCTGTGCTCCCCGGGTTCCTTGCGCCTTGTCTGCGGCCCCGGTGTCCCTGTGCTCTCCGGTGTGCCCCCGTCCCCGGTGTCCCCCAAGCCCCCGCTGCGGTCCCGGGGCTCAGCACTGTACTCCCCGAAGGAGCCCCCCAGCGTTGTCGCGGGGTGCCCCGGGGCTGGAAGCAGCAAACTTCCGAGGGTCACAGCTCGTGCAACCCCCGCAGTCCCCACGGGGCTCCGGGGAGCCGGGGTGGGGGTCCCCGCGGGGCTGCGGCACCCACCGGGCACGTACACACACACACACACGCTGCAAACTGCACCCCCAGGCTCCGAGCACAGCCTGCAGCACCCCACTCACACGGGGCATGTGGGGGGCACGGGCACCCCACACACACACCCTCCGCCTGTAATCCCCCGCAGGCACACACACACGGAGCACACAAGCAGCCTGCAACACCCCCACACGTACACACACGCGACACAGTCTGCAAATTTGTGCGCACAGCCCCCCGTGCAGCCTGCAAACCCACGGACCTGCACACACACGCAGCTCC
Source organism: Sylvia atricapilla (assembly GCF_009819655.1). Classification (NCBI taxonomy): domain Eukaryota; kingdom Metazoa; phylum Chordata; class Aves; order Passeriformes; family Sylviidae; genus Sylvia; species Sylvia atricapilla. The sequence continues at coordinate 15,085,271 of NC_089153.1, forward strand.
CCTCACACTCACACTAACGCAGCCTGCAGCACCCCCTGAGTGTGCAAACACACGCACACTCGCAGCACAAACACCCAGCACCAGACACAGCCCGCAAACCTGCGTGCACACACATCCGCAGAGCCTGCAGACCCCAAAACTCGCACACGCACACGCTCCAAGCTTGCAAACAGGCTGCAAAGCCGCACATCATGGGGGCACACGCAGCGTGCAGCCCCACAAACTTATCCACACGCGTGTGCGCACGCACCCCCCATGCAAACACAGCCTGCAGGCACCCGCAAACACACCTCTTGAGCAAACACAGCCTGCACGCAGAGCTCACACGGCGCGCACCCGCTCCGTCCTGCACAGGCAGTGCCCCTGCACGGTGTCACCCACCCGCATGCATCACACACTCAGTCACAGGCTGCTGCCTGCAACCCCTGCAGCCCCCAGGCACTGCCGCAACCTGCCAACAGCCTCTTCCCCGTCCCTCTGCAGAGCACTCGCACTGCCGTAGACACACGCGGGCACACACAGCACCCCGGGTCCGGCTGCGCCACGCTGGGGCCCCCAGACAAGGTCTGTTACCCCCTCCCACAAAGGAGAGGGCACACGGTGCATGGTGGCATGGTGGGCACCCATCCTACCAGCCCTCAGGCAGCACACCCGTGCTCCTGGTGCGACACCAAGGGCAGTGCTGCGGTGGAACATCCCTCTGGAGTCCCTGCCTTGGTGCCTCCACAGGTTCTCAAGGCCAGAAGGGATGTAAGGAGGGGGCTGAGGGGAGCAGGCACAGTCACTCTGCCTGCAGACCCCAGAACCTCCCTCTGCCCGTCCTGGAAGGCCTTTGGGCTGAGGATGTAGAGGGTGCAAAGTGCAGCCCCAGAGATCATTCCACCCCTCAGCTTGGGCAGTAGGGAACCTTGGCACGGTATCCCCAGCTCTGTCCTTCTCTGCCTGCACAGGTGGCCCAGGTCAGCCAGCCCGGACAGCAGTGGATGAGCGCTGGGCACTGGCCTAGCCCCACGCACACACCGGCACCATGGACTTCGTCATGAAGCAAGCGCTGGGAGGTGAGTGGGAGCCGTTCCCCCTCAGGGTCCCCCCTCCAGGAGCAATGCTGGCCCAGCACCCCAGTAGTGCAGTGGGAGGGACGTGGCAAGGAGAGAATCACACAGCCACCAGCAGTGGGGAGCCCTGCAGGTTTCCCATTTCCAGTGCCGTCAGCAGCTGGCTGGGGAATCCTGGCTCTTCTGCCACTAAGTGGGATTCCCCAGCGGGTCCCCTGGGTGCTGAAGAAGGAGCTGCTGGCGTCTCCCCTAGCTGACACTGAACTAGAGCAGAACAGCCAGCCCGTGGCACTCCCCATCCCCACAGCCTCCCGAGCCCATCTGCAGCCCGCTTCGGCACAGGCGGCCCTGGGGATGTCCCAGGTCCTCCCCGCCCTCCCTGCTGCTGCAGGGGCTTTGGCGGCAGCACCAGGCTGCAGCACCCTTGGGGATCAACCAAGCGTCTTGTTATGCGCAGGGGCCACCAAGGACATGGGGAAGATGCTGGGGGGCGAGGAGGAGAAGGACCCCGACGCGCAGAAGAAGGAGGAGGAGAGGCAGGAGGCCCTGCGCCAGCAGGAGGAGGAGCGGAAAGCCAAGCACGCCCGCATGGAAGCGGAGCGGGAGAAAGTCCGGCAGCAGATCCGTGACAAGGTGGGCACGCACCTCCCCTGTGCCCGCCCCTGCCCGTGGCAGCCGGGGTGGGGCTGGGACAGGGAGCCGGCATGGCCGGGAGGAGGGTGGCCCAAGTCGGTGGCGATGGGCACGGGGCACAGCGCAGGCAGTGCCCGCTGCCTGCCCTGCTGAGAGCCTGTGTCCTCTCAGTACGGGCTGAAGAAGAAGGAGGAGAAGGAAGCAGAGGAGAAAGCTGCTCTGGAGCAGCCGTGTGAGGGCAGCCTGACACGCCCCAAGAAGGCGATCCCGGCAGGCTGTGGGGACGAGGAAGAGGAGGAGGAGGAGAGCATCCTGGACACCGTCCTCAAGTACCTGCCCGGCCCACTGCAAGATATGTTCAAGAAGTAACAGCACCGTCAACCCTGCCATAGGGTGCTGGGGCACGGGCGCCCTCTCTCCTACAACTCCTCCATCAGCTCCCTTGGCCCCGGAGAGGGGGTCCCCACACCCCCTCCCATCCCCTTCTGCCCCGTCCCCCGACCAGACCAAAAGCCCGCCCCGTCCCGTCCAGGCAGGGCCCCCCCACCACGCCAAAGGGGGGCAGCCCTGGCCGGACAGGGCGAACCGGGACCAAATGCACTGATGTAACCTCGCGGCAGGCTAGGGGCACCCAGGCCCTACCGGCCCCCCCGGGGTGGCTCCTCGTGCCCCCTGCCCTGCCCCTTCTGTTCTCCCAGGGGACCCCAGTAGGCCTCTGCTCGCCTGCCCTCGTCCCCAACACTGCCATCCCCCTGCCCCCCTCCCGCCCTGGGCCAAGCCCAAAGCACAAAGCCAGGCGCCCTGCCCGCAGCTCCCCCATCCCCGGTCGTCGGGCACGGGGGTCCCCCGGGGCTGCCCGGTGTGCCCCTACATCGGGGGGTTGGAGGGGACCCCCCCTCCCCGCATCTCTGGCCCCATAGTTAAAGCCATATCAGTTAGACTGCAATACTTCAGCACCGGGAGGAGCGGGCGCCGCGCTCCGCCAACCGTGTACAAAGGCACGCGCGGGGCAGGGCCCCCCCTGCCTCGTCCCCCCGTCCCCGCCGCTCGCTCGTCTGTGTCTTGGCCCCGCTGGCCCCCGTTCTCGCATTAGTGTCTCTGTGCCAGGGTGCGCCCCGTCGCTCCATGCGTCCTCGTGTCCGCTGCTCAGACTCCCGCCCCCGAGTCCCCCCACTTGTCCCCGGGGGCCGCCCGCGGCGCCCCTCGCCGCGCTGCTGGGACCCCCACTCTGCCCCCTGCAATAAAGCCAGCGCGGGGCCGAGGGCTGCCGGGCCAGTCCCGGGCTGGGAGTACCCGGCTGCCCTCACCTGACGCTGGACACATGGGTCCCCCGGGCCTGGGAAGGGATCCCTGGGTACGTGGCCCGGGATGTCCCAGGAGCCGCTGCTTGCACCCCAACGGGGGGAGGCAGGGGCACACCCTCATCCCGGCCCGACTCTTGCCGCACCGTGCTCTCCCCTCCCTGTGCTTCCTCAGCCACGGCCCCCAGCCGCTCACCAGGGCCCTCCCAGGAGGTGGCGGGCAGCTCGGGGCCCCACAGACATGCTGTGACCATCCTGCTCGAACTAGTCTTTGACGAACTAATAAAATAAAGGGATTTGTACATTGCTCCGGCCTCTTCTCATCCGTTGTTTTCTGGGCCCCCATGTCAGCTCCCTCACCCCGCCAACCTCAGGGTTGAAATCTGGCTGCTCATCAGACATGGGCTGGCCCCCAGCCAGGCCTGTACAGGTGCAGGAAGCAGCCACATGTGGCTCCCAGAGTCCTGCTCATTCCTGCTGCCTTCCTACTCCACAGGCATCTGTCCTCTCTGGGCTTGGGGACAAGACAAAAGGGATGTCCCACAGACAGAGCGTGAGGGTTTCTCCCCCTTCCCCTTGACTCCAGGACTTCCCTCAGTGAATGACTGGGGTCCAAGTGCTGTTTCTGATGGGTCACAACCTTCTACCACTCCAAGAGAGGAGCATGAGGCTCTCATGCTCCCCACACCAAGGCAGAGGCCCTGGCAGTGCCCAAGCTCAGGAGGCTTCAGCCTGGTGCCAGCCTCAGCTCTGACTGATGTACCATCATTTACCAGCAAAGAGCTCAGCTGTTACCCAGGCGGCATCAGCAGAGCAGTCACCCAGAAAAGCTTCTGTCAGAAGGAAATACGAGGGTAGAAAACGGCAGAGATCTCGCAGACAAGGTCTCATCGCAGGCAGGCTGTGCCCTGTGACCCGGCACGACGGTGCAGGTGGGGACAAACCCCCACAGCCCTCCCTGGGCAGGGGACAGGGCAGGGGAAGGGCTCTGCCCGGGGCTGGTGGCCGTGGCACGGAACCGGCAGCGTCCTCCATGTCCCCATCTGAGCAGTGTCCCCGCTGTCGCCTGTCCCCACCGTAGGGACGCAGCGCCCCCTGCTGTGGTGACAGCGCAGGACAGGGGACACAGAGCGGGGACAGGCAGCAGGGACACGAGGGACAATCCTCGACGGACCCCTCTGCCAGGGCCTCGCTATGGCCAACGGAAGGAGGCAAGGGAGGGAAGAGCAGCTCAGCACCCCCCTTTTTCCCCTTCAAAGAGCCACAGGCACCTTCGTTAAGGAAGAGAATTTATCAAAATTAGAAAAAGACACCACAAATATAAAAAAAAAGCCCAGGCTGGGAAAACGTCTACCAGTTCAAATGCCCCCACCCTCCCCTCATTGCCCCAGCGCAGGGGAGGGACATGGGATGTCTGGGAGGGAGAGAGGCAGGTTGTGCTCCCAGAGCTGCCCTTGCTTTTGGGGACAAGGGGACAGTCACATATCTCATCACTGCTGGGGAGCCTGGCCAAAGCAGAGCGCCTCCCATGGGAGGCTCCTCAGCAGCCACCTTCAGTGACTGATTTTCTTTGGCCACTTGCCTTTGGAACAAGCCCCCCACGCCCCAGAGAGGAGGTGGCAGAGGGGGGCCCTGCCAGCATCCCCCCATTCTCCCCAGCACACAGCTGCCTGTTTATAAAAGCTCCCAAGAGCAGGACACACCGAGCTGAGCCCGAGGTCACAGCCCTGCCAGGCTGGCAAGGAGATGAGCCAGCTCCTTGCCCCACCTACGCTATCTAAGCTCCCACCCCCGAGAGCAGGCAGGTGCTGCCTCCCTGGGGTGCAGCAGCTTCATCAGGAGTCGTTGGGGAGCCCAAACAGCTTGACAGTGCCAGCCTCCCGGCTGCTGTCATATTTGCCATCTTTGTCGTCACAGGCGAAAGCCAGCAGCGGCCTCTTCGGGTGCCAGGCCACTGTGAAGGTGGGGGACTCACACTGCACCTCCCAGAGCTTCTCTCCTGCATGGAAAAAGAGCCACGTCAGCCTGGAGAGCCTCCAGCCCCCTCTGCTGCTCACCTCCCCAGAGCCAAGCACCTGCTGCTTCCCTCAGCCAAGAGGGGAGGCAGCACAAACGCTGCTCCAGCGCCTTTTAGTCACCCAGTGACAAGGTACAGACATGACAGGCATGTCTGCCACAGACTACTGAGGCAGAGGCTCCCCCTCATGGCAGTCTGCTCTGCACAGCAAAGCTCTTCCTTATCACACTGATTCTCTCTGTGCACTCCCAGCTCCACCAGCACTTTTCCGTCCAGTTCCCTCCTTGCTGTTCCCCAGAATAAAACCATTACCTGTCTCCACCTCGGCAATGTCAATGAAGTGATCTTCTGATGCCGAGGCCAGCATCTTCCCATCATGGCTAAAGCTCAGTGTGCGCACGGGCCAGTCGAGCCTGCAGCAACCGAAGGGAGCAGAGAATGAGGCACTGCCACCACAGTCCCCAGAGAGGGGGGAAAACAATTTTGGGACAGCTCTACCTACCTGGAGAAGCACCTCACACACACCAGCTCATCCACATCCCAGAGGCTGACCAATGCGTCAGCACTGCCTGTGGCAAAGTACTTCCCCATGGGATCAAACTTGATGCAGATGCAGTTGGAAGGATGAGCATTGATGGACTGGATGGGTTTCAGCTCTGGGTAGCTGTGGAGGGAAAGGGAGAGGGCAGGGATCAGTGAGAGAAGCCCAGGGATTCCCTAGAGCAGGGCAGGCATGAGGCACACCAGGACTGGAAGCAAACCCTGCTGAGGAAGAAGACACTGAGCATCCAGTGAGTGAGGCAAAGCATCAGGGACCATTATGGGGAGCTGAGCCCAGCCCACAACTGTGGCAACCTCAGCTCCAGGCAAGTTCATTCCTACCAGAGGGCAGGGGATTGCTGGGATGTGGGGCTCAGGTTTCCCAAAAGCAGCAAAGGCACTTGCAAGTGACTGCAGCCAGCCCAGCCACCCAGTCCATCAGCAGCCAGGGACACCTGCCTGAGGATGTTGATGCAGCCATTCCCATTGGTGAGGAAGAACATGTTGTTATCGTTGTTCCAGGAGATCTCGTTCACCTCAAACTTGAACTGTTCCTCAGCTTTGGAGCGATGTGTCTTGGCATCAATGAAGGTGACCACATCATCCTTGTTCCCCACGGCGATGGTCTGTCCATCAGGGCTCCAGCAGATGTTGATGTTCTCACCTGAAGGGATGGAAAGGCAGCAGGTCCCACTTCTACTTCAAAGCACTCTCAAAGGGGAAAGACTGCCAGTTCTTCAGTCTAACACACAAACTCTGCACAGTAGCTATCCAGCAAAACCAAATTTGTGAGAAGAAAAGCTTGAAAACAATATGCCACACCCCATTTCAACCAAGATGGGACCACAGCAATCACCACACAAGGTCAAGTCAAACATCTCTGAATCCAATTATCTCTGAGATCCAGAAAAAACAGAAGCCAAAAATAAATATATTTGAATAAATACAAGAATGTGGCAGGTTGCTGTTACACAACCTTACAATGCCATTCCCAGCCTCAACAACCCAAAACTGGACATTTCCAAGAGATAGTATTTGAGTTAAGCATCACATGAATTCAAACTGTTTTTCTGAATCCACATAAACTTTTATTTCCACTATGGCTCTCTGTAAACACGCTTATCTCCAGCCTCACAGCCCACTGACCCCAGAGACAAGTACAAAGGACATTTTAACAGCCACCATATTTCAGTCGTTCTACCAGTCCTGACCCCACAGTAAATCACCTGTTACATGATGAGTGCAACACAAATATAAAGCAGTTAGCAAAGATGTCCCAACCAGGAACAACCACAGGAAAGGTCCAAAGCTCTGTGCCACTGCAGATGGGTCCCACGCAGCTGGGGTCCTGCCGGTACTCACCTGGGAAGGGAGGGACTCACCTTTGGTGTTGACAGTGGCGATGCACTTGGTGGTGCGGACGTCCCAGATGCGGATGGTTTTGTCCCCTGACGCTGTGACGAAGAGGTCAGGGTTGCTGGGGTGCCAGCAGAGCTGATCCACGCTGTCCCCGTGGCCCCGGTAGTTGTTCTCCTTCACCTGGAGGGAGAGGGCAGACGTGGTGATGCGCCTACCTCTGCTCCCACTCCTGCCCCATGTCCCAGCCCTCTGCATGGCATCGACCCGGGGCCTCGCCCGATGGAGAATCCCGGCCGCGTTCCCCGCCAGGCACCAGCTCCACTCCCGGCTCGCAGACCCGGCCTGCGCCGTCCTTGGCGATGCTCCCGTTCCGGTGCGCCCCGAGTACCCTGCCCCAGGCCCGGTACCGACCACCGGCACACCCTCCCGGTTCCGGATACCAGCCCGAGCACCCGCACCCGGGCTGCCCAAGGGCTCCCGGTTCCAATCCGCACCACCGGGGGCTCTCACCAGCCGGTCCTTCTCGAGCAGGAAGACGCTGGCGGTCTTGTCGAAGGAGCCGGAGGCGAGGCGGCGGCCGCAGCAGCTCCAGGCCACCGAGTGCACCTTGGCGCCGTGCGCCGGGAACTCGCGGCTCCGCGTGTTGGCGCGGAACAGCTCCTGCATGGCCTGCACGTAGGGCGACAGCGCCATGGCGGGGCCGCCGCCACCGGCACCGCGACCCCGCGCGCGCCCCGCCCCGGCGCCGCGCCTGACGTCACTTCCGCCGGCCGCCCGCGCCCGGCGCGGCCCCACCGGCGGAGCGGAGCCGCCGCCCGCCGCCGGGATGGACGACGACGTGGTCCTGGTCAGCGATTCGGACTCGGTAGGCGTCCGCTCGCTGCCGCTCCGGCCCCGCCGCTCGCTGCCCGGCCCCGCCGTGGGTCCGCGGCTCCCGCCGGGCACGGCGCCGTTGCCCCACACAAAGATGGCGGCGCTGCCATGGCGAGCGGGGATGGGAGCCGCGCACGGAAAGCAGCCTCGGGGGCAGGGGAGGGGGTGGGCGTGTGTTCCCCGCTTCCGTCGCGCCCCAGCCGCATCCTCAGGGAACTCCCACCCTCTTCCCAGCCGGGCTCGGGTCCCCGAGGGCACCTCCCGCCGGCAGAGCCCCGTTCCACAAGCGGGCCTCCCCGCACGGATGTCCCGGCCGAGAAGGGTCCGGCCCCGCAGGGCTCTGCCCCCGGCGGGATGCGGTGCGGTGGCTGCCGCCCTCCGCCCTGTCCCGCTCCGCCGGCGGGTGCGGGGCCGGTGAGGCGGCGGTTCCGGGCACGAGGCTCCGGCCCGGAGCGGGAGCAGTCGGTCCCCGTCCCGCACCGCTGTCCCGGGTCCTGAGGCGGATAAGCCCCGCAGCTCCCGCCCTCCGCAGCTCCTCTTGCGAGCCGGAGCCCGCTGAGCTTTGCCGCATCCTTGGGGAAGGCAGCAGGTCTGAGTCAGGGGGGAAAGAGGTGGACAAATTATCTGCTAAACGCGTTCCCCGCTTTGAGATGCTGAGAGGGACTTTTTTTCCCCCCAAGAGCGAACAGGCTCTGACCCCTCCTGGGCACACCAAAAGCTTGGGAAGTGCAGTGCCTGGTGCAGGCACAGCTGCCTTCCCCTGCCTGCTCCTGCTGCCCCTCAGACCCTGCGTCGCCCAGCGAGGCCCGGGTGGGAGCCCCCAAAGTCTCAGGGCTGCTGTAGCTCCGATTAGTGCCACAGATCAAAAGGCAGCTTTGTTTCCTGTCCTCCAGAATGGGTGGCCAGAAAGGTGCCAGGGTGTGGATCCTGTGCTGTTCTGCCAGTGCCTGGGTAAGGAGAGCACCCTGTGCTTTTGTTGCCCTCCCTGGACATGCCAGCAGGATTGGCATTTCCCTGTCGTGGGAAGGAGCTGAGCAGGCAGCAGCCAGGTCTGCTGTGAGCCAAAGCAAGAGGGCATGAACCCTGAGGGAAGTGGGGAAGAAGAGCCTAGGTTAGGGTCTGTGCTGCCAGGGGAGGCTGATCCCAGGGCTCAGGGCCACAAACCCCCACGGACAGGCAGAAGGGTCTTTGCCCTTGGTTTTCTGGGCTAGTACCTTTTCCCTCTTGGACTGGGGCTACAGTGCCACTATAGCAGAGGCCCCTGGCAGGATGGGACATTGACACTGCTGCTCTGTCCCCACAGGACATCATTGACCTGACCTGTGAGGACATAAACACGAACTCGACACTGTTGAGCAGCCTCGACACCATCGACCTGACTAAGGACATGTGCAGCCCTCTCCACTCCACCCTTGGTGCTACCCAGAACCCCAGAAATGCTGCCCCAGCAGCATGCATGTCCCATCCCCAACTCTGCCCCACCGCAGAAAAAACACAGGCAGCAGCAAAACCTGCACCAGCATCACACAGCAGTCACGTGAAGCTCAGTTCCACCGTGGTCCCAGCAGAAATCATGGAGAACTGCAGCTGCCTTTCTCCTGTCTCTAGGCGCCGTAGCTGGAGCTCAGAGCAGGATTACAGCACTACTGCCTTTAACAGCAACTTGGACTCACAGTCAGACTCAGACTGCCTGTCTCCATCTCCCCCCAGCCTGGAGAGCAACAGGAGCTGGAGAGCTGATGGCCCAGAGGAGGATCCTCCCCAGCCCTGCCAGGAAAGGAACTTCCCCCCAAGGCTGAGCCCTGCCCCTATTCCTGTTACACCAGGAAAGGCTCAAAAGGTTTTGCTGGAAACGAGTGGCTTCCCACCACACCAACCAATCCAGCAAGCCACCCCAGCCAGGACTGATGCTGACAGCAAGGCCAGGCTGGATAAACTGCACAATTTCAGCAGAAGTGGAGTCCAGCACCTCTTCCTCCAAGGCATAGAAGCCAACAGGGAAACACAGCAGGTAAACAGGGTTTAGAGCAGCCTCTGTGGTAGAGGATGGAGAAGGGCAGCCCCTGCTCCCTTTGTCAGGCAGTCAAGGGCTCTGGTTAGTGCAGGTCCCTTCACAGTGGGCCCCAGATCACAGCTGGGTTCCTCTGTGTCAGGGAAGCTTTCACTCATTGTTTTGCCTTGTACATGGCAGAAACCTGGACTCATCCCCAGCATGAAGCTGAGCATGGTGCACACCACCATGGAGGAGAACATCCTGGAGGGCACCTTGTATTTCCTGAACGAGTTTGTCTCCTGCCAGCACTGTCCCCCCAAAGAAATCATCTCCCACCTGATCAAACAGATGCTGTCAGACACCCATGAAGGGGAGATCCTGAATGACATCTACATGCTGCTGCTGAAGATCCAAATGTATGTGTTCACCTTGTCCCAGGGCCCTGGGGTTTGCTAGGTGCTGCCAGGGTCTATCCAGCATAAGGGTTATTCTCTGTGGTGCTTACCCACAGAACAGGGTGTGATTTCCCCTATAAACCAGGATAATCCTCCTGCCAACACAGGCACAACACAGGCTCTCTCTGAGGGTGGGTCAGGGACAGCTTGTGACACAAGGGAGCTCTTGGGGACAGAAGAGTGTGTTTGCCTTTGCCCTAAAGTCATGGTCTCATTCTTCACTGCTGTGACATAGCAGAAGCATCTTCCCTGGGCTGCAGCAATGCCAGCAGTGGCTGGAGCAGCTCCCTCAGGTTTCCCTCAGAAAAGCACAATGTTTTATGAGGCCATGAGCCCAAGAGTCCTGGGCCTCTCCACAGAGTATAGCCCCTGTCAGGAGCTTGCTTGTGTTATGGGGAGCAGAAGGGGTGAGGAGAGATGGAGAGGAGAAGGGAGGGAAGGCACCTGAGCAAGTGAGGCTGGGAGTGGCTGGGGAAGGGCTAAGGGGCTGCAGCACCTCCAGGCAGATGGCAATTCAGCACAAATGGACATGGCTGTCCTTGCAGGCTCCATCCAGCCAACATCACCACGGTGGGATGGGACTGGACACTGGTGAAATTCATCATGGAGGACGAGGTACTTGGCACCGTGTGTGTCACATGGGGCAGGGATCATCCAGCACACGCTGCCTGAGGGTGAGCATTTTCCAAGTGCTTCCTGTGGCTGTGCTCTGCTGCAGAGCTGGCCAGTCCAATAGGGAGTGCCAGCTGAGAATCCCGCATTTATCCACCATGCTTCCTTAACCCTCTGCACAGTTTTAGCCAAGTTATCCCACTGAAGAAGGCACAGCAACAAATAAACCCTCTCTGGGTCACAGCACTAGTGCAATGCCCTTCAGGGTCTTGCCTGATCCAGGCAGCTCCTCCTACAGTATGTACATCAGTTCCTCAGTATGTACATCAGTCCACTTCCAAGACAGCCAGCTTCCCTGGTGTTTCTAAACCCATGGCCCCACCAGACTCCTGTGCTCTCCATCTGCTCCCAGGAGAAGCCCCCCGGACGGCTCCTCTTCCTGCAGTACGTGGTACAGACCCTGGAGGATGACTTCCAGCACAATCTGAAGTCACACCAGCTGCAGAAGTCAATTGCCAAGAAGGTGCTTTCATGTGACTTGTACTTCAACAATGTCAAGTAAGAGACACTTCCTCCTTGTTCTGTAACCAGATGCTGAGAGGCAGGGACTCAGGGAACACTTGTTGAGATTCCAGTCAGACTTTCCAAGAAGCAGACTTGGGAAGGGAAAGGAAAGTGTGAAGTGTAGGGCCAACTATAAGAGCTAGGGAAAGATTTACAAAAGCAAACCACCAGAGATGATGCATGGCCTTTCCAGTCACAACAGCATGGGCTTTTCCAAGCAATGAGGTCAGATTTGCATTGCTTAGGACAGGACTGAGAAGGAGGCAGTCCTGTAGGAGTATACAAATCAAGAGAGCTCCTCAGTTGAGCTGTTCAACAGAGCTACTCTTTAACTTGTCCAAGTGGGTGGAACATACTCTTCATTCTCAAGGCCTTCCCTCAAGCTCCAAGTGGATCTAGAGGTGAGAACACAACAAAACAAGGCACATCCCCAATAAAATTCTTGTTTCTGTCCCAGGGAAGTGGTCAAGTGGTTGGTGGCAGCAGTTACAGGAGTCGGGTTCTCCCAGCCCCAGGAGCAGCTGCAAGAAGCCAGGGCTGAACACAGCTCATCTTCACCAAGGCTGGCCAGCACTCAGACAGCTCAGACAGACCAGGCTCAGACAGCTTTCTTTGCCCAAAAGTAAGCTCCAGAATTCCAAACTCCCTGCTGGCATTGTCATGGACCCAAGTCAGGCAGAAGCCAGAGTCTGTCTCACTGTCAGTTCAGGGAAGCCAGGCTGACCAGCTTTGCTCATTCTTCTTTGGGTTAAAGACTTGGTGAGCACAAGTCTCTCACCTGGTAGGAAACTGGCTCAGTGTCATCCTCTTGCATGTAGTGTAAGGCTGGAGCTCGTGGCACACAGCTCAGGCAGCCCCATGCTGCTCCAACACACAGGAAACCCACCGAGACCTCCTGAGGGTCACTCTGGGCATGAGCTTTGCTTGCAAAAGCATCAGATTCAGATGCCACCAGGAGACACCAAACCTGCATTCCCACATCCCTCATTGCATGAGAGTGAAGTAGGGGCCATCCCCAAGGCTTTGCTTGGCAAGCTGAGGGGCAGTGTCCCTGTGCTGACTGTCCCTCTCACCCAGGACGATGCTCCTGCTCCAGCGGATGTTGTCCATGGCAGTGGAAGTGGACAGATCTCCCAACTGCAGCTCCCGTAAGATTGCAGATGACATATTCCTGTTCATACTGCATATCCCCCAGAGGAACCAAAGGTGAGACAAGTGTGTGCGAGGCAGCATTTGCCTGTGTGAACAATGGTCTTATTCCCAATTCACATCCAAGTCTGGATACATAAAGTTCTACAGGCCAGCCAGCAAGAGCATGTCTGTGTCTCCCACAGAGATACAACATCCCCAGCTGAGCAGGTGATGTGTTGCTGAAAACACACCCAGATGGTGGTGTTGCTGAGAACAGTCAGTTCTCCCACTGGTTAAAGCTGTGACCTTAAAACTGTAAAGAGGGTCTGAAAAGCAGCACTGTGCATCAGCACAGCCAAGCACTGGCAAAGTAATCACTCATTCCCATGAACAACCAGGTAGTTACAAATACGATGCAGTTCCTACAGCTTTGCCTTGACATCCTTTGTTTGCTCCTTTAAAAAACACTAATCTGAAGCCAAAAGCACAAGGGCAGAACTGGCTCTGGTGTAAGCAAGAGACCACGAGGCCCCCAAGCATTTCAAACCCACATGTAAATGCCCAGCAAGCAGCTCTTCACAGCCTTTCAGCAGAACCCTGTACACACAGTAGGTATAACCAAGCCAAACTGACTCTAATCAAGCTGTCACTTTGCCCAGGACAGATATAGACCCAATTACCCCTGACCACACGTCACCCTTACTTGGCTGGGCTCCCTGCAAGTCAGCAGGAATGAGCCACTGCCACGCAGGCGGCTGGGCAGGGTGAGGTGCAGCAGCTCAGTTTGCTTTAGAGGCTGTACTCACTTCCAGCTGCTGCAGGTCACACCTGAGGATGAAAACACAGCCATGGCCAAGCCACATCACAAAGGTCTCACCACATCTGGTGGTCTTCCTTCCACGGCATAGCTGGGTAGCCCCTGCCGTCACCCCACATCTGCACTAGGTCAGCTGCACAGCAGAAGCTGGAATAATTGTCTCTGCTCAGGGTGTGCTGTCTCAGCCAAAGTAAATTCCTTTTGTGTTCCAGGGAAGCTTTATTAAACACCATGGAGAGCCAGCTCCTGCGCTGCAGACTGCTGGAGCTTTTATTCCAGCACAGTTGTGATGTGCCCACAGCCTCATCTATGTCTCTGGACAAGATCCTGTATTTCCTGAGCCACTCCTCTGTGCTGCCACAATTCCAGGTATCCAGTCCAACCTCTCCTTTGACTTGTTTTCCTCTGAGAAAACTTCTAACAATCAAATACTGTCTCCTGTCCTAGGATGCAACAGCAACATGGCAAAGGTGGGATGAGATGCTGCAGTACTTGAGTTTGCTGTTGCTGAGTTACCAAAGTGTAAAACTGGGTAAGCAGTGCTTGTTCTGGCCCTAACAGTCTCATCAAGAGGCTGCAGTAGAACAGCCAAATTCCTCTTCCTCCTCTCATCACCCCTTGGAGTCATGGCCACTGAAGGACAGTGTGCCTCCATCCATTATAGTAACTATTACCAGTAGTCAAAGAAGTAATGTTGCATCAGTCAGAGCACCCACCTTGCTTTGCCAAGTTTAACCCCTGCAAAATAGCCTTCTTCCTAAAGGAAGGAAGCACTTCTTAGCACTGGAGAGTACACAAGAGGTTGCTTTGTACCCACTGTTATCTAAGTTGCTGCACGGTGGGTGGAAGAATAGGGTGGTTTAGGAAGAAAAGCAGAAGACAAGGGATCACAGAATATCCCAGGCTGGAAGAGAGACACGAGAATCATTGAGTTCCATTCCTGGCCCTGCACATACACCCTGTAATCCCACTCTGTGTCTAAGAGAGCTGTCCAAACACTCCTGGAGCTCTGGCAGCCATGGAGCCATGACCGTTCCCTGGGGAGCCTGTTCAGTGCCCAGCCACCCTGTGGAGGAAGACCTTTTCCCAAATAGCCAACCTAAATCTCCCTTGGCACATCTCCAGTCATTCCCTCAGGTTCTGTCACTGCCCTACAGAGCAGAGGTGGGAGCTGTGGACCCCAGTGAGGTCAGATCTGTCTCCTTGAGAACACACCCAGTAACCTAAGCCACTCATGTAGTTTCCCCTCTAGACCCCTCACCATCTCTGAAGCTCTCCTTTGGGCATGTCAGGACACTTTCAGCACTTAGGAAACTGTACAGGGAGCACCACCCACAGCAGCCATGGAAACAGCAGCAATTCTGACCTCAGGAGAGTGGCACAGTCACAAAACACTCTAAAACTCCGTATTTTGCCAGAAGTCTCTTCCAGCTTTGGGTGCTTTAGCCCAGGGTTAAGGCTGTCATTAATGAATGCAGAGTCATCATATATGCAAAGTCTCACTCTCCCTGAAGCCCCAGACAATCACTGTTGTTGGGCTCTTTAGAGACTCTTTTGCAGCTGCCCATTTTGCCATTCACACAGAAGGATTATACGAGCCTTGCCCCCTCCCCATTCCCTGGGCTCCCTCTCCAAACAATGAGCTCCAGGAGGGGCCAAATCCTTCTTCCCGGAGTCTAGTGCAGATCATCATCGAGGATGACAAGAGGATCAGCCCCACTTCCAGCACTGCCTGTGGCACTCTGGGATCCATCCCAGCAGCTTGGGCAGCCCTTTGGGTGTTGCCTCTCCCCACCAGCATTTCTTCTTACAGAGCACCTGCGGACCTCCGTCACTGACCGGATGGATCTGATCGCTCAGAAAGCCAAGCCCAGGCTCCAGGACAGTGATGACATCAGCCAGCTGGACATTCAGCTGAAGATGAACAACTTCATCAACAGAATGCAGAAGACCCTGGGACAGCCTTTCCCCCCGCAAATCCAGGAGAAACTGTTCATGCTGCAGGAGTTGTTCTTCATTGTCATTGCTGCCTGATGGAGACAACCACTGAAGCAAGGGGGACAAAACTTCATGTTCTCAATACAAAACCTCCCATCTCATGCTGCAATCTCAGCATCATGGGGGTTGGTTTATACAGTCCTTTTGAAAGATGTTTGGTTTACATTGTCTCAGCATTTCCGTTCAAGTTTGACTCGTCATGCAGTTTTACAAAGCACTTTGTACACTTTAAAAAATAAATTTTTTTTCATGTTTCCTAAGACTCTTTCATTCTGGTGCCTTTGCTGCCCAGAGGAAGTTCAGAGATCTGTCAGATCACTCCACAAGGCCATGCTTTAACCCCAGCCTTCCCAATCTGTGAGATTCACCTGTGTAATCAGGACCACAGCAACAGCCTGTACCTCAATACCTCAATCTGTTCCATGACTTTTAGCTCAGCTTACACTCCCGGAGCACAAGGAACACCAGCATTCAGAGCCCAGACTTCCCAAGCCCAGGTCAGTCATGTGCTCCATCTGCAGTATTTTAAAGAGCAGCTAAAAACACTAAAACATCACCAAACCACAACTTTCCAACAGGGAACTGGGCCCCTCTAGGGAAGCACCAGCCTAGTTCACACACCTGTGCCCACCTGCACAGTACAGGTGGAAACACAGCACACAACCAACAGGATAGAAAAATCTCAGGAACATGAATTTAGATTGCTCAAAAAACCACAAAGACTTCATGTTTAGTTTCATTTGCACAAGCCCTAAGATAGAACTGAGCCTGGCTGTAAACCCAGTCTCCCTGTGAAAAGAAAATTTGTGGGCAAATATTTCACCCTAGTGAGGTGCTGCCAGAACCTTATCCACCAGAACCTTGACCCCACACTCACTGGACAGCCCCACATCTCTCCCACAGATGCTCTGCCAGCACCAAAACACACTGTGGACATCCATTCCACAAGGCTTTTATTGTCTTGTAACAAACAAAACACACACACACACACATTAGGAGACGTGAATACAGTCAACAAATAAATTAATGTCAAATGAGAGCCTGATTGCCAAGGTGCAAATGAGCAGTGGCAGAACTGCTGGTTTGGGTGGGGGACTTGCACACAACACATCACTGGCAGTGCTGCTGAAGCTTGAGAGACAGCAGTGCTACAAAATGTGCTGTTTCAGAGGGGCCAGCAGCCAGCCAAGGGAGCCAACCCCCGTTTCATTCTCCAGGGAGATTGTTTGGTTTAAGAAGGCAGAAACCCGGAGCTCAACAGTTACCACCTGTTAAGTAACCTCTGTATAATGTTCTGGCAACAGAAACTTCCATGTCCAGACAAAAGGCTGCTGCTGGCCGAGAGACTGCAACACAATTGTGAGATCAAGAGCAGACCTGAGGAGACCCATTTGCCACAGCACAGGTGAGGATTAGAGAGCAATGCTGCCTATCAAGCTTAAGGGATCAGATGGTAGCCAGGAGTTCCTTCCACATTTCCTGAAAGCCAGTGTTAGCTGTTCCCAGGAACTGGTTCAGACTAGGTCAAGGCTCACATCCAGCTTAGCAGGGAGGATTGCTCAGCCTTGGTCTGCCCTCAGTCCTCCCCCAGCCCTGCAGAGCACACTTAATGTTGATAAAACGAAATAACCTGTGTCTGAGAAGTGTTTCCAGCATCTAATATATCCTACATGATTCTAGGGAAAAAAAAACCACAAAAACAAATCAAGCAGCATCCAGAGTGCCAGAACACCTGCAAATCTGCTGTCTAGAACACAGGACAGTGCTGTTTTGCAGAACAAAGACAGGAGGATTACTTGGTTCAAGTCACACCAGCTTTGGTTACATCCACCTTCTTAGAGGAACATGAAGAGTTGGGAGAAAAGGAATTTTCCCTTATTACTTCCAAGCTCCATTAGATTCTGCTCCCTGCCTTTCCAATGAGAACATCTTAGAATGGTCACTGGTCCCTTTTCCCTTTAAAAAACATTCCAAGAACAAAAAACATGGTCACACTGGATAGTGAGGGAGTGCTACATTTATACTGACCTATCACACACCCCATCTTCCTTCTGGCAGTTAATGGTCCAGTTTTCAGTCTTTGCTTGTTCACATCATTTTCTGCTTGATCTCTTGACCACCAGTCCTCCTGTGGGTCCTTCAGCACTGAGCAGAACAAGACAACCAGATTCCAGGCATATGAGCCAGGTGCACACACACCACATGGAATCCTGTCCCAAAAAAACACGGCTCAGGGTTTCACTGTGGTGTGGTGTACTGGCAAGCACATCCAGAGCAGCCTGGCAGCCCAAACCAGTGCAGTGCAGTAGACAGGATGGTTTACATTGGTTTAGAACTGATGCAGGAGCTTTTCCAAAACTGGCTTTAGCAGGACAATCACGACTGTTTCTTTTTCTGAGATCAAGAGCTGGAAAGGGAGACTTTCCTACTTAACTGCAGCACATGGGACAGGGAAGCAGAGCCTAAGACACCCTGTAGCCTGCTAAAGACACTGGAAGCTTTCCTCTAGAACCCAGTGGGAGTGAGCACATTCAGATCCCGAGGTTTAATATTGTGGGAACGTGGAGATTGTTTCCTCCCATCTGTGCCTGGAATGTCCATTTTGGGTGGCTTGAAGGTGACTGAATCCTCTGTCATCCTTGTTGCCTGAGCACGCATCAGCTCCATTGGGGATGGCTTCTGGGCACCCTTATAGGACTGAATGGTAAACCCTCCTGATGAAAAGAAAAAAAATCACAGTAAAAACCAGGAAAACCAGTCAAATCCATTTCCTCCTGCTGCCAGGAGTGAGCAGTGTCACTGACACTCAGCACCACAGACAGCCTGTACAAATTCCAGCAGCTTTATGTTATCTGAAGCCTATTCCATATCAGGGGCTGACACTTCAGTCCTGGTTGCATCACACATCAGAGAAAAGAGTAAAAAGCTGTCACCTTCACACCCTGCCCCTCCCACTGCAAGTTATCTCTATTTCCAGACCCTTGGCACATGTTTTACCCAACTGCTCTATATTTAGGCACAGAAACTATATGACTAACACGCATTCCCAAGGTGGTCCTGGAGAGTAACAAGGCAAGCAGGATAAGACTTCAGAAAGTGCCAGCAAGTCTGCTGTGACAGTTCCTCCCTTGCTCTTTGCAAGGCAGATTTTCAAGGACATACCTGCATCACTGGCCGATTTCTGGACAGCTCTGGGTCCAAAAAAGCTCCATCTTTCAGATGACAATCTGTCCGCACCACCTTCCATAGCAAAGTCTGAGCCAGTGATAGAAGTAGAGGATCCCTGACTAAACCAACCCCTAAGAAAAAAAATTATTGATATGTTTAAAACATGATAATAAATACTTTCAGTGACCCCACTATGCCAAGAACTCTTCATGTAGTTTAAAGGGCCAACTGAAGAAATCTTAATAGGTTTGTTACTACCCAGGATAAAATATACATGCTTAAGTTCCACAGGCTTCCAGCCTTTGGATCTATCCAACAGAAATCCTCATCAGGCTCTAAATTTCACCCTGTGCAGTCCCTCACAGAATAAGAAGGTTATTTGTAGCAGCTCCCATCTCAGCAGCCTGTAGGAAACCAAAGGAGGCAGAGTACCTTTTTTTATGACTGGGGGAGGAGTGGGGGGTGCTGCTTGGAGTGGACTGAGCAGAAGAATTCTGTTTGTCATCTTTTGTTGTCTCTCCATTCTGCATTTTCAGGTTCTGTCAGGAGAGGCAACAGAAACAGAAGCAACAGAGCTTAAATACTGGACACAAGGAAGGACATCTAGTTTTACTGCCAAAACCAGACAACTGTTTCTATAACAGGTGATAAAGTGCCACCACACCTAAAGTTGTATCCAGCATTATGATACCCCCTTAAGTTTCTCTCCACATCAAATACAAGCATTTTGGAAGTTCACTTTGGGCTACAGGAAGGAACACCAGCACTCATAGGGAGGTTGTGGATACAGCAGAGCTCACTTCAGCTACCTGGTGGTCTAAATGCCACAGCATCCATTTGTCTTCAGCACTTTTCAGAGCAACAAAGCTTTCAGTCCCACCAGTTCTCTAACAAGGGTGAGACCAGTGCTCACAGAAGGTACAAGGTCAGACACCAGACAGTGTGAAGCAATTAGTGTACATCAGGATGCAAACACTGCTCTGATAAAGAGATGAACCTGGGCACAAAATAAACAGGAACTGGGTGTATGCAAACCATGTTATTATAAGCTGGACAGTACAAACTGAACTTTGAAGAAGTCATTTGAAGGGCAGTTACAGTTCAAACACAAAATACACAGGGTACCTTGTAATGTTTCCTGTGGCTATTCAAGCCACACTAATGCAATTCATGGACGCAATTACTGAAACTTTGGCCTCGTGGGAGGACACTGGAAGAGTTGACTATTAAACTCCAACTCAAATTTTTTTAAAAGCTCAGTAGCCCACAGTAACATGTTTACTCAAGACTTCTGTTTTCAGTAAGACACAGCTGGTTCCTTCCACAATGGAAATGCAGTTTACAAGTTCTCTTTAGACACAGTTTCAGAAATCTACTGCAGGGCCCCATTCAAAAGTACAGCAAGAAATTAGATTGTGTAGGGCTGTCCCCACTTGGAAAGACAACTGTCACAGTTTGGTATGACAGTGAAACACAACAGATTTCAGAAAAAAAAGCTGTTTCAAAACTACAAAGCCTAATGTTAACTTTAAAATAAAACTGGGTAATGAGTTTACCAAACACAATGAGCTAATAACCTTCAGAAGAAGCAGCTTAAGGAAAGTCTTGGCAACACGCTCCAAAACTTACGTCACCAGGTAAATGCTAAACCAGACACATCCTACATAGAGAAACTGAACAGAAAACAAGCCTTACGTGGACTGCCTCAGCCACTCGGTGGTACTTGGTCTCCTCAGTGGTGAGGCCTTTGTGGGGTGTGTAACCAGCTTCCCTCAGCCCTGCCTGCTGCTCAAAGCGCTGGATGCTCTCCTGAGTCTGCTCTGGAGCACAAAAGAGCACAAATTCACACAGAAATGCCACCACAAGCAGTTCTAGCAACTGAAGGCAAACCCTTTTTTTCATCATTCACACACTGCAACAAGATAAGGCAGAAAGACAAAGCTGGTGAGATATTCTGACTTGCCACCCTGAGACACAGGGCTAAGCAAGAGGAGCAGTGATTTGTCCCAAATCACCAAATATATCACAAATGCAACACCTGTAATTAATCCCACCTCACCCCAGACACTGCATCACTCCTACTCACAACTTCATAAATCTAGGAGAATCCAACAAGCTGGACACTTTAAGTGGCCATTGTATGCAAGGGAGCCTTGCAGATCATGTTTTAAAGACACTCAGTGATTTCATATCAGGTAAAATAAGCTATTTCAGCCAGATACATCTTATACTGACAGCAACTTCAGTTCTGAAATACATAAGCACTTTCTCCAAACCCCAGTGTAAGATGTTCACTCCCTAGTGGAACAAGGAGAAAAGTCAAAAGAAATTAGAGCACAAAAACATTTGTGGAAAAAGCTCATTGTCTTCTTTAAAACAGGTAACACTTCCCATCCTAAAGTTATTTTCAGACCCTTGTTATTTGTAGTCACTGAAAGAAGAGGCAGCACGGACAGAACAACACAGAAATAATTCCTCTTATTGCAAAAGGGCACATCTTCTCTGCAAACATAACTGACCCAATTTCATTTTAAAGCATCATGATTTGAACCATGTTTTGAAGTGTTGCAGTTAGCAAGGCAGCTGCTTCTATTAACAACATAAATGCCAGCAAAAGCTCCATTAGCACATTGTGTCAGCTCTCCTCACTGCTTGGGTTAATGGTAGAGCTCTGCCTGTCATTCAGAAACAACAAGTTAATAAGCAAACAGAGCAGCAGCAGCCTCTGAGCTCCAGGAACACGGACTGCAGTGCCCTGTCAGCAAACAACAAACTCTGCACTCCTCCCCCTGCCCCTGGAAACACAGAAGCACCACATGTGGCCTATTCCCCAGTTCCTTGTTGCCTTCTAGAAACATCCTCTGAAAAAAACAAACTCACACAGAGCAGAGCCAGTCTGAACCCAAGAGGTCTCCAGGAACCACCCTGAGGCATTACCAGGCTGGAGCACCCTCAGTGCCCAACCCACACATGAGTGTGAGAGGTGAATTCTTACTTGTGATCAGGGAGTTCATGATGACGTGAGTGGCCTTGGCCTTCACCACAGGCACCTTGTTCACACTTTCTGTGGACGATGAAGGAGTTATGACAGGTTTCGTGTTGGCATCCCCTTCATCATCCTGTGGGGAAGCAGCAGGGAGACAGTTTGAGATGGGAAAGAATCTCAGCACCCAGCCAGGGCACATCTCTAACGACACAAGTGAGACAAGGCCATGCTGCTCTGGCAGCCAGCCTTCATCCCACAGGAGAAATCCCCGTGCTGTGCTCACCGCAGACCAGGAATGTTCAGAACCTTAGAATTCATAGCAAGGAACAAGTGACTTGCACCCAACATTTGAAAACCTCCCAGGCTCAGAGCAAACAAGTCATTAGCTCACGTACAAAAAGGTCAACAGAAAAGAAACCAGAACATCTGTTCTTCTCTTAAATGCCAACTGGACTTCAAGGTCAACTAGGCAAAAGCACCAAGAGCACCTTCCACAGGCAGCTCAAGCACCAGCTGTTCACATGAATGGCAGTCACAGAGCAGAGCTTGGAGTGAACAAATTGTTTTCCCACCTCATTCCTTATATGTTTCTTGCTCAATGTGTCCAGTGGTCATAGTTCTACCACTGACCACAAGACCCCAGCAAAGAAACAGAAGATAAATGCTAGAATATAAAATATCTTGTGAAACACTGACTTCCTTCTCCCAAAACAGGAGTTCCCTGACTAGAGAGTTTACTTTTCATACCAAACCACAACTTTCATGTGTCTCTCACAAGAGATTTAAAAATCTAGGAGTTATAAAGTAGAGATTAAGCTCAAAGAGACAAAAGGTTACATACTTCCATCCAACAGCATTTAGTTTAATTTCAAACTTTAAAAACAGCCTCTAAATTTAAAAGAGCTGGTCCTGCACTCAAAGCATAGAATCCTACAATGGTTTGGGTTGGAAGGGATCTTAAAGATCACCCAGTTCCAACCCCATGCCATGGTGAGGAGACACCTTCTACTGGAGCAGCTTTTTCAGAGCTCCCACCAGCCTGGCCTTGAACACTTCTAGGGATGAGGCAGCTACAGTTTCTCTGGTCAAACTGTGCCAGTGCTTCACCACCTTTATTGTAAAGGACTTCCATCCAACCTAAACCACCCTTATGCTGGTTGCTGGGGTTTTTTTACAAACACGGAGGAGACGCTCAGCACATTGTTGTCCCACCCACAGCTCCAGAGCGAGGCAGAGGCAGCAGCGCCGGGCTCGGTCCCCAGCCGCTCCCGAGGATCCTGCTGCAAGGGCGGGGGGACAGGGCCAGCCAGGCAGGAGGGGTGTAAGGACAGGGGGAATGCCAGGAGAGGGCCGCCAGAGCTGCAAGGAAGGACATGCCGGGGCCAGCCGGGCCCGTACCTTCGAGAGCTCCTGGTACTTGCGCTCGGGGATGACCGGCTGCTTCCAGAGCACGCTGGCGCACAGATCGGCGGGCGGCGGCGTCATGGGCGCCGTGTCCTCCAGGGCATCATCGTAGCTGAAGGCGCGGCGTGGGACGCCGAGGGGAAGCGACATCCTGCCCGAGCGGGGCCCGCCACCCGGCTCCAGCGCTGCGGAGAGAGCGCAGCACTCAGCGCCCGCCGCCGCGCCCGACCGAGGCCGGCGGGGAGCGCGTGGGGAACCTTACCGGGAGCGTCGGGCTGCCCAGAGCTCATGGCGGGGCCTCAGCGAGGCTCGGTGAGGGGCAGCAGGGCCAGGCCCGGAGCGCTCATCGCGGAGCGCCGCCGAGCCGCCACGGCGGAAAGTGAGCGGCTTCTGCGGGGGCGCTCTTATAGGGGCGCGGTCTCGCGAGATGTGGTAATCTCGCGGGGGGCACCGGGAGGTGTAGTTCGTGCGGAGAAGGCGGGGCTCGCCGGAGAGGCGGGGCCGGGGCGGGGCCCCGCGCACCCACGGCCACGGTGGCGGGGCTGGAGTCGTGTGCTGCCGGCGTGTCCTGTCCTTCTGCAGACAGCCTCCAGGGCGCTAAGTACTGGGAAACCAATCCTGGAAGCTGGCTAGCCCATCAGGGAACAGGAGTACGTGGCAGTCTCACTGTGATACCTTTTCTACAGCTGCTCCTTCCTCTTGTCAATGAAAGGGTGACCTCTCTGCTGCTCTCCAGTTCCTCAGCAGGGAAGGGGCCTCAGCCTGCTCTCCCAAGCTGCAAACCCGGGGAAAGGAAGCAGCACGTGGCCCTGCTCCAACTTACCTTGCCTACAGGACAATCTGCCAAAGTCTGAGTGCTGCCCACACCCAGCCCTGTCACCACAGGGGCTGGCACGTGCCCAGTGCCACCATCACAACGGCTGGCACCAGGAGCTCTCCAAAGCAGGACTGCA
This sequence comes from Sylvia atricapilla, assembly GCF_009819655.1. Classification (NCBI taxonomy): domain Eukaryota; kingdom Metazoa; phylum Chordata; class Aves; order Passeriformes; family Sylviidae; genus Sylvia; species Sylvia atricapilla. The sequence continues at coordinate 15,109,130 of NC_089153.1, forward strand.
CCAAGCAAGACCCCACAAACAAGACATTCACAAGCAGCTAGAAATAGTATTTTATTTTAGCAAAGCTGAAGAAATGCTGGCTGCCGCACAAAGTGAGCAGAACAGCACAGTCACGGTGCCAGTGCCAAAAGAGTCTTTCAAGGATAGTTATAATCATCTCTGCCTAGTGAGGGTCCTTCCTCCTTCACCAGAGGTTTTTTCAGTTTGGAAAATACTCATGTCAAGCCTGCACATGCAGGTAAACCTGAGGCAAAAGAGCAGTCACTGCACTTCCATTTTTTCTGGCTTGAGTGACGCAATGAAGTTCTTGTACTCCTCAGGATAGAAATTCTTGTACACATTGATCTTCCTCTTAATCTGTTTTGGCGTATCCTGGTAGTAGTTCTTCTCATCCCGAGCCATTTCCTGTGACAAAAGAGAAGTTAAGTGAGAGGAGCAGCCCCAGGAGCAAACACCAAACCAGCCACCCACACCAGCGTGATCACTGCCTGACTCAGACAGGGAGCTGGCCACAGTTCAAAGTGGTTTTTTTTCCCTAAAGAATCAGCTGACTACAAAACAGAATCCAGGACAGAGAGGATTAGTGCTCTCATCCTGCTGATGGGAAGATCCAGCAGTGAATCACTGCAGGTGCTCCTTGCTCTGGAATGTACCTTGTAGTTCTCCCCGTGGTTCTGGATCATGTATCGCACATAGTCAATGAGGTCTCGTGAGAGCGTGTTCGACTTCTTCTCAGGGAGGCTGGCTTCCAATTCCATCTCTAGGCAGAGGGCAGAGGCAGCATGAAGGAGGGGAAGGAAGCAACAAGACCTCAGAGATGCCCAGCCTTCCCCCAAGGTTGACTCCAGCCACACAGCCTGGCTGCTGGTGCATGCAGAGACATTTCCCAGCACAATGGTGCAGGAAAATGGCCAAGACAACAGCCCTCTGGTCGGGCTGCAGGCATCCAAGCCTGCACTGCAGCTCTTCTCCAGCTCACATACTGGAGGAGCAGGCCCTTTCAGGACAGGCTGAAGGGTGTGACTGCCCAAAGCTGCCCAGCCCACCACTGAGGCACATAAGGTACAGCCTCCATGGCTTCTTGTCACCCTGGACCCACACACCAGCACATCTCACAGTGACAAGAGCCCTCCTGAGGCTGCAGGGACAAACACTGTGGGAAAGACATGCTCCTCCACAAAGCTGGATAAAAAATAACACTCTTCCCTACCCCTGGCACAGCACAGGATAACAAAATAACCCACAGAGGCTTAGGAGAACCCCAAATGCAACACTGACCATTCACCACATACGGCTTCCGCACTATTTTCTTTCCTGGCTGTTGTCCATCACTTTCCACTTCCATCCCCTGAATTACGGCAGAGAAAAGACAAATGAAGAAAAGCCCATTTGCAAGAGTGCTGTGTCCCCACACATTGTTCCCATAACTCCAAACTGCTTCTACATGGCTGCAAGGGGCAGGAAATCCCAGCTCGTTTAAGCAGAGACTTATTTGTGCCATTAAACTGGCTTGTGGGAGAGGCTGTCTGCTAAGAAATGCTGTGTGAATGGAGACAAATGGCATACAAGGTCATTCCTACTTTTTCCTTGAATTTCTTGGGGCCACCTTTCATTTGAAAACACTGTCCTCTTATGCAGATAGGCCAGACTGGAACTGCTGTACAGAAAGAGCATTTCTCTGTTATCAGGAGGAACTTGGCTGCAGTGTTCCCAACCCCACTTGTCTCTGGCAAGTCCCAGGAGATGGACTGACGTTTTTAATATTTGTTCTAAAGTCTATTCTGTCTCCGGAGCGCTGTAGCTCGTTCCCACGCCAGGATCTTGGTGAGATAAGAGTGTAGATCAAGATAAGAAACGTGTCTACTGCCAGACACTTATCCAGAGCCACCTGCCCCGTGCTGCGAGAACACCTCCCCCCGCAAAGGAGCGGTCCCGGCCAAACCCTTCCTTACCAGCAGCTTCTTCGGGATGGGGACAGCCTTGTTGGGATCCTCGGCCAGGCCCATCTCGGCCAGGTTCTGCGCCACTGACTTGTGCGGGTCCCAGGCATGGCGGATGTGCGAGCTGCGCAGGGAAAAGGGACATCACGGCTGTGTCCCCTCATCCCGCGGCGGTGCGCGTCCCCTCCCCACCGACACGTGCAGAGGCTGCCGGCCGCCCTGCCCCAGCCCACGCTCGGCCCGCGCCCCCCGTGGCCCCGGCGCTCACCAGGCGATGCGGGGCGCGGCGCGGCGGCGGGCGCTGCGGTAGAGCCGCTTGCGGTTGAGGTTGTAGGAGTATTTGTGGCGCCGGCTCTTCCCCTTGGCCTTCGGCATGGCGGACACACGCGGGCTGCTCACGGGGCCGCCGCGCTCGCCTCGGGGCACCACGGGAAGTGTAGTTCCGAGACGGCAGCGCCGCGCGATAAGTGTGCGCGTCGGACTGCAACCCCCGGCATGCACTGCTTCGGAGGCGGCGGCTACGGCACCCGGAAAGGGCCGTTGTTGTCACCTTGGCCATGGCGGCCGGGCCGCCCCCGCCGCTGGATCCGGGCGAGCTGCCCACGTTCACTGATGAGGGATTCACGGAGAAGTTCCTGCGCAAGACCCGCGAGAACCCCCTGGTGCCCCTGGGTGAGGGTGGGGCGCGGGGTGGCGGGCCGGAGGCTGAGGGAGGGGTGCGGGCCGGGGCGATGGTCTTTGGTGAGGGGTCCGGTCGCTCAGCCCCGGGCCGGGTGACCCCCGGGGAGGCGCGGCTCGGGTTCGGGAGTGCGGTGGAACCGGCCCGCAGCGCTCAGGCCCGGGGCCAGCCGCGCCTCACAGCCGCCGTCCTTTCCCCGCAGGCTGCCTGTGCACCCTCGGTATCCTGACCTACGGAGTTATCTGCTTCAAAAAAGGCAACACTCACCGCTCCCAGCTGATGATGCGGGCGCGTGTTTTAGCCCAGGGCGTCACCATCGCCTCCCTGGTGGGGGGCATGTTGGCCACGACTTTCAAATCCCGACAGTGACATCGGACAAGAGCGAAGCTGCATCCACCGACAAGCGTCTACCAGCAACCCTGGCTGGCAGGGTGGATCCTGGCTGCGGATGGAGTTTTCTGAGGGACTGTTGTGTTGTCTCAGTGAAGCCAGTTCTAGAGCACTGGAAATGGGGTGAATACACTCTGTGATTAACATGTAATTTGGGCCGTGGCTTTTTTTTTTGTTTCCCCAAGAGCTCGCCCTCCTGTAGCACTGAGGCTGCATGTCACTGAGGCTTACTACCCTGTTAGACTTCTTGTCCCTGGTTGATGCTGTCACAAGTTGATAAAATTGTGTCTTCTTGGTCGTGCCTGGTCTGAGGTGTGGTTGTAGTCAGGCAGTGACCAGCATTTGAGAAATGAGCTGCCCATGAGGAAAGAACCGCTGCTTATGGCTTGGTCCTGGCAGGACAGAGTCCCTAGGGAACAGAGGGAGTTCCTAGGCAGTTTGGGAGGTTGTGTGACCTGTTCAATTGAAACTGGTGAGCAATAAAGTGAATTGCAGCAAGATTCTGATTGATACTGTATTGCAGAGCACTGAGAAGCCACAACAGTAAACAGTGCAGGGAGAAAAGGGAGTGGACATGGCTATCCTGAAGCTGTGGTGATGCAAAAAGGAACAGGACATGAAACTCCCTATGAAAACAAGCAGGGAACTCATATTACTGAAATGGGATCTTGGCTGTGTTCTCTGGGATGTGCTGCTGCTTCAGCTGTTCTTGCTGTGAAGTCAGCAACACCTTGTTCCCCCAAGGGACCTGTATCCTGACAAACACGGTCCCACTGTTGGCTTTGGATCATACCAGGGGGTTTGGTGATCCACGAGGCTTCACTCTCCCATGGCAGGGCCATAGAGCTGGGAGGACACAGGGCCACATCTCTGTTCATTGCACTGTTGGCTGCAGCAGCTCGTACCTGCTGGGGATGGGTCACAGACACCTCCGCCTGTGCTGAAACACCTCACCAAGCAGCCTGGGCTGACTCCAGGTGTTCTGTGAGGTGGTGCATGTGCCCTGAGTCCTTATAAGGATGGGCTGAGGGGTGAACCTTCTATCTGCAAACAAGCATGTGGATTGTCCTGTCCAGGGATTTGTGCTGGTGAGTATTGGCAAGGAGAGAGGGAAGGTTCTTGCTCACCAGAGCTGACCTCTGAGACATGAGGGTAGGCAACAAGCCATTGCTGACCAGGGTGAGCTCCACCTCAGCACTGGGGAACCCAGGGCCTGTCTTCCCTCTCCAGCTGCCTGCATCTTTCCCAGAGGAAATTGCTTTTGGCTGCCTCACTGGCACTTCCAGCCCAGCCAGCTTGGGGCAGGGGTGTGAGGAGCAGCAGGTGGGCAGATCCATGAGCACAATCCTTTGGCAGCTGGGGAAGGGCGCAGTGGACAGGGAAGCAGCTCAGCTTGTTTGGACAAGCTGGAGATTGCAGCTTCTTGGAGACAGAGCCAAGCCCTGGGCCCTGCTGCTACTGCTTTGGCCCCATCTGAGCACAAACCCTCCAGCCTTCCCCTCACTCCTGTTTTTTCCTGTAGGATGTTTCTTCTCCAGCCCCATCATTCCCACAGGAGGCTTCATGGCTGTGGGTTCTCCTAAACACAGCGTGCATCCCTAATGCAGAAAGACAACAGTGCCCTGTAGGATTGGAGATGTCGGTTTATTGTAACAGGTAATTTGGACAGTCACAGATACCAAAGCCGAGGGGATGTAGAACAGCTGTGGGCACGGCTCCCCAAGAGCAGCCCCATGTGCTGCCTGACACAGAGCACATGGCAGCTGGGAGACCCAGGGGCCCAGCTGCCTGCAGGGGCTGGAGGGGCAGAGCATGGGGGGGAACACTGCCCCCCACAAGTAGCCAGGGGTGCTTCCTGCTGCTCTGCAATAAAAGGCTGAGGCAGGTAGCTGAATCCCCAGGTGTCCTGCAGTACAGCAGAGCTGCCTACGCATGCTGGAGCTCAGGGGGGCCAGGCAGGAACGATCAGCCCTATGGGCAGGGGGCACAGTCCCAACACACAACACCGAGTGATTCCCTACACAGCCATTTACCTTCCCAGCCAACTGGTGAGATCATGCCCCAGAGCCATGGGTGCCCAGGCATCCCCCACAGCTGCAGCAGCAGGACTGGTTATACTCTGGCCCTGGAGCCACAGCTGCAGGGCAGAAGAGCTCTGAACACTTGATTTCCAGCTGAGCAGGGCTCTGCAGAGGGGCTTAAATGAGTATTTTGTGGCTTCTGCTCTATGTCCCCCCACCCCCCAGGCTGCTGTAAGCCTTTCCCAAGCCCTCAACAGGCCAGACCCTGGGCACCAGCTCAAGGTTGTCCCACTCCTGCTACCCAGGAGTTGTGCAGGTTCCCAGGACTGGTGCCATCCCTGCCAAACAGAGGAAAGAAAGTTCGAGCAGGGAGCAGGACTGAGGCATCTCCCTACACTGCCTTAGGTGGGCAAATCCAGGGGAGCAGAGCAACTGCAGACAAACGTGCAGGTTGTTCTCAGGGACAGTACAAGCCCCAGCACCAGAACTCTGCCCAACACTGCTCTGGGTTATGGAGCTGGGGGGCTTAACCGGCCCCACAGCAGATGGGCCTTCCTACCTCCTTCCCTGCAACTACACAGCCTCCATCTCTTATTCTGGTAGCAAGAGAAGGAGCAGAGCAAAGCCAAGCCAAGGGTCCCCCAAAGCCTGGCATCCCACATTTCCAACTGCTGGTGTTCATAGGGGAAGGACAGGAAACATCCTGCACACTCCTCCCACAGTCCATTCCCACCTGCACCACACTGTGCTGCCAGCACTGCGGGATGGATGGGACATGGACACTGGAGCCCCACCAACTTTTTGGGGCAGAGCCAGGCTGGGCAGAGTTCTGATGGGCCTGGAGCAGCCACTGGCAGTCCAGGCCCAACCTAGGTGCCTGTACTCACATTCCTCGGTCCGTGCCAGTCTGGCAGTGCCATGCTGCAGCCACGCTCCCTGCAGGACCCAGCAGTGTGGAGCCAAGCCAGGGCTGTTTCTCCACCCTCCTAACTGTGCTCCAGCTCTGCTCTAAATCCCATGAGAAAGGCAGACAGCAGCCCAGGATCCTATTGAGATCCCTGCCTCAGGGTTAAGACTGAGGCCTGGACATGGGGCTGCCAGGACAGCTGCAGGCAGATTTATTCCCAGCACAGGCTTGAAGTGGGGAACACAGGATGGGATATTTCCCGCTCATTTAGCCAGGCCCTCAGACACAATCTGCTCAAGAGCCTGGGCTGGGGCTTCCCCACTAACTCAGCTCTGCCACCCAGTGCCGCTTCCCGGGGAAATGCCACAGTGATTTATAAATAAGTGTAAAAAGAGACCAATGCACCTTTTAAGCAAAGGAAAACCATGGGGAGAGTTATACAACCAGTGACTCGAGCACAGCCGAGGCGCAGATCAGGGAGCAGGCAGCAGGAGGCCCTTCCTGGGCCAGCCCCTAAAGCTGCCTGGCTCAGTGAGCCCAGCCATGCCCGCTGTGCTCCCGGCTGTGCCAGGCACAGCTAACGGGACAGGGGCATCTGTTTGAGGGAGATGAGCACCGAGCGCATCCGCGACACATCCTTGCTCTGCTTGCTGCTCTTGGGGTTGAAATCACACAGCTGAGCCACCTTCTCCCACTCAGAGCCTGGGGTCTCCTCCTTGGACTCCTTCAGGAATGCTTCCTCCGAGGCCCTGCAAAGACATTGAGGGTTGTCACTGGCAGACCCCTTTCCAAGGAGACTCTTCCTTCTGTCTTAACAACTCTTGTGTCCCTGCTTCCTGTCCCTGTACTCCAGCTGATGAGCTCAGTGTCCTCTGGGACCCAAAAACATGGGATGCTCAAGTTTGCCTTTGGCTGCACTCACCCAAAACATCATTCATCCAGGGGTGCAGGAGTATCTGCCTGCTCCCAAGACTTCACCCCCCAGAGCTATTCCCAAAAAGGCGTAAGAGCCCACAGCTTTGCATCTTCAACCAGCTCCCACAGAGGCATTTCCAGGAGCTCCACTCATCTCCTAAAACTCCACCATTTGGAGACACTCAGCTGCCTCATAGTCCCTCTGGTACCTCATGAGAGCCCAGTACCTCCCAGCATCCCCACTTCCCTTGGCTGGGCAGGCAGTGCTGGGGCCAGGACCCCAGAGCCTGCGGGGCAGGATATGGTCTGTAAGAAGCACATACACGTAGCCAATGATATCGGCGTCCGGCTGCTGGTAAAAGGCTTTGTCAGCGATCCTAGCCCCAGGCACAGAGAGAGAGAGAACGGAGCGGAGCAACAGGCAGGCAGAGGGTTAGAAAGAGAGAACAGAGGGGGTTAGTCCTCCCAAAGAGTGACCCACACACTGCAGCACACCAGGAGAACCTGGAGCCCAACCCTGCCCCCCTGCGAGCCCCATGTAGGGGCAGGAGGCACCAAAATCCCAAGGTGATCCCAGTGTGGTTCCAGCCAGAGTGGCTCTGCACAGCCACCAGAGGCACTCCAAGACCTGGGGTCCCCCCGCTTGCTTGGCAAGGCTCTGTCCCTGCAGGGCTGGGCCCCACTGTGGGGAAAGAGGCCCTCAAACATCCCAAGAAGGCAGACAGTCTCTTGGCCATGCTGACCCTGACAGACCTGTTGTTTGCTCGGTTCTTCTCCATCTGCTCATTCTGACGCAGGTTCCACTCCTCCAGGTCCTTCTTGGCCTTCTCACGCCATTCCTGCTCAGTCACCTTCGATGCCGCATCTAAGGCCCAAGTGAGACAGAGCCCATCAGCCACACTGGCACCTTCTGGGTGTGCTGGGCAGCCCCTTGGCAGGCAGGACAGCTGCAGCCCCTCAGACCTGTCCCTAGTCCCCACCAATACTGGCAAAAGGTGCCACTGCCCCAAGGATAGCAGATCTTTGGCAGGGACACGAGCCATCTCTCTGGGATGCAGCAGGGTCATCAGGAGGTGAGGGACCCCAAGGGTGCTGACTGTCATGTCACAGGGTGCCACAAGCACAGGGAGCTACACATGGCCTTGGGTCTCACCCAGCTCCTCCAGGCGCTTCTTCTGCTCCTCCCTCCACTTGCGGATGCTCTCGGGTTCCTGGGTCAGCCGGTCGGCCTTGGCTATGGCTGCGTAGGCATCCGTGGGGCCGTTGGACTCCTGCGGGACATGAGCACCCCACCATCAGCACCAGGGTTTCCAAGAGCCCAGCCCAGCCACCTCCAAGGGCTGGCAGCAGTAAGGACTCCACACTCCCAGCACTGACAAGCCAAGATAGAAGGTAGGAAGGGTGACACCTTGGGACATGTGTGACAGTGTTCCCAAAGGGCTGCTGAAGCTGGTGTCCCAGCCTCAGGTCCTAAAGCCTTCCCAGCATTTCCCTCCTTGACTCACTGCTTGCTGCCACGCAGCTCTTGTATCCTCCAGGCAGTCCCACTGCACAGGGCAGACACTGGCCTTGGAACTGCTCCCCAGGGATTTCCTGGCGCTCACTGGGGCCCAGGCAGTTCTGGGACTGAGCTCTGAGAGAGCTGCTTCCCTTGCATATGATTTGAGGGCCTCATCAGGCCCAGCACCTCCCCTAACACCTTCCACTGGCCAGATGCCCAGTCTGACACCAAGCTCAGCAATGAGATTACAGCTTTCTTCCAAGATCCTCAATCTAATTAAGTCTGTCCCATTCCAGATGCCATTATCATCCTATGAACCAGGCATGGGCAGGGCAAATGCCCCACTGCTGGGCACCAGGTGGGGTAAAGGGCTTGTCAGACGCTGGCACTGCTGACAGCAGAGCTGGGCTTCAGGCTCCCAAAGGGATCTGAGACCCAGGTGGGTCCTCCCAAAATGCCCCTGGCCACGGGGCAAGTGGTTTTCATGAGAGATCCAAGTCCTATGGCAGCCCTATACTGGCTCTGACCTCTGTTAAGAGATGCTCCTGCCTGCCCCAGAGGCCTCCAGAAGCTAACCAGGCTGGAGAGAGGGGCTTCTGGGGGGAATGGACGATTTGTCACCTGCTCTTAGGGCCCAGGCACTCCTTCATGGCACAAGCCACCTGCAAACAGATGTGGGGCAGGTCATGGCAGGTGGGACACATCTTCTCTTCAAAGAGAATGGAGCAGCCAGGACTCCCACAGGAGACCCAGGCCTTTCCAGAAGCACCGTAGCTGTTCTGCAGCTGGATAGCAAATTCCAGTCAATGCTGGGGACAGAGTAGCAGAATGCTGGCCCCACACCCACCCGATCTCCCTTAACAGCCCTGGGCCAGCAAAAGGCTGAGCTCTCACCTGAAAGGCATCTCCATTGACAATGGCTCCACCATTCTGGAAACCTGCTTGAGAAAAAGGAAGAGAGAAGAAAAAACACAACTATGGCAGCTGCAGGTGATCCCAGAGAGGCTAGTGTTCATGAAACTACATCATACCAGTTCCTGGGAGTTTATCTGTGCCTTTTTCAGCTCAGCACACCATGCATAACACCCCCAAGAGTGTCCTGTCCTTGACTGGATTCAGCGAACACCTCAAACGCTCCCACACAAACTTCTGCAGGCATTTACATCTTTGTGGTGTTTTCACTGGTGTTTAATGTTTTCACTGGTGTTTAATCTTATCTGAAGATTAGGGAAACTGCTCCAGCACAAGACCGACACAGGCTGCTGCTCTGACTGTAGAAACACAGCCTGACCAACCCCAACCTGCAGAGGCTGCCGATGGACACAGCTGATCCAAGAGCTGCCGGCCAAGTGCCAAGGCAACTCTCCAGGGACACGGCCCATGGAAACACTCCTTGTTCTCCACCAGGACAGGAGGGAATGCCTGCAGGCTGAGGTTCTTGGGAGCCCACCTGGGATGAGCTACAAGGTTAGGGTTGGTAATGAGGTGCCCATCTGCCTCCATAGTCCCAGAGAGCTGCACACCTGGGTCACAAAGCCAGGCCAGGCAGGGGGCTTTGTGATGCCAGAAGAGAAGAGGTTTTGAAGGAGTCTCACTCCAAGGCCCTCAGCTTCCCCCAGTGACCCAGGGCTTCTCCTGGCCAACCAGCTGCAGGCACAGATACAGTGCAGCTCAGGCCAGCACTGTCCCCAAAGTGCTCACCCCCAGGACTACACCCAGCTCCAGCCTGTCTGACTGCATTTATCACTGTGGCTGTCAACACCTCTCCAGGCCCAGATCTGCCTCCATGGCCCTGTGTGCAGAGCTCTGAAACCACTGCTCCACAGCCAGCATGACGAGACCCTGTGGGCTGGGTTAGGGGAAGGAGTCAGAGCCCTGTGGCAACAGTGCCCCTATGTCCATACAGAGAGCAGACACCAGAGCCCCTGCAGGCTGGAGGGAAGAGATCAGGATTAGCACATTCTACCTGCAGGGCCGGGGACCACAACGTTCCCAATGGCAATATCTTCCATTTTGCATCCCAAAGGGCTCTCCTGTCTGTGGGGACAGTGACAAGGCTGTCATGGCTCCTCAGTGCCGCCTGGATGGCTTTTACACTGCCATAGCTGCGAGCACTGAAACATGGAGTCGGGAGTCCATCCAACCCGGGAAACCCAGCCTCAGCACAAGGGGGAGAAATCGCCGCATGGATGGCATATCCCAGCTCAGGATACATCCCACATCCCCGAGGTTCGAGAAGCCCTTTGGGCACAAGCACAGGCCCAGACAACCCTCGCTAGAATGCCAGCCTGGCCCACAGGGTCACCCCGCCACCGGCCTATGAGGTGCAGCACAGACCTCATCACCCACACGGGGATGCTATACATCCCCCGGGGACCCCAGCTACGTATGGATGCGGCCCGGAGGACCCTTCCCTGCCTTCGGGGCAGAAGGGGGCACAGCCCGCGGTCACCCCATGAGGCCGGCAGCCCGCCCGTACCCAGCGGGAGCGCAGCCGGGCGGCCCCCGGGGCGTGCTCACCCTGTTCCGGCGGGGCCGTCTGCCCGCCCGGGGCGGCGGCCGCCTCGCCGTCGGTCGGCCCGAAGCCCTCATCGTTCTCGATGCCCGCGATCTCGCTCTCCTGCTGGGCCAGAAAGGCGGCGGCCGGGTCCTCCTCGGCGCCAGCGCCCTCAGACGAGGAAAAGAAGCCGAAGTCGTCGGCCATGACCGGCCCGCCCGCCCGCCCGCCCGCGCCGCTCCCGGTCCGGCTGCGCGGCTCCGCTGGGCTGGGCCCGACTGTGCCCGGGCGGAGCTGCCGCTGTCACTGCGGCGGCGGGCGGGGCAGCCGCGCTGACATCACGCCAAGGCGGAGCCGCGGCCGCGTCCCTCCTCCCCGCCAGCCGCAGCGGGCACGGGGAGCCGGGGCTGCCCGCCTGCCACCCCCGGCGCTCCACTGGCCGCGGTCCCGCTGCGCCGACCCCTCACGCGGGCGCTCGTAGCTGCGGGTGGGAGCGGGGGCCCCTCACAGCCTCCTCCATCTTAGCGGCCGCCGCCATCTTGGGCCCGGCGCACGGGCGGCCCAGCGGGACGAGGGGTGCTGGGCAGAACCCGCCCGGCGGGACCGGAGGTAGCGGGCAGGACCCACCCGACGGGACTGGAGGTGCCCGGGCAGGACCCACTCGGTGTCCGGCAGCCCCCGCGGTGACGGGAACACAGTCAGCTCCCGGGGGTCTTCGCCTCATATCCCCCTCTTGGGCTGAGGGCCCGCTCCCCACAGCAACGGGCTGCCCCCTTATCCCCGGCCTGTTCCGGGAACACGCGAGCAGCCTTTGGCACGCTTCGGAACTCTTCGTGCGTGCCCCGAGAACAACCGAGCGGTGCTCGGACACTTCGGAACTTCACGTGCGCCCGCCGGGGACACCCGAGAGCGGCCACCGCCGCCGATGGGATTCGGGCATCTCCGGACAGGCGCTAGAGCACTTCGGTTTTGTCCGGAATGCGGGCCAGCAGTTCCGGCGGCGGCCGATAAACAGCCATTGGCCGCGCCGCGCGGGGCCGGGGTGGAAGTGTGGGCGGGGAACGTCACTTCCGGAGAGTGACGGAGCGGCGGGTCAGAGGCGGCGGCAAAATGGCGGCGCCTGAGGAACGGGAGCTGACGGCGGAGCAGACCGAGAAGCTGCTGCAGTTCCAGGTGCCGCGTCCCGGAGGGCCCGTGCCGGCCGGCGGGAGCGGGGGAGGCGGTGCATGGACACGGAACGGGCTGAGCTGAGCCCGCCCCGTCGGCGCTGGGGGGTACGGGGCTCACAGAGCCGGGTAGGCCCGTCCTGGAGTGGGGTGTCGGGCTGGACCTGGGGGGACGGTGAGAGGAGAGACACCTGTGGTCCCGGTCCTGCCCGGGGTGAGTGAGATTTCCGTGCCCCTAAAGACTTTGTCGGGACGATGTTCTGTCATCGCTAATTGACGAGGCGAGAGGTGGCTGCTGAGTAAACTCCGTGCGGGAAAAAACCCCCTGGTAAATCCCGGCCATTTTAATTATTCTGAAAATTTTCCTTGTCGTAGTTGGAGAGCCTTTCCTGGCACCGAGGGAGAGTTACCCAGTGGGTTTCTGTGGAACGTGGTTCCTGCCTCTCACGATTGGGTAACGCCGCTGGAAACTGTAACGATCTAATCTGTGTCTGCTACACAACACGGGCAGAGTCGCTTAACCTTTGGTTTGCGAGGCCCGGGGCTGTGTAGCAGATAGATGATCATAAACACAATCGGAAGATGTGGTTTATTGGGGAGAAAACAGTGCTGGGCAGATGAAATACTTAGGGTTGTTCAGTGATGAGTAATTAAGTGTGCTGAGCAATGCAAATTACCTTCAGGTGTCTCGGGTTTGTTTCTGAGCTGTAGGACATCGTGTGGCATCCCTTGGATTGCAGTTCTTTTGCAAATAACATGATTACTTTCAAGGGCGTTTTGTCTGCTTTTGTCGCTTTACATTAGTTTTTTTAAGACTGTGTATTGGAAGTTTGGTGTGATGTACCTGTAGATTTAAAGGGACTCCAGAGGCATCTGGCCCTGCCTTCCCCAGGTGAGACAGTGCAGGTGTTTATTCCACACATTGACTTCCCAAGCCTTTACCTGATTCACAGCCCCCTGACTTAATGTGCTGAGGTGTTCTCCCATGACTGGACTTATGAGGAAACTTGCTTTATAGGTGTCCTCTCTAAGTCTACTGCAAGTTGAGCTGTTTGGGCAGTCAAATTAAATACAGATAAAAGGCACAGAGCAATGTTAATAATTGCTGTTTCTGTGCTGCTTGGTGAGGAGTAGAGGGTTTGGCACATGTAAATGTATAAAAGCTCCCATTCTCTTGCTGTGAGATATCCTGGTTCTTGCTCTTCTGCTTTGTCTGGACAAGTAAGACCAGCTGCTCTCACCACTGCCCCTGCTGCTATTTTCAAACCCCTGTGGACAGCTGTGAAATAATCCTGTTTCCCAATGCAACCTGGTGTTGTCATGGACGGAGGGCTGCCAGGGAGGCAGAAGGAGGGATTCATGCCTTAGTCCAGCTTCCTGTACAGCCCTGGTTTGAGGCACAGGGAAATACTCCTCAGGCTGTAAAGGGTAGAAATGTTTTCAGTTAGACCACTGCTGTGCAGAGCCAGGTGTGAAAGCTGTGGTCCAGAATGCTTGGATACTAGCCAGGATCCTCACTCCTCTGTCTTGTGGGGTGTGTGGATCAGCTTTCTCCAGGGCTCGTGACACCCACTGGTGATTCCTTCTCCTCTGATACATCACACCTGGCTGAGAGGGGCTCAGGTGTGTGTCCTGCTGTTTCCTCAGAACTAAATCAGTCCACCTGGAAGAGTTTTTTCTCTGGCTCCAGTAGAAAGAACGTGGTGTTTGGAGAGATTAGCTAAGTCTCATTAAAATAATTTGTACATTGCTACAAGTCAGCTTGGAATTCCTTCAGGGATCCCTGCTGACTTTGCAGGGAGCTCTTCACTGTTTTCAAGGATAACTTCACACTCCGTGATGTGCCATCATAAGTGGGCTGTGCAGCATTCCATGGTGACAGAGTACTGCACTTCCACAGAAGGTTATATCCCACGGCAGTGTGGATAGAGCAGGAGAGCAGACTAGGAAAGAAGGCAGGGTGACAAAGAGGAGGTAAGAAAAAGTAGAAGGCCCTCAGTTAAATAGAGAGCCAGAGGGAAGCATTGAGCAAGGGCTGCTATTCATCCAGCAAACAGCTGTTAGGGGTGAAGATGCTGTTGCTCTAAACTGTTTATCCTACTTCTGCTGGAGAGTGCACCTTTCCAGGCAGAGGTGAATGTGCTGGCCTGGCCTGGCCTGAGCTCTTGGGCACAGTTGTGTGTTAGTGCCTGCTCTGCATTAATTCCACTGATGTTTGTGTGGTGGGTTCTGCAGCGCTCGTACAAACAGCTTTGCTGGCAGAATGCTGAAACCAGCAGCTTCCTTGTAGGCAGGGCTGGAACAGGGCAGCTATCTGCACCATGCTGGGGCAGGTTAATAGAGAGGGAGGGAAAAAACAGTAGAGAGAACTGGGATAAACTTGAAATGAAAGCAGCAAAGCCTCTTGCATGCTTTCAGCCTCCCATTTACAGCAAGAAAACTGGCTAATAATGTCAGGGAATAAAAGCATCTAAATGTTTCATCTGTCAAGACCTCGCTGTCCTGACATTTGGAGAGAGGAGTTTGATGTGAACAGTTTAGGAAAGCTGTGGAGATATGATTCATTTGGGAGATGGAAGAAACAGCAGAGCAGCTTTTGTAGGATCTGGTTATTGATCTGTGCCCATTACACTTGGGCTGATGTCTGATACTGTAATATGCTAATGTAAAGTAATGGAGTGTTATTTGCAAAAGAGTTGGCACTCATGATATCATCTCTGACTTCAGTTGGGGAAAACAGAATGCTCAAGGCTGGATATGGCTCTGATTTAGGGGAAGGAGGAAACATGAAACTCCAGGCAGCTTTCCCACTCAGTGTATCGATCAAAACCCTCAGAAATGCATTTGCTGTAATATGCAATGAGAAACTCTTGGTTAAGGCTTTTTTCCAGTTAGAACTCAGATGTTCTTTACCCTTGGAAAGCAATTCTCTGGAATTTGGCAGTGGGTTGGGAAGTAAGAGCAGTGCCAGTGAGTCCTGTGGATTTGCATCTCTTGTGCTGGTTTCAACATCGGAGCGAATCTGCAGAGGCGACGGTTTCGTAAGTCCAGTTTACAACCTTTGTCCACTCAGGGGTATTCCTTCTGCTTTTGAGCCATGAAATTGTACTTTCCACTACTTCAGTATTGAGAGGATTCTGGGCAGTCTCAAAGGTGAGAGATACAAATAATTACCTCCAGCAAAAACTTCGTTATGTTTTACAGTAACACTCTTGCTTTGTGTGGTGGTTGAGAAGGCACTATTGAACTTTCCTGGCATTTGTGGAATTTAATATTTTGTTTTTGAAATATTAGCCACTGTGTTGAGCTTGTTGAATGTTTGAGAATGCTGGTTTAATGGGACTGATTTTAAGTATGTCTGTAAGATACATGCTCTTAAAGGCAGCTAATAGAGACCACAGTGAGCAGGATCTGAGCAGCAGGGTTTGAAGCTGCTGGTTATTCTCCTAGCCCTGATGATGCTAAGAATGTGCTCGTTTGCCATGTACCTAAGTTTGTGGCTGAACAAAGTTCACCAGAGATGCTGTGAGTGAGGCAGTGGAAATGATGTGGCATTTCAAGTTTCTGATCTTTCCCGTGACTTGGTGAAGCAGGGGCTGTAGGAGTGTCCTGGGGGTGATAATGACCAATATCAGTGTTTGCCAGCAAGAGTTGCCTGAAGTGGCAGTTGAACTGTGGTCCTGCCATTCCTTACTTGGGGTGTGGGTCATTCTGAACCCTGATGTGTCTCCCAGAACATCGTGGAGCTGTGGTGTATCCAGTGGAGCACATCAGAGTAAGAGCCAACAAGGTGTTGAGTTTTAAAAGCTGCCTTTGCTGGGCAGGTTTTTTTCCCTGCAGTGTTTAGTTGTGAAGCCTCATTGATCAGACAAGTGGTGGGAGCTCAGCGCTGTGCTGAAGTGGCTTTGTCACTTGTGGTTTGAGTTGAGAACAGCTGAATTAAGATGCTAAGGAAAGAAAAAAAAAAAAAAGATACAAGGAAATTCCCCTCCCTGGAGAGCTTGTGTGGAAGACTGAGAAGCGACTAGAGCTGCCTGACATTGTGGTGGTGGTCAGGAAGGGAGAAGTTGGCTGCCTCTGATGTCTCTGTGAAACTCAGGTGGTCTTGCAAATGCTGCAGTGATTCAGTGCTCATTAAATGCTTTTTGATAGCTCTGCTGCTTTCTGACCTCAAACTGCAGAAGAATTTTGCATAATTTAAAAAGGAGGAAATGCTCAGTAGCGTTCTTAGTGCTCACAGATAATCCAGGCATTTAGAGACAAAGGTGTAAATGAGTTTCTGGGTCTTGTAAACTTTGTAAAAGCCAGCAGAATTGCCAGGGTGCTGAGGAATGGTGATCAGAACACTTTCAAGGCTCTGGAATAAGCACATTGTGACTCCACTGTAAAATCAATTAATTGAGTAGATTGCAGGTGCCTTTAATGTTGTCCTTCTAAAAAGACAATGGAATGTTTGCTGTAGGAGTTCAGGTTAAAAAAAATAAAGTCAGAATTCAAAATAAATGGAATAAAAAAAATAAATAATAAAGTCAGAATACAAACCTTAAATTTTACTCTGTGAAGCACATCTTGAAAGAAAGGTAGCTAAACTAAAACATTAAATGGTGAAACTGAGTGATAATTAAAGGTATTCTATCAGCAACAGCTGAGTTCACTGAGCTTTATTTCTTCTATGAAATCCAATTCTGCAGTGTTCCCTTGCAAGGCTTGCTGCAGACTTACTTTTTAATAAATATTTATACACCACTGAACAGCAGCTTGAAGTGCTTTTTTTTCTGAGCTTCTGCAGTCACCATGCTTTAAGCAGTCTGATTGGTTCTGTGCAGCAGAATGAAACAATGATTTTTGCTCACTAGATTGGAGAGATGGTGGTGATCTGGAGACTTCGTGAGAAAGAAGCCAAGAAATGCTCAAAAGTTTGAACTGAGCCCAGAGACTGAATAGGGCATTTGTCCACAGTGTTTGTTACTCGGGTGGAAATGGCATGTGGAATGTGTGAAGGGGGGCAGGGAGGGGAATAGATGCACCATCCTTCTCCAGTAAAAAAAACAACTCAGTGCGTTCTTCAATGGTCAGCCTGTCAGGAATGTATCAGAGTCCTTTCAAGGAACCAAGGAAAATGTCTGCTCAGACCTTAAAGCAAGTGCAGTGGGGAGAGATGTTTCTGTGGCACAGCGGCAGGGATCTTCTCTTCAGCAAATGTTTGTCTCTGCTCAGGAGATCTTGATGTGGCTTCCTGTAAGAACAGACACAATTGTTTGATGTTGTGTGCAGAAATTCAGATTGGCACAGGGTTACAATGTGCCCACTGGCTTTGAGGTGTGCCAGTGTATTTGGACTGTTTTCTGTTTCGGCCCCTGTGTTGGACGGTTGCTGCTTTTTTTACTACACTGTTTACTATACTTTTTTTTACTTCCCCTGTGATGCTGGGATCATCACCATTGGTAATGCCTGGCTCGTTTTGGGTTTAGTTTCTGTTTATGCTGGCAGAGAGTGGAGTAACAGTCATCCTGAGTTTTCAGAAATGCTTTGTCTGTATTTTGAGTTCGAGGTGATGTTTGAGGGCGTTGGCCTGGCATCTTTTCAGAGGGAAGCCTGTGGGCAATATTGTGTTAAACCTTAGACTGTGCTGAGTGCTGTTGTAGTGACAGACCTTGGGCACACCGAGTTGGCTGGTGCTGGAAGGGTGCAAAGGCCTGTTTGAGGCCTCATGTGTTTACGGATTTGGGCTGGCTCAGGTCACTCTGCTCTCAAAAAATGAGCATTGTGATAATGTGTTGTGGAAACTCCCATCATGTGCTCGTGGGTTGTTAAGAGCAGTCAAAATGCAACACTTCCTGGCACTTATCTGCTTTTATTCTCCTTCTTTAGGACTTGACTGGCATAGAGTCCATGGACCAATGTCGCCACACACTGGAGCAGCACAACTGGAACATAGAGGTACCACTGAAAATGAGATTTGTAGCAGTTTCCAAGTACCTGGATTAAATGTAGCCCTCTGTGGGAGGGGAGCCCTACCAGTAAGATTAATCTGTCCACCCCTGGGTTTACCCGAAGGAGCTCTTTAGAGCTGCATCTCCACACGTCTGGAGATCTGGTTTCAGGCAAACACAGCAGAGTCATTATGGCTGTGAACAATCCCTTGACTGGCACACGGTGTGGCCTCCCGTGGAGCCTGTGTGCTGGCTGCCATGGAGAGGGCTTTCCATATGGAAAAGAGCACTGTTGGTTGCTGTTTGTGAGGAATTGTGCTTATCCAAGTGCCCCGGGGCTGTGGACAAGTAATACCCACTGTCAATGTGCAGAGTATAAAAACCTTAAAATGCCTGAAAACTCCCTTTGCTCTTTCTTATGTCAAAGGCAGCTGTGCAGGACCGACTGAATGAGCAAGAGGGTGTCCCAAGTGTCTTTAATCCTCCTCCACTGCGGCCACTGCAGGTCAACACAGCTGACCACAGGATCTACAGCTACGTTGTCTCAAGGCCACAGCCAAGGGCAAGTTATCTTACAGTGGATTTTGTCCTGCTTCTTCTCTATGAACACAGACCTTGAAAGCAGGGAAAGGAATTGTTTTCTTTGCATGTTGTTATCTCCTTTCTAAATATTTTATCTTGCAAAAACAAAATGTGGAGCTATTCCTTCAGTTTCTGTTACTGCTGTGGAGATTTTCTCCATGGTGTGATTCACAGTATGAGGACTTTCTTCTTTTTTTATCATAGACTGTCTTGCTGTGGTGTAGTGAAACTTTTAGATCAGTTGAATTGGAACAAAGGACTGTCCCCTCCATGTGACAGTAATAATGTTTTTCTTTTTAGAGCCCCCTAAAATGTGTATTACCTAGAATGCAGTATTAATTACTTTCATTAATGTTTTACAAATGAATTTGCACGAGCACCTGTAAGACTTGCTGCTGTTAATATCCTTGTATAGTTAAGAAAATTAAATCCTTATTTGTAATTGCAGGGCCTGTTAGGATGGGGTTACTACTTCATAATGCTTCCATTCCGATTTACCTATTACACGTTACTTGATATATTTAGGTAAGTCCTTGTTTGTGCTGACTCACTTATTGACTGCATCAGGGAACACACTAGCTCAGATTTGGCTGGATCTCTGTCACTTAGATCTTTAAGCCTCATGGCAGATTTTCCATTGCTTTGCTTAACTGGCATTATCTCTAGCCTTGTGAAGTTCCTGTGCTGTTTAGTAAGGAATAAATCTTATTGCAGAGAAAAAGAGCACCTTGCAGCTCTGTAAATGAAGTGTTTCATTGGAGATCAAACTCCACAAAGCTTTACAATCTGAATGCCATGTAAAGGGGTTGCAAAACAGTGTCCAGCTGTTTGGTATTCTTGGATAAACATCAGAATCATGTCCCATTGGGCTGGGCCACAGGCGAACCTGCCCTAATTCTGGATGGTATTTGGCAAAACCCAAACTGTAAACAGCTCTGCTTTATTTGAATACCTTTGAGGTCTACTGCCTCTTCTCCCTTTGCTGCCCTGAAGCACTAATTCTCCTTGTCTCCTTTACAGCATTGATAGAGGAAAAAGGGAATGGTAAGGGTGGGAAATAGCCAGCAGTCCTACCATCTGCACTGGTTTGGCAGTTTTCCCTGTTGTATTGCTTTTTTCCCCACCAAAGACATTTCCAAAGTCCAGTGTATCTTCTGTGCATCAGTAGAACTAAACAACACGGATATCTGCCTTGCATTGAAGCTTTTTCAGCTTCAGAGGAATGGCAGTTTCATAGGACTTCTAGTGTAATGTTCCATTTCTGCAATTCTTTGTGCATTGGAATTGTTAGTTCTGGATTAGCAGAAATGCAGTTTTCAAAGTTATCTGGACAAAATTGCTTGGCTTTTAACAGCCTATCTTTGACTAAATTCCTCAAACCTCCTCCTGTTGGTGTGGCTTATGCCTGATGCTTCAGAGGAAGCTGAAACTGTTTAATCACACAGAATTTGGATCCTTACTGATCCCTGGCATGAGATGAATCTTCACTGGGAGTTGGTTCTGTAGCAGTGGTATCAGTTTGGAGGGGGAGTCAGTTCAGGCTCAGATTATAAATGTTCAAGGGTCTCAGCTGTGACTTTTTTCCTCTTTATGAAACCCAGTGACTGTGTGTGGAAAAGAAAATCTGTTCCTCAAGAAGTCAGTGAGCTGAATTTCCAGTGTCCTTTCCTTCCTTCCTAGGTTTGCTCTGCGTTTTATACGCCCTGATCCTCGTAGTCGGGTCACCGACCCAGTGGGTGACATTATTTCATTTATTCATATGTTTGAGGAAAAATATGGGAGGATACACCCTGTCTTCTACCAGGGAACTTACAGCCAGGTCAGTGTCACATGTTGGTGCCTAGATCCTGGGGAGCTGGGGAGTGGGAATTTTGCCACATGGTATAAGGGCCTTGATGGCAAAGTTGCTTTTCATCTACAAGCCCAAAGTTTATCCCCAAACTCTCTTAACAGGGTAATGGAGAGCTAGTGAACAAGTGTATTGGGAAACCAGTGTCTGCCAGGCTTGATGATTTGCCAAGCCTGCAAAGTTGGAAAGCAAAGCTGCTCTGGCTGTTCCTCGACCGTCTGTGTGACTCTGTAGCCGACAGCTTTTCTTTGTAATCCTGCCTTTGTTTTTATAAACTGGTGTGCTGTGCCAGAGTCTATCCTTCTGTTCACCAAATTGGGATTAACTGCCTGGGCTTGTATCACAATGCAACTTCACAGTAGTGCAGAGCCTCAAAATTGAGAGGGAGCCCCTAAGAAATTATGGGAGGCGAGTGTTCCATAGATCAAACCTGAGGGGGCTGTTCCCATGGACACTGCCTCTTCCACAGCTTCTCTCAGCCTGGCCAAGGGAGGGGTCTCCTGCAGAGCATCCCATCAGACAGCTGGATCAGCACTGTTTCCCAAGTGCCTGGGATAAGTGTCAAGTGCCTGTCTGCTCCACACTGCACAGTGATGGAGCTCACTGCCTCTACAGCTCTTTTAGGCTCCTCTGTCATTCCTGGAATCCAAACTCAAATAATCATGGAATGATTAGGCTACTAAAACTCAGTGCCAGTAAAACAGGGAGCATATTGTGCACTTATCCTGTGGTCTTGTTAAAAATGCTCTTGGGTGGGTGGAATCCAGACACTGTAAATGTGGAAAGGGAGAGGTTTTTTTTCTTTGTTGTCTGGTTTTTGCAGTCTTGCAGCATTATTTATTACCTGTTTTAATAGAATTTTCATTTGGTGTGATCTGAAGATTGTGTCCTGTACAGGCTCAAGGGAAAGCTCAGCTTTGGCCATTGTGAATGCAGGGGGGTGAAGGAGGTTCTTCACTGCCAGCTGAGTCTGGTGAGGCAGCTGAGTGTCAATCCATGTCATTGCCTACCCAGTTCCACTCTTGAGTTCAGTGTTCTCCAAAGCCACATCCTGAGAGGATATGAGAGAACACCACTGTAGCCCTCTTAAATGAAAGGCTTATTTATAAGCTCTGACAGGTTCATCCTCAAACTGCTCTAGTGGCAGAGTAGTGCCTGGGTCACACGAGCCTTGTGGGTGCTGCATTCCCCTTGCCCAGACACTCTGTAACTTTACCCCTTCTGCTCTTATGCCAAGGCACTGAACGATGCCAAGCGGGAGCTGCGCTTCCTGTTGGTTTATCTTCATGGAGATGACCACCAAGACACAGATGAGTTCTGCCGGTAGGTAGGGGAATTTCCCAAATAACTGTTCTTTGCACTTGAAATGCAGCTTCCCTCACATGGTCTCTTCTCATCCCCCAGCAATACACTGTGTGCGCCTGAGGTCATCACCCTCATCAACACTAGAATGCTCTTCTGGGCTTGCTCAACCAATAAACCAGAGGGATACAGAGGTGAGTGTGTCCCTCCTGGACTTTACCTGTCCCCTCCTGTCTCTGGAACAAGCCAGATGCTCTTTGACAAATTTACACGTGTGAAACACTGTATTTTGTGCAAGTAGACAAGAGGTTTCAGGATTGCATGGGGAAATACATGTGTTGGTTTCCTGGGATATCTCAAATGGTTTGGGTGCCAGGGAAATACATTCTGATCTTCACCTCCACTCTTCTGTGTGTTTCTGGACAATCATAGTTCTTTGCTCATCGATGTGGGCATTCAGGCTGCTTTCAGTGCCTTATCAAAGGGAGTTGGTGGGTGTGTGCTGGGGGTGAACTGAGTGGAGAAACAGGTATCCAACTAGATCTGTCTATAACACTGGCTTCTGTGATGCCTGAGGCCAGGAAGGAGTTGTTAGGTGCATTCTTTCCCTTTCTGAGACAATCATTGTAATCCACACCCAGTCTCTGTCTCCTCAAAAACCCACTGTGTTTGAGAGCTGTTGATAGCTGGCCAGACAGAAGTTGGGTAAGGTCTTGCTGCAAGTGGAGCCTTTTCCCAGAGTTCTGTTCATGGCTCCTGTGTTGTTTCCACCATTTCTGTTTCATGGTCAGGAAAATGCTAAATTTGGGTCACTCTTGGCTCCATAGTTCTGCTCCCAGTTATCAAAAACTTGAGAAAACAGCTCTCTGAGAAGACATTATTTGACTTATTCCTGTTTTGTCGCTGCAGTGTTCTGCAGTCACAGCCTGGAAAGAAGAGCTGAAAGGGATCGTGGCCTTCCATTAAATTCCTGGGCTGCTCTGGTTTTCTTTGAGGGGCTCCATTGGTAACAATGGCTCCAAGTTGCTGTACCATTTGTGTTTCAAGGAGGGCATCAACAGCTGTATATGAACAGTAACTTAAGCACATAATCTGTTCCATTCCCTGCTTCAGACAGAGCCTGCCTCCAGCAAAACCAACCTAAATTTGTTCAGAAATGTTCAGCATGGACATACTGCCATCTCCCCCATGACAGTTTCTACCTGAGTCCAACCATGACAAATACCTGAGCAAGTGTTTCCATGTGCTTGTCCTGTGTTACTCTTCCTGCAGTTCAAACCCATGGCTTTGTCCCATTTTGAATGGACATTCAGAGCCATTTACTTCCTTCCTGCTTGAGTTAAAAGAGCCTTTTTTGGTTACTTGAAAGCTTGGGGGTTTTTTTCCCCCATCAGTCTTTGTGCTCCCAAAGCCATTTCCTCCCTTTGCTAACTTACAGGGTTTAATTTTCAAAATGGAGCCTGAGGCCTTTTCTTCCTTGGGAGAGAGAATGTCTGGGAAAGGTGCTTTCCTTGGCCCTCAGTGATGGGAAACATTTGTGCTGCAGCCCTTGGTGGCCCTTGTGGATGGGGTGGTGACATTTGTGGCTGTTCCCAGTGTCCCAGGCTCTGCGGGAGAACACGTACCCGTTCCTGGCCGTGATCATGCTCAAGGACCGCAGGATGACCGTGGTTGGGCGGCTGGAGGGCCTCATCCAGCCCGACGACCTCATCAACCAGCTGATGTTCATCATGGACGCCAACCAGACATACCTGGTGTCCGAGCGCCTGGAAAGGTAGGGTGCAACCTCCAGTAACACAAACCTTGTTCTGGCAGGCTCTGCTCTGTCCCCTTCCTTCCCCCAGACACTGTGTGTAGGCACACAGCTCAGCACCTCCCGTGCTGTAACACAGCCCGTGGGCTCTCCTCTTGCCAGGGGGATCATCAGTCCATAAATTCAGGCCATCTTTATAGCCAGAGAGCCAGATGTGTTGCACACAAAATCCCACCCCTGAAAGGTGGATGTGAGTACTCTGTTCTCTGCAATTGGAGCACACCTTTGGCATGCTGGAGCTTTGCAGAGAAAGCTTGGACAATAGCCAGTGGGATCCAAGTGAGAGCAAAGGCATTATAGGCAGGGGAGCTGGTGTCCACAGGTAGATGGATGGTGAGTGTGTGCTGCTGGCTGGGCTGGCTGTGCTGAGCTCTGGCAGCTTTTCTGGTGTGGCCACAAAAGTCCCTTGTGACTCTTAGGATGTACAAGTTGGATCCAAAACAGGACCCCACCATTTGATTTTCTGTCTGTCCCTTCTCTGCCCCACGCTCTGCATGGGGACCCAATAACCAATAACACGTCCCTATTCATGAAATGTGCAAGGAATTAACTGAAGGAGATAAAACCAAGAAGACTCTCAAATATGAGACAGGAATCCTGGGCACTGTTCTTGTGCTGTCTGTCAGCTCTGTCAAGCTGCAGGGCTTGAGAAGCCTTTTAAGTTCATTTCCACCCACCCTTGGGAAGCAGTTTCATTGTGAGGGACTGTGGGGACTTGGCTTGGCCTTTTGGGAGCTTGTGGTGTCTCAAGGCATTACCTGCTGTGTGCTCCTATTTGTTGGAGGCTGTCCCTGCACCCTTGGGTCTGCCCTCAGCCTGCCATCCCCTCACTGTAGGGCCTGTTAGCCCTGACCACTTCCCACTCGTGTTTGCAGGGAAGAGAGGAACCAGACCCAAGTCCTGAGGCAGCAGCAGGATGAGGCGTATCTGGCGTCCTTGCGCGCAGACCAGGAAAAGGAGCGCAAGAAGAAGGAGGAAAGGGAGAGAAAGAAGAAGAAGGAGGAGGAAGTGCAACAGCAAAAACTGGCAGAGGAGAGGCGGCGGCAGGTGAGAGCAGAGGGATTGCAGGAGAGGCTGCAGTGTCCTGTGGGATGCCTTGCCTGCAGTAGGAATTGCTTGTCATGCTTCTGGGGCTTGAGCGTCCTTTGAGGCTCCTGGGGCAGCTGTGCTGCAGGGGACAGGCACAAAGGTCAGTTCAGTGCACAGCCTTTGCTCCTGCTCCCCCCTTGCCTTGCAGACACTGCAGGAGGAGAAGGAACGGAGGTCGGAATGCCTTCCTCCAGAACCACATCCCGACGACCCAGAGAGCGTCAAGATCATTTTCAAGCTGCCTAACGATTCCAGAGTGGAGCGGCGATTCCACTTCACACAGTCATTGACGGTGAGCCTGGGGCAGAGCAAGGGGGTGAAGAGACTTGCAGGTGGCTCAGCTAAGCTTTATTTCCCTTGGACTTTGCCAAATGGTGACCTCTGCTGAGAGCTTTGGCAAGGCAGAGCTACTCCTTGGTAAGGAGAGTGCTGTGGGGCCTGGTTCCACCACCCTGGAAGAGGAGAGGAAATGGAAGAAACTTTTTTACCTCCTTAAAAGCTGGAAGGTGTCTCTTCCCATGACAGGGCAGGGTGGGACTAGGTGATCTTTAAGGTCCCTTTCAACCCCCTTAACATTCTGTAATTCCACTGCTCTCTGTGAAATAAAGATGTAGGAAGAGCCAGAAACAGTGTCTGGTCTCCCCAGTGCTCTGTGCCAAGCCCAGTTTGACGTGTGCCAAGGAAATGACTCTCAGGTCTACAGTGCAGTGATGGTGCAGATTTGGGAACCTTCCCCCACGAGATGCCAGGGGTTCGCTCTGGCTGTGTCACTGCTCCCCCAGCTGGCGGTTATTTCTCTGCTTCTTTCCCAGGTGATCCACGACTTCCTGTTCTCCTTGAAAGAAAGCCCTGAGAAGTTCCAGATTGAGGCCAACTTCCCTCGCCGTGTCCTGCCCTGCCTCCCTACAGAGGAGTGGCCCAACCCCCCCACGCTGCAGGAGGCCGGACTCAGCCACACGGAAGTCCTCTTTGTGCAGGATCTCACGGACGATTGACACTTCTTTTTTGGTTTTGTTTTTGTTTGTTTTGTTGTTTCGTTTTTGTTTTTTGGGTTTTTTTTTTCCAGAAGACAAAAAAAAAAAAAAAAAAAAGAAAAAAAAAAAACACGGAAAGAGAAAAATTCATATTATTATTATAATACAATATTTTTTTTAAAAGACTGCATACAAAACGAGGGATCAGAGACCACATGGCCCGTGCCAGCCGTGCTGCGTGTGTGCGCTGGCGAGAGGACGCGTGCGCACGGCCATCCCCTGCACCGGGGTGGGCACTCAGGGGGGAGCTGCTGTCGCCCCTCCGCCCTCCCTGGGGAGGAACAGGAATGGCAGCTCTTGGTAATTATCGCTTTTATTGATGACAATAATAATAAAACCCCAGCAACCCAACATCTCGTCAAGATTTGATACTCTGCTGCTCCTGAGAGACACAAGACCGAGCCACCGGAATGTGCTGGGAGTGGGGTGGGGGGAAAAGGGCTGGACAGACTCTCTTCAGCTTCCCTCTGTGTATAAATACTGTTCTTTTAATATTTCTCTTGCTTTGTAATGACCAAAGGAGATTGGGGTTGACTATAGTATTAACTTTTTGATAAAGAGCTGGTTCGATTCTTACCCATGTGGGGTCTTGCCCAGAGTTCTTAGCCTGCGTAGTGTAATAAACTCTGCCTCTAGCATGTCTGTGCTGATGCTTTCTGCCCATGCCCCAGGGAGGAGCTGCTGTGGGACTCATGGCTCCCAGAAGTGTGGGTGCACTCAGCTTCTGGTCTTACACTGGGGGTGACTTTGTGCCAATGGAGCTGTTACGTGAGACAAGAGTGTGTCCAGCACAGGGGCTGGCAGGGCTGGAGTGCTGCTGTGCCACCTCCTGTGGGCTCAGGCTGGGAGCGAGGGAGCTGCTGAGGCTGGGTCAACCCTCTTGGAGCAGGTGGGAGGTGGAAAAGGTGTGGGAGGTGAGTGTAAGGCTGGTCCCTGCCAGAGGCTTGGTCCGGGCTGCCCAAAGGCAGAGTTGGTAGGAGCCTGTTTGTCCAGTGACCTGTTCTGGAGCCAAGAATGGTTGGGGGTGGAAGGAATCTCAAAGCACATCTCACTCCAACCCTCTGCTAGGAGCAGGAACACAGGGATTGCCTCTTCCCTGGGCCAGCATGGGAATGCTGGAGGGTTGGGATGGAGGAGAGGTGGAAGGTAGCCCACTGCTGTGGCGGTCCCAGAGTAGCAGCCAGGACTTCCCCATCTTTGTGCAAGCTGTGAGGGGTCTCCAGGTGGGAAGGAGGGAGTGTGTGGTGCTGCTCAAAACCAGATCCTGCTGGGGCAGAGCATCCACCCAGTCCCTGCTCCCACCCTCAGGCTCTGCTGGGCTCTCCTCCAAGCCTCTCTCCAGGGCCCTTCCAGCTGCAGCAGCTCCTTCCCATCCCTGGCCCCCACACTTCCCCTCAAACCCCCACGGAGACAAGAGCTGGGCCCAGCGTGTTGGTATACATCATACATTTATTAGTGAATATCCCTCTCAAAATCAGCCACAACATTAAAAAAAATAATGATTGCACTACTTGGTCAAGCAGAACTAGCAACTTTCATTTTAAAAAAAGTACAAATCTGTTAAAAATTTCAATCAGTATAATACACATATATATAATACAACATACTAGTTATGTTAAATGCTACAAAACCAATATGATTCCAATGGAATGGAAAAAAACAAACACTTTTAGAGCTTTAAGAACCTTTTTTTTTCTATATATTAGCCTTTTTTCAAATACATACATGGGAAAAATGAGGTAACTGTAAAATGTGCAAGTAACAGAGCAAAAAAAATTATATATATATATTTATATATATATATATATATATAAAAACTTTCTAACACAGAACACACGTCCTAGCACCTTCCGGGGAGCCGCGGGGAACGCGGGGGTCCCACCGGAGGGCCCGGGGACTGGTATAATAGAACAGTAAACAGTCCACTATCCCACCACAGGAATTCATTGGTAAACAGTGGTATCTACAGCGCAGTCAGCAATCACAAACACCCTAAATAATTGTTTTTTAGTATTTTTTTTTTGTCATTTTTTCTTTTTGTTATTTTTTTTTAAATGATACTTTTAGCTGCTCATTGGAATAAATTCTGCAGCACACGAGCTGTGAGCTTTCGAGTCGCCGTCAAAGGACCGTAAGGCTTTCCTGGCTCCCTGGGCACCGCGAGGGCGGGAGGGGAGGAGGGGGGCGTCTCCGGGGGCGCGAAGCCGGGGACTCCTTTGGTTATCTGTCACTGAGTGAGGGGACGGGGAGGGGGCCGGGGTCCTGCCCAAGGGGCACCGAGCCCAGCGGTGCCAGCGCCCGTGCCAGGGCGGAGCGGGCGGCGCCGGGCCGGGGGCCCTTGGCCTCGATGCTCCGCACGGAGGGCGACCACCGGAGAGGTGGGAAAGGGCGGCGAGGGGGAGCTGGCCCGTGGCCCCCCCACCGCTCGTCGCCCCCCGCGCCCGACCGGGCAGCGTCTGGGGCCGGCCCCACCGGTGGCTGGCACCGCCCTCCGGCCCTCAGCGTGGGGAACACCGTCGTGCCCACCCCGTGTGCCAGGCGCGGCCCCTCTCACCTCGCACCCGGCCGAGCCACCGCCGGGGGCCAGCCCCGCGCCTGCCCCCCGCCCCGCGGGGAGCCGCCCCCTCCCACCCCGGTCCCTTGCACACGCCGCCGCCGCGGGCGCGGACCCCGCGGGGACGGCCCTGAAAGTCTCACGGTCCTGCTGTGGCGTTGCGGACATGTGCAGTACAGTGCATGGCAGTATCAGCTGAGCACAAAAACCCCTCTCCCCACCCCCCTCACCCCACAGCCGGCTAGACGTAGCCAAGACCACGTTCCAAGCTGGTCAGACATGCATGCATATTTGTGAACATTTACATAGGGCTGGCGTCCGCTCGGAAGCTCCCAGGCGTCAGCGACGCGCCAGGAGGGGAGGGCGGTGCTCTCACCACCACCCCTGCCACCGCCTCCCGTCACCCTCCTCGCTAATTAATCATGCAAAACAACGGCCACGCGGGATTGATGGAGCCGGGCGGCGGCGTGGCGGCTTCTCCCCCGGCCCCTGCACGGGCAGGGGGGATACGGTGGCAAGGGGACCGCTCACAGCTTCCCCCGCACCAGCCGGGCCGAGGCCAGGGTAGCATTGAAAGTACTCCACGAGGTTATGAATAAAACCTCCCCCGCTGTGGGGGCCGCAGCCCAGCCGGCCCCTCGCTGCCCACCAGCCGGGGAAACCGCGCCGTCCAGCCAGCAGGACGGGGCATGGGGCTACCTTGATTTACGTCGTCGGGACAGAGAAATGAGCAGGAGCCGGGGGCTGGGCAGCACACTGGGGACACCACATGCCCGAAGCCCTAGGGACGGGGTTGGTGTCCCCTCCTCAAGCTTGGCTGCCTTGTGGGATGCCACGTGGCCTGGCCCCGGGAGCTGCGCTGGCCAGGCACAGGGGAATGAACAGGGAGAGGGGCCAGGGCTCCGCCAGCACCATCCTCCCACTGGCAAAAGACCCCAAGCAGCCACAGCCCTCTGGGGCTCCCCGGGGCAGCGGAGGCAGGAGAGAGGCCGTGCCAGGCTGTGCACAGGAGCGAGGGGACAGAGGCATTCCTGTGTTCCTGCCTTTCTGCCCCAGCCATGCCGTGGGGTTGCTGGTGTCCCACCTTGGCCGCACTCCGCCAGCCACCTCCTCCGGCTGTCCCCGGGGCCGCGGTGCCGCCGGCATCACACCCGCAGCGCTCCCTCCTCTCTCCTCCCCGCGTCCTCGAGAGCAACGCCCAGGGGAGGAGCCGCCTGCGCGCCCCTAGGGCAAACGGCCAAGGAACCAAAAACGTGATGGAAATGAAAAGGAAACAAGGGGGAAAAAAACTATCGTAAAAAAAAAAAATAGTGACAACGGGAAAAACCACTAATTCCCTAGCAGAGTACAAAGACCTGGAAAGTGATGGAGCAACAACAGCGTCTTTGGAGCGCAGAGGGCACGGCCACGCACCTCCCGCCTCCAGCACAACACGATTCGGGGCCCTGGGAGCGCAGCGGGCAGGCGTCCGGCCGAGTCCGTGCCCCGGCGGGGAGGAGGAGGGCTGGCCGGGAGCCCGGACTGCTCAATGCTCACCACATCCGAGGAGAGGCTTTGGGGAGGGGGGGTAAGCGCAGGGTCAGGCCCTAGCAGCGGGCAGCGGCCCCCGCCCGAGCCCGGCGTCCTTGTCCTCTAGTGAATTGTGCGGCACAGCGCCCGCCAGCCTCAGTCCGCCTCCCGCTGCACCTCCGACGCGTCCGCCCGGCAGATGGGGCACGTGCGGTTTGCCTGCGGGCAACGAGACACGGGGGCAAGTGAGCGGCACCACCGGCAGTCACCGGACCCGCCACGCACCACCGCCAAGGCTGGAACCACATCACAGAAATGGCTTATCCAGCCCTGCGCACTGCTTGGCCCCGGCTCCCACCCAAAAGGCAGCAGCCTGTACCCACAGCACCTCAAGAAGCCACCCTGCTCCCCCCACAGCAGGCACAGGCAGTACCTTTAACCATTTGTCGACACACTTGGCGTGGAACTCGTGGTTGCAGGGCAGGACACGGAGAAGCTGCCGGGCCTCAAAGTCACTGAAGCACACGACGCACCTGGGGGAAGCAGCCATCAGTACAGCCCCACTGTCAACCACGGCCCTTGGCCCCTAACCCCTGCCAGGCCCCCCATGTGCACCCTGAGCCCACTCACAGGGTCTGCTCGGACTGGTGGCTCTCAGGGTTGAAGCGGTAGGACGGGAGGTGCTCGATGTCTGCTTTGGTGAGTCCCCGTGGCTTGGCCTCCCCCAGTCGTTCAGCCAAGTTCAGCAGTGCCTGAAGGGAGATGCAGAGGCTGCCTCAGCTTGTCTCATGTTCTCACACAGCACCTCTCCAGGCTCTCCCCTCCCAGCAGAGCAATCAGAAAACCCCTCCAGCTCTCCCATCCTATCACTGTGGGGAAGCCAAGCTGACGCACCTCATAATTCTCCATCTCCACATCATCCACGTCCAGGTCTAAGCTGATCGTGGGCCCCACGGCTGTTGGCGACACAGGAAGCATAGAACTAGGGAAGAACAACAAGGCAGTCAGCATGGGGCTGCAAACCCCAACATCCACCCCAGCACCCCCCCAAGGGGGCACAGCCCCCTGTGCCAACACAGTGCCACCCCTGCCCTACACATCCTACAATATCCCCACCAGTACTCACAGGAAATAGGGCAGGAAGCTCGGATAGTACGGAGGAGGCGGCGGAGGGGGTGGCGGTGGGGGCAGCGCCTGTTGCAGCCGGTACCGCTGGGTGTTCAGCCGCCGGGGCATCATGTGGGGGTATGGCTGCAGGGAGAGACGGGGCACTCAGAGTCGTGCCAGCCCCACAGTGTCCCCAGCCCCTCCCCAGGATGGGGACTCACCACGCCAAACGGCAGTTCTTGGTGCAGCGGGTCGTGGGGGAGGTAATGCAGCGGCATGGAGGGCGACAGCGTGGGAGCGTGGTGAGACGGAGGGTATGTGAAACCTGCAATGGGGTGCTGCTCCCCTCGCAGGTCCACGTCATTGTCTATCCTCTGCAGAGGCTATGGGGGAAAGAGTTAGGCTGCGAGGAGCATCCCAAATTACACTTCCCCAGTGCTATGAGGTACCCTGGGCACTCTGCCCACCACCCCCAGCTTAGACCCACAGGGGCTGCAGAAGGACAAGACCCCAAGGTGGTGGGCACCTCACATCCCCAGCCCGTCCCTCCACCCCAACTCACCATACGTGGATGCTGGGCTTGGAGAGGTACGAACTGCCCCAGGGGGGCCATGTGGGGCGGCTGGTGGGGGGGCACTGGCGGCGGGGGTGGGTGCAGGATGTAATGGTCGCTGGAGATGATGGGGGGGAATGTCTGGTAGGAGACGGGAAGTTGTTGCATGGCACATGCCTGAATCAGCTGTGGGGAGAGAAAAGAGAGAAAAACAAGGGTCAGACACCCCTGCCTCCTCCCCAGGGCCTCCAAAGGACCCTGTGCTCCCAGAAGCTTGCACTACAGTGGGCTTGGGGACCCACACTACGTCTGGGCACTCACAGCCCAGGCTGTCCCCAGGAGTCCCCTGCTGTGACTCACCGGGGGTGGGAGGCAGCAGAGCGGGTAGTGCTGTCCACTGAACATCACTGAGCATGCTGGGAGCTGCTGGGTGCTGCACCCAGGGATGTGCTGGCCAGCGTGGATGGGGAAGCCTTGCGTTGTTACGGTGGTAACCGTGTAGGAGAGAGGGACAGGTCCCTGGTGCACCTAAGGACAAGGTACCGAGGCCGCAGTCAGGGTACAGCCCTGTCTGAGCTGTCCCTGTCCTGACAGGATCACAGCAGGATGCTGGGCGCACAGCACTGGGACAGCTGGCATGCCCATCCCGCTGGTGTGGACCAAGGAACAGGCTGAGTGATGGCTCAGCTTGAGGGAGTTTTGGACCCTTCTTTCCTCCAAGTGGACAGGCTGATACAGCCTCCAACACATCATCATTACCATGGATTATGATGACAGTAATCACATGTACAACCCTACAAGGGGACTCTCCCCAGCCCTTGGGAGCAGGGACCACCCTGGACATACCCAGCAGGCACAGGGACCCCAAGATTTAAATCTTGGAGAACCAGAGCATCAGCAGGCTCAGGGCTGGGTGATCCCAAAAGCAAGTGGCCAGAGGGGACCCAGGGACATATCACCATTCCAGACACCAGCCCAAAGAACACCACAGGATCACATTTTGGAGCGGGATTAGGGGCTGCAACACCTACCTGGTCATGCAGATCCACCATGAATGGGTTCTGGTGGGGTGGGTGAGCGGCTGGGTGAAGCATTCGTGGCGGCGTGCTGGGAAGAGCGTAGGCACGGGGCTCATCTACAGGGATGTGCGGCTGCTGGGGGAAGGCAGGGTGCACCTGGGGCTCATCCTGGCCCAGCAGGGTTGCCAGAGGTCGGTCGCGTCGTCCCCACTGACGCCTGGCAGAGGGGCTGTGGGGCCACCGCAGGAGAGAAACAGAGCAGGAGTGACCCCCCAGGCCAGAGGGGCACCACAGCCCCAAGCAGGATGGCTACGGGAGGATCGATGCCAGCCCAGTGCCCAGGGTGAGATGCTCAGGACACTGTGCCAGGACACCTCAGGCTGGACAGCTCCAGAAACAGCTTCTCTGCTCAACTCTGCAAGTGCCCTCTCCGTGTCCACAGCATAAAAAGGACCCTTGCTCCCCAAGGA
Source organism: Sylvia atricapilla (assembly GCF_009819655.1). Classification (NCBI taxonomy): domain Eukaryota; kingdom Metazoa; phylum Chordata; class Aves; order Passeriformes; family Sylviidae; genus Sylvia; species Sylvia atricapilla. Next base: position 15,141,960 of record NC_089153.1, read on the forward strand.
CCCCTCATCTGGGCCAGGTGGATGTGCTTCCCTGTCAAACGTCCCCCCAAGCCCCACTGGGAGCTGGTGCCTTGCCCCAGCAGGACCAGAGAACCGGCCCCACGTCCCCATGTGCCACAGGGGCCAGGGCTCCACACCACCCTGCACCCGTACCTTCGCCGGAGGTGGTCGGGGCTGCTGCAGGGTCCCCCCGAGAAACGGCGCTGGGCAAAAGGGGCAGAGGGCGGCCGCCTATTCACTGCCAGTTCCCATGGTCGCATTGGTGACGTCGGGAGGCGGATGGGCACACGGGGTCTCAGGCTCCAGGCAGGGCAAGACACCAGCACCTTGAATTCTGCAAGAGGGACAGCGGGTCATGGCACTGTCCCGCCACCGCTCAGGCTGCTGCTCCATCCTCACAAGGATGGTGACGCCAATAGCTGGAGCTCTTGCTGCTCCTCCACCTGGAGCTGCCCCCACCCCATCTCCTGGGGCTGGATGTGGCCCTGAGAGGGGTTAGGAAAAGCCTGTCCCCAGCCCCCTCATTGCTGTCCCTCCCCTTCATGGCCAGAGTCATCCCCTATGCACAACGCACACACAAAGAGAGAGAGAGAGAGAGAAGCACTTGTTTTTGGCACAGAGGAAAGAAAGTGATGAAGAGCCCCGTGGCCGTGGCAGCATCCCAGCCTGCTCACCGGCCAACAGGGAGCCTGAACACAGCATGGGGAGTTTCCAGCAGGTCCCTGACGCTGCTCTGGGGTTGCTCTTTGTTGAGCTCCTGCATATCCTACTCTGGAGTGATGCTGTTGCCCCAGTGACTGGCAGAGGGGTTGGTGGTGGCAGCAGGGCTCATGGCCCTTCTCTGTCAGGGTTGTGCACTTCAACTCCCTGCTGCAAACAGGGCACAGCCACACGTCCCCACAGAGCAGGGGACAAGTATGGGCTGTGCTGAAGCCAGGCAGGCACCTCTGCTCCCCTAGCTGCTCTCCATGGCAGCGTGACAGTGGGAACACTGAGCTGGCCCTGCCCCATCTCCCCTCCTGCATCCAGCCTCAGTGGTGTTCCTGCACCAGAGCCCCCTCCCAGGACACAGCTCGGCCACAATGGAGCCTGGCACTGCACAGAGGAGACATCTGCATTTGGGGCTGAGCTTCCCCAGACTCTGCTTTCCCAGGTCCCAAAAGTGCCTTCCTTGGCTCCATGTACTACCAAGACCCTCCCTGGGTACCTTTCCATTGCCCAGCTTCCTTTGGCCTCCATAGCACCAGGTCAGCACACAGCAGCAGCCATGGCCTTGCTACCACAAGCCCACACACCCCTAAATCCAGCTCACCGCAGGCTGGTGAGGTCTCCCCCAAAGCAGCTTCTTCAGCCCCACCTCCTCCTCAGTGCCCACGGCAAAGACACACCCGGGACAGGAAAGACACTCCGCGGACCTGGAGCCTGGGGAATGCTGCTCAGCAGCAGCTGGGGGATCTCAGCCCAGCAGGGAGAAGCTGCAATGTCACTTTTGGGTGATGGGTATCAACAACCACTGGGGCAACTCCTGTGCCACACACAAGTCTCTTCTTGACCTCACCTTCATCTCCACACTACTGTGGAAGCTGAAAGCAATTTTGTCTCTTTGTTTTGGTAGGAAAATGAAGAAAAGCAAAAGCCACAGCCTGAGCACCCCCCGAACCTGTCTGTGAATGTCAGCAGGGAAGGGGGTGTGCCTGAACAGGAGGTTCCTTCCACAGGGAATTTATTCTGCCCACCTCGAAGCTCTGCCCGACCACAATATGCCCCTGAGTGGGCTGGGGGCCAGAATGCAGCAACAACCCAGGTTTAGCCTCACTCTGAAGAAGTATCTCTGAGATGTTATTGCTTCCAGTTCCACATCCTCACTCTCGGAACATGTGTGGTGCCAAGGCTCTGTGTGATCCAGCAGGCACCTTCCAGACCAGGCACCACAGCGATGGGCTTGGGGATGGGCAGCACATCCGCAGAGGAACACTGAAGCCGTACAGGGGCTTGTCTGTTCCTGGGACCTCCAGAGCAGAGGGTTGCCTGCGCTCCCAGAGCCCCAGACGGCATCCCCAGGCAGAACGGCACGCCCGACTTGTGGGACAGTGCTGGCCCGGCCCTCGTCCTGCCACAGCCAGCACCCATAAGGCACTCTAGTCCCAAGCGGGCAGACCCGGCTCCCTTCGCACCCGTGTCTGGAAGCCAGCGGCCACGCCGAGCAGGGTGACCGTGACCCCGCGGAGACCACCGCAGCTCCGAAACGAAGGGGATCGCGGTCCCGCAGCCCTTCGGAGGGGCGGAGGGAGGCGGCTCCCGAGCCCCGCCGAGAACAAAGTTAGCAGCGCGCCAGCGCTCACGCCCGGTGCCATCTGCTCGGGCAGAGCCGGGCTCCGGGACTGCCGGGGGAGCCGCCCGCCCCGGGGGTCCTGCCACCCCGCTGCCATCCGCCGCCGGCTCTGTCCCGACACCCCGAGCTCTCCCCGTGGCCCCTTCCCCACCGTTCCCACCCGAGCGCCGCCAGCTCGCCCGGGAGCGGGGTCACCGCTGGCCCCGCTGCACCGGCAGCCCCTTCGGAAGGCCGACCCCGACCCCCAACCCCATCCCCAGCCCCGACCCGAACCCGGGTGTCCGGGACGGCGGCGCACGGCGGGGCAAGCAGCACATCCCGGAGCGCACCGACGGAGCGCCCCACCGTGCAGCACCCCGGGGAGGCACCGCGGCCGCCGGCACCCGGGAGCGCTCCCCGGCCCGCGGCGGTGCCGGTGCGGAGCTGTGGCTTTAAGAGCGGCCGCTCCGGGGCCATGTGCTCGGCGCCAAACAAAAGCAATAACAAAGGCGGCCGCCGGACCCCGCCGCCGCCGCCCGGGGCAGGTGCCGTCGGGGGTCCGGCGGGCGGCCCCCGCCCCCGCCCCGCTCCCGCCCCCCCCGGCCCGCACGTACCTGCACCGATGGCCTGGGCCGCCGCTCCGGTGCCGCTGCGGCGCCCCCGCCCCCTCCCTCCCGCCGCTCTTTGTTCGCCGACGCCGGGCCCGGGCCTGCCCCCCCCGCCGGCCCGCCGCCGGCCCTCCCCTCCCTCCCTCCCGCCCGCCTCCCGCCGGGCCGGCCCCCTCCCCGCCGCCGCTGTTTCCGGTGCCTCTTTGTTTTCCGCGGCGCGGAGCGGCCGCGGCGGGCCGGGGTGCGTGGGGGGTGCCTGTCCCTTTAAGAACCAGCGGGGACGCACCGGACCGAGTCACAGCGCCCGGGGGCACCGGGGGCGCGCGCGGCTGGCGCGGGGGGAGAGCGGGGGGCGGCCGGGGGCACCGGGGGGAGGGGGGGGGCGGCGCGGCGCGCGCGCGTCCCACGTGACCAGGCGTGTCACGGTCCGCAGCCATCTTGGAGCGCGGGGCCGCCACGCGGGGCAGCGACCCCCGCCCGGGACCACCGAGGCGGCCCCACAACGGGCGGCACCGGGCACCCACCGCCCTTCTCCAGCGGCCTGGTGCCGCTCCCGGACACCTTGTCCCGCCGGGACTGGCCTTAAAGGCTGCTGGCACCGTACCTGCGGCTGTGCCCCCCGCATCACTCCCGGGCCCCTGCTCACCGGGTTGGCAGCTCGGTGGGCCGCGGGGACGGCAGCCTCGTGCCCGGGAGTCGGCGTGCTTCTGTGCTGGTGGGCAGAAAAACCCGGGGGTGGGGAAGCAGAGGCTCGCTTCCCCGCCACCTCCCGCACTCGGACGGGGGCACGGAGGAGCTACTCCCCTCTCGCTCGGCACATCGAGCCCTTTGCCCGCACCGACACCTCTCCCAGGGCATCTGTAGCCAGTTCAAACTTTTATGCACTAGAAAAGCCCTTTCTGCTTCAGAAAAGCCTCCTGTTCTCTCACGTTAATTAAACAAGAAGCAGGAACTCCTCGGATCACCACCTGCACACCTGCAGCTCACCTGAGCGAGTCACCCGGCTGGCGGCTAAGGCTGAGAGCTGGACACGGAGAGGCCGAGCCACCGGCTCCCCGTGTGTCCCAGCAGCACCGCTCAGGCACCAGTCAAATCCCCGTGCCCAGGACAGCGCATCGCAGCAGCTTCACTGAGCGCCAGATGCTGCATCCGAGCCAAATTTCCCCCGGTTACAACGCACACTTAGAAATTCCCAGGTAGGCGAGCGAGCCAGCCGGCAGCCCTGATGTAATGCCTATAAACCAGCCCTCCCCTGACAGCTGGGCTTTAAAGTGCTAACAACCAAAAGGGAGCTAATTAATTTGTAGCATCACCCCTTTCAAAGAAAACCTCAGATCGACGATTTAACAATTCAGTAGCTCATTGTTGTGATGCGCAGTCAGATTCAGCTTTGCCTGATTCCAGCCCTGTGCCCAGGTCCCTCCAGGCCCCTCGCAAGGCTCTCACCTCTTCACCCCACATCCAGGCGTGCAGGAGCAACTACACCAGGCTCAAGGATCCTCCAGGACATAGAGCATTCTGGGGAAAGATGCCTCTACCACGATTGTCAGTAGCACCACGGCCAATTGCTTCTGTCCCCAAAGTAGGGGACACACGGGACAGGAAGGCAGCACAGCAGGGCAGACCTATGATGGTGTCAGAGCCACGCACTCAGGCAAGAACTCCAGCAGGAAAGGCCAAAGGATTGAATCAGCCCAAACCTGAACAACCACCCTCCAGGTCTGTTCCATACAGCCTCTTTGCTTCAGGAGCTGGGGACTACAGGGAAGAGCAGGAAAACAACACTCTGTCCTTTGACCTTGCCATTGTTTGTGGGCAGAGACAACACTGCACCTTCACAAGGCTGCCAGGACACGATCTGATCTGGGCAGAGCACCGGCAGCAGGCAGAGGCCACAGATGGTGGATATCTGTGCAGATACTCCCTCCAGACCCACTCCAGCATCACCAGCTCCCCTGCTAGCAGCAGCTATTGATGTCCTCAGGATGGCATCAGGAGAAGCCATCGATGGAACACAGCTCACACGCTGCTCACGCTCCCTGCCCAGCCAGGCAGGATCATTCCCCTGGCACAGCCACACTGCACACGGCTGTGCCAAGTGAGGACGGGGCACCACACAGCCAGCTACAGGATCAGAGCATGTGGAAACGCTCTGCCCACACTGTATCAGAGACACAGCCATGCACACAGACACCAACACTGCCCCAAGTACAGAGCTCTGCCTGAAAAGCCATGTGAGGGGCCCAAACAATGCTGGTCAGCACTTCTGGGCCAGGACAAGGGATCCCAGTCCAGCCACAGAGACCTGTGACACCCTTGGTGAGTGAGACAGTCCATAAGCCATAGAAAGCTCTCTACCTGCAGGGGTTGCTCAGGCTGAACCTGGCTGCTCTGCAGCTGACAGGTGGCCCATCCTTTCCTTCAGGATAGCCAGGGGCCAGCAGGATGAAGTCTCCCTGAGCCCAGGCTCTTTAAGACACCATCTGCTGCCACAGACATGCCACCTCCCTTGCCTCATATATGGGTCAGGTCTGACACAGGATTAGCCAGGGTGATCCAGTGGTGAGAACACATCTCCCACTGTAGGCTTGGTCTGCCCTGTGTTCTCCCCAACACTCAGCATGCCAGTGCTTCACCTCCACATTCTTCTGGGCCTCTCACACATGTCCAGGGAGAGAAAGGGGCCTCAGATCCTTCTCTTTTTTTCCCCTGGGCCTAGAAAAAAGCATGAAGAAACCAGCACCAAGAACACAGATGCTCTCAGACTGCAGGGAGGGAGGAGCAGCAAGAGTGTCCCTACCCTACCCATGGCTCAGCATAAGCACCAGAGGACATGGGACACCCCAACATCAGCAGGGTGAAGTGCTTCTCCACCGTGGAGATGGAGGAGCAAGGAGCTCCCTCCCTGCTCCACACGCTCAGTGGAGCCGAGTTCACTGGCAGTGGAGGCAGGACGCCTCCGCCGTGATCACACGCCACCCACTCCCACCCCCGGGCTGACAGCACTCCCATCAAACGCCTCCAGCCACACACACGTGGAGGATGCTGACATGAGGAGCGAGTAGCTGCACAGGCAGCGGAACTGATAACGCCCAGTTTCCTGTCGATCTCTCCCACGTGGATTCTCTGATGTCTAATAGCATGGCTGAGCTGCACTGCAGAGGGAGAACTAGCAGCACCTTCCTCCCCAAGAGCCTGAGCCTGTAGCAATCCAAGACCTCAGAAGCAGCATCCACACCTGACACCTACCCCAAGTGACACCGTCCAGCAAGCTCAAAGAGTGAACACTCACAAATAAGCACTAAGCTTGCAACAGGCCTTCATTTCCTTAGGACAGGGTAAATAATCTGCAGAGATCTCCACCTTCCTTCGTTTGCCCTAGAAACACCAGCACAACCTGAATAGCATGACCAGAAGGTGGCAGGTGCAGCAACTGGGTCCAGCTTGGCCACCTCTGTAGCTCAGCAGCATCACGGAATGGGTTGTGTCCTCCTCTCTCCTGGGTGGCCTCTTCTCCCCTGAACAGAAGAACGCTGAACTACACGCACCTCTGTCTGCCCAGGCATCTTGCAGGAGCCACTTCCACAGCTTAGTTGCACATGGGTGGGAGGAAAAGAGCAAATGTCACCATGTCCATCCCCAGCCTGCTGCCTGGGTAGCCTCTCTGGCCCTTCCTTTCCTTCCTACTATGAGACTGCTCTTCAGGACTCCATAATTCTCTGCCCTTCACTTTTAGTTCTCATTTCAGACAGCCCTTTCCTAAAACAGACCCAATCTCTCCTGGGGCAGAGACAGCTCAGAGGGAGGAGGGATCACCCCTCTTTCCCTTCCCCACACAACATCCCTGGAGTCCCCAGCTCATCTGTCACCTCTCCACAAAGCATCTCTCTGAGTCCAGCCTGCTCTCTACATGCTGTGGACAGTGTTAATGGCATCTGTCAAGTGAGTGGCCAAGGGCAGGAGGGGCCAGGCTCCAGACACCTTCCCCACTGCTCTCGGGCAGAGCAGCTCCTGAAAAGGGATACAGCCAGAGCCAGGAGCTGGTGGATGGCAAAGAGCAGTTTCGTTACCACTCAGCAAAACGAAGTGTCTCTTGAAAGCACTAGTGACAGTCAGGAAGTTGGGCTGGGTGGTTTGTTTTGCATTTTAAGAAGCCTGCAGGGACACCGACAACCTGCAACGATCATTTTCAGGAAGGAGCTTAGAGAAACTCATGATTTTCAGCAACCATTTACCCTCCTTTGTCCTTGATTAAAAATTTGCCAAGAGGCTGCTTACAAGATGCATCAAAACAGGGAGTGACCAGTACCCTAAGTGCAAAGAAGGTTTGCTGCAATACATCCCTGTACATCACCCAGAGAACCCCACACCAGTGCCCGAGGTTGGTTTTAAGAGCAAAAACATGACTTTCAAGCTGACAGCCCCCGTGCACAAAGCGCAACTGTGCTGTGACAAGAGAGCAGCCTGGGGCACAGGAGCTGCCTGACCTCTGCTACAGCTCTCAACGGCAGATTTTTATTGTTCACCACTTTCCCAAAGCACAGGCATGGAGAGAAAACCAACTAAGACACTTGGCTCAAAATGCAAATGTAGCCAGGGAGCCCCACCAGCACAGCAGGGAAAAGACAACCTGCCGGAGGGGACCGCGCCTCAGCACTGCCAGGCTTGGGGGAAGAAGGACCAGAACATGGGCCCTCCCTTCCCAGGGGCAACAGCCAGGGATGCCACAGGCCTGGATCACCAAGACAGGCTCACCCGAGAGAAAGCAGCTCCTGACACACAGTACTGCAGGCCAGTCCTCTGCTCTGCATGGCTGAGCTAAAAACCTTCATCCTGCTTTCCAGAGTAGCCAAGGAAGACCCAGAACTACAGCTCTGCAGCCAGTGAGAGCAGGTCTCCAGGGACCAGCCTGCAGCTGGAAAATAATATTCCCAAGGCCAGCAACGAGCACTGCTTTGTTGGGGGACACTGCTCAGCCTCACCCTCTGCAATGCACACAGCAAAATGTGGAGCCCTCCTAAACCACCCCACTCCAGAAAACCCAGACATGCCACACTGGACATGGTCTGCTTGTGCCCTCCAGGAAACAGCTCCTGCCCTGAAACACTGAGGACTTGCAGGTGCAAAGGTAGAGGAAAGGATAAGCACTATGGTGCAGCTCTGCTGCCCAGAGAGTCAGCAGGCTGGTTTCTCCCAACACCCTTGTGAGGCGACAGCACAGATCCTCACTGCTCCCCTCTGGAACTGACCTGTCTCAGGGAGCCACGCAACATCCTCATGCAGCTCCATGACCGCAGGGCTCAGGGCTTGGCTCTCCCAAGTTCCTGCATCAATGTTGGAGGGTTCTGGGAGAAGTCCCCAGCACCAGCAGCTTCCTTGGATGTTTTTGCAGCCTCTGGACACATCAGACTGGCACTCTATGGGCTGTGCCTGCATAGTGGGTACACAAACCCCTTGGCCAACCAATTACCCATACACAGCAGGTGACAAACCATGTTTCTCAAGACTGGTCCAAGCAGGGAGCCAAGGGATGGTGGGGAAATGCTGTGCTCTGGCTCCTCAGTGAAGAGGTGAAAATCCCAAAAGCATCCAGAAGCCAGGCTTTTCTGCCGAAAACCAGCACCGTGCTGCCTGCCACCACCACCTCCCCAGCTGTGTCCTGCGGCCGGCCTCACGTGACTGTGGAGTGGATGCACACAGGAGGAGTGGCTCTAGTGACAGCCTTACAGCTTGTGTCCAACACACAGCTGAGCCCAGCAAATCCCAGCGCTCTGCAGCTCTCCTTTACAAACTCCACACACTGCGCAGGGCGCGCACGGGCATCAGCAAGACCCCCAGTGCCACAGCCCAGGGAAAATGACACCTAGAGGGAGACAGCCCAGTGAGTACGGGGCTCCCAAACTCTCTGATGTCCATTAGCACAAGGACTGGCCCACACCAAGCCCCAGGGACCAAAGAGAGCTTTTCTTACACCAGCCCAAATTGCCCAGGGCCAGCCCCTCTGCTATTTCAGCACACATACTCCCAGCAGGAAGCAGGGACACCCAGCAGGATAAGCAGGACTTCACCCGGTCTAACTCTGCTCTGAGTGACTTCACATCATTCCCCACTCTACCCTGGGTGGCAGGACTTGACCAGTTCTGCAGACAGCCTGCAAGAAAAGTGCTGCGAGCTGAATCCCAGCCCTCACCTGCCGGCTGTTATTTCATTCCTCTAACAGGTCCATAAACCAAGGATAATTAAATCTCTCCTAAACTCTCTTCCATTTAAAATAAAAATCTATAGTCCCTATTTCATTAGCTGGCTCTGGGTTTTACAGCTTGATCAATTCCCCTCACAGGGCCCTGGTCCCGGACAGGCAGATGCAAACACGCAGCTTCCACGGTGTGGATCAATGGGACTCACAAAGTCTCCTACCCCATTCCTTGTTCCTTGCTCACCAAAGGGAGCCACACAGCGCAGCAGGTAGGGACAGTGTGTTTCACTGCTCAGGGGAACACCACTGCCATGTGTGGCCTCAGATGTTAGAGTCAGTGCCTGGCAAGACCAGAGGCAGCAGCGACACGCCCTCTCCAGTGAAGGGCCCCAAGAACACAGCCATGACCCTAAAGGCAAAGCAGCCCAGCATGCCAGCAGGGTGACATCTCCCTGTTTGCTCCACAGCAAAGAGGGACAAAGCTCAGCTCCCAGGGCTGACAGCTGGATTCAGAGCCCACCACAAGCACCAGCTGGGAACCAAGAGCAGCCGCCACCTCTCTGACCTCTCTGCACACAAAGCGGAAGAGGCTCGTCACTGAGACCCTGGCACACAGGCTCAGTGTTTCCTGCCCTTTCCAGCCCTCTGCTGCTGCCCTGCCACGCAACACCTTCCCCCTGCCAGGCCAGTAGGCTCCAGATGGCTCTCACCACCCCTGCAAGCCTCTCCCTCCGCTGCAATGGGAGCTTCCAGAGCCTGGCAGCAGATGGAAGGACCACAGCAGCAACCAGAGCTGCACCGAGAGCACCCAGGCAGAGCCCAAGGAGTGGACATCACAGTCCTGAGCAGCCCTTGGCCTGGGCCAGCACCCAGGTGCCCCCCAGCACCTATCACATAATTTCCCTCTGTTCCAGGTGCATATCCCTTCCTCCCTCCCACCTTTGCTCAGCCAGAAAACAGCAAGTTGCCACAGTCCAAGTCCTGCCAGTGCCAGAGCACACCATGGTGGCAGCCACAGAGGGAAGGTCCAGCAGGCCCCAGCTCTAGTGACCTCTGCCCTGGCACACAATGCCAGTGATGGACAGACCACACCACCAAGGCCCAAATCCTGATCTGTACTCGAACCAGCTGGTACTTGAAAGGGGCTATAAGGGTAGATTTTTGGGACACAAAACAGCCACCACTTCGAGACTGCCCACCTCCAAGCAAGGCTAGGGGAACAAAGCTTTGCCATCCTACCAAGACTCCCTGCATGGCTGCGTGCAGGAAGGTGGCACTGCAGCCTCCCAACACACACAGGTGCCTCCTGCCTCACCTCCCATGCCAACACCTGTCCTGTCTCCACTGGCATCACGTCCCATGTAGGGAGAAATGGAGGGGCCACAGTTCACCTGCTAAACCTAACCCACTGCTCAAGGGGTGTGACACCACCCGGCCAGCCCCAGAGCAGACACCCAAAGGTGACAAACAAAGGCGCCCAGCAGGCACTCCGCATTAGCAGTATTTTTAGACACCACTATGGAGCCGGCCTTATTATTTTCATTGCAACGTGCATAATTACCCACCATGCACCGCAGTGACATCAGACGCAGCCGGCTCTCCTCCGACAGCTGCTCCTCCTCCCGGGGCTCCTGCCTGGCCCCGGGGACCCAGCTGCCCCCGCCGGGCTCTGCCCTGCGCATCTCTTCGGGCCACAAGACCCACCTCGAGGGGAGCCTCGAGGTCCTGGCGCGATAGAGCCGACATGGGTGCAGGTGACAGAGGGACAGAGCAAGGCACTGGCACAGAACAGCAAGAAGGCAAGCACAGGGATGATCTCTGGAGCTGCAGGCACACACTGCCAGTTGTGCTGAAGCACGGGGCTGGTGCAGAACTGGTGGACAAGGTATCAGCACAAAACAGACCCGCTCTCCTGGGAAGAGTTGTTGTCCCCAGTTGGTGGAACAGCACCTGCCTAGCCAAAGAGCTCAACTCCTGCCCGGGAGAACAAAACCTGGAGTGCATCCCAGCTGCCCACAACGCGGTCCCACACGTCCTCCGTGGGACAGGGCTGCCAGGGGCCTCACACGCAGCCCACGCTGCCAGCACAGATCCTGGCGGGCCGGTGGCACGGATTGTGCCACTGCCACCACCCCGGGTGCCACTACCCCACCCCGTCGCTCTGGGCTCATTTGTTTCCTACCTCCTCCCCAGGGACAACTTTCTGAAGAGTTTCACCACTTCCCCTCCTGTCTCCTATCCCACACCGGGGCTTGCCCCTAGCTGGCACAGTTTACCGGGTCCGGGGGAACGGCGGACGGGACACCGCGAGGTGCCAAGCCGGACAAGGCACAGCACCGGCCTCAGCAGAAGCCCCTCACTCCCTCCCGGTCGGGATCGCAGGAGACCCCAAGGAGGGGCTCGGGCCGGGGCAGGCTGGGACAGCCCCATGGGCAGCAGCGCCCCGGCTCTCTGCCCGCTGCTCCCCTCGTCCCCGCGGGGCTCCCCCAGCAGCGGGGGCTCCTCCCACCACCCTGCGGCTGCACCGGGCCTGGCAGCGCTTTACGGCCGCTTCCCCGAACCCAAATGCGCCGGCAGCCGCCACCTCCGCCCGCGCCGGCCATCCGCCCCCTCGGTGCACCGGGCCGGGCCCGGCCGCCCCCGCCGCACCGGGCCGCGCTCGCTCCTCCGCCCGCCGCACCGGGCCCCGCGGCCCTGCATCCGCCCCATCGCTCCGGGCCCTGCCCGCCGCCCTCCCCGTCCCGCTGCCCCGGGGCTGTCCTCCCCCTTCCCCCAGCCCCGGGCCCTGCCCGCCGCCTCGCCCTGCTGCCCCGGCCCTGCTCCGCACAGCCCGGGCCTGCGGCCGCCGCCGCGCCCCGTACCTGCGGGAGGCGCGCCCCCGGCGCTCGGTGCCGTGCCCCGGCGCTGCCCGCCGCTCAGCCCGCTCGCATGGCGCGGCGGCCGGGCCCGCCGGGCTCCGTGTCCGTCCCGGTGCCGGTGCCAGTCCCGGTGCCGCTCCCGCTCCGGCCTCAGCCCCGCCTCATGGCGCCCCCGCGCCCGCGGTGCCGATGGAACCGGCCGCGCCGCGCTGCTCCCCCTCGCGCGGCGCCGATGGGCGCGCCCGCCGCCTCCTGCCGTAATGAGCCCAAGAACGGCGCCGCGAAACTGAGCAGCGCAGCTCTCCGGCCGTAATGCTCCGAGTGCCAGCGCAGTCAGCGCCACCCCGGACTGAGTCGGGGAAGATCGCAGGAGTTAGAGAATCACAGAATCAATTCGGTTGGAAAACATCTCTGAGATCGTGCAGCCCAACCTATGACCCAACACCGTCGTGTCAACTACACCATGGCACTAAGTGCCACATCCAGTATTTTCTTAGACACCTCCAGGGCCGGTGACTCCACCACCTCCCTGAGCAGCCCATTCCAACGCCTGGCAAACCTTTCCGTGAAGAAATTCTTCCTAATGTCCAGCCTAAACCTTCACTGGTTGCCAGGGGGAAGAGGTCGACTCCCACCTGGCTACAACCTCCTGTCACCCACAACAAGGAAGTTGTGGATGTCTCAGGACAACCCTGGGAGGAGTGGAAGTGACCTAGGACAGCCAGGGGCAGTTTGCAGAACAGAGTCAAGCACCAGCCCCAGGAGTGTCGGGGGAGGCACCTTGGGACAGCCCTGGGGGACTCCGGGGGTAACCCAGGCAGCTCATGGAGTGTCTGTGAGGATGTCCTGGAGCAGCCTTTGCAGGAGCTGGGGTGGTCCTGGAGCAGCTCAGGAGAGGTTTGCTGAGGGGTGATCAGAGTTTATCCCCTGTAGGATCTATCCCCTGTAAGGGGTTCTCTGACCCAGGTGTAGAGTGAGATGGGAACCTCAGAGCAGGCTGAATGTCTGGGGAGACTCCAGAATTTCTCCAGTATCCAGGCCCTGTGCGTTCCCCAGGGAATAGGGCCACAGATGCGGGGGTCCAACAAGCTGGCCATGCCCTCCCCCTACCACCTCCCAGCCCTTTTCTGCCTGAGCAGAGCTGGACAATCCACCCTTGTCCTTAGCGGGTCTGAAGTAGGTCAGGGAGGCTGGGCCAAGCCCCTGGGGAGGGGAGTGGGTGGCAGGGGGTGCAGAGGGCCCCAGGCACCCGCCCCAGTGGCCACACCACGAGATTGGTGCCCACCCCCTGTCCTGGTAGGACCCCAGTGTCCCCAGCTGAGGGGATGCAGGGCATTTCCCTAACCCCTCTTTGATCTCCTGGGGTGTTTTGGAATCCCTCTGCATTCCTGCAGGCTCCACACCCCTTCTGAGAGCTGGGGTCCTACGGATGCAGGCTGGGGTGGCTGAATCCTGAGGGACAGCACCCAGTATGGAGACCTGAGGACCTGATTTTGGGGAGTGAGCCTGGACCTGAGCTGGGTGGGAGCTGTGGGATGAGCAAAAGGAATACAGGAGACAGGAGAGGGATTTCTCACCCTTTAATTGCAGTTAATGATTGATGAACATGTTTACTGCAGGAGGCAAAGGTCTGGCAGTGCCAAGATGCGAGTGCAGAGGCAGCATCCCCAGGGACGCAGCCACAGGTAAGGGATGTCAGCCCCTATCCCAGCCCCCAGGGGGGGAGGTGGGGGTGTCTGTCAGCTGTGGAGCTCCCCACAGGCCCTGGCACAAGGAGGGAGACACCGTGGTCATTCCTTGGGTTGCTCATGGACTTGGGCAGGCCCTGTCGGGCACAAACAATAATGGAGCCTTCAGCCATGCCCAGGACAGGCTCCTGGAGTCCCCCAGGCACTCCTACAGTCTCCTCTACCTGGAGGTCAACCCTGTCCTCCCAAGCCATGTCCTCAGGGAGCCCATGCCCAGGAGTGCAGTGTGGAGCCTGATGTTTGCTCCCCGGCCGAGCTCAGCAGAGGGGACTGTCCCCACCAGCACCCCTCCTGCCCTGGTCGCTGCTCCCCAGGAGGGATTTGGGGGGCAAGCCTCAGTCTCTCAGGTGCTTGTTCTCTGGTGTGTACCCACAGGCATCCTGGCAGGATGGCATGGCACTCTTTGGTGCTGCTGCCCTTCCTCCTGGCAACAGGTAAGGACTCTTCTTGGCATCTGGCATGGGAGGGTGGGAGGTGTTGGAGCTGCTTTCAACCCCCCGGTACTCTTTCTCAATTCCCTGGGGGAAGCTGTGACCCCAAAACAGCTGCCTACCCCACTGGAGAGCCAGGGCAGGGCAGGGCTGGACAGTAGGGAAAATATGGGGGCTGCAGCTGGGAGAGAAGCGTGGTCTGGAGGTTAGGGATGAGCACAAGGGTGAGGGGGCTGGGGGTTCCCCTGTTTCCCATGGAGACCCAAACCATGGCTGGGAGCTGAGGAGGTGCTGCCAGACGTGGGTCTGCCAGCAGAGCCCGGCACAGTGATGGTGCTCAGCTCCTCTTCCCTGTAGTTTCAGGCAACACAGTCCCCATCTTCAACGTGACCATCTTCTACGTGCCTGAGGACCTGGAGCTGAGTGAGTAGGGTGGTCTTGAGAAAGGCCCTGGGGTGTCAGAGGAGTGACTGTGGGGTTCTCAAGCAGGGACTGACACTGTCTGTGCCCCCAGATGAGTTTGCTTTCCAGCTGAAGGCTTATGATCTAGACAACGACCCTCTCACCTACCAAATCCGAGGTTTAGATGCCTTCTACTTCTCTGTCGACTCCACATCAGGCAGAGTGACACTGAGGAGTTCCCTGGACCGTGAGGTGTGATCAGAGGATGGGGTCAGATGTCCCTGCCTGAGTCTGGGGCTATGGGGATGGAGGACAGAGCCTGTGGGTCACTCTCTGGCCCCTAAACCCAGCTCCTGGAGGGAGAGTTGTCCTCACAGAGGCTGGGGCTCAGCCATCCAAGGATTGAGCTCCACCTTGGCCCTGACCAAGTCCTGCCTTGTGTCCCCTCAGCTCCAGGCCAGGCTCACCATCACCGCCGGAGTGTCTGATGGTGTAAATAATGAGGTGAGTGCTGGGGCAAGGGCTGGGTGGCTGCAGGGGGAAGGGAGTTCCCATGGACAGGTCCATGGACAGGGCTCAGTGGGAAGGCGATTGGAAGCAGGTGGGTGATGTTGGCTGGCTGGCCAGGGTGGGCATGAGGTGCCAGAACTGCACCCAGCTCTGCTGGCCACCATCTCCTAGACACCCATCCTGTGCCCTCTCTGACACTTGGTAGGTCTCCCAAAAAATTACCATCATCGTGGAGGACCGTAATGACAACGCCCCGGTCTTCCAACGCCTGCCATATAATGCTGTCATTCCCGAGGTACTTTTCTGGAACTTCCTTACCCCCACAGACAGCAGGGCACGGGTGCTGGGTGGCTCCCATGGCATGAGTGTGCCAGCAGTGGAACAACAACAGGCTGGGAACTGTCTGACCCCACTCTGAGTGTGTGGTTGCCCAGTTTCCCGCAACACAGCATGTGGTGACAGTGTGCCTGGGCGTGGGGTCGTTGATGGTGCAGCCAACACCTGAGAGCACTCTGTGCCAGAGCAATTCCCGATGTCTCACCCTGAGATACTGGAATGTGACAGGGACTCTGCCCTTGCAATAAGTTTCTTTTCTGGGTGTGGCTGTCAGCCCAGGACAGCGTGACACTTGGATCAATGTGTGGATGGGGTGTGGGGCTGAGTTTGACCCCTATCCAGAAGCTCCAGGGCTGGGGTGTAGCCTCTGCTCACAAGGGGCCCCAGGGAGGGCACAGAGCAGGTCCAGCCTCTGCCTGGCCTGAGCAGGGGCAGCAGCTCGTCCCTGTGTCCCGTGGCACTGGGCAGTACCTGCAGCCCTGCAGGGCCAGAACATCCCAGGGCAGGGCTGGCAGGGTCCAGGCCCAGCATCACCCCCCTGCTCTGCCACCACCACCCCCCTGTGTGCCCAGAACGAGAATCCGCACAGCATCATCTACACCGTGTTTGCCAACGACAGCGACACTGGGAACGCCTCCAGAGTCAGCTACGGGATCGAGGAGGTGAGCACAGGGCATCGTGGAGTATGTCATACCATAAACAAACCCCACCCCTGGGCGCCACCCCTGTGGTGCTGGGGGACAGGGCCAGGGCAGACCCATATCTCTGGGGGTGCAGGGAGGTTTTGGGTCAGGACCCACTGGGCAATGGGTGCAAGGTGCTGAACACTTTCAGGCCAGGAATGAGCCAGGTGATTGGGGGTCCCCATGGGCTGACACAGGTTGATGTCCCCTGCTCAGGTGATCCCAGACAACACGGAGAATCTCCATCTCTTCTACATCCTGCCCAATGGGAGTGTGGTGCTCAATGGTTCCCTGGACTATGCCAAAAACACTTTCTACCAGATCAAGATCCTCGCCCAGGTGAGGACCATCCAGGCTGGGGGTGCAGGGCTGCCAGGTAAGGGAGCTGTGGGACTGACAGGTGCTCTGCTCCTCAGGATGGCGGGGGATGGCTTCACAACAATTGGACGGTCCAGAAGAGCTTTACTTACCTGTCCCTGACCATTAAGGATATGCCAAACCTGAACCCACGGTTCCTCAATGAGCCCTACTCGGGATCTGTGCCTGAGAACTGCGACCTGGTCAGGAGCCTGTCTGCCCCGGTGTCATGTCCCTGCCCCTGGCCCTCCCTGGGGGCTCTTATTTATGTCCTGAAGTGTCTGGGCTACCAGGCCTGTGGGCAGCTGGAGATGTCATAGGTCCTGCCCTCATGGCCATGTCCCCACAGGGCACCATTGTGCTGACTGTCAAGGCCATAGACCAAGACACAGGGGTGAATGATGAAATCTTCTACATCATCACCAGTGAGTGAAGGGGCAGAATGGGTCAGGCAGGGGATGACATGGTGGGATGAGCAGGAGGGGTGGTCAGGCAGCAAGGGGTACCCTGGAAACTGGTTCTGGGCATCCAGGCTCTGACAGCCTGACCTGCTGGCAGAGAGAGGGCCAGGCCTGCCTTTCCCAGTGGCTGCCACTGGTTCCTGCTGTCCCCTTGTCCTAGATCCCAGTGTTCCTTTTGTTATCAATAACACAACGGGCACCATCACTGTGAGTGAGCCCCTGGACCGTGAGCAGCTGCCAAGCGAGGAAGTGCTCCTGAACGTCACAGTGAGTAGGAGGCAGCAAGGGGAACCTCTTCCTCTCCCTGGGCCCCTCCAACCTTCTCTCTCCTCCTGCCCAGGCACGCGAGAAGGACCTGGATATCCACGGCAAGGTGGCCCAGACCAGCACCCTGGTGACAGTCTTGGTGACTGATGTCAATGACAACAAGCCCCAGTTCTACAACTGCTCCCTGTCCAGCTGCAACTTTGCCAGTGCTCAGAACAAATTCACAGGCAGCATCACAGAGCACTCCTCCTCCAGACTGCCCGTGTCCAACCTCAACATCGTTGCCCATGATCCAGACAAGGTAGGAGCTTGTCCATGGTGCTGGGTTGTGTGCTGGTCTCTGTCCTGGCTGTACCACTCACCCTCACTCTTGTCCCTCCCTGGCAGGGCATCAACAGCAGTTTTGAGCTGAGCCTGCAGGGTCCGAATGCCAACGCCTTCACTGTGTCCCCCACAACGATTGTGGGCACAGGGGAAGTCCAGATCCTGGTGCAAAACTCAACCTTAGTGGACTACGAGATAAGCCATGTCATGGTGGTGCAGGTGGGACTTGTAGGGCTGGCCTGCTCTGTGGAGGCCATTCCTGCTCCCTGCAGGCATTGGGACACAGTGGGGTCACGGCCCTTCTCTTGCAGAGTTCAGGAGCTAAAGCAGAACAGGGCTCTGCCCTGGCAGTTTGTTTGGTGCAGGGGATCTGGACTGGAGTGTGACAGGTCTCTCTAAAGTTTGGGGGCTCATGTGAGACACCATCCCTTTTCAATCCTGCAGATCATTGCTAATGACACGGGGAACCCTACAGACTGCTGCTCCACGGCCACCGTGACCATTGACCTCATCGACACCAACGACCACATCCCTGAGTTCCCCCAGAGCACCTACAACCTGAGTGTGGTGGAGAACAGTCCCGATGGCACCATCATCTCCCAAAACATCACGGTCAGACACTGAGCAGGGAGTGGGCACACCTAATATCCCCAAGCAGGGCACTGGGCACACCTAGCATTTTTAGTAGAGCTTGTGCTGAGGGCATTGATCTCTTCATGCACACAGGAAGGACTCAGGGCCAGCGGGTACTCAATGGTGGGATCCCTTGCCTATCAGAGCCATATTTTTGGGGTGCTCACTGCCAACAGCCACTGCCCCAGACTCATCACTGCTCTGAGGGCTGAAACAGATTGATCAGATGGTTCCTTCTGCCTTTTAGGCCTATGATCCAGACAGCGGTGTCCTGGGCCAGATCACCTACCAGCTGCTCCCGGAGAACATGTAAGTAAGAGCAGAGCCAGCCACAACCAGGGCATCATCCTGGAGAGTGGGCTCCAGGCCTGAAGGCCCTGTGTATGCCACAGCCGTGACACCTTCATGGTGAACGCCACAACCGGGGCACTGCTGGTGTACAACGGGAACTTGCTGGACCGGGAGACTCGCTCCATCTACTACGCCAACCTCCAGGCCAAGGATGGGGGCAACCAGGTGGGCACTACAGTGCTGGAGATCACCGTGCTGGATGCCAATGACATGGAGCCCATCATCATTGGCACCTACTTCATCTCAGTGGAAGAGGGGCAGAATGTTAGTACACAGATCCAGGTATGTAGCAACAGAGGTGGGGGAGCTGACAGAACTGTCAGAGGGGAGGAAACCCTCTCCAAGGTGCTTGACAGCCTTGTTCCAAATGCTGACATTTTCAGGCCATCGACAATGACCAGCCTGGCACCCCCAACAGCAAACTGGGCTTCATGATCCTGCCAGGACTGTTCAGCAACAACTTTACCATCGATGCAGACACAGGTGATATGTACAGCAAGGAGCCGCTGGACCGCGAGGCCTTGGAGGATGAGCGTGGACAGATGGTGGTGACAGTGATGGTGTATGATCACGGCGAGCCACCACTGAACACCACAGTGAACGTCACCATCACCGTGGGGGTGAGCCCTGGGCACAAGCAGGGACATGCTGGAGCAGGCTTGGGCTTGGAACTGGAATGGATGGGCAGGGAGGGGATGTGGAATCCCTGACTGTGGCAGAGGTGTCTCCAGGCTTTCTGTGGGGGCAGAGTGAATAGTTGTTGCAGGGAGGCAGGAGAGGGCTTGTGTAGCCCCTGCCTGTGGGCAGGCAGGTGCCCACACTCCTGTCCCCAGCTGGCTGTGAGGAATCCTGTTTCCTCGAAGGGCTACAGCCATGGGCTTTGTCTCCTGCAGGACCTGAATGACAACATTCCCGTGTTCCTCAACCAGTCCTATGAGTTCTCAGTCTTTGAAGACTCTCCAGGTAGAAGTTGCATGGCCAGGCTTGTGGGACCAGCAGTGGCCCTGAGTCAGTTCCCACTGCCCACTCAGTGTCTGTCTCCACCTGCAGGTTCCTTAGTGGGTGAGGTGAATGCCACAGATGCTGACCGGACAGAGATCAACTCCCGCATTTCATTCCGACTTGAAAGAGGCAGTGGCTCCAGCAACTTCTTGATCCGCTCATCCCGCCTGGGGCCAGGGAATTACAGTGGGCAGCTGTCCGTAGACCCTGACATGTCCCTGGACTATGACACGCTGCAGCAGAAGTCCTTCACCCTGACAGTGCTGGCGGAGAACACAGCTGCAGACGATGCAGGGGACACGGCCAGTGTCTCAGTGACAGTCCATGTCCTAGATGTCAATGACGAGTCCCCCACCATCCTGCCAGGCTCACTGCAGGACTTGTCAGTGGCTGAGAACAGGACACAGCTGGGTGTGATCCACACACTGAACGCCTTCGACCCTGACACCAACCACTCCCTGGTCTTCGAGGAGCTGGCAGTGGCCTGCTTCAAGGGGGACAGCAGTGCTGAGGACGTGTGCTGGGACTGGTTCGTGCTGGCACCCAATGGCTCAGTGCTGGTGAACAGCTTGGAAATCGACTACGAGGTGTGTGACAGAGTCCTGCTCACGCTGCGGGTGGAGGACCTGTACACTGAGAAGGGCAACCGCTACAGCCAGAATGGTAAGGCTCCTTCCACCACCACTGAGCATGGCAGGTGGGACCTGGTCCCAGCTGGGACCTGCCTCTCCCACCTCCCAGAAGAAGCTGTGGGCAGCAGGGTGGGAGCTGGGTGGTTTAGCTTGAAGGGAGGGTTGCTCCCTCTAGCTCTTTAAACCTGAGCCACTTCAGAGGACAGAGCTCCCACAGGAAGGAGAGGATGGTGTTGCAGGATTTCTCTGTTGGTGATCAGAGCTCTGCTTTTGGGACATTTGCAGAAACCCTGAGGATCATCATTACTGATGTGAATGACAACGCACCAGTCTTCGAGGCCATCTCAGGGATTTTTGGTGAGCAGCTGGGGTTGGCACATCATGTGGGCTCCTCACTGTACCCACCCATGCCCTGCCACATTCACCAGCAGTGAGGATCTTCTCCAAGACCAGGGCAGGGCTGAGCAGTGGGGGCCAGGCTGGGGTTACTCAGTGCTTTCCGTGAAGGCTGTGGGGCCAAGGGCAGCAGTGGGTGCTTGGAACCCTGGGGCTGTGTGGGTGTGGGGTCTGCAGCAAGTCTGGCTGCTCACCAGCATAACTGCACCATCCATCTGTTCCTTGCAGTAGTTGTCCCCGAAATCTCTCCTGTGGACCTGGAAGTGGCTACTGTGAAGGTGAGGAGCTGCCTGCTGGTATCTGTCAGTCTGTGGAGCGCTGTTCACTTGTCCCACCGTGGGCAGGGAGGGGCCATTCTCACCTGTGCTCCTGCTGTGTTCTGTCCCTGCAGGCTACAGATGTTGACTCAGGGCTGGGAGGAACCCTCAACTTCTTCATCATCAGTGTGGTGTTTGTGGAGGACAGTGGGGTCAGTCGGCCCTTCAGGAACCTCTTCAGGGTGTTGACAACTCCCGACAAGGACGCTTACATCGGGAGTATCAGGTGACGCCATAGGTCTGGGCTGGGGTGATACAGCTGAGCTCCTCCCTGCAGAGGGCCAGCAGGCTGGAAAGAGGATAAAGCCTTTCTGGAGTTCTGCTTGGGCATGGAGGTAGGATGGAGCTTGTGGGATGGCAGAGGACATCCTGTGCAGTGCAGTGGGATTGCTGATGTCCCTATCCTCACAGGGTGGACAGCAACCTTGATGAATCACTGAAGGGGCAGTACAAGGTGACGGTGGAGGCCAGGGATAGTGAGGAACCAGTGCACACAGCACAGACTGTTCTGAGTGTGAGTGTCACCCCCAACCCCCATCCCAGAACACCAGAGGCCCAGCCCAGCTCTGCTCACCCCTGCTCCCTACACACAGATCTTCACGGTGGATCAGAGCTACCGCATTCGGCTCCAGTTCTTGTCAACAGTGGAAGAAGTCCAGAGTAACTCCGAAAGCATTAAATTGTAAGGGGTGCTGGGCCGGGGCTGGGGGTGCATGGCTGGACCCACCAGCTGTGTCTCTCAGCTTCATGGACTGTGAATGGGATGGACCAGGCAGGTCCCCACCAGACGAGGGGGCTTCAGGGGGTCCATCTGCTTCCTGTGCCCATGAGCAGAACAGAAGGATGTCCAGATGTTCCCCCCTCTCTCTTGTTCCTAGGGCCCTGACCACCGTGACCAAGGCAGCAGTCTACGTGGTGGCCATCCGAAGCACAGACGACACCCGTGACACCCAGTGAGTGGTGGTGGGGAAGGGGACATGGTGGTGGCATCAGGGGTGTCATTCTGGGGCAGGGTACCATGCCCTTCACCCCAGCACCTCACTCTCCCAATATCTCTGATTCTGCAGAGCGGATGCCAAGTCAGTGATGGAGGTCTACTTCGTGTACAGTAATGGCACTGCCCTGACTTTCAATGACCTGACCACGTGAGACCTGGGGCTGTGCATGGGCACTGCCACATGCTGGAACCAGCCCAGCTGCTCATACCTCCTCTTTCCTTGGCAGACTCATACAGTCCGATCCGCTGGGCTTGGCTGAGCTGGTGAAACTGGGCCTGGCTGTCATTGTGAGTGGGGCCAGGCAAGGGGCATTGGGAGAGGCAACAACCCCTTTGGGGCTGGCTGGGGGGTTCCACTGGCTGGAACTGTGTCCTCACCTCTGCTCTGTGCTAGGGTCCTGGGGACGTGACAACGCCCACCAAGGAGATAGAGCTGATTGGTGTTATCGCAGGATTGGCAGCATTCCTGCTCATCTTCATACTCATCATGACCCTGGTTTTCGTACTCACCACCAGGAGGTACCTCACTGCCTGCACCCCTTCCTACTGACTCCCACTGTCCCCATCCTCACCAGCACCCCCAGACCCACCCCTGTCCTCCAACCCGCTTCTGCCCACCCCATCCCACAGCCCACCTCCTCCCTGCCCCTCTCACCCACCCCATCTCTGGGCTTTGCAGCTACAAAAGGAAGCTGAATGCCATGAAGGCTCTGAAGGTGGCCACAACATTCAACCCAGTCACAGCACAGCAGGGAGCTGGCATCCCCGGGACCAACCAGTACAATGCCGAGGGGTGAGTGGGGGGCTCCCTGCAGCAGATGGGGAGAGATCGGGCTTGTCCCCACATCCAGGGGCTGCAGCTCCCCGAGGGGTAGCACTTACCTGCCACCCATTCCTGACCAGGGCCAACCCCATGCTGAACCTCCCGCTTGATCCCTCCCACGACCTGGGCTTCCATGAGGACTCCATCTCTGTGACCAGGTGAGCTCTGTGGGCAGGGCCCAAAAGTCACAGGCTGTCACCTCATACCTCACTTCTCCAGTGCCTTTTTTACCTCCCACTCTCCGTTCTCCTCAGCATGAATTCCCTGGATGAGAATACAGTAAATGCACCCGCAGATGACAACTTTGAAGTCGAGGTAAGTGTGCAAAGAGCTGCCAGTGCTTGGCAGCTGGGAGTCCTGACAGAGCACCCTGCATCCTCTTCTCTCTGCTGTGGTCCCCAGGGCCTCATGGACACCTTGTGTCCTTTAGTCTGCACCCCTCAACAGCCCTCAGCTCCTGGGAAGGACGGGTGACCCTGCCCTACATCTTTGTCCCCATCCCTTCTGACCCCACTCTCCTCCTGCAGCAGGTCAAAATGCAGCCAACAGACCCCACCGACAAGGAGGTGCTGGTGGCTGCCCTGAACCTGAAGGAGCCCACCAAAATAGCGTACATCAACAACACCTTCACCACCACGGACTTGTGAGCGGGCTCACAGGGTGCAGCGGGGCTGGAGCAGGACTCCGGCAGCTGCTTCGGTGTTGATACGTTGTGTCTGGCAATAAAACTGTTCCGCGGGGGTCACGGTGTCCTGTGCCATCAGCCCATCCGCCTGGGGGGCTCAGTCAGCTTGGAATCATCTCTCCCAGTGTGAAGTGCTGGGTTTGGGGCAGCTGGTGCCAGAGGGGAGGTGCCACTGTGGGGCTCAGCCTGGCTTCTTGTCCCCAAGACCCTCTCCGCCCCAGGGCAGGGAGGCGCAGGCAGCCCCGCGCAGAGGTTTGTGCAAGGTTTTATTACCCAACATCCACATTGACAGACTGATCCTCCCGCCCCTTCCTCCCCCCGCCCCACCCCCAAAAGAAATGAAGAGGAGAAAAAAAAAAAAAAAAAAAAGGAAGAAAATAGGTGATGAAGCTGCAGCGCTGGTGTGCCACAGCTGGCAGTGCGGGGCTGGAGGTGAGCGCAGCCTGGGGCAGGGTGGCAAGGGGACGCCCCAGGGCTCCTGGTCTTCCTGGCATGGCCGTGGCACCGGTCCCACAGCCCAAGGCACTGAGCAGAGCCAGGTCCCAGCGAGTGCCACAGCACAGAGCGGGCACTTGCCATGGCCCTGGCTGCCAGCTGGCACTTCAGCAAGCCCTTTGCAGCCCCTCAGGGACAAAACAAGCCCAGGATGTACAGTGTGGGTTTAGGTGGGCAAGACTTAACCCTTAAGGAGGGAAAACTGCTGCAGTGATTCTGGCTCCTTGAGCCCTCCTGCACTTCTGCCCAGAGGGGATGGTGCAGCTCTCCAAGCACCCCTTGTTTGCAGCCTCCTGCCCATCAGATGCTGGATACAGGCCTGGGCCCCCCATTGCTGTGGAACTCTGAGGCTGGTCCTCTGTATGGGACCAGGCTGGGGGGGGCCAAGATCCACGTCTTGGCAGGACATTGAGGTGCTGCCAGCCACAGGGATGTGGCCCAACCACAGAGATATTCACCCTCCTGCAGACTGACCCTTCAATCCCAATGCTCTTCAGAGCATAGGCAACGTAGGAACAGTGTTTGAAAAGATGGTCTCAGCCCCACAGGCCACCGTGGAGAGGTGGCTCCAGGCAAGACGTTCATGGCTGAAAGTGTCTCTTAAAAAGCTCCAAAAATGCAAACACAGTTCAATAAAAGCTCCCCTTCCCCCCACCCTGTAAAACCCCAGCTGTAAAAAGTGGCAGCGTTTTGCAGTCGTCGCATCCCCAGCTGCCGTTGGAGAGGAGAAGCCAGCGGGGCACGTGCCCGTGTCCCCAGCACATGTGGGGCCTTTCCAGCACCACTGGGGCAGCTGGACAGGCCTGCAAGCAGGACAGGCTTCGTGCCCACCACCAGCCGTGGCGAGGATGTGCTGCTTCCAGGCAGGTTGAGCTGGGGGCCATGGGGACAAGACTCCACAAGCACCTCCAGCCATGGTGACAGCAATGAGCAGCTCTCCATCACACACGTGGTTGGCCCGTTTCTCTCATTTGAGATCTGTCCTGGTGCCCTGCGTGGCCACATCCTCCTGCTCCAGGGCACCCACAACACGGCAGTGAGGCAGAGAGGACAGGGCAGTTGAGGGACTGGTGCCTTCTACGGGCAGCAGTGGGGACCTACACATACACAGCCACGGGCTTGTTGGAGTGTGGCCAAGCCCTGCACAGGCAAAGCAACGGCAGGGCGATGCACCAGTGTCTCTCCAGCATGGGAAGTGATGCTGCTGCTCGGAGTGCCAGAGTTCAGGGCAGCCAGCAGCACCCACCCTGAGCCATCTTCAAACCTGTGCCACGGGCAGGAGACACACAGGAGCAGCTGCCTCCATCTGGAAGGAGCCACGTGCTTCCTCGTGCTGAAAAAAGCCACCAAGCACAGAGACAGGGCACCAGTCTCATGTCCAAGGGCACCTCCATGGGGCTACACTCATGGGGGAACCCCAGGCCAACAGGAAGGACCCCAGCAAAGGAGATACCTTGTCCCAGTGTGCAGTGCTCCATCACCACCACAGCCCTGCACGCTGGCACCGGGTGTCTCAGGACGTCAGGGCAGGGACCCATCCCCACTTTCTCCGAGAAGCCCCGAGGCACCCCCACCCTGCCAGCACAGGCAGCAACTCACTCCATGGCAGGGCCGGCGCGGGAGCAGCACCGGGGCCGCCGGACGTTCTGCAGCAGAGCCCGAAAGACACTGGGCTGCCTCTTGGCCTCGCCTTTGCGGGGCCCTCCCTTGACGGAGCCGGCGCGGGTGGTCTGCGGGGTCACCACCACCTGCCGCCCGTGTTCCTCAATCTGCTTCTCCAGGTGCTTTTGGATGGCCATGCCCAGGACCTCCACCTCCATGGAGGCCCCATACACCTCCCACGTCATCCCCTTCTCATCCCAGCTCACCTCCCGGATGGGCTCCGGAGGCTCCTCCTCCACCACCTCCGGCACCGTCCCCTTCACCTGCACCTCAGGATACGAGGTCTGCGGGGACTTGGCCACGGGTGTCATGGGCCCAGTGGCCACTGAGCGGGTCTCCACAGGCATGGACACCTGCATCTCCGCGTCCTTCTTGGAGGGCTCCAGGCGTGGGGCTGCAGAGGCCGTCTCTCTCTTGGGGAAGGTGAAGGCAGCAGCCCCACACGGGGGGCTCATGGGGCTTAAGGCCACCGACACCAGGGACACGCGGCTGTCCACTTGTGTCCCCATGTCTTGTGTCCCAGCGTCCTGGGGTGGGGTCACGTCAAAGGAGTAGGATTCACAGAGCTGCTTGGCTGTTTGGGGCTGCTGGCTGCTCCCAGCACCCACATCCCGGGCTGAGCTCCCCTCGGCTTTGCCCTGGCCCAGAGCACTGGAGCTTGGTCTTGGCTCACTTTGACCCCCAGTCCCCACAGAGCTGGTGCTGGGGAGGTCTGCTGTGCCTCCTTGGGGGTGCTTGGGAGCCTCGCTGCTCTTCTTCTGGGGAGCAGCAACCAGGGATGTCCCTTTGCTATCCTGGGGCTGCTCCTCTCTTCCAAGCTCAGCTGTCCCAATGTTTGCAGTGGGCTCCACAAATGCCACGTGTTTGGCAAGAGCTGGCGTGCTCCCCATGTCCTTGCTGGTTGCCTGGAGGCAGGGATCAGGCACAGGGGAAGTGGGGGCTGCATCCTCCTTCTGGGTGTTTGGGATCCCCATCCCTGTGGGACCACAGGCAGGAGCAGCACCACTTGGTCCTCCGCAGCTCCCTGTTGCTCCTGCCGCACCCTGCTCTGTGCTGGTGTCCTGGAGAAGCGTGCCAGGAGCTGGTCCTGCTGGTGATGGCACCTTCTTCTCTACCACTGAGCTGGCCTTGGTGCCCTGAGACTCTGCCTCAGCCACACAGCAGGTCCTCATGGCACGGGCTCCCGCAGCACAGCCGGAGCCGGGCAGGCACTCCCCTGTCGCTGGGCAGCCAGGGGAGCTGGCACTGGGCTCACAGGTGTCCTCAGCCCCGGCCTGGCACCTCAGCACCTGCAGCCCCTCGGGCTCCTTAGCACTGCCCATGCCCAGGGAAGGCTTCTCCCATGCTAGTCCCGCCACGGGTCTGCAAGAGAGAGGATGGAGCAGTGAGGAACGAGCAGCACATGGGCCCCCAGTACACCTCAGCTGCTGATTGTTTTTCTTCATGCCACCCATGACAACAGGTTGGGCGGCCACCTGGAGCACTCACTGTCCCTGGCACAGCCCGTGTGGTGGCACACGGTGCCCAGGCACATGGGAAGGGAGGAGCAGTGTCGGCTGCCTACCGTTAAAGTCAGCCTTCTCCCGGCGCGGCAGGACCGGGAGCAGGATCCAGGCGTTGCTGTGGCTGGTGGAGCGGCAGACACGGTGCAGGCACCCCTGCAGAGAGAGTGTTAGCTGGAGAATGGTCCCGGGCACCAGGCTGAGAACCGGGGGGCTCAGCAGCCCCCTCCTGTCAGCGGGAATCAGTGAGGGGTGAGAGCAAGCTGGGCCTGGGGTCCAAGGGAGGCTGCAGAGAAGGGCAGGAGCATGGGGTAGCCCAAGCCCTTCCTTCTCCACATGAGGAGAACACGGTCCAGTGTCAGCCGGTTGCTCCAAACCCTTCTGCCCTATGGGACAGAAGCAGGGCAGGAAGCCCCAAACATTCCAGGAGCCCCCCACCTCTGGCAACTCTACAGAGCTGGGAGCACATGCGTCCCGCAGGCGTGGGGCACTCCATGCCTCAGGACACGGCCACTCGTGGGTCCCGAAAAGGGCATAGATGAGTGGACGCAACTGGAGCCGAGTGATTTCCCCCCAAAGGAGACGACAGGAGCAGGGACCAGGCGGCCACCGACGTCCCCCAGCAGTGCAGAGCCTGGAGGCGATGGTCCCCGCCCCGTCTGTAGGTTCCCACGCAGCACCCCGATCCCCGGAGGGCCTCGCCGCCCCGCACCCCGACCTGCCCCGACAGCATCCCGATCCCGCGGGGCTGTGGCGCCGTGCCCGGTACTGATGCTCCGCGAAGGAGCTGCGAGCCCCGGCACACGCGTGTGCACACGCACGGGCACGCACACGCCAGCACATGGCCACGGGCACACCCGCACGCACGGACACGCGTGTGCACGCCCCGGCCTCGCTTCCTCGGCCGAACCCCGGACAAAGCAGCCCCCGCGGCAGCCCCGGCCGGGGGAGGCCGACCCGCCCCCGCCGCTCGTCCCGGGGCTGCAGCCCACCCCACCTTTCCCCCCGAGGGTGCCGGTACGGGGCGGACGACGGCAGCTCCCGGCCCGGTCCCGCCACGTGCGCGCCCCGGAGCCGCCGGTACCTGCGGCGGATGGTCCCGCCCGGTCCCGTCCTGCCCCGTCCCGTCCGGTCCCGTCCCGCTCGGCTCGGCTCGGCGCGGCGGCGGCAGCGGCGGCGAGCATGCGTGGGGCGGCGGCGGCGGGGGCGGTACCGTGCCCCGGGCCGCTCCCCCCGGCTGCCGCCCGCCCCGGCACCCCCAGCAGCAGTGGGGAGGCGAGGGGGAGCCGGCTGCCGAGAGGGGAGCGGGGGTGCCGGCACACCGCATGTCCCCCGATGTCATCGCTGTCACCACAACGGCCTGCCCTGGGAGGCCCCCATCGTCCCACAGACCCCCCCGGTACCCAAAGCATCACCACCCCGCGTGCCCCAGGGATGAGCATCTCGGCACTCCCCGATGCACTGGGGCACAGCAGGACACACAGCCGGGACCGCTAGAGTCCGGGGATCCCAAACCTTCGCGTAGGTGCCGTGGGTGGGGGTGACAACAACACAGAGCCCAGTCCCCCTCCTACCTGGTGATGGAGACGGTCGCTTCCCTCCCGGGCATTACCGGGGACGGGGCTGCACCCCAGTCAGCCCGAGGGACCGGGACAACGTGCCAGCGTGGCGGGATGGAGACGGGCTCCCGAGTGCCCCTCGCCCGAAGGTGGGGGAGGACGGGGAGGGAAGAACGGCCCCGTCTAGCTCCCGGCAGCGCTTGCCTCTGCTCCCGGGCTCAGGCTTTGTCTAACTCCTTCCCACGCACTCCCGCTCGCGCTGCTGGGGGGAAGGCGGCCTGCTCGCCTCACCTGCATCCCTGCATCCCCCCGAAAACTCTCCAGCATACCCCCCAAACTTCCTACTGGGTCTCATCACCCTAGGGGATCAGGGTCCCCTCCCTGACCCAGAGATGTCATTACAGAGACAGGAACCCTATAGATCTATAGGGTCCGGAGAGGTGAGTCCTAAGGTTAGACGGGCTCCCCATCTTGGAGATAACGTTAACACCAGTCCCCCAGCCCTATAGATCTATAGGGTAATGCTGGTTCCATGGGAGCTGGCACACCTGGTTGCTTGGAGACAAGGGAGGTTGGAAATGCTTCTTTCAGTAAACAGCCAGCTTGGAACAAAACCCTGAAGGCTAAAAATAGGGAGGCAGGATATGGAAATGAAATAAAAAGCCTTGCCCCCCTCCCTCTCTAGGGCAGAGCAAGGCATCCCAATGTCACCAACAGGGACTCCCAATAGATGGTTGGAGAGGCTGGAGTGCGAGGTGTATCCCTGCACCCATCTGTGTGTCCCCTCCTCAAGGTGTTTGCGTGCTGGTCCCGGTCCTGCAGCATTGACTAGACCCAATTGCATGCCTGCAGCGGTGGGGGAGCTAACTCACTGTGAGGCACAGGTGTGGGGTTACATCCTCTGGTGCCCCGTGTGGGATCAGACCCAGCGCTCGGCACATTCCCTTTCAGGTCCAAGGGACACCATGGACCGGGGCAAGTCCTGGCAGAGGAGGGGACAAACGCTCCCTGGCCTCTAGCTGGGACTTTACCGCAGGCAGGAGGCTGCGGGGTCACATCCTGCTGCCATTTGCTTCCACCTGCCTCTCTAAACTCCTCCAGCAGCGTCTCTCCCCATCGGCATCTTGCCACCAGCGCGGCCCCGTCCCACCACAGCTGGCTGAGGGTTTGGGGAGCGAAGAGGGGGGATCATGGAGAGCATCCTCCCCTCCTCGCAGGCAGCCTTCATCCCAGGCTGGCTGCCTTCTCCTCCTCCTCCTCTCCCCGCCCGGGCACCTCAGGGCTGGCAGGAGAACAATAGCGAGGAGGATGAGTAAGATGGTCCCCATCGCCTTGGCAACGCAACTCCCGCGCTGCCGGCTCGGGAGGAGCCAGGCAGCTGCCTGAAAAGCGCCTTCTCCCTCGGCGGAGGGGGATGCTGGCGCAGGTAGCACGGCACCCCCTCCCCGGGCGCCGTGGCCCACCTCCCACGCCGCACGGGCAGCGCCACGTGAAGGCGCACCGGGCTCCCCCACAGCCGCCGGCGCCCGCACACGCCGGAGCGGGCAGCACACGAGCCCCGCGCTCGCCTCGGCCCCAGCTCGGCTCCGCGGCCTGCGGCTCTCCGGTGGGACACGGCTGGCCGAGTCTGGTCGGGAATGTGAGCCCTGCGGCAGGAAGGAGAGAGGTTTCCCACGGCCTCTCGCAGTCGCGTCACCTTCACGCACGGCCGCCCACGGCATCGGTGGGCAGAGATGTCGGGGGAGGAGGTGGTGGGGTGTTGGCAGATGGCGGTGGCAAGGGGTGCCCAGGGGAACCAGGATCCTGTCTCCAGCTACAGCCATGTGTCCCGTGTTGTCCCCCAAGTCGGGCCACCAGCAGGAGGACTCTCAGCGTGCCCAGAGCTGTGAGTGCCTCGGGGTGACAGGGATGTTCTCCAGAGATCCAAAAGCACCAAGCACCCTAAAACCAGCACTGTTTTCCCAGCTTCCTTGGGGTGGATATGCTGGGGGTGGGGAGGGTGGGGGAGACTGGTATCTGATCCCTGCCAGACACCTCCTGTCCCAGGTACTCCAAAACACATCCCCTGCCACAGCCCTGTGGGATGGGGGAACACTGCATCCAGGACACTGCAGCCTGGTGCCCAAGAACACAATTTAGGATATTCCTGGGTCCAGACAGGGGTATGGCCCCAGGGCCAGCTGGGGGCAGAGGCAGGAACAGAGGCACAGAGAGGCCCAGCTGTGCCAGCTGCTCTGTGCCACTGAGAGGGAGCTGGGTGGTGGCACTGGGGAACGTCCCAGTCACACATTTGATCTTTCAGCACAGGATGAAGGAGAGCTCTGGAAAAGAACCAACAAAGAGAATCATATAACCAATGAATGGTTTGGGTTGGAAGGGATCTTAAAAATCATCTCTTTCCAACCCCTTGCCAAGCTGTCCTTGGACAGGGACAGCTTCCACTAGACCAGGTTGCTCAGAATCCCACCCAACCTGGCCTTGAACACTTTGAGGGATGGGGCAGCCACAGCTTCTCCTCTCCAATCTGAACAGCTCCAGCTCTCTCATCCTGTCTCCACAGCTGAGATGCTCCTGCCCTTTGATCATCAATACAATCATCTATAACAACCAGATGCTGCTGCTCCAGAACAATGAAATTTTCTTACAGTGCCCCTGTGCCTTTGTGATAAAGAAGCAGGGGTTCTTCACTTCTTCTCTCTCCTTTCCCAGGGGTTCGTTTCAGCAGCTCAATCCATGCCAATGAAGTGAAAGCCCTGGCTGCATTAAGAGCACACAAATGCACTGTAGTGGGTGAGTACAAAGGGAACATAAAGCACATGGTGGCTTGGGCATGGGATGGGGCCACGAGTCAGAAAAGCTCATTAGGTGCTGTGAACATCAGAAGGTCTTTGAACGTGCAGGATGCTCCTCTGGGCACAGATGTGTGAGGGCATGTCTTGTTGCAGAACATGCCACTGGCAGCCTGGAATGTTGGTGTTAATCAGGAAGTGGCAAGCATCATGCTCCTCAGATGCAGTCATTGTGCCTGGGTTGTCATGGATTCAGCTCTGGCTGGTGGCATTTGTGGCAGGCTCAAGGTCCATATCCTGTCCTGCCTTCAGCTCTGCTCTGCAGAGACTTCATGGCATTTCCAGGGAGCCATGTGTGGCGTGGCCCCTTGCCTGGATTCACCAACACGGTCACGCTTGCCATTGTCACTTCCTCCCCCTGGGGAGCAGGTGAGCTGGCGGAGAACATCTGTCTGCCTTACCCAGCCTTTTCCAGATGTTCCTTTTTGTGTTGCCATGGTGGGTGTGAGGATCAATCCAAGGAAATGCTGGGTGAGTTCACTCCTCGTTTCCCTGCCGACAGCCCATAACTCACGCTCCATTTGCACAGCCCTCCCTCTATCACAGCAATGTGCTCTGACGAGTGGGGGGAGACGTTTGTAGTGAGTAACACTCACCCAGCGACTGTGAAAAGCAGCTTGGGGCGGGGAGAGGGGGGTGAACTCTGGTTTATGGGTTGGTGCATCTGACCCGAGACACGCTGAGGGAGCCTGGAGTGGGGATGCTCCCACCATTCCCTGCTGTGCTGGGGGAAGGGGCAAATCAGCAAGGGCTCACAGTGATAGTGAGCAAAGGGGCCACGAGTTCACACATATCTTTTTTCCATTCCAAGGTCCCCAGCTGCTGTGACTAAATTCCCTGGAGCCGTCAGGCAGGGCAGGGCAGCTGCTGGATGCTGTACTGAGGCTCTGTGATTTTTTTCCTGGGGCCTGAAGTAACAACTGTGTTTTGTTGTTCTCAAACAGGAACACGAGCTCAAGAAAATAACAAGGCCTTTTACTGTAGAAAAGGCCAAGAAGGAGTCTGTAGGTGGTGGGTTTGTCCTGGCTCTGTAAGCAGTGTGTGCTGGCAGTCAGGGGAGCAGGCAGCAATTGCCTGGCCAGGCAGATACAGAAGTTGTCACCATCACTGCCTGTCACTGTCCCAGTGCTCCACTGTCCCTTCACACTTTGCCTGCACTGAGAATTTGGAGTAGAGGGACCCTCAGGCTGGTCCTCCTACTGGGCAGGGGCCTCACTTGGACATTATCCTGTACTCTCACCGGCCTGCTCAGAGTTTGGGGTGGCCCTGGGATATGGGCAGCACCACACATTGTTCAAGGGACTCCTTGGTGTGTTGAGACCATGGCCAGCCTGTGGAAATCACCCAGTTCTAGATATACTTTGGTTGAAGCTCAGCAAATGAGTTGCAAGATGTGACTGATTTTTCTACCCCCACAGGGCCTGGGATTGATGTGCTGGTTCCTGATGTCAGTACCTGGGGAGTAGGAGATGCTTTGGATAGCAAACATCTATGCCCATTCAGTGGGGCACTGGCTGAACTCTGGTTTGGAGCCCCAGAGTTCGGCGGGACCCTGAGACTACCGGCATTGCATTTTCTCCTCTCCTCCCAGGAAGGACCTTCCCTGTCTTCCCTGCAGACCGGGTCCAGCTCACAACTGCGGTGAGGTGCTTCCCCCTGCTGTAACTCCAACAGCTCCTGCTCTTGGCCAGGCGCTGCTGCTCCGACCCAGCGTGGGCAGCTGCCCATTCCTGAGGCCATTGACAGGGAGGAATAAACTGGAAAACACACAGTCGAAGTCCTGATGGCACTCTGTGTATCCCTCCAAGCCCTCTATCCTCACAGAATTCCCTCCTGCGTGGAAAAGGCTTTGAACCAAGGCTGCACCCTGAGCTGCTGCCCACAGTGCCCTCAGGAACTGCCCTGTCTGTGCTGATCCTTTTTCTTTCCACACATCCCTCTGCTTCGCTGATGCAGCAGAGAATGAGACAGCTGAAGACCTCAACTACTATGTGGATAGTTCTGCAGTGTTTTGGGACTGGTTTTGCAGTGTCAGTTCTGCTTTTAGGAGCTGTACTAAGCTGGCAAGAGCTTCAAGGCAAACTGTGGAAAATCCTCTGTCCC
The DNA here is from genome assembly GCF_009819655.1 of Sylvia atricapilla. Taxonomy (NCBI): domain Eukaryota; kingdom Metazoa; phylum Chordata; class Aves; order Passeriformes; family Sylviidae; genus Sylvia; species Sylvia atricapilla. Next base: position 15,175,458 of record NC_089153.1, read on the forward strand.
AGTAAGTAAGGTTCATCTCCCCCATGGCCCTGCTGTGTGCTGATGCTGTGGCAGCCAATTGCACGGGAGTGTGAGGTGCAGGGTTGCTCAGATTGTGCCTGGATGCTGCGTGGTGCCCACCAAGGGACTGTTTCTCACTGGATCTGTTTTCTACCGGGATTGGCTCTTAGGAACTGAACAGCATGCTGTGCTTGGAACATCATGTCCAGGAGCTGTGGAGGTGATAAAGACAGGATGAGCTGAAAGATGAGCAGACTCTGCTTTACACTACCCTCTCACCAGCCAAGGAGATCTCTGTCCTGCCATGTCCTAGTCTATCCAGCCAAAACATTCACTAAGAACAGCTATGCTGAGATTTCTTTTTGTGCTTTTCAGCAAAAGCTCCTGAGAGGAAGCTATTATCAGCACAGAGGGTCAGGTTAAATGTTTGTCCCCACAGCTTCCCTCTCCCCACACCATCTCTGCTCTGTCTCACTGTAAGGCTTTGGCAAAGTGGGCTGAGCACCTGCACGAGTCTGGTGCCTGCTGTATCTGTGTGGGGGACAGAGCCACAGCCATTTCCAATTCCAGAAGGATCAGCACCAAGGCACTACAAGACTATGAGCAGGTGAGTGGAGCCCAGTCATCCCAGTCCCTGTTCTTTAAGGGGTGGTGGTCAGTGCCTGTCTCTGAAATGCCCTCAGAGAAGGTGGCTGCCCCTCCTGTCTTACAGACCCAGCTCTGAGGGCTGTGCTTAACACTGCCAGGCTGGGAACAACAGGACTCTCCTGCACATTCCAGGACCACAGCAGCATCCTTGGCTTCCCAAAAACAGATCCCTATGATAACAGCATCCTGGAGATGTCTCACAACACCCTGCCACTGTTTAGGATCAGCTCAGGAGGGAGAAAACACCCCAGAGCAAGCAAACGTACAGACCACTCGTGCCACACACTCCTGACAGACCCTGCATTGGTGTGTGAGTGGCAGCAGCACGGCTGAATTTTGGCTTCAGGAATTCAGCAGCCCAGGAACGTGCCACATCACCACATTGATATCTTGCCTGCTGTGCCAGAGGGATGGAGCATGAGGTGGAGGTAGCAGGTTACATAATTTGGGGGAAGAAAAACCCAAACCCTTCTGTTTGCTGGCAGAGAGCAAGGATTGTTGGAATGACCTTGACTGGCTCTTCTGCATCTTCAGTCTTCATTGTTGTATCAGATCTTCCCCCAAGGCAGAGGAGATGATGCTCTTGAAGGTAACTGGGGTGTCACCGTGTTGGCACTGAAAATCATGGGCAGCAGAAAAAAAGTGAGCAAAGCAGAGGACTGCTACAAATAACAGCTTCCTTCCACCACTGTGTTCAGGATTGTCCTACACCATGGAACTGTCAGCCTCTTTGAGGCTCTTTGCCTCACCCATTCTTGTTCTTGGGCTCTTTGCCTTGCTACAGAGACCCCTGGCTGTATTTGAGGGATTCCTACCCATAGCACCTCATCACAGCTCCTGGCAGGTCAGCACAAGGCCTGACTTCATCTTCCCACAGTGACTCCATCCATCTCCGATAAAGCCTCGTGCTCAGCAGTGCTCCTTGATGCTGCTGGGTCTCTGTCCCTCTCTCTGCTGCCACAAAGCTTTGTACTCCATTTCCAGGGCTGTGCCTGGTGCTCACACATGTGGCACTGCCTTACATGGGCACTTCTGCCCCCCTCTTGCTGCCAGACCCTCCTGGCAGACACCAGCCTCACAGCTCTCCTCTCCCTAGAAAATTACAGCCAGGACTGCAAGTACAGCCTAGGTGAGGGCAGGGAACCTGGAGCAAGTGTTCACTGTGTACAATGAGGTCAGCTGCACCTACAGACACAGCACCCAGGGGAGCTGCCCCGGTGAGGGTCACAGTCCTGCTGTGCAGGGGGTGCTGCACAGAGGAGACACCCTGCTTTCTGTAAAGCATTGGTTTGAGCAAGTCCTCTCCCTGCTCTCTGCCTTGCAGCTCTCCAAAGCACAGGCCTGTCTTCCCCCACACTGCCTCTGCCCCAGCCCCTTTGTAGCCTCCCTGGTACCTAGGGCATGCTACACTGCTGCTGGTTTGGGTCAGCTTGCCCGTGGACGGCAGAATTGGACAAGGGAAGGAAAAATTGTCTAGGGGAACAGGTAGCCAGCCCCCAAAGAGCTGTCTCGGCCCTTCCAATAACACACAGTGGGTGCTATGAGCACTGCTGCAACCAGAGCCAGGGTAGGATTTGCTGGCATCAGCAAACCTGTTGTGTGTCCGTGCTGACTGCTGCAGATTCACTCTGCGCTGGCAAAGCTGGCGAGCCAGCACAGGTGGGGGTTCTAATCTGATATTCATGGCAGGGACACTCAGCCCCGCCTCTCACCCCGGCTTGTGATGCAGTCAAGGGGCTAAAGGCTAGCTGGGGGCCCAGGCTGGGTTGGTGCTCCTGCCCTGGGAGACCTGAAGACCCAAGGATGGTGCTGTAGGGTGGGAACAGGACCCCCTGCTATGGTAGACATCCCGCAGCATGTGTGACAGCCACCTGCCCTGCAGATGGTCACACTGCATCTGAACAAGCCGTGGGTGACAGCCACGTCCCCTGCCCCTTGAGGGGAGCAGAGGCACCTAAGAAGGGGGGAACCAGTGCTGGAGCCCAGGGCTGTGTCTACCCTCATCCTGGCTTGTTGTCCTCAGCCCCACAGGGCCCCCTGCAGACAGCCAGGTGGTATGGGGACACCGCCTGCACCCCAAGTCTCAGCCAGAGTCTGGCTGGAGGTCGAGGGCACAGTGACCTGCCGTGATGCAGCAGCCAGCAGACAGAAAGACATCTTGTCCTCATGAGCAACCAGTCCTGCCCACTCTCCCAGCATCAGCCTCATTCCTCCTTGCAAAATTATCCCTTGCCACCAAAGCACAGGGGCCAACCCCACCCCAGGGACCCCACAACCAGGACCAGGGGGCTACAGACAAGAGTTGGCTTTATTCACGGTCACGGGGACAGCTGTGTCACTGGCAGCTGCCCTCGTATTGCACATCCAGCGACGGGGGAATATCCATGCCACGTCACAACACAGCGTCGGCACTATGGGACCTCGGGGGGGGGCGCAGGCACCGTCACCACCCAGCAGGCTGGGGAGCGGGCTGGGGCGCCAAGGGTTCACAAAGGCAAAAGACCCGTCCACCCATAGATAGAGAGAGAAAGAGATATATAAAAAAAAATAGTTCCACGATGACCAGAGCAGAACCACAGGGACACGCGTGCAAGCGAAAATGTACAGCAGCCCGCGAGCAGGGAAACATGCTTTGTACACACACAGACACGCCGGGACGCAGCCGGGGTTTATGGTGCTGGGAGGGAGACAGAACCATAAACCCGGGCTTCTCACACACACTCACACACACTCACACACACACACACCAGCCCCTGCGGGCAGCACCCACGGCTCGGGCACGCGCCGGGGCTCGGGGGCTTGGACACAGCGGGTGTTTCTCACTGCTAGACATGTTACGGAGACACGGACACGGTCCCTTGGAACGGAACTGGAGGAAGAACTCGTGAGCGAACGGGGCAGGGGAACCCCTGCTCCTCCCCGGCGCACAGGCACCGGCTGGGGCCGGCTGGAGGGGAGCAGGGGGCTACCGGCGGTTCGTTGTGCTGCTGGTGGAAGAGGCAAGGATGGGGGTCCATTATGCCTCTGGCTCGTATTCCTGGTATTCCTCCTGTGGGATGCAGAAGGAAAGAGCCAGTGAGAGGGTTCAAGTGGGGCACAGGGCCTCTCTCTTCTCCAGCCCAACACCAGCTTTGCTCTGGACAGTGCACTGATCACCGTCACACTGTGGCCACTGTGCCACCCTGTCCCCTCACCTGTGGGGGTTCCTCGTAGTTCTCCCCCTCTGGCTCCAGCAGCGGCTCGACCAGTGGCTCCTCCACAGCCTCCTGGGCCACCTCCTCTGCCTGAAAGTGAACCAGGAGGTCAGTGCCACACGCACACACACAGCACCCACCGTCCCTGCCTCTGCCAGACCAGCAATGCACCCAGGATACAAGGGGCTCCATGGGGAACCAGTGGGCCCCTGGGCACACAGCAGCCCACCCAGCTGGGAGATGACATGCACACCTCTGTGGGAGCAGGGGCCATGTGTGTATGTCCCTACACTGCTCCCAGCCCCAGCCTCGGGCAGGCAATGAGTGCTGGCGCCACGTGGGCCTCGACAGTCTCCAGGCACTGGCAGGGCTGTGGGAGCATCCTGCATCCCTGGCAGGGGAGGGTGGCGCTGGGTAACCCCTCCCCGGGGCTGGCAGGCGAGAAAGGGGGGCAGCCAATCCCCCTGTGCAGCAGCATCGGCGGCGGTGGCCTCATTTCTTCAGCTGATGCTATTTTGGGCTAAGCTGGAAGCCAAACGGCTCATGGGGCGGAGAACTGGAACCCGCTGCCCCTCCCGCAGCTGTCAGGTCACCTCGCAGCAGCCGCTGGAGCGATGCTCCGGGGACCCACGCCGCCGGCCGCCATGGCAGGCCCCGAGCGCGCACACGTCCGCACAGCGGGGAGACCACCTGGGCACCCCCTCTTTGGGAGCGAGGAGCAGCCAAGGGGCTCCTCCTGGCCAAACCTGGGCATGTGCCAGTCTCCCCACGGGCACGGCAATGCCTGGGGACTCGATCTCACCTTCAGGTCTGCAGGGAACTCCTCCTTCTTCACCAGCCCGGTGGCCGCCGCAATGTTGCCGGCGCCGGAGAAGGCTGCTTCGCCCAGCTGGGACGCCTGCTCCTTCGCTTTCTCAGCCACTGCAAGAGCCGGGGGTGCCCATCAGTGTCCAGCCCCATGCCAAAAGGGGTGCCCAGCTATGGCTTCGTGCCCTGCACCACCCAGGGGGGGAGCTGGCGGGGAGATGCCGGGCAGGATCAGGCTCTTCCCACTTCCTCGCCCTGGTGGGGAGGGGAGGGGGCCATGACACTGCTCTGCAGCTGGACAAGGAGTGTGAGCAGCCGCCGCAAATCCTTGGTTGCCGTCCCTGTTATATAAGAGGCTTTAGCAGAGTGACATCAGCCCCTCAATTAGCCTCTGATCTCGTTAGTGTGGCCACACTCTCAGGGCCGGAGGGGTACCGCGGCAGGAAGACAGAGGGGTCCGTACCTGAGGTTACGCCTTGCACCACACCTTGGGTTTTACTCCCTGAGGGTAGAAAGAGACAGACATCAGGTTAGAGGGATTGACAACTGGGCTTCCAACATGTGCCATGCCCGGAACCCTGGCAGGGCTCTGAGCCAGGACAGCATCCTGTCCACACCCCATGGCACGGCACCTGGGGCGCTGAGCACTTGCCTGGCCCCCCTCAAGGCTCCCTGCAGGAGCCAGAACTGGGGCAACACAGGGCTACCACCACGTGCCAGGCAGGGCAGAGACCCCAGGGCCCAGCACCGCGTCAGGGCATAGCCAGGCAGGGCAAATGCAAGCCGTGCTGCTGAGAAAAACCTTCCAAGGGACCAAAACCTAGAGCTGGTGCCAAAATAGAATAGGAAGCCCCACAGATGGAGTGCCCGGAGTTTGATGCTGCTGCTGGCTGTGCCAACCTTGCCAGGCCCCCCTGAGCAGAGAGACACCATCCAGGACACCCCATGGAATGGGAGTGGGGTGTCTAGGATGGAAGGAAAGGTAGGGGCTGGGCAGCTCCTGTAGGATGAGGCCTCAGGGTGTTCCTTGAGCTCAAACACCCTAGTGAGGATGGGGGCCCAGGACAGACAGACACCCACCACTGCGCAGGACAATAGTTCTGGGGCCTCAGTTCTCCCACAGAGCTCGTGCCCTCTGGAGCAGAACAGAGCCTCAGGCTGCACCCTCCTCCCTCCCACCGCAAGCAGAGTTGGCCTCAGCTCCCTCCCTGGGCATTTCAGCACCACAGCCAGGCACACAGACTGCCCAGGAACTGCTTCTCCTGCCAGCCACGTCTTCTAGGACTTGGCCCTGAATGGATCCTGCCCTCAAGGGGCAGCACGGAGAGACCCCTCAGTCACCAGCCGGGCACAGGGGAGATGCCAGTGTGGGATGAGCTCCAGGGCACTGCCTCTCCAAGGGGGACAAACATGGTCCCTACCCCCCTGCCCCAAGATAGGCACATCCTAACACAGGGGTCACCACCTCCATCACGGGCCCTCTGCTTTCCTGCTCCAAAGCATCCCTGGCGCAGAGCTGAGAGACCCTCGGGCTCAAACTGCGAGCTGCAAGGGGTATGGTCCCCGAGGGTTCCATCTTCTCAGCCTAAGGACCAGTCCCCGACTCTGCTCCTGCCTGCAGAGCCCACTCTCCTGCCCTGCAGACTCCCGGTGGGCAGCGAGGCACTGCGGGCACCGACCCGCTGCCCCGGAGCACTCCGCCGCAGGGTGGTCGTGGCGGGGAAGGAGCAGGGGAGAGGAGGAGAGGGGCCGGGGACAGGTGGAGACGCAAGGGGGACGGCAGGGGGATGGGCAGGAGGACGCAAGGGCAAACGCAGGAGCAGGCAAGGGCAGGCAGAGAGGGCCGGCAGGAGCAGGCAGGGACGGGCAGAGATTAGCCGGGAACGGGGAGGCAGGGGGCAGGCAGGGGCTGGCAGGGGGCAGGCAGGGGCTGGCAGGGGGCAGGCAGGGCAAGCCGGTCCTTACCGACATAGAGGACCCCTTCCTTGGTCTTCTCGGCAGCCTCTGCCACCCCCTGCTTGGTCTTCTCAGCTGCGGCGACCACCCCCTCCTTGGCCTTGGACAAGCCCTTCATAAACACCTCCATGGCGGCTCTGCGGGGAGAGGCCGCACGGCTTCACCCCGCCCCGGCCCCGCGCCCGCCAGCCCCGCGCATCCCGGTCCCGCGCATCCCTTCCCCGCGCATCCCTTCCCCGCGCATCCCGGTCCCGCGCCCCCGGCCCCGCCGCCCGCCCGACCTGGCTCGCTGTCGGCGGGGACGGGCGGGCCGGGCCGGGCCGGGCCGGGCTGCGGCGGGGCGGGCTCAGTGCGGCTGTGCCGGGGCCGCGCTGCGCTGCGCCGCGCTGCGCCGTGATGCGCGGGGGGGACCGCGCCGCGCCGGGCTGCGCCGGGCTGAGCCGGGCTGAGCCGTGCTCGGCCGTGCCGAGCCGTGCCCCGCCGCCCCCGCCCGCCCCGCACCGCCCCCCGCGGCAGCGGCGCCCCCGGCCCTTCGCCGCCCCAGCCCTGCAGGCTCCTTCCCCGCGCTGCGCGGCGCCTCGGGACAGTCGTTCTTCTCATCCCCATCACTCATCGTGATCTCACCCCAAGCTGTCCCCAAGCTATTCTGTCCTGACCCCCATTGCGTCCTATCCTACCTTCTCCCGGTCACGTCTCCTCCCGTTCCTTGTCCCATCTCGTCCCGATCCCATCGCTTTCCATCTACAGGCTGCCCTTACCCCGTTCCATCCTTGTTGCCATTCAACTCCCTCCACGTTCCACCCTGTCCCTATGCAATTCCCATCCCCTTCTCGTTATGTCCTCTTCCCACCTCATCCCACCCCATTCCCATCATACCACATCCAGTTCTGAATCCATCCCCTTCCCATCGCATCCCCCACTCTCCCCATCACATCCTGTCCTGACCCCATCCTCCCCATCCCATCCTACCCCTACCTTCTGACCTGATGCTATCCCACCCTCTCTGTCTACCATCCTCCCCTGCCCATACCACATCATGACCCCCACACATGGTGCACAACATACACAATTCTACTCCCTCATCCTGATCCTATCCCACTCTGAGCCCCGGTCCTCATTCCCCAGCTCCCTACCCTAGAGAGGGATCCCCCATCTCTCTGCTCCCCAGGAGGGGCAGGACTGGCCTGTCTCCTCCCACCCCATCAGCTGCAGCTGGGATAGCTCCTCATCCCACCTGCCCGTGGGTACTTAAGAGCCAGAGGCAGCCTAGGAGAGCCTGTGATAGTCAGGATGGCTACAGGGGAGCAGGTGGGTGCTTGCCCTATGGGCCAGGGAGGCTGTACAAGACAAAAAACCATGCCAGCCCTCGGGCTGCCCAGTGTGGGAGGTAGCTGGGGGGCTGCAGGCTCCCTGCTGGGGCGGTCATGGGGCTCTTCAGGGCTGTCCCACCTTCCTCTGCAGAGGCAACAGGAGAGGCGCCGGCAGAGGGCTCGGCAGCAGGAGCTGCTCCCGGCAGAAATCCTAGGCAAGCACCCCCTGCAGAACAGGTAGGGGAGGCCTGGCAGTGGACAGCTTCTCCCAGCATGGGAGAAGTATGGGAGGGGTGTGCTGGGACTGGAAGGAGACTCCAGCATGATTGAACACCCATTTTCTCTCCCTCCCCAGATGGGCACTGTGGTTTTTCAAGAATGACAAGAGCAAGATGTGGCAGGCAAACCTGCGCCTCATCACCAAATTCAGCACTGTGGAAGACTTCTGGGCGTGAGTGTCCATTGGGTGGGCACACCCACTGTGCCCCTTCTGGAGATGTTCTGATGGGAGTGGGTCTGAGCCTGGACACCTATTCTCACCTGCTTCTGTGTCTCCATCTAACACAGGCTGTACAGTCACATCCAGCTCGCCAGCAAGCTTGCAGCTGGCTGTGACTACTCCCTCTTCAAGGTACAGTACTCCAACCTCAGAATCCCCCCAGCACCCACCATTATGGGGACACACTGGGTGCTGGTAAAGCTGTCAGGATTGCCCTGGCCATAAGGTGGGAGGAGGAAGTCTAGCTGGATGTTCACAGCTCCCCAGCCCAGCTCCGGCTGGGTACTTGGTGCCCCTGACTGTCCCCTTGCCCACCCCTAGGATGGCATTGAGCCCATGTGGGAGGACAACCAGAACAAGCGTGGTGGGCGCTGGCTCATCACCCTGGCCAAGCAGCAGCGGCACACCGAGCTGGACCGGCTCTGGCTGGACACAGTGAGTGTGGCCCTGTTCAAAGGTCCTGGCTGTGGTGTTCTCCCTGCCCCAGGGCTGAGTCTCAGTGGGGACTGTTCCAGGCTCCCCTTCTCCTCCCAACAGCTGCTGTGCCTCATTGGGGAGATGTTTGATGAGTACAGTGACGAGGTGTGTGGTGCTGTCATCAATATCCGCACCAAGGGGGACAAGATTGCCATCTGGACTCGGGAAGCTGAGAACCAGGAAGGAGTCACCCACATTGGGTAATGCAGCTTCAGGGGAGCCTGCACAGGGGAATAAGGACTCCCCTTGTTTGGGGGAATAGGCCCAGTGGGAGAAGTGGTGCTGCCCTATTCATGCATCCCCTTCTCTCCTCCAGGCGTGTCTACAAGGAGCACCTGGGCCTGTCACAGAAGGTGGCCATTGGGTACCAGGCTCATGCAGATACGGCCACCAAGAGCGGTTCCCTTGCCAAGACCAAGTTTGTGGTGTGACTGCAGGGAGAGTGGGGAGCTGCCTATGAAGTCCCCATGTACTGTCTCACAATGAATTTCTGCATCTGAGCATGATCTGTGTCTCCAGAGCTCTTGACAACTTGGGGTGGCTCCTGTTTGTTGGGGAGGTTTCCTGGGAGGGAGATGATGATGTGCCATATCCTGGCCCCTCCATTCTGGGTGAGCAGAGCCAGGAGCACAGAGCTGGGTTCGCTGTGAGCTTCGGACACTATACATGTCCATTCACCTCCTCAAGAGTCCGGCACCAGTGCCCCTCTCCCTGATGCTGTGGGGGTGTTTCCTGTGTTTTGAGGGGCCTTGGATAGCTCCCACAAGGATGCTACTCTGTCCTCCCCTGGCCAAGGCCTGGGCATAGCTCACTGCCCTGCAAACCTGGGCATGGCAGGGGCTGCCCAGAGGCCCAGCTCATTTGGGTCAGCTCAGCCTGGGGAGCTGGCCCACTTTTCTCCTAAGTCGCTGCACATCTGTGGGACATGGGTCTGCCTTCTCAGGAAGATCAGTTTCCCAGCTGAGGGCTGGCCATGTCCCTGCAGGGTGGGTGCTGGGTTGCAGCACAATGTGGTCCTCATGCTGCATCCCCTCGCACAGACACTTGCAGCACAGGTGTTATGAAGTTCATTTTCTTCTCAAGGATTTGTTGGTGCCAGGCCTGCAGGTTCACAGCCTCAGTCTTTTGAGCCCTGTGACTTGGCTGGCCCCTCCTTTCCATGGCTCATATGTTCTGCTGTCCCTTCTGTTGGTCCCGGCCCCCCATTCTCTTCCAGACCCACCCCACACTCTGTCCTTCAATCTTTTATTTGTGTGTTGGATTGTTGTAGCTGTACTTCCCTCCCTAGTCAGATTCTAGAGGTGGAGCTGTCTGCTCACCTCCTGACAGTGGCAGCTGCAGTTCTGCCCTCGCTGCAGCTCTCATCCAGGAGTATCCTCCATTCTCTCCAGCAGCACCCCGGCTCCATCTCAGCCCAGGGCTGCACCTTGTCCAGGGCCACATGTCTAACTCATCCATGCCACCTCATCAGCCCAGATGCTCGTCCCCTGCTGTGATGGCTCAGTGCTGCCTTGCCTGCAGACAGGCTCTGCAGAGACCTGGTCCTGCAGGATGATGTATTGACCACTCTCTGCTCTTAGAGCTGATTGTGACCTGTCTGGTCACAGCTTGACAGGCAGCTGGTGTGGCTGTGTCACCCAGGGTGACACTGCCTGCAGTGCAGCCTGTGTGGTTGAGCTTGCTGAGCCCTGCACTACCCTGGGATGTTGCCACGGCTGCGGAGAGCTGTATCCCTGGGACTCAGCTGCCTTTCTCCGGGGACATCAGCCTTGCAGGGCCCTCCACCACCCAATATTGCTCCTGTTCCAGGCAGAAGATGATACCAGAGACTGAAGACAGGAGCTGATCCCTGGCAGGCAGTGCGTCAGGCCATGTCCCTGTGTCCTTGAATCCTGTGATGGCTTTGGGTCATTTCTCTGTGCAGGTGCAAGGGCAGCAGCACGGCAGTGCCCTCCCTGGTAGGGCAACGGGGCTGGGGAGGGCACGGGATTGGGATGAGGGGATGCAGTATGGGGGGGTAGCAGCCCGGAGTGGGGGTGCTGCAGGAGGCAGGACTGGGATGAGGGGATGCGGCAGGGGGGCAGCACCCCAATCTGGAGGTGCTGCAAGCGGGGGATCAGGGGCTGGCTCTGTCTGCCTTGCCCACCGGTCCCGCACGGGCACGGCGTGCCCGCAGCCCGGCTGGTGCCTGCGCTGCCTGTACCGCCGGTCCCTCGCCACGCGATGGTGCCGCTCGCCCGGCCTTGGGCAGCTCCGGCGCGGCGGGGATGGCAGCCTGCCCTGCCTGCGGCGGGGTCCCTGTCTGCCCTGCTCTGCCCAGCCTACCTTTGGGTCTCTGGCTGAAGTGGGGTCACAGCGCTACCCCAGGGCGCCCCCCCCAACTCGCCCCCCCCAGAATGAGAGACAGGCAGAGCCACGCGTGGGGCTGGCAAAGCCGAAGCCAGAGGAGGGGTTGTGAGACCCCCCCTAAAATGCACCATTAATGTCCTTCGCCAGCAGTGACAGCGTTAAGTGTGTCCCTCTGTCCCTTCAGCCTACTGCTCTGTCTCATATATCCCTGTAATCGCCCCCCATGCGGCTCTAGGGCTGAGCCCCCTGCAGCCAGACTGTCCTTGTCCCCTTACCCCAGCAAGGGCGTTGTTCTCCTGGGGTGCTCTTGCCCCATCACGTCACAAGGCCAAGGTTAACTGGGGCAGGAGGGGGTGCAGAGGCTGCTGCACTGCCGTGGTTCATCACCATTCTCATGCAGCCACAGTGGGATTTCATTTGATTGGAAAAATAATAGGAGCCATTTATCTCCATGGCTTTATGGGTTCCCATCAGCCCTGCAGCCCAGCCAGGCTGAGGGGCTGGCAGTGCCCACTCAGAGCCTGCCCTTTGGGAACACAATGACCTTCATCCTCAACTTTTGCACCCCACAGTCCCTGTCTGAGGGCCAGAGAGTGCTGAGGGACACAAAGTCACCCTCTGGGTGGGCACAGCAGTTGCCAAGAGCCACACAGTGAGTACAGCAGTGCCAGGGCTGCCCCCGGCCTGTCTCATGCTGGGCAGCTGTCCCAGCTGGCAGCCGAGCTGGCAGGCCTGTCAATAATAATAATTAAAAATTAATACTAATCAAAAGGGAGAGGCAGATGGCAGCAGACATGCGGCAGGGCTGGAGGTGGGGGTGGGAGGCACAGCAGACAGAGGGGCCTGCAAGGACAGGAGTGGGGGGGCCGGGGGTGCTGTGGGGTCTGGTGGGGATGGGAGGGGCAGGTCAAGGGACCCACGTGGCACAAGTGGGGTGAGGGATATGGGGCTGGGATTGCTGTGGGGCACAGCAGGGATGGGGATGGACTGTGCTGCTCCAGAGATGGGGCCCTGTATCCCCTTTTCCATGCAGGGGGTGTGGGTCAGTGGTGCTGGGTGCCCGTGCTGGGTCACCTTGCCAGCAGCTGGTGTACAGCCATGGCCAGGCACTGCCAGTCCAGCTTCTCCCTGAGCCACCAGCTCTGGCAGCAAGGACAGATCCTGCCTCCGACCCCTGACACACCTCTGGTGCAGGCACCCATTCTTGCAAGCAGTGAGTGCTGCAGGGTTAAAATCCCCCAAATAACTGGGGAAGGAGCTGCTGGCTCCGTGCAGGGTGCGTGGGCCAGGGAAGAACAGGCAGCGCTGGCTCACCGTGGGAGTGGGCAGGCAGTGCGGCTGCCGGCGCTGAGGCTGTGCCACGCTGTTCCCGCAGTGCTGAGCCCACCTGCCTGCCCCGTCACACAGCCAGGGGCCACGGGGGGGGGACTCTGGACCTTGCAGGAGAGAGGTGGATACACAGAGATCCTCCGTCCCTGGCTACCGCCAGCATCCCCGTGCATTCCTGGACTGGAGCTCCCCGTGTCCTCCCTGTCGGTGCTGGAAATGGCACAAGCTGCGAGGACCCTGCGTTCAGAATCGCCGTGGTGTGCAAGGAGGGGTACCCAGGGTGAGGGGTACCTACAGCGCACCGTTCCCATGACAACCTCCCGGCAGAGACAGCAGCCGGTGTGGGAGATGCGGGAGGCGAGGGGCTGTGGACCTGCCAGGCACGGGCTCCCACGCCCGGCAGGACACAACGGGGCACAGCAGAGCGGATGCACCTCTGGTTTTTGCTCCCACGCTTGGGCTCTTCCTTCTCGTCCTGTTTATTGCAGCTTGGGACAGGCAAGCACGGCACTGCTGGCGCTGGGCTGCCGCCCTGCAGCTGGTTTGCACGGTGGGGAAGTGGTTAAGTGCCTGCGGGGTCGTCTCCAGCGCCAGCAGCAGAAGAGGCAAAGACGGGGACAGTATCTCCTGCCCTGAGCCTCAGGGAGCCTGTACCTGAGAAGGGTCCTTTGCTGTCACTTCTCATCTGGGTGGATACCAGGCTCTGCAACACGGCTGAGCACTCTCCTTCCCCGCAGGGACGGGCTGGCACTTCTCGCTTGGCAGAGGCAGGCGGGGGAAGTGGGCGGGTGGGATGGGGACAGGGATGGCGATGGGGACAGGGACAGGAGCTGTGTGGCCACAAACCTGCACGCATGTCTGCAGCACGGGGCTGTGCAGGCAGTGCCACCACACCTTTGGGGTGTGTTCTGCTGGTCCTGTATCACGGCCTGGCCGCCCCCCAGATGGCTGACACGTGCCCACAGAGCCTTTCCCTCCCCGAGTCACCGTGTCCATGCTGTCCCCGAGACTCTGGTACTGCCCCTGCCCGCAGCCCCCTCCCCCAGCTCCCACAGTGGGTACCACCAGCTGCGAGGGACCACCCTGCACCTCCCTCGACAGAGATTCATCCACACATTAGCACGTCCTCGCAGCGTGACACAGGAACCAGCCGCTCTCCCGGTTCACAGGGGAGCAGGTGTCAGCCCCGAGGCTGCCTGGACACGGGACACGTGGCAGTGCCGTCGGTGCCTGTCCTTTCCCTCCCGGCCCTGCGGACCCTGCTGCGCCCTCACAGGGGGCTGGTGATGCTGCACCCACAGCCACCCCCTTTGGCGGGGCTGGAGGCTGCCAAGCTCCTTGTGTGCCCCAGCTCCACGGCTCTGGCTGGGAGGGCTGGAGTTTCCCGGGCGGTCGATGTGCCCATCGATCCCGCACAGCTCCGCCGGCTGCTCTCCCACCGCCCTGCTAATTAATTGTCCTCTGCTGCTGCTGTGGGAGTGCTGGGCACGGGGCTGCTTGGGCTGCCCTGCCCTGCCTGCAGCCTGCCTGCCAGCACAGGGGCTTTGCCCCACACGTGTCAAGGAGCCAGCACCCACTTCAGACCCACCTCAAAGTGGGTCTGTGGGTACCACAAATTGGGGGGGTCTGTGTCAGGGTGGGGATGGAACTGGCAGGCCCAGGGCAGGGTGAGGGATACAGGGGATGTTTGGGGGGGTAGCAAATGGCCACTTGCAGCCCACTAGCTGCCTGTATCCAAAACGACCTCACACTGCTCACAGCTGCGCCCACCCCTGTGCCAGCCCCCAGCCTGGGATGGGGACAGAGATGGGGACAAGGGCACTGCCTTTGTGCCAGTCTGTAATGAGATTTTTGTTTGGCTGTCTGGATAGAAAATCCCAGCCAGAGGATGCAAAAAGCCTCTCCAAGCCCCAGCAGCCTCCTGCCCCAGCACCCACAGTACTCCCAGGGGTGCATCAGCACCAGCTCCATCCATGAGCACGGACTGCACTGCTTGGTGTGGGGCACCCATGGGATGTGCAATCCAGAGGCTTCTCTACCTATTGATCCCACTACCCTTTGTCCCAGCCAGCAATGGCTCTGGTGCAGCCTCCCCATGCCCAAGCTGGGTGTGCCAGGCATACCCTTGGGGACCCCAAGCTGTATGCCAGCACAATGCCCACTCTCCTGTCATCCTGGCTGCCAGCATCTTCATCTCAGTGCTGCCAGATGCCGATTCTCTGTGGCAAGGTCCTGGCACCCTGGTACTGTGTCTGCAGAATTTGTGTGTGCAGGGTGGCACCACACTGTGCTTCTGGCCACCTCTTTTTCCCCCACAGCAGCAGCAAATCCATCTCCTCAAAAAGTGGGGAGTGACTCTGTGGGTGCTGGGGGCTACAAGGAACAGGCTGTGCCCAATGGGCTTTCCTGCACATCGGAAAAGAGCCCGTCCCACCCCCAGCACCATGCGCCGTTAATCTACTCTTGCAAATGGCTAATTTTGAAAATCCTCTTATCAGAATTAGGTCCTCAACATCCATATTTATTTACTTTTCATTTTCATAATCTTTCTGCTCCTGGTGTGGCTGGGGTTGTTTTCACTGGCTCAGTTTCCGAGCACCCCTGTGCTGGATGACACCTGGGGTGTCCCACGCTGTGCCACACTGTCCCAAGCCACGCTGTCCCATGCCATGCTGTGCTGTGCCGTGCTTTGTCACCTGTCTGTTATACAGCACACGCGCTCCTCACACCTTTGGCTCTGTCAGTGACACCATCAGCACCAGTGTCCCATGCCCACCACAGCCCAGCCCCTGCCTGGCGCCAGGGCAGCCACATCCTGCCCGGGGGTCCCTGCATTATGCATTGTTTATCCGTCAGCACCTTCCCTGTTTGTAACTCAATTAAGCAGGCGCGGTTTCGCTAATACAATGGTGTTTAATATTCGGCTTCCTTAAATACCACAAATGGATAGGGAGGCAGCGCACGGGCGATCCATTATACATGAGCTCAAATATCTACTTAAATATTTGATGGGAGTTTAGAAAATCTCAGGGCTGGCCTTGCCCGTGGCTGCCAGGAGGTCGGGCACGGCACAGGAGGGGGCTTGCCAGGCTCTGTGGTGGTGGGAGCTGCCTCACCCAGCTGGCCCAGACAAAAGTGGCACCTGGGGCATGTGGTGAGAGGTGAGCAGTGCCAGGGAGGTGACATCCCTAGGGAGCTGGCAGCTGCAGCCCAGAGAGCCTGGGTGCAGCACTGCTCACCAGGTGATGCCCTCCCTCCACCTCCACCTTAATCCAGTCTTTTTCAGAAGAAAGCCCTGACACAATGGGTGTAGCACGTGGCTGAGCCATGACCGCAGAACACTGGAGAGGAGAATTAATTTTTAATTCCACCTTAATTACTCTGAGTAATAATCCATTTACAGCACCCGGTGGGACCGGTGTTTCTGGCATCCCCCTGGGGTTCACAGGACACCCAGATGCTGAGCATGTGGGGTTGAAGGCACTGGGCTAGCCAAGAACTTCAGTCTCCTCCTCAAAGGCTCTGATTCCCATGGCTCCCCATGTGCTGCAGCCCCTCACACCACCCTGGCAGGTGGTCAGGGGTCCCAGATGCCCCCACAGGCATGAGCCAGGCAGACATTGACCCTTGGCAGCAGGACTCAGGGCTCTGGCAGCTGTAGAGCAGGATCTGGCTCATCCATCCCCTCAGTTTCTCCTCAACAAGAAGGAAAGCAAGCGGAATTAAAAGCGATCTCCCCAATCTGTATTAATTAGAGTTTATTCATTCATCAGTGCACCCTGCCACTTCTCCACTGATGACCCAGCCGTGCTGGCCCACAGCACAGGAGGGACATTCAGGGTGACACCACACAGCCTTGGCATGGCACCTCCATAGCAATGAGCAGCACCAGCACATGGCGAGGGGAACTGAGAGAAGTTGAGGCTGGACTGGGCACCACCGGCACCCCCGGCTGGGCACAGGGACAGGGAGGATGCAGTGCATGCCCAGGGGGTGGGAATGTTGTTGCCGGCTCACTGCCAGGAGCAGGAGCTGGAAGCCATCCCGGGAGTGAGATGCAAGGAGCAGATGGGGCTGGCATCGCACTTGGGACCCCCAGGCCCCTCCCCAGAGCGCTGCCCCAGGGCAGCACCGTGCTGGGTGCCCACCTCAGGTCCCATCTGCACTGGGTATCCCCACCTTGCCCTGCCCTGCTGCTTGCCGGGGGGGTTTGGCCACCGTGGGAGCCCGAGCTGGGGGTCCCGGCACTGCGGGGGAGCTCTCCCCGGTTCCCATGGCAGCCCCCCGGAGCTCATGTGCAGAGCGGTGACTTCAGCAGGAGCAGATGGAGCCGCAAGGAGTAAAAACATCCTGTTTCCATGCAAATGCCATCAGTAATAACGAGCCAGCCTGAAGGAGGGTTGTTATTGCTGCGCCAGAGCTCTGCCCACAGGCGCTGGGGGTCTCCTCTGCCACTGGCCCTCACCAATGTCCAGGCAGATGTCCCGGGACTCGTGGATCTGTCTGGGGCAGCACAGTGGGATGAAAATGGGCACCCACGAGTGTCACCCCACAATCTCTGCCCTACCTGTGTGCATGGCTTGTCCAGAACTGCATTGGCACAAGAGGTCCCGGGAGGTGTGTGATGATGGGGGATGGCTCTGGCCTCGCTCGGAGCAGTGCTGGCAGTGGGCTCGGCTCTGCCTGGCACTGGCAGCATTGTGTTGGGGTGGAGGGAGGCCACGGCACAGCTGGTGCCACCCGGGAGAGCCGCGCTGGCTTCACACGCGCTTCAGCTCTTGAAGGCATCAGAGCAGTTGTTAATTGTTCCTGATGCCACTAATGAAATTATTGCTGCACGACGCTGGGAGCCACTGCCGGGCCCCTGCTGCTGGGGACAGAGCTGCTCAGCACGGCTGCTGCAGGCTTTGACTGCCACAGGATTTCAGAGCACCCCGGGCACCCCGGTATAACCTCAACCCCCTTTGATCTTTGCCCCTTGCCCACATTGCAGCTGCCCACTGGTGACGGCAGCACTGCTTGTGGGCACCTTGGCAGGGTGCAGGGAGGGGACAGAGAGGGAAGGGGCCACATCCTGCGGCCACATCCCCTGGGAGAGGCCAGTGTGGCTCAGCATGGGGTATTGAGGCCGGACCGCAATGTATGGCAGTGAGGTGGGGGCCCCACAGGTGACCCACGTCGCCGCCAAGATTGTGGTCCCTCTTCTGTGACATTTCCCGTGGGGTGCCAGGCTGGGCTGGGGAGCATCCCTGGGCATCACCTGGTGGTGCAGCAGGGGTTTGGGGCGGAGTGGGGTGTGGAGGGGAGATGAAGTACGTAGCAGGTGTGAGCTGCTCGGGGGGTGTCCCGGGGGGTGCAGAGCCCGCGGGCGTCCCGGAGAGCAGGAGTGACGGGGGATGCGCCGTGCCCGGGGGGGATGCGAGCCGGGGGAGCCGCGCTGCGCTGCGCCCGGGGACGGTGCGGACCCCCCGTGCCGGCTCGGCTGTGTGCAGAGGCACGGGGTGCAGCGCCGGCGGGGGGAGCGGTGCCGGCGTTGCGGGCGGGGGGCGGCGGCGGGGGCGCGCCCAGCTGTTGCGCCGTCCCTTCCGCGGGCGGGTCCGCGCTCCCGCCCCGCATTGGCGGCGCCCGGGCGGAGCGGAGCGGCGCGGCGGCGGGCGGCAGCCGCGGCGGGGCCGGTGGCGGTGGCGGGGGCGCCATGGCCCGCTGAGGGCGGCGCGGAGCGCGGCCCGCCCTGCTCCCTCGCCCCGCAGCGCTCCGCGGGGCGCGCCATGGGTGCGCGGCCGCCCCGCCGCCGGGCCCCCCCCGCCGCCGCCGCCGCCGCTGCCGCCGCCGCGCCGGGGCCGCTCGGTGCCCTGCTCGCCGCTGCCCTGCTCGCCGCCGCCGGTGAGTCACCGCGCGCCTCCCGCGGGCACCGCGCTCTGGGCGGGAGGGACCCGGCACCGGGACTTGGGCGCCGGGCAAGGTCACCCGGGGAGCGGCGGCGGGCGGGCGTCCTGCGGGACGCCGGTGCTTTCCCGGCGACGGGGACCGGCGGTTCGCCGTGCGGGATGCCCGCTGCCTGTGGGAGGTTCAGGTCTTGACGGGGCGCCCTCCCGGACCGGGGATGCGTCCCCGCGCCCCACGGCGGGCACTGCCGTCTCCCACTCCTTGCCCGAGCGTGGCTGCACACGCGTGTCCCGCCGGCGCTGCCCCGGACGCTGCCCGCGCCGGGAGGGGGCTGCCGCTCCCCGCCACGGCTGCGCTCCCCCGGGGCTCTGCCAGCGCCGGGCAGCGGTGTCCGCAGCGCACCTGCCCCACGCGTGGTGTCCCTGCCCCACGCACAGCATCCCTGCCGCTGGCACGGTGTTCCTGCCGCTGCCATTACTTGGCCGGGACACGGAGGACCGCGGTGAGGGGATAGCCCGGAGGGTGCTGTCACACCGCGGGGGTGCGCGTGGGTGGTCGTGACGCGGGGATGATGCGGGACTGTATCGGTGGTGCTGCAGACGCGGACGGTCCGGAGCACGGCTACCCCGGGCAATGACCCCCCCGGGAGGGACCCGGCGGGAGCGGGAGCGGCAGGGTGGACCCTCGGGGTTTGGTCACTCCGGCGGCCGGTCCGTGGGGTCGGCGGCCGGGAGTACGGTGGGTGCCCGGGGCTGGCGGCCGCTGGCAGGTGTCACGGCAGACGGGAAGTGGCGGCTGCAGACAAAGGACCAGGCGGGGGGCGGGGAGCTGCGCGAGGCTGGACGTGAGCTCTGCGGGGGGTCCAGGGGGGTGGACGACTCCCCCTCTGCGCCCGAGGGTCCCAGCCCACTGACCCTCCACCCGCCAGCGGAGATGTCCCCTAGCATGGTTTCAGTGCGTTGGTGGGCACGGCAGACACCCAGAGGGGCTGCAGCCCCTGTGCTCCCTGCAGCCGTCTGGGCATCCCCAGAGATCCTGCGTTCCCAGCATGGCCCCGTCTGCATGGGGACGCTGCAGAGAGACGGCGTGGTGGGTGGGCATCCCTTGGGTACAGGGGACCCTAGATGGAGGGTGCTGTGGATACCGAACCCCAGCTGGGCATGGACCACAGCTGTCCCCACAGCACCCGTGGGAACCATGAGGATGGATGGAGATGGGGGGCAGAAGGTGCAGGAGATGCACCAGAGCACCCCATGCCAGCCCTGTGATAGGAGGCGTGAGGAGCCTGGAGGTACCAGCACTGGCTCGGGCAGTGTGGTGTGCTGTGGTGTGCTGTGGTGTGGTCCCATCGCTTGCTTGGCAGGCAGCTCACAGCCAGTAACGGCGTGACTGAGCCCGGTCACCTGCACAGCCACTGCTTGGCACAAACGGGGCAGGGCTGGGCCTCTGCTCCAGCCTGGCAAGGCATGGCACAGCATGGCACAGATGGCATGGCACGGCTTTCCTCACCAGGGTTGTCAAGCCACGGGCTGGGGACAGTGAACCCAGGTGTCCAGGCAAAGGGTCCCTGTCTGCTGCTGGAGCAGCATCCCTGGCTGTGGGCTGCCTGCCCGCTGGTGCCCGCAGGGGAAGGGCGAGAACAGCAGCGAGGACTGGGGGTCTCCCATGGGCAGCACTGAGGGGTGAGCTCCCGAGGTGGGGGACTGCCCTGCTCAGCTGCTGCCCTGGTGGGTGGGCAGGGGCAGAGGGGCACGGTCCTTCCCAAGAACTGTCCCTGGCCCAGTTGGGCCCTTCCCCTTGGCATCGCTGCAGCCGGTGCCAGGCTCTGGTGCATCTCCTGCCCCAGCCCCACAGCGGCTCCTGCTCCAGCTTCTCTGGTCGGGGCCACGGACTCTGCTGTAACCGTGCAGGAGCCACGTTGTGCTGCTGACTTCACTGGGCTGCCAGGAACCCCTGGGCTGCAGCTGACAGCCGCCAACCACGGCACTCCACACCTGAAGCCCCACAACCCGGCACCGCAGGTCGTTGCATCATTCGGCACCCCACAAGCCGTGCCCGGCCGGGCACTGGCGGCTCCGTGGGGCAGGCAGGAGTGTGGGGTGGCGGGCAGGGCTGGCGTGCGCCGGGCACCGGGAAGCTGCCGTGCCGTGCCGTGCCGTGCCGTGCCGTGCCGTGCCGTGCCGTGCCGTGCCGTGCCGTGCCGTGCCGTGCCGTGCCGTGCCGGCTGTCAGCACGAGCACGCGGCAGACGCAGCCTGCCCAGGGCTGTTTGTTCTGGCTCAGTGCCACGCGGGGCTGGCACTACATCAAACCGTGCGGAGCCTGGCAGGTGCTTGCGGGAGGGAACCGAGATGCTGACGGTGCCACCAGGGGCTGGGCACCCCCGGAGTCACTGCAGGCACCTGATAGCCTGGGCCACCCGGGTGGCCAGCAGCACACGAGACCACCCTGGAACTGATGCCGGTGCCCAAGGGATGTTGGCATGGGGACTAAGTGCTGTGCATGTCCCACTGTCCCCCCTTCCCTGTGCCCAGGGGTGCACCCTCCGTGCCGGCACTGCTCTGTCAGCACAATCGCTGGTCTATGCATTGCATGTCTGCCCATGGGAAGGCTGAGGTGGGCTGGCTCCAGACTGGGCACACTGAGACCCTGTCCTCATCCAGTCAGTCCCGGTTACTCAGTACCCCTTGGCTCTGCTGTCTGCCTGTTCTTTAGGTGCTGCTCCCAGGGAGGTGTCAGGCAGGTTGCTCCCCACGAGCCCCCAGACCCTGCTCTGCTGAGGCTCCTGCAGGATGCGGTTCTCAGGTCCCAGGTCCCTCAGCCAGCCCTTGCTGCCACAGGCTTGTGAGGTGCCAGGGCTGCCGTCACCACTGGGTGACAGGGGAGAGATTGGGGCTTGACCCTGGCACCTGGGACTGTTGTCCCCTGCCTGTTCCAGTGGGATGGAGGACTGAGGGTGACCTTGACACTCCTCGCGGTGGGGTCAGGGCTTGGCCAGAGCTTTTGCTTCTCACCGTCAGTTAAAGGAGAGCCAGGAAACCCACTCGGCTTCCCAGGATCGAGACCCCAGCGACAGTTCCCGCACGTTGCATTGGCCCAGGCTTTTGTCCCCCACTATCCCAATTTTATACTGGGCTGGGGGACCCACACATCCTCCACTGAGCACGGGACCCCTTCCCCATGCCATGCTGCTTAGAGGGGCTGGCAGCTCTCAGCACGAGTCCTGCCGGCACAGAGGGTACCTGTGGTCTACACTGCTCTTCAGCTACCCAGAGCTGGTCAGGAACATGTCCTCTCTCAGCCCCGGCTCTGTGTGTGCATGGGCAAGAATGTCCAGCACTGAATGCCGGGGCTGTGGCCCTCAAACAGGCAGAGAGGTGGTCCCTGGGTAGGTGCTGCCACCCCCGTCTGTCTTTGGTGGCACTGGCGCCATTGTCCTCAGACCCCGGGCATGGTGCAGCGTGGGTCATGTGCGGGCGCAGCCAGGGCGTGCAGCCCTGGGCAGGCGCTGGGAGCCCTGCCCGCCCTGGCACATGCTAATTGCATGTAATGGGGAGAGCAGTATCAGCTCAAATCCGTAATTAGGCAGCTCCATTGTCATGCAAACCCGCCTAATTCATTCACAACCAGCACTCGCTTCATCAGCGCCCAGACGCTGCCAGGCATTCACCGGGAGACAGGCACCTCCACCCAGCTTCCCTCGTGGCCTTAGGGCTGGCACACGTGGGCCACACGCCTGAGGGGCCCAGACAATGGCCAGCTTGTGGGGACACGCCAGAAAATAGGGCACACGGTCCCAGGGCGGGCAGGGGCACCCCGCTGGACACAGTGTCCATTGGAGAGTGGAGGCCGTGTTGGCATCATGTGCCCAGAGTCGCATCGTCCGCAGCTCTCAGCACGCGCCAGGCTGGCCAGGAGCCAGGTCCTGCTGCCCAGCGCTGGCATCCGACCCTGCTGGCTCCCTGCCCAGCCGGGGCTGGCACTGGCACCCGCCTGGCCTTGCCGTGGGGTTGTGTGGGGTGGAGAGGTGGGTGCAAGGGAAGCATTTGACAATGTCCTGATGCCCCAGGTGAGGGTTGGAGCAGCTGGGCGGTGCTGGGTGATGCTGTTGCCCGTGGCTGGGGGTGTCTCCCAGAGACAACACCAGCTCATCATGGCTCAGAGCCAGCCTCTCCCAGCAGGATGGTACCCAGCTCAAAGCCTCAGACGAGCTTTTTGATTGTGGCGAGTTGTGCCAGTTCCCTTCCCTGCACCCTGCAGAGAGCAAAGTGCCAGCGACGGGGACCCCTGCGTGCAGGGTTGGCACCCCTAGGCTCCCCTGGGAACAGATGGGCACCCTCTGCCCTCCCCCTGAAGCCCACCCTTCCCTCGTTAAGGCCGGAGCAATCAGCAGCAATTATGGCTTTAATTACCTGCTGCTGGGGCACACGCCGAGCACCGGCAAAGTGCGAGGAAATTTTTCATGTTAATGGTGTGCCAGGCCTGGCACAGACACGATGGATGGGGCATCAGCTGGAAGCGAATCTGCCGGCTGCAAAGCCCACGGGGATTTGGGGAGGTCCTCAGAGGGCCACAGTGGTGGAGGCAGGTGGTGGCATTGAGGTCCCCACGCTGCTGTGGGGACCCCAGAGTGGCAGCAGCAGGCAGGAGAGCATGCAGGAGGTGGGAGCAGAGGGAGGATGGGGTGAGACGCCCCATCGGGAGTGGCTGATGTGGTGGGCAGCAGCGTTCAGACAGACCCGTGCCATTGGAGCGCTGTCCCACTGCAGGCAGCCACCTGCTGCCTCCCAGGGGCAGCTGTGCCGCACGGGCACCCTCTGGCCGTGCCGGTGCCGGGGCTGGCGCTGCCGCAGCCACCGGCGGGCAGGCTCTCCTCGCCAAGAACACGCTGACCTTCTCAGTGTCTCCCCGCGGCAGGCACAGAGGCACCCACCACCAGGCTGCTCCTGGCACCACTGGGGACTTCGGCACCATCACCCAGGGAGGATCAGCCCCTTGAGGACCAGAGGGACCATACTAGGGCACCCACTGGAGCCTGGTGGGTTCTATCAGTGCCCCCCCCAGCCCCCAAACTGGGCAGTGCAGTGTCTCACGGTTTCTCCTTGACCAGTAACACCAGAACACGTGGTGTTTCTGCTGCTGGGGGGCCCAGGTGCTACGGTGAGAGGCTGTGTGACCACCCGGGGTGGCAGGAAACAGGGGGAGATCTATGCATGTGGGGCAGGAGCAGCTGGGGGTCCCACAGTGCTGTGATGAAGGCAGGGGCAGGCGCCCAGAGCTCACAGCGGGGTGTCCCTCTCCTCTCTGCACCCTGAGGTGGGTGTTGCAGGCTTGTTTTCCAGCCCACCACTCTTCCCCTCCATCAGGCACCACTCGTTAGCCCACGTGTTGGGGGGATAATTGATATTAAATCCCTGCTTAATGCACCGACTTTACTGGCTGAGATTTATCGGCGCTGGAGCAAACTGTGCTCCCAGTCACCCCTTTGGCTGCAGACAGAGCTGCCGAGGCTGTGCCCTGCCTCGGTGAGGGAGGAGGCGAGGGCTGTGTGGGACCCATCGCCCCTCCACCCACCCACCCCGTCCGCTCGTTCCCCGTCCCCGCCGAAGTTCCCCGGTTCCCTTTGCCAAGGTGACATAAGCATCTCGCCTGTTTCCATGGCAACGCAGCGGCAGGTGAGCGCGAGGCGGATGCGGGAGCCGGCACGCGCCACGTGGGGGGCCCGCTGCCCACAGGGAACCCACGCTGCGCCCGCACCCACGGGCTGGGGGTGCCACGCTTTGGGGGGGCCACAGGACGCGGGGGGCCCGCGGTGCACGGAGGAGGCTGCGGAGAGCGGGGCATCAATGGGGTGCAGGGTGCCTGTGCTGTGGGGAGTGACTGTGGTGCGGGAGATGCACACGCTGTGAAGGATGTCTGTGGCGTGGAGGGGGCCCACGGGACATGGGGGGCCCACGGTGCGTGGAGGTGCCTGCAGAGTGTGGGGCGCCCGTGGGATGTGAGGTGCCCACAGTGTGTGTGGTATCCACAGTGCATGAGACCCCCGAGGTGTTTGGCGTAACTGTGCTGTGTGGGGTGGCCGTGGTCCATTGGGTGGCTGCAGGGAGGGCATGGGGTGCTCGTAGTACATGCAGAGCCCGTGGTGTGTAGGGTACTCCTCATGGATGGGGTGTCTGTGGTGCATGGGGCACACAGACCACAGTCTCCCTGCTCCCTCATGAGGCTCCAGGCCAGCTCCAGCTTCCTGGCTATGCCACATGGCTCCAGCCATGCCCACACCACATCACAGAGTGCCTGGCACAGTGCTCAGCAGCAAGACATCCAGGGCTGGGCCGCACCCCAGCTCTGCCACTCACTGCACGTCCCCAGCTCTGTTTGCTGTGCATACTCCCGCCGCCCTACCCACGAGGCACCCAGCGCCCCGCTTGGGTGGGCAGCTGGGGGGGCTCCATACCCATCCTGCCTCCTCCATGCCTTGCTGCCGGTCCCAGGCTTGCTGCGCCCCTCCACTCAGCCGTGATGGATAGACACGCAGCTCGGCAATCGCTGTACTCATTTCACGTGTGATTAAAAAGCTGGTCCCGCAGCACAGTTCACCCGGCGCGTCTGCCACAGCCGCCCGGGCAGGAGGCAGCCGCGATGCTGTGCGGCAGCAAACACGGCATTTCATAAATAAATTGGGTTTATTTATCCAGAGCCCACGTGGCAGCACGGGTAGGGCAGTGTGGGCACCCCGGGGTGCCCGAGCAGTAGGCACAGCGGTGGGACCCACCCGCGGGTGATGCGGCGAGCTGTGCCGCAGCCGGCACAGGGACAGCACCGCGACGGGGACCGCAGCGCCTGTCCGTGCCGTGACCCCCGGGCCGGCCCCATGCTGCGGCTGGGGGGGTCGTTAAACCAGTGAAATATGAAATGCCTGTATATCCCCGACAGGAGTTTTAATTAAATTAATTGCCAGTGACATTGTAAAAGTGCTGATGGGGTAATAACCGGCGCGTTATGGTCGCCGTTTATCTTCCCCGCGTAAATTAGCTGCCGCACCTTGCCCGTCCCGGCGGGCATCGCGGTGGCCTCATCAGCACCCACTCCCCGGCTCTGAGGGGCCAGAGCCAGCTGGGGGGAGCAGCAGGGTCTGGAGCGTCCCTGGGGGACCCAGGCAGGGCCCAAGGGACCTCCGTGTCACTCACGTTCCCATCACCAGGCTGCCGTGCGAGGCGGGAGCCAGCCGGGGTGGGCACAGGCAGTGGGGTCCCATGGGCACATGGGGAGTGGCTGGTGGTTGCCAAACGAAGGTACTTAATTACTGCGCATTCCATCCCATTTAATTGCTTATTAAATCCTAACCAGCCAATTAGCAGCTGCAATTACAGCTTCATTCAGTGACACAATCGCTATTTTATCGTTTGTTAATCAAATGCTTATTTAGGGCCCTGGTTTATTAACTCTTTCCACAGCAGGCACCGGCAGGGTGGGGGGAGAAGAGGCACCTGGCCTTGTCTGGGTTGAGGGAGGTGGATATCGTGGCACTGTGCCATGTGTCATGACCTCAGCACTGCTGTCCCCGTGGGGGCACGTGTGTGCAGCGCTGAGCCATCCTCATCACCCTGGGGACAGCCCCCATGTACCATGTAATCGGGGGTGTCAGTGGCACAGGATGGGGCGCACTGCTGTGCCACCCTGCCGTGTCACCATCACTTGTCCAGCATCCCTGTGCCACTCTGGGGTGCAGCAGGGCAGGATGTGGCCCCTGGTCTGTGCCTCACAGTGTGCTGGAGAAGGGGGTGGCAGGCGCCCCGGAGGCGTGAGCGATGGCCCTTGTTGGTCACACTACATTTCCTTTTCATTAGTGCTAAGTGTGGACATGAGGGATCGGCAAGGGTTCAGCAGGCACAGCCACTGTGTGGCTGCTTTGCCTGATGGATGGCGGGGTGGGAGAGGGCTGCGGCACTGCTGGTGGAGGGGACAGTGGGGAGGCACAGGGCCACTGGCATGTGGCTGTGCTGGCACGCCAGCCAGGGCACGTGGAGGTGGCCGAGCCCCATCTCCCCACAGGTGCTCAGCAAAGCGCGACTGTGGCCAACCCGGCATCTGGTGCATCCCCGGACCTGCTGCCGCACTTCCAGCTGGAGCCG
Source organism: Sylvia atricapilla (assembly GCF_009819655.1). Classification (NCBI taxonomy): domain Eukaryota; kingdom Metazoa; phylum Chordata; class Aves; order Passeriformes; family Sylviidae; genus Sylvia; species Sylvia atricapilla. Next base: position 15,202,044 of record NC_089153.1, read on the forward strand.
GAGGATGTCTACATTGTGAAGAACAAGGCAGTGAGCCTGGCCTGCCGTGCCACCCCTGCCACTCAGATCTACTTCAAGTGCAATGGCGAGTGGGTGCACCAAGGTGACCACGTTACGCAGCACAGCACCGACCGCAGCACTGGTGAGCGCCGGCAGGAGGGACGGTGCCAGCCCCACCCCGGGAAGCCACGTGGGCCACTCTTGGCGGGGCTTGCATGGGGCTGGGGCCACGGGGACAGTTCCCTCATGCCAGTGTGACGTGCCACTCTCCCGTCCCAGGGCTGCCAGTGATGGAAGTGCGCATCGAGGTCACTCGCCAGCAAGTGGAAAAGATCTTTGGGCTGGAGGAGTACTGGTGCCAGTGTGTGGCCTGGAGCTCCTCTGGCACCACCAAGAGCCAGAAAGCCTTTGTGCGCATCGCCTGTGAGTGTCTGCGGGTGTCTGGACAGAGTGCAGGGCACTGGCCCCGGCCTCCCATCTCATCCCTGTGCCTCCCCAGATCTGCGCAAGAACTTCGAGCAGGAGCCAACAGCCAGGGAGGTCTCCATTGAGCAGGGCATCGTGCTGCCATGCCGCCCTCCCGAGGGCATTCCCCCCGCCGAGGTGGGTCCCTGCAGCTGGGCAGGACAGGATGTGGCTGAGGATACCCCTCTCCCCGGGCAATGATGTGTGTGATCCCAGGTGGGCGCCCAGTGACGTCCCTGTGCCCTACAGGTGGAGTGGCTGCGCAACGAGGAGCTGGTGGACCCGGCACTGGACGCCAACGTCTATGTGACACCAGAGCACAGCCTGGTGCTGCGTCAGGCCCGCCTGGCCGACACCGCCAACTACACCTGCGTGGCTAAAAACATTGTGGCCCGTCGCCGCAGCGCCTCTGCTGCCATCACTGTCTACGGTATGGCCCCTCCACGCCAGTCCCTGCCATGCTGCCCTGGTGTCACTCTCCCTGTCCTGTCCCTCCCTGTGTCCCCTTAGTGGCAGGGCGCTGACGGGTCCCTCTCCACCCAGTGAACGGCGGCTGGTCGACGTGGACACAGTGGTCAGGCTGCAGCACCAGCTGTGGACGGGGCTGGCAGAAGCGGAGCCGGACATGCACCAACCCCACACCCCTCAATGGGGGTGCTTTCTGTGAGGGCCAAAATGTGCAGAAAACCGCCTGCACCACCCTCTGCCCAGGTACCTGCCCTGCTCGGGGCACCGCCACCGCCCCGTCGTGCCGATGCTGCACTCCCCACTGCGCCCATTGCGGTCCCTTGTCCCCACCAGATGTCTCGTCCTCCAATTCCCCTGTGTGTCCGTCTCTGCCAGCCCCGGGGCAGGGAAGGGGGGTGGCAGCAGGGGGCTGACCCCAAGCTGTGCCTGCAGTGGATGGTGCCTGGTCAGAGTGGAGCAAATGGTCGGAGTGTGGGGCCGAATGCACCCACTGGCGCAGCCGCGAGTGCTCGGAGCCAGCGCCACGCAACGGAGGCCGGGATTGCCATGGCCCCGAGCTGGACACCCGCAACTGCACCTCTGAGCTCTGCACCCACGGTGAGCACGGTGGGGATGGCAGGGTTGTCCTCGGGGAGAGGGGACCAGGGGGTGACCATGTGTGCTGAAGCCTTGCCTCACACAGCTGCTCCCGGCGCAGAGGACGTAGCACTGTATGTGGGGCTGGTGGCCGTGGCCGTGTGCCTGGTGCTGCTGCTGCTGGTGGGGGTGCTGGTGTACTGCCGCAAGAAGGGGGGCCTGGACGCTGATGTGGCTGATTCCTCCATCCTCACAGCCGGCTTCCAGCCTGTCAGCATCAAACCCAGCAAGGCTGGTGAGTGATCATTGCAGGGACAGTGCACCCACACTGGGACACAGTGCCCCTTGGACCTGCAGGTGGCCACACCTTCCAGGGGGTCTCTGGGCAGGAGCTGTCTGCTACAGGGCATCCCTGTATGGAGTTCTGTGCCCTATGAGGTCTCTGGTCCTGAGCTGATTTTTTGTCTTATGGGATCCCTGACTTAGGGACAGGGATTCTGTATCTTGGAGTCCCTGACTGTGGGGTCAGTGCTCTATGCCACATAGGGTCAGGTCCCTAGGGGAGGTGGCTGTGCCTTATGGGGTCCTCAGTGTGGGGCAGGGCTGGTGTGCCCCATGCCCTCTCAAGCTGATGATGCCCACACATCACTGGTGGGGACCCCCTATTTCTGCCTTGCTCTGGTACCATGGTCGCTTGCTCTGTGCTGCAGACAACCCCAGCCTGCTCACCATCCAGCCAGACCTCAGCACCACCACCATGACCTACCAGGGCTCGCTCTGCCCACGCCAGGATGGCCCTGCAAAGCTCCAGCTGCCCAACGGGCACCTGCTGAGCCCGCTGGGTGCGGGACGGCACACACTGCACCACAGCTCACCTGCTGCCGAGGGTGCTGACTTCGTAGCCCGGCTCTCCACACAGAGCTACTTTCGCTCCCTGCCCCGTGGCACCAACAACATGGCCTATGGCACCTTCAACTTCCTGGGGGGGCGGCTCATGATCCCCAACACAGGTACAGTGGGGTGGGGATTCCAAAGCACTGCCCAGGCCAGGCAGGGTCCTCATGGGGCTCACCCCATGCCTGCACCCCCATTCCCACCCAGGGATCAGCCTGCTCATCCCACCCGATGCCATCCCACGGGGGAAGATCTATGAGGTCTACCTGACCCTGCACAAGCAGGAGGAGGTGAGGTAGGTGCTGGGGCTGCTGAGGCACGGGGCTGTTGGAGGGGGTTCTGTCCTGACTCAGCTGCCCCCACCACTGCCCCAGGCTGCCCCTGGCTGGCTGCCAGACGCTGCTGAGCCCCATCGTCAGCTGTGGCCCCCCTGGGGTCCTCCTCACCCGCCCCGCCATCCTGGCCATGGGGCACTGCGTGGAAGCCAGTGCTGAGAACTGGAGCATCCGGCTGAAGAAGCAGTCGTGCGAGGGCACGTGGGAGGTGAGCAGAGGCGAGGGGTTTCAGGGATGGAGGAGGGACAGCCACAGCTGAGGTGCATCTCTGCCTGGGTGCCGCAGGACGTGCTGCAGCTGGGCACTGAGCCGTGCACGGAGCTGTACTACTGCCAGCTGGAAGCGCAGGCTTGCTACGTGTTCACGGAGCAGCTGGGGCGCTTTGCCCTGGTCGGGGAGTCCCTCAGCATGGCGGCCTCCAAGCGCCTCAAGCTGGTCCTGTTTGCGCCGGCCGCCTGCCCCTCGCTGGAGTACAACATCCGTGTCTACTGCCTCAGTGACACCCAGGACGTCCTCAAGGTACCGCGATCCCCAACCTGCCCATCCCGGCTTGGAGCGAGAGCTGCGCTCCTGGTATGGCATCTCCTGCCTGACTGCTGCTTGTGCTGGCAGGAGGTCATCCAGCTGGAGAAGCAGCTGGGAGGGCAGCTGATTGGAGCCCCCCGGGTGCTGCACTTCAAGGACAGCTACCACAACCTGCGCCTCTCTATCCATGATATGCCCAGCTCCCTCTGGAAGAGCAAGCTCCTCGCCAGCTACCAGGTGAGGAGTCTGGCCAATGTGTGGGGATGGGGATAGAGGTGTAGGGAGGTGTCTCTGCCACTCTGACACCCCCAGCTGTGTCACCTCGCTGCAGGAGATCCCCTTCTACCACATCTGGAGCGGGTTGCAGCCCTTCCTGCACTGCACCTTCACCCTGGAGCGCCTGAGCACCAGCACCTGTGAGCTGGCCTGCAAGATCTGGGTCTGGCAGGTGGAGGGAGATGGGCAGAGTTTCACCGTCAACTTCAACATTGCCAAGGTGAGGGCAGGACTGGGCCACTCCTAGGGGTAGCCATAGGATTGCTAAACATCCGTTTCTCTCCCTGCTCGTGCTCTCCCCTAGGACACGAGGTTTTCAGATTGGCTGGTCCCCGATGAGGTGGGCACCCCGGCTCTGGTGGGCCCCAGTGCCTTCAAGATCCCTTTCCTCATCCGCCAAAAGATCATCAGCAGCCTGGACCCGCCGGGTACACGGGGAGCCGACTGGAGGACACTGGCACAAAAGCTCAACCTTGACAGGTAATGCAGACTGAGGACAGTGCTGGGTATGGGGTGGCATGGTGAATGGGGGCAGGGGTTTTGGCCTCATCCTGCACCTATGGATGGATGCTGAAATGCTGTGGGATCTTGTGAGAAGCCTGCTGCATAAGGTGAGGCTAGCACAGGGGTGTGGAGCCATCCCTGTGCCCTGACTTGCTCCCTCCGTCCCCTTCCAGCCATCTCAGCTTCTTCGCCTCGAAGGCCAGCCCCACAGCCATGATCCTCAACTTGTGGGAAGCTCGGCACTTCCCCAATGGCAACCTCTCCCAGCTGGCTGCTGCCGTGGCCGAGGTCGGCAAGCAGGACGGTGCCCTCTTCTCCGAGGCTGAGTGCTGAGCATGGAGGGTCCCAGGGGACCACCACCGGGGGGCTAAGGGGGGCCCTGGCTGGCTCACCAGGCTCCTACTGTCCCACAGCGCACGAGGAGGGCTGTCTGGCCCCCTTGGGTGGGCAGGATGCCCCTGCCCCATGGCAGTCAGGCCCCTCCAGCACTGTGGCGGCAGGACTCAGCCCAGCCCCGGGGATCCCAGAGCCCCATGGTGGGGGACTGAGGGGGGCACGGGGTGTGCGTCGTGCGTGCAGTTGCCGTCGTGCTGTCTGCGTGTGGGGCCGGGCGGCCCCGGGCCCCGTGCCGTGTTGTGTAAAGCCCGTTTTTTTAATTCTGTATTAAGTGCATTCAAGTATTTACACTTGGCCTTATGTACATAGCGGTGCCGCGGGCGGGGGGTCTGCCGGACGTGAATGTAAATAAATTCGATATATATTGCTACGTGGGGCTATGCCCGGCCATGCGCTGCCCCACGCCCCTCAAGATCCCCCCAGAAGTTGGAGATGCACACCGAAGAGCTTTATTGGAGTGGTGACTATTCCATGGCGTTGGCCTCACGACTGGCCACAGCTGCTACGAGCGCGGCCCCTTTCCCCGAGCCATCCTCCGATAGCATGAAGGACACATTGCAGTTGGGTGCCAGGTCCTTCAGTGTGTTCTGGAGGTTGGTGGAGAAGCTAGGTAGGACAGGAGGGGAGAGTGAGGACTGATGCTCCCACCCTATACACACCATGCCTCCCACCACAAACCCCTTCATAGAGCAAAGATGTCATGTGGGTGCCTGCCACCCCTGGCCCCACTTACCATGGGTGCAGCTTGTACAAGGTGCCATCCACCCCAACAGTGACAGACAGTTGGTCCAGGCCCCGGTTCTCCCGCATCTTCTCCACCACAGCAGCCAAGCCAGCAGCGCAGAGCTGGGCTGCCCGCAGGGACACTGTCTGGCACACCTCCCGCAGCAGCACGCTGTCCTCAAAGCTGGCCTCAATCTCCAGTTCATTCAGGATGGCCTGTATCTGCCGCAGGGCCAGCCCCTTTCTGCTCCAGACGAGTGCCACTGTTAGCAGCAGATTCCCCATCCCCATCACTGTCCCCATCTCTTACCATTACCCTGCCTGTGCCACATCAGTGTAGCCTGGCTCCTCTCCTGGGGTTCTGATACCCCTACCCCAGGTTCAGGGAACCCACAGGAGCACAACACTCACACCTCGATGGTAGAGAGGAACTTGGTCTGGAAGATGTTCTTGGTCTGGAGTTTGGAGCTGAGTTTGCCTTGGAACAACAACTGTTTCTCTGTCATTACCATCAGGATCTGACGCACGATCTCGCCCAGGTACATGCCACTGATGAGCTTCTCAAACCTACCCAAGGCACAGCCTCAGCTAGGCACAGCCACCCAGTCCCAGCCCCCCCTGCCCCAGGGCCCTCACCCACCTCTGCTTGCCCGGGTTGATGGTGGATTGGTCCACCACCTGGTCAAAGTGGGTGAAGATGTGGTCTAGGCAGCCGTTGTCCCCAAAGGCCCCCCACTCCATGTTGATGCACATACGGCCCTGGTCCCCCTCCACAGTGCCCACGTTCTTCATCTCCTCCATGTAACAGGCATTGGTCCCTGTTCCTGCAGGCCACATGCTGTTGTCACCGCAGCACAGTTCTGGCAGAGGCATGTGGCCATGCCACATAGGGTAGAGGGGTGGTGGGGAGATAGGGGACCTCCTGGATGAAGAGGTGCTCCTCACCCACAATGAGGCCAATTTCACATTTGGGGTCATCATAACCACAGGCCATCATGGTTCCCACCGTGTCGTTGACCAGAGCCACCACCTGCATCCCTAAGTGCTGCCAAACAGGAGACGGGGACACATATGGTCTAGTGGCACACAGACAGCTCCTGGAGCTGACACTCCCTGGATGTAGGGTGTACCCTGGGGAAAGGGACAGGCCACAAGACATTCCCTACCTGTTTGCGCCGGGCAGCCTCCCGCAGCAGCTGGACAACGTCTTGTCCAACGCAGCCTGAGGCGCTGAAGCCTTTGGTCCAGGTCAGCAGCAATGCCTGCCAAGAGTATCATGAGCAGTAGCCAAGGCAGCTGTGTCACACAACATCCTGGGGTCCTTCCCACCGTTCTGGAGCTGGAGCCACCCCCTCACCTTATCTAGGCCCAGTTGCTTGCAGGGGAAGGAGAAGGTGAAGCCAAGAGGCAGCATGTCTGTCACCAGGTTCTGCTTCATCTGGAAGTCTATGATGCAGTCGATGATGTGGTCAAAGAGCTGTGGATAGTGGCCACGGTCAGCAGGGCGTAGGCTGAGGCAATGCTGAGAGGGCCTCTTCCAGCCCCATCATGTGGCCCCATGAAGAGCAAGTAGGGAGGCAATGTCCACCCCCATGCCCCAGCCACAGCCTCACCGCCTCGCCCGTGCCCTGCATGATGGCAACTGGGATGACATAGATCTCGCTGGCCATGGTGATGCCCTCCTCTGTCACATGCACCACCAGTACACGGAAATTGGTCCCCCCCAGGTCCAGCGCCAGGAAGTCACCTCGCTCTGTGGGGAGCCAGCACAGTGCATTACCACGGCCACAGCCTCCTCAGCACCCCATTCCCAGTGTCCCTGTCCCTTACCAGTGCCATCAGGCGTGTGAGAAACATAGGTGGGCAGCATGCGGACAGAGGCAATGGCATTGGTCTCCTTACCCAGGCCCCGATCCATCTCCTCCCTCATCAGTGCCTGGACTTTCTCCAGGTCAGCACGGGAGAGCCGCAGTGGGGCCAGCACCTCGTTCACCTCACGGCGCAGGGCTGCCAGGCGCAAAGCCACTGCTGTCACCATGGCCGCCCCCCGCCCAGAGCCATCTCTCGAGGGCAGGAGGGTGGCCATGCACTCAGGGGACAGTAGTCTTGACACACTCAGCAGGATCTCCTGAAACCTGCCAAGGATGAAAAAGATAACATGGGCTGGGTGTGAGGCATCCCACTGGGGTAGCATCCCACTGGAAGCCCTGTGTTCCTCATCACCTGGGGTAGCCCTTGTATAATTCTCCATCCATCCCCACGTTGACCATCAGCGTCTCCATGTCCCGGGTCTGGCACATATAGCTGAGGATGGCAGCCAGGCCAGTGGCATGGAATGTGGCAGCACGCCCCACCACTGCCCGGCAGATCTGCTGCACCCGGCTGCAATCCCGCTCGCTTGACTGCAGCCCCAGAACGTCCAGAATCCTCTTCACTTCAGTTGTTCCTTCCTCATTGCTAGAAGGCAGATCACAGCCTTGCAGCACCTGCAGGTCCACGAGCTCACAGCCAGGAACACCCATCCATCGTGCCCCATCCTCCCACCCATGGCAGCTCCTGGTCCTCAGACACTCACTTGACGATATCCAGAATATGCTGCATCGTGAACACACCCTTCTGTCTCAGGACACCAATATCAGTCCCAGTGAAGATAGCTTTCTCAGCAGTCAGGCCAATCAGTGCGTGCCGGACAATCTCCCCCAGGTACAGGCTGCCCACCATCTTCTCAAACCTGTGTGGGTTTGAGCCCACATGAGAGTCAGTCATGCCTCCCTAGCAGATCCCCTTGGCCCTTTAAGAGCACCCAGGAGCACTGCAGGGAATGTGTGATTCTTCCAGTGAGGCCTGACATGCTCAGGGATAGATGGGGAGCCTGTCCTGTCTGGGGGAGAAAGAGCACCTCTTTTCCCCAGGGTTGGAAGATTCCACATCCACGCATTCATCATAGGGTGTGATGATGTCATTCAAGGTGCCATCATCCCCAAAGCAGCCCCACTCAGTGTTGACACACATCCGCCCGCTGGTCTCGTCTGCTGTTTCCACCAGGTATGCCTCAGCCATGAAGCAACAGTTGGAGCCCTTGTCTGCAAGAGTGATGGGGCTGAGCACCAGCACAGCCCCACTGACACCCACCACCATGGTACACAGGGTGCCCAAGTCTCACCTGCAACCATGGCAACCTCACAGGGTCTTCCCTCCGTGCTGCAGGTCATCATGGTGCCCACAGTGTCATTCATCACGGCAACAACATCCACGTGGCAGAGCTGGCCAGGAGTAAATTCAGAAGATTTCCTCCTCCAAGAGGACAGCCAACTTTTACCAGTGGCTGCTGTCCCATTAGCCGATCCAGTCCCATTGGTCCCCACCTCCTGTTTATTGATGGCTGACTGCAGCAGCTCCACCACATCCTTCCCTATCACATCATTGCAGCTGAAGCCCTTGGACCAGGAGAGGAGTTCTGCCTGTGGAGAGCATGTGGCAGAGCCATTGACCTCTGGCACCAGGATGGTTCTTCTACCCACTGCTGCTGTGTTGTGGTCACAGCGTGGCACAGGGCTCTCCCTCTCACCTTGTCCAGCTGTGTCTGCCGGCATGTGAAGGGGAACACAAAGCCCAAGGGGAGGCGTTCCACAGACTTGCTGGGGTCAGAGCGGATGGTCTCGGCCAGGAACTGGGACACGCATTGGGCAATGAAGTCAAAGAGCTGCAAATTCATGACTAGGGGTAAGGGCTGCTCTCCTTAGGCAGTACCCAGGCTGTTGAAGGCAGCCTGGAGCTCCAGCACCAGCCCAGGGCCCTGCTGAGCCTCCGTGATGCTGGGCAGCCCAGCACCAGCCACCCTTTGCCATGGCCTCCTCATACCGCTTCCCCCTTGCCCTGCGTGATGCCCTCTGGCAAGTCATAGATCTTGTACACCATATTGGGGCTCATGTTTCCATCTCCGTAGAGGGTCACCAACACGGTCCGGATCTGGCTCTGGCACAGCTCCACCACCAGAAAGTTGCCCTGCTCTATGGGAGAACAGAGGCAGTGTCAGGCAGAGACCTTCCCTGTGGCAGATCTAAAATCTGCTCCTTGCCCTGTCCCATGGACAGTCAACCACCCATAGGGGATGCTCCTGAGAGCCTAAGACTCTCAGAGAGGCCAAGGGAACAAGCTTCTGGCTACTGCCCCTGCACTGGGGAGTGGCAGAGGAGAAGCTTATGGACCCCATAACTGATCCAAGAGTGGTTTACCCTCAACCCCCAGGGCTGAGTCCAGTGAGATGTGCAGGGCTGCCGGTAGCAGAACAGTTCGTCCTCATTCCTTACCAGTGCCATTGGGAGTGGAGCAGATGTAGGTGGGCAGCATTCGCACTTTGGCCTGTGCATGTGTCTGTCGGCACAGCCCCCTGCACATGTCCTCCACCATGTGGCCTTTCATAATATGCAGCCTCTCCAGCGGGACGCTGAGTGATCGCAGGGCTCGTTGTATCTGGGGATGGCACATTAGGGCAGAGATGCAAAGGCAAAGGGCAGGGAATGACTGGAGCAGGGATGGGCCTTACTGGTGTGGTGAGGGAACTATCGCGACGTTGGCTCAGATTGCCCATTGAGATCCTGCATGGAGGAAGGAGGCGTGTCACCCACTGAGCTCTGGCCCACAGGACAGGACAAATGCCTGCCCTTGCCCAGGCACGCAGTGGGGCTGGGAGCCTGTACCCAGCTCTGCTCCCACCTGGTGTCTATCTCCATGCTCGTTGAGGGCTCCATATTTTCGTCCCTGTGCAGCACCCTCACGCTGCCTCTGCGGTTGTGGAGGAGGCAGCTCTGTCCCATCACGGTCATAGGGCCAAGCTCGGGGATGGCAGAAGAGGGTCCCCACGACCTGCAAGAGGCCAGAGGCTGATGTCTCTCCCCTGTAATAGCCTGAGGGCTCTGAGGAGCCTGCACGACCCCATTCCCGGCCCCACAGCGGTCTCCTCAGGGCAGGAGCCGCTCACCAGTCCACGTACCGGCCATCCCGCTCCGTCGCGCCGGGCCTTGGGTTTGTTCTGTCCGCCCCGCCGGGCCGGGTGCTACGGCTGCCCATGGCGACGGGGCAGGGGCCGGTGTTTGCAGCCGGTGTGGGCCGGGGCTGGTGTGTGGGGCCGGTGTATGGGCCGGTGGTGGCCGGGGCCGGTGTGCGGGCCGGTGGTGATCACGGCCGGTGTGCGGGCCGGTGATGGTCACGGCCGGTGTCGGGGGCCAGTGATGGTCACGGCCGGTGTCGGGGGCCGGTGATGGTCGCGGCCGGTGTGCGGGCCGGTGGCGGCGGGGGCCGGTGTCGGGGGCCGGTGATGGTCACGGCCGGTGTCGGGGGCCGGTGATGGTCACGGCCGGTGTGCGGCCCGGTGATGGTCGCGGCCGGTGTCGGGGGCCGGTGATGGTCGCGGCCGGTGTGCGGGCCGGTGATGGTCACGGCCGGTGTGCGGGCCGGTGATGGTCACGGCCGGTGTCGGGGGCCGGTGTCGGGGGCCGGTGTCGGGGGCCGGTGGCGGCGGGGCGGGTGGTGGGCCGTTGCCGGCGCGCGCGGGGCCGTTGCCGCCGCCGTCTCCCTGGCAACAGCCGCGCCCCGCTCCGCCATTGGTCGCCCCGCCGCGAGCCGGCCCCGCCGCGGCCAATGGGCGGCGCCGCTCCGGGCCCCACCCGCGGGAGGGGCCGCTCCCCGCTCTCGGGCGGGCGGCAGCGCTGCTCAGAGCCCGGGGTTTAATGAGCTCTGCACCAACTCGTCCCGTTAATTAGGCATGGGTCGCCCTCCCCTGTTCCCCGTCAGGATGCTCTCGGGGAGCAGGTCCCTCCAAGGCCCGGTGCGAGGCAGACAAAGCCCCGCTGCCCCGAGGAGCGGGCGTACGGCCGACCCACACGGGGACAGGAAAGCACCAAGGACACGGGGACACCGCGGCCGTGGCTCCTCTGGTCGTTGCATCCAGTGACTGCGGCTTTCAGCTGGCACCAAGGTGCCCTCTGCCACTCCCGGCTGGGAATGTTAGTGCTGTGCTGCTGCACAGAGCACAGGACACTGCAGCCGCCTGCCCTGAGCCCTCCCACCAACCCCAGCTCTAGAAGAGGCCTGGGGAAGTGATTTGGGGCCCAACGTCTGCTGCTCCTCCTCTCCTCCCTCCAGCGCCCTCCCATTCCCCAGAGAAAGCCAGCAGAGCTCTGCCGTGGTGCTGCAGTTTCATAAAAACATACATAAATATATTTCCATTTCTGTAACAGAGAGCAAAGCTGCACAGGCACCTATAAAACACACAGTCGCTTCTCCACCCAGCGCTCCCCACACAGGTCGTATAAAACATATAAAAGGGGCACAGGAGACAAAGGCTGCAGGTGAAGCAGGGGTACAGTGCCAAGAAGACCCTCACCGGGGGGCACAGGGAGCTGCTGCATTGCCAGCTCCCTGCAGCATTGCCAGCCTCAGAACTTGTGCCTTCTCCGGCGGCAGCCTTTGGTCCGTTGCTGGCTGCCCGCATGGAGAGCCATGCGTGGCTCTGAGTCCACCACACCGTCCACGGCTTCTGAGGAGATGCCGGGTTTCTCAGGAGAGACATGGAAAGGAAGGTGCTGAAGGGAGATGGGGCTGTCTGCTGACGGCTCCCCATCAGCAGCTGAGAGTGTAGGAGAGGACTGTTGGTCTCCTAATCCAGTGATGGGAGTCCCCGCGTCAGCACCTGCAACAATAGCACACGTCAGCCCTCCTGTGTGAGCCACTAGTGCTGCCAAGAGCACCTCTCCCCCCTCTTCTCCTCCTGTCCTTGCACCCATAGAGGGAAGTGCTGATGCACAGACAGGGACAGCAGAAGCCTCCCACATCCCCCAGGAAGCTGGACATATCTTGGTGCAATGGTTCAGAGTACACCCCTCTTCCTGCTAAGGGCTCCGGGCTCTGGTGTGGGTCCAGTGGGCACACATCCAGTGGGTACTGGCAGGAATGCGTGCAGCCAGCTGGGGAATGCTGACAGCCAGCTAAACCCACAGCCTCCTGCTCTGAAAGAACAGACCCTTCCAAAGGGAATTTGCTCTCAGAACAGCCCAGGCCGAGCCAGGACCAAAAAGGGAGAATGGGAAAGAGCAGCCCTGACCCAGCCAGGCCAGAATAGAAAGTTTTCCACCTTCAGACATGCTCTCCGAGAGCTCCAGCATCCTGAGGAGTCCTCTCTCCTGCCTTCTGGTGTCCTGCCAAGGAGAGGAGAGCCACCATCACAGCGCTGCCACGAGGAAACCCCTTAGCCAGGATGGCCTCGTGGGCACTTGTTCCCCCAGCCCTCAGAGTGAGGCTGGGCACATGAGGGACTGCTGCTTATCCAGGGCCTCCAGCCATCCACGGGAAGGGCACTGCTCCATGCCCAGCCCACACAGTGCTCAAGCAGAGGCAGCAGAGAGCAGCTAATCAAGCAGAACTTGGTCAAGAGGGAGGCCAGGGTACAGTATGTCACCCCCAAGCCCAGCCAGCAAGCATAGGGCTGTGATAAATGGGGGTATCAGGGGCTCTGACACAGCTGCAACACATCCCCCAGCACTGCATGTCCAAGGGCAGACTGGTCCCACTCTGTCCAAGGGTATTTGGGCTTGATGTTGGAGGGAAGGGCTTTTCTTCAGGGCACAGCCAGACTAGGAACACACCTTGAGCCCTGGTGTGCCCCTGGGAAGATGCAGCCATGCTGGTCACACATACTAGGGGAAGACCACTTGGCCTGGCTGCTTTAAGCTTCACTGGCCCAGCAAAGTCCCCTCTCCTGGCTGCTCCTTGCCCCCAGAACTGCTCTGGGAAGCACTGGTATCCTGGAGCTGCAAATCACCCCAAAATGGGCCATTCCAGAAAACTGCAAGCCAAACTGTGCCACTAGGAAGCTTTGCAATAGCCCAGGCCATGCCCAGGCTGCCCCAGTGAGCTCCCACCCTAGCAAAAGGCAGGGACAAAGGTAACAGAGCCTTGCTGAGCCTTCCCAAAGAGCTCCCTGGCTTCAGCATCTTTCCCCCATACCCTGTGCCTACTTGCAGGACCCACACACCAGCCAGCTGTGGGGCACAGGGACAGAGTCAAACAGCCCCCACAGAGCTGTTCACAGGCAGGAGCAGCCATGCCCTGCAGTACTCTGAACCACACAGTGCTTGGCTGTATCCCAGCCAAAATCATCAACCAGAAATCTCATCATTTGCATCTGAATCCCCAAAGGGCTGAGGTCTGTGATGGATTTAAGGGATTATACAAAACTAAGACATCATGTTGCATCTTCATGCCGTGAATCACATTTTTGAGCGCAGGCAAAGCTGCAGCACTAGGGTTTTGCCTGCAGGAGCCAGCAGGAAGGCCTGGAAGGATCCTCTCTGGGCTCCCCTGGGACCACCACAAGCAGGAAAAAGCACAGTGGGGACTAACACCTGGCGAGTGACTGTGAGCCAGCTGCTACCCACGCTCCTGCCTCCCACCTCCTCTAGCAAGGCACGTTCCCCACACCCAGCACACCTCCACCACAGTGACTCCCCAACAATTCTCCTGGGACACTGCTGTTTGCTCCCAGCACTGAGCAATTTCCCCTGCTCTGGCTTTAAAGCCTTCCCCGTGGGAATGGGCTTGTGGATATCCAGATAGGTTTGTCATCCTGACGCTGGCCTCCACTCCATCAACATTCAGGCGAGGAAGGCTGCAGGACTGAGGCGTGCTGGCTGGCAGCAGGACAGCCCTGGCTGCCTGCCCACTGGAGAGGTTGCTGGCAGCTCTGCTGGATTAGCTCACCACTGGGACCAGTCCGTGCTCTCACAGAGTGTCATGGGAAGGAGGGCAATGAGTTCTCTGTCCACGGCGGCCCACAGGGACAGGCAATCCTACATCAGGTCAGCTCATCCCTGCCAACCAGGGAAACAGCTCCTGCTGCCAACCCAGCCCCACGCCCAGAGCAAAGCAAAGGGGATGGTGTGCAGGGTCACCCCTCACCTTGCCTCTTCGCAGCCTCCTGGTTCCCTGAGCTTGCCTAGCAGCCTGAAGGCAGCTGTCCACGTGCCTCTGATACTGCAGCAGTGGCACCAGTGACTTACAGAGGTAGCACTTCTCACACCTGCCAGGCAGCAAAGGACAGAGCACTGCATTAGGATTCACTCTGCACCGGGCTCCCAGACACCAATGGTGACTCTCCTCCTCCAGGCCATGCCATGGAGAAGACGTGTCACCAAATCCAGTCACGCTCAGTGGGGTCAAGCCGGCACCAATTGCAAAGACTGAGTGATTATCAGTTTTCCCTGCCTGCTCCTCTGTATCCTGCTGCTGCAGCAGCGGGACAGTAATCAAATCTGCTCATCTAACTATCTCAAACACCACTGATTTCTCCCCAGACATAAAGCACCCTGTCAAAATCTACAGAAATGAAGTGCAAGGGCTTTGCAAAGGGGAGTTAAATTCTGCCTGAAAAGCAAACCAAGTGTGTTAAATCAGAGAGACATTTTACCAGGGCTGGATGAACTTGTCTGACTAGTAAATCAAGCCTTTCTCTGCACTGTCTCCATTTTACATCATGCCATGCAGGGAGAGGAATTGCAGAGCACATGCTCCTGCTGGGGGGTTGGCTCAGCCTGTTTCTCAAACCCCCTTCTTTGGGTGGAAGATGCTCAGGCTCACGCAGGACAACTGTGTGTTCTTAGGAAGAGGATTATTCTGGGTGAAAGGAGATGAAGGTCAGGCATAGATTTACACAGCTACATTCACTTCCACACCAGCTCTCAGCAGGGACTGAACCCTGCAGAAGAGGACACTGGCTCTTCAGGAGGGAAGCTGAATTCCGGAATGGACTATCTCCAAGAAGAGACAAAGCCCCCAGGGACCAGCCCCAGCAACACTGTGTTCAGTTTGATAGTGGTACTCTCTAAGTGAAACACCCCAGGCTCTAAAATGCATATGGAGAGCCCCCATCGAGCAAAACTCTGCAGCACTTTTTCCCGTATTTTCTTTCCAGTCAGTGCTGATTACCCAGATAATGTGTCTAAACAGAAGCTGTCCTCTCTATAATTAGCCTAATTCCATTAGTGATGTTGCCATCCACTGTTTGTAACAGCAAAATTGCTTCCATAGCAGGGATTTTACTGTCAGATCCTCTCTTATGATGCTTTGTGTGGGTGGCAGGAGGAGGGGCTGCATGGAGAGAGATTAAACAAAGCCACTGCTATTCTGAAAGTCTAATTTAATTAAGAATATCACTACAGGTGCCATGTTGACAGCCTCCATGTCCTGGCCTCTTCTTTTTCCAGGGTTACCAAGCTCAAGCCTCCCATCAGAAACTGGCTGAGTTAGCACCATTTTAGCTACAGCTCCCCCCCAGCAGCCATGCACCCCCTGACCCATCATGGATGGGGCTGAAAGGAAATCAGTGCAAAAATAAACAATCTGAGAACAGCAAATTCCTCTTGCTTTGGTTTAAATATAGCCAGCACTGCAACAAGAGGCACTGAGGAAAACCAATTTCTTAGGGAAACACTGTTATAAAGCCAACAGCCAGCATTTGTACAGGAATAAAGACATCCATAGTCAAGCTAGAACAGAAGCACAATCTAGGAAACAATCTAGGAGCAGGCATACCTACTTACTTGTCAATGTCGAAGGATGGTGGGCTGCTTTCAGCACTGGCAGCTTTATTTCTTGCCTCTCTCTGACGCCTGGTGAGCACTGGAGGAAAAACAGAAAGGGTTAACAAAAAGGGTTACTACCATCCATCCCAAACCATCCCTACATCATGCTCAAATGCACCAAGTTTCCATCACTTCCACTCAAAGCTGCAGCAGAAGTGATGGTAGAGGTGAAGAAACAGTGGACTGGGACACTTTCCTGCAGAAATTCTTTCCTGCAGAAGAGTTTGCTGGACAAGTGTCCTTTTTTCCTAGGGGGATACTGAAAAATTTACCTTTCCCAGACTGGGGAGCCAGCTGACCATTTCACACCTAACTTGCCAGAAACAGCTGGATTGACAGACTGTAGCTTACAGGAATTTCAGAGCTGATGCACAGCAGTGCGATAGCCTGAGAGCAGCGTTATCCAGCTGCTCTGGCAGCACAGCACCACTCCCTGCCAAACCAGGCTCCTGTGCCTGCTGCAGGGAGGGACAGTGCCAGCTGTGGGCTCAGGGGAACACAGAGCTGAGGCAAAGGGCTGTGCAGAGGCACCAGACCTTTGACAGAGAGTCTGGCTGGAAAGGGGCACAGCTCACATTGGAAAGGGAAGGTTACAACAATTACCCCATCACTTTCCCACTGCCCATGTGAACTGTGGTGATCAGTGCTATTGTCCACAGACAGCCCTGGGAGTCCCCTGGATGAAGATCTCTAGCAGGAGCAGTGCTGCTCTCCAGAAGCTCCAACACGTGGGTAGCCAGTGAGATCCCAGCTGAGCAGCTGATGATGGGTCCCACCATTTCTGTTCCCTCAGCAAGCCCAAGCAGCCTTTCCCAACTGGCTCTGCAGGCATCTGCAGGGAGCACGTTGGAGTGTTGTCCCTTTCAGTTGAATTCCTCTCAGTGTATTCCTGTTGATATACCACCAGCAAAGATCCTCAGGGAACATTTCAGATAGCTTAGCTTGCTTCACCAGGGACGTTCAAGACTCCAGCTCCAAAACAGATGTCACAGTAAGTGCTCTCAGGCATGCTGGCTAAGGGGACAATGTAGGGAGCTGTTTTACGGCTTGCTGATACTGCTTCCCATACTCATGAGGAGAAAAGTCTGACTCTAAGGTATAGGCACAACAAACCTGTTATTGTTAGTACTTCATCTGTGATAAAGAAAGCAAAGCACAAAGTTTTGCGTGGAACAAAGGAAATTCTTGCGGGTTTTAGCAAAACCCCATTTCCAGAGTGTTGGGCAACCCCAATATCTATCCACAATGCAACACTGCCTATCCTTAGCAGCAATCACTGATCTGCAGCTACAACCAGCAACGTACTGTGAAGTGATCAGGAACTGTTGGGGCTGACGGGAGACAACCATGCTAAAGAAACAAGCTCAAGCGTTTCCTAGGATGTGCGTATTGTCTCGTAGGCGATGACTGATACCAACAGCTCATTGCTCACAGGAACTAAAGAAAACATCTCTTTTTAACACAGCTTGGCTCAGATTTGAAGTGGCAGCCTGACTAGGAAGACTGGTAACAATGGCCACCCCCACCCCCAGCCATCCAGCCTCCCAAGAATCCAACCAATATGTATATTTGACAGCGTGGTGAGAACTGCTCTCCAAATCAGCGTATGCTCGTTAATATTCCTTAACGAGCCTTGTGCACCAGCTCAGGTGTTAATCAGTTCTATTTTCTTCCAAAAGCCGTGAACACATCTGGCATAATGGGCCCATTAGAGATGTCTGGGACTAGCTCTGCAGCTGCCCAGGAGGAGACCCTCAGCTGTGTTGCTGGAAGAAGCAGCAGAGTAGAGAGAACAAGGCCAGCTGGTGAGGCACAACCCCTGCCAAAACATGCTGGTTGCCCCCAAGAAGGGGGCTCAGAACACAAGAAAATAACTGCCACAAGCGAAATCTCCACCACAGAGCACTGCTGACCTGCTTGTGTGAAAGGAGCCTTGTAATTCTCCCAAATGCAATGCTCTTTGCTGGGTCAGACATACTCCGTGGCCCGAGAACAACCTTTTCCCTCACTCGGCATTTCTTCTGGTTGACAAGTCATTCTTGGCCTGTTTGGCTCAAGCATTCACCCTGGGGAAGAGCAGCAAACCCTGCCCAGTATGGCCTTGCTATCAGCAAACTCAGCCCAGGCACCTCCTGGGGCTCCCAGGTCTGGCTGGCATGTGGAGCTGTGGGGTCAGAGCCACTGAGCTCCTCACCTTCCTGCTCAGCCCACCTGCGGTTCGATCCACCAGCTCCCTGTGCTCACTACCAGCTGTGCCACTTCTCTGCAGGATCTATTTGTGTCTGGCTCATGGCATCTAGTCCCTTCTCAGAAGCCATGCAGTTTTGCTCTGCACCCATTTCATTCCTCTTTCTGCCGTTATCAGTGCCACTTCTACTGATGTCAAGAGCTTTTTAATGGCACCAGTGCCGCTGCTGAAGACTGACAGCTGCATCAAGACTGCATTTGAGCCTTTGGGAGGAAGGGATATACCAAATCCTCATTTTCCTGGGCTCGCCTGGGAACTGAGAATGTCGGATGCATGCAGATGGAGGGTGAGAGGCATCGAGTATGTCACAAAGCCCAAGAGTATTTGCTGTACTCAGCTGCAGCCAAGACTGGCTTCCAGACTGAGACCAGCGGAGCCCTGTGTTGGCAGCAGCAGCAGGCGATGGATGTGGTGACTCCAGCAGAGCCCTCTCACACAAGTGAGCCCCTTCAGTTGAGTGCACGAAGAAAGAGGGAGCTGGCACAGAAACTCCACAGCTCCACTCATTCACTTGGAATTAACACCAGTCACTGAGCTGGAAACCCAGGACCTCAGCCCTCTCCAGCCTGGTACAGCAGCTAACATCAGGCTCTTCTTTTTTATTTACTCAGATCACAGGAAAGTGGAAATTCATGATAAGATTTTCATGCTGCCCAGGTATGTGGTGGTCTGGGCATTCAGCCAGGGTGACCATGTACGTAGGGAAGCAACTGTAGCTCATCTTGCCCAGCTGCTCATTTGAAAACTTGCCCTTAGATATCAGCCAGACTGAGCTGGCCTCCTGAGACCTAAGACAGAGACTTTGGTGCATGATTAGAAGAAGGAAGAAGAGAAGTAAAACCAGCAAGAACCCATCCTTTCATAGTATTAAAATGAAAACCACTGACAGCTATAGTCTGCAGGACTGCAATTCTAGAGACATCAAGAGTAAGTCCAATTAATAAATCTGAAGACCAGCTAGGAACCCCTGACCCAGTGCACCAAAGGAAAACTTTTTTTAACAGATCAGGGCATGGCTTAGAGGGCAGAACTTTGACTTCTCTCACATAAGGCTGTTGTTGCTGTGCTCCCAAGGAAGCCAGCAGCCAGCCAAGAACACACAGTGCTGCAGCAGTAGAAAACAGCTTCTGGACCCACACAGGAGCTGGCATTTGCTTCAGAAGACAGTTCTCTCACATCTTTTTTCTCCCCATGCATTAGCTTTACCTGTGGATGTTGTGCTAGTGGTGGATGCCAAGGTAACAGCCCTGGAAACAGAGTCCTTTTGTACCTGCACAGCTGTGCCAGGCTCCTGTTTGGCCTCTGCTCAGAGCTGAACATCATCTCTGCCTATTCAACCCAAATCCCACAGACTAGCCCAGCAGCTGAGAACCCTCTGGGTGACAGTTGCCTTCCAACAGCTGTTGGAAATCAGCCCAAGGTGCCCCAGGAGCCAGAGTCCCACAGGCAGGCAGGATTCTGCCCAAGCCTGGGAAGCCCATGGTACTGCAAAGAGTCTGGGTGAAAACAACACAGGTGTCTTAGACTGTTATGGCAAATAGAGCCTGGTCTCTACAGGGAAAATACTAGAATAACTAGCAATAGAAAACTCAAATTACTGTGATTTTGTCCCAGATCCATTGCTCTGCTTACAGCCATTATTGCGGAGCAAAATCCCTTTTATTCCAGGCTGGTTTTCTTACAGGGGGATTGTTCCGAACAAGCAGGAACAGCAGAGTAGCAATTCCAAAATAACTACCCTTACAAACATCCCCAAGGAGACTAGCCTGGAAGCAGAATGGAGAGGCCAGCCTTGAACTCTGTCCTGCTGAAAGCCAAGACCAAAGAAAAGAACAAATTCCCTTGCACTGCCAAAGAATTCAAAGCCTTTTCCTGATCACAGTCGGGATTCCCCAGGATCAATGGATACACTCACAGTCCAGCCACACCAGGGACCAGAACACCACAAGGCCAAAGACATTCCTGCTAAAAGGCACACTAAAAATTCTGCTCCCCTTTGTAGCACAAATAAGACCTTTATCAGTCTTGAGGATGGCAGAGGAACTATGATAATTTGTGATTTCCCTGAGCCAAGTGCTTTGCAACAGTAACTGGGTTGTGCCTGCAGAGAGAACCTTCCACCAAAATTAAGCACCAGCCAGTATCAGCCTCTGCTCTGGCTCCTGTTATCTTGACAGGACCCATGTTACATCCCCAAAGCTTTAGTATAGCAGGAATCTTTTATTTTAAAACTACATCAACTCTGCATTAAGATTACTTGGTGAAACTTTTTCCTGCTAGAGGAATGCAGAAGTTACAGTTCTTGTACTAGCTCTGATTTGCTCAAATTGCTTAAACATCGTAGATTTAGGTTGCATTTAACAACCCAGTATGTAACTGAAAATTATATATTCACAGCCTGAAAAGTTAATCTTATTACAAGCTACTACTTTGATATTACCTGACATTGTGCTAACACAGATTTTACATTTCAAGCAGCAGCTAAAACATAACTTACTGAATATGTTGATAACCAACCAGTGTATTTGTTCACTTAAGCTCTACAAAGGTTGGCTATGGAAAACTGATATGAAAAAGAATACAAAGAGGATTAATATGGGCATTCTGACTGTACTTCCATGCCTCACTCTTTACATGAAGCAGAAAAATCCACATTCCCAGATTGACAGTTATCATTTTGCAATTTTAGTGAAACAAGAGGGAAACTTTCCTGCAGTCTCTGCCACTCGAACAGGCCATTTCTGCACATACAAATGTCAGACTTCATGCAGAGCACAGGCATTCTCAGAGCAGTACAGAACATTCTCCCCTCTCAAGAGCCCTGAAGGACAATTGTCCACATGGTTCAAGCCTTCCATTTTCTACCACTGCCACATTCTCTGCAGGTCCTCAACAAAGCACACAATGGACACATTTTATAAGTATTGCTTGAAGCATCCAGGACTAGATCCTGGGGTAATATTCAGGAGCTGATGATGTGGTGAATTATTGTGTGAAGTCAATCAGAAATTATGTCTGTGCAGGAGATGCTGGTAATACCAGAGCCTCCAATAACACTCTCCTGAGCAGCGTGGAGATGCAACAAGGCAGAGTGAACAAACCTCCCCATACGCCAAACATCCTGAGAAAAACAAGACTGCAGCACCTGCCTGCCAAGTAACAACAGGGAAAGGGGGTGAGCATGAGGAGCAAACACGTGGAAGCAGCACTTGGCAGACCTGGAGCGTCCTCGGCAGGCTCCGGTCCCGCGATGCCGTTGCAGTACATGGCGTGCACCTCGATCTCGTCAGCTGGGAAGCCGTGGTCACACAGAGGGCACGACACACGGGCAGCAGCTGTAGGACTGCACTCAGACACAGTCCTGCCAGCATCTTCATCCCCACCAACCTAAGGAAGAAGAAGAAAAATTAGCCAAACAGGGCTGTTTCTCTTTCTTTGCTCCACGCTGTCTGGTAGCTACCTGCCATCCTGCAGACTCAGATTTTCTTGGAAAGTTTTATTCTTCCTTCATCGCATAGTGCCCAGAAATAACACCACTGGCTGAATAAATTGCACTGCACTAATAATTAATTCTTCTTGCAAAGGCAACATGTCCTTCTGAATCATGGTGAAACTCCCTGCACAGCCATGCACACCGTTTAAGGCAAACATCACCTGCACTACAGTGGAAAAACAGCAAAGCTTCCATTAATCAGGAAATCTCAGAACCGAAACTGATGGAAAATTCATGGGGCAAAGCAAGAGTTCAACACCTGACTTGTGCTCATCAGTTTCTGGACATGATCCATGCTACACAGGCAGCATTGTCTGGGAACACAGCTTCCCCCAGGATGAAAGGAGGCTGCTGTGGTGTTAGGAAGCCCAAAGAGATCACTGGAAGCTCCTCCTTTATAGAGGAGGTGGTTGGAGCAGTCATGAGAGGGGACACCGATCAAGGAGAGAGGCAATACCATTAAAAACCTGTGTCACACAAAATTATTAGCAGAGGCTTTTCGCCAGGGCAGAATGTCACAGCATGTGTACATTCTCAGGGTGCCATTACCACTTACTGGCACTCTCTTTTTGCATTGGTCACACAGCTGCAAAGGTGCTCCACTACCAACCCACAGAGATCCAGCCTGCTCCCTATGCCACAGACATTCCCAAATGCAGCAGACTGCAGCCATCTCACTCATAACTGCATCTCTGCCTAGTCAGGCTTGCTGTAAGATTTTTCCATATTTGAGAAAAAACCTTCCCCTCCCCACGACGATTAAGAAAAGCTATTTAAATATTAACCATGTAGAGAAACCTATAGAAAAATAATACAGGAGAGGTTTCCGTTCTTAGAGCTAAGCAGTGACATGTAGACAGTGCACAGCAAAACTGCTGTCTGCTTCCCTCCAACAGTATCATTTCAGGGAAGCAGTAATTGGGGTCAGCCAAGATTCTCCGTGCCACTGGAGCGCTTTGCTGTATTACTCAGTTTATTACTTCCTTTCCCAAATGAAGATCTGATCCTAATTTTTATGTCCTAAAGGGAAGGAGGGTGCTTTACTGACTCAGAGGAGCTATGACAAAAATTGCAGAACTGGGCTTCAACCTGAGATTCTGACTCTCAAAAATGCATTTCTCCCTGACACCAGCTGAAAGGCTACAACAGTGATCCCCAGGAACATCCCTCATTCCCAGGGAGGCTCTCTGCCCTGAATTTCTGCAGAGGAGCTGCCATAAGAGTTCCTCCAGCCAAACACAGTCTGCTGAAGAACATCACTTACAGCATTAACACTCGTACCCCTCTCTCACATTTCAGTGTCGTTACATCTTGTGAAGTCCTCACTGTGGGGCATCACACTGAAGAGCCATAAAAAACAAGATGTGTCAAATGTGAATGATCAGATCAAACCTGCGCTACACAGACAACACACATAAAAAATATGATGCGAAAAGCAGCAGGCACTGCTCCTTCTAGCTGCCTTTTTTAAAGCAATCTTAGGAGATCACCAATTCTGCACACTCTGCCCGCCTACATTCAGCGGTAAATTACTAATTTTAAATGGAAATGCAACATTCTGTAACAAAAGACTGCTTGTACAAAACCTTGCTGTAACAGTCTGGAAAACCTCAACTGCAGAACCAATCACCCCTGTCAGAGCCAGAGACAGTTGCCTCTGCTTTTTAACAGAGGAAATTGCCTACAAGACATAGTACTTGCAGCCAACAGCCAGCCAAGAGCAACGCTAGAGGCTGAGCTCAACAAGACTCCTGTGTCCTGGCTCAGCATCTGCTAGGAAGAAGTCGGTCCCAGTGGTCTCTGCTTGGCTCCTGCAAACCACTGATGCCATGGTAGCTGTTTCTGCTGTTTTCCTGGAGGTCTGGGACCTGCTGCCAACCGTAATGTTGTCAAACAATCCCTAGGAACCCACTCCCCACCATCTTGTGCCACCCAGACCAGAGGTGTGAGACACAAGGTACCCTCTGCAAAGCACAAGAGGACAGGGCAGTGTCCTGGCCACAGCCAAATGGGCCATGAATGTGCTTTGGTGGCCAGCCCAGGACCGCCTCTCTCCTTGCTGCAGTCCCTAATTGACTGAGCAGTGCTTGGAAATACCTGCAGAATGAAAGGCACATGAGAGCAGAAGATGGTTTATTAAGAGGCCTGTGAGAATGAGACATTGGAACTGCAGACGTGCTGTACAAGCTGCAAACTCCCAGAATGAGCTTTCCACAAATGAACCCTCTTGTCAAGAGCTGTATGATTCTGTATTCACGTACCCTGCGCCAGAGGAGTACTTGGCAACCCCTTTGATATCGCTCTCTAAATTAATAGACAAAGAGAGTTTTATCAGAAGCAGGAACTGAAGTCAGATGTTGGTTCAGTGACAGCTGCAAAGCAATTGCTGTGCAGGTGTGACAACACGGGGAAAGGGGCTGCACACAGTGCACATCTGCAGCAAGAGGTAAGAGGACGGCCCTGCCACTGACTTACTATTGCTATTAACTATTACTGCACAAAACTTAAGATTCCCAGACTCAGGACACTCTGCTTGGCCTGAAAACCACTATCAGCCCTCAACACTTCAAGCACATCTTTATACCAGTCTGAACTCTGGCTGAAACTCTCCTCTTAGCCTCTTGGATATGATATGTGGAGAGGAAACTGGAGTTCAGAGCACTGTAACAGGGAAAAGCAGGTGACAGCATAAGTGACTGAGGTTTACTTAGACTCCCCTTAATGCTCCTGGGGTCCCCTCTGCATCCTGCTGAGCATCACAGCTTGTACCCCAGAGCATGGGCAAGCAATAGCACTGCCGCCCACGCTGATGGCATCCTCCAGCTCAGCAGCATTGGGATATAAAAGAACAGGCTGGAATTGATAACAGCTCTCCAGCTATAGGACTGAAAGGCTTCAGAAGCAGCTGCATGCAGTCCTCAGCCAAAAGGGACTGGAGATATGAAGCAGTAGAGAAAAGCAAAGAGGGAGCTGTTTGTGAGGATCCAAACAGCCTAAGTCCAAGCTTCTACCTACCAAAGAGAAATGCCAGCACAGCTCAGATGAATCAAGGTCTAAAAGGTAGGATTGGAAACAGGACCCTTCAACTTCAAGCTCTTTTACCTGCAAAGGTGCACCTCTGATGTCTGAACAGAGCTCTTCTCTCTCCTCCTCAACAGCTTCCAGTGGGCTTGGCTGTGTCTCTGCAGAAAAACACCTCCATATCAGCACAGGTTTGCAACCCCCAACTATCTCCTCACTTGTTGATGTAGCTTAGTCCTTAATGCTTTTAAAGAGTTTTCACAGTTTCAAAACATTCTTTAGACTTGCCAAAAATGTTATCAGACAAAGTGCAACAACACAGCCAGATGAGGGGTTAAAGTCACAGCATGGTAGTGTGAGGATAAAGGCACTGCAGCTTTGTAGCTTCATGGGGAGTGAGATTAGACACAGGGAAAGTGCGTGGGACACTTGCTGGGATGGAGACAAAGCAAGAATAGAGCTGCTCTCACATTGAGACAAGCAGAGCTCCCCTTCCATGGTCTGTCTCACAGTCACACCTTCTTTAGACCTCCATATCTTCATTAGCAATAAAATGTCTCCAAACACCACCGTGACCTATCTGCTACAGCTGCTCGTGAACAGGAACAGCCCCTTCATTATTTTTCTCACTTAAAACCCTGGACCAGAAAATCTCAAAATGGTAGGAGAGACCAAGGAAGAAAAACCCCTTAGTCACAAACATGTTCAATTAACGTACAACAAACATTATTTCAGCTCTCATGCTTTGCACATTATCTTGATACTGAAAAATCTGAAAATCTGATTGCACTGCAGAGACACCTTGTTTTGAGTGATCTCTCCATGTCCAATGCACATCCAGTTGCCTCTTCAGCAAGTCTCCAGCAATCCCGTCACAGAACTGTCTTAGAGGAAATGGGTCCAAAACTAGGGGATCAAACTAAATTACCTGAATAATTTTAGCCTTGAAAAATGAAGATGAGAAAGAAATCTCATTTTGTTCAAATAACTTGAAAATTCTCTTCTCTCTGAATTTCCTAAGCATGTAACTTCTGGTACAAAATTCATATCAGTCTCAAGTGCCTCTTACCTGGGCAAACAGAGATCTCTTCTTCAGCAGAGTTTTCTGTGGCAGTATCTGGGCTCCTTTTACTGCCAAGTGGGGTCATTGTGGAGATGCTGTTCAAAATATAAATATAACATGAATCTCCAATCCAATAGGTGTGAGGAGACCTGCCTTTCTCACACAGTTCAGAACAGCAGACGATGCCATAATTTCCAAGTGGTCAATATCTGACAGCCAGAAATGATCAGGATAACAACAAAATATGGGTCTAAAATGCAATCCTAAGCAAAAGCCCCAAAGGGAACATTTTTTTTTCTTCTAGAAAGGCAGAAAGGGTCATTATCTCTTGTCAAGGGAACAAAAATACCTGCTCACAATTGTGGGACTCTGTGGGAGTTATGCAGGTACCAGCACTGTGCCTCTTTCTGTCTGGGGAAGGAAATCCTCACAGGAGAAAGACAGACCTCCTTTATCCTGCATTATCCTCTCCCTCCTCACACTGCTCATTTTCTCCCTTATCCCTGTGCACAGCATCCAAAAGCAGCATGGATGTGACACAAGGCATTTTCCCTGCAGCAAAGTCCTTACAGCATTAGCACAGTGGTTCCTCGGAGGAGCACCCAGCACTGCTCCTCTCATTTTGACCTTTGGATTCCTTCTTTTTTTTTCCTCCCACCTCACTGCACAGTGTCTTTCTGACACAGGCAGGCATTGCTGAGTAAGTCTGGCACCCATGCTGACACACTCTGCACCTTGCGTGGCTCTCTGATTAGTCTGATCAAGTATGCAAGTACACACTTTAAAAACATGAATCCCCGCACTGACAAACACAAGATTTATTAAGCTCAACCACAGGCCTTAGAGAAGAGAGAACAGCCACTGCTGATTTATGATAAATAACAAAATTCTGATAGGAAATCACAAGTGGCTTTTCTCTCTAAATAAAGCATCTCAAAGCATTTGTTATGAATCCAGGCTGAGCGTGTTTTACTCTGTGTCTAACATCAGGGCTCTCTTCAAAAGAACTCACACAAAACAACTTGCTATGACATTTATAAAATGGGCTAATCAATTTGAAGTCAAACCACATTTCTTGCTACACCAACTATCTCCTGGTAACAAAGCCTATAATCATTTATTAAAACCCCAATCTTCCATGCTCTGTACAAAGTGTGGAACAAGCAGGGAGAGCAGCCCACAGAAAGCAAGGCAATTTCTTCACAAGACTGGCACTTCCTAAACTGCTCCACTCTCTCCAGACAGCTCAGAGCCATGTTTTCCTATTAAGTGTTGCTGAGGCCAGTCAGTTGGGGTGCCTGAGCCATACCCAAGAGAGGCCTGTGCTGGCAAACTACCAGGAGCCAGATGGCAACACTTAATGTGCACAAAACTGCAAAGACTGCAGCCATTTCTTGCCTTGCTGCAGATGTTCCAGCTGCTCGAGGAGGGGCCAGGTGCATCCCACCCCAAGGCAGGCAGCCAGGAGCTCCTGGGCAGCTTGGGGAATATCCCAGACTAACCACACCAGCTACACCAAAGGAAAGAAGCCCCTCTCCTTTCACATCCTCCATATCCTGGGCTCTCAGGCCCTAAGCAGGCGGGAGGCCAGCGCTGCAGAGCGCACACCTCGCTGCCTTCTACGCAAGCTCAGAGCTTGGCTGTCACAGGCTCATCAGCCTCAGCAGCAGAGGCAGCTGCAGGTTCCTCCTGCTCCCCAAGGCAGGTTTTAAGCTTGTTAGAAAGGTGCAAGCAAGAGGGATTTTCATACTCTGCATATTGATATTAACTGCTCAGGCCAAACGCTGTTAGATCAGAGGAAAGTTGGCAGTTTTGTACCAAAGCAGGTTTAAATTATAAAACCCAGCAAATTAAAAACATGACATTATCTGGCCTTTCTTGTAACTTGCTCCCTGAATCCTCTCCCATTTGTCCTTCTTCTCCATAGCCTTTGCTGCGGAATTGCATCCCACAGGAAGGAGAGGAAAAAGAAAAAAAAAAAAGGGAAAAGAGGAGTAGGCTTAAATCTGAAGAAAATCATGTTGACTTGCCCCACACCTGTCATCTGCTGAAGTGGCTTTTCTGGAGCACTGCACTCTATCTTTGGCTGATAGGCAGTGCCGTCTGGCTTCCTCCTCCCTGCTTTCCTCTTCAGCAGTAAGGCAAGAACATAAAAATACACACAGAAATCCAGTAAACCCTTCCCCGTGCTGCCTGTGCGCTTTCCCTGACAGACACGTGATGGCATCGCTGTAAGTCACCTCCAGCTCCCCATGGCTTTACTGCACCATGTCACAGGAGCTTCAGAGGGCAAGGAGCAACTCCTTCACCTTGTACAAGAATGCACCTTGCACATCTTATAAAGAAACAACAGCAACTGATCCCTTCTCCTCAGCTGTGCCTCACCTCTCCCATGCTGCTCCAAAAGCATATATTTCCAGAGATACTTAACAGCAGTGACTGCAGACAGCCTTTCCAGCAAGCCTTGCAGCAAGCTGTGGCAGAACTGAACCTCACAATACTCCAGGGAGAGTGGAAAAGCCCATATCACTAGAGACAAGCTGTGAGCCCCACACTCTGAACACCCTACTCACCTCTGTGCAATTTGCATGGGTTCCCCATCTTCAGGCACGTCCTCTGCAGGCAGTACCTGGGCAGGCTGGAAAAGAAAATTCTGCTGTTATATAAAACAATGTGCACAGCTGACTGGGGTCTGCTGGGTCATTTGATTCTGTCCATGACATTGCACCCAGTCTGCTGTATATTTTTATCTGAAAATGGCTCAGGATCCATCCGGAACTAGTCAGCTTTTTCCTCCATCCTTCCTTTTGGCAAGGTGCTCCCTGTAATAAAGCCTTTTTGTTACCTTGCTGCCTAGACATGTTCCTGGACAGTCCATGCCCATCCTCTCCTTCCAACATTGCCCATCATCTCTGCCTATTCTCAGTATCCACTTCAATGTATTCATAGGCAGCAATCATAGCTTTTCTCCACCTCCACCTGTGCTGAGCCTGAAACAACCCAAGGTTTTTAGTGTCCTCTGCACTCCCCCAGGTACCCTAATAGCCCTCACCTACTCCACTTTAGAACTTATTTTCCTGAGCCAGAATGACCTGATCAACTGGTACAGCTAATGCTTGACCATAAGAAGCACTTTTCTGAAATTTCCTGGAGATAAAATCTGTTGCATTTTTCTTGCCTGGGAAATCTGCTGTCCCATCAAAGGAAGGGAACAGATTAACCTGCACATTCTACAGCTGGAAAATCTGTGTGCATTTTATCCCATTTTTCATTTAGCTCTACGACTCCACTTGTTCTTTCCTTTAAAATTTGTTCAAAAGCCTTATGCACTGCTGAGGTCAGGCTAACATGCCAGTCATTACCCAGATCCCTTTCTTCTTCTGCAGTGTACATGTTACACTTGCCATCCTCTAATCAGGTGGAATTACAACGGTTTATTAGCAGTCCTTGAGATCAGGCCTACAATTTCTCATGCTAGGTCTCAAAGAAACCCAAGGAGTTTTCCTCCCCCTTCCTTGAGTCTATCAAATGCTATGAGCTTGATTTCCACCAAAGGTTTCAACTTGGATCAGCTCCACTCCTGGGTATACTTCCCCAGCAAGCTCCAAATCAAGGCCTCTCCTGTCAAATTTCCCTAACATGATTCCAACCCCCAAATATCCCGTTTTATCTAGGCTTTCTTTACCTCTTTGCAGCCTAGCTCATCATTAACATAAAATACCACACCTCCTCTTTTTTTTGTATTTGTCTTTGTCCTCAATTGTGCATTGCTTAACAATGCCTCTGCCCTGGTCATGAACACTCAACCATGTTTCTGTTTTTCCTTGTACATCTGTTATAAAATATGGCACTAATTCAGGTCACCAGACTCTAAATCTCCAGAATTGGGTCTTTTCCCTCTGAATCTTTTAAAGACCAAGAGTTCCCTAACGTTATCTGAAAGGCTCTGAAGAAATTGATTCTATCAGCACTGAAGTTTGTTAGTGCAGGTTCACAGGCTGTGAGATCTCCCGACAACCAGGATTTGCTCTGTGCAAACATCCCCTGGCTGCTGGAGGCAGTGGCAGCAGTTGACTGCTGCCAGGGTGAAAGGTCTGTGCCCATTCCAGGTGAGGGTTTCAGGGCAGGAGTACAGGCAGCCTCCCTCAAGCACATAATTTGCGCCTTCATTTCACACATGGCATGAGGCCATGTCCTTTTTCAAGGACAGTTTTGAATCCTGAAGGATGGTTTCTACACTCAGCACAGCCTAAGATCTCCCACCAGCAGAGCAGCCCTGGTGGCACTGGGGGAGCCCCAGGGCAGCACAGGCAGCCAAGGGTCTCCAAAAGATGCAGCAAGGAAGAGACACGACAGCTCCGGGCCCCTCCTTTGTCACTGCCAGTGGAATTGTATTTGATAGAGGGAAAAAAATGGAGACAAGGCACAAGCAAACATCAAACATATCGATTTTGCAAGTAAATCACCTGCTCTGGCCTCAGTGTGCGACTGCACAGAGAGGCGAGAGAAAGGAGCTACCTCTCATGCTGGGTGTGATAAAGCAGATGAAAAGGCATTTAGAAATTATTTTCTCTCGTGTAAATAGAAAACTGGCAACTTTTGAGCTAACGTTGAAATTGTCAAGTCTGCTCCCTCTCCCTTATTTTTTCATCTTAAAAATATCAGAAAGGCTACATCTCTCAGCTATGGCTCTGAGACAGCTCCCATGGTCAAGAGGAGTAGGTTACGAGTTACCACTCAGCACCACTAAAACCTCTTTTCTCTCCAAGAATTAATTAGGTATTAGCATTAAACAGATAATATTTTAAAAAATACCACACAATTTTCAGTACTGATTAAAAGTTCATGCCCTTCCCAGCTGCTGTAGCTTCCCAAGAGCTTTAGAGTACACATCCGCAGACCTCCAGTCACCCCAATCTTCCAATATAATAACACCTTAATTTCCAGAGGAAAAGCTACAGAAAAAAAAAGTGCAGTTTGCTTTAAGAACCTCTCAGGTCTTTTGTATCTATCCTAAGGAAATGAAAAAGGGCACAAGTCAGTTCCTTTCCTCTGCAGATCACCTCTAAGGCTTGTTTAAATCTCCATCTGCTAAACCCGAGCCAAAGCACTGTCATGAAAAGTCACATTTCAGCACAGGCTGCTCTGCTCTTTTTCTGCAACCAGAAAATGCAGACATGACGTTTTTCCTAAGTGTTCAATATTACAAGACAGAATATAAATATCACAAAACAAGTTAAGTATCTTTCTAACACCAGGGTAAATGATCAAATACACTTGAAAACAGGAACAACAGAGCCAAGGCTTCAGTCATAGAGAAGATAAAGTTATACAATGATCCGGGAGTGAAGTCATTATGAAAAATGAGGGTTGGAAAAGGCTGACACAAACCTAAAATACAGCAGTAATAAATACTTCATCTGACTAGCAATCTGTTTAAACTTAGCAGTGACAGAAAGCTGCCTTCCGCTCCAGCAGGAGAGCCCTGACAGAGACAGAGGCTGACACCTAGTGTCTAGCACACCCGAGCCTGAGAGAAGGTGCCCAACACAAGGACAGGGAACACCAGCGTGGTGACAGATCACCAGGGCAGGCAGAAGATGCCTGTGACCACACAGAGCCTCTCCCAGCCACGAGGGAAAGGAGTACTTGCAAGGGTGAAGCACTGACGGATGCAGATGAGCACGGAGGAGCAAACAGGAAAGACTGCACTGCAAGGACAAATCCACATCTGTCTGCAAAGGGAAACCCAGAGCTCCCCACACACCCACAGGTTTATAAACTGGTTTACTAGAGCTGGTGGTGGTCAGCATCACCTCTGTGCTCTCTACCTTGACACACTGCCAGGCTGCACCCTTCTGAGAAGGATCAGTTGGATGTGTCGGTCTCTGGAGCACTAATGATGACTGCCAGGCTGCTCAATGGCCCCTGTCTTGTGTGAGCTGGGTGTCAGCCTGTACACATCTCTCCATTTCACAGTCACCTGTGTGGCTGGGGGAGGAAGTCTCTAAATTTAAGAGAGGTATTAAATAGCAGTGCCTGCTTTGCAGAAGGGAGTGAACCGTAAAAGGGACAGAAGGGCATGGCTGCTCAACCTCTGCTCAGTGGTGAAGCTCTTACCTGGCAGTAGCTGGTAGTCGGTTCATCATCAGAAGTGGAGTTCTTCTCTTCTTCCATGCTGTGCCCTGGACTCTCTGCCTCCCTCCTCTTTGAAGAGTGGAGCCAGGTGATGTTTTCAGACTCTTGTCCTTCTGTGTCTCCATCTTCTGTACCATCAGCAACCCCATTCTCCCTGCTTATCTCCTCTCCCTTCCCAAGCTCGTTTTGGCTCAAGGAAGAACTGGGCACAACAGGGTTACCAAACTCCTTCTTATGCAATAGCTGCCTCTGAGCCTGCTTCAGGCTCTTCTGGTAAACCTCCAGCTGACACAAGATGACTTTGGTGTACTGGTTGGGGTCCACCCCTTTGGGGCAGAAGGGGATACCCCAATAATAGTGCACTGTGTCTCTTGCCTCCTCCTGTTTGTGCTTCTCCTCCACTGCAGTCAGCGTGCAAAGATCAGGGGTACTGCCAGACCCCTCATTCTGCTCTGCTTGCTCTGTGGAACCACAGACCTTGGCAGTGTGCCCAGGCTGTGAGCTGTGTTTGCTACCTGCTCCTCCACCACTCTTCCTGGGGCTGTCACACTGTTCTGTGGTCCTGCTCTTCCCGAGTGTGGCTGAGCTCCCAGTACCAGCTTCTCCCACAGAATGGCCAGTGCAGGGCAGGAGCTGCTCTTTTGGTTCATGGCCTGCTTCTTCAGAAGAGCTGGAGGGGCGGGTGAACAGTCTCCGAGGTGTGAGTCGCCAGGAGCCTCCTGAAGCCACCTTGCCAAAGGTGGGACTCAAAGACATGAAGTCCTCTCCAAGAGTGCTGGGTAACATTTTACTCGAATCACTTTTTGCTGGTGAGGAAGACTTTTCACTTGACCTTGTCACAGGCTGGCCCTTCCCTGGAGACACGATTATGCTGGATACTAGTGAGCTTTCAACGATTTCCTGGCTTAACCTCCTCAACACTACCAAGGGGCTCTGGGCGACATCCATCTGTCCATTCCCATCAGCTCTGGAGCTCTGTGAGTGGGAGCTGCAGTCAGAGGGAGGGGTGTCAGGGCAGAACGCCAGGCCTCCCAGGATCTCAGGGCCTTCTTTCTCAGCAGGCTGGCCTTGGCCCTGTGAATCTAGTGCTTCCACTGACAGCTGAGGAGTTGCAGTCGACGAGTCTGAGGGCTGACAGCTCTGAAAAACAAAAGGTTGACTCTCCTACAGGCATGTTCTCTATCAGCACACCAAGGGCTCCCCCAGCACACTGGCAACCATCACCTGGACTGCAGATCCCCCTATCCCAAATCAGAACTTTGCACCCCAAAATAGGGACACCTGGGGTTAGACTTCCATGTCCCTCTCACTAGGAACAGTACAAAGCAACTACTCTGTGGCTGCTGACATTCCAGTTTGTGCTGGGAATATCTAGGCCTCCCCCACCAGTAGAACTTTCTTTTGTGCAGCATGGTAAAACAAGCACAGACAGCAACGTTGCTAAAGAACCCTAGTGAGCCTCTTCACAGAAGTGCACTTACACTAAGGCTCTCAGCAATGGCCTTCCTCAAGAGCTCCTCCTCTTCCTCTTCCTGAGAGTTCACTTGTCTAGCTTCTTGCTCACTCATTTTCAGGGCCAGTGCAAATTGTTCCTCTTCCGTCATCTCTACAGCAGAAGAAACAGGATAATGTCAAGTCACAGCTGCAGGTGTATGTAAACACTCAGTGAATATCCAGCATGTAGGGAGAAATGGGTGAGAGTCCCACCTCCCCAACAGGAATGCAGAGAAAATAATCTAAACCTCAGCCATCCTGAAAAGGTGTCACCAAAACTGGAGCAGGCAACACTAAATGAGAAAGGTAACTCAGGTCAGGAACTCCACCTCAGGTTTCTACAGCAATCTAAGCTCTCATTCCCCAAGTATATTAACTGCAACATGACATTTTATTCACCATCAAACAACACACACTGCGGTTGCAGAACGCACATTCAAGGAGAGAGGAAAAGGACAGATTTCTCAAGTGTGTTCATTTTTGTATCCATTAGGCTCAGCAGCAAGGAAGGGTAAACAACGTATCTTCTTTAAGACACTTTTTTTACTAACCATGTAGCACACCTCATTGTCTTCTGACACAGATACCTGCAATACCACAGGAGACCTACCCAAGAGAAAAAGAGCTACATGTTGTTCACCCCGAGCTGCAGGTGGAAAGCTCTGTGGAGGATAATGTTACTTGCTTGATGGTATTATAGAGGATATTTCACATGCATATATCCCCCTTCTGCTCACATCACCACTCCACTGCATCACTAAGTCAGTCATGCATGGGAAACAGGTTTCCTACAGTTGTAACTGCTATTTCAGCAGAAAATTTATTCCTGAAATATTCCTCGCTCCAATCAAACTAGAAGTCTAGACTGGCTACGTAGAAACAAAGCAGTTAGTTACTTTGGAAAACACTTATTTACTCAGACTCAATCCAACACTTTCAGTCTGCTTAAAATATACAATGCCTGCAGAATGGAGTGCAGCTTGAAAAACAACTCAACAGCACTCTCAGGAGCTGAAAAATACATCTTCTCACTCGAAACAAATTGACAGATTTCCTTCAGAACCCGCTGCCTCCTCCAGGCAGAATCCTGCACACGCCATCTCATGCATGAACCAAAGGCTCACGCTCTCTGACGGGCTACAACATCTTTAAGACATGCCATTTGAGCAGGGAGGCTGCCCAAGCACAAAACATGCCTCCACTGCTGCCAGCTCCGGAGACAAGCGTTTCCCTGGATAAAGATGTATTCACAAGTTGCAGGCTCCCATTTTCTATCCCATCCTCTCCCCACCAGCTGCCACCCGAACACAGCAGTGCAGCCGTGCTCTGGCCGTACTGCAGCCTGTCCATGACAGCACTGCTGCAACCAGGAGCATCCACAGAGCAGAGCTTTGCTCTGCCCTTCCCCCAGCTCATGGATGATGGCAGCCTCGTGCTCCCCCACCCAAGCAGGATCTGAAGCATTTTTGGACAGATTACCTTCAGATTCCTTTATGTGTCCTACTAAAACAGCACTTAGCTTCAGGTTGTTGGTTTGGGGCAGGGCGGGGGTGGGGGGGTAATTCCTTTGAAAATTAATAAAGAGGTTGAAGGGAAAGCAGACTGCAGCACTCTCAGGGCTCATGAGGATCTTTTGTCCTTGGACAAAGTCACTCTATGATGTTACAGCCAGGAGGGACCAGGGCAAAAAAAAAAAAAAAAAGCATCCTTTAATGGAAAGCATAGTCCAGTGTATGAAGAAAGCTCCCAGCCCCAAGAACAGCAGCGTTAAACAGCATATCACAGAGTCAATTAGGTTGGAAAACACCTCTGAGATTGAGTCCAACCTTTGACCAATCACCACTGTGTCATCCAGACCACAGCACTTACTGCTACGTACAGTCTTTTCTTTTTCCATAATACCAAACACCTTCCAAGCATTCGGAAAGTGTGTGCTGATTTGTTTTCCTGCCCAAACCATCACAGCAATCAGGCCAGATCCTGCAAACTCAGACATGTGCAGGAAAACTGGTGCACATGATCAGCACCCTGCAACACACGACTTTCCACGTGCTTCAACAGGGGCCTGAGTGTTTGCCAGTTCAGGCTATCAACATCCATGAAGCTTAATAAAAAGAAACATTTTTTGGCGAGTTACTGCTGTACATTTTGTTTTCTTCTCCCTCCCTGGCACAGCAATTTCCCCTCTGGGGACAGGGAATGTGCCAGACAAATGCTGCCTCTGGCAAAGAAACCGGTGACAAACAAGATGCACTTAGTGCACGTTCCAGTTGAGTAGGTGCTCTGGAGATGGGGAAAACTCGAGTTTAAACCCACCTGGTATTACTGTGGGGAGAGCAAAGAGCAGCACTGCTCATGACTTCCAGCAGACCTGACCTGCTTTAAGTGGAGCTGACGGTATTTCATGCTCCAGGACTGATCACTTCTCAGCACCGTGTGTTTTATTAAACTTGATGCTGATTGCAGCCGTCATAATTTATGATAATTAGAAACCCAGAGTGCTGCGTTAGCCCCCGACCACTGTGTGCAAACAGAGCTGGGGAGAGAGCTCAGACTGTGTGGAGGGGGCTCCACAGATCCCGGGAGAAACGACCCCTCTCCATCTGGACCGATGCTCAGCTCACACTCATCACTCGCCTGCCTTGCAACAGCTCATTCCCAGGGGGAAGCACCGGCACCAGGAACTCTGCATCTCACACTCCACAATCCTCTCCAAAGTCACACGTCCATCCCAACGCGGCAGGAAATCCCAGCACCTCTCTGGGGACCAGGGCATCCAAGAGACCCGCAGATGGGAAGGAGGGGTCAGAGAGAAACAGCCTTAAACAAATTAAACCATTTCAGAGCCTTTTTAAATGCTAATACGGCAATTTGCAAAGCGATTTATGTTCCATTTTGACATTTGCAAAGTGAATTAGATGCAAAACCCCACTAGTTGTAGTTAAAACACTTACTAATAAGAGATTTACTCAAAAATAACAGAAATGTGGGATCTCAGTATTTTTACATATCCAAAGTGCAATTACAATAAAAACATTCAAATGTGCTTTAAAGCACCGACTTCCTCCGGAAAAAGAGAGAGAGAGACTTCTTTAGGTTTTGTATTTCCATTTATCCTGTCAGGATGAAACGTCACAGATATATTTTAGTTATGGCTTTAGGTTAAAATGAATAAAACCACAACAAAGCAAAAAAGGGAGGATACGCTTTATAACGAGTGCCTGCCAATATCCGAAATTTTCCAGTTTTGAGGAGAAAGAACTCGCTCTACCCAGAAGCACCCAATCTTTACAAAAGACCAATTTGCCTCGCAATTCAAAGAATTTATTTAAAGACATTGGGAAAAATAATTACTACTTCAAACCTTAATTTGCCTAAAAGCAAACACCGAAAGTCTAATTATAGCTTCCCACAAATGAGAACAGCCTCACCATCACACGTGCTTAAATAAGCCCCTGTTCTCTGACCATGTGGTGCCAGGCACCCCCAGATTCAGACGAGCACATTAAACAACAAAAAAGGCAGCTTTTGCCCCAGGAAAAGAAAAATTATCAATAATTTCAACTTCTAGAAACACAGCAGAACTCCTCTGTTATACAACGTCTGGAGAGCCGACCCTGTCTCCTGTGGATTTTCAGGAGCACACTGAACACCTTTTGCACAGCACCAGCTCCTAAAATCCTACATGTTCAATGATGCAACAAGGACATCCAACTTCAGCAGATCCCTGCTCTTAGCAGCATATGCTTGGTCACATTTTAGTGGCATCTCCAAGGGGGGTTTCAGCTTTAATTTGGTGTTCTGTTTCCTTTGGGAGAAAAAGAAGAATAAGAAAAAGAACTCTTCCCCCATCTCTGACTTTGCTATCTTACTTGTTCAACACAGACATGCACAGTGGGCTGCAGCTCCCACAAAGAACTGGGCTGTTCTGTGCTATGGCCTTAGGCCTCTATTAAAAACAATTTAATTCACACAAGCCCTGTGAGGACTGACAAGCCCAACTGCTGCTGCTTGCGGAGCACTGGAGTGCTCCATTTTGTTCAGTGATTGCTTTGGGTTTTTCAGGAGGCAACATCTCTCCCATTTTAAAATGTCCTGAACTTTACGTGCTGGATAGAGCACTGCATCACAGAGTACAGGAACACGAGTGGGGATGCTCTGGGCCCTGGCTGCTGTAATATGTGGGGCTGTAGAGGGAGCAGAGGTACACTGGCCATGCTCAGTGGGCCCTTCTGCCTGTACATCAGAATATGAACAGGAACATCCCAGCCTTTAGCATCTGTTCACAGATTTATTGTCCATGAATGCATTAATCCCTTATTAAAGCTGTTGTTACTGACCTCTCCACAACCTCCTGTGACACAAACTTTCAGGAGTTCACCCCATGCTGTGTGAAGCATTACTGTCCTTCACCCCTTTTAAACCTGTCTATTTCTTGCTATTTCCACTGATACACCCCAGGAGCTGGTAAACAACAGCTCTGTGCTCAGCTGAGGCATTGCCTTCCCGACGGGAACTTTGATCCCACTGTTCCCTCCTAACAAAGCAGCCCCAAGCCTTCCAGTCTCTCCTCATCAGGCAGCTGTTCCACCCCTTCATGACTTGGGCTGCCCTTCTCTGGATGTACCACTGTGTCCTTGATATGCAGGGGCCAGAACTGCACACAGTGCTGTGGCAAGGGTGCACCAACGCTTTATGTAACAGCAAAATGACATCAACCAAATCCCTGGCTCTTAACACCCTTCCTCATGATGCCCAACATTGCTGGTGCTCTGGCTGCCCCCACACTGTGAGCTGATGATTTCAGAGAACTGTCAGCTGCGACTCAGCTCCTTCCTGAGCGGCAGCTGTCGGGTCAGAGCACTGTGATGATTCAGGGACAGACAGGAGCAGAGGGGCCTGGACAGGAAAGCAGTTTGTGACTGACGGCGCTTTCAGATCAGCCTCAGACAGTTTTGAACCCAGTGAGGTAGCAACATCCTTGCACACTTATTTCAGAAGTGCAAAATTTAGCCCTGTGAAGGGTCTTTTCTGCATCCCCAGGCATGTCACATGCTATTTCTGCAAGGGAAATTATCTCTAACACAAACAGCAGAAGCTGCTCAGCACCAAACAACTTCCCCAGCCCCACAGTTGAGACCTACGTGCAATTTTTCTTTTAGCAGCAAACTTCGTTCGATCCAGCTGTTTTGTTCTCTTCTTTTGCAATCCACTCTCTTCCTTTGACTCCTGCCGCAATGGGAAAGAACATGGTGAGTGCATGCAATATGTAAGAAATACTACCAGTCCCCTCCCCCTAACTACTCAGACACAAACACTGGTACAAGAACAAGCATCTATTTGTGTGAAATTTGAATTTCAAACGTAATTCAAACACATTCTGTAACTATTAAAAGCTGTGTGATAAGCCTAACGAGCAAAAAGAGTTACAGACTGACATAAACAGAGAAGTAGGAGAGACAATAGACTTCATGCCAGTCACCATCATGCACTGCACCTGCTACCCATGATTTTAGAAAGAATTTGTTTGGCCTTGCTAAAGCATTGATATTTGTAAGCTCTCAAAACAGAAAAACAGAACCTTTTTATAAGTGAGCATCACACACCTGTAAGCCAGGACTCTTTCCTGCCATGCAGCTTCTAGTACTATGCCCAGGCAATATGAGGTGATCAAAACTAGAATCCCTAGCCATTTTTGGAGAACCACATCAATGCACCCTGAGGGCAGGAGTGCCAGCTGTATTTTCTCCTCATGCTATTCTTTCATCGTATTCACAGAATCAAAGAATGGTTTGAGTTGGAAGAGACTTTAAAGATCATCTCATTTCAACTCTCTGCCATGGGCAAGGACACTTTCCACCAGACCAAGGTGCTCAGAGTCCCATCCAACCTTGATGGTGGCAAGGACACTTTCCACTAGAACAGTGTGCTCAGAGTCCCATCCAACCTGGCCTTGAACACTTTGAGGGGTATCCACAGCTTCTTTGGGCAGTATTGCTAAAAATATTTCATTTTTGAAACTTGAATACTTCAGAAACTTGTTATCTCGAGGCTCCCTGGAACAATACTCCCACAAACAACTAAAATGCATGCTGCTTTAAGCACAAGGACTGCAGCAGAAATGGGCACAGGCTTAAATGACACAAATTTCTGCAAGTTGCTGTCCTAACGGCTTAGGCGAGGGCACACACATTACCCAAGGCTGGCACTGGACCCCTTCCAATTTGTCTCTCTAAATCAGGTAGGATTAGAATCAAATCCAGTGTTTCAGGCAGAGACCCATGCCTGGCCAGAATGGGCTTTGCATGGCTCCCTCTGCAGCTACACTGAGTTTCGGTGCCATCCACACATCAACCACATGCTTGTGCCCCATTCCACCTCTTGTGCAAGAGGAGGGTTCAAGGAGGGGCACATGGCTTGTGCTATTTTAACACAAAGAGATACGTTCATTATTTTCAAGTGTCCATTTCTTTTGTCCTTTGCCTGTGTTCCGAACCCATGAAATCCTTCAGACTGCACCTCTGTGCTGAGTTTTGTTGAAGACATCTCTGGCTTTAGCATTATCTGTAGATTTTATTAATCTATATACACCACTTGCTCCCTCTTTCAGATCATTAATGAGGATGTTAAAACACACACAGACCTAATATTGATCCTCTTGGCCTCAGATTTACATCTCCTCAAGACGAGCCTCTCCTTTGTTCATCAGCAGCTCTTACTGACAGTCTTTTAGCAGGATTTCAATCCAGGAATGGTGCTATCTAGACCAAATTAAATTATTTATCCAACTAAGATTTTGCAAGACATACTATTAGGTGGTTTCCTGAAACCTTAATACATTACAGCTTTTATATGCCGTAATACCTACACCATTCCTCACTTCCACTGACTTAAGAATCACCTCACAACACAGCAGCAATCATGCTTGGCAAGTCCACACACACTGATGCTTGTGCCTAAGGGTTTTTTCTGTGACTGATTCCTTCTCTTCCCCACACAGAAAGGTTTAAGTACCCCCTTCCCTAGATCTGCCACTGTGTCTCCAAAAGGCTGCTTCACATCCAGAGTCTCTCCTCCTAGGAGATGGACGCCAAGCTCCTGCTCAGGAGGTGAAATCCTCTCTTCCAGGGCCCATCTCCACAGTGTTCCGTAAGCCATGGGATCTCCCACCCCAAACTGCCCTGCCTTGGTCTGCAGCAACAGCCCCATGCTGACCTCATGGGCTGCTCCCACCTCAGGGGATGGGGAACAGTCTGTGGGATCACACCAGGATTGCACTAGGATTATACGCTGGAGGAGGTTCAGCAACAGCTCTCCTGCCCTCCCCCAAAACCCTGCCTAACAATGCTAAACCCAGCCCAGCTTAAAACAGGGGCAATTTAATCCTGACAGGCTCTGTAAATCCCCAGCTCTTCTCTCTAGGCATCAATCTTCCCCTCATCACTCCCGCACTTGCTGGAAGGTCAACCCTGACACTCTCATCTGCAGCTCTCTTCCAGGGCACCGATGTGATTTATGAGCACACCAAACTTTCCAGGGCTGTGAGTGCCTGCTCTGTGCACAGAGACACACACTTACAACACACACCATGGGACAACTCAGGGCTCAAACACCCCCAGGGCTTCTGAGGGGAACAGAGTGCCCGGCACCAGGCACGCTGCCCAGATCCACGGCACAGCCAAGTACGTGCCTCGGTTCCCCACGCTGGTCCTGAAGAATCTCGACATTTACATCAGTGGCAGGAGCAAAATTATTGCAGGACACGTGTTGTACGAACCTCATACATTCGAGAAAGATGTTTAAATTGCTCAGCAGCGTTCTACTGAACAGCCGTGGTACAGTGAACCGCTGAAGCAAATCCAATTAATCCTGATGGGCCAAAATATATACACACATCTCAATTCCAAGAATTCTTAAATCTCCTTTATTTTTAAACCCAGAAAATAAAACATACCTTTTAATTAGGATTTATGGCTGTTTGTACCTCTGCTGGGAGACAGCCCCGCAGGCCCCACAGTGCTCTGCATAAATGCAGGCGTGGATGGTAGAAACAGAAGGGGCCAAGAAAATTCAGGGAAGACAACAGGGCTTGCTCTTCCTGACCCAACCTTTTAATGCTCATCTATCTACAAGGATAATAGGAACTCAAGGGGCCACTCAACCAACTGCCTTTCTAATAAGATCACTAGTCCAAAAATAATCTTAATCAATTAAAATATTCCCAAACTGCAGCCAATACTCTTAGTTACAAGGTCATCTCCAACACACATCTTCCAAGGGAAACGAATTATTACAGCGGAGGCGAGGTAGGAACTGCACACCTCTGCTCAGTGCCAGCCTGGAGAGCATCCCTCCTCCTTTGCTGTCAATTCAAGGCATAACAGCCAGAAGGAACCCATATTCTCTTCCTATGTCAGGCTCTGCACTTTAATTTATGATGCTCTCTTATGAGCAATTTCACTGTCAGCATTGTACACAGATGAAGAAATAGACAGGTTTCCAAAGTTCCTTACACATTTAGTGGAAGGCAGCCACTATTCTTCTTCCTTGTTTCTGTAACCTGCTTGGTTTCACTAGACAGCAGGAAATCAAATTCCTATTTTAAAAATGCTTTAGCACATACTTAAGAGAATCTGACTCTGCCAGCAGAAACAGATACAGCTCCACTCGTTTCTAAAAGCCCATAAATGGAAGCCAGTAGCCAGCATCCCACATCCTGCTCCCTCAAATCCACATGATAAACCACAGAAATCAGCTTCTACTGACTCAGGGAAGAAAAGGCTACAGCAGAATGTCTCCACCCCTAACAGTGCAGACTGCAAAGTCAAAAGGTCTGGGTAATTTTACTGCTCAACAGCAGTTGGGACCATCTAACAATAGGGCACAGCCAAACACCACACATCCTGCATGGGAAATATGCAGATGAAACCAGACTAATTTATTTTTAAAAGCCAATTAGATGTTGGAATTGCCATGTTTGGCTCTTGCCAAGGCTGCTGCTGAAATTAATATCACACCCTACTTTATTAGTCTCTGACTTCAGTTCAGAATCTGTTTCAGCTTTGCTCTTTCAGCTCATTAGAACAAACCTGCTGGAAGTGGAGATGAACAACAAGCCACAACAGGGCTCATGCCAGGATTTTCAGTTCCTGACATAGGGAGAGAGGACTCGGTAGGAAAAAAGGGCTTTTACTGGGCTGTGAGGAGACTGGATTCAGATCAATCTGATTTTCAACAAGTAAGCTCAGCAGAGCCATGAAGCCTCCTCCAGGACCAACTCACATTGCATTCTCCTCTGGGAGATGGAGGCACTGGGTCCCTGAGCATCAGCAGAGCCCATGGAGACAGCAGGGCACTGCAGCATTTCTCCCATGTGGCTCTGCTCTGCTTGGATGGTCAGTGGTGTGAGGTGGCATCCTGGGATTAAGTTATTTTTATTCCTAGTAGCTGGTGCAGTGCTGTGTTTTGGATTTAGTACAAGAATAATGTTGGTGGCACACCAATGGCTTAGTTGGCGCCAAGCAGTGCTTACTCTAAATCAAGGACTTTTCAGTTTCCTGTGCTCTGACAGTGAGCAGGTGCACAAGGAGCTGGGGGAACTGGGCAAAGGGATATTCCACAGCACAGCACCCCATGCCCAGTGTATAAACAGGGGGGAATTGGCTGGGAGACACTGATTGCTGCTCAGGGACTGGATGGGCATTGGTGAGTGGGTGGCGACCAACTGGATTGTGGCACTGGTTTCTCTTAGGTTTTACTCACAGAATCATGGAAAGGTTT
This sequence comes from Sylvia atricapilla, assembly GCF_009819655.1. Lineage (NCBI taxonomy): Eukaryota > Metazoa > Chordata > Aves > Passeriformes > Sylviidae > Sylvia > Sylvia atricapilla. The sequence continues at coordinate 15,245,080 of NC_089153.1, forward strand.
GGGTTGGAAGGGACCTTAAACATCACTTCATTCCAACCCTCCTGTCCTAGGCACTTCCCACAAGTTAGGTTGCTCATTGCCTGCTTGGAACACTGCCAGGGATGAGGCATCCACAGCCTCTTTGGGTATCCTGTTCTAGTGCCTCACAACCCTTATAGTAAAGAATTTCTCCAACATATCTAACCTAAATTTCTCCCCTTTCAGTTTGAACCCATTCCTCCTTGTCCCATCACTACAGTTCCTGATAAAAAAGCAGTTCCTCTCTCTCTCTCTTCTTTTCATTACAATTATTCTTGATATAATCATTAGGATTATTAATAGTATTATTATATTTTATCTTGTTCCAATTATTAAGCTGTTCTTATCTCAACCCACGAGATTTACTTTTTTCCCCCACGATTCTTCTCCTCACCATGGGGTGGGAGTGAGCAAGCAGCTGCGTGGTACTTAGCTGCTGGATGGGATTCAACTATGACAGGTGGGCACTGCCATCTTGGCTGTGACATTTCCAGTGCCATCTTTTCCATAGCAAGATGTCCCTCTGGCCATGCCTAGTCCTGAGGTGATTGTCCACTGTCACAGCTGATGGACAGAGAATAGGGCAGTGGCTGGGTATTCCAGCCAATGCCTAAACACACCTCCCTCTGCACCACAGCCAAAATCTGATCTGGAACATCAACACATGCTGCTGATTACCCCGACTGTGAGTATCTCCAAACAGAGGAACACTCAGGCAAAGGGATGTTCCACACCAAAAGGAAGACAGGCCATGCAGAAATAGATGGCACCATCACCCTGGAGTCTTGTCATATGTTCCCCGAGGGCTGGCAGAGCTGATGGATCTGGCAGAAAGAGCTTGTGAGAATTGATGCCAACTTTATAAGTGCAGGCAGGTACTCTCAAAGCTCCCAAAGGATCTATCCAGGCAAAATATTCTTCCAGAAGGTCTCAGACCAGATCAGCAGCATTTGAGGATCAGCTGCACTAAAGGCTGAAGATCAGTTTAACAGGTCAGCACAAATTTTGGACTGTGCTCAGAGTTCATGCTTGACCAGGCCCTGTGCTGAGGAACAATCATCTTGAAGACATGGCTTCAGTGGTCAAACCAGCAGCCCAATGCAAGCAGGAGGTTCAGAAGACCAGGAATTGTCATGCTCAGAGACAGCATTGTTGGGCACTACTTGAAATATTGTGTATTTGTGAATGAACATCCATCTTCTGGCACAGGCAACCAATTCCCTGTGGGATTAAACAGCCAAGGGAGATGGGAACTACTCTACTCACTCGGAATGTCTGCAGTTTCAGAGACACAGTCTGCACAAAGAAGGTCATCTCCTCTGGTTTCCACAGAGCCAGAGAGACTGTTCTTATTTTGTCTGACCCTTTCCAAAAAAAGAGAAGTGTTCCCCGAATCCAGGATTATATATAGAAGAGATCAAAAAGCTTCACATCCAGAAAACTTTTTTCTGATGCAGCTCTGCAGATGCCACAGCATAGACATGAGCAAAGAAAGGGAACTTGGCAAAATAACATGGATGAGCTTGATAATCCAGCATGACTGAAAAATTCCTGGGAGAGGCAGTCTGCCAAAGATCATCAAAAGTGAGAAGCTGGAGGCTTTCCAGGTGCAGCTGCTACAAGATCTGCTGGTCTGGAAGCAGAACTAGGGACTTATTCTATAGATACCTGCCAAGAGACTGCCAAGGAAGAAAGCCATCGAATCAATGATGCCCAAATTGTCCTTGTAGCTTTTGATTCATAAGGAACCATGTCCTAACAGATGCAAGATTAATTGAGAATGTATTGTTCTCTAAAATTGCTATTGATCTGAGCTTCCCACACCTCTTCTTGAACACACAACAAGGTCTTACCAGTGCAAGAACAACAGTTACAACATTCAAAATTGAAATTCAGCTTGATGTACACAGAAGAGCTGAGACAGTTACAGAAGGCAGACAGTTATTTTTTTGAGATCCCAAGTAAATCAGTTTTGTGTTTGATTTTGCAGAAAACAACACGACAAGAGACTGTGGCACTGGATCTGGAAGCTGATGACTCACAGAGAGAGACTGAAGTGAATAAATCCACTCATTCAATTGACTGAACTGTTGTCACTTAAACAGAACCTAATTGGCTCTTTAACGGCCTCTCTGAGCATATCCTTTTCTGTAATATGACCGATTATGCCATCGGAATTTATTGTTTATAGACAAACTTACAGAACAGTGAGGGAGCCTAACCTTTTTATAGATGTGTTTTAAGAGACGTTTGTTTCCTCTTTTTCAGATACGTGCACATTGAGATGAATAATTGCAGACAATAACAGGTCCTGATCTTTTATGTACTGCAGCAGCTCTTATAGCTGCTGATTTCTTTTTTCCTTATAGGTTTCACAATAAAGGCCAGTGATGCAGCAGACGTCTGAAGTTAACTTAGCATATTGCAGAGCTAAGGGTTTAACCCCACTGAACTATTACTGCCATATGTTCCATTTCTTTCAGGGAATTTCCCAATGGGAAAGAACTCAGACAATGTGAAGAAAAAACATCCAATATCGTTTGCCCTACAGCTTCTTACTGTTTATTTCTAGTGATTTTCCCCTCCTCACATGATAATCGCCTTACTGGAGAGCAGCACACTGCAGATGTGGGAGCAAAAGGGACCTGATTTAAGATCTACAGCTTGAGACTGAACTGAAATGCTTTTGAAAATAGTGGAATTACAAAAAGCAGCTTAGGATCCCCAATCACCAGCAAGACAGAGCAAAGCCTTAAGAGCCACACATAAAAAAACTGATTGCAATAACTTCCTCTCGTGTACCTCACTCAGTCAGGGACAGGTTCTGAGGGCTCTGGGTTTCCCCCAGGCAGGAATTCCCGTGCTCATCCCATCGCCCGTGTAACCAACACAGACATTTCAATCTTGAGGGTAGTGCTGATGTGCATAAGCCGACGCTGGGGATCAGGGATCTGAGCCTTGATGCCTCAGCCAGGCACTCCCACACCACATTCACCTTTACATCTTTTGGAGCTGGGTTACAAACTCAGGCTCCTGTAATTCAGAATCAGTTTACCAGACATTGCCTGTCTTTGAGCTACTCACAAGCCTGAGTTCTGAATCATTTTCTTATCTATTTGCACATAATACAGAATCATGTTGCTAAGGTTTAGCTGGAAATCAATCAAATAAAAATTATGAAAAAAAAGATTTGTAAAGGGATTGAGGAAAGGTTACTTTTAAATTACGTTTCAGATTCAGTTCTGAGAGGATTTGGTTATCAAATCCCAGACTCATAACTCACCCTCATGAAGCGCACCATTCATTTCCTAGTCAAATAGGATTTGATTCATCTCATATGTAAGAAAAGGAATGGCACAAGACCCTCTGTGCAAAGCCTGACCCCAGCAGGACAGCGAGGGCTGCCCTGGCACTGTCCTGCAGCAGCAGGGCCCAGCACAGGCTCTGGGTAGCCCAAAGCCATCACTGACCTCTCCATCGCTGTCGGATATAACAATAAATGCGTCCACAAAACTGCGCTTCTTGGCATTGGTTGGGTTCCTCTTCTCTTCCTCCTCTTCCTCCCCATCCTGACCTCGAGACTCCAGGCCCTCTGCAGGCTTCTTCCTCCTCGGCATTCTTCACTCTGAAACAGAGGGAAAGAGTAAAAGCCATTTGTTTCCTTCTGATTTAGATTTCCCCTAACACTTTTTTTTTTTTCCTGCTATTTTTAGGCAAAAGACCCCAGGCACTAAAACCTTATTACAAACCATGGTGGATTTAGTGTTACTGGGAGCCACATGCACCAGTCACCACTCATCTAGTTAAGAACACTTTATTACAGCTGATTGCTAAAAAGGGGTTTCAGGGGAACAGCAACACAGACCAAAGCCACTCTGAATGCCTCATTCCAAAGCAATGAGGCTTTCCTCTAAAAGCCCGTCAGCAAACTCCTCCACAGCATCACTTCACAGTGGGTCTCCCAGCTTCCAACACAACCTCCCCTCCTCAGCCCCACACCTTGACCAAAACAAACTGGGCTGTGGCAGTGGATCCAGCTGACATTTGCACACCCCAGCACAGCCACCACAGCACAGCCCTTTGTCAGCTTTTGTATTCAACAAAACCAGGGAGAAAGGCATTGTTCGGTCAAGGATGCTGTCCTGCCGTCTGCACAGCTCAGTGCGTGGCTGCTCCAGCACTACAGACAGGGAAAACACAGGCAATGGCAGCACGCAGGCAGGAAACAAGACAACAGGTTTATCTGGCAGTATGGATTTCTCAATGAGCAGCAGCCTCCGGAAGAACTCCATCCCAGACATGCCCAAACCATCCGCATTAACGAAGGCACTTAACGAGCAGCGAGGAACCTGCTGAGTGTTATTAGTGCAAACCTGAGTGCACGGAACAATTGAGGGCAGGTGCCCACACAATACAAACTGGTACTTCAGCATCCCTTCCCTTGGCAGCCCACAGACTGATGGAGAGGGATGCACAGCAAGCATTAGCTGCCTGGATCCAAAAGAGCTCAGAGGAGAGGATTGGGAAGAGATCTCAGGAAAGGAGAGCAGCAGGATGGCACAGAGTTAAATCACCCTTTCCTGCCTGTGCTTGCTGTTTGCCTGGTAGCTGAACAATAAAATTCAGTGCTTCTTGAACTGTGATGTAAAAGAGCCTTACAAAGCAGGCTGAGCATGACCAGCTCTGCTGAAGCTCAATTAAACATGTGCAGACAGAGGCTGAACAACAAGCCCCTCGTTCCACATCAGGGAACAGCAGAGCTGGAAATGCAAGTTAAGTTGGCCAGTTCCCAGACCAGTGTCCTTCCACAGAATCACTCTGCCTTCCTTCGAGACCACTGAAATAGCTCAGATGTGTGCTGAGATCTAAAATAAGAGTAAATAAAGATGCAACAGAAACCCTACATCACCCAGGATAGAGCCAAACCCTTCTCTGTAACACCACAAAACTGCAAACAGCCCCTGCATATAGAAACACTAAGGGAGGCCAAAATCCCCATCAGCGTCGAGAACAGCAGTGCACTGCTCCATCTACAGTCCGAGCAGCAAGGTGAGGAATAACCACGCTCCCTCCCTACGATCTGCAGCCTTCCTTCTGCAAATACATGCACACACACGCCCAGAGACAAAAGGCGATTATCCTGGTGAGTCATGATTTGCACCAAAGGTTTGCTGAGCCCTCTGAAAGCAGAATGTTGCACAAATGGGCAGTCACGGCGCCAAAGTGACTGCAAGGACCTCTGCAGTCCTCCAGTGTTTGTCTGTTTAGAAATCATAGAATGGTTTGTGTTGAAAGGGACCTTAAAGATCATCTCATTCCAAACCCCTGGCATAGGCAGGGACCTTTCACTATCCCAGGTTGCTTCAAGCCCTGGCCTTGGACAGCTCCAGGGATGGGGCAGCCACAGCTTGAGCAACCTGTGCCAGGGCCTCAATGGGAAGAATTTCTTCCTAATAGCTAATTTAATCCTGCTCTCTGACAGCTTGGACCCATTAAAGGAAGTGAAAAATAAAAAACAAGCACTGTTTTTGGTAAAGCACTGGCTCTTGAAAAACAAAGCTGTTCAGCTCCAGCTAAGCTGAACTCCAGTGTTGTTGGAATATCCTCACTATATGTTCTCCATTTTTTTGTCTTTTGCTCCAAATGGTTTCTTTGCCCTCCCTGCTCAGAGAGATGGACCGAGCCTCCCACCCGGCTGCTGTGAGCTGCCCCCACGAAGGGCATCCATGGTGGTGGAAAATATTCCCTTATCTTTGGAAAACCACTCATTCATATGCTGTGAGGAGCACAGAAGGACCAACATACAGGGTCTCTGATGCTTTGGAGAGGCAGCCTATAAACCTTCTTACCCCCACAACAAAAGCAACAGCAACAAACAACTGCTGTGCTACCTCTTTTTTTTTTTTTTTTTTTTAAATCCATACCAGTATCACCATCTCTCCTCTGACTCTGCGATACATCTTCTGCTTGGTGCTCTGTGCTAAATAAGAGATCACTGAGAAATATCAGCTGAAGTTATGATGAGTCACCTACCTTCAACATTTAAAGGAGAGAAAAGAGGAGATGTAAGAGATGTAACCACACAACTCCCACAAAGCTTCTGAAAATGAAGGGACTTGTGGCAAAGAGAGTCTCTGAAAATGTAACTAAGGGAACAAGACAAGTAAGAGATCACTTGTAGCTGTGCTAGTCTGAGGCTATGAGTAGGAGAGCAGTAATAGCTTTTATTAGACAAGCTGGTGTAGCTGAGGGAAGACAACACGCATCAGAGCACAGACCTCCTCTTCAGGAAGCAAAGCTGGGCATATTTTGCTTTTAGCACTCTTGGAAAGGATAGTTGTGAGTGCCTGAGGGGAAGATACCTGCTTTCAGACCCACCAAAAAAAAAAAAAAAAAAAAAACAGGCCAGAGACTGAATTATCTAAAATTACCTTTGCAGTCCAGTTTGCAGACTCATTTTACAGTTATCCAGATTTTTTTCCAACTCTGAATTTAAGAAAATTTCTTTGTAAACGCTCTGACAGCAAAGGTGACCTCCTGACAAGGAACTCGCACATGCCACGCTTCTCCAGTCACATTTTTAGGGATATCCTTGAAGATCCCCAACTTGTGATTATTTGTCATTTTCCCTCTCATCTATCATTTTGATGAATCAGAAAGCAATTACCGACAGAATAATTCTAAATCTTGACACCGCAGCTACAGACCTGCCAAGCTGTGACAGCTTGAAAAATGCTCGAAAAAACCAAGCCAAAAAAAATGAATGACTCTCATCCCCGGATGAGTTCCTGAGCCGTTGGAGACACAGGCTGTCGCTTTGTAAACAGCTCCCCCCACCTCGGGAAGCAGAGGCACGACGCTCCCCGTGCTCAGGCGGGTCAGCACCACACGCTTCCATGGAAATATCATCCCCAGACCCTCGGCTCGACCCCGCACGCAGGGCGCAGCTGATGCTCCGTGCGCAGAACACGAGGGCTGGCAGCGCCCCGGGGAGAGAGAAATTGTTTGCAGGATTGATCCGTTTATAGAGCTGGCTCTGCACAGAGGGGACTCGGGCACTGCAGAGGCCACGCACGGCCGGGCGCATCCCCACAGGCTGCTGAGCTCGGGAGATGCTCCCTGCTCCAACGCCCTCGAGCTCAGCCCGCAGCACCTCCCTCCTCCGAGGGCAGGGGAGGAAAATGTTTTCTCTCCCGTACACGGAGGGAAAGTGATCCAAGCCCAGAACCCATCCACGGTCCTTTCCCAAGCCGCTGCCTTCGGGCGCGGAGGGCTCTGCAGGGAAGTTCACAAGGATGCGGTCAGGGATACTCGACAAGCTGGGGAGAAGCATGGGGCATCCCAGGCGGGACAGGGGTGAGCTCTGGGGAAGGGGATCAGCCACAGGTGGGCAAACCTAAGGGAAGACAGCGTGCAGGAGCTGCCCCGGGAGAAGGGGAGGGAGCCGGGCCTGGCAAGAGGAACAGCACAGGCAGGAGCGCCTCGACCTCAGGGGATGAGGCCAAGGCAGAGCTCCGGTTTTTGGGTCCTCTCCCCAGGGATCGTTTCAGGAGGAGTTACAGGGTATCCCCAGCCACAGCAGCTGGGGGTGTGCCTCTCTGTCCAAGCAAGAGACCGAGGAAGAGCCCTTAGAAGGGGACGGGAGGCGTCCCTTCACCCGGGGACAGCGCTAGGGGCCGGTCCCGGGCAGTCGGGGCGGGGATTGGGGTCATACCTGGGGGAGGTCAGCCCGGGGGCAGGGGCCGGAGAATGGCCCCGGGGGAAGGAAGGGGTTCCCCTCGTAGCTCCAGGAGCCCCGCGGCGCGCCTAGGGCCCACCCGCCGCGGGGCAGCGGCATGCCCCGCAGGCCACCAAGGTACTCACCGGGCCCGGGCCGCCCCGTTACCCGCGGCCTCCCCGCCGGGTCTCCCGCACCGGCCCCGGTCGGCGGGTCCCGCACCCGCGCTCAAGTTGGCGGCGGAGGCCTCATTGCCCTCACCCAAGATGGCAGTGGCGGCTTCGCTGCGTCACACGTGGTCATCGGGATGCTGAAGCGGGCAACGCCATGTCCGTAGCGGGCGGGCGGCGGGCCTGGACGCCTCGCTCTGAGGTGCTGGTTGTCTCACTGTTTTCTCAGCCCGGACGCCGCTCCCTCAGGAGAAGGATGCTTTGCGTCTCGCTTAAACACCCACAAAAACGAGCCGCCACGGGGCTGCCCACAAAACACCGGTGCCCACAACCAACATGTCCGCCGCCGCCTCCATTGGAGGGTGCGGTGCTCTCGCGGGAGACCACCCCGCCGTTGCTAGGCGCGGATGGGGCGCGCGGGCGGCTTATCGCGAGAACGGCGTGAGGCGGCGACGGTGGCCATGGCGGACGGGGCCGGTAGCAACGGGGACGCTGCGGGGCCACTGGTGGGCAAAGAGGCGGGTGAGGCGGCGGAACCGGGAGCGGGCGGGTGATGGGGTCTCACGAGGTGCCCTCTAGCCCGGTTGGATCCTGCGAGGTACGGAGCATCCCGAACAGGGATGGCCCGCACCTCGCGGGGTCCCACCGGGCCGCTGACGCCCCCGTATTGTGTCTCACCCCACAGTGGAGCGGCTGATCCGGGAGAACGGACATATTTTCACTGAGGCGCAGTGCAAGGTGTGCAGCGCCCTGCTCATCTCCGAGTCACAGCGACTGGCTCATTACCAGGTAGGGAAGGGGGAGACCCCTGCCTCCGCCCCAGCCCCGGGCTCGGCGAGGCACCGAGCGGGGTTTTCTCTGCTTTCCCCAGAGCAAGAAACACGCCAACAAGGTGAGACGATACCTGTCCATCCACGGCGGGGAGGAGGGTGCCCAGGGGAAGAAGATGAAACTGGAGGTGAAGCAGGTGAGAGGAGACCTGATCAATGTCTATAAGTAATGTCTGTCTACAATCACTGTCTTAAGATCTAGACGGTAAGTCCAGTGAAGAGCGGCTGAGGGAGATGGGGTTGTTTAGTCTGGAGAAAGGAGGACCAGGGCAGACCATATTGCTCCCTACAGCTCTGTCAGGAGGCTGTATCCCAGTGGGGGTCAGCCTCTTCTCCCAGGAAATCAGCAACAAGAGAAAATGGCCTCAGGTTGTGCCAGGGCAGGTTCAGGTTTGACATCAGGAGGAATTTCCTCAGTGGAAGGGTTGTCAGGTATTGGAAGGGAGGTGGTGGAGTCACCATCTCTGGAGGTTGTTTAAGAAATGACTGGACATGGCACTCAAGTGCTCTGGTCTAGTTGACAAGGTTGAGATCAGTCAGCGGTTGAACTTGGAGCTCTTTCCCAACCTTAGTGATTCTCTCATTCTGTGAATTGTCTGAAGGGAGCATGTCAGAGGTTAAACCAGACTCTGCCTAGGGGTGTCCAGCAACAGGGTGAGAGGCAACAGGCAATAACTGATGTCAAGGAATTTTCACCTGAATATGAGAGAGAACCTCTTACCTGTGCCATGACCGAGCACTGGAAGATTGCTTAGAGAAGGCATGGAGTCTCCCTTACCAGGGATATTCCAAAACTGTGGAGTCACTCTCCTGAGGGATATTCCAGGACCATTTGGATGCAATCCTGTGCCAAGTGCTCTGGGATGACTCTACTTGAGTAGGGAGGTTGGACCAGTGACACACCGTGGTCCCTTCCAGCCTGATCCATCCTTAGGTTTTGTGAGTGCAGGATCCACCAGGGCTAAATACAGCTCTGTGTGACCTGCTGGGCTAAAGGCAGTTGCACAGCCATGTAAGTGATGGAGGAAAATGCTCTCAGGAGAGGCTTTGTGAGAACAGAGAAACTCAATGGCAGATGTTTCACCAGGCCTTGTCCCAGTTCCTGCTGCCCTCCCCTCTCAGACAGCCTCTTTGAGCTTGTCCTCCCCATTTAAACAAATGCATGTTCCTCTTTTTGATAGTCTTGCTTGAAATGACAGAGAAAGAACAGGAGCAACTGCTTGTCAGGAGCATCGTTGCATAACATGACACAGAGCATGTTGGGTTCACCATCCACAGGAATTCTCTTCCCAGAGCATTCTTAATTTTACTTATTTAGGTTCCCTCAGCTGGTAGCTGGAGCCTGTTGGTCAGTAAAGGCCCCACGTTCCATTCAGCCATCTGTTTGCCCCATGACTCCCTTAAGGAACAGATTCTACTTTCACCATTGCTTCAGCTGTAATCCCTAACTCTGGCATTTGCAGGGAGCTGGGGGATAACAGCAGATGCCTTTGCACATAGTGTCAGGCTGAGAACTGCCTGCTGCTCCCTCCTCAGCTGGTGTTATGTTGCAGATGACCCAGCTGATAGTGATGTTTGTGCTGCTCAGTTCACACCTTGCAGGGGACAAGGCTGCATGGTCCAATTTTGGAAGCCACAGGCTTAACCTTGTCCTTAACCCAAATGGGCCAGGGCTGCCCCTCTGCCTGGAATGTCTTCCAACAGGTTAAAACCAGAAATCTGCTGCAAGAACACCCTCCAGGGAGAGAGAGGGTGATGCTGCATGCTGGAAGTTCTTCCTAGTCACACTTCATCAACTTAACACCTGAATGTCTTTGATGATCTTTTTTTAGACCCCCCAAACCATAGAGTTTCTCCTCAAAACCAGGAGGCTGGATGGGATGACCTGCAGAGGTCCTTCCCAGCCTCAGCAACTCAGTGCTTCTCTGTGCACAGGACAGCAAGCAGGAAGGCAGCAATGGGGAGGACAGGAACAAGTGTTGTCCCATCTGCAACATGACCTTCTCCTCTCCAGCTGTGGCAACATCTCACTACTTGGGCAAGACTCATGCCAAGAACATGAAGCAGCAGGCCCCCAAAGTAGAAGGTATGAGTGTCTGCAGCACCTTCATGTTGTCCCAGAGGGCTGTTGAGAGGTTTGTTGAACCCCAAGTGTCAGCTTTGGTGAGAGTGTGTGCTCTTTGCCATGAAATAGAATAAGCCAGCAGTGCACCTCCAGGTACCTGGCTGTGCCAGCCTGCTCAGTGGGCTGGCATTGGCAAGAGGTTGTGTGGGTTTTTTTTGTTTTGCTTTGTTTGGGGGTGGCAGCAGTCATTGTACCCATCCCTGTATGCAGGGACCAGGCGTGTGATGTTAAGATGTAGAAACCCCTGCCACAAGGTGTGATGCTCATTAAAAAGTTACAGGGGCTGAAGTGACTGGTGAAGCTCTGATTTGGCAAATTCCCCAGAGCTGCTCAGCCACAACAATGTGGCGTCTGAGGTTCACAGACTTGGGAGCTGCAGATTACTGGGGAGTGGGAGAATAGAGCTGAGGAGCATCAGTATGTGCTTGTTCTGAACTCGTCTGCCCTGGCACAAGGGTGTCCATCCCTGTGCTAGCAGCCAGAAATGCCTGGTGAGTGGAGAGTGACACCCTCAGCCCAGGGCAGGTAGGGGTAGCTGTGGGCCAGGGGGGCTGCAGCTGGTCAGGACAGAAGGAAAACAGCCATTGAGTGCACCTGAGGATGGCACTTATGCTAATTCCAAGATGGGGACTTGTGAGTCACCCAGACACCTGACTCCTGGGATCTTCCAGGCAGAAACTGTCTGTCTCAGTGTGTCTTCATGACTTTGCTAAAATGTGTGCACAGAAAAGCCTCCTCCGGGATCTTCTTGTTCTTTGGAGCCCTTGTTTTTGGGTATGATAGGAGCCTGCAGGAAGAGGTAGATGTTCACTGAGCAGTCTGGTGTGTGCCTTTGGTGCTGGCATGAGAGGAGCTCTCTGATCCCTAGCAGGTTACTCACTCTGTTCTTTGGCACTCTGAAATGAGACGGTGAAGGTTTCTCTGCCACACAGAAGAGCTACTTCTCTGTGTGGATTCACTGTGTCAGACCTAGTCCCATTTATGCTGTGTCTCAGGCAGGACTCCTTATGAGTGCAGGATGAAGTCCTGTGGCTGCACGGTGCTTCCCGAATCCCACTGCTTTTGCTGTGCAAGAGCTTATGCCCATGTTCTGTCTGGGAGATGATAACAGCAGGTGGAAGCTCAGTGTCTCTTGAATACAGTCATGCTTATGTTAAGGACAAATACGCAAATCTGTTGGAAGTTTTAAACACTGAAAGTTTTCTTGGCATTCTCTGAGTTGTGTTACCATTTCTTTAAATTCTGCAGCATTAAGAGAAGAGGTAGGAATATCATTAATTTATTGAGATATGTTACATTGACTGGGTTTGGGGTTTAGATGTAGCATGTTACTGGTTTTATTGTGGGTTTGGGGGAATAAAGTAACTGGTTTTTACCTCTCAGTTCTGTGACTGACCAGGAGTTTGGATTCACCCTACAGAAACGGTGCCCCCACAGAAACACCCCGCTGCCCTCCCCACCTCTACTGCATCTTCTAACGAAGAGAACAAGGACATTACTGACCCGGACAAGTTCTGTAGCCTCTGCCATGCCACTTTCAACAACCCCCTTATGGCAAAACAGCACTATGTAGGCAAGAAGCACAGAAAGCAGGAGACCAAACACAAGCTGATGGCGCACTACGGCCGAACCCCTGATGCACCAGCATCATCCTTCATGGGTGAGTTCTCAACAGGGAGGTTGATAATCAGCTGAAGAGCAGAGTGGGAGAGAAGCAGAATGTGTCTGACAGGCCTTTGGACAAGAGAGTCTGTGTGGAGGGAGCAGGGGAGTATTGCTCATGATGAGGAACTTGATTATACACCCTAAGATTGATTTGGTTGATGCTGTAACTGGTGGCAGCAGATGTTTTAGACTGTAGCTACTCGTGACAAGCTTTGGGTTGTGTTATGCGGTGTTGTTTAATCGGGGACATGTCCTTTTTATTCTCTGTGCGGATAATCCAGGGATTTTGGCCAGTACTGTTTCTAGTTAGGTGATTGCATCCAAAATGGAAAGATAAAAGTGGCATTTGATGCTTAAAAGTTGTCTTTGAGGGGACTAGCCAGAGATGGAAGGAATAGGTTTAACTGCACCTGCTGCTTCAAAGCACATGAAAGCCAGAAAGATTTCTCCCTGAATGCCTTTCTGCCTCTGTGTGGGCACTTCCATCTGATGAACTAATGCAACTCTCTCTGGAGCAAGCAGGAATGTGGAAAAAAACCCCCAGAGCTATTAAGGAGGAACTTTAGGCAGACAGTTAAAACTCTTTTGGTTTATGATCTGCTGCTTATGAGCACTTGTACGTGATGAAAGCCCTCCAAGTCCAGTGAAAGCATTAGGCACTCACAGAAAACTCCTTTGTTCCTCCCAGCAGCCTTCTGTTGGGCCAGGAAGTCTTAGTACCTGCTGGATACTTGAGGTAAATAATAAGCAGACAGATCATCTTAAAATCTTCATCGAGGGCTTCTTTCTCTGTCGTAAAAACCCACACAAGCAGAAGATTAATTATTCTAATTCTTTGCAGGCCACCTTTAGATACCGGTAGCACTTATGACAAATGAGGCTCAATTAGCCAAGTAATGTTCTCTCCCACATTGCGTGGCCGTGTGGGAGATGGAAAAGGTGCTCTGTATCTCACGTTACCCATCTGCTCTGCACCTAATTAGTGGGGTCTGATGAATGGTTCCACTTGAGTGTGACTCAGGCGCTGACAGGGGCAGGAGCCCCAGCCCAGGTGGGCTGGGGAGGCGGGCAGTGCTGTTGCCTGGGTGGGTGGGCAGTGCCCTGGCCTGTGTGATTGATGTGTCCCAAGAAGTGCCAGCAGAACAGGAATACATACAGTCACATCTCTAGGGCACTTCAGCTCTTCAGGAAAGGTTTCAGAGCCTGGGCTATAATCAGGGGCTTCTCAGATGACATGGGCTGCAGTGGGGTGTTTTGTCCCGTTCTCTTTGCCTGTGTGTGTGTGCCAACAGCCACAGTTGTCCCTACACTGTCTGCTGGAACCTGACTTGCAGCAGATAAAGATGTGTTCTTTGCAGATGCAGCACTGACGTGGTTGCCCACTTAAAGTTCTTTGGGAACGAGTGGTTTGGGATTGAGGAGTGTAGTTTAGACAACTTCATGCATGCACCTGTTGGATGGGGTTGCAACAAAGGAACCTTGACACTGATGGTGCTGGGAAACAGACCTGAAGGCTGTATCAGCTCCTCTGGCCTTTACTGCCCAGATCCAGCTCCATTTTGAGAGCCAAATGTCCCACTGGAATCTGAAATATCTGAGGTGCAGCAGCCATGTGGCAAAGTGTCTGCTACATCCAGAGCTGAGCTTCCCAATGATTTACTGCTCTGCACTGCACACCTGGGGTCCATGTCCTCTTTCACCTTAAGGAAATGTTTTCCTTGTGAGATTCCCAATAACAGCCCTTCTTCAGTGAACCAAAATTCAGGAATGCTTAATGTCTTGAGGACAACTTCCAGAATTGTTCCCTTTTAGAGACTCCTGTGCTACCATACTTGCCTGTTTGGTATCTGTGACCTCCTGAACTTTCAGTCCAGCTGGAGTTGTCATGTTACACAAAACCATTGATCTGTTGAGTACCACTATTGTTAGAAACTTTTTTTTTCCTGGCAGTTAACTGATCCACTGACTGTAACCAAACTGCTTGAGGACAGAGATTAATATCCTCAGTTGGCACCTCAGCAAGGCTTAGCAAAATTATGGAGCTGGACAGTGGGTGTAATCTCTGGCTGCCTTTTTAATTGAAATGTTTTTAGGTTACAAATTCAGTTTCTCCTGTTTTCTGTTTCGAGATATCCAGATCAGTGGAAGTAGGAATATGGGAGAGAAATGGAAATTGCAAAGGCATATGGAAGTTGCAAAGGCAGTTATAGCCTTTGGGGTTTGGGGTCCAAATCTGAAACTTTTACTACACCTGATACTGTGAACTGTTTGTAGGGAACATGTGTGTTTTCTAGCAGTGAACAAACCATGTTCTGATCAGAAAAGCTTTTTTGGCTTAGTGATTCCCTTGCAATGACTGGCTGATACACGGTGGGGTAGTGGGATTCTGTGATCTCTTTGGCTGGTCAGATTGTTGACTGTTATTTGTCTTTGTTTAGGGTTGTTTAATAAATTAGGTGATTGAGTATCTTGCTTGTTTCTAACTCAGGCACAGGGATTGGCTAGCTGTGTGTGCTAACATTGCTGTCTGTTTCAGCTGGGAAGGGCTACCCCTGCAGCACATGTAACATAGTGCTGAACTCCATAGAGCAGTACCAAGCTCACATCAGTGGCTTCAAACACAAGAATCAGTAAGTAATGTTCCTGTCTAAGTGTGTTTCCAGCATTGCTGTTCAAATCGATGGCCTAAATATAACCTAAAATGCAGTTTTGAGCACGTGTTTCCAGCTGACTTCCAAACAGAGCAGCAGGGTCTGTGCAGGCTCTCTGTGTCCTGACGCTGCTCCAGGAGCTCCCTCTGCAGACAGCCCAGTTGTGCTGCCGAGGTGGAAGTCTCCGGTTGCTTTTGGTTCCCAATAGTTCAGCTCAGCGCAGGCCTTTGCAGTGAACCTGATACCTATTAAACATAGTTTCTCTTAACAACTGAGATTTTAATTTAATTAAGGACTGGCTCAGTAGAGATCTGCTTGCCATTCTAATCTCCGTTGGGATTGCTTGTTTTAAAATTTGGCATATAGTCAGCACGCTCCAGAAACCTGGACTGTGTTCCTGAACTCATTCTTACAGCTGGCAAGTTAAATAATGGCATCTCCTGCATATATTATTAATTGAAAAAAATTATGCTGCCAGATGATTAATACCAAAAATACTTGTTCTGGAGACTGCCAATCTTTAATTTAAGAGCCTTCACTAAAAGACGCTCAGTAATGAGCCTGGGTTGGTTAGAAAGCTTCTTAGAAGGAAGAGGTATTAGGAAATCCTACCTTGAAGGGAAGACAGGCTTGTAGCCAAATTCCCCCGAAGGGACAGGAGGAAAACTGGGATCTCTTGTTGCCTGTCTATGAAATAACAGCCTCCTGGTCCCTCAGCTCTGGGGAGTACTTGATGGGAAGACATCTTTCATCTCAGGGAAGTTCTGGCACAACTAGATCAGTGAATAGGAAGTATCCCATTCTAGAGAGATAATACTGAGTACCCAACACACACACATTAATGTTCTCTTTAAGGACACTGCTGGTGTCAGAGCTGTTGCAGCCATACAGCTCCCTTTCAGAAGGCTGCTCTGGATTAAGCTGTGCAGCCTGCAGAGAAGCGAGATGCTGGCTTTGTAATGGGAGCTCTTTAGCAGTCCTTGAGCTGTGCCGCAGCTAATTCTGCCATGCTAAAGGTCTCTGTTTACACACAGGCACAGAGAGCAAGGATTCACTTGGAAGATTTTCTGGCAAGTTGTTGCCTTGGCTGCAGTGGGCTGTTGCTCTGCTGACAGCCTTGCCTGCTGAGCAGTGATTGCAGCTGGCACATTTCAGAGCATTGGTGACATTGTCTCCTTTTTTTCCTTTTTCTTGCTGCCTTCAATGTGCAGGATGCCAGGAGCAGTGCCGGTTGTCGGACCGTTCCCGCCACAGCAGTATGTCCGGGAAGAGTCAACTGCCCCAGGAGGCTACAGTTACTTCAGCCAAGACTTCTAGAGCAAGTTGCAGCACTATTCTTGGAGTTGTTGGTGGCCCCAGAACGCACATCCTTTGCCAGCCCACAATGGTTTCATTATCCCTCTGGATAAGCAAAGCCCTACCCTCCTGTATACACCCGTTGAGCAGAACGGGGACTGAATCTGTCAGGAAAAGGATCCAGCTGGAAGAGACTTGCTAGACAGCAAATACTTCACTCCCTTAGAGTAGTTTTCATTGTGTAATTGCTTCCTGTGAAGGTGGGTGAGGTGTGAGAGGAAATGTGTATCTGGTGTAAGGAGGGTTTGGCAGCAAGCTAGTAGTGGCACCTTCTCCCTGTCCCCACTCTGGGGGGCTGCCCGTCCTGTGGTTGGACTGCTCTCAGAGGGACACCAGCACCCTGGGCACCCCTGGGCATGACAGGAAGGGACCTGGAGCCTGGGTATGGGACCAGAGCTACCCACATGGCCTGGCTGAGGATGGAGCATTGCCCTTGTCCCTAGGTGAGCCCTGATGTTGGTGTGCCGTCAGCCCAGCTCTGCTCCTCCCTGCCCTGGGCCAGGGCTCTGGCTGCCTTGCCAGGCTGAACTCCGTTGCCTTCTGGGCTGGCAGAGCCACCCACCAGCCACATCCTCCACAGAAGCACCACAGTCCCCTGCCCAGGCCGCAGCCAGCTCTGTGGAGTCAGTTGCTCCTCCAGCAGCAGACCCTGGTCCCTGCCTTAGCCGGGGGAAGCGCAGTCCTGGCCACAGCCCCAACCACTGCCATCCCTCGTGGCCCCACAGGCTCCATTGAGTAAATGAGGTGCAGATGTGGAGTCAGGACTGGGTGCCTGCTTACAATTAGGGGCTGGGAGGATTGGGGTGGCCCTGTTCCTGCCTTGCAGTTCCTTGCCATGGCTGCTTCTTTACCAGGATGAACCTCGATGCTGTGCAAGGGACAGGGCTGGTGAACAAAGCTCCTGCTTTCTTGGCCTATAGATGGGCACTGTGGTGGCCAACCCAGCACATGGTGTGTGCCATGTCCCCTCAGGGAGCAGGACATGTTCTGGCCCCATGCACCTCATTCTCTGTGCCAGCTGCAGCACTCCCCTACACAGCCAGGGGCAGGAAGAGGTGGCAGGGCTGCAGTGGGACAAGGCATGACACTGCCTACCCTCCTGCTGTATCACCCTCAATGTGTATGTTCCCTGCTTAGCCTTTACTGCCCAAATGTGTGGATGCTCCTTTGCCATGCTGGGGGCTAGAGGAAGCCTGGGCCCCTGGTGTCCCTGTCCTGCAGCCCCTGCATTGGGCCCCACATTCTTGGCTCCCCAGAGGGAGCAGCAGGTTTATGTTTGCCAAGTTCTGCCTGGTTAAACCTTAACTGAGCTGGGTTGCTCCATCAGTCCCTCCCAGCCGCAGATAAGGATGGGCAGGCAACACCAGGGCCTGGAGGGACGTGCTGCCCTGAACCTGGCTGCTTGCCTCCATGGCAGAACCCAGCCCCTGCAGAGCACCCTGCCCAGTCTGGGGCAGCTGCCTGCCCCTCCAGTTTGCCCCTTGCCTTCCCCAGTGGGTCCTCGCTGATAGGAGGGCAGCAGGTTGTGGCTGGAAGCTACCATGTCGAAGCCAGTGGGACTGGATGGAGCTGGAAGCTCTTTGCTGGGGCTCACCCCTGTGCTCTAGGGCTGACCCACTCTCTCAGTGACAGAAGGTTCACATCACCCCAGCGCATGGAATGAGCCTGCTCAGCCTCAGATCTTATGCACGTACAGAGTACAGTGAGCCGGGGCTTCTGTGCCCCAAACAAGAGCCGTTCAGGGGAGGCCAAGAGAAACTTCCAGGAGGAAAGAGCCCCCCAGGCTCCGGCCCCCACAGGAGCCACCGAGCTGCGCGGGCTCTGGCTGGCCGCAGGTGCCACCGCAGCAGGAGTGGCGGCAAGTGCTGGGGCCAGGCACAAGGGGCGGCTGTGTTCCCGCAGCTCCGGCTGCCTTCCAAGAGCAATATTGTTGGCACCAGGCAGGCTCCCTGCACCGGCCGCACATACATGGGCCTTTCATGAGAGGAGTGGGGATGATTTACTGCCTGGGGGAAGGGGCAGGGGCGGGAGGATGGAGCCTCAGCATGCCGGCGCCCGGCCCCTTCTGTGTGCTCACTGCCGCGGGGCCCCGCACATGTAAGCAAGGCCGAGGGTCTGGCCAGGGGGTCGTCTCTCCCAATGGGGCAAGAGGGATCCCTCTGCCCCATCTGTGGAGATCTGAGAACACTCTTCATCTCCGTGCACCCCACTGTGTCTGAGTTAAGCAACCACAGGCCACACATCCCTTGTGCCACAGTGATGGGGGAAGCCCATGAGCTGGGGAAGACAGGGGCACCAGAGGAGGGTGCTGGGGCAGGAGTGCACCCACAGCAGAGTGCTGTGCTGGCACAATCCCCCCCTTGTTGAGCTGCTGGCGTGGCAGAGGCCGTTGTGGTGCTGTTGGCAGCGGGTGGCAGGCGGTGGGGCTGGGCTGCCATGAAGGGCTTTTTGTTTGCCGTCAGTTGCTGTTATAAATCAAGCCAGGCAGCCCAGCCCTGGCCCAGCGCTGCCCCACGGCAGGGAGGTGACCAGTTCCCAGTCGCCTGCAGCAGAGCCCCACCAAGCCCTGGCCTGTGCCTGGCACTGCCCTGGCCCAATTTGGATGTTTAGTGTGACACTGGGCAAGATGCCCACGCTGGTCTGCTTGCACTTCTTCCATTCAGCATTGGGGAACCCTGGGATACAGGGAATCTTTCCATGTTCATCCCAGGCTGTGGCTCCCACAGGCTCCTCAGAGTCCCAGCTCTCTCTGGTATTCCCAGTATTGGGACCATCCCCTTCTCTCTGGTTTTAATTTGGGTTTGGTTCGAAATGAGCTGAACCCAACATTTTTCTGTGCTTCTGGCATGCTGTGAACTCTGCAGGGGCGGCCGCTGCTCCGTGAAATTGATGTTCTCGTCCGCTTCACGCGTCAGCAGGAATGAACAGCTGCTGGGGGCTGCTGGCCCCGGGACTGCTCTGCACACCTCTGCACCCCAAGGGGACACCAGTACTCCAGACAGGGAGCAGCACGGCGTGGATGGTGCTATGGGGGATTATAGCACCAACCAGACCACACAGTGAAACCGTGTCATGCTGGAAGTTGCTGCTTTGGCACTTCACAAAGCAGCACGGACAAGGCTATGCCCAGGACTCGCAGTGTGGCCCTACAGAATGGGGGGTAATGGTGACAGGAACAGTGCACCCCACTCACAAGGCCAGGCATGGGCAAGACTGTGTGTAGGGCTCAGCACAGCCCTGGAAGATCTTGCTGAGAAGCAGGTGGTGAAGCAGACCGTAGTACAGGAAAGGAGAACCACTCTAGGGCCAGACCCTGGCCACGTACTGGGGGACACTGACCCCTCTTGATGGCAGCAGGATGTTCAGGGGATATTGTTCCTTGGGATCACACCAGCTCAGAGGGTCTGAGGCCAGGCTTCCCCCAGTAACCAGGGGTCCTACATGGGCCAACGAGCAGCAAGGCCTGGGCATGGTGGGGTCTGCCTGCCCCAGCACAGGCAACAGCATAGGGAAGGTGAGGGCGAAGTGTTTATAGGTCGGATTAGCCCACTCCAATGCTGGCTCGCAGCTTAGCCACGTTTTATGACACTCGGTTATGGGCTCCTAATGAGGGTCACAGCCACTTTATGGCACCGACAGCGATAACGCTACAACTAATTATGGCACAATTAGCGTGTGGGCTGCTGGGCACCCAGCAACACTCAGCACCCAGCCTGGGCTGCAACACCTGCTTGGGGCTGGAGTGTTCCCACTCCCAGCAATCAAGGAGAAACGGCGGTGACCTTGCCCCCCTGTCCCATCTGCTGCTCCCCACGCGTGGGGTCTGCCTGGAGGATGGCACAGGAGAGCAGCCTCGGGTGTTTTGCAGTCCCCTGCGTTCCCCACCGGCGAGGGGAGGCTGCACCGGCGGGACCGGGACGGAGGGGCCCACGGTCCGCCTCTCGCTGCTGGGGGGGAGGGCCGGTGCTACCCCCCTCACTTGCCCCGTCCAGCTCGGCGGCGGCTCGGTTTGCAGAGATGCCGGCGGAGCGGGGCCGGACCCCGACCCCCCCTCCCGCCTCCAGAGCGCTCCGGGCGGGGCCGCTGTAACCCGAGCGCGTCCCTACAAAGTGCCCGCGCCCCCGCGGCGGCGGCAGAGCGGGGCCGGAGCCAGCCCGGAGCGAGCCCCAGCCCTGCCCGCCGCCGGAGCCGTCCCAAGCCCGGAGCCGGAGCCGTCCCCGCCGCCATGGGGCCACGGTGTGGGGCGCGGCGGCGCTGAGCCCCGCTGTCCCTGGACTTTACCCCGGCCCGCGCAGCACAGGCGGCTCTGCCGCTGGAGCCCGTCACCGCCGGTAACCACGCCGACCGCGACCCTCACCCCCGGCACCGTTCGGGCCTCCCCTTCCTGGGACACTCTCCCCCTCCTTGGGGTCCCCCGCGGTCCTCTGCCCCCGGTTAACCTCCCCTAGCGCCCTAACCAGGCTGCCGCTGGCTGGAGAGGTCGGATTCCCGGCACCCAACCGGGATATTTCCCACTCTCCGTGCCCACTCCCATTCCTGCCCAGGGACCCCCCTGCTCTGCCTCCTGTCCATGCGCACCCACCCTCGCGGTGACCTGGGAGAGGACGGGGCTGCCCGCCCGGATCCGCTCACCCGACCCTGCCTGTCCCGCAGGGTGGGACCCCGGCGCTGGGGGGCCCCGGAAGATGCGGCCCCTCTTGCAGATCGTGGCGGGGCTGCTGCTGGCGGCGGCTGCACGGGGCAGGGCGATGGAGCCAGGTACGACTGCGGGGGGCGAAGCGGAGCGGGGGAGCGGCGGGAGTGGGGTCGTGCTTTCTGAATACTTTCTCCATCCCAGCTGGGCGGCGACCCCCAGGCTGGGATGCGGGTGCTTGCCCTGGGCACGCAGCCCCAATGCTCTGCCTGCAGGGCAGGGCTGGCGGGAGCTGGAGACACGCTACAGGGACCAGCGTGTTCCATCACTGACAGGAGCAGGGTGGCTCCAGCCAGACTGTCCCTGTGCTGCGGGACCTTGGCTTGCTCGGTGGACACACGTGGCAGAGACGGGTTGCGAGTCCGCTGTTGGCTGTGGTTGTTGTGCGTGGCTCCTGGCGAGATGCAGGCAGTCCGTGCATCGCGGTGCTGGGTGCGGGAGAAGGACGCGTCCCCAGAGACCAGCTGTCCCACATCCCTCCTGTGCTGTCCATGCACTGGGTTGGAGACACAGCCGTGCCCTCCAGGCTCCTGCACGCGGGCAGTCGAGCTGCCGTGGTATTGCTGTGCTGGCAGCCAGGTTGATTCTGCCTTCCACGTGCACACGCTGCTGCTGGCCGTTGCAAGCTGGGCTCCACTGCCAGCCTGGGCACTGCCAGGGAAACCAGGCTATAGGGGTCCCAGCCGTGCTTGGGGACGTAGAGGTCCGATGATGGGTGTCTGGAGGGGTTTTGGTGCCCTCCTTCAGTGAGGCAGAACAGGCTGGGGCACCCTGCGTCACTGGGAGTGGTGGAAGGATGGTGGCATGCGTGGCCTTGGACGGGGACGTGCCATTGGGGAAACCATGTCCCTGTGCTTCAGGGCAGAGTCCAGCCCTTACCCGCTTCCGGGGAGGGAGAGCCAGGCTCTGGGCTGTGTCACACTACATGCTCTCCACACTAGGAGGGACATATGGAAGGGTCCTGCTATGAGGGAGGGGTGAGCATGGGGTGGATGCTCACCACATCTCTCCAGAGCTATTTGAGAGCCCCTTGCTGGAGTCAGAAGAGGAACATCTCGTACTGGACCAAGGCAACACATTGAAGCTGTACTGTGATGCCAACCACAGTGATGCCAGTGTGGTCTGGTACAAGGAGTCCCGGCCACTCGTCTCGGGGGGTCGCCTCCACCTCCGTCAGAGCCTGCTGGAGATCTCAGAGGTCGCCTATGAGGACTCAGGGCTCTACATGTGCCGGGCATGGGGAACTGGGGAGGTCCTGCGCAACTTCACCATCTCTGTAGTGGGTAGGAGCCCTGGCAGCACCCGGCTACCCCCGGGGCAGCAAGGCAGCACTGCCCGCCCAGCCCTGCAGGCAGGGATGCCCCTATCAACCCTTTCCCTTTGCAGACTCCCTGGCGTCAGGTGATGATGATGAAGATAGTGATGGGGCCAGTCCCCACGGAGGCCGAAATGAGGAGTCAGTCTATGTGCACAGAGGTCAGTGCCACACCGGGGCACTACAGGAGAGGGCAGGTGGGACAGAACCAGGGGCATGGGGCACTGCTGCCTCCTGCTCCCAGCAGAGGCTCTGCCCCACTGTACATCCTGCATGTCCCCAGCTCCTTACTGGACTCACCCACACCGGATGGACAAGAAGCTGTATGCAGTCCCTGCTGGGAACACGGTGAAGTTCCGCTGCCCAGCCTCAGGCAGCCCCAGCCCCAGCATCCGCTGGTTCAAGAATGGGCGCGAGTTCCGAGGGGAGCACCGCATCGGGGGCATCCGGGTACAGGCCAGCTACTCCCACCTCCCACAGCTTCCCTCCCAGGATCCATCTTCCCCAGCTTACCTCAGTGCTTTACCTCCTTCTCTACAGCTCCGACACCAGCATTGGAGCCTGGTGATGGAGAGCGTGGTGCCCTCTGACCGCGGCAACTACACTTGCCTGGTGGAAAACAGGTTTGGCAGCATCCGCTACAGCTACCTCCTGGACGTGCTGGGTGAGAGTTCCTCAGCATGGTGCTGATCTGGGTTCCTCCTTGCCTGGTGGAGTCAGGGGAAGGGATGGAGGAGCCTCTGTTCGTGGCCTATCCACTGATGTAGCCCACATGTCCCTCACACCCCAGGGACATGGGATGGAGACCAGGCTCATGTTGTGCTGGTCTGTTTTAGGGCTGGGGAAGGGCTCTCTGTGGCTCCACAGTGGGTGAAGGACAGAGAAAGGAGCCTCTGTTCTTGGCCACCATGTCAGTGACACTGCTCTGCTTCCTGTGCACAGAGAGGTCCCCGCACAGGCCCATCTTGCAGGCTGGGCTGCCTGCCAACACCACAGCTCTGGTGGGCAGTGATGTGGAGTTCTTCTGCAAGGTCTACAGTGATGCCCAGCCCCACATCCAGTGGCTGAAGCACATTGAAGTGAATGGCAGCAACTATGGTCCTGATGGGGTCCCCTATGTGCAAGTGCTTAAGGTAACAAGGGCTGGAAGCACTCAGGTCCCAGATACCCACGCTAAAGTGGTGACAGGGGTGCACAGAGACCCCCAAAGGAAGAGGGATACTGACCATCCATCCCTCTCTCTGACAGACTGCAGATATCAACAGCTCTGAGGTGGAGGTGCTGTACCTGCGCAATGTGTCCATGGAGGATGCTGGCGAGTACACCTGTCTGGCAGGGAACTCTATTGGCCTCTCCTACCAGTCTGCCTGGCTCACCGTCCTGCCAGGTAGGAGTGGGGTCCCAGTGTGGGGTCTGGGATCCTGAGAACACAGAGGCCATGCCTCAGGCCAACTCATTCATTCCCCGCAGAAGAGGAGCTGGTGCGGGAAGCTGAGGCCCCTGAGACCAAGTACACGGACATCATCATCTACACCTCGGGCTCACTCGCCGTGGCCATGGCCATTATCATCGTGGTGCTGTGCCGGATGCAGACTCAGTCCAGCAAACAGCACCTGGAGCCTATGGCAGTCCACAAGCTCTCCAAATTCCCACTTATCCGACAGGTGGGTACCAAACTTGAGCCCTGGTAATGCAGCAGGACCTTGGTGATCAATGGGCTCCATGAGTGTCACTTGAACCCACAACACCTTACCCTGCTGCCAGCCTTGAGGCTGCTCTTCCCACTGCCTCCTGTGGCTCCCTCAGCCCATGGCTCCAAGTGAGGGTCCTTTTGCTTTTCTGTTGCATCTTTCTTTGGCCCTGGAGCATGGGATGGGATGACTGAGGACCTGTGTCTCTCTCCACAGTTCTCCCTGGATTCCAGTTCCTCCGGGAAGTCCAGCACATCCCTGATGCGTGTCACTCGTCTCTCCTCCAGCTGTGCCCCAATGCTGGCTGGTGTCATGGAGCTGGACCTGCCCCTTGATGCCAAGTGGGAGTTCCCCCGAGACAAGTACGGTGCTACACAGGGCAGGGACAGGGGGTGCTGTCCCCAGCTGCCCCAGGGACAGGAGCTTGCAGGTGGTGGATGAGGAGGCCTCTGGCCACCATAAGGACATCCCTGTGATCTCTCACGGTTCTGCTTGTCCCTGCCAGGCTGGTGCTGGGGAAGCCCCTGGGGGAAGGCTGCTTTGGCCAGGTGGTGCGGGCAGAGGCTTACGGCATAGACAGAGACCGGCCAGACAGAGCTGTCACCGTGGCTGTCAAAATGCTGAAAGGTAACACAGCTCCTGTGCCAGTGTCCTGGGAACAGAGGTGGCATCAGTGCCAGGCAAGGGTGCCACCCAGCTGGCATCGTGACACAGCCCTCCTTCCCTAGACAACGCCACCGACAAGGACCTGGCTGACCTCATATCCGAGATGGAGATGATGAAGCTTATGGACAAACACAAGAACATCATCAACCTCCTGGGAGTCTGCACACAGGATGGTGAGGGGGCTGTGCAGGCAGGGTTCGGGCAGGGCATGGAGCAGGACTGGGGATGTGGAACTGCTGGGGTCAGTGGCTGACTGGAAAGGGAGAAGGCAGGGCAGGGGCTGAGCAGGTGGCTGCCCTTCCCAGGGCCGCTGTACGTGATTGTGGAGTTCGCTGCGAAGGGCAACCTGCGCGAGTACCTCCGTGCCCGCCGCCCCCCGACACCCGACTACGCTTTTGATGTCATGGTGATGCCTGAGGAGCAGCTCTCTTTCAAGGATCTGGTCTCCTGTGTCTACCAGGTGGCCCGTGGCATGGAGTACCTGGAGTCGAAACGGGTACAGCTGGCATGGCCTGCCTGGGTTACCTGTGCTGGGTACAGCTGGGGAGGGCATGGCGGTGACAGAAGAGCTGTGTATCCCCGGTGAACCCACTGTCCCTGTGGAAAGGGAGCCCAGCCCATTCCCATAGGCTGTCCAGAACCTCCCAGCCCCATTCAGCAAAGCTCGAGGCAGTACCTCCCCAGAAATGTGGGACTCAAAGCCTGACCCATCTCCTGGGGAAGTGTATGTGACTCCCCCCACCATGCCTGTCACTGCAGCCAGCCCAATGACAGACCCCACCACTGCAGAGGTGCTAGGAGGTGTGTGGGAGGGAAACGGTGATTTTGGTGTTGGAAGGGGACATGTGGAGCTGGAATCACCATCTCACACCCCTGTGGGTGACGCTCCTCCCTGGCAGTGCATCCACCGTGACCTGGCTGCCCGCAACGTGCTGGTGACAGCAGAGAGTGTGATGAAAATCGCTGACTTCGGCTTGGCCAGGGACGTTCATGACATTGACTACTACAAGAAAACCAGCAACGTGAGTGGGGCTCCTGGGAGAGGGGCACAGGGACCCCCAGCCAGGGCTGAGCTGAGCAGGGCGTTGCTCTCATAGGGTCGCCTGCCAGTGAAGTGGATGGCACCTGAAGCCCTGTTTGACCGTGTCTACACCCACCAGAGTGATGTGTGAGTCTTGAGGGGAAGGAGGGTCTGTTGGGTGTGGGTTGAGGATGCTGGTGGTGTGGGATAAGGCAGCACTGTGGGGTTATTGGGTTCCTATGAACAGAATGGGGGTACTCTATGGGGACAGTGGGGCACATATTCCCCAGGGGTGATTCACCCTCTCCCACCTTTGCTCCCACAGCACTGCAGGGTGCAGCGGGCCAAGCTGGGGGAGAACCCTAGGATGTATTCGATCCCCCATTTGCTATGTGTGATCCTAGGTGGTCCTTTGGTATCCTGATGTGGGAGATCTTCACGCTGGGGGGCTCCCCATACCCTGGCATCCCTGTGGAGGAGCTGTTCAAGCTGCTGAAGGAAGGGCACCGCATGGACCGGCCATCCAACTGCACCCACGAGCTGTGAGTACCAGCCAGATGGGAGGGCAGGGGGCACAGTGAGGCCCCACTAACACCCCCTCGTCCCCAGGTACATGCTGATGAGGGAGTGCTGGCACGCCGTGCCCTCACAGCGCCCCACCTTCAAGCAGCTTGTGGAGGGGCTGGACAAGATCCTGGCAGCTGTTTCAGAGGAGGTGAGAGGAGGGGAGTCTGGTGGGTGAGGGGTGGGCAGTGTGGGCACAGACAGCACTGGTGGTCATGGCACCATCCCTCCTTGCAGTACCTGGACCTCTCCATGCCCTTCGAGCAGTACTCACCCTCCTGCGAGGACACTGCCAGCTCCTGCTCCTCTGATGACTCCGTCTTCACACATGACCCGCTGCCGCTGGCTCCCCGCCTCTTCTCCTACCCCAGTGTGAGGACTTAAGGGAGGGCAGGGAAGGGTAATGCTGAAGCCACCTCTGCCCTTGCAGGGAGAGGGTCCAGGTTCCCAAAGGTCCCTGCTTTGTCTGGGCTGAGCAGTGGGTGGGCAGGGTCCTGAGCCACAGCACCAGGACAGGGTGTCCCTCTCTCCAGGCTCCTTTTGGGCTCTGAGCCATCAGCCCTGGCTGAGATCTGCCTGGTATTGGGGGCAGCAGGACCTGGAGCCTCTCCAGGTGGGCACTGCCTAGGATGCCCATGGCATTGCTCAGAGAGATGGGCTTTGGCCAGTGCTTCAGTGGAAGTGTCTCTGGGCAGGAGCCCTGCAGCTGCCAGGCTCCTGCTGCATCTGTACATAGGCACAGAGATGAATATTTATGTACATGAAATATCAACCTGATAAATTATTTTTTGGAATATATCCCGGTGCAGTTTCTGGGCTGCTCCTGGGGTACAAAGGGCTCACCTAAGCTTGGAAGGCAGGTCAGGGGCTGCATCTTCTCTCCGTTACTGCCCCAGCCAGTACGGGGGCCTGCAATCACTCCTGGGGGACATGGAGACAGTGCCACAGGTGCAGGAAGTGATGTCCCCACTCCTGTGCCTCCAGGCCTGCTCCAGCACAAAGCACCCTTGCATCTGTTCCCTATTAGCCACTGCTGCTCTAAGCCACCGTGAACTCCACTACCAGCATTGCCCTGAAACCGATCCCCCAACTGCCATGGGCTCTCAGGCTGGGAAAATGCTCTGGGGCCCAGCCCCACGCACTGGGAACCTCCCACACTCTCCTGCCCAGGCCAGCCCAGCACTCCAGATAAAAGTGAATTATGGGCTCTGTCTCCCCAAAGCCTGTGGGAGCACAAGTTGGGAGTCTCCAGCCCTCCTGGAGGACTCTCTGATACCTGTTTTGCACCCCCCCCCTTGCCCTATGATGCCCAGCAATGACGGCAGCGTGGGCAGGGAGGGCTGCAGCTGTCTCACCCCCTCCTGCCAGCCTGCTCCCTGGGTCTAGGGTTTCATCTAGGGCCAGGCTTTGCCAGCCGTTAGCCCCAGGATCTGGTTTCCTCCTTCAGCTCCCAGCTGCACTCACAGCCCCCCACTTGGAAACTGTCTCTTCCAGCATGGAAGCTGGCTCTCTGAGGCACAGCCTGCCCCAAAACAGCCCAAGGTGATGGGGGCTGGCAGATGCTGTGGGGCAGGACCTGGGCCCAGGGCAGCTGGAAAAGGAGTCCCTCAATCCTGGCCACTGCTGTGATGGTGTGACAGTCTGGAATCTCAAGACACAGAATTTGGTACTTGACTCGACCATGGGTGTTATGCATGTTGTGACTTGTATGTTCTGGGAGTTCAACAGCTTTCAGAGCCATCCCAGCATCCCATCCTTTTCACAGCCCCTCACAGGGCTGCTGGGGGAATCCCACGCCACTGGCATGCTTGCAGCCTCCATGCCCAGCCCAGCTCCCCTCTCTGTTGTTGGGACAAGCCCCCCATTCCTGCATGGCCGGCAGAGGCAGACAGCCCACTGGCAGGTGTGAAACCTGCCTGTCCCGGCAGCCTGCCTGCCTGGGAAGGATCCCAGCTGTCCGGTAATGTGCCAGAACCAATGCATTTCGCACAGCCCTGAATAGGGCATTCACACGCTGAAGGGCAAATTGCCCAAGCTGCCCACAGAAGCTGCCCAGATCCTGGCCAGGACTGAGACTGGACATGGAGAGGGGCTGTGCCCAGCTTGCCCCCACCTCACTTCAGACCAGGGTTTCTATGCTGAGGGCAGCACAGAGGGCAGGCAGTTCTTGCTCTCCCTGCACTGTCCTTTTCCTGGAAAATAGGGCCATAGCAAATTTCACAGGGTGAGGCGTAGGTGGGTTTGCTGGTCTTAATACCAAAGGGGGGGGGGGGGGGGGGGGGCAGAAGGGGACATTGTGAGCAGGGACCTGCCAAAGCCTCACTCACTCCTGCATGCTTCAAAGGCTTGGCACAGGTGTAGGCAGTGCCCAACAACCCCCACCAGTGCAGCCCAGGGATACTTTCAGGGTCCTGGCAGTGCCCAGCACTGTGCCTGCCTGCCTGCCCCAGCTTGGAGGGATGGCCCTCAGCCCATCCCCAGGCACCACTGCATCCCCCAGTGAACCCTCAAAAGCTGCAGCAGTGGGTACATGGGCTGTGCCCAAGCCAGCTCTGCCAGGCACAGGGCAGCCGAGGCCATGGCTGGGCAGGGAAGCAGCCCGGGGCATCTCACAGCCCCACGACAACTGGAGGCAGTTTTTATTGTTTAACATTCCTGGTATTTTCTGTCAGGGCTGAACCAATTGTCCTTAATCCGCCAGGCTCTGCTGGCCAAACAAGTGTGGCTGAGCCACCAGCATCCTGTCCGCACGAACAGGCCCCTTTTGTGAGGGGGATTTAGCGTGTAGCCCAGTAAATCCTGCTGGCTTCCTGAGGCAGCGTTCCCACACACCCCCACCACCACAGCCCCCCCTTGCTGCCTGCTCCCCGTCCCTGGGCCCTGGCACCGATCCCTGCCTGGCCATGCCCCCGGGCATCCTGTCTGCCCAAGTTCTGGGGCCGTGTACCTGCTGCTCCTCCAGAATCTGCCCACTCCAAGGCTGCATATTCCCCTGGCACATTTCTGGGATATGTCTGTGAGTCCCTATGGGATGTGGGGTGTTGGTGGGGCTGAGAAGCTTCACAGCCACCCCACTATGGTGCTGGTCCTTCATGGGATGCTGGGGTCCCTGGAGGGGAGTACTGTGGTTCTGGAGGGATTCAGAAGTCCTGGAGCAAATGCTGTGCTCCCAGGGGGAATGCTGGGCCATAGGGAACGAGGTTCTGGTCTGGAGTGGGGGAAGGGGGTGTGTGGGGAAGATGCTGAGTCCCGGGGGAGCTGCTATAGTCCTTGGGGGAATGCCGAGTGCTGATGGATATGGTTCTGGTCCTGGGAGGAATGCTGAGCCGTGGGGGAGACAGGACCCCAGGGGCCAGGACACCAGCTGGTTCCTCATTCCAGCTCCGGGATGTGGCTCTGAGCCCCTGCCTGGAGATGCCTTCGCTTAACGACTCTGTTGTTTGGCCGGGAGCTGATGTTGTCTTTTCTCCACAAAACAAAGGCGACAGGATTTTATCTCTGGGGAGAATCTGGTTTCTGTGAGATGCAGAAAGCCTCTGCCCCCGGGCAGGAGAGGATAAGGCTGGCGGGGCGGAAAGGCACCAAGCTGCTGTCTGCCCCACTGGTAGGAGGAGCTGGCACTGCCCCTCTGGCTGTCCCTACCTGCCATTGCCCGCGTTCCACGACCTGTCATTGTCCCATGCCTGTGCCCAGGCAGCGAAAGGGGGAAAGAGCCCCCATGGGCCAGCGGGGAGAGAAAAGGGGCCCATGAGCACCCACATATCGGAGTAGAGGCACTCTGCACACACACCTCAGGAGTAGAGGCACTCTGCACACACACCTTAGGCAGACCCTCCAGGAACAACCCCCCTGCCCATGCATGCATCCACTTCCAGCCGAGCACACGCACTACATCACTCACAAAAGCCCCATGCACTCTTCATACACCCCCATGCACCTGCTTCCACGCGCACACACGTACACCACCATCCCTATTTACACACACACACACACCCCTCTGCACCTCCCTTCACGCCCCCTCTCTTCACCCAGCGCCAGAGCCAAGGCTCCAGCGCCACTGCGGACCCCCAGCCCCAGGCGGACAGGCCAGGCTGGGGGTGTCAGCAAAGGGGGTGGTCCCATGCTGCGAACCCCCCGCCAGGAGCCCCCCGCCCGCCGCCCAGAGCCGCCGGTGCCGCGGGAAGCCGCGGACTCTCAGCCCCATCTCCCGGCCGGCAGGAGCAGCTGCGCGGGGCGGGCAGAACGGAGCGGGCGAGAAGGTCCCCCGCCGCGCACCGCCCGCATTTGGGCTGGTGACAGTGCCCGTCGCGGCAGGACAGGCACGGGACTGTGTTGGAAGGATGACAAAAGCTACGGGGAAAAACGGTCTGCGGCATGGGGATTGTATCCTGGCTCTGCTCTCCATCACCCGCACCGATGGATGGGGCTGGGAGTGGGGATTGGGCTGCAGAGCTGTGCTGTGTCCCAATGTGTATTCCGTTTGTATCCTTCCGGGTGACACGACCAGTGTGGGGAGGGCACCGCATGGACACTTGAGCCTGGTGAATATGGCTCTGTCTTGGGTGGATGGATCAAAGCCGAGCGTGAGCTCAGCCTCGTTGCCGAGGGCTGGAAGCTCTGTACACCCCCTAAGATGGGGATGGGGGGCAACCCGAGGGTTGGGGAAGCAGGGCGGTCCCCGAGCGCAGCTGCAGCATCCAGACGGGTATCCTGGGCCTCGGCCCCTCGGGATTATCCCCATGCTGCCTATGGCTGCTACAGAGACCGGCCTCCAGGTGACAGCGCAGCGATAGCTCTTCCTCCCCGGGCAGATTTGCT
Source organism: Sylvia atricapilla (assembly GCF_009819655.1). Lineage (NCBI taxonomy): Eukaryota > Metazoa > Chordata > Aves > Passeriformes > Sylviidae > Sylvia > Sylvia atricapilla. Next base: position 15,276,380 of record NC_089153.1, read on the forward strand.
CAGCAGTGATGGCTCCTGTCCCCTGCAGCTCGTGGCAGCGGTCCTGCCCGCACCCACCGCCCTTGTGTGTCCCTGGGCTGCCCCCCCGCAAGGTTCCGGGGCGGCCATCGAAGCACCAAGGCAGGGGGACTTGCGAGGTGAGGGACCTGCGAAGCAGAGGTCACCCCGGCAGGAGGAGCAGCCCCGGCGCCAGGGACACCGGGCCGGTGCAGCCGGGGCTGAGCCCCGCCCGTCGCTCGTCCCTGCTCCCGCCGCTCCATCCCTGCGGTTTCAAGCCACGCAAGCCGCTTCCTGGGGGAAAGGGGGCCCCCGGCAAACCCTCCGGGCAGGATGCTCTCCGCTCCTCTCTTCCTCTGCTTCCTTCCTCTCCCTTGGCCTGGCCAGCCCTCCCCCTGCCCGCCGCGACTCCTTAACCCTTTCGCCCACGCTCCCGGCCGTGATCCAACCCCACGGCCACGGCTTCCAGCCACCGCCCCCGGTCCTTTGTGCAGGATCCTGGTGCTGCCCCCGGGGTCCGCGCTCCCCCCAGGCCCCGCCTCGGCGAACATCCGCGGTCGGAAGCGACTCGCAACCAGCCCATCCTGCCCACGGCTCCCGCGGGACACGAGCACAGCTCTCTCCACGCTGGGCTCTGGGGCTCCGTGCCGGCCGGCCGTGACTCCCTCATCACCCTCGGGGGGAACGCGCGGGAGCCCCCGGTGCGAGCCCGCGGGCCCTTCGGCATCACGGCGGCGGCGGCGAGCCGCCATGGCGGGAGCCGGGGATGCGCATTCCCGCCGGGCGCGGGGGCACAGGCCGTTCCCGTGGGGGCACCGTGCGATCTGTGCGCGGGCACCGGAGCCTGCAGAGGGAGCCCGCAGTGCCGGGCGGGTCCGCGGCTACCGGCCTGACCGGCCGTAGGAGCCCCGGCGCGCACTGGGAGCGGGGCTGGGCTGGGGGCGAGCACGATCGTGGGGTGGGGGGCTGAACCCCGCGGTGGGGAGGCCGCAGCCGCCCGCTGCAGCCCGCAGACAAAAGCCCCGCGGCCGCAGGGCCGGCCACGCTGCCCGCCGTGCCGCACATCCGGGCGGGAGCGGGAGGCAGCGGCCGGGATGCCATTTCCCTGTTCCTCTGCCGGAAGAGAAGGGCCGGAGCAGGGCCCTTCCTGCGGGCGCTGGCCATGGCACGGGCAGAGGTGACACAGCAGATGGGAAGTGCGTCTGAGGGCATGCCGCCACCACTGCCCTGCTCCTCCCTGCGCCAGTAACCACATCTCTGCGAGGTCCCACTGGGGTAGTGGGATGTGGACATGCCTCGGGGTGCGCAGAGCTGCCTGGGCACCGCTGCCCGAGCAGTACAGCCCCTGCACACCAGTGTCCCATCGGGATGTGCTGTGCCATGTGCCAGGGGGCAGCCAGGCTGGGACGTGTCCTGGTGGTGCCCTGTCTCTCCCCGCTCAGCCTAAGAGAGGGGGCACTTCATCAGGAGGGCAGCTGGTGAGAATCAGTGCCCAGGGTACAGCTCCCCTGCTTGGAACAGCCCTAAACATCTCCCCAGGTTGCTCACTGGGCCTCAGACACCAGACTCTGCAAAGACACCAGGCGTTCCTGCTCTGCACACGCCCTGCCCGCCCCTGGGGGGTATAAATAAACCACTAGCTTTATTTTGGGAACGTGGCAGAAACGTGCGTGGCAGGTTGCTCCAATGAGAAAGGAGGAAAGTTGGCTGCTGGGCTGTCTCCCAGGTGTATCAAGCTGAAGGCAGCTACCAGTGAATCCTGGAGAGATGGACAATGTATTTTCCCCACTCAGGTGTAAACCAAGCAACCTAGGCACACTGGGTGATGCCCCAGCTCTGCGAAGGTGGGGAGAACTGTGTGGATACTGGAACTCAGTGCCAAGTTCATTCAGCATGAGGGCACAGCATGGCCTCGGCTCCCACATGTCACCATGGCACGTGAGCAGGGAGGGAAAGGGCCTAAAATAGGTCAAATGCCACCAGCTGAGCCCTGGGATGGGACCTCTGAGGTACAAATATGTAACGAGCAAAACTTCCTGCATAGTCACCGCACTCCCTGTGGGTGTGCTGGAGTGGCATGAGCTAAACATGGCAGTCTTTCTATAGTGGCAGCACCACCACCGGGGTGACAATAGGTTGGGGACCTTGGTTGGCACCTCAGGAGCAGATGCTGGGAGAAATGGTTTCTCCATCACCAGCCACAGACAGAGCAGAGGGAGTGCTTGGGCAAGACCACAGGGGCACCAGGTGCCCTCAGCGGGGCTGCCAAGGTGCGCGGGCAGGCAAGAGGCAAGTCCTCAGCGCCTCGCTGAAGCGCCAGCCCGCAGCCGCTCCAGGACGGCGTTTCAGCGGGGGAAAAGCTGCGCCTGCGGGGCAGCGAGGCCCGGGCAGCGGGCGCTCCCTGCCTGGGTGTGCAGAGCGGCTGCTCCGGGGCTCAGGCCGGCGGGGGGAGCGCGGCGCCAGCACGGCCGGGGGCTCCCGCACGGCCGGGCCGGGGTGGGGGGAGAAACAAAGGGCAGCGGCGGGCGGGGGGAGCGGGTCCGCCCGGGCAGCGCCGAGTCGAGCCCCGCGGCGGCACCCCGGGGGGCGGCAGCCCGGCCCTGCCCCCCGCGCGGCCCGGGCAGCACCGCCCCGGTGCCACATCCCCGCGCTGCCCCGGCTGCCCCCCGCCCCGTGCCTGCCCAGCCGTGCCGGTGCGGCGGCGGCGCGGCGCGGCGCCCGGACCCGTGCGGCTGGCGGCGGAGACCCCGGCCCGCATCGGAGGTAGCGACGGAGCCGCCGCCCTCCGCGGGCCGGTTGCGGGGGGCGGCGGTGGCGGCCCGTCCCGGCGGAACGGGCGGGCGCGGGGCCGGTGCGCGCCGCTCGGCGGCGGGAGGGCGGGCGGGAGCGCGGCTGTCCGGGAGCGGCGGAGCCCGGCGAGGACAGCCAGGCCGCGGGCACCCGGCGCCGCTCCCCGGCGGGCGAGGCTCGGCAAGGCTCGCACGGTTCTGCACGGCTCTGCACGGCAGCCCCGCGGAGGCCGACGGCCCGGCCCGCCGGTGCGCGGGAGGGCGGCGGGGGAGCGCGGCGGGGGCGCCGGGCCGGCCCGCGGGGCGCGGCGGACAATGGCAGGGGGTAACCCGAGCCCAGCGGGGGCGGGCGGCGACCCGCGCTACCCGCTCCGCTGACCGCCCGCGGGCACCGGCGCCGGGAGCTGTACCGAGCGGTGCACGGGGGCCGCCGCCGCCCGGGTGCCCCGCCGGGGCGCAGGGCCTGGCTGACTCCATTTTGTTGGCGCCCGCTCAGCCGCCGTTCGCAGGCCCCGCGGCCTGCCCGGCGTGGGGGGGGGGGCAGCGGCGGGGGGAGACACTGCGGGGCCGCCCCGTCCCGTCCCGCCCGGTGCCCCCTGCCGCCGCCTACGATGGACGTGCGGGCGGCGGCCCCGAGGCCGCGGTGCCGGGTGGGGGGATGCGGGGAGCGGGGCAGGCCGGGCCGGGCCGGGGCGCGCCGGGGGGGGGCAGCACTGAGCGCCCCCTCCCCACCTCCCCCCCCCGAGATGTGAGGGGGGGCCGTCGAGGGGGGGGTGCTCGTGCGGGGGGGCAGAAGGGGAGGGGGGGCCAGGCCCTCGCGGGCGCGCGCGCGCTGATTGGCCGCGGCCGCCGAACCCCAAGAGCGGGGGCGCGCGGGGCGGGGGCGCGCGCGCGCCCTCGCGGGATGGCGGCGGCGGCGTCGGGCGCGCGCATGCGGGGGAGGGAGGAGAAGGGAGGCGGCGGAGCGGCGGCGGGGCCTGGCCGGGCCGGGTCGGCGCGTCTCCCCATCCGCCCGCTCCGGGGGCAGGCGCCGAGCCGCCCGCGGCACCCGCAGGTGAGCGGCGGCCCCGCGGCAGCGCCCAGCGGGGCGAGCGACCCCGGCGCCGGCCGTGCCGAGCCGAGCCGGGGTGGCCGGGCCGCGGCCTGGGGCCTGTAGTGCGGCGGTGGCGGAGCGGGGCCGGCGGAGCCCAACGCGGCCCCCGGGTGCGGCTGCCATTTTGCGGTGCAGGCCGGGCTGACCCCATTGTGCTGTGCCCGCAGGTGGATGCCCGCCGCCCGGCATGGAGCAGGCCTGCGAAGTGAGCCGCCGCAGCTGCCTCGTCCCTTTCGGCACCTCGCTGTCGGCCGCCGAGCCCAAGGGCGGCCCTTTCGGCGAGGCCCGCGGCCCCGAGCCGCCCGCCATGCAGCTGGCGGCCGCCAAGCCCGGCTACGGTCAGGACCCGTCGTCCTGCTACATCCCGCTGCGCCGGCTGCAGGACTTGGCTTCCATGATCAACGCCGAGTACCTCGGCGGTGCCGCCGACGGCGGTGAGGCCCTGCCCGACCCTGGCTCGCCGGGCCCCCGCCTGCCCGCGGCGCAGGACCCTGCGGCCGAGGTGCCCCGCGGGGCCCGGGCCTTCCCCCTGCTCCTGCGGGACGGTGGAGAGGAGGCGCCGGAGGAGGAGGAGGAGGGTGCCGAGACTCCGGAGGAGGAGGAGGACGACGACGACGACTACGACGACGACGACGACTACGAGGAAGAGGAGGAGGACGACGACGAGGAGGAGGAGGAGGCGGCGACAGAGCCCGGCCCGCGGAGCCGCGGCCGCACCGCTCCACAGCGGGGCCCCGACAGCCGCCTGCAGCCGGCCGAGTCCGTGCCGGACGGCGGCCCCGGGGAGCAGCCTGAGTCCTCGGCGGCCCTGCAACTCGTAAGCACCGTCGGGGCGCGGGCGGGGGGGCCGTGGCCGCTGCCATTTTGCGGTGCGGCAGGGCCGGGCCGGGCCGGCCGCGCTGCCTCCCTCGCCCCGGCGCCCCGGAGGATGGGAGCCATCTTACCGAGCGAGGGGACGCTGCCGGGGCCGGCGCGGGCTGTCACCGCGCTCACCGCGCACCTGTGTCCCGGCCCGGCCGCCCGCGCTCCCCCCGCCGCTTTTTCTCCCGTCAGGAATAAGGCATCATCCCTCTGCCCAGCAACTCGCTGCGGAAGTTCGGTGGAGTTTTTTCCCCGTTGGAAGGGGTGGTTTTTATTTTTTTTTTATTTTTTTTTTTGAGCGCAGTGCAGATGAGGAGGGCAGGAGGGAGCGTTCCCATCTCCTGCGGCTCCGGCTGAGCGCTGTCAGAGGCTCTTTGTCTGGCCAGGCCTGAGGTTCCCGAGCTGCGAGACCTTGGCGGTGGCCGGGGAGAGGCCGTGTCAAGGCCTGACAGACCTCACGGGCAGCAAACCTGGCCTCTTATTCAAGCTGCCTTTTTTTTTTTTTTTTTTTAATTTTTCTCTACACTCACAAATTTCTTTAATTATAGTATAATTAATAAGAAGCAGAACTGATGGAACTGTAGGAGTTCTGAAAGGAGATAGATGCATTTAGTAATCTTTTTTCTTTTTTTTTTTTTTTGTAATTTGCTTTTGAATCCAATTATAAGAGATGTTTCTCGGTGTAACCTTTTATTCGCAGCCATGTATGTATATTTCTTGTAGTTTTCGGTTGTTTGTTTTGGTTTGGGTTTTTGTGGTGTTTTTTTTGTCTATTTCTTCAATATGTTTTTCAACATCAAGATTCCTTGCTGGTGGAAACTCTGAGCTTTATTGATGCAGGGTTTGAAGATTAGCTCCTTTGACAGGACTAATACCGAGTCCTGCTCTCTAATTTCAGTAGAGCCACTGATGCCGGACAGATCGTGCTGGTGCGTGCGGCGCTTGAGAGGCAGGATTGCGTTCCTTTGGGAACACTCAGTGTTCCTGCTGCTTGCTCTGCGAGGTGGGGAGCACTTCTCACGGAGTGCCCCTGGAAGGGGCGATTTCGGGAAGATGCTGACAGCAGCTTAATTTGTTTGTGGACCAATTCAGGCTTGTAGATACTCTTCAGCGTTTCTTGGGAAGAATCTCTTGGTTTCTGGTGGTGAAAGGCTGCTGTGGGTCTGAGATTTGTGGGTCTCTTAGCTTTGTTTTGCAGAGGAAAGCGGGGATCTCTCGCAGACATGTGCTCGGTGATGCAGTTGTGGGAGGGTCTCACTTTGTAAACAGAAGCTCGCAGAGGTACTTTCACAACACTTGCCTTTACAACGTGCTCCACAGAACTGCAGCTGGTACAGTGACAAAACCGTCCTAGTGACGGAGCCTGTTATTTGAATATGCAACGAAGGTTGACTTTTCAGTAAAACTGCCTTACCTGTGTGCTGTAGTTAGCCTTGCTGCGTTGTTCTGGTGACTTGAAAGCACAGCTGCATTCCTAAAAAATGCAAAGAAGAAAAGCATTTTTTAGGCAACCTGGGCTCCTGCTTTCTCTAAGTCTTGCATTCTTTAGTCAGTAGTAAATGTATGTTGTCTGAGTGGTCCTTCATTTTAGCCCCACTGCTTGTGGAATGGGAGAATACAGGGATTTTCCTCTGTGCCAAGTTACTGCTGAGACAATTCAAGTCTTTTAATGGTTGAACATGACTGTAACTAGAAATAATCAGGTTTGCTCTTCACATCATGTATTCATTTAGGCATTTAATTCCAGTCTCATCTGTGTTTGGTAACTGGAATCAACTTTTTTTTTTTTTTTTTTGAGAACCTGCTAAAACTTAGAACAAGAACACACCCCCAAAAAGGCATCAGGAGTCGCTGGGAGTTCTGCACAGCTGTTTGTCGTAGCTGGGCTACACTTAGAGGTATCAGCTTTGTGCTACCTGCTGATGGGGCTCCTCCACCTTACAGCAAGACTGCCTCAGAGCTTTTAGTTTTGAAGTTCATGGCTCTCAGTGTGCCACTGGTGCTCAAACTTCCTGTTTTGCCAGGAGGGAAGTGTGTGTGTATTTCACATGTCTGTGTCTGCCCCTTGCAAGATTTGAATTTTTCGATAGATGCTTGCTTTGAAAAGGCTGATTTCTGAAATGTCAAGAGTGCTTGCAGCAGAGGGCCAGAATTTGGTTTAGTCTTAAGTGGGATGCAAAGTCCACCATTTAAATAATGCCTCTGGGCAGGAGGGCTGGTGGCAGGTATTGTTTTGCATGAGGATTTGTTAATAGCCCTGGCACCTGCTGCTCTCAAACATTGCCCCAAACAGGGGAGGTTGCTCAGGTACCATTCAATTGTAAAGAGAGATGTGCATATTCTGAAGTAAAGCTATTTTAAGTGCCAACTTAATCTTCCCTCAAGGGTGTCTGAAGTTCCCAGCAGCTCCTGACAGATTTCTTTGGGGTTTTGTGAGGAAGGAAACGATAGCATCACTTCTTGGGTGTTGTTCTCCAGAGGTGGTGATGCAGTGACTGCTGGCAGCTGCTGGCTTGCTGCCTTGTGCACGTGTTGGGCTATGGCCATTTAAATTTAAATGGGTGGTTGTTCTTGAAAGAATCTGTTCTTTACCATCCTGATGTGAGTTTGTCTGTAGTGCTTTCCTGGCATTTCCAAGTTGCAGAGGCCCTGGACAGCATTATGTCGAGTTGGAAGGAGAAGTGAGTCCAGACTCGGGTGCTGGGGAGGGTGGATACAGCCACAGAAGGTCTGAGTGCCATAGATACTGCTTGAATTTAGATGCTGAGGAATTGGAGCTGGTGGATTTGTTTCTTGCAGAACTGTCATGTGGAAATTTTGCTTTTCTAATGTAACTTTTGATACCTCAATACTTCAGTTTGTTGGCTTGTTGTTTTTTGGTTACTGCATGCAAAGTATGTTTGAGTCATTTGAGTTGCAGAGCTGAGCATTTGAGGAAGCAGAGAGTTCTTGGATTCAGGTACATCTGGGACACTCCTGCTCTGTGTACATTTTGCATTCACAAGCTGTTTTCTCCATGAGATCCTGATGGTTTCAGACTTCAGGATGTGCAGAGGCTTGCATGAGGCTCAGTGTTGCTTTTCATTATTATTTCCTTGTTGTCCTTTCTCCACAGTGCCTGGAGTGTGGTGTTCGGGTAATGACAGTGAGGAGCTGAGGTACAGGGAAATCTAGAGCCAGGTGTTTTATCCTTAGGAATGGCTGCTTCCAAGGGCTGGGTGTGAGGAATGAGTGAGGCGTGTGTGTAAGGCTCCTGGAAGGTTTTTGCTTTACCAGAATCACACTGTTTGCACTGTGTTAGAAGTACTGGAGGCCAGCAAAGTCATCTCTAGAATTAATCCATGATGAACTTGGGTTCTGTTCTTTCCTGCAGCTGTGGGAGGGTGTTCTTATTACAAAGTGTTGGTGTTGCCTTTGTGAGAGTTACTCTGGTGCTTGGTTTGTTAACTGATGTGTCTGGTGCCATTTCTCTCTCTGCTAAAAATAAAATGAAGGAACCAAAGCCACGTGATCCTCACTACTGTAAACATTTCTGAAAGAATCTCCTACTACAGACTGTTGATCCGAAGTGTAACTAACTACTGATAATATCAGTATATCCCTGAGATACAGTAGATTTGGCAGTGGTTTGTTTTAGCAGGGAACATAAATTTCCTTGGTCAATTGACATTTTCCTAGTGAGGAGATGAATTCTGTTTGGCTGTCAGTGATTCTTGCAAGCATCATCTCCCACTCTGTGCACCTGGAGAGAACAGGATCTTTGTGTGCTACTGTGCCCATGCCTCTGATCTTTCACACATCCCCCTTTGCCACTGGGATTTACACTGTTTGGAAGATGGTATTATTTCAGAGAACAGAGCATGTAGCTGGATCTTGCCTTGCTGTGCAGCCTCATGGCACCCACCAGGCCTTGCACTGAAGGGCATTCCTGTTTCAAATAGCTCTAAACTCGTATAAAGGACTTCACAATGTCCAGAAGAATGGGGATTTCCACAGTGAGGGCCCTGTCCTGGCCTGTGTTATTGCTTGACCATAAATTTTTGAGGTCCTTAATGACTTCATGCTCTCACAGTGTGATGATGCTGCATTGCCACTTGGTCATGGTGAAGGTGTGAATGGGTGGGTGTTAGGAGCTGTCATAGGAGGACCTGCTGTGTGTGAGAGCAGCTCATTCTGAGCATTTTGAACAGTCTGTAGGATCCAGAGCTCTAAAGCACAAAAGGTTGGATCCTGGAAGCGTTTTATCAGAGCATTTGGCTGAGATTGCCCTTCCTCTCCTCGTTTCATTGTATTTGTTCTCTGATTGCTGATTAGGTGTGAAATATCTGTTTGTGTACTTTGTGTTACAGGAAATGACTTGGTTTCTCTAGAAAATACCTGGTGTGCCATGTGAAATTTGAATGACTGATGCTTTTTCGGTTCATGTTCTGAAGCTGAACCTGTCTGTTTGCAAATAGCAAAACCAGAGGTATTTTCTTGCAGATTGGACAGTTTTCAAAGTGATGTTTTACGGGACATAGTGACAGAAACCTCTGTGTAGTTTCTGCTTTCTAAATTTAAAGCTCTAATTTTAAAACTTGAACAGGAGAGAAGTTGTTCAAGCAATGTCCTGGTTAATATACTCTCTGCAGTTTTAAGTCTGGCAGTAGTAGCAATTAAATTGGCTTTTGCAGGTGTTTTTTTGGGCTGAATGCTGCCTCTCAGGCTCTGTTAAATGACTGTATTTGCTGGTGATTTCTTTTGGAAGAGTGTACCTCCCACAACTTGAACCTTTTTTTCCCTAACAAATCTTAGGTTGTTGAGGGTGAAGTGATTCAAGTTTTACTATTACAACTTCTTCTCAAGCCTTGATAAAATCAATGATAGTGGCTAAGTTTGATGCTGTAGGAGTAACCTTTGACTTCAGAGCAGCATGTTCTGATGAAGTCTGGGATTTGTTCATTGCCTCTTTCAATGTAGCAGCTTCTTGTTGCATCTTCTTACACCCTTGTTCCCAGAAGTGGAAACTGTGTGATGTGCAACAGTTACTAAATGGTTGGGTTTTTTTTTTTTTTTTATTTCCCCAAGTTAACTGAACAAATCTGTAACTAACTCAAGAGGTGAACTCTGAATATTGTCAACAAGCTACTTGATCCCCAAGAAAAAAGCAGTATTCTCTAAGATATAACTGAAATGGTACTTCAGAAAAATATATTTGTAACTCAGAAATCGGTGTTATGGGTGATGATCAATTTTCAGTGCAGTTGCTTGGAATATACTTCTGCTTTTCTTGCCTGTGACTGACAGCTTATATACAGTAACTTTGATTGCTTTTCAGTTATTTGCTCTGGCAATTAGAAAGGTAAAGGGAATAGAAACATTGGAAAGAGGAAATCTTAGCAGGCAGGGGAGTTAAAAAATTCAACACTTTAGGTGAATGCCACTTTTAATACCAAAAACCTGTGACCTGTGTTTTGTTCTGTCTGCACAGAGCCATCTGGTGCAGAATGGTACCATGAGGGAGTTTGACATGACTGCAGAGCTGTGCTGCCATGCTGAGGAAAACTGTGAGGTGGAAGGTTTGGAGTCTCACTGGTTCAGTCCTGGGTAGGAGCACAGGCATTGCTTTGGCTGATCTAAGGGCGTGCTCCTTACCCCAGTGTCCAGGAGAGGGGAAGATGCTGCCCTTGTGTTGGAGCAGGTGCCAGCTGAACTGCTCTGTTCTTGTTAAATTAGGAATCTGGTTCCAATGTGGCTGCTGACAGTTGCTCTGCATCAGTGATTAAATGTGTGACAGAGATAAAGGTGGCCGGGGTGTCCATCCATCTCTTTTGTGCCCAAAAGCATTGATGAAGCCAGGAGGAATTTCAGCAGTGTGTCTTGCCTCTGCTGAAGGATGGTGAAGCACTTGTTAAAATTGACGTACCGACTCTTTGCGCTTATCATTAAGATTTATCTCACATGGTTCTTTGAAAAAATGGCAAAGAGAAGTTGGGGAGAAAAGTGACCTTGTATATCACTTCTTTCCCTCTCAAGGACAGGCTGGTCCTGGCTGGGTGCCTTCACTGCTGTCTCTAGCACAGCTGGAGCAGAAGGGTTGTGCTGAGTTGTCCCAGCTCATTGCCTGGACTGGTTGTCCCCAACTCATTGCCTGGTTGTAGCCTGGGCAGTGATGGAGCTGCACAATCCACAGGAGAATGAATGGTTTTTTCCAGCAGCATTCCCTGCAGTCTCTGTGGTGCTGCTGGGGTTCTGAGTGAAGAGCAAAGGCTGCAGGTGGAAGGGGCACCCCACATGAGTGGCATCAGGGGAGTGTTTTGGGAGCACTGTTGTTGGCTGATCACAAGGAAAGGGCAGCACGTCTCTGTCACCTTGATTTTTCAGCCTCCTGATGTTTAAATTTGGTGCTGGAGTTTTCTCACCCATTGTAACATAAACTAAGAGTGATGTTTTGTAAATTGTACATTCCTTCCTGGGGGACAGACAAATTAATAGACTTCTAGTTTGACCAGTGGGGTCAAAGAGGTGTCAACCTCATCTGCCAATCGCTGATCAAACTCCAAAAACTATTTAAACCCTAATCCCAAAATAAACTTCCTTCTTTCTTATTCTCACAACCTGATGGTGTGAGTGTGATCTTTTCGTGTCCGTCTGGCGACACATCTCTAGTCCTGGAGGCTTTCCCCTTTGTTTTCCCATCCTCCTCCTCATGAGGTAGGCCAGTGGGGTAGGAAGGGTTGGCAAGAAAAGCTTTGAGTGACTTCTCGATAGGGAACTTGTTCTGTTGGTCAGGTGCAGTAATTGGGACAGCTGTGGATGCTGCTGGAGATGGCACATCCCACTGCTGGGCTCTTCAGGAAAAACCACTTTTATAGTAAAATAATTGTACAGTAAAATAGTTAAAACAAATTACTCTGCTTTCTGACAGTCATCAGAAATTATGCACTGGGGACTCCTTTTACATTTTCAGGCATTGACTTTTGTGTGTGAGACACCAGAACTGTTGAGTTGGGTGGAGCAATTCAAGTGTTGTGTCCAAGCCAGAGGATGGAATGCCTTTTGGTGTGATGTTCTTTAGGAAAAAGTGAACAGTGAATTTCCTGCACGGTAATATCTCAGCACACTGGAAACTGGCAGTTTCTTTTTCAGCTCCTGTAGTGCTTGCAGTGCTCAGTGTGCAGTGAGATTCTCGCTCTGTGCCCTGCTTGAAGCTTCCATGTTCCACTTGTTTTGGTGGAGTGTGTTCATGACTTTCCCTCCCACTGTTGGTGGAAAGATAAAAACCTGCTGTTGCCTAACACAAGAAGGGTGAGGAGCAGAGTGGTTATCACCCCTTTAATAGTTCCTCCCCTTGCCCTGATGTTACTTTGTTGTTTGGTTTTCCCAAGCACCTGTTCAGACTTCCTACTGTTCTGGCTAATGTGGTGACTGCCTGCAGATTCCTAAATAACAGCAGTAAAACAAGTCAGATTCTTCTTGATTCTAGTTGGTGATCCTCTCACAGTATGTTCACAGTGTTTAGGAAGTTGGATTCATCACAGAAAGGTTTGGAAGCCTCTTGGAAGCATAAGTTTGTAGTAGTACCTGTTGCCTGAAGCATGAACCTTCCTCAGGTTATGGCTTTGAGTGTGGTTATCAAGAAATTATTAAGCTTAAGATAAATGTATTACTCTGTTAGTGTTCAAAAATTCAGATTTCAATTTTAGCAGGAGTTCAGAAAAAGCAGTCAAAGTTTTAAGTGCCAATTAAAACTTAATTTTATTTGAATAGAAATTTTGTTTCTTTTTGGAAACAAGTGTTGTAGGGTAGGAGGATTTACATGCTGAATGTCACCTCTTTTTCAGGAGTTTGGGGTTTTGTGTAAAAGGCGTCTTTTTATTTGGACTAACAAAGTGGGATTATCCCATCCTTTCCTGTAAGTAAATAAAAACTTCTGCAGAAAATGAGATTTGTAAACCCCTCCCTTAAATGTTTGCTCCTTTTAAAGAATCCCATGGACTTAAAAAAACCCGAACAACATCAACAACCAAAACAAGCAACAAGGCAGTCAGTAATTTAATTCAGCCCAAACTCACACTTTTTATCTGTTGAGGTTCTAGTACCATACTCTTTGCACTGTACATGTTGTTCTCTAGTTCTACTTAATTCTGGTTACAGCTTAAGCTGTAATGAATAGAGCATACATTCTAACATTCAATACATATAAAAATGAGGAGAGCCAAGTTTCATTTTGCATAGTTTGAATCTGTTTTTCATTTCATGGATTTAGAAACTTCATGTCTGAAAAATGAGCACTGTGTTTATCTGATGTCTTGCTTGTGAGCAATTTGATAATAAATAGAAGAGCACAAAAGTAAGGCTGAAAAGGGGAGAAATCTGATGACCTGGTTTCAGTTAGTGGTTTTTTGGCTTGTTCTCTGACATAAGAAGATATTTGTGGGTAATTGTTCTTTGTGAGAGTTTGCAAAGTTTTGGTAATGCCAGCAGTTCCTCGCTCGCTGAAACAATTAGTGCTGATTAAAAGAGCCAGATTTAGAGAGAGTGTGGTTTATCATTTAAAACGTGTGCAGATAAGCAAGTATGAGAGTCTGTCCTCTGCTTCAGGCTCCTGGAAGTGGCCTGAAATCTTCTGTGTATTTGTGGATTTCTCTCCACCGAGGATCTGGGTGAGATCCTTCTCTCCCACTTCCTCCTCCTGCCTCCCTCAAACCTTGCTCTCAGGTGCTTTTCTGGTGGTTAGGATGCTGAAGTGCCAAAGCTTTCTCTTGTGCTGCTCCCCCATCCAATCCATAAGGAAAGCTACCTCCACTAGTGAAACAGGGATGCTGTTACTTAGTTATTTTAGAGACTGAAACTTGGTGTCTTGTCAGTGCATTCTTTATTTAAAATCTGTGTGTGGATAACTCCTGAACTTGATAGAAATGCTTTGGGATGTAGGAATCACTCAAAGTAGTCCAACCTTGCTCTCTTGATTTTAACCTTTCAGGGTAGTTAATGTATTCACATGGACCCTGAAAAACTTCAGTACCCTGGTAAACAATGGTAAAAACTGGCCAAAGACAACAAATACCCACAAACATGTTGATAACAGAAGTTCGGTCTGTATCATAATCTCTGCTGTATTTTTTGCTAGTGAATATTTAATTAGTGAGTATTTAACACTTCTGGATGATAATGGTCTCAGATAAGAAGTAGTATACTTTTTCAGACATGAATGTGGGTGAGACGCCTGTTTGCTTTTTGCTGCAGTGCTGAAGCTGAAGGAAGCCTGGAGCAGTTGGGATGAAGGGCATGCCCCCAGCAGCACAGGCTGCCCATGGGCTTCCAGCAGGCTTCTCCAGCTTCTCTGTTTGATTTAAAGCTTACCATAAAGTGCCACTGTGATAATTACTCTGGTTTCTTCAGATATGCCGTTGCGTGCTGTGGTTAAGGTGAGGGTTTTGTCCATATGGGCTCCAGTTGGGCCTGCCCCTTTCCCTGTGCAGGGATTGATTCCTGTAAGTTTTGTTACAATGAGTGTAGGGTCAGCATGGCAGCTTCTTTCTGTAAAGGCTTACAGGTCCTGTGCTTGGTGTAGAGGAAACGTTGGTGATCTCTGTTTGCTTAGTTTCAAATATTTGTTAAGCTATCAAGTACATACAATTTAATTTTCTCTCAATTTTGTTGATTTTTTTAAAACTGGTTTGGTTTTAATTTCAGAAAAGCTTATTTAAAGCATAAATCTTTGCTTATGAGAATTATTATTTCTGGCTTCCATCACAAGCAGTTACTGATTTTTACTTTGTTGTTGTAAATTGGTATCTTCTCCTTTTTATCTTTCCATGCAGCATTCCCAAGCAAAGGTTATTTCCCAGTTCCTCTCTTTCCTTCTCTCTGTGTCCATTCATTTCTCAGTGCACAAGTCTTGGGGCCTGAGTGAAGTAATGAACCATGGATCACTCAGGTTTCTTTCTATTCTCCCTTCATTAAGAGCAGTACAGAGGTAGAAGTTGACCTTTTATTAACTATTTGTCAGCAGCAGTCACTGTATGGGAATTGCATCCATTGCTGCTTCATTTCTGTGACCAGAGTTAAAGGATCTGATCCCCTGGGACAGGAGCTGTATGGACAGAGGGATAATCCTGAGTGCTGAGGTTAAAACTGCTCTGCTTTGTCTTAAACTCTGCCAACTCTGTGAGATTGTGCTGTAGCTGGAGGGAAGTTCCATCTCCTGAAGACTCTTGGGGTAGCTTTAGCAATGCCCTTCCAGGCTTGTTCTGGGAGTATTTTAACAGGGAGAACTTGCCCCAGTTGCTTGCTGCCTCTCCTTTGTGAGGGCAGAGGGTGAATAACCTGTTCCACCGAAATGGCAGGAGCTGGGAGTGGCCTGTCCTAGGCACAGGGTACCTGTGACACCAGCTGTGGAGTTGGTTGTGCCAGTGGATAACTTCTTTATAAAATCACAGAATGGTTTGGGTTCAAAGGGACCTTAAAGACAGTGTAGTTCCAATGCCCTGCCATGGGCAGGGACACCTGTTAGATGAGATTGCTCAGGATTCCATCCAGCCTGACCTTGAACACTTCCAGAGATCCAGGGGCAGCCACAGCATCTCAGAGCAACCTGTACCAGGGCCTCACAACCTTCACAGGGAAGAATTCCTTCCTCACATTAATCTAAACCTATTCACAGATTATGGCCATTCCCCTTGTCCTGTCACTCTGTGTCCTTGTAAGAAGTCCCTCTCCAGCAGACTGTTTGGCGTAGGCTATCCTGGTGCCTTCAAATGTCATCTTTCCCTCAAGTTTGTTTTGGTAGGGTTTTTTTTTCCGGTAAAAAAAGCTGTTGATTTTCAGCCAGTTCACCCATATCTGGTGTTGGTGGCTCATAGAATTAGATGGACTTGTCATCTCAAAATGTTAGGAAGAAATTACTGATCACCAAACTTTAAGGAAAAAAAGGTGGTGGTGGGTGCAGGCTGTGGACTGATTCTCAGCAAGCTTCCAGTTCTAACTAATAAGAAGCAAGTATTGGGAACAGCTTTATCCTGGCATAGAGGGAATGCAGGGAGAAGCACGAGAGTTGCTGACCTGGGAATGAGAAGGTTTGAAGAGAGCACTGGAAGTTTAAGGGGCAGAGTTGTTGCTGTTTCTGCCCCTGGCAGTGATGTTTGGGCCGGCTCATGCATGGGGTGTGGCAGCTACCAGTGTGGTGAGATCTGCTCAGGAGATATCCCTATCCCATGCTGCTGCAGGGCCCTGGGCAGGTATCTGCTGTGCACTCAGAGGAAAAGGTTATTAGTGTCATTGTTTACACTGGATTGGTTAATTACCCTTTGGATGTGGCCACCTCCTTTTATTTTCATCCTTGACTTTAATTCTGTCCGGTTTGTGCCTGAAACAGGCTTGGCAGGATCTACCTCCATTATTTTGGGGGGGATCTGTGGCTTCTTTCTTGCTTTCCTTCATCGTCCTTACACAGTCTCTTTTGCTGCCCCAGCCTTTCTGCAAAACATGTTCTGTGCCTGGCTTCATTGAGTAACATTGTTTATAATTAAGTCGGGAATAAACTGTAATAGAGCTTTCTTGGCCAAATATTTCCACAATGTCTTTCCAAGGCAGGTCTGAATTGGAAATGTCCAGGGCTGCAATGGCTGCAGATCAGTGCTTGGTCTCTGGACAGATGTCTCTTTGGGTATATGAAATTGCAAATCTGAAATTGCCTGTAACAGCAGACATATCTCTGCCCCTTTGTGTGCAATTCAGTCTTGCTGTGGCTCTGCCAAGGTGGTCACATCCCTGGTCACGCTGCTGGAGCACGTGAGGTGTCTGCAGCTGCGTCTCCAGCTGCACTGGAGGGTCTGGTGCTGCTCTGATTTTTATTCAGAGATGTCCAGTGCTGCAGGAAAGGTCCACCCTGTGGCTCTCAGTATTGTCTGTGTTTGTGGGCTTCTACTTTGTGCCACTTCTTCCAGCAAGATGAATGGGTTGAACAGCAGCTTTCAGTGACAGAGCCAAGAGTGGTTACTGGATAAGGGTTATTTTTTCCACTTTTTAATGATGTGGTTATTTTTAAGGGAGGAAGATTGGTGACAGACAGTTGAGGACTGACAGTATGTTTTACCAAAATAAAAACATTGGGGAGTTAAAACTTTCTTTGCTTGATATGTTTCATTATTTGCTGTATGGTGAGAATTTCAGGAGGGTAAAGGTACTTGGCTAATAGGAAGCCTCCTTCTCATGAAGCTGAGCACCAACATTTGGTATTTCACTTAGGGAACTGCATACTGGTGTGTTTTGTTGGCACAGTACAAGAGATGAGTTTGCAGGTGGTTTTTGTGTCATCTTGCTGCTGAATCTTGTCTTGTGACCCCTTCCACAGTGATCATTTGGGGTCTTTGGTGGAGAGGGTTTGATTAAAAATGTCTGCAAGGTACAGTCTTGTTTTGACCAAAAATAGCACAAAGTTAGTTATCTGAAATGCTGCATATCATCTTGAGTTTCGGCTGTAGCTTGTCCCATCTGAACAGCAAATTAATACCAAACATTTCATTACAGAGTAGACAGTTCTGACTCCCTTGAGGAGAACATCAAACAATACAAAACAGTTGTTCCTCATCAGTGGAGAAAGTCCTAGCCTTTCCTTCCTCATTAGCCAAGGCTCTTACCTGCTTTAATTTCTTCAGTGTAACTCCACTGGAGTTACAACGTGGCTCTTACCCAGTCTGGAGTGGTTCACAAATTTTCTTGTAAATACTTGAATATTTCCGTGCTCTGAAGGTGAACAGTGTTGTGATCAGATGTGGGAGACTACTATTTAGCCCTACTATTACTGTAGGGCTAAATTTCTAAATTTTTGTCCATCAGGATTTATCAACAGTTTGATCTTGGCGTAGTAAATGCTAATTTTAATAGGAGTGAAATTGGTTGTGTTCTGACATAAGAAATGGATGCTTTGGGGCTATCTATAATTTTTCTATCATGCTGCAGAGTTTAAAGGAAGAGACTTAACTGTACCTGGGAAGGACAATAACTGCTGCTTTTGCTTCTCTGCTGTTGTCTTTTCAGTGTTACAGGTTTTGAAAGTCCCTAGCAGATTTTTTTTTTTTTTTCCCTGTGTAAAGGAAAAAATGCTAAGGCATCTCTGACAGGTTGGTGGGATTTAGGGAGAGTATAGAGGAAAATTATGCTAGACAGTGACCTGCAGTGCATCCTGTCACAAGGCTCTCCCTCAGGACATGATGCTTCCTGATCTGTCCCAATGACCCCACTGGTGGGGACTTTGTGGTGGGTGATGGTGAGTCCAACACCTGACTGCTAATGCTGGGGAAATGAGAGAGGAAACTGGGCAGGAATGAGAATAGACGCTGACTTCTTGGAAGGAGGTTTAGGCATTGTCTGAATAGTTTCTTGAAAGCCACCTTTTTACTGGGCTGGGATGTTGGAGGTTGACAAAGAGTTGATTTAAATGCAGACTTGCCTAAGGGCAGGGGTTGTGGGTGTGCTTCAGGTAGATCAATGTGAATGGCTCTGGCAAATCTCCAGTGAGGTTTTACTGCTCCATCCAGTCGGTGCTCCGGTTACAGTTGTCAGTAAGATGCACATCTATTGTATGTGTATGCACAGCATCGGAGATAATCAGCTGGGATATACATGTGCCCCTCAAAGCCCAGGCTGGAAATCTGTAAAAAAAAAAAAAATTTGAGGCCAAAGTCACATTTACAAGAACTCAAGCAGGAAACAGACAAAAAAAGAAAAAGAAAAAAAAAAAAAAAAAAGAAAAAGAAAAGGCTTTGCATCTGAAAGTGCATCTGCATTTTAAAAGCAACAGCCAAGGCAGCACCTCTGGTTCCTGTGCTCACAGATACAGCTGGAGACACACAGGCTGCAGCAAGGCACTGGCTGAGAGAGGAGCTGCAGCCCCCTGCCCGGTGCTGTTCACATTCCCTGTTCCTGAACTCCTGCTCAGCAGTAAGTTATTGTGTGGCTTTTGATGACTGAGTGAAAAGAATTTCAATAATGTAGTCTGTAACCTCATTACGTGCCTTTTTTTCATGTGACAGGATTTATTCTTTTGTGTTTTCTTTAACCACATGAAGAAGACACATAAAACTCAATGAGAAATGGAATATACCTTGTATTAAAGAGGTCTGTTGTGTTTTAGTTGCTGGATTGTTGAAGTGGGTATGGCAAGAGACGTGCCTCGAGCAGGGTGGTTAGCAGGATGGAGAAGTGAAGCAGAAAGGTGTGTGTGCTTTAATGAGGAGCTTTAAAGCATTAAAGCTCACAGCTTTAATGAGGATCATATTGCTTGTGCTTTTTGGCAGGAAAAATACCTGGAGTGCTTCTTGGAGCTCCTAAAATGCTGAACCCACCTGGGACATGTTGGTGGGTGCTGCTAAACAGGCAGGATACTTCACAGCTGGATGCAGGGACTCTTGTATCCTGTGAAAACCTATTGTATCTCGTCTTGGCTCAATTATTCACAGCACCAAAGCTCCTAGATCCTCTCCTTGGCAGAGGTCCTGCTGGTAAAGCACATCCAGCCACAGAGACTTCGTGCTTCCATCTGCTCTCAGCTCTTGGGCAGGGACACACAAGTGGCATTAAACAACTTTAGGGTTTGTGTACTGAAAGATTTCGGCGTTGTTGTGGCTGCTGCACAGCCCTGAGAAGCTGAGTGGGTTTGGGTGGCTGTGTCTGTGGAGTTGATAACTTGTGGGCAGGCAAGGTCACTGTGTCTGTCTGTGTTCTAGAGGGGGATGACTGCTGTTATGCTCCCTCTCTGCTCTGTAGTTTTGGGGCAAAGCAACACCAGATCTGCTCATACAAGCTAAACATTATTATGTAAGTTTTGGGGGTTTTTTGTGATTGTGCCTGGTTTTGGTTTCAAATATTTTCTGGTGAAACTTTTTCCTGAGCACATCTGAGAAGTAGGAAAGTTACTAACTTGTAGATACCAACTTTTTTTTTTCTTTTTTTCCCCAGTTGATAAACATGTAATTTTTTGTTCTTATCATGTTTCAGTCAGGAAAATTTCACTGTCTCTTACTCCTACTTTTTCTGTATGTTGCAACCTTTGAAACGAACAAACTGGTATTGGTGAAATAATGGGGTCTAGTAGTGACTCCAAATATTTACCTGTTCAAATGTGTGAAGTTTGAGTGCAGTCATTTACCAGAGGTCATGTTACTTACTAAAAAAATAACAAAAACCTTCTCAAATCCTCTTATTGTTTTGTTCTTTCAGAAGAATGGGGAGAACCATTGTGTTCTTTGAACGTGTAGGAGCCACTAAATAAAATCAGGACTTGCTTTTTAATGTAAATGTCTCTGCTGTCCCGTGTAATCTGCACACAGGGGGGGAGGCAAATCTCTTCAAAAGCATCTGGAGCTTTAGTGATTTCTTGTGTTCTGGTTTTTCCCCAAAGATCCAAGCCAAGAAGAAACCTACTCCAGTGAAGTATGAAGTTGGGGATCTTGTTTGGGCCAAGTTCAACAGACGCCCATGGTGGCCATGCACAGTTTGTCATGACCCAGTGCTGGACTGTCACTCAAAAATGAAAGGTACTGTATCTGCTCAGACCACAAAGTGAAGGTGTTGTGTATGGCAGGATGCTGCAGTTTTTTATTAATTTTAAAAGCATTTCTGGCCTTTGAAAGGTGTGAAGAAATAGATTCTGCTGTGGAAAACAAGACCTGGATCCATAAATGGATCTAAATAGAGCTAAATGAGGGAGGTGGCAGGAAGAAGAAAGGGTTGGGGGTGGTGAAGTGGCACAGATAGTTGTTGGACATTTGGACTTTCTTCCTAGACAACAGGAAAGACAAATAGCTGGGCTAAGCTCAGAGCAGTGTGGAAGAAGCAGCCCCTCAAAAAAATTTATGCAGAGGAAAAGGAGATGGATCAGAGAGGTGCAACAGATGAGGAAGCAGAGCTGAGAAGATTGGAGTGTGTGAGGACACAGAGTTGTTCTTGGAGACAGGGAGGCTGGAGAGGCTGAGGAGTGGAGCTAATGCAGTGTAGCTGCTAAATGCCTGAAGGTGTGATAGGAGTATGTGCATGAAAGTGAAATATTTGGGTCTTGTTTGGCACTAGAAAGTAAGGGGCTGTTAATGGGGAAGTTCTGGAAAAACCAAGAGATGGAGCCATATATGTGAATGTTTTGGGTGTAGTGTGAGCGAGCTGAGTGTAAGGAGGAGAGATGGGCAAATATGACAGAGCTGTGTGTGCTTGGCCACAGGAGAGAGCCAGGAGGGGAGAAAGAGAGTTTTAAAAGGTCAAGTCAGAGGTGAGTGATAGAGAGAACAGAAGGGAAGTGATGAATTGTTTGCTTTTAGTATCGTACCAGATGCCACGGGGAGACTGCCACAAACAGAAAGGCTTATCTCTTCCTGGTTTCCCTTTCTGATTATTTTTGTTCTGTGGGCAGCTGCAAACCCCTTGGACTGGTGTCCTCTGCCACTGACAGCTCTAGACTGGTGAGATTACCACTCACTGCTGTATTTGCCTCTAGGTTTTGTGGCCCTTGCCAGCCTAAGCACAAGTGCTGGGCATGAGTGGAGTTCTTTTTGAGTGG
Organism: Sylvia atricapilla; assembly: GCF_009819655.1. NCBI lineage: Eukaryota > Metazoa > Chordata > Aves > Passeriformes > Sylviidae > Sylvia > Sylvia atricapilla. The sequence continues at coordinate 15,297,654 of NC_089153.1, forward strand.
TCATCAGCTCAGAGCTGCTGCTGTTTCTCTAGGGACATAAAGTAGCTTTTCCTATGTGATGCTCACATCATCCTCAAGCCTGGTTACTGAAGTATTCTTTCTTCACCTCCTTCATCCTTAGGGAGGCATTTATCCTGATTCTAGAGAATACTGAACGTGCTGTCTTAAATAGTCTTTTTCCAGCTCTCAAAATCCTGTTTGAGATGTTTCTAGAAGATATGCTGATACATATTCTCTCCCCACATCCCTTCTCATGAAGTTTTGGGCAGGATTTAATGTATATAGCTGTCCAGTATTCCCCTCTCAGCATGAGGATTTCTAATAAAGGAATTCTGCAGGGAAGAAAAGCTCTGTTAGCAAGTTCCAGGAAGGCCTGGTCTCTAGCCACACGATGGACTCTCCCGTCATTGTTTCATCTGTGTTCAGACCAACAGAGTTCAGGGAAAGATTGTATCTTCCAGCTGTGGCTGTATGTAATCCGCTTGTCCTCCCTTCCCCAATGCCAAGGTGGCAAAGCAGGTGAGTCTGTGCTCTGGCACTTTTGGGCAGGAAGAGCTGGGTTCTGTGTACACTGTAGGAAGCACAGTCCTACTGCCTTGGCTCTCCTGTTGCCAAGGGAACAAGCCCTTCAAAACAAGGCAGGTCGCTTCAACCTCATCACTTGTGCTGAAAGCTCTTCTCTTGGGATTTGAGGAATGGTGTTTAGTTAAAGGCAGTTTACCTTTTCTCGGCAAGCTCTTGACTTGAAAGATTTTTGGAGCTGGAAGGTATAGGCTCAGTGGCTTGAGTCCCAGAACTGTGAATGGATGAATGAAGCCTGTGGTCTTTGCACTTGGTTTGGTGTTGCTCTGGTCATTGTTCGTCATCTCTCAGTGGTCTTGGTTAGAATCTCAATTTCAGCGTCAATTAAAGCCAGGTTGCCACACTTAGCTGGCATTTTGAAAGAGGCAGCACAAACCAGATGGGCTTGAAACTGTAATCTGTCTGATGGTGAAGGTGTTTCCATGAAAAAGTTAATACATTGCAGAAAACTGCTGGGGGAAAGTTTATATCCCTTGTTTTCAAGTGTTGTTTGCTCTGTTCTAATACTTGTGACCTGTCCTTTTCTCCAGCACACCCAGCAGTGATTCAGTTCTTATTTGTACCATGTGTGTTTAACATTCTTGCATAGAGAGTACCTTTAAAGAATCTTTGAATGTGCCCTTATGATTGAATTTCTCCTCTATCTCTGCACCTCTGTACCTGAAGTATTGGAGAGACTAATTGCAACTAATGCTGTTGTGTTGTGTCATATTGCACCTAATATTTTCAGTATGTATGTATGCATATGTTTAAATGCTGCTGTTCATGTTTTGTGTCCTAAATGAGACTTTGTTTGGTATTAAAACATTGAACAGTATGGGATGTGTTGTGATGGGGGAGGCTCAACCTGTGTGAGGAAATCCTATCCAGAAGGATGTCAGTTCTGGGTGTTGCCAGCACTGTTGTGTTTTCCCAACGGTCAAGTGCTCTGAACTGTTTAATCATTAATCAGGGAGTAGCAGAAAAAAAAAAAATGTTCTGCCTAGTGTGTTGTGTCTCTCAAGGAAAAAATATTTAGATATTTTTGCCTTGTCTCTTTTTTTTTTCTTTTTTTTATTTTTTAAGCAATCTTTGCTGTAGGAAGATGACCAGTCATAGGCATATTAATCAATTGTTTGTAAGAAAAACTCAAACAACTTAAAACTAGAGTAGCAATGTAGAATATAGACAGCAGCAAAGTGGTCTCCCTTAGTTGTGAGTAGAAATCCCCAGAACTGGCATTTATGTGGGAATGTTGTTCAGCAAAATGTAATTGAAAATTTCCTCTCAAATTGTTACAGCTTTCTGTGTCTCTTTTTGTGTCTTTATTTTGTTACATATGAGGGGTTAATTCTGTTAAATTTCTTGAAATAGTTTCCAATCAAAGACCATACCGAGAGTACTATGTGGAAGCCTTAGGAGAACCTTCAGAGAAAACCTGGGTTGCTGGGAAAGCTATTGTCCTCTTTGAAGGGAGACATCAGTTTGAAGAGCTGCCTGTTCTCCGGAAAAGAGGAAAGCAAAAGGAAAAAGGCTACAAACATAAGGTGAAAAAGCTGTTTTCTGTAATATGTTTTTATTTCTTTGAATCTGCACAGTACAAAATATTTCTTTATGCCTGGATTTGTACTTTGACAGCTTCTGTGAGACTGACTGCAGCAAGGCGGCCAGGGAAGGGATTCTTTACGTCCTTACAGCAGCATAGTTTATAAACTGCCAGGAGTTTCCAGGCTTTCTTCTATGCTGGGGTGTGGCCTGCTGCTTCTATTGCCCTGGACAGCTTTGGAAGGCAGAAGAATCTGGGCTCTGTTGGTGTGGGATCTGTTCAGCAGCACAGCCCTCTCCTGATGTGGATTGCAGCGCTGCTAAAAAACTTCTGTGCTCTCTGGCCGCCTCCTTTGGCTGATCTGAATCAGAGCTGGAATTGCATGCTTCACTAGATCACTGGCTGAGATAAAGCAGTGGGGTTTTTAGCACTGCTTCAGTAATTCTCTTTATAGAAACTTGTTAGGACTTATAATTTGACTTGGAAAATGCTTTGTCAGTGAGCCTGTGGGAATGAGTTTTGTGGCTCATCGCATCATCTCCGTTTCCAAACATAACAGCCCTGAGCAGTTGTAGCCAGTTAATGTAATGTGACACAGGGGTCTGGTCTATGTCTTTAGGAAGGTGACTGCAGAAATTAACTCGTTAGAATTGCTGAAGTGAAGAACTACAGAGGCTACTGTGTTACTGTAAGAGAGCAAATAGTTATACTAGGCAATAGTATCCAGTTTTTCTTTTTCTCTTACACTAAAGCTTTATAACCTATGTTAGTTAGGTTATAAAGTTACATTATATCTGGAACCATCAGATTGAATGTGCTCTTGAAGATGTGAATCCCTGGGGGCAACAGCCTTATTTGGTTTTTCTTTTCCAAGGGCATGTTCAGTATCTTCTTCAAAGACTTCTCTCATTGCTCTCAGCCCTCCCAACAACTAATGACATGCTCCCAAGTAACTTCTCTGGTCCTAAAAGTGCTGCATGGCTGAAATCTCATTCTATATGTAAATGGATCACCAGCATGCCCACAGTAGAGGGAATCAAATGTTCGTTGCTCACATAAATGTCCAGGTTTGCACCCCTGGAAGCCAAAATTGATGGAAAGCTGAGAGTATTTGGTTGGATTACTGTTGTGCTTCATAAAACTTCTTGAGTCTGCTGAGATGATACTTTGTTGGTTTGGGTTTTTCTTTGAAAGGAAAGTGTCACCAATGTGAGTTGTTCTTCCTGCCTTGGAATGGGTTTTGATTTTAGGAGCAGTTGTGAAGCTTTTGGCTGTTGTGCAGCCAAAAACTACATATGCAGATAAGAAACAAGTTTCTTGTTGACTTTGAGTATTAGCAGAGGTTCCTGTTAAGTATGCAGAGAGCTTTCTGGTTTTTCTAAAGAAACAGAGTTAAATTGGGAGACTTCTCAGGAATTGTGAACTTGATAGAGCACATCTTAGATGTGTGTGGATTTCATGTTCGTCCCGAGGTGAGTTGATGGAGAGGGCAGATCGTGCTCTGAATTCAGAGGATGCAGCAAGAATCAACAATGAGCACAGCAAACAGGTCTGCTCAGATATTTTGAGGAAAACAATGCTGCATTTGCGTTGCAAGGCTTGCTGGCTGTAGCTTTGCATTTCTGTGCCAGGGATCCATACCATATGCATTGCCCTTTACAGACTGTTGTGTTCAAGATGTATTGGGATGCCAAGACATCTGGTTCCTCAGAGACCTGTGCTTGCCAGGGACCTTTTTACTGTTCTGGGAATGCACTGGGCACAGCTGGAATGCAGAGTACTTACCCAGGAGTACTTCCTGTGTCTGCCAGACATAGTCTCAGGGAAGCCCTGTGATTGTCTTAAAGATGCAAAATGCAGGAATGTCACTGTGTTCTATGCCTTGTGCTCCTCACCTTTATCTCTTTGATTACCTACTCAAATTTTGTCTTCTTTTTTTTTGTCTTTTTTTTTTTTTTTTGTCTCCAACTTTTAAGGTTCCTCAGAGATTTAGGGCTAAATGGGAAGTCAGTGTTGGACAGGCAGAAGACATTCTTCTCGGAGGACCAGAGGATCAGAAGTGCAGCCAGAACTCCAGCGAGCCAGACAGCGAGAAGGACGTGCAGTTGGAATATTACACCAATGGCCCTGGAGCTGAAAGGGACACACAACTGAATGGCTGCTTTAAATCCTTGGCTTTTGACTCCAGACACATGGCCAGCGAAAAAGGAAAATTGCACATCAAGCCACACTTGAAAACAACCTCTGAAAGCAGAAAAAGGACTAGAGTAAAAAAGAGTGGCGCAAGAGGGGAAACATCGAGGGAAGAAATCAAAGACAAAACACCAGAGAGCATAGTTAGAAACGTGATTGTAGGGGACCTACCAGAGAAACACGCTTCTCATGAGCTTCGCCGGATTGCCAACAGCCTGACAGCATCCAGTAGCACCAGGGAAAACCATTTGCTTTCCTCCTTTGGAGAGAGACGTTTTGAAAAGACACCTTTAAAACCGGACTATGAGAACCGTAAAAGCGATGCTCTGAAAAACACCTTCCAAGGAGATTTGTTTTCCAGCCCCTCTTTTGAGAGAGAGAAGAGCTCCCTGGGTATTTTGTGCAGTTCCAAGTTAAAAATACACTATTCTGCATCTGATGCTGGTGTTGAGAAAAAACGAACTGAATCAGATTCATCCTCTTCCTTCTCAGATGGTGGGAACAGTGATGTAGATACCATGGACCAAAGTTCAGAAAGAGCCTCTAGTGCTCTTGAAGTTAGTGATTCTTCAGATAAAGTGGAGAAGGACTTTCCTATGACGTCAAGTGGAAACATTAAACTTTCCATGTATCTTTCTCAGAAGAGCAGCAGAAGGGCCAGGAAGAAGTCGCACAGAGATCGCAAACCTCTGGGAGGTTCAGTAACCAACAGACTTGATGCTGAATTTGCAGATGGGGAGCTTGAAGTAGGTCTCTCTGATGCTGAGATGTCATCGACACCTCTCGAGTGCTCTTCGGATGTGAGAAATGACAATCTTTCCCTAGCAAACAAGCACACTACCACCCCCCAAAGTGTTTCCAAGGACAGCTCCTGGCCTGCTGTTACAAATCAAGCAATCTTAAAACCGAAAAGTGTGAAATTACCCCGAATCAGGAGTATAAAATGTAAACATAAAGATAAGGTTGCTGGGTTGGAGCCTTCTCTTGCAGAAGAGGATAGTGGTATGAATCGTTGCCCCTCAGATACCAAAGGTTTCTCTGGCCTTCCGAGAGATTCTCTTCAGAGAAGTGGAAAAGTTGATGGTCAGAAACTGTTAAACAACATGCATGAGAAACGCTCGGATTCTTCTGAAATCGAAACAGCCGTGGTGAAGCACGTTCTGTCAGAGCTGAAGGAACTGTCGTATCGGTCCATGAATGATGATGCCAGTGACTCTGGCACTCAAAAGGCCACAGTACCTTTGCTTTTCTCTTCTGCCTCTGGTCATGGTCGTTTGCCTATTGAACCAGATTACAAATTCAGCACCTTGTTAATGATGTTGAAAGATATGCATGACAGTAAGACGAAAGAGCAGCAACTGATGACTGGTCAAAATATAGTCCCATTTCGAAATACCAGCACAGGTGATAGTTCTGGAAGCAATTCTGCAAGTGGTCTCAAGTCTTTGTCTATTGTAGGTCCCCCATACAAAATAGAAAAAAATGGAGATTGTGTCCAGGAAACAGTAACTCCAAACTCCGCTATAAGCAACTCCTCATTTTCACGCAATCCTCCAACCAAGTTGACAGGGATTGGTACTGGTAAAAGGGAGCCTGCGAGTGCTGCTGTTTCTGGGACAAATGGCACAAATTGCATGTCCAAACGCAACTGTTCAAAATCTAAGCAGTCATCAAAGCTTGGAAATAAAACAGTTTCAAACAGAAAGGACTTAAAACCAGGAGGGCCAAGTAAGTTGCTAAGTCGGTTACCCAGAGATTCAGGAGAACATGCATTCCGTGTGCATGGTTCAGTTACCAGTCCTCTAGGGAATGAGGCAGAAGATACTGAGAGGAAAGAGTGTATTGATTTAACAGAGCATTCAACTGATGAAGACTCTGCCTGTTTATCTGATGACAATTTAGGTCGTATTGGAAGGAGACCTGAAGCTGGTAGAAATAATGAGAGCTGCAATGCTGCTGAAAATGGGGAGAGTCCAGACTTGGATTCAGAGGCAAATAGTGAGAGCTCTCTTGGTGATGAGTCTAATGATATAAATCACGTAGCACCCAAAAAGCGATGGCAGCGTTTTAACCAAAGCAGTGCTAGATCTAATAAGCACATCAGTAGATCTAGGGAACAAGGAAACTTGGAGAGTGCCTTTGGCCTGAATTCTCGTGGCTTTTCACTGAAGGGAAATGAGTGCTTGGGACGTAGGCATTCCCCTCATTCAAAGGTGCTTGAGGGAGACGTGGCAGTTCAGGACTTTGAGAATCGTTTAGACTTAGTTGATAAACGTTTGAATGTATGTGGTAAGCCAAACACCAGTGTGATGGACTCAGAAACAGAGCTTGGCAACTTTGCTCCCCAGTCTGAATTCTCTGCACAAGGTAAGGGAGCTGGACTTGCGCCAGAGTATTTGTATACATTTTACACTTTTTCATTTAAAGGATAAGTTACAAAACTTGTGGCTGTCTGACAATGTGAAGATGTCTATGTCTGAGCAGAAGAAAAGGTGGGACCTTGGTTTAAGTTCTCTGGAAGCACAGAGAACAAAGTACTGAGCTTGTACTCAGGTTATTGGTCAGAAGATTATACACACGTTACAAATCTTTAGTTCTTCCATGGGGAAAGGTAAAATTTGAAACCTGAGCCTAGGATTTTTTTTTTTTTTTAACTTGTGCCTTCATAATGTGTTCCTTATAGCCACAAGGTTGGTGTTAGTGGGATAGGTCAGTGCTAGTTCCAGGAAGCTGAGCCTCAATGGTTGCTCTGTTTTTTATCTTCATAGTGCTGGTTGACATAGTTTGTCTTTGGTTTGTTCTGTAGGATTTCCTCAAGACAATGTGTTGGGAGTTTTTTGTGTTTTAGTATGGGATTTTATTAGCTGCTCATAGTGAATTGTGGAGCCCCACAGATCTCCTAATTAACAGTTCTGGTGTGGCTGCCTGATGGGTGAAAGAGAGAACAGAAGAGAGGGAAGCTGCCAGGGAGGCTGAGCTGGAGGTGGGTCTGGAATATGGCAGACAGAAGTAAGGCAGCAGCATTGGAAGGGAGATGACCTGAGAAGGAGGATGCTTCTGAAGACCAAAAGGCAAGAGAGCCCTGCCTCTCCCACAGAGGTGGGGACATTTGGTTAAAGCCAAAGGAAGAAATAAAAGGGTGTGTGGAAGGAATAAGACCAACAGAACCATATTCAGCATGTACCGTCCTCCAGCTTCTGCAGGGAATCTGGGGAAACACACCTTTAAAAACCCAATAAAAATTAGGTTTCTGCATAGGTTTCACCAAACTAAATTGCTCTAATCTAATTGTGATATCATAAAATAATACAACTCATCATAATTTTGAGCCTGTGTGCATTCTATCACTTATGTGTTCCCTCAGTGCACATTTTGATGTGTTGTATTTTGATTTTTGTGGTTGCTGGAGGCAGCCTGCATTTCTGTTTCACTTGTGGCAAAGGCAGCTCCTGGCTTGGTGGTTGTGGGGCCTGCCCAAGGCAAGTTGCAGCAGGCACAGAAAACAAACCTGTAGGGTGTAACACATGGGGTAAAAGTTCTGGTTTTAAGTCATGACCAGCTTAATCATTCACTGACTCCTCTGCCTGGGTCTGTGTGTTTTTGAGGACTGAAGTTTCTATAGAGCAGGTGAGAGGATGCACATTCTGGGCTGTGCTGTGGGTTTTTCCTTCACACTGAGATCTAGACAGGTTCTTATGGCTTCATGGTGGTTTGGCAGTGATGCTGAGTGAGGCAAAGATAAAGGCCTGCAGAGAGAGCTAGGGAGGAGGAGATGCTGAGAGGCAGTAAGGGTAAGAGGGTAGTGGCAGAGGAGGGCAGTGGGGGCAAGGTGGCATTAGTGGAGAGGAGAGTACAGGGTCTTGGTGCTGCACACAGGGATGCAGCAGCAGCACTCAGGGTCTGGGTTTGCTGGCAAAAGTGCCAGATCAGTGATGGCAGCATAAACTAATTCCCCTGCCCTAAATAGCATATGAGCTTTGTGCACACCCACACCCTTTTTTACAGATGTGCTGTGGGGAGCCACTGTCAGGGCTGCTGTAACATCCTCAGTGCTGGTGGGACTGAGTAAACCTCTAATACTGTGTTGAGACCATTCCTTAATGTTGGGCAAAGCCTAGAAAGTATGGAAATTGGACTGGCTGCAGTGCTTTGAGAAGATGTGACCCATCCTTGCCCACAACAGGCAGCTTCAGCTTCAGTGTAAGAGATCAGAACAGATTGCAATCACAACTGTGCCATTTCCACTAAGCTCAAACTACATAAAGTCTTTTTCATAGTTAAATGGCAGCATTGGGCATAATTTTGCCACAAACCTTGTGCAGTGTCTTAAAGCAAATAAGGCAGAAGTAAAGATTGGTGTAGTTGGGCTGGTGTAAACCAATTCTGTAAATAATACTTTCATCACATCTGTGATGATTTGCCACTGTCAGTCTGCATTTGGGATTCTTGTACAAGATTCCTTTTGGGAACAAAAAGCAGTTAAGGCAGCCCTTCTGGCACAGTGCTGTGTACTCTGCTGCATGGCTTTGGAGCTCTAAATAGTTGCTTGGTGAGGAAACTCATCCCATAACTGCTTATGTACTGAAATGTGTTACACTCAGACACCTGCGCAGTGTGTTAATAGAAGCTGAAAATAGCTGTATTTGAGAAAGTTGTTTCTTTCTTCTGTTTTGGCCAAGTTTGACATTTTCATGCTTGTTTAACCACAAAGCCACAATAAAATGCAGCAGTCTTGTCCAACATCCCTGTTCAGAAGCGTTGCATTGAAATGCTTTGTTATAAAATACTTCCGTTTTAAAGAAGAAAATGCCACCTTCTAGAAATTAAATTAAGCAAAAAGAATATTTGTGGTTTGTTCCAAAACTTTCAGGAGACTGCAGGTGTTTTCATGTTTAGGGGAAATCTTTGGGCAGTATTATTTAATGATTTTGAATGCCAAAAAAGGACAAAAGTCAGAGATATTCAGAAGTATTCTGGGAAATGAGAAAAAGACTTGAATGTGCATCACCTGGCTTTTGCAGCTTGCTGAGATGTTACAGAGTGTCAGGGTTCAGTTTTTTGGAGCTTGCCATGCGTTGGCGTGTTGTGGCATGGGTGGTTAGGGTTGTGGTGAGGAAACACCTTTTACCTTGCAATGGTACCACACTGCAGAGACGAGAAGTGTCGCAGTCACTGGCTCCCTGATCTCATTGTGGAACAAACAAAGCAATAAATGGGCTCACAGTAGCAGATGGGGAATTTGTAGTATATAAAAAAATGCCAGGGAGGAGGGGAAGGGAAGGAATTAAGCTTACATGCTCCTAATGAAACTAGTGACTAAACTGTGTTACCAGAAAACAGTGTTTTCCTGAGCCCCTGTACTAAAACCAAAAGAGTTTGGGTAAACAGCAAAAGAGTAATGAGTTACTAATGGCCTTTGGTTCTGGTAGAAGTACTACAGGCAAGTCAGATGTAACTTGTAGGGACATGTTGGGTGAAACTTCAGGAGCCTCTCAGTCTGATGTGTTTTGATTTCTTACCTGAACTGCTTGAAGTCCTTAAAAATCCCCTCTGCTAAGTTGGGATTTTGGAAAATAGGAAGCTCAAAAATTCTTTAGGCTGTCTCAAAGAATTATCAGCTCTTCCCACATGGAACCTCTGGAAAGGAAGGCAGGATCAGCTATTATCCACAGATGTCTTGTGATCATCTCAGAAACACAGTCTTGAAGCTGCTTTCCTTTTTCTTAGCACATTCAGAGAGGAAACGCCTCAGAAAGCCAAGTAAACGGCTTCTGGAATATGCAGAAGAATATGATCACTTGTTTGCACCCAAGAAAAAATCAAAGAAGGAGCAATTGCAAAAGGTGGGTGAAGGCCAATGTGCTCTTCATGGGTATTACTTCAGGCCTCTGGTCTGTGTGTGTTTATGTTCTTGATGGCTGAGTGTTCTTGCTGTGTGCAGTGCCATGCAGGATGAATGTTTTCACCAACATATTTCACCATGCCAGGTGAATTCTGTGGCGAGGTCTGAATTTGAAGGAGGCGTTCCTGCACAAGGCAGTCCTAACAGAGATACCCAACGAGGGTCAAGTTCTTTGGTTTCAACTCCATCTTCAACCAAAGAGTCCCCTCCCGTCCTTGAAGCAGAGTGTTCCTTCTCAGAACTAGGATCCCGCTCCACTGATCCCCCTAATCAAGTTCCAGGAGGATCTTCAGATTTACCAGAGGTGGTGGTTCTGTCTTCCTCAGATGCTTCTGAAGTTTCTGCTTCTCCTGATGCAGAGGAGGGATTCCTGAAAACAGGTAAGTGGCAGGTTGTGGGATGCTGCTTTTGTAAGTGAAAGTAACACAAGTTCAGTGGAAAATGGTGCTTGGGGCAGCACGAAAAGGTCAGTGGCTGTTGCTCTGTTCTTGCCTTCCTTCACTCACTGACTTACTTTGTTGAGAAGGGAGAGAGGGCAGGTGCAAGGGTGTCCAGTGACCTGGTGCTGTTGGCTTTCTACAGACTATGGTGGTCCTCCTTAATACTGGCACAGGATGCCTCTTTTATCCAAATGAAGGAGGCCACAACTCCTTCTCTGAGTCTTTGCTGTCTGTGCTTCCAAACAATGACATTCCTTTAGCTTGACAGTCTCTTGTTGCTGTAAACCCCTTTGGATGAACATTACTGTGCTGAGAGTGAAGCACAAAGTTTAAGCTGCATTGTTCATGGAGTGATCTTTTGCTCTTCTAGATAGTTCAGGAAGCTGTAGCACAAAATTCCCTCTAGGAGAACCTTCTCCTTAAGATGTTCTAAATATCTGTAGAAATTTTTGAAGACTCGTGTGAACAGCAAACCAGGATCTTGGCTTTCAGTAAGGCACGGTGTAGAAGGAGTGTGGTCTGAGGGGCCTTTTCCCTTTCCAGCAGTGTCAGTCTGAGGGTCTCCTTTTAGTATGTTTATTCTGTGGCAGCATCTGAAGACATGTCCAGAGTTAAAACCCTGGTGTTCTAGCTGTGCTAACTTGGAGGGAACACTGTTCCTAAAGGGCTTGTAGTAAAAAAAAAAAAAATAAACCAAGCAGGCAGATTTATGGTCAGTGGGAGGTCAGATAGCCTATCAAGTGAGAGGGAAGAGGGATTGCCTCTGGAGACTTGTGTGTGTCACAAGGAAGTGGGAAGTTCGAGGGAACTAAAGGAGGAAAAATGGAGGATGTGAACCCAAGATTGGAGATGCAGGAGAACAGAACAGGCTGCAGCAGTGGGAGCAAACATCCAGTCTGGAGTATGTGTAACTCTTTCCCCTCAGCTCTTGCTGAAGCACATAGAGTGGGCAGAAGCTTGTCTTGAGGGTTAGGGGTGTGATGGATGAGCTGTGCCTACAGAGGTGTCAAAGGGCACAGCTGAGACTGTCGAAGCCAGCAGATGAATGGGGTGGGATGGGTAACAGGCTGTGTCTGTGAAGTGTCTGCACTCAGCATCAGCATTTCCTGGTTCTAAGTTTATACTGTTGCCAAAATTAGTGAAGGAGCCCAGGTCTAGCAACTTGCTACCTCTTGAGGGCCAGGATAAAGCTTGAGTAGGAAATAGTGCAGGTTGCACCTAGTTTTGTTGGGGTATCTTTTCTCAAATGGGTTAAACCAGGATTGTTATTTTCTGCCTGTTTACTACAGCAACATGAATGGGTGTGGGAGTGTAGGCAGGGCTGTGTCAGTGGTAGGACTGGCTTATGCAGATCAAAGTGTTTGGGAAATTATGTGAATTGTGCTGCCAGCATGTGTTACCTGCTGGCAGTGAGTTTGCAGCCTCTCTTCTGTGGGTAGATTTTTATATTACATATTGAGGTGAGCCTGAAGGTCATGGCAGACTGAGGTCTGTTTTTATTGAAGTTGTACAGAAGCAGGTAATTGGCATCTCTGCCCTAGGAGCTTATGATCCCAAAGACAGGGTGAAGCAGATTGTTTTGAACTGTTGGCTGCTATTTACTTAATAGTTTTAATCTGATTGAAGACAAGAAAACCCCTGTTTATCTGATGTGAAGGGTTTCATTGCAGGAAACTTGGAAAGCAAGCGTCAAAGGAAGCCCACTAAAAAGCTCTTGGAATCCAATGACTTGGACACTGCCTTTATGCCAAAGAAGGAGGAATGGACTCCCCAAAAGAAGGTACTTTCCTTCCAGCCCTTTTGAAAACCAGATAGAAAACAGGCTTAGACAGCAGATCCTGCTAAACAAGACACAGTGCAATGGGATGTGGTTTTTTATTGGCTGTGACCCAGGAGCAAAGGTCCACCCTTCCCAAAGGTGCTGGTTGCTGTGTTATGATGAAATAATCCACTGTCCCCCACCCCTCCCCAGTTGTAATGGAGATTGGATAGTTTTGGCTTAAAATCTCATTTTTGAAATTGATTTGTATGGAAAAGGAGTCATCTGGATGCTGGCTGGGAAAGGTATGAGCAGAAATGTTCTGCACGGAGGCTTTCTGTAATGTTACAGTGTAGCTTGAACTTCAACCTAAGGCTTTGTCCTTTTCCATCAGATTTCCTCTGAGCAGCGTTTTCTTTGTTACCTTCCCAAGTGAGCTGATGAATGCATGCAAGTGCAGAGCTTGAAGCAGGATGGAGGCTTGACATGAATCACATGTAGGATACCGTGTTTGATTCAGATTTTTCAAGAAAATGCTGTTCTTCTCCACTGGATACTCAATATTCAGTGACATGGTTTGGAAAAAAGTGACTTGTATTTATTTCAGATCATGTACCTGCACAAAACCTCTTGCCACTGCTCCTGAAGTTGAGTAATAACACTTCTTTCCTTTTTCTTTCACTATGAGGCACAGTGTTAGTACAGTTAGCACCATTGCAGTAATGTACAGGCCAGTATTTCAGTCTTAAGGTCTGTAAAAGTGTAAACTCAGAAGAGAGTGTCTTTTCCTAGCACCTTAGAGATTATTAGCAGCCTATTTGGGAGAGCACAGGAAGCACTGAATGGTGCTGATGAGCCCAAGACACGTCAGACTCCACATTCCTCCCTGCCCAGAAACACATTTTTACATGTGTGATTTATCACACACACAAACCAAATATTTTCTTGTAAAATCTCTAATGACGGATGAATTCATGACCTGGATGGTAAATTAGATGTTGCAGTCATTCCTAAAGGCTTCACAGCTGGAGGAGTGTGTGCCTCTGTTTTCATCTGATGACTTGACTCTCCTGTGTGTTTGTAGGGTACTGGCCCTTCAGAGAGTGACAGCTCTGAGCTCTACTCACCAGCCCACTTCCAGGACCTGGGAGAAGGTAAGTGAAGGCAGGCACAGCAGGACAGACTCTTGGGACATTTGCCTGTGGCGCTGTGTATGTGCTTGGTGGTCTGGGTCCAGCAGCCCAGCAAAAATTGCTTAAACCAGTGTGAATTGGTGGTTCTCTGATGGCTGCAGGGCAGAGTGCCTGCAAGCTGGTATGGCCCCAGCCCTTAGGCCCTCAAAGAATATAGGACCCAGCCTGAAGGCCTCAGAAAGGCTGCAGAACTTGCTGGTGTCACCTGCAGCAAGGGAATTACTTTGGCATTTTCCTTGAATGGTCTTTCTGTTGCATCCCAGCTTCTGAAAAGCTCTTGGAGAAACAGCGGAAGCGGAAGAGACAGCGCCATACCTCTGCTGCAGTCCATCCCAAGAAGGAGAAAAATGAGGAGGGGCTGGGGGAGACCCCACACTCTGAGGTACTGTTGGGACTTCATGCTCTCATCCTATAACATGTCTGCTACTTCCCAGGGTACTTGCAGAGCCTAAGCCAGAGGCATCTTTTGGCCTGTTGTCTGAGAATTTGTCCCACTGGTGCAGCTGCATGAGCTGGGGTTAGGCTGTAGACACCTCCTTGATCCGGTAGCTATTTTATAACGATGCTGAAATCAGGCTCTGTTTTCAAACTGCTACTCAGCTACTTCTCTGTTAGAGAGGCTGTTCTGAATTCATGGAACCAGGTTTTGCTTGGTATCTTGCTTTGCACCTCAGAAAACTGCTGTAAAAGGTCTTCTCTGGGGGTGAGACTCTTGCCCTTTCACACACCAGTATGAAGCACAAGCACTAAGACTGGACTTCAGCCCCTTCTGCTTGCACCTGAACACCAGGATGAGCCAAGAGCCCCATTGGAGGGGCTGGGGGGGACTATCTGTGACTGCTCTCAAGAGCCTCTGATTGCATTCTGCCATCCAGCAGAAAGGGATAACTGGGGCAATTCCCTCTACTACATATTATCAGGGTCAGTGTATAAATATCTCTGACAAGCACGTTTTGCCTTTTAGGAATGAGCCAGTTTTCAGCAAGTGTAGGGGAAGCAAGACTTCCTGAAAGAGGCAGGACGCCTCTGGGCCTCTCGCCATCGCCTCTCACTTCCAGTGGCCCAGGTTCAGCAGCAGGCAGGATAGTCAGTATGTATTTCAGGAGCCAATTATAGATAAATATTGTTATATTTGTTGTTGTAACACAGTTTACAGGAGAACACAAACCTCACACCACTTTAAACAGTTCCAGCCATCCTGCTGTGTTTTGGAAAGGGCATTTCTGATAAAGTTAATAAATTGAGGTAATACCCTTGGTCCATGTAAGCTTTCTTGTGCTGGTGTTAGTATTCTTTTTGAAGTGTGCTCAGCTGGACTAATGTTTTGAATCAGCCTGTACAAATACCTTTGCCAGTTCTGGGCAGGGGCAGTTAACATTGTCTGCTGTATCCACTAAGAGACAGCAAATTCTCTATGAAAAGAGGGGCAGTTCAGAGTAACAAAGATCTAGGCCATGGCTCTGAATCCTGTACCCACCATTCATTGCAGAGGAAACCCAGTCTTAAGTGCCTCCAGCTGTAGACATCTGTATTGACTACCAGAAGTCAGATATGGTGTAAGCCATTAAAAAAAAAAGAAAAAAAAAAGTCAATGCTTGGCACCTTTGTATGAAAGCATCCTTTCCTATGTAATTGTGTCTCTTTAGCTGCTGTGGTGGGTGTTCATCCCCTGTCTTAGGTGAGTGCTTGGGTTCTAGTGAGTATTGGGATTCTGTGGAGATGCAGTTGTGCTTTCATGTGGCATGCTGGTCTCTCAGTGACTGTTCCCTGGGCAAGGAACTCCACTTTGCTAGAAAAATACATGGTCTGATGATACAGCACAGTCAAGCCTTAGATCCAGCTGCCTTCCAAGGAAGAGAGGGCAGAGAAAAGCTTGTCAGCCTGGGCTGAGCTAAGCAGCTTTCTCTGACCTTGCCCGTCTATGGAGCCAGGAGTGCAAATTTACAACATCAGAGCAGTAAGAGACTGACAGAATGGGATGGAAAATGCTGTTGAAATGGTTGTCAAGGTTGTGAGCCAAGGTCAGGCTGTGCCAAAGAACAGGTCAGGCTTTGGGATTATGCCAGACATAGCAGCGGGGATAGTTCTGGAAGAAGACCTGGGATGAGCACTTCTTTCTGCAGGAGGTATGTAGTGTTGCAGTGCTTGTGCTGGGCAGAGGAATGAGGGGGAAGAGTGACAGGTCCTTGAGTGATGGCCTTGAGTGGCAATGCCCTTTTCTATTTTCACAAAGGATGGGCCTTGCCCATCCTGCCTAGCTTTGACATCCCTTCCCTGGGCAGTTCAGGGAGCAGGGTTAGAGCAAGGCTGTACTCTGTAAGATATGTTGGACTGGCAGTAGCCTGGAGTTCGGATTTTGCTTTTTTTTTTCCTCTTAATAAAGTTGGTTTATACCATTCATCTTTGTATTGTGTACTTCAGTATACCCTCAGTGCATCATTGCTCCACAGAAGGCACTTGACTTTCAGGTATCCCCAAATAAAATCACACTGCTACATTCAGGGAATAGGGGGAAAAAACAATAGTTCCAGGCAAAGAAAGCATCATTATCTGGGCAAAATACTAGCTTCAGGTTTTTCCAGCTTTCAGCTTTAGAAGATCTTTATGTTCTTTTTTTGCCCGGGTTCAGAATGCATTCAAAAGACATTCAGTTCAGCTTGCAAGCTTTAGTAGCACCACAGCTCAGACTTTCCAGTACAGAAAGTGGTGCAAAGCTCCCTCTCGTGCTTGTTTGCTGGACAGCCTGCACCAGGCTGGCCTGGAGGTGTGGGAGTGATGGCTGCTGCTTCTGTCAGCAGTCTGAATTCCTCACAAGGTCTCTCAGGTGTACTATTTGTGCCTGGATGTACAATGGCTACAGCTTGGTGACCCAGGGAGGACCTGGCAGCTGTGCACTGAGATCACTCAGCTACCTGCAGTGAGCTGGCATGTTTAAAAGTGACAGAGTCCTTAAAGTGTTCTGGCTCAAAGCACGTAGCTAAAGGCATCACTTTGGTGCAGTATTAATGGTCCTTGAATTGTACCTACTGTGGAGCGGCAGCTGGGGCTGGTGAGGCCACTGAAGTGTTCCCTAGACCTCCCAAGTGGACTGGAAGCTGGCAGGATCATGTTTCCTAGCCTTTAGTTGCCTGTTTTGGCAAAATCCATAGCACTGCTGCTGAGTGTAGTTGCAGGACCAGCTGTATTTTGTGGTAGAAACAAGTATCTCTGGGATACCTGCTATTCCTCCTTAACAGTGCCTGGCCAGGTCCCATGGGCACTGTGGGAAGCCTTATGGCAGGATCCTTGACTTGGCCCATGAGTGTGTGATTGTCATTTGAAGCCCATCCTCTCCTCTGGATGCTCTTTCACCGGTGGATGTTACAGGCAGGGCTGTACACTCAGACAGAAAGTGGGAGACTCCACTGTCCTGTATGTCAGACCACCTCCAGATGAGGTGTAAATGCCCTGCTGTGCTGCTCATTTGGGGATTGGCTGACTTCATACCAACAGAGGCCTTGAGTGCCTTTGTGTTTCTATTTTATATGGGTTAGGACAAGCTGAGATAAGTGTAGAGAAAAAATGTAGTTCATTTAGTGTGTGACAGGTGCTATGAGGGTTTTTCATTTGTGTTTCCAATGCCAGTAGATACTGGGATGCTTCTCACTTTTTAGCCTACCTGATTTGTCTCCATTCAGGACTGACTCTTTGCTCAGAGAAGGGTTATGCACAGAAAGATAATTGTGTTGAGTGTGTGGTTTTATTCATGTAGTAAACTAAGAGCTCTTTCCTTTCCTTTCTCATAAATCTTTTGATGGAACTGTGATGGGGGATGTTCTCTTCAGGGTGGGTAACACACAAATCACCTGTCAAACCCATTAAGTGCTCAGTGACTGAATTTGTAGTTTCCAAGCGAGGATAGGCACCGCTGACAGTCCTAATTCTAGTTTTCTCTTTAAAGGGGGATGCATTGGTTCATGGGACTGCTGCAAGCCCCAAAGAGGGTCATGAGGAGGGGTCAGAGAATGACCATGGAGTGCCTTCGTCCAAAAAGATGCAGGGGGAGCGTGGAGGAGGAGCCGCTCTCAAGGAGAATGTGTGTCAGGTAGTGTTCTTGAAGAAATCTCTTTGAAACTATCCCACTGTAAAGTATTTTTGTGTAAGTTCTGGGACACGTTGGTGCCCCAGGTAGCCTCCAAGTACTTACTGTTGAATTAACCAGCTTAAGTTCACAGAGGTTAGGAAGATGTGCCCAGAGTAAGATACATTTTAGCAAAAGTAGGATATCAGGGAGTCAAGGGTAAATGACAGTGGTTATTCACAAGCTACTTGAATTAAATGACACAAAGAAAATGTAGCATTTTTCCCCAGGGGGTCTCTGACAGCAGTTCCGGCCAGCCTGGGGGGCTGCTGCTGTCTGGGATGCTGCAGGGAAGAAAATTGCTCAATTTTTGTGTTTCTTTCCCACAGATCTGTGAGAAGCCAGGGGAGTTGTTGCTGTGTGAGGCACAGTGCTGTGGTGCTTTCCACCTGCAGTGCCTTGGGCTCTCCGAGATGCCAAAGGGCAAATTCATCTGCAATGAGTGTTCCACAGGTAGGGCAGCTTTTGTGAGTGCAGGACTGTGAGCATACCTGGTGCTTCCTTGAGTGGAGTGATGTGCCTGCTATAGGGCTGCTGGGTAGCTCTCAGTCCTCAGATTATTGGTTTGATGTCTGATAATGACTTTCTAATTAGAATCATAGAATCACAGGGTGATTTGGGTTGGAAGGGACCTTAAAGATGATCAAATTCCACTCCTCTGTCACAGGCAGGAGCACCTTCCAATAGACCAGGTTACTCCAAGCCTTGTTCAACCTGACCTTGAACCCTTCCAGATATGAGGCATCCACAGCTTCTCTGGGCAACCTATGCTAGGGCCTCACCACCCTCACAAAGAAGAATTTTTTCCTAATGTTTAATCTAAACCTACTCTTTGTTGATTTGAAATTACTAATAATGGCTTCAAGTATTTACCAGCCCTACTTGATTGATTCAGACTTGGTGTACAAAGAAGTGAATGTCCATGATCTTCTGGGAAAGAGACAAATTCTTACCTGGGACTATGGAAAGGGATCTGGTGGGGAGGAGGAGTCTTTTTCAGGCTGGAAAGGGGGAAAATCTCAAAGTAGGGTTATTGATTTTTTTATTTTCTTTTTTCCCTCGCCTGAAGTCCCAGCTATAATACTATTGATTTTGATGTGGAGTTCTACTGCAGCTTCAAGCTGAACCAGCCTGGTGCAGAGACCTGTGCTCTGGGTGCAGAGGGTGGCAAAGCTGTGCTGTGCTATTAGGCAGCCTGGTGACAGCATCAGGTTCTCATTTAGGCTCCTTGTGTGACCAGTGCATTGCTCTTTCTCCAGGGGTCCACACCTGCTTTGTGTGCAAGAGCTGCGGGGAGGATGTGAAGCGGTGCTTGCTGCCCCTCTGTGGGAAGTATTACCACGAAGCCTGCATACAGAAATACCCACCCACAGTCCTGCAGAACAAGGGCTTCCGCTGCTCCCTGCACATCTGCATGACCTGCCATGCTGCTAACCCAGCAAACATCTCTGCCTCTAAAGGTACCCGGGTCCTCCAGGGTGGTCTAGGGGGTGCAGTCACCTGGTTTTTATTTGTTTCATGTCCACCTGGTTCTTTGGTTGTTGCCTTTGTGTCCTTGCCACAGCTCTGTCTGTGTTTGCTAAGGAATAGCTGCTCCCAGGGGAGTGGAAGGGGTGGTGTCAGAGTGTGAGGCTCGGCAGCACTCCCCATGGTTGGACGTGGCAGCTGGAATGTTCTCAGGCTATCTAGAGGCTCGGATTCTTGCACGCCCAGCCTTGCCTCAGGCCTCAGTGGGTTTTTGAGTAAATCTCTGGAGCTGTACAGACATGCTTGTGTTTCTCCCACCTGCTCCTCACTGTGCCACTGCTGTAGATGGTGCCTTGCTTAGCAGCACGGGCTGTCAACACAGCAGCATCAAGAGCAGCACAGGGCAAACTATCATATTGTTCTACTTATCCATTTTTTTTTTCTATGTAAACTCTCATCTTGTAGTAGAGACACCCTTGGGCTAAGCTTCTCAGGCAAACATTTGTTTGAGCTGTTTGCAGCTATACCTTGACCTTTATCTCACAAGATCAGACTTAAAACTTTTGTGATTGCTGTGTATGTTTGCTTCTAAGCCTGGCTTTCTTTAATCCTTGGAGTCTTAAGACAAGTGACAATAAGACCGGCTCTATTTTTATCCTTAGAGTCTGTGTCAAAGTTGGCTTTTTTCCCCCCATTTATCAGTATTTGGTGTAGAAAACAGCACCAAGGCAAAAAGCCTGCAGCCCACAGCCAGTCACTTCCCCACTGAACATTTGTTGACTGGCTGCTGCTTCTCGGTGGTCACATTTACCCCTTCTCTCCCACCTCTTCTTCCTGTTTATAGTCTGCTGTGAGGAACTGAAAATGGGCTCTCAAAAACCCCACATAAACTAGGCCTGTAGGGAAGTCTGAATTGCGTGGAAGTTCTGGAATTTCAGGGTAAAATCTGATAAACAAGAGGCAAGTGCTGGTGTGTTCAGAAGCTACATGGATTGATTTCATTATGTGCAGCTAAGCACTTGGAACACCCCGTCTGTAATTACTGTCGGAGCTGATTCAGTAATTATTTGTGTATGATAGGAAGCAGTCCCAGTCTGTGAACTCTTGAACTGTTTCTGCACGGCACGCAGGAGATCCTTCATTTCAAAATAATACAATTTTAACTATGGTATAGGTATTACAGATTTTATAATTTTATATATGTTTAGTAATATTAAATAACTTTAAAGGAATCCAGTGAGTAAATCACGGGCCTTCTATAAAAATTAAAGGTCAGCTTCCTTCTCCAAAGCTCATTTTGAGCTTAGACGTGAGTAGAGTCTAATTGTAGCAGGAGAGAGTGGCGATCCTGCCGAGGCTCACTGTGTTGTGGTGGCAGGTCGCCTGATGCGCTGTGTGCGGTGTCCGGTCGCGTATCACTCCAACGACTTCTGCCTGGCCGCCGGCTCCGTGGTCCTGGCCTCCAACAGCATCATCTGCCCCAACCACTTCACTGCGCGCAGGGGCTGCCGCAACCACGAGCACGTCAACGTCAGCTGGTGCTTTGTCTGCTCAGAAGGTGAGATGGTCAGCGCTGGGTTCCCTGGCACCAGGGAACGCCCTGGAAAGAGTTTGTTACAAAGGGCAGAAGTTTTTCCCGTCTAGAATGTCCCAATGGGAACTGCAGAGAACAGACTGCCTCTCTGTCTTTCCGCATTTAAGTGCAACTTCAGGCTAGGATATTTTCTGGATCCTTAGAAGGGTTTGTTTTTGTTTTTGTTTTTTTGTCTGAATAGGGCGCAACTTTTGAAAAGGGCTTGCAGGACACCCTCATTTCCTTTTTCCAGGTCTGTCTGGAAATCGGGAGTGCAGGGCTTCTGCACAGTGACTGATAAACTCCTCCTCCTTCTCTTTGCAGGGGGCAGCCTTTTATGCTGCGAGTCGTGCCCGGCTGCGTTTCACCGTGAGTGTCTAAACATTGAGATGCCAGAGGGAAGCTGGTATTGTAATGATTGCAAGGCAGGCAAAAAGCCACACTACAAAGAAGTAGTCTGGGTGAAAGTTGGGCGCTACAGGTAGGTGAAGATAGAACAGACTTGTCCCCATTCCTTCTTCATGCAGTGCTCATAGTGATGGAGGTGAGAAGCTGCTCTTCTCTGCAGGGTTCATTGCAGCAGGCCTCTGGCTTTTTTACGTGCACTTTACTGGTAAAACATAAGCATTCCTCCTCCAGTAGCCTCTTTTCTCCCCACCAGCCCTGCTGGTAGCCCTCACACACTTTATCCCATGTCTCCATGCAGTAGCATACTTTTGAGGTGGCTGTAAGTGAGGAAGCCAGAGGTTTCATCTACCCTTCCCTGTGTTGCAGGTGGTGGCCAGCTGAGATCTGCCATCCTAGGACAATTCCTGTCAACATCCAGAAAATGAAACATGACATCGGTGAGTTCCCTGTGCTGTTCTTTGGCTCCAAGGACTACCTGTGGACCCACCAGGCTCGTGTGTTCCCTTACATGGAAGGTGATGTCAGCAGCAAAGACAAGATGGGGAAAGGCGTGGACGGCATATACAAAAAAGGTAACTTGTCTTAATCCAGGGAAGTGCATGGTCTTTCCCTTTTCATTCCTCTTTGGAAAAGTGTCATTCTTGTAGCAGAGAAAAATGTCTTCTTAAACTGAAGTGAAATTAAACTTGCAGAATGAGCTGCTGCTTATGTATGCTCCAGCTACTCAGAGTGTTTGTTTGACTCCCAGAGAGGGAGAAGGGTGTGCAGATCTCAAATGCTTGTCTAGCTCTGGCATAACATCTCAAAATTCAAGTGAGCTGCTGCTGTATCAGCTTCCCTTTGTGTGATGCAGTCATTATCTTGATATAAAAGTACACTTGAGAGTTGTAGATGCAGCTGCCTGGCATCTCTGCCCAAGAGGTCAGGCAAAGATAGCCAACAGATGGGATGTTTCATCACCCACGAGCAGGCCCCTGACTGTAATTTCTGCACTTCCCTGCTGCATTGGCCTTTTCTTCATCCTCCTCTGTTGAGCCATGTGAGCACTTGGTGGACAGTGGCTGCCCAGCTCTGTGGAGCAGAGGCAGTTCCTCATAACAGAGCATGTTCTCTCATTTAGCTCTTCAGGAAGCTGCTGTGAGATTTGAAGAGTTGAAGGCACAGAAAGAACTGAGACAACTTCAGGAAGACAAAAAGAATGACAAGAAACCTCCTCCCTACAAACACATCAAGGTGAGGGAAGGTGGTGGGGGGCAGGTGCAGAAGAGAAGTCTTGAGCTGTCGGTGCAGGTGATCAACAGGTATATAGAAACATTTCTGATGTTTGGGTGTCTGGCTGTTCTTGAAGGTTTCTTTGATCTTCTTTCTATCCTCAGCAAGCTGGGCTGCAGTATCAGAGGTGCTGTGATTTGCTGGAATAGATCTGGTCATGTCTGTGCTGTCCATGTCAGTTGTGTGGTCTGAAGGAAGTGTCTCTCTACCTTGAGAACTCAGGGGGCAGAGGGCTGGTAATGCTCAGTATGGCCAAATGCTCTGTGCTGTTGATGGCAAGGTGGGCAAACCAGGTGGTGCAGGACAGGAGGTGGTCAGGATACAGTGCAGCAGGGCTCTGAAGGGTGGAACCCACAGTGTCTTCTATCATTTCTGCTGCTGTTTTATATCTCCTTCTGTATCAGTTGATGACTGAACAGAAATACTGAAGCAGGTGTACAGGCTGCAGTATCAGCTCTTTTCCTCAGTTTTGGGGAACTATTCATGTTAAGGGCTGTTAGGTACTATTATTATTATTATTATTATTATTATTAAGTCAGAATTGGAGCAGCACTAAAAGTCCTACAGGATGGAGGTGACTTGAGAGAGCTGGGGCCAAGCATGTGCCTGTGTCTGAGAAGTGGATCCTGACTGACCAGAAACCCATTGACTCAGGGGCTGTGTTCTTTTTTTTTTATTGCTTCTGTCTGCTCCTTCCTTTTTTTATGTAGCAAAATATGAAAGCTTACCTGATTGCTGTCACTTTTTGTATCTAGCTAGGATTTCTAGGCAGGCAGGTATATCCTGCATGAGTTACTGTGCGGTGTAAAGAGCACAACTGACTGCTGTGGCAGCAGTATGGGCCAGGCAGCTTTAGTGGAGGAAGTAGTTTCTCATTACAGCTATTTTTAGGCCTCTCTGGCCACAACATAAAGGAACTTTGGAAGCAGTTTAGAGCCTTTGAAATACCCTTTTATATAAATAATGACGGTTGTGGTCATTACTCATGGCAGCTCTTCTGAGGTCTGGGTGCAAGCTGTTTGTCTCTCTGAAAGCAAAGCAGTTTGCAGGAGCAGATGGTGAACTGGAGAAGGCTTCAGGGTGGAATAGCTGAAGCTCTTTGTGTCCACTCCTTCTAAGGAGATCAGTACCTCGAGTCCATCCCAAGGAACACCCACACAAGAGGCTGCTGCAAAATTCACTTGGGATCCTTCATCATGTCATGCTTGTGACTAGTCCAAGCATTGCCCTGCTTTGGTTGTTTTCCAGCAGTGCCTCAGAGAGTAGGGCAGGTGTGCTGGCCATGTGTGGTGTGGAGTGGCAGTGCCAGAGCAGTGCCAGTGGTGGATTGACCCAATCCTGTGAGTCTTTCCACTCTTAATGAGGGCATGAGTCTGGGTAAGAGATGAGAAGCAGCAGAGGAGAACCTGAGTGACAAGGAAGGTTGGAGGTGGGATGCAGCTCTAGGAGGAAGGTGGGGGAGATTGTGTTGAAGAGATTAATGAGGGATTTCTGCAGGGTTTGTGTTTAAACAAAGGAGGATCAGGACTGGGCCAGCCCCAGGCAGGCTGTCAATGTGGAAACTCTGTGGGTGGGACTAGGTAACTTATACAGGGGCTGGAATAGTTTAATAGTTTAAAATCCCTTCCTTTTGTGTTCTGGGAGAAGAAAGTGAGACAATGGTTCACCCAGGGAAAGAACAGCAAGGAGCTTTTCTTCAGTGTCTCTCTCCAAAGTCCTGACTCTCTGTTGCCTGCTTTTCAGTGCTCGCTGCCTTTAAGCAAACCCCAAGGACCCAGCTCATGCCACAGACACGCCAGTCGCTTCTCCACCTGGTGCTGCACTCTGCTTCCTTCTGGAGCGGTTTTTAGAGAGCTCCTTGGCTTAACTCTGAGCTCCTCTTTGGGCCTTCCAACCCCAGCCTTGTCTGGTTTGGCTTCCATTTACATCTGCAGGACAGTTGGGTAGGGAGGTAACTGCATGGTAGGCCTTCTGTCACAGGTGTGACAGCTGAGAGCACAAACCAGTTTGAAGGTAACATTCAAAATGCAGGGCAGTAAGGGAAAGCTGAGGAAAAGCATCTGACACTCAGACTGGAAAAGGTGCAGTTTGATGCAGAAAGTGCTTTGGTGCTGATCACAAGGATGGTGTGTGCCCAGCAAGAGCACTGGGCTGGCCACCTGAGCTGGATGTGGGCTCAGTGATGATGGGAGGGGGACACTTGGCAGCCTTTTGCCCTTCCAGGATCACAAAATACGCACTGCACCAAGCAATGCTAATGGGGAACTTACATCCTCCTGAGCTCTTTCCTCTAACCTTCTGCCTCTCAAAATAGCATTCCCAAAAGTACAGCTGTGCCTGTACTTGTGTCCTCCTGCCCCTCGCTGTCACTAAGGCACTGCAGCCTTTCAGCTCAT
The DNA here is from genome assembly GCF_009819655.1 of Sylvia atricapilla. Taxonomy (NCBI): domain Eukaryota; kingdom Metazoa; phylum Chordata; class Aves; order Passeriformes; family Sylviidae; genus Sylvia; species Sylvia atricapilla. Next base: position 15,322,484 of record NC_089153.1, read on the forward strand.
AGGCAAGGGTGGAGTGTAGAAGTGCCTCTCAGGGTAACCTGTAGCTCCCGAGAGCTCATGTCCCTCGTGTGCATTGAAGGTGAACCGGCCTGTGGGGAAGGTGCAGATCTTCACGGCAGACCTGTCGGAGATCCCACGCTGCAACTGCAAACCCACGGACGAGAACCCCTGCGGCCTGGACTCGGAGTGCATCAACCGCATGCTGCTCTACGAGTGCCACCCCCTGGTGTGTCCTGCTGGAGAGCGCTGCCAGAACCAGTGCTTCTCCAAGCGCCAGTACCCCGAGGTGCAGATCTTCCGCACGCTGGCACGAGGCTGGGGCTTGCAGGCCAAGACAGACATCAGGAAGGTACGTGTGCTCTTACTGTGCTGTGTCGCTATTAGGGACATGAAAGAACGAACAGGCAGCAAAAAGGTCAGCAGGGAAAGCTCTCTACTTTGTTTTTTTGACTCTATCTTATATACACTTTTACAAGAAGCCCAAAGATTGGGTAGTCACCTCTTCACCTTTCTTGGTGAACATCACCATCAATCATCTTCTCCTCCTAGGGGAGAAATATGTAAAAAGAATTGATGAGTTCTAAAAATATACATAGTTTTCTTGAAGCTGCGTGAGAATAAAATGTAAACAGTGAAAAGCAGGTAAACTTGGGGCAACAGTGCTGTTTTCTCTTGTCACTTCTCTCTCTTACCTCTTTTGGTTTGAAAACTGAGTTAGAAGACTTCTTGCTGTAGAATGCCATTTAGAAAAAGAAACCGATGAATTTAATCTTTCCAGTCTTGACAAGAGTGTTTTGGCTCAGCTGACCGAGAAAATTATTTGCGTGCTGATGTCCCACAGGTTAGGAAAGGTGATTGCTTGGTCAGTCTGCTTGTAATAGCAATTGGACAGTACTCAGGATTTCCAGATGAGAAACAGTGATTGTTCCTCCCCCCCATTCTTGACTGTCTGGGCTTATCCAGCATGAGAATCTTGTGTCAGAAACAGAAACCAGGGCTTGGATCTTAAAAAAGGGCAGTGTCTTGGAAGTGGCTGTTACTACTGCTGAAACTGATTATCTCCACCTAAAACATTTGTATGTATTTTTTAAATGTGAGGAATAGTAATTCTTTGGACACACATCTGTGCTGAGTGAAGGAGGAATATTAAATCTGAAAGAACCCCAAAGGTAATGAAGGATGAAGTAAAACAGAGTAGTAGCAGAAGAATGACTGAAAAAGAACTAGGGATGATGTGATAACAGGGAGGCCTTGATAGAAGATGCAAAATATGAGTCTGTCCTGTTCAAAACTTTGCTGCCTGCTGTGCCATAAGGTAAGGGATGCTTCTGCCATTCCGTGTGCTTGTTTCACTTTCAGCAGACAGTCTGGAAACAGAAACACTCAGTTATTTAGTGGGAGAGTCTATCAGCCTCCTGGAGCAGAGCTAAGGTTCTCTTTAATGGCTGGAGTATGGTCTCTGCAGTACTTCACCATAGAAGAGCTCCATGGATTCACTGCAGGAGCAGGTGCCCCAGGTGCATCCTGCTGCTCCATGTGGTTGGTCCCCAAAGGGATATTGTTTTCAGCAGGAATGCAATTAGGGCAGTGCTTTGAGCTTTGCAGCAGAGTCCTGTTCTTGTGGTTAACTTCTGTGCTGTCCCTGGATGCTAATTCTTTCTTTGGCACAAAGAATAACCTGATGGTCACAGTTCTTTATTTAATTTATTTCGAGTTATTTGAGCATGTGAAACGGATGTATGGTTCAGGGCTCTTGGTGAAGGTTATAGGTCAAACTGGCTGCAAAATACAGGGAGAAATTTTTAGGAAGGAAACAGGAGCTAAGTTCTAGCACAAAGGTGGATGTCCCTCCATCCTGCAGATAATTTGTCTTGTGTTACCAGCTTGTTGTTTTCTGTCCGGCAGGGTGAATTTGTTAATGAGTATGTTGGGGAGCTAATTGATGAAGAGGAGTGCCGAGCCCGAATCCGCTATGCTCAGGAGCACGACATTACCAATTTCTACATGTTGACACTGGATAAGGTATGTGCAAGGAATCTCTTGCCAGCATCCTAAACAGAAGTAAAAAGATGGGAAGAAAGGCATGATACTCCATCTAGTAAAAAGGTGGTAAGCATTGCTGATGAGCTGGTCTGCATTTTTTCTGAAAGGACTAAATGAATTAACGTGTAGTAGAGGAACTTCAGGTTGGATTTCAGGGTTAGGAGAAAAGTCTAAAGAGATACTGCCTGAGTTTTTTCAGGAGAGGTGAGGTCAGTTTTCTGAGGACCATAGATCCTGCTTTAGTAGGAGGAATTTGGCAACCAATAAGAGTCTGAATTTGGGAACATTGGGATCCCTCCAAGCAGTTGAACCTTGAAGAGCCCAGAGCAGGGCTGGTGTGTGCCAGAAGAGACATCTGCCCTCAAACATATAAGTTATAGGCACAGCAAGACCTTCATCTAAGTTCACATCTCAGGTCGTGCTGTTCTCAGTAGAATGTTGGATTTAGTTACACCCACAGGCTCCCCAATGGGTCGTGCAGGCCAGGTTGCTGCTATGAGCTCCTGATTTTCAGAGGTTTAAGTGGTTTTTGTCAGCTGCTTTCCACACTTTATCACTCAACCATGGAAAGATGAGAAGGAAACCATGAAAGCAGATGTGGAGAGGAAGCTGTTGAGTGTGGGACAGGATAAGAGTGACTGCTTCATGTCTTTTCTGTCATCCTGCTGCAAGTTCACAGTGACCATATCTTATCTCCCTGTCTGGCTGATGGGGCAGACCCAAGTGTTTAAATATCTCCCTCAATACTACAAAATCTCAGTTGCAGCTTCCCTCTCCTCTCCAGCCCTATAACAAGCTGTGCACCAGTGTACCTCAGCTTACACACTCTTCCTGTTTTCCTTCTATACACTGACATGTTAGAAATAGGAACTGCTATTTTGCTTTTAAGCAGAAGTTGGGGCCTGGAACCACAAGCACTACCTTGGAAATGTGCTGGGGTGGTGTTTATCCAGTACTGAGGCCTCAGGGAGACCTTGTTTCCCAGAAAGCCAGCAGTGGAACTGTCCTGGCTCTTTGTGAGCCCTCTGTCTTTGAAGAGAAGGATGATGTGCAAGAGGCTGTATTGCCATGTGATCTGCCAGCACTGGCCAGAGGTATCAGAGCTGTTTGATTGCAGTTGATGACAGCTGATAGAAATGTGGTTTTCTGGTTTTTTTTTTTCAATTCCAGGATCGAATCATTGATGCTGGGCCAAAGGGCAACTATGCTCGGTTCATGAACCATTGCTGCCAGCCCAACTGTGAGACTCAGAAATGGTGTGTGAATGGTGACACTCGGGTTGGGCTCTTCGCACTTGTAAATATCAAAGCTGGTAAGGAACACACTCTCAATGCCTGCAGTAGCCTCGGGGGTTCTGTAAGGAAAATGGGGGGTTTGTAGCACCCTGGAAGAGGATTTAACTTTTATTTTCATATAGGTATTCATGGGGCTTAGCAGCACCACTAAGCTAATGAAACACAGCCATGGTATCAGTGGAGGTTGATACTGGGCCGTGCTACAGGATCAGTCCCTTTTTTAGCTGTAAAATATGGTGGGGGTGAGGGGTTGCACTGAATTTTCAATCTACACAGATCTATGGGGAGATTAATAGTTTGGTGTCTTTGTGTAGTGCTGGCAGTCATTTGTGACATTGTTTTTAAAAAGTGCTTTTACTTCAGCAGTAAAACATCCTACTCTGTAATTCATTAACAACTTGCTTGATTTTGATCTGCTTTTTTACCAGGGACTGAGTTGACTTTCAACTACAATCTGGAGTGTTTGGGAAATGGAAAAACCGTTTGTAAATGTGGTGCCCCAAACTGCAGTGGCTTCCTAGGAGTAAGGCCGAAGGTATGATGAATCCTTTAAGCTTTTATTCTTCCAAATTACCTCTTTGCATAGATGTGTATCATTCGTTGGTTTCAGAGGTTTCAGGTTGAAGAGATCATTTCAGTGTGGCCATGGGAACAGTGATTGAAATGAGTTAAATATTCGAGTTTTCATTCTGAGAAAGCAAATCTTAGTCTTCAGTTATCAGAGTTGCTATAAATAATGACAGGAAGTTTTATTTTACACTGAAAGAATTAAAAAAAAGAGGTGGAGGGGGTTTAAATTCTTTTCGTTGTTGTTTAATTTTCTACTTCTTATCGTGACAATTTCCATAGCACTAGAGGAGCAAAGGACAGGCATGGGAAAGACTTCATCAGATAACCAAGAAAATACAACTCAGCCAATTTCCCAAAGTAAAGGCTTGAGTAAATTGTGAGCATGCATGGAAGGCCAGCAAACTCACATTCCTTCACAGTGAAGCTGCTTCAGAGCCAGAAGGCTGCTAACACACCATCTATTCTGCAGTAAAGTTCTTGGTTTTATTCTGGTTTTATGAAGTGACCAATTTTTACACATCAGACAGACGTAAGAAATTTGCCATATCTGAAGTAGAAACGCCACCAGCTTTTAGAACTCACTGACTTTTTGAGGGCTTCGATTTGTAACTGTAATGTTGCAGTAACAGGAATTGATTTCAATTACCTCCTTGTGTGAGCTGGTTCTCACTGGGAGAAGGAAATAACAGGAGCAGTTGGCCGAGTTCCCAGCTGTCACCCGCTAAATCTATGTCTCAGCTGTTGGTTTGTTACAAGTGCTTCACCAAATCAGTCTGTAATCCCTCTGCTCTGGCATGTGCATCCTGCCGTGCCCACAGTTAAGGGTTAAAAACCTCCAGCAGCACAGTTGTTGAGCCCCATCAACATATAGAGAAGGTTTTATGAATTCTCCAGAGATTAGTTCTTCAGGAAAATTAACTTATAAAAATAAAAAATGGATGTCTTCAGAAGATGACAGATGAGGGGAATTGCACATCTGATGTAGTTAGTTCTTTTTTGGGTTGCGATTTGAAGTTCAATTGATTTTGTGCTGCCCCTGTGTTATACATGGTTTGACTGTCATTTTTGCCTTGAAATTGCAGGTTGCAGGATGGAAATCAGAGAAAGATGCCCTTTAGCTGGCATTCATGTTCCATTATATCTGAGGCGACTCATTCCATCTTGTTGAGATGGGCTAAGAAACAATACTGAGAAAACAGTACCTTGGGGTGTTTTTTTAAAAAAATTCTTCTCACAATAGATGCATTTTTAAGCTTCCTGAACATACAGCAGAACAAAACTGATTATACTCAAGTTCACTCTTAAAAGTGCCTTCTAACTGGGAGTGTGGAAGAATGTTTGAGAGTCTATTGTGCTGCAGGGAGCAAGTGGGAATCGCTTAGTCCAGCTGTTAGACCTCTTAGACATTCAAATTAGCTGTGAAGGGATTTTCTTGTTCTCTTTGTAATTAGATGGCCGAGGAACTAGGCGCTGAAAATCGGTGGCATAGTTTAGGTGGAGGCATTTCAGTGCCTGCATTTTCAGTGATAAGAAAGGCCTGGCTTGTCCCCATTGTCGGGGGAATGATGGTATGAAAGCAGAAACATCCACATGAGAAGGGGAAGGAAACAATCAAGAGATAACACCTTGGTGACAGGAAAGCTGGATAGCCAACTGCAGAGTTCTGGAATTGGAGGTCTGGGGACCAAGGTTTTTAAATGTTTTGGTGATTAAAATATTATGCACGATATTTGTGCAGAATAAAGAATGCAAAAATTGCTTCATAGGCATTGTCTCAACACACAGAGATGTCCTACATGGAGAACACATATTTGAACACAAAGAGATGTAGAAAATGGCACAGAATTTAGCTCAATTTAGTCTCCTTAGATAAACTGAACTGATGGTGCTTTGATAAGGTCAGGACTCGGGGCAAGAAACATCATCTTTGTGGAGCTGAGTGTTTGACACAGTAGGAGGCTCAGCCTGGCTTGGAGGGGGAGTTGAAAGAGCAGGATTGGAGGAAGCCTTAGGCCAGAGAAGAGAGCACTTGAACCATTTAGTTGCCTGTCCTGAGTCCAGTTGTAGTTAGTTCACTACAGGGATAATTTACCTGCAGTGATGACGCTGAGTTTGGTTGTCATTGGCCTGGGAGAGTGAGAGGATGGGGCAGTTGCAAAGGAATAACTGAGTGTAGGGGAGATGGAGATTGGATATTCCACAGTACACACCTGGAGAGGTCAACAGCAGAAACAAATCCACCATGAGGTCATGGCAGGTCAGTCGTGGTGGAGAAGCTGCCACAGGACTGAGCTGTGGTGTGGCACAACTGTGGAAAAGGCAAATAGGGGCAGTGCTTTGGGGGAATTTCCTGTTGTTTTGGCTAAGTGTTGATATCTGTACACTGCCTGTGAGATGTTACCTGAGGTAGCATGTGTAATTCTGTAATTTTCATTTGGGATAAGTATACTCAGTAAGGGCAGATAAAAGCCACTGGGAAGACTGAGTGTGCAGACCATGAAAGTTTCAGTTTGCAAGTAGGAGAGTGTGTCCCAGCGGTTTCTTCAGGGAGGTAGAAAAGCTTCAAATGTTGAACTTGATGATGAAGGTGTTTTCCAACCGTAAAGATTCTGTGATTCTGGTACAAAAGAGCAGCATTGACACAAGAACAAATAGGTCAAATTGATGACAGATAAATTCAGACTGAAAACAGAGAGGGAAGTGATGAATGTGAAAAAGTGCAGGAAGGCCTTGGATAGACTTCTTATGAATCATGTGTGCCAGGAGACCTGATGGCTTTGACCTGAAGAGTCTGTGAGAGGTGGCACGAGCTCAAGTGACACCAGGCAGCTCGAGCTCCTCATTCTGCTGTTGCTGGTTGTATAAAGCTCATGTTGAGCGAAGCTTTTCTGCAGGACTTCCAGACTCTTTCAAAATAACTGGCAGCTATTAGCTGTAGTAAATTGGTTGCCAAATACCGAGCAGCACTAGAGACGCTGCACAGGTCTCAGGTATAGCTGGCGGTGGGATTTCTGTCAGCAGGAAGGGAGCAGGTAGAGCACCCAGAGCCCTGCATTTACCCACATTGTTTCACCCCCAGAGCCAGCCCAGCCTCAGCGAGGAGAAGTCCAAGAAGCTGAAGAGGCGGCCGCAGATGAAGCGCAGGTCGCAGGCGGAGGTGATGAAGGAGCGGGAGGACGAGTGTTTCAGCTGCGGGGACGGAGGGCAGCTGGTCTCTTGTAAGAAGTCAGGCTGCCCCAAGGTGTACCACGCAGACTGCCTCAACCTGACCAAGAGACCTGCAGGTCAGTGCTCTGCACAGCTGGGCTCTGCTTGGGTCACAGTGTTGGCTCTGGGTCTCCTGGATGCTGCACAGGACATTGAACTCTATTCACAGCATCCTGACATTTAGAGAAATCATCCTCACTTCAACAGACCTTGTTGCCCAAACAATCCATCCCAGGTTTGCACCCCTCTCTGACTGCAAAAAGGTGAACTTGTTGCTGAAGGGGGAACTGGTCCTTGCCTAAGAGATAGTGTTTGTGAACTAACACCATTCTTGGGACCTGGCAGAGCATAATCCCAACAGTAGCTGAGGTATTGTCCATCACACTGGCTGTTTTCCCAAAGTTGAAGAGAGTTGTGTGTTGAATGGTGAGGAGAAGCACTGCTGGAAAATAGGAGTTAGAAAAGAATCTCTTAAATGTCTGAATAGCCATTAGTTTGTACCTAAGAGAACAGTACCAAAGCATGTTCTGGTTCGTGGTGAAGTGAGGGCAAAAATTAGAAATAAAAAAAAATACTCAAAAACTACAGTCCAGCCTCCAGCCTGTTCCCCTGCTTTCCATTTGCAAAATTTCTCCTAACAGCCCAACTTAAAATCACAAAGGATTGCCTGCTCTCTAATACGCTTTTTTTTACATAGTGGAAGTTTGTTGTTCAGTCCTTTTCCGGCTTCTACAAATATAGCCACAAGTTTTTATTCTTGATCTACTTTGGACTGTGTCCCACTTGCCTACACATTTTTTCAAAACTGGAAACAAGTATTTTAACAACATTGCAGCCGATGTAAGTAAGTAAGCCTTACTTACTCTGACAGAAAAGAATAATTATATTTAGTTTTTACATAAAATTCCTTGGAAATTGTTTTACTTGTTTGTCAAAATAACTTATGTGATGTTGATGGTTTACTTTATCCTCCTTGAGTTTTCATGTTGATCCTTTTCTAATATTTACTTCTTCCTCTTCCGTTCCTGTTTTGCCCCTGTCTTTATTTAATTACACCTTGTTGGTCTAAGAGCATTTGTTCAGTTTAAATTCTGAGCCTGTTTAACTGGATTTTTGCAGTCCCTTACAGGCTTGATATTATCTACCTGTATCTGTAAGAGTATTTGCTGTTCTGCTTTCAGAAATTTTAATTATTTTACAGATTAAAATACACTCCTGAAGGATGTAGTTTGAAATGCTTCCTCAGTTTGCCACAAGACCATTAATAACTGATTTTTGAGAATAATTTTCAGTCAGTTTTAGCAATTCTACTTTTTTCACACACAGGCAGTGATTTTCATAGCCTGCTCCTCAGAGTATCATTCAGGACATGAAAGGTTCGGCACTTTCTTTTCAGATGTTTCCTCTGCCATGGGCATTGCTGTCAAGTAATTGGAATTTCCTGCTTGTTTGCATGTTTGCTAATTGTGTGATCTTACTTCCAAGAGCTCTGGGCTGTCCCTGGAGAGGATGCTTATTCATTAGACCTTTTTATCCTGTCAAAGACCATTAGAGTGGTTTGATAGGATTTATCCTTCTTGCAACTAACTAGCAAGTTTTGACTTACTTTATTTTCCATCTGTACAAATGACCTCTGTAAGGATGCTCCCAAGGTCTTTGCAGGGGCCCAGTGTTGTGTGCCTCTCTGGAATGCTGCTGGTGCAGGGGAAGCAGTGATGGCCAGTGCTGCAGCACTGTGAGCCAGGAACAGGGGAGACCATGGGAAGTGTTAAACATCCTCACTTGGAAAAAAATGCTGAAAATTTGGAAAACACACAGAAGAGCAGTGTGCATATTTTGAGACTGGAACAGAAGCCTTGGACTGGCTTCAAAGGAGGGGAAAAACTTACTACGTGTTGCCTTCAACCCCAGGGGAAAATCAGCGTGAGAGAGGAGAGTGGAGAGCTGCTGTTGCACAAGTCCAGGGAGCAATGCAAACAGCTGCTCAGTGCTGTGCTGCAGGAACCAGCCTGTCTGGCAAGGAGCTGGTAGCCACAGGTCTGTGGGTTTGGTTCAGGCAGGCTGGGAAGTGCTCTGGCCTGGCTGGTGTTCATGGCTGCTCGCTGGCTCAGAGCTCTGTGTCAGGGCTGCACTGTGAGGAGCTGCTCCTCACAGCAAGGCAGGGAGCAGGAGAAATGAGGGATGTGGGGTGCTGGGAGAGCACAGAGGGAGGAGTTGTATTTGGAAAAACATCCTGGCTTATCCTGTGGTGAGAGATCAGGAGCTCAGCATGTGCCTGGTTGTGTCCATGAATTGGAAGCATTTGGTAGAACCAACCATAGCCTTGGCTGAGGGAGCAGGAGGCTGAGCCAGTGAGGTCATGTACAAGTGAGAAAAGCAGCAATTTCTGAAGTGTAATGTTGTGTTTTGCCTGCTGGTGGTATTGGTAGTGATGGTCAATGTGTTTGCTGTGAAGATGAAGCTGCTGGAGGAGTAGCTTTGTTTTATCATGGCCATACATGGCCAGAGGTTAAGGATGTGCCTTTGGGTTCAGAGACAATAGAAACTTAGCCCCTGTGATCACTGCTCTCTCACTTCTTCTTTCTGAAAAACAGGAAGGGAGGTTCTTGACCCAGAGTTAAAAGATGAATCTGACAGGTTTGCTTTAAAAGTCCTTTGAGTGTTGTGCACAGATAACTACTGCTGTTTTCTATGAAAATCAAAGCTACAGAGATGTGCAATCTGGGAGTGTCAGCTCCTCCCTAGACACCTCTGTTGGTTAGTGCTGTGCAGGAGCCAGATGGGGTTTTGGTCTGAGCTGATGTGGCTTGTGTTTATCATTATTACCATTGTCATTGCTGCTTCTGAGAATGCAGATTCATGTAAACTGCCTGTCAAGCTAAGGCAGAAACTGAAGAGGACACGTAGAGTTGTATGTGGGTATTACAGGAATGTTCTCACTTTTCCCTGAACTCCCTTTGCTGCAGGCCTTTGTGTCTTGCCCTTGTCCTGCTCCTGAGGTGTGTCTTTTCTCCCATGTTTGTGCTGCAGGAAAGTGGGAGTGCCCGTGGCATCAGTGTGATGTGTGTGGTAAGGAAGCAGCTTCGTTCTGCGAGATGTGCCCCAGGTCCTTCTGCAAGCAGCACCGGGAAGGAATGCTCTTCATCTCCAAGCTGGATGGACGATTGTGCTGTACAGAGCATGATCCCTGTGGGCCTCACCCTCTAGAGCCAGGAGAAATTCGTGAGTATGCACCTCCCATAGAAGGCCTGACAAACGGCGAGGACACCCAGCCACCACCAGAGCAGCTGCCTGCAGACACAGAGGCAGACACAGACCTGAGTGTTCAGCCCCTGGACAGCCTACCTCAGTCTGTGGCCGTCAGACTGCAGTCACCAGAAAAGCCCCCTGCTACCCTAGCGCTGAGGCTGCCTTCTTCAGACAAGCCCCCCACCACCCTTGCCCTGAGGTTGCAGCCGTCAAACAAACCCCCAACCACCCTGGCCCTCAGGCTACCTTCACCAGACAAACCACCTGCCACCCTGGCTCTGAGACTGCCACCGTCAAATAAACCCCCCGCCACCTTGTCACTGAGGCTGAAGCCATCCAACAAACCCTCCACCACCCTTTCGCTCCGGCTTCAGCCTTCGGACAAACCTCCCACCACCCTGTCGCTTCGCCTGCAGCCCTCAGACAAGCCCCAGGCTGCCCTGTCCCTGAGGCTGCAGTCAGAGAAGCAGCCCATCATTGTAGCGCTGCGGCCTCAGCAGCCCGACAAACCTCCCAGCAACGCGGTGCTCTGGCCACTGGACGAGTCTTCCAGTGACGCCTCGCAGCCTCAGCTGCCCAGCAAATCTCCTCCGGGATCACCGAGGTCCCCGTTGGATGAGTCACTTGTTACTGCTGGTGACCTGCAGCTCCAGCTGTCAGATGAGACTCCTGAAGCCCCTGAGGTTTTGGAGTTATCGGACAAGTCCCTCATTGACAGCAGGGCCCAGCAGCCCGAGCTGCTGGATGAGTTCCCCGTGAAATGCCTGCATCCTCCGCTGTCTGACAGACTCCTGGCCACGGTGGGGATGCTGCAGTCCCAGCCGGAGGATGAGCCTCCTGAGGCCGATCAGCTCCAGCTGCTGGACGACTCCTCTGCCCAGAGTCCACAGCCACAGGCTGTGGAAGAGGCTTCCAGTTCTGTGGTGTCGCAGGTCTCAGCATTGGAGATGGCTTCCAGTCCTGAGGTGCTGTGGTCTGTTCCCATTGAAAAAGTCCCAGACTCCCCAGTCTCACGGATCCTGCCCTCAGAGAAGGCTCCTGGATCAGCAGTACCACAATCCCTGCCTCTAGAAAAGGCTTCCTTCTCTGGGGCAGCGCGGGTCCCTGACACAGAGAAGTCTCCCAGCTCTGGGTCACCCCATCCCCTGCCTCCAGAGAAGGCTGCTGGTTCAGGTATGTCTCAGACCTTGCCCACAGAGAAGGCTCCCAGCTTAGGGTTGTCGTGGCCTCTCTCTCCAGAGAAGGCCCCTGGCTCCCGGTCACCACATGTCCTGCCCACAGAGAAGGGTCTCAGCTCCGGGGCCCTTCGGATCCCGCTCACACAGAAGTCTCTCTCCTCTGGCGTGCTGCGACCCCTTCCTCCAGAGAAGGCTGCTGACTCCGGGGCCCTGCGCGTTCTTCCTTTGGAAAAGGCTCTCAGCTCCGGGGTGTCTCGGCCTCAGCTCTCGGAGAGGCCTCTCGCTCTAACATCCCCGTGGCCTCAGGCATCAGATAAGCTGGCTGCTGCTGTGGCTCCTCGGCCTCAGGCCTTGGACAAACCTCTAACTGCATCAGCTCCGAGGCTGTTGCTGTCGGAGAAGGCTCTGCGTCCCGTCGACCAGAACGCTCAGCTGAAGGAGAGAGGAGCCCCAGCCATGGAGCTGAGTCCCCAGCAGAAAGAGAGGACCATGTTAGCTGGGGAGCAAATCTCTTGGTCTGCTGGGAAGGTGGTGACACACGCTGGACAAGTACCTTGGCCTACGGAGAAGCTGCAGACGCACGAGCAAAGCCACTGGTCCACCGGGAAAGCCGTGACACCTGCGGAGCAGCCTTCCCGGACAGCAGAGAAACTACCGGAGCCAACCCTTCAGCCCAGCTGGGAAGTGGCCTCAGCCCCCTCGGAGCAGACCCCGTGGACATCAGAGAGATTGTGTGCGTTCCAGCAGACCCCTCGGCCAGCCAGGGAAGCGCCGGTGCCCCCGGAGCAGATGCAGTGGCTTGTCACGAACCTTCAGACAATTGATCAGATTGCTTGGCTGAGTGGAAAAGCACAGACTCCTCGGGGGCAGGACCCTTTGCCTGAACAAAATACAGCGCTAGCCCGTAACCAGGATTCTGTCTGTCGTGAGTTGGCTGACTCAGAGCCAAAGTGAGGTTGGTGAATATGGGAGGCAGGTTTCAGTCATTTAATGTTTAGGGAGGGGGAATCTTCGTTTTGGTTTTTTTTTTTATTCACTTCCCTGAGCCCAGCCCCTAACCCATGCACATCCCATCCATATTCTCTTGTGACATGAGCAAGGACATTCTCTTAAATGTGAGTCTGGCTCAGCCAAAGGGAGAGAGCATCCGTGACCTTTTCCTCTTCCTTTTACAAATGGTAAAGCTGAAATAAAGAGTCCACTCTGGGTAAAAAATCTCCAATTCCATTGAAATGGTCACATTACTGATCCAGCATGTTCAAGCTCCAGGTTTGATTCCCAGGTGGGTTCCCAGGCACAGCCAGGGGCCTTTGCTCTTGTTACTGCGTTTAAAGAAAGTGGATCAGTCAGGCTGCCCTGGCACTGGAGGTGTTTCAGGGATCATGTGGTGAGCAGTCGGGTGTGTGTCCTTGCCAGACTCCAGATGCAGGGAAGGGATTTTCTGTCACCTGCCCAGGTCTCTCTCTGTGCAGTGCGTTGCTTTACGAGGCTTGTCCATGTGTTCACTGGGACATGCTGTGTGTGTGGTTTGCTCAAGGACAGATCATCTCCAGTGAGATGGGAGAGGCGCTCCTGCACTCACTCTCTCAGTGCAGTTTTCTCCAGCAATAGGCAGTATCCATTCAGGCTCCTTTTTGACAGAGCTGCGACTGACCAGGCCCAAGAAGTGGGAAATCTGGAGCAAGTCAGGGAAAAGAGAAATCTTGAAAGAAGTCATCTGGCAGTTTTTTCATTCTTGTGTCTTAATCCTTTAGCACAGGACACGTGGAGTGTTTTCCTGCACTTGACAGCGTAGTGACCCATAAAGCAGCAATAGCGGAGCACAGCAGAGTGGGTTCCTGGAGGTGCTGAGCACTGCCCTGCCAAGGGGGCAGTGCTCCCTTTCAAATTTCCATCCAGTCTCTTCTAGACCTCTGTTGTCAGCGTGAGCCAGCAGACTGAGCAGTCCTTTCTCCCTTTGCCTCAGACGTGTTCAGAACGTGTTCCCATCACACCTCGTGTTGCCAGCAGCAAGCCAAGCCTGTCCCGCTCACTGCACAGCCCAGAGGCGAGGGTGCCCTAGCTGGATGGGGACCCATCTCAACACCTTCCCCTTGTGTAGCTTCTGGCTTAACTCTTCTACAACCAAAGGAGACTTGAATTAACTGGACTGTGTTGGTATGCATGTGTGTGTGCATTGTGTGCGTCCATCCAACTGAATTGTAGTTCTCACACTGGAACACGGTGGGCTCCAGCAGCTGGCTGGCTTTCTTTTTTCCTCTACTCCCTTTTACAGTGAAGGCAATGTTTAGTACCTGGTGGTCATCGGGCTGGTGTCCAGACTAGGGCTGCTGAAAGCCATTCACTCAAGCTTAGGCAGAAGTTGGCTTGGCTGTGGTGCTCGTGGGGCAGGCAGTCCCAGGGACCTGCAGCATCTTGTGAACAGTGGCACCCTCACGAGCAGGAGGAGGACAGACCTCCTTCAGTGGCACTGCCTGGCCTGGATAGGGTTGGTGTCCTACCGAGGAAACACTGCTGACCAGCTTTTTCCCACTCTCACAACACATTACCTCTGTAATTAACTGAGCTCCACCAATCTGGGGCCACAGCCTCGGATCTCCGTGCCGCCGCCAGACCCTTGCGCAGCTCCAGTATGTGTATCCTCCTTCTCCTTCCAGGCAGATCTGCAGGCCCCTGCTCAGGAAGGGAGAGTTCAGCCCCATGCTGACCTCCTTCCTCTAACATAGGAGCAGGTCCTTGTTCCCACCTGGCTTGCAAGTGCCTGCTGCTCCCAGAGCAGTCATGAGCTTTGCAGTTTTCTATGAAGGGAGGCAGACACCTGTACCAAGACAAATCCCAGTCCATTCTCCTTTCCTGGTGTGTGCACCCCGAGACAACGTCCTGCTGTAAAGGCTGGGTGTGCTGGGCACAAGGGGACATTACCAGTGCTATGGTGCATCTTTTCTCTAGTCCAAATCATTTCAGATTCTTTGTAGAATAGTTCACGACTTGGAAAAGCTTTATAGCTTATGGAAGCTTCCTTGTTTAATGTTGTTTTTTTTCCGGGAAGACTGGCAGGTCAGTTCCTGCTTGCTGCTGAAACTAGGGAAATGCAAGCAGCTTGCATTTCTGCGTGACTCCTCCACAAAGGGAATCAGGACAACTCAGATCCACTGAGAGAGAAGATTACCTTAAGGGCATTCATTAAGGTTTTAAAACGAAAATTTTTAAAGAAATTATGACGTTCAGTATATTAAGTATTTATCATGTGTGAGAAGGAAAATAAATCTTGAATTTACATTTATAAGCCTTCCCATGAGCTGGACTTAGTCATGTAGATTGTGTAAGTAGGGTTTCCTCAGTGCCAGTGCCCAGCTAGCTCCTGCTGTAACCAGAGAGGTCTCTGCACTGCTCTGTCCACCTCCGCTTCGCATTGTCACGTGTTAACTAGTTACTTGTTTCATGAAAAAATAAACTGTGAATATTTTTGGTGCAGGCTTTTTTAAATCTGTAAAATGGAGAAGTTTTCAGTGAATTCTCACGAGCAGGTTTGAAAAAAATCACTTCTATAAATCGTGGGCTCACGTAGCAGGGTGAGGCTCATGGCAGCAGCCGCCTTTCATGCCAGCAGGTGCTTACCCAAAAGCTTGTTTGGAACAGTGAACGTGGATTAAACCATTGCATGGCATTTCCCACAGCCTACTTTGTTGCAGCTACTGTACCTCATCTCTCTTCTTCTCTCCCTTTTCCACAAGGATCCAGGTTTCTGGCTTGCTACCTTGCAGCTACCGTTGGAAAGTTGAGTTCAGCATAGTTAGGAGGCTGCTTGGCAAAACTGGTGTTGAGGAACATTGTTGAAGGAGGAACAGCCAGCCCTTGCTTGGAGCTCTGTGTGATGCTCTGTCAGATATGGGGGGCTTTTCAGAGGGAGTAGTTGTGCTTTTGGGAGTCTCTGGGCTGTTCTGTGTCACGTAGACTATGCCTGACCAGCTGTAGAGAGAGGTCCCAGCAGCCCTGCCCTTGTCCAGCCTGCCCTCACCAGGGAGAATGAGCTGGGGAACAGCTTCAGGCAGGAAGACCCGGGTGAAGGAAATGGGGACCATCTTCTGTACTCAAGGTGACTAATTCTGGTGGCAGCTGCAGCACTGCTTTGGAGGAAAGAGGGACAAGTCTGTGCTGAAGCAGTTGGGTTTGTTTGCTGTCGTTCATTGCTGCCTTCAGAATTCAGACTGTTTGAATCATGAGGAATTTTAAAAATAGAGGGTAGAGGCAAAGTAACACACAACCCTGGCAGACTCCTGGGCGAGGCACTGCTGCAGCAGACCTGTGCCACAGCTTCATGCCAAAGCTGTGATGCTCTCTTGCTGTGGTGGAGGGACCCAGTCACCTGGTCACTTAGTCCTGGGTCAGCCCTAATTGCACCTAAGGTGGGTGAGAGGTGACTCCTGTGTTGATTCACTGGTGTGGAGCACTGTAGAAGCAGAATCAAGGGTCTAATTATCTCTGTCCCTTCCCTGGTGTCCCACAATGGCTCACAAGAATTTCCCAGACTCATTCCTGGTAGGAATGGCTCCCTCTTCCATTTCTGAAGGGGATGCAGGCTCTGCTTCTATATGAACACTTTGCTGGTCAACATCCCTGCTGCCAGAATAACTGCTGCCCCTGCTCAGAGCGGTGGGCTGGGGTCAGTGGCTGTGGCTTCCACCCCACCGCAGGACCCTCTTTTATGTTGCGTTTCCACTGTGGGCAGGAGAGTCCAAGGTGCCCTTTGGTGACAGAGGAGCTCTGGTGAGGGACAACAGCACAGTCAGGGCCTTGTGCCCCCCTCAGGATGAGGGTTGCAGAGGAGGAGCCACCACAGGACCTGTGGGATGTGTGGGCAGGAGGGGAGCTGGCACAGGCCACTCTTCTGCTTGGGTTGTCCCATCTTCTCCCCTGCCCACTGTCAGCCAGGCTCTGATGAATCTATCAGGAGTGTTATCACTGTAAGGAATAATCACATCACCTACTGCACGTCTCCAGATGCAGATTAGCTCATGGTAGCTTGCTTTATTGCTGTTCTCCAGTTAAACTTTTCCTATTTAACAAAAAAAGCTCCACAGGAACCAGTCACTTCAATACACAAAGCATCTGAGTGGTACCATTGGGAGCATGTGTTAATTCAGGGTTAAACCCCTGCAGGCAGAGGCTCTGAAGGTGTGGCTGGTGTTCAAATTTGG
This sequence comes from Sylvia atricapilla, assembly GCF_009819655.1. Lineage (NCBI taxonomy): Eukaryota > Metazoa > Chordata > Aves > Passeriformes > Sylviidae > Sylvia > Sylvia atricapilla. Next base: position 15,339,224 of record NC_089153.1, read on the forward strand.
GAGATAAGAGAGATGGTTGAATGTAAAGGACATTAAAGAACTAAGGTGAGACAGTGCATTTGCTAGAAAAGCTTCAGATTAGTTTCACAGGAAAAAAAAAAGAGAAAGAAAAAGCAGCGCTAAACTTGATGCTCTTGGCAGTGTGTTTGCCCTGAACATGCTGTGCATGTGCCCAGCTCCTACTGGGACACCACAGCCAGTGTTGTGACAGGGCAGGGGGAGTTAGAGAAAGAAACCTCAGACCTTCAACACCTTCTGTTTATTTTTAATTTCAGCCTTAACTTCTGATTTTGCTTGATGTTTGGAATAACCATAATTGTAACCTGCTTGTAATGTGCTTTGCCCTAAATTACTGATGAGGCTTTCGGCCTTTGCTAGCCAGTGAGTGTTAAAAGCAAAGTGGCAAATCGTGCAGCTACTCTGAAAGTGTGGGGGGATGCTGTGTTTGATCTCCCAGGCTTTGCCCGCGCTAATTACCCACCCTCCTGTGATAGTGATAACGCCGGTGGCAGCGTTTGCAGCAGAGGCTGCTCCTCTGGCAGCAGCACAGCTGGGCTGATGGGTGCTTGGGGCTCCCAGGGTCTGCGACACGGGACACTGGAGCTTGGGGACTGCTCTGCCACATGCCTGGCTTCAACAGGAGTCTCACCTGTGGGGTGGCAGTGCCCTTGCTTAGCAGGAGATGGGAGAATGCAAGATTCCTGCTCCAGGTCAAGTGATGTAAGCAAAGTGTGTTGGCGGGGGTGGTGGGGGGGACAAGGACAGATTGTGTGAGCTGGGACTGGAGGAGCAGCAGTGATGGACAGTCCCTACAGCACTGAATCTACCTCCTAGAGAAATCAGAAATGGGTGTCGCTATGGCCTATTTCAAGGTAAAGTTTTAATCAAGTTTGCCCTTGGCAAAGCCCTTGGGCTATTGTGGTGCTATTGTAAACCGTTGGCAGCTTAGCACAGTAGGGCTGGACTCACGGCTCCTGGCCACGGGCTGGGGCTTTTTGGCCAGCTCATCCCATCCCCCTGGAGCTGGTGTCAAGCTTCAGCGCGTGTAACTGAAACAGGACAAGGAGTGACTCGGTTCCTTCAGTTCATGGTGGGTTTGAGACTCAAACCAGTGTGTCACTGAGCCCCGTGGGGAGCCCGTGGAGCCACGTGAAGCAAGCAGGCATCCGCTACTGCATGTTCTTCGTGTCTGTTTGGTACTGAGCTGGTTTCAGTTTTTGTTTCTTTTTCTGATGTTTCCGAGTTGTTGACTTCAAGGAACTGGGTTTTGTGTATTTTTTTAGACACTGGGAACTTGTTAAAAGGAAAATCAGCAAGCACTGGGAGGCTCAAGGTGGAGTGTGGCTGGAGCTGAGGGTGGCCCCGGCCGGCGTGGGTGGGAGGTGAGATGTGTTGGCAGCATCGGGAGCAGGCAGGGAGTGGCTCTCCCTGCGAGGAGCCATGGAAGCCTTTCAGCAGTGGCCCTCCCAGCCCTGCATATCCGTGGTGCTGAGCTCACTGCCCCACCAGCCTGCCCACCGCCGAGACACTGACCGTGTTGGGCACCGTGCTCACTTCTAATGTCTCCTGCCACCCTTCCAGCACTGTGTGCTCTTAGCTGGGGTCCTGGCTGCCAGCTAGCCAAGGGCCCTGGGGAGGGGGGGTTGCCCACTGCCCCTTTCTCACTGCCCGGGGACATGGGGGGCCACTCGTGGCAGCAGCATAAGTTGTGCTGGAGCCGTGAGTGAGAGGTTTGCTTGTGGGAGGAACCATGGTGTGAGCAGCCCCACACTGCCTGCCTTCCCCTCTGAGGTCTGCTGCCCACAGGGTCCTGTTCTGCAGGCTCAGGCAGAGGGAAACACATCAGGAGTCAAGGATCCCGGCCAATGCAGAGGCCAGCGCACTGCAGGGGGGACAAAAGGGTGCTCAGCCCTGGCCAGGAGTCACCTGTCAGTTTTAAGAAGGAATGCCAGAGCAGGTGAGAGAAAACTACATATTTCCAGCATGTATATTATTTTTAGAAGAGGGAGAGGGGAGAGTCTTGGACCATTGATTACTTTCATTTTGCTCCCCTTAGACTGTTGGCTGTGTATGTGAAACTTATAATGAAAAGAGGGTTGCCCTGCCCAGGTGCTCCCAGAACATGTACTGTAATTCTTTGTATATAGAAGAAAAATTACTGTAAAGTAAAGTTTAACTTTACTCTCGATGTCCTCTTGTGGTTTGTCTTGCTGAATGGGGGGAGGCAGGGAAGGGAGAGCCCTGACAGCCTCGTGCAGGGGGTACGGCTCAGACCACAACGCGTTTTATTTACATTGTACACCTCGAGAGAAGACGCTTAAATAAATCTGCAAAGAACCGAGCATCTCTGAGAGAATAAGTTACTGGCCACCGCTGGGCCACCACAGCTCCCACAAACGCCACAGGTGGCAGGGAGGGGGTTCCCAGGGTGACAGTCCATGATTCCCAGCACTGCACGGCAGCCCTGTGCCGCAGTGTGCCAGGAGAGCAGTCTGTGGGCTGTGCTGTGGACAGGCCCCAACAGCTAAAACACAGCAGGTGAAAAACCGGAGGAGTCCGACGCGCGCCAGCTGCCCGTCCGGCAGCAGCAATTCCCTTTTGGCACAGGGGCTCAGTGGTGGCAGCAGCTGTAGAAGTAGGGACTGTTCCTCTGGCCCAGGTTGACACCCTTGTCCTCTGGAAGAGAGCAGGAGTGGCAGGCTGCTGGCACGTCCACGCCACCAAAGCTGCTGGTCCCAGCTGTGGGCCCCGGAAGGTCCCGTGGGGAGGGTTTGGTGTCCCGTGGAGAAGTGGTGAGGTTCGGAGTCGTGGCACAGCCCAGGGCAGGAGGCACAGCCAGGCTGAGCATGCCTGGGCAGGCCTGGTGCAGAGCTGAGCCAGTCCTGCAGCCCAGCAAGGCTCCTGGCTCCCAGCTGCCAAAGGCCACCATAACCCAGCTGTGTGGATGTGCTGAGCCTGGCCTGAGCAGGCATGAGGATGCTGTGATGGAACCCAAACTCCACGAGACAATCCCTGGCACAGAGCCACAGCAGCCCCAAGGGAAGCCCTGCCAGATCCTCAGAGCTCATGCTCTGCACACTTCCTTTGAGGCACAGGAAAGGGTGCCTGGGGAGGGACAGGCCCTGCCTACTCACCTGTCATCACCTGGAAGGCGGAGAAGTTGACATAGTCCTCAGCCACCTTTTGGAACAGTTCATCTGGGGGAGAGGAGGCATGGCAGGTGTGGGTGCCCCCCTGCCAGGCAGAGCCCCCAGCCCTGCTCAGCCAGGACACAGCCCCAGCAAGGAGCTACTCACCCACGCTCTGGCCCGTTTTACTGGAGGTCTCAAAGAGGTCTGCCTTGATCTCTGAAATGAGGGCCCAGGGTGGCACTTGCTGCAGGTGCTCCACGGGCTTGTCTGCCCCCAGAGTCACCCCTTGGGCACAGCTGCTGACATCGGGCTGGCAGGGACCCAGGGCAGGGCTCCTGGCCCCTTGGCCCAGCTGGCGATGTGCCTGCCCATGTCAGGACATGCCGTGCCTAGGGAGGGCCCTGGCAGAGCCAGTGACCCTGGTGCCATTAGACCTGCTGCGGGCCCACGGCAAGGGCAGAGCTCCTCGTGTGGATGCAGCAGCTCAATCCTCCCTCACTCCCCACCCACTCAATGCTCGTGAGCCCGGGAAGAGCCAGCACCAGCCGTACCGTCAGCGTAGTCCTGCACATCGTGGAAGTCAACGCCCCGCTTCCTCCTGTCCTCCTCCAGCAGGTCGCTCTTGGTGCCACACAGGTAGATCCGGCAGCCCTGTGGCAGGAAAAGGGTTGGGAGAGGGCTGTGCCCATGTCCCCACCACCAGCACCCCTTGTCCTGTAGGGAGGCTTCACAGTCCCCTGGCCCCTGGTACCTCCTCACAGTTCTGCAGCTCGTTCACCCAGAACTTGGCTCGCTGGAAACTGCCACTGTCGGTGAGATCTGGGGAGAGGAATCAGGGTCTGCTGACACTGCTCCTCAGTGCCCGACCCACTGGTGTCACCACCACCCCGGCCCGGGACCTTTGCAGCCGCCGGCTCCTTCCCCTTCCCATTCTCCGTACCCTTACCATAGCAGACGACGGCAGCCCGGGCTCCCCGGTAGTAGATGCGGCTCATGGCCTCATAGCGCTCCGAGCCCGCCGTGTCCTGGGGGCGACAGGGAAGCGCTCAGCAGGTGACAGTGGTCGGAGGGTCACTGGGGTCCCTCGGCTGGGGGTGGCCAGGGGTGTCAGCGGCGCGCTGGCACAGCCCTCGCCCCTGCACTTACCCAGATGCCCAGGGTCACTGTCTGGTCCCCCACGGTCATCACCTTGGCCACAAAAGCGGCTCCGATCGTCTGGAAGTGAAGCGAGAGGAGCGGTGGGAACCAGCCCCGGGATGCGGGGGCATCTGGCCTGCGACCGCGGTGGAAACCGGCGCAGGGACAGGGGGGAATTCACCCCGGGGCGTGCGGAAGGAGGGTGAGGAACGAGGGGAATGACCCGCGGGCGCAGGAGGGATGCGGTGGGTCCCAGCCCGGACTCGGAGGGGACAACACGAGGGGGACGCCGTCCCAGAGACGTGGGTGGCAGCATCCCGGGGACACGGCGCGGAAACGGGGTGACCACGGGCAGGACGCGGCGGTGACAGGAGAGGGGCTCATCCCGGGGAGGCGAGGGAGACACGGGGGCCCCATCCCGGGGCCGCGGGGCCGCGAGGTGCCGGTGTGTCACTCACGTTCTGGTAGGGCCCGGCGCGGAAGCGGCCGTGGGCGCAGCGCTCCACGAGGCTGCTCTTGCCCACCCCCTCCTGCCCCAGCAGCACCACCTTGGCGTCCACCCGCCTCCCGCTCATCCTCGCGCCGCCGCCGCCGCGGGGCGGGGCCGCACCGGGCGGGGCGGGGCCGGAAGCGGGCGGGGCGGGACCGGAAGCTGGTGGGGTGTGCCGGAAGTGCGCAGTGCGGAGCGGAAGCGCGCGGCGGGGCGGGGCGCGCGGGCCGCATGGCGGCCGCCCAGCAGGCGCTAGCCTGAGCGGCGGCCCCATGGGGAAATACTGCGCCAGCCTGGGCGTCCTCAAGGGGCCCTGGGACCAGGTGTTCGCCGCCTTCTGGCAGCGCTACCCCAACCCCTACAGGTGCGCCGGGGGCTGCCCCGACCCCCCGCCCCCTTCCGCCGCCCCGGTCCCACCTGGGATTGGTGCCACCCCCCGTCCTCAGCCCAGCCCTTTCCCCGGGGGTCCCGCGGGCTCCAGCCTTCGGGGATGGGTGTTCCCGCACCGCCGGTGCCCAGCGGGCAGTTGGTTCCTCCCCTGCCTTAATCCTTCAATTCCTGACGATCCCCAGCCTCGGGGAAAGAGTTGGCGAGGAGCAGGGCTTGATGTTTTCTTCCCCATTATAGCAAACATGTCCTGACCGAAGATATCGTGCACCGAGAGGTGACGCCGGACCACAAGCTGCTCTCTCGGCGGCTCCTGACCAAGACCAACCGGATGCCGCGCTGGGCAGAGCGCTTTTTCCCAGCCAATGTCGCCCACTCCGTCTACATCCTGGAGGACTCTATCGTGGACCCCAAGAACCGAACCATGACCACGTTCACCTGGAACATCAACCACGCTCGTCTCATGGTAGGTGCTGCTGCTGGGCGGGGGTGTGAGGAGTGGAGGGGACCAGCAGTGCCCACGGCCGGGCTGTGCCTCGTGCAGGTGGTGGAGGAGCGCTGCGTGTACCGGGTGAACCCCGAGAACAGCAACTGGACCGAGGTCAAGCGGGAAGCCTGGGTATCTTCCAGCCTGTTTGGCGTCTCGCGGGCCATCCAGGTGAGCCCAAGCAGTAAAGCCACTGCTCATCCCTGCTCTACCCTTTCCTTGTCCTGGTTTTTACGCTTTCCCTTTGTTCACCCCCACCCCTCCTTATGACCTTTTGAGGCACCCAGAATCATCACTGTGAAAGTAACTGTGACTTTTCAAGCTGGGGCAAAGCCTCAGGAGCTGTGTGTGACAGGGCTCACACCTTCACGGACTTTTCCCTTACAGGAGTTTGGTCTGGCCAGGTTCAAAAGCAACGTGACCAAGAGCACTAAGGGATTTGAATACGTGCTAGCAAGAATGCAAGGTGGGCACCAAGGGCAGGCTGGGGCTGACCGGGAAGGGTCTCTTGGAGTTAAAGGTCACACTGGGAATACTCCAGTCCACGGGCAGGTTGTGGCTTGAACTAATGACTGTGAAATCCTCACCCCTTGCCTTTGCCCTGTGTCTTGGCACAGCCTGCTCTTCCTGAGTGGAGCAGGCCAGCAGTGATTGCAGGGCCGGGCAAGGGTGGAGTGCAGGCAGGAGGGGATGGAACATGGCAACAGTCACGTGGCTGTGGTTCCCCTTTTGTGACGTGCCCTGACGTGCTGGGGTCAGGAACACCGGGCTCATCTTCCTCCCTGTGTGGGGAAGTGCCTCAGCGGCAGGGCTGGTCTAGCCAGCACTCCTGTGGGGTTAATAGCTTCCATGTTGTAGGAGAAGCTCCATCCAAAACACTGGTGGAGACAGCCAAGGAAGCGACCGAGAAAGCCAAGGAAACAGCTCTGGCTGCTACAGAGAAAGCCAAGGACCTGGCGAGCAAGGCAGCCACCAAGAAGAAGCAGTACGTGTGAGGGGCCAGCTGCACCAGGACAGATAGGAGACTCCTTAGATTTTATATTTTTAAAGAAACTGTACAAGTCTGACAATCAGCTGCTGTTTGACCCTTTCTGAGATGTAATTATCATTAAAGAATCTACTCCCACCTCTGATTTGGCTGAGGCTGGCCTGGCTAGAGCAGAGCCCAGCACTGCTCTCCACTCTGGGGGTCCAGCCCTGTGTAGGGAAGACACAGGCCAGGGTTCCACCAAGTGCCTTTACTATAAAGTGTCGGGTCTGTACAAGAGAGCAGGGTCACTGCTGGGAGCATGAAGACAGGTTGCTTAATGCACTTGTTTCCCCTTCTTGGCGCTCCAGGGGCAGGAGAGCCTTCCTGTAGTCGTGTCTGCAGTGGGCAGCACTGCCCCATACCCACACCAGACAGCCCCTCAGACTGCCCAGGGGTGCACAGGGAGAGGCAGGAGGGTGTCCTCACTGACGGCTGGCCTTCTTCCAGCACCTCTTCCAGTGCCTTGTGGTGCACAGCAGGTACCACAGTGCAGTGCCAGCCCCATGCACCCAGCACCACAGCCAGTGCCACCCAGCTGTGGGGGTAAAGCCGGACTCGTGCCCCCACCTGTGGCCCCTTACCCTGGCAGCTGTGATGAGGCTGGCCGAGGCTGGGTTTCCAGCAGGAAGGAGGCAAGCAGGCAGTGCAGGGAAGGCAGCGGGCACCGTCAGGATTCGGGGCTGTGGGGGCTGGAGTAGCTGTGGTCCCTCCCGGTGCCAAAGCTGGGCAGCAGGTCCCCGCTGAACACCACACCATCCACCTCTACCTCAGCATCCTCTGGGCACAGGGGGAAGGCCAGGTGAGGCCCTTGGCTGCTTTTTCTCCCTCCCCACTCAACGTTCTTTCCCCTTTCTTACCTTCCTCGGAGGGCTCTGACAGCTGGGACGAGTCCAGGCTGTCGGCCCGTGCCCGTTCCCCATCACTGGGCAAGAGCAGCAATTCCAGCCGCCGCTGCAGGCTCCGCTGCCGGTCCCGCAGTCGGTCCTTGGCCCTTCGTGCCCTCAGTTCCTGCTCCTGCAGCCTCTGTGGGGACCCGGTGAGCCATGAACGGGGGCTGAGCTGGGCGGCCCTGTTGCCCGACAAGACCTCCCGAGCGATGCCGGGGCTGTCACCCCCCTCACCTGGATGTGAAGCCGGGCACGGTGCAGGAGGCTCAGCGTGGTGGAACGGGACGGCCCCGCGCCCACCGGTACCTGCTGCTTCAGCCGCTCCAGGCAGCATCGGAGCTGGGCTCTCCTGCATCCGGGTGGGGGGGGAACGACACGGGGGTCAGCCGCCGAGAGGAACGGGCTCTACCACTCCCTGCCCCGCCACTCTCCCCCTACGTCCCCGTACCTGTGCTTCTCCAGCGCGTTGTGCACCGACCTGCGGAAGAGACCCCGGTCATCAGCACCGCCGCCAGCGACCGCCGCCGTCCACCCACTCACCCACCCATCCATCCACTCGCCCACCGCTCACCGGACGCTGCCCACGGCCCGGCGCGACGGCGCAGGACAGAGCGCGGCGTAGCCGTGCTCGGCCTCGGCCAGGCCGAGCGGGTGCCGGTGCTCGCGGTGCTCCAGGAACTCGGCCGCCTGGAGCAGCACCTGGATGCTGCTGGCCGCGGGCTCCATGGCGGGAGGCGGGGGGCGCCGCGAGCCGCGCGCTCATTGGCTGTGGGGCGCCCCGCGCCGCTGACGTCACCTCGGCGGGCAAACAAATTCAGGCGGGAAAGCGCGTGCTTCAAATTTGAATCGGCGGGAGGGGACGGCGCGGGCCACGCCCCCCGGCAGCAGGACACGCCTCCTGTGCCGGGCCACGCCCCTGCCGGTGTTTAATGACTTATCGCCCCAAGGTCACGCCCCCCTAAGGCCACGCCCCCGGGAAAGGTGCGCAAGTCCCCGTGTCCACCCCCGTGTGCGCGCCCGGTGACGCGCGGATCGCCCGTGTCCGTCCATGCGAGCCGGGCGGGAGCGCGCACGCCCTGCTGTCCCCAGCCCCGCAGCCCACGCCCCACCGAGTCCACGGGTGTCTCCAGACTGGCCGCGCCCACCGGCCCAGCGCCACACGGCCCAGACAGACGGGTTTATCGCTTTATTAAAATCCATCGGGTGGAGGCGATAGGGAGGGAAGGGGAGCGCCGGGCCCCAGCTCCCGGGCACGGCACGGCACGGCACGGGCGGCCCCGGGGCACCCGCTGTCATGTGAGGGCTGTTTGCACCTTCTCAGGGCAGGCCCCGGGGGGAGACTCTGCCCCGGGCCCAACAGCAGCCAAAGTTCACCTGAAAAAAAACCACCACGAAGCACATTTCCAGCCGGGGGGCAGGTGCACGGCAGCAGCAGGCAGCTCACTGAAAGTAGAGCAGGCCACGGTGCACCAGGAGAGGCGGTCCTGCGCCCACTATCACTCCGTATGGGCTGCCACCGTGTGTGGGGTCCTGCCCCTGCGCATCGGGGAGAAGCCTAACACCATCTGGGGGGGTCCTGCCGCCATGCCCACCAAATTCTGATGAGAGTCAGAGGGCCGAGGTGCTGCCCGGCAGCCTCGGAGTGGCCCTGGGCACCCAGTTGTGCGGCCTCCGACGATGCAGATCTGGCAGAGGGGCTCTCACTGGCTCCGGGCACAGCGGGATGCGGGCGGGAGGTGTGTGGTGTAGCAGTGGGTGCAGACACGTACTGGTTTGTTCTGGCCATAGCGGGGCAGCACTGCAGTATTCGGTGAGCAGCGGGCACAGAAGATCTACGGGGAGGTCAGAGAGGGGTTGAGCAGAGGTGGATCCCTCCAGGAACCCCATGTGCTCCATCCCAGCCCTGTCCTACCTTCCCACAGCTGCGGCAGTGGTGCCGGCGGCGTAGCAGGGTGAAGGGCGAGCGGCAAGCAGAGCACTGGCTGCATGTGCTGTCCGGCACCCACTCGGGCAGGTGGCGGGCACCTGCTGGGCAAAACACATTGGTAAAAGCCCCTCAGCCTGGCTCCCCTCACAGCCAGAGACCCTAAGGCAGGATGGGGCAGGATCAGCCCCAGCCTCACACCCTGCCCCAGAGCCATGGGCAGCCCCTTACCCGCCCTCCGGAGCCTGGCAGCCTCTGCAGGGCTGGAGCACAGTGGGCAGTCAGCCACGCGAGGAGCATCTGTCACGCAGGAGTCACCATCCTTCTCTTCTGTGGGGGCAAGGGTTGTGGTCCAGTCAAGCTGGAGCTGGGCATGCACTATGGCCACGTTTTTCCCAAGCCTTGGGCTGTGGCCATGTCTCACCAGGGATGGGCAATGGGCAGGGCAGAGAGGAGCAGTCCCACATGTCCCTGGGGATTACTCACTGCTGTCACTCTGCTCCTCCGAGGGCTCCGCCTGTGAGCACACGATCTTGAAGACCGTTTTCAAGATGCTTCTCATGTCACTGGCAAAGTTGGTCTGGAGCTGATCAGCCACCCCTGCACCAGGAGGGTGGGGGATCAGGAGGGTGCTGGGGCGATCAGGGTGCTGGGGGCTTGGCTTGGGGGGTCACTCACCCGAGATGCAGACGAAGAGGGTGTGCAGCATGTCCTTGGTGCTGCAGTAGCGGGAGCGCAGATCTGAGCAGCGGGTACCTGGGGTGGCATCAACCCCCATCCCTGGGCCGCTCCCAGGGGGCTGGGGGCTGCGCAGGGGGGAGGTGAGCATTACACCAGGGGTGGTATGAGATATCCCTGTCCCAGTGGACAGGGATTTGCCACCCTGGCCCTGTTCCCTGCCCACTGCACACTCCTGCTGCCAATTGGTGCCCAGGTCATCCACTGCACTGGGGGGTCCCAGTTGTGTCGTGCAGGTGGGAGGTGGCTGGGTGGCATTAGGGACCTCCACATGACTGAAGGGAGCAGGGGGGTCCACACTGGGCACAGCTGCCCCCCAAGCTGGGACGGCATCTGGACTGCAGGAATCCTCCTGTTCAGATGTGCATAGGCTCCTCTCCAGCAGGTAGAGCTCCTCTGCTGACAGCACCCGCAACAGGTCCCTGTGGTGAGGGATCAGCATCAGCCCCATGTCATGGCTCCACTGCTGCCCCATAGTCCCACCCATCACCCCCCACTGCACACCTGATCTTCTTCAGGAGGTTGTAGAAGGGGCTGAAGACCCGGGACATCTCCTCAGGGCTCCGCTCCAGGCTGAGGGGACCCTCAGGGTAGATGAGGAGACCGCTGTGAGGGACAGAGCCCAACTCATGTCAGGGGTTGCCTGGGACCCAAACTCCCCATGGGGAGAAGGGACTGGTACAGGGCAGGGAACATACCCCCTTCTCCAGGGGCCGCACCCACCTGATAATGGCCAGGCGAGGGATGGTGAACATCAGCAGTGGTTCATAGCCATCAATCATCTCCTGGGTCAGGTAGCCCAGGTGCAGGGCTCTGGGGACACACAGACACCCTTACAGTGGATCTGAGCCTGGGGATGGTGCCCACCCTTGACACAACAGTGACCCTTCACTCACCTCTCCACTGTCTCACAGAAGAGCACGATGATCTCCTGCTGCCTGTAGATCTCATCAGGAGACTTTACTGCCACCAGCGAGGACACATAGCTGGAGAGACGGGGAGACTGTGATGCCCCTACTGCCCTGGCACAGCCCACCATGATCCCAGCACCCTAACCCTGCCCCTTACCTCAGCTCAAACTCTGCAAATAGCCGGTCAAATTGGATGAGCACAGCCCGGACAGGCTCTGGGTAAGAGCTGGGTTGGCTCAGGCTTTGCTCCCGCAGCACTCTCCGGACCAGCTCCAGGCTGCACAGCAGATTCCTGGCCTGGGGCCGCAGCTGTGCCCCATCTGACTCCTCCATCTCCAGGAAGGTCCCAGCCAGGAGACACTGTTGGGATAGGGACTGTCAGCAGCCAGCACCCAAGGCAATGCCTAACCCCAGGGTCAGGTCACGGTGGAGTGTCCATCACCCCAGGCTTACCTCAGCAGCAAACAGCATGTGGTTCCCCAAATTGTCCACCATGAGCTCCTCAGGGAACTTGACCAGGTAGTCACGGCTGTGCCGCTGCGTGGGGATGCACTCCTCCATGATCCGCTCCAGGACGGCCAGCAGGCGAGCCTGGGGAAGGAAGGCAGGGGTGTCACGCGCAGCTTCCCGGAGGGGACCGAGTCACACCGGGATCCGGGCTGTCCCCGTACCTGGCTGAGGTGGAGCTGGTTGAGGAGCACCAGGTACTGCTGCGGATCCAGTTCGGCATCCAGCCCGTTGATCTCGGCCACCACCCGTGTCACCCTCTCGTCGGCAAAGAAGAACTGGGAGAGCAGGCGTGGGTCGGAGCGCTGCGGGAAGAGCAGAGGGTGATGGTGGGGGCACCTCGCATCTCCATGCGCTGCTTCAGCGGGATCCCAAACCTCCCGTTCCCACAGTCGCGGAGGGATCGTACCCCATGGATCCACAAACACCTATTCGGGCAGGTACGTGGGACCTCCCACGGCAGCTCTGACTTCTCCCGGGGAGCGCCGCCCTCCCCACCCACCCGTGCCTCAGTTTCCCTGGGGGCAGAGCAGGATGAACAAGCTCAGCCGCATCCCGGCAGCTTTGGCACCGATCCGTGCGTGGCTGTAAACACCGGGAAAGGTTCTCCGGAGTCCCCCCGCTTCCTCCTCCCGCTCCACCACGAGGGACCCCCGCTGCCCCCCTTGCGCCCGGGATCGCCGGAGTCTCTGGATCGCCCCGACGGGGATCCTCCGGGGGTTCCGCCGGTCCCGGGCGCACGGAGGGCGGTCCCGGTGCGATCCCCCCGGTCTCACCTTGGGTCGGCGGAGCCATCGGCGGAGGGCAGCGGGCAGCATGGCGCGTCCCGCAGCTCTGCCGCCGCCCGGCTCCCCGCGCCCGCCGCTCCCCGACGGGGCGGGTCGGCACCGGGCACCGCCCGGAGGGCGGATCGGAGCGGTGTCCGCCCAGTCCCGGCACCGGGACGACCCGTCCGCTCCTCGACGGACCGGTTCTCTCTCATGGGAAGAGTGAGGGTGCGCCTGCCGTGGGGCGGGATGGCTTTCAGCGCCGGCTTTCTTTCCCGGTCTAAGTTCCTGTCTCAAATTCCCGACTGCATCCCCGGCTATCCTCTCCCGGTTCCTCTCTCCTCGCAGCCCAACCTTGCGGGGACAGGGACACCTCAGAGCTTCCCGCAGCCTCCCGAGAATTCTCGGAGTGCTGGGGAACACCAGGAGAAGCACCCACCGGCATCTTTACTGTGCAGGGCATGGGGTGCGGAGCAGAGTAGTGGGAAGGGAGTAAAGTGGCCCCTCGGTGTGACAAAGAGGAACCCAAGTGGCTAAGAAGAGGTCCCGGAGAGGTACTCGGGATATTGGGCACAGCAAACTGCCCGGGCTGTGCCAAAGGACGTGTTTGCTCCAGACCTGGCACTGCTGGCCACAGGATGTGGGTGCCGATAATTCAGGTGGCTGAACGCCTAATGGGGTGGATTCATGGGTAAAAAATCCGTGGAGGATTGTTGAACAAACACGGCGGCGGTATGTCCTCGGGTGCAGAAAGTCGTGAGTCATGGCAGTGCCCGGGCTGTGCCAGACGGGTGCAGGTGTGGGACTGGCCCCGGTGTTGGGGCTCTCTGTGTATCCCACAGACTCTCTGTGTATCCCACATGACTCTGTTATCAGCCATGTCCTTGTTCCCGTGGATGGGGATCTCTGTACACACAGACTGGAGATTGTCCCACAGATCTGAGCACCACAATAAAAAGACATAAAGCAATTAGAGAATGTCCAAAGGAGGCTGCAAGGAATCTAGAGGGAGGTCACATGAAAAGCTGCTGAAGTTCCTTGGTCTGTTCAGTCTGGAACAGACTGAGGAGAGACCTCATTATGGGCTGCAGCTTCCCCAGGAGGGGCAGCCGAGGGCGGGTCCAATCTCTGTTCTCTGTGGTAGTAACAGGACCCGAGGGAATGGCTGGAGCTGTGTCAGGGGAAGGTTAGGTTGGATATTAGGAAAAGGTTCTTTGCCCAGAGGGTGGTTGGGCACTGAACAAACTCCCCAGGGAAGTGGTCATGGCCCTAAGCCTGTCAGAGCTCCAGGAGCATTTGGACAATGCTGTCAGGCACTGGGTGAGATTCTTGGGATTGTCCTGTGCAGGGCCAGGAATCACAGAATAGTTTGGAAGTGACCTTAATGATCATCTCGTTCCATCCCTCTGCCATGCACAGGAACACCTTCTACTAGACCAGGTCGCTCCAAACCCCATCCAACGTGGCCTTGAACACCTCCAGGGATAGGACAACCACAGCTTCTCTGGGCAACCTGTGCCAGGGCCTCCCCACCCTCAAAGGAAAGACTTTTTTCCAAATATCTGATCTAATCCAGCTCTCTTTCAGTTCGAACCCAAGCAGTTGTACTCTGATGATCCAGCTGGGGATACGATCGCCATGCGCCCCCGATCACGATTGAGGCACCGGCGCCTTTAGGACCCGCGGGAGCCTCGGGGGGCGGGAGTGGGCGGATTCGAACTCGCGGCAGCGGCGCCACTCCCCCTGCCCGCCAGGGGGCGCAGCGCTGCCCTCTCGCAAGATGGCGGCGGCGGCTTCACCTCCCCGAGCGTTTCCCCCCTCCCTCCCTCCCTCCTTCCCGCGGGCAGGGGCCGGACGGGCCGCGCCGCCATATTGGCTGTTGTCCTGGCTGCGGCGGGCTCGCCATGACTCGCCGGCGGAACAAGGCGGCAACGGCGGCGACGGCGGCGGCAGCGGCGGCAGGTGGCTCCGGGCCTCGCCGTGACAGGGTGGCGGCTCCCGACGTCGGGCCTCCCCCGCCGCCACCACCACCGGAACCGCCCGCCCCGCCTGAGGTGGCGGCTGCGGCGGGCAGCGGCGGGGAGTCGGGCAGAGGCAGCGCGCAGGTACCGCGGTAGCGCTGCGGCGGGCACGGGGCTGGCTCCGAGGGGGGTGCAGCCTGGGCGGGGACGGGGCCCTGCCCCTTACACCCCATCCCCCCTGCGCGCCCTGCCCCATCCCCGCCCCGACCCCCGAGTCGGAGCATCCCTGCGGATGGGGCTCGGAGCGTTCCCACAGCGCCCCGCGGGAGGGCCCAGCCCTGCCACAGCCCTGCCACAGCCCTGCCACTGAGCGGTGGCAGGTGGCTCCAGCATCCTCATTCAGCGCGCTTCTCCCGGCTGGACACACCTGGCTGCTGCCACCACCTGCTCCGGGCTGTGGGCAAGGGAGGCGGGAGTGGGCGCCGGGTGTGGATGTGCTGGGTGGATTGGGGACAGCCGTGGTGTCACCAGCCGTGGTGTCACTCGCCGTGGTGGCTGTGTCAGCTGGGACACGGGGTGGCCTGTTTGCTCCCCCCTCGCCGTGGGTGGGCATGGGGGGCTGTGCTCCCACTCTGCTCTCCTTGGCCTCTGACCTTTGCTTCACCTTGAGCCTGCAGACGCCATCTGTTTGGCAGCAGCAGTTCAATGCACGGCTCATTGTGGCAGGGCCCCGCTGCGCCGGCAGACAATGGGGGCCCCCTCACCCGCGCCACGCCGGGCTCGTCACGGCTGTCAGGGCTCCAACGAGCCCAAGGGATGCAGCCCAGCTCCTGCAGGGAAGCCCCAGCCTGGCGGTGCCTGTGCGGGGACAGCATGAAGCAGCACGGGGGGCTGCACCCCACCCTGGCGCATCGGCACCGCTGGCTGTGCAGAACAAAGAGGCGGGAGAGAGAGTTTGGGGCTCTTGGGTGACACAGTGGGGGCATCTTTGATGGGCGAGGAGGGAGAGCTGAGGCTGCCAGACCCACCTTTCATATGCCTGTGTGGGATTTCTGTGAGTCTTGCTTTGCCATGCAAGTGCCTTCAGTCTCACTGTACCAGAGGTGATGGTGGGAGTTGCTGATGGCTTCCCAGCCTTGCTTGGTGGCAAGGCTGGCTCTTTGGCATGCTGTGATTTTCCCAGAAGTTCAGACACTCCCAAGCTGACACATGGCAGGTCGGCAGCAGCTGATCAGCCTGAGGCTGCTCTGCTCCAGTGGGAGAAGGTCCAATGCTACATGTAGCCTACAAGAATTTCCTTGGTTTGGTGTCAGCGTCCTGAGGTCTCCTTCACTGCCACATCTGTGCGGGATCACACCTGGGTGACTCATAGTCTGTGTGTCCTTCCTCAGGTGCTGCCCACCACCAACCAGTCCGTGCAGACGTGCTGCCTGCTCTGTCACCGGGAGCGCAAGGACTGGGGAGGGCCGTCCCACAATGGGCTGGTTTCCCCAGGCGAGAGGCTGCCTCCAGACTTTGTGCCAACGCTCGTGCAGAACCTCCTGGGAGAAATGCCACTGTGGATCTGCCAGAGCTGCCGGAAGAGCGTGGAGGAGGAAGAGCGACGGGCAGTGCAGGAGCAGGCCCTGGCGGTACGGGGTTACAGAGCTGGGGTTAGAAAGCTGGGGCTGTAGCTGTAGGAATATGGCACTGACCACCCTGTGGCACTGACAGGGTGTGTGGGTCCCATCCTCATGCCGAGCTGAGTGTCCTGGACACCCCAGCCTTCACTTCCCTGCCCAGGACTGCCTCTGGCTCAGTAGGGACAGGCCCTGTTGGAGTAGTGTATGATGCTGTGGAGGCTCATCCAGCAGCCTGCCATGGCTTGGGGCTGACCAGGCTGACAGTGCCACTGCTTTCCTGCCAGCCTCGCTCTGCTGTGCGTTGTGCCGCGTCCCCCAGCCCCAGGGCTGCTCCCTTCATGACGCAGACAGAGGCAGCCGCTGCCAGGGCAAGTGCCTGCCTGTGCATGGGGCTCGGGTAGAGGAGCTGCCTCCTGCCTGGCTTTATTTCACTCTGCCCTGGTGTGAGTGGGACCAGCACAGGCATGTGGCCCTTGGCATGGCCCAGCCTCTGTAAGCCAGACTATGTTGGTGTAGGATGGAGGGACTGTTTGTCACTCCCAAGACAGTGACAGAAGTGGATCACGTGAGTTGAGCCCCTGCTGCAGTGGAGAGAGTATTGGTGCTGACACCCTGAGGCTGAGGGTGTCCCCTCAGCCACTTTATTCTGTGTTTCCTTTGGTAGGTCTCGTTGTCCCACACATCCTGCAAGTCCCAGTCTTGTGGGGGTGGCTCACACTCATCTTCCTCCTCCTCCTCGTCTTCTTCCTCCTCGTGCCACGGGAGCTCAGGGGACTGGGACCCCAGCTCATTTTTGTCTGCTCACAAGCTGTCGGGCCTTTGGAACTCGCAGCACACCAACGGGACCGCGCAGGGCAGCCCCCTTGGGACGCCCCAAGCTGCACTAGGTGAGTTGAAGCTGGCTATGGGGTTGAGCAGAGCTGTCTTCCCAGTTCTTGGCTTAGGTGGTTCCTTCGTGGCAAGGGTGGGCAGGCTGGGTGTCTGAATCTCAGTATCAGCAGCATATTGGGCCCCTTCGAAAAAGGCAGATGGTGCTGGGATTGAGCCCCAGCTCTGCTTTCTTTCCAGGCAACAAGTACTCCAGCCTTTCTATGTATCCGGAGTGTGCCAGCCAGGTGTCGGCCATGGCGCCAGGGCTGAAGGCCTGTCCCTACAGCCACACGGCCTCTGCCACCTCCAGCAACGCCACACCAGGCTCGCCTCTGCCTACCTCACTCGATTTCTGCAAGACGCTGCCGAAGCAGTTCAAAAGCTTGTGCCGGAGGGCCACCCCACCAGGTACGTGCCCAAGGGCAGCACTGGCCACAGCGTCCCAGCCTGCTGCTCCAGAGCCTTTGCCCTTGCCTTTTTCTCCATGGGGCAAGGCTGGATCCTGTGGGGGAGGCACACTGACCCCAAGGCCCTGTGTGAGCTGGGATGGCTTCTATCCCAAGCACTCTGATGTCTGGGACGAGAAACCCCTTGTACAAAGGTGGTGGGTGGCTTTGACCATGGCCTTGGTCCGTGCAGCACAGCCAGTGTCTGATTATGTCTTCTCCTGCCTCTCTGCAGGTGAGGCCTTCCACTCCTCAGAGCATCATCAGCACTCCGACCTCACTGCTCCTCCCAACAGTCCCACGGGCCTCCCCTCGCAGCCAGCGGCGCTGATCCCCTCCAAGCAGACACCTCCCCATCCGGGGCCCTTCAGCTCGTCCCCGCACATCCCACTGGGCACCTCCTCTCAGGCCGCGCTTTTCCCTGCTCCCAGCGCGCAGGCGGCCGCCCCCAAGCTGGTGTCCGAGTCCCCCCCGGCCAGCGCAGCCTCACACAGCCCAGGGCCCTGCAAGAGCCCTCACCTGCCCCCTGCCAACGTGCCGCTGCTGAAGATGCCGCCGCCGCTGTCGGGCTGCGCTCATCCCTGCAACGGGCATTGCAGCACTTCACTCATCCCTCCTCCTGCCTCCCACCAGCTGCCCAGCACGAACAGGTGAGTAGAGGAGCCCTGCCTGCTTCCAGCCTCTCTTTGCGGGGCTATGTGCCTTTTCTGCCATCCCTGCCTATGGATGCACTTTTCCCTGTGGAGGGACTGACTGCTCTGGCGTGGTGGTGCAGGAAGCTGCTGTCTTTCTGGGACAGTTCCACTGCTGCAGACTGAGGGTCAAGCTCTTTCTCTCCCGATGTGTGTTCCTCCTGTGGTTGTCATTTGGTTCTGTGGTGCAGAAGAGGCTGTGCTTCTCCTCCAGCTAAAAGACCCAAAGGAACACCCTGATAAACCTGCTGTTGGCCAACAGGACCTATGTCAGTGAGACCTGTCAGGCAGCTGTGGCACTGAGCAAACATCCTTGAGAAGATGAAGCCTGTGGACTTGTTCTGCTCACCTGTTCCTCCAGTCCGCTCTGGGCTGCACGTGCCCTGGAAGAGAGCACACTTGTTCCTCTCTGCTGATTAGCTCTCTCTGTAGAGAGCCAGTTGGGTCCTGAGCTGGATCTTGAGGAATGATGCTGTGGGCTGTGCCCTGGCCTCCCTGTCTCTGAGCTGGGTAGCCTGTGCCCTTGTGAGCTGGGCCTGCCTCATGTGGGGATGTCTGGCAGCTGCCCAGTCCCAGTGTTCCTCACCTGTGCTACCTACCACCCCCAGTGAGTACTGCACCCTGCCCTGCTTCCAGCCCAGGGCCTGGCTCGCTGGGGCTCTGCTGCACCAGCCTCCTGCTAGCCAGAGGCCCTGAGGGCTGGGAGCAGCAGATTGCTGCTGCTGTGGACTCCTCGGGCATCTTCCCCAGAAGAGGAGAATGCAGGGGAGAGGGTTTGTCCTGCAAAGCTTTCCTAGGAGGGTTGTTCCTACATGCATAGCATGGGGCAATTTTGAGATCCCCTGGCATCTGCTCACCTCTTGTCCTCCCCTTCTCCTCAGGGACCCCTCTTGCAAAGGGCACAAATTCCCAAACGGTACCAGCTGCCACCCGCCGCAGCCCTGCGAGGCAGACGAGGGACTCGGGGAGGATGAGGACAGCAGCTCAGAGCGCAGCTCCTGCACCTCCTCCTCCACCAACCAGAAAGACGGGAAGTTCTGCGACTGCTGCTACTGTGAGTTCTTCGGCCACAACGCGGTGAGTGAGGGGCTGGTCTGCAGCCACCCCTGGTCCTTGCTCTGCATGGGGAGGCGTCACTCAGTCCCTGTGCCCAGAGTGTGGAGGTGGGCGGGCCTGGCCATGGCTGTTTCCTGCAGGCACATACATCCCCCGCTTCCTTTCTACCCTGCTTCATCAGCCTGCTGGTCCCTTGCTCCCAACTCGCAGCTGCCTGCCCAGCCCCGGGGCTCAGAGCAGCCGGCCAAGCCCTGTGGCTTCACGGTGGAAGAGCTCAGTAGAGTTGTGCTGACTTGTCTTGCTGAGACTGCAGGGAAGGGAGTGTCTGGAAGGTCATGGGGGGCTGTTGGGGGAGCTGGGGCTGCCTGCCCCTCATGCTGGCTGGTGCCTGGCTGACAGCACTCACCTTCCACAGCCCCCGGCCGCTCCCACGAGCCGCAACTATGCTGAGATCCGAGAGAAGCTGCGTTCTCGCCTCACCAAGAGAAAAGAGGAGTTGCCACAGAAACTAGGGCACACCAGCAGCTCAGGGGAGCCTGCTGTGGACCACCGCAATGTGGACGAGCTGCTGGACTACATCAACAGCACAGAGCCCAAGCCCTTGAACAGTGCCAAGGCAGCCAAGCGGGCACGGCACAAGCAGAAGAAGAAGGTGAGGCTGGGCAGGGGCTGGGGCTGCAGGAGAGGGGCCAGGCAGGGCTGTGCTGCTGGCAGGGCTTTTTGTTCTCTTCCTTGCATCCACTTGGGTTCTCAAATTCTGTGTGACTCTCACCCAAGGTGGCAGCAGTGCCTGGCCCCATGTTAGAACCCCTCCTGCCTGTGTTCCTGCAGAGGGTGGCCCAGCCTTCCTGGGTGCTTTGGGTTGCACTGTCCAGTGTGCTCCATGCCGCATTCTGACACCATGCATCTCTGGTAGGGAGAGGCAGTGCCATGGCTCTGGTGCCTGGAGCCCAGAGCAGTGTCAGGTGTGCAGTGTCCAGCTGTTGCAGTGCCCACGGGGGACGTGACAGTTTAGGGGCTGTGGAAGATGTGGCATGGTCGTGGTGAGCAGCTGCCCTTGGATTTGCTGTCATGCAAAGATCTGTGTCCTGCACCCTTGGTTCTGTGGCCCACCCCAAATGATCCTCATGGCACCTCTGTTGCAGGAGAAGGAGAAAGCCCAGCTGGAGGCAGAGGCCCAGAAGCGGGCAGAGCGTGCCCCTGCAGCTAGCCAGGCCAGGGAGCCAGCTGAGGAGAAGCTGTTGGAGTGGCCGGAGCTGGAGCTGGAGCGAGTGAACAGCTTCCTCAGCAGCCGGCTGCAGGAGATCAAGAACACAATCAAGGACTCCATCCGGGCCAGTTTCAGCGTCTATGATCTCAACCTAGATGTCAATGACTTCCCCAAGAAGGCAGCTGTCCTGGAGCAGAAGAACCTGCTCTCCAACCTCAACGGGTCTTCTGACCTGCAGGACATAGACCTGGCGCTGGCCCCGCTCAGCCTGGGCCCTGCCAAGAGCCACACGCTGCTGCGGGGTGAACTGGGCCCCCGATGGGGCGAGGGGCCCGGGGAGCCCCCGCCAGCCCCAGCGGCCGAGAACGGCGTGGTGAAACGCCTCAGCGCCGTGCCCAGCCTGTCCCGCATGATCTGGGTGCAGTCCAAGGCTGCAGACTCTGCTGCAGATGGCAACGGGCTGAGCCCAGAACCCAAGGAGGGCCCGCAGTCCAAGGGGCCAGAGCCGCCAGAGTCACTGCCCGTGGGGAGCCGGCAACGGAAGAACAAGCGGCAGAATGGGCAGGCAAAGAAAGGGGAGGGCAGCACGCCTGTGCCCAGCGGCCAGGCCCGGCTGGAGAGCCCTGGTGTGAAGGGGCAGGTGCTGGGAACCAAGCACCCTTCCAAGGCCAGTGCCCCGGAGCCACAGCGGGCGAGCGGCTGTGCCGAGCCCGGGGAGAGCGGCAAGGGGCAGCCTTGGGGCTGCAGCAGCGCTGCCAGGGTGGAGAAGGAGAGAAACAGCGAGTGGAAAGGCCGGAGGGGAGAGGGCAAAGCGGAGCTGCCTGAGCTGGCGCCGCAGCAGCCACCTGCCCTGGCCACCCACCTTGCCCTGGGGGGCTCCCCCCAGCCCAAGGGCAAGAGCAGGAAGAGCAGAAACAAGGTGGAGAAATCCAATACCTCGATAGGTGAGTGCTGGGAGCACTGCTCTGCAACACCATCCTCGAGGTGGCCCCTTGCCCAGCTGGTAGCCCCTCCCTGCCCTGCAGCTCTGACCCTCTGCTCTGCTTTCCCAGATGATGTGTTCCTGCCCAAGGACCTGGACGGGGCAGAGATGGATGAGACTGACAGAGAAGTGGAGTATTTCAAAAGGTGAGGGCAGAACCCTGCCAGCCTGAGGTCTGCCAGTGGGGTGGAGGGATGAAGGGGCTGGGAGCTGACTGGGGCTGTCCTCTCCATGTCAGGTTCTGCCTGGACTCGGCCAAGCAGACGCGGCAGAAGGTGGCCGTGAACTGGACCAACTTCACCCTGAAGAAAACCACTTCCAGCGCAGCCCAGTGAGGTGCGGAGGGGCCACCCCCACCCACCCACGGCCGCTCGCCTCTCCTCACTGTGCCCCCCGCCTCACCTTGGTGGTGTCCCCTCCTTCGCGGGGGACCCCGGTGCTCTCCTGCCCCGCGGGGACCCCCGGGGCTCCCTCCATCCTCCTGCCCCTCCCCGCGGGGTGCTCCCGGCCGTCCCGTCCTCCTCTCCGCGGGCACGTGACTCCCCGTGCCGCGGGGAAGGACCGTGCTGGACCCAATAAAGAACTTTTTAATTTTTTATTTTATTTAAACCCCGGTGTCTGCTGCTTTCTGCCGCGCCGGCGAAACTGGGGAGCGGGATAAAGCGGGGGGGGGAGGGAACGTAAAGGGCGTTCTGCGCAAGTTTGGCCGCCGCGGGGACCCGTCGTGCCGAGTCTCAGCTCCCGCCCAGTGGCGCGCTCTGCGCGTTGCTAAGCGATGGCGCCATGGGGGATGACGTAACTTCCTTCATCTCTTCCGGGAAGGAGCCATGGAGGCTGTGGCGGAGCGGAAGGTGGGAGCGGGCCCGGCCCCCGGTACCACCCGCTCTGCGCTCCTGGTGCCGCACCGGGCTCCCCTCACCGCCTGTCTCCCCACAGAGGCAGCGCGAGGAGCCGGCGGACACGTCCGACCTGTCCGGAGAGGATGATGACGACTACGTGCCTTACGTGCCCGTCAAGCAGCGCAAGCAGCAGATGGTAATGGGGTAACGGGGCTGCCCGGGGGGAGCTCTGAGCGGCCCTCCCGCCGCGAGGCCGCTCACTCCGCCTCGATCTGCGTCCTTCCAGCTGCAGAAGCTGTTGCAGATGCGGCGGAAGGTGGTGTCGGAGGAAGAGCAGCGGGACAGCGGGAGCGAGCAGCGCGGGGACGAGGATGACATCCCGCTGGGGCCCCAGTCCAACATCAGTCTGCTGGACCAGCACCAGCACCTTAAAGAGAAAGCGGAAGGTAAGAGAGGAGCTGGTGGCGAGACTGGGTGGCTTTCAGGGGACAGCAAACCCCTTCATTGTTTCTTGGATCTCCTACAGCTCGGAAGGAGTCAGCCAAGGAGAAGCAGCTGAAGGAAGAAGAGAAGATCCTGGAGAGCGTGGCAGAGGGCCGAGGTGAGTGGGAGCTCTGTTTCAGGTCTGTCTCCAGAGCTCCCAGGATAGCAGGAGAGCTGTTCCCTTCCTTGGGAATGCTCATACTCAGCGGTGAGACTGGAGGTGACAATGGGTCCCCTCAGATGGCACTGCCTGGCTTAGCTGAGACATGGCTGTGACACGGCTCAGGACACAGCAGCATTTGGTGTTCCTGTGCCAGAGGGGCTGTCAGTGCTGCTGCTTCTCCTCTTCTGTCTCCACACATGATCTCGCAAACTGTGCCCAAGTAGCTCTCAGTGAGGTTGATGTGGATGTGGAGAGTTTGCTCTGACTGATCACCTTTGTTCCTGCAGCTCTGATGTCAGTGAAGGAAATGGCCAAGGGCATCACCTATGATGACCCCATCAAAACCAGGTAAGTTTCACAGCAGAGCTCAGAAGCTGTCCTTATGAAAACATCACTTCATCGTGGCTGAAAAGAACTAAAGGCCAGAGTCTTGTGAGCCAGTGTGACTCTGCAGGTCACTAAGCCAGAGAAAGAGTCTGGAGAAGCCTTTGGAGCCAGTGCTGCTCGAGGCAGCATTGTGGAGGTGGTGATTGGTCGAAGACTGGACTTGATGATCTCAGAAGTCTTCTCCAACATCAGTGATTCTGAGGCAGTGTCAGGGAGATGACTGAGGTGTGTCCAGATATTTTTGGTGTGTTCCATCCACCATCCACAGGCTGTTCTCAGCTGTTAGCTTAGCACTTTTGACTGAGATTTTGGGAAAGGGTTTAATGCATGGAACTGGCTCAGATCTGCTCCTACGCTCACTCCATGGAGCCCCTTGGGGTTACCTGTTTTATCTGGGAGGATACTGGAGCCTAACAGGGAGTTGCCCTGAATTCCTCCATGGGAGCTGCTGGTTGTGGAGCCCTGGCCTCATTCTGCACCATGACCTGTTTGTGTTGCTTTCCCAGCTGGAGAGCCCCTCGCTACATCCTGGGCATGTCAGAGGCACGGCACGACCGTGTACGCAAGAAGTACCACATCCTGGTGGAGGGGGAGGGCATCCCACCCCCCATCAAGAGCTTCAAGGAGATGAAGTTCCCAGCAGGTAGGCCAGGAGAGGAGTCTGGAAGGGATCCCACCTTTTTCCTTGGCTGTTGGCCTGAGGGGTGTTTGTCACTGGTGGAAGAGCTGCTGCTGAGTGGGAAAAGAGAGGAAATAGTTCAGGTCATGAACATGGTGTTGTTCCTTGTTCTCTGACAGCTATCCTGAGAGGCCTGAAGAAAAAAGGAATCCAGCAGCCAACACCCATACAGATCCAAGGCATCCCCACAATGTGAGTGCTCTGTCCCTGTCCCAGAGTACAGAGTGGCTGCTCCTACAGCCCACTCAGGTGTGTGAACCAGGTGCTCTTCCCTGGTGACAGATGCACCCTGTCGCCTTGCTCAGCCCTGGAGGTTTGAGCTGCATCATGGTTTTCCTCCTCTCTATTTACCCTGTTTTTCTGGCAGCCTCTCAGGAAGGGACATGATTGGCATTGCATTCACTGGCTCTGGGAAGACCTTAGTGTTCACCCTCCCAGTGATCATGTTCTGCCTGGAGCAGGAGAAGAGGCTGCCATTCTCTAAACGAGAGGGACCCTATGGACTCATCATCTGTCCCTCGGTGAGTGCCGGGAGGAGACTGTCGTTGACTTGCAGTGGCAATCCTAAATTCTGCCTGTACAGAGGTGTAGGAATGAGCTGGTTTTGTCTCCGTAGCGGGAGCTGGCCCGGCAGACCCACGGCATCCTGGAGTACTACTGTCGTCTGCTGCAGGAGGATGGGCTACCCCCACTGCGCTGCGCCCTCTGCATCGGGGGCATGTCTGTCAAGGAGCAGATGGAGACCATCAAACAGTAAGACCTTCTGTGGGAGTCCATGGGGCTGGAGCTGCTCTGTTTTCTGGCAGGGGGGCTAAGGAGTGGCACCGTGGCTTCAGGATAGTGTGGAGGTGGAAGTGGTGTCCTGTGTGCGGCAGGAATGCCAAGGGCCTGACTGAAACCTCCTCTCATCCCACAGTGGGGTACACATGATGGTGGCAACCCCCGGGCGCCTGATGGACCTGCTGCAGAAGAAGATGGTGAGCCTGGACATCTGCCGGTACCTGGCCTTGGATGAGGCTGACAGGATGATCGATATGGGCTTTGAGGGAGACATCCGCACCATCTTCTCCTACTTCAAGGTACTGAACTGCCATGGTAGGAGCACCATGAAGCTCAGTCCTGCTTATGCCAGGTTGCGTGAGTGCTAAAGGCTTCTTTGCTGTGCAGGGCCAGCGGCAAACGCTCCTCTTCAGTGCCACAATGCCCAAGAAGATCCAGAACTTTGCCAAGAGTGCCCTGGTGAAGCCCATCACCATTAACGTTGGGCGAGCGGGTGCTGCCAGCCTGGATGTTGTGCAGGTGAGGTGTTCGGGTGCTCCCTCGTGCCTGTGTGGGAGGCCAGAAACATTAATGAGGGGCACTTAATTCCTTCCTCTGCCAGGGAGCTGAGATTCATGGCCCTCCTTCCCAGCTGGCTAAGCAGTGGCAGTTCCTCTGCAGTTCTTCTGCTGCCTGACCCATGTCTCTGCTTGTTCCTAGGAGGTGGAGTACGTGAAAGAGGAGGCCAAGATGGTGTACCTGCTGGAGTGCCTGCAGAAGACCCCTCCACCTGTGAGTATGCTGAGGACAATGTGGTCATGCTGGGGCATGGGGGGAGTTGGGAGGGGGACCCCCTGTGTGTTGTGGACATGTGACCAGCAGTGCTGTGTGCTCTGTTCAGCAAGAGGGAATGGGCTTCCCCAGGGGGCTGTGATTGTGCCAGCAGTGCCAGCCTGCAGAAGGGGCTCTGATATGATGCCTGTGCTGCCACAGGTGCTGATCTTTGCAGAGAAGAAGGCAGATGTCGATGCAATCCACGAGTACCTGCTGCTCAAGGGTGTGGAAGCTGTGGCCATCCATGGAGGGAAAGGTCAGTGAGGGTCCCAGAGAGGCCTGGGCTCCTGGTGTGACCCCCGTCCTGCCAGGAATGTGTGTAGCAATGTAAGGTGCTAGCCTGAAGCAGTTGTTGATGGTGTGAGGAAGGGCTGTGGCAGTGTCAGGAGGGAGCTTCACGTTGTACATAGCAGGCATAAACACAATGCAGGTCCCTGTGGGGTTTAGAGGCCCCATGTAGAACTTGACTCTGAGGCCCTAGTCTTTGCTGCAGTAGGTAGAGCTGAGAGCTCTGGCCTCACTGATCTTCTCTGCTGGGCCTTTGCAGATCAGGAAGAACGGACAAAAGCCATTGAGGCCTTCCGGGATGGGAAGAAGGATGTCCTGGTTGCCACTGACGTCGCTTCCAAGGGCCTGGACTTCCCAGCCATTCAGCACGTCATCAACTATGACATGCCAGAGGAGATTGAGAACTATGGTAGGCCCTGGGCCTTGTGGGAGGGGTCAAGAGGCCAGCAAGGCTCTGTGCCTGTCTCTGCAGTGCCTTAGGGCAGGGATGGTCTGTCACACTCTGCTCCCCTGTTGATCCTGTCCTTGTTTTGTCTCCACAGTTCACCGAATCGGGCGTACAGGCCGTTCAGGCAACACTGGCATTGCAACCACCTTCATCAACAAGGCCTGTGGTGAGGAACAGCACGGGGCTGGGGGCTGGAGGCTGGAGGAGGCAGCTGGGCAGTGGCAAGGGGGTGTTCTGAGTAAGCAGGATGGCTTTGCCTGACCTCTATCTCTGCTCCCAGATGAGTCGGTGCTGATGGACCTGAAGGCTCTGCTCCTGGAGGCAAAGCAGAAGGTACCACCTGTGCTCCAGGTGCTGCATTGTGGGGATGAGACCATGCTGGAAATCGGAGGTGAGAGACCCCTGGCTGACACAGAGACCCTCAGGGGGTTCTACGAAATTTGGGCTCCAGACAGACCCCTCCAGCTCCCAGTGCCACAGCACTGGGGAGACACTGGTGTACCCTCTTTGCTCTGGCGTGGGGACTGCTGTCCTGGCATGGCACTGTGCTGTCCTGGCCTTGACCCTGTCCCTCTTTTGCAGGTGAGCGGGGCTGTGCCTTCTGTGGTGGCCTGGGCCATCGCATCACTGACTGCCCCAAGCTGGAGGCGATGCAGACCAAGCAAGTCAGCAACATCGGCCGCAAGGACTACCTGGCCCACAGCTCTATGGACTTCTAGCCTGGAGAGTGTGCTGCCCCTGGATGGGCCTGAGTTCCCTTTCAGCCCAGGGGCCTGTCTTGCACTGCTGTGGCCCCTTTTCCAGAATTTTGGTCACTGGGACTATTTCCAGCTCAGCCTGATGAAGCTGCTGCCCCGGAAGGAAATGTATGGAGCTGTGCTGCAGCAGCCTGTTACATCAGTGGTGTGTTGGGCAAGCAGGTAGTGATGCCTCGGGGCGAGAGAAAGCCCCAGGTGGGAGGACTGATCTGGCCAGCTGCCAGCTACCCCTGCCAGCCCCCTGCAGTGGTGAGATTGGGGTCTTGTGTTGCTCTTCACAAATCCACAGAGTTTTTCTGGGTTCATTTTCCTCAACAGTGGGTGGCTGTTCCCATCTCCCCAGATACGCTGGAAGGATGCAGCCAGGGCGAGGTGCAGCGTGCCATGCTCGTGTGAGGCACTCCCTGAGGTGCTTCCTGTGCTCTGCCCCCGCGTTCTGCCCCACTGCCCTGCTGTGAGGGGGAGGGCGGGCACATGGACACCTCCTATGGCCCAGCCTCTGCCCCCCATCCCACACCTCAAAAAGGGGAAGTCTCTCTGAGAAGGAAGTCTGCCCCCATGCCTTGCCTTTGACTGCAGCAGTCACATTTTCTCTGCTGTGGGGAGCCCGAGTCCCTGATCCTTGTACTGGCTGCCAGGGTGAACTGGGCCCATGGAGAGACCCGTGAAGGATGGGATCCTCTATGTGCAGCACACCAAATTTGGAAAGGTAAAGGGTGGATTTGGGGTTGGTAGAGGGTTTGCCCTGATTCGTCCTGATGCCGGGCCTGGGGCTGGGCCCTCAGCAGCTTGGGAAGGGGCGACTGGAGCCAGACTTACCAGAGCTGTCCTTGGGGGAGCCCTGGGCTCAGCAGCCCCCTAAGTGGGGCTTTCCATTGTGGCTGAAGGGGCTCATCTGTGTGGGCACCTACTCTGGGTCGCCGGTGTGTCGGGTCCTTCTTGCTTGGTCACCGCGTGAGTCGCGATGGAAGAATAAACATGCGTTAATGTGGCGCAGCTCCAGCGTGTTGTGTGTGTGGGAGCGGGGCCCTGGGGCAACACGTGGGATGTGTCCCTGTGCCCTCCATCAGCCTGGCCCTGGGGGGCCAGCACCATGCAGCAACACCCTCATGGCTTGGGCTGCTCCTCTGTGCCCTTGGAGGGGGCACTGAGTGACACAGTCGTTGGGGAAGGGTATGGGTGACATGGTGAGAGGACCCAGGGTTGGTCCAGCTCCAGGGAGCTGTCAGGCATTGGTGAAGTAGGTCCTGGTGGCACACTGGTCACGCCATGGCAGGGTGGCCATGTCCTGGAGGGGGTCTCAGTGGATATGTGGGCCTGCAATCACATTCTGACCTCCCTGCCAAACAAGAACCAAGCCCTAAAAGCTCAGCAGGCAGCCCTGTGTGTGAGGAGCTGGTGCCCTGCCGTGGAGGAGGCAGGTGGGCTGGGGGTGGTGAGTATTTTGGGTGCTTGGCTGTGCCTGGTTCCTGCAGGGTGGAGGCTCTGCTGCACTTTTGGGGTACATGGTGGCACGCGCCCCCGCTATCCCATGACAGACTGGGAAGGTGCTGGTGCTGCAGAGCCTCCCCTGGGAGGAAGCGGGCTGCTCAGCAGATGTGAGGCTGCCAGCAGGAGCCTCAGCAGCTCAAAATGGCTTTAATTTGCATCAGGGTCTGTCCTGAGAACAGTCTGAGAGCTCAGCTGCGGGTCGGCAGGCCAGCACTTGCAGCAGGGAACAAAGAGCAGGACCTGGTGCTCAGGGAGCTGGGAGTGTGTGACTCACCCAGTGAGCCATGCCAAGCCTGCTCGGGGCAAGGCCCCCCTCTGCCCAGCTTTGGGCCTGCCCTGCCCCACAGTTCAGGGGTCTGTGCTGGCCCCTGTTCTCTGTGCCCTCCAACAGCATCTGGCAGGTGCAGGCCAGGTCTTCCCTATGCCCCTCATGCCCTGTATGACTGCTAGCCCTGTGCTGCCCGATGCAGTGGCCAGCTCTTTGCTGACCCGTTTTTTCCCTGCCTTTGCCCTTTCCATGCACTAGAGGTCCTGGAGGAAGATGCGAGCCCAGCTGTTTGCCGCCAGCCCGTCTGGCGTGGCCCGCATGGAGAAGTTCGATGTGCGGGATGATGGCACAATCCCAGAGAAGACATCCCTGCAGCGATGTGCCCGCCGGGTGATCCGCCTCTCTGACTGTGTCTCTGTGGGCCCGGTGGGCACAGAGAGCTGCCCCAAAGCCACTGCCGCTTTCTACCTCACCACCACAGAGAAGAGCTATGTGCTGGCAGCTGAGCAGCGAGATGAATGGATCACCCAGCTCTGCCAGCTGGCCTTCCAGGTACCAAGGGGTCTGGCAGAGCCAAGAGCCCTATTTGGGTGAGCTGAGAAGCTCCAGGACAGGCAGGGAATTTGTGCACCCCCACCACATCCCAGGTCATACTCTCATTCTTTTGTTTCAGGGTGAAAAAGAGAGAATGCCGAGTAGTGCTCATTCCCAGCCTGGCCCTGCTGTCCCCATGGAGGAGAATTCCCTCTACTCATCCTGGCAGGATTGTAGGTGCTGGGGTTGTAAATAGGGCTGAGGCGGGCTGCAGCTTAGTGCTGCAGTGCTGACTTGTTTGTTTGGCTTGTTTGGCTCCCGCAGTGACTGAATTCTTGGTGCTGGTGGTCCAGACAGATGCAGCCACCCGCTGTGGGCTGCATGGGCACTACCTGCTCTCGGCCCTTCCCCAGAGCCTGACGCTGAAGGACCCCCAGACCCGCCAGCCGCTGCTCACGTGGCCCTACGCCTTCCTTCGCAAGTTTGGCCAGGATCAGGTGAGTCCCCCACTCCCTTCTTGGGGCTGTTGCCTGCCCAAGGTGGGTGGCAGCCCCTCACCCTCTCCTCTGACCTTGCAGGCTGTCTTCTCCTTCGAGGCTGGCCGCCGCAGTGACTCCGGCGAGGGCACCTTCACCTTCAGCACCCCAAGGGCCCCTGAGCTCTGCCGGGCTGTGGCTTCTGCCATTGCCTGCCAGCAGCAGGGCAAGGACGCCCCGGAGCCCAGACTTTTCTGTGCCTCAGACCCCCAGCTCTTTGCACAGGGCTTTGAGCCCCAGCCCTGGGGGCATGGGAACGATGATCCCCAGCCCAGCCCGGCTCTGGGGGGAACACAGCCTGCCTCCCATCCCTCTGCCAACCTCCTCTGCTTCACCTCACCAGAGCCAGAGGGCTCATGCCCCATCGTCTATGCCTCCATCGCCCGGGGCCAGCAGCCCCTCTTTGTGCCAGGGCAGCCAGACTCTGCTGAGCCCTGGGCCATGGGGAAGCCACTCCCTGAGCATCTCTACGAGAACATCTTCACTGCAGAACCACGTCCAGCCGGGGCCCGGGAAGAGGAGGAGGAAGGGCAGTGGGAGCTGGGGTGCCGACAGGCCCCCGAGGGCCACAGCAGTGAGGGGGGGCCCCTCTATGACAACCGGGCCGCCATGGCACAGAACCCGCGGGCCGCGGGCTGGGGGCGCAGAGGGCAGGAGGCGCTATCAGGGCGCTCCGGGCACAAGCATCACAGCACCCTTCGGGCCAAGCTGGTGCGGCTGCTGAGCCGGGAGAGCCCCGGAGCGCGGGACTGGGCTTGATATGGTCGGTGCCGTTCGGTCAATAAAGGCCCTTCCCGGACCGGGCTCCGCCGCTGCTGCGGGGAGTGGGGGGGAACGGGCGGGGGCAGCTCCCGCCTCCCCGCTAGGGGGCGCCGCCGCGCCCGCCCCGCGGGCAGAGGCGCGCACGGTAATTGGCCGGAACGCCTGCTGGCTCCGCCCCCTCCCGAGCCTATATACAGCGGGGCCGTGCCGGTTGGGGGCGGTGCCCGGGTTCGAGTCCCGTGTCGGCCCGTTCCGCTCCGCTCCGCTCCCGCCCGCTTCGCCGGGCCCCGCTGGCCGCGGGTGAGTCCGGGGAGCCGGCCGTGATGGGGGGCTCCGTCCTGTGCTGGGGGGGATAGAGGCATAAGGGGTGGAGGGCTGAGGCCTGGCTTAAGGGGAAGGCGGGTGGTCAGGGTCGGGCCCGTGCGGGGCAGAGCGGGCCGTCCTCGACCCCCGGGAGGGGAGGCGGTGTGGGATGGGGAGGGGTCCCGAGGCCCCTCGCGGGTCAGGGTGGGGCTTCTGAGCAATAAGAAGGGCTGCCCTGCCTTTTGCACGCTGGGGACCCCCGGTTTAGTCGGGCCGTGTCCTTCCGGGGAGGGGTGGGGGCTATCCGCCCTCTCCGGGCCGCCCCGTCCCGGCGGCTCTCTGGGGCTTGCGCGGCTCCCGGGCGCCGGGAATGCCTGACACGCAGCTCTTCCCCTGGCCCTCCCGAGCGGGGAGCGGGCTGGTGTCGTCTTACACGCCTTATATAGCCCGCCCCGGCCCGGGGAGAGCGGGGGCACGCTGGCCCCCGGCCCTGCAGCCGGCCCGTGCGAGGCGTGGGGAGCCCTGTCCGCCCTCGGGAGGAAGGTCCTGGGGCCGTTCCTGGGGGTCTGGCGGCTTCTTCCAGGTAAAAGGTGGCAAGAGGCTGGTGCTGGCCCATCTGTCCGGAGCCTTGGCCGGCTGACAGCTGTCAGGCAGGGGAGCACCGGAATTCCCTCCTGCCGGAGCCCCGGAGATGGGCTCGCTCCCAGGGAGCATCTGCTCGGCTGGCTGCCGGAGCGCCAGCCTGGCTGCTCTGCCAGGCGCCTCGGGTGGTATCACGCAGCTCCTGTGTTGCTGTTGATAATTCATCCGGCAAAAATGCTTCTGGTTCCTATCCTTCTATACCTGCTGTTGCTTCTCTGTGGTCTGAACGGCCTTGGCTCTCAACAGCAGGAGTTCCTGGGCTGCTGCAAGGGAGAGCACATCCTAGGTTTGGAAAGAGAGCAGAGCCCACAGACACCCCACTGTGGGTGGCAGCAGGGCTGTGCCTGGCTCCCTGGCACTAATCTGTGTTAGTGTGGGCCCTCAGCTCTGACGTTGCTGGAGGAGATGCTGATGGATTTGGGGTGCGTCTCTAACCACAGTGTAGGATAGTTAGGGTGGAGTTACAGCTGGAAACGTGACCTGCCTCCTGTCCTACCCTGCCAGGCACCAAACCTTCTCCTCGCCTGTTCTCCCTGCATTGTTTCCACATACCCTAACGACGGGATCACACCCTCTTCCCTTGCAGAGATGGGCGACATGGAGTCCTACAAGGTGATGCTGAATGGGCCGGCACCCTGGGGCTTCAGGCTGCAGGGAGGGAAGGATTTCAGCATGCCGCTCTCCATCTCCAGGGTAAGAGAAACCAAGGCTGGTGACACCCATCCTTCCTCCTGCCTCTGTGGGAGGGAGGCCGCAGTGGCTGAGGCAGAGCCGTACGGGGGATGTAGATGAGCTGGGGCCCTGGGAATGCTGCATCCTGCCCTGCCTGGCTCCACGTAGCCTCCTTGGTCCCTTATCAGCTGCAGCCCAGCACGGGGGTGTTCCGGGCAGAGAGCTGCAAGCAGGAACGTGAAATTCTGCACAGCCTCTGCAGAGGGGGGCAGGGGAGGCCCCTTCCGGAGTGTGCCCACCACAGCCGGAGGGGATCTGCTCTCCGAGATGTGGGACTGGCTTCCTGGTCTGCATCCCAGCACTGGGCTTGGCATCCCAGGACCTAGCCAGTGCCCTTCTGCCCTCCCTTCCACAGCACAGCTCCCAACTCTGTGTCTGAGGTCACTCCTGAAATGGGCATGGAGAGGGGGAAGCTGTACTGCTGTCTGCATAGGGATGTGACTCCCTCCACAAAACTCTCCCGTTTCTCCAGTGAGAGCCATTGTGCCACAGCTGGTTGTGCCTGAGGCTGCTGCTTTGAGCCTCTCCTGTTGTGATATTCCTTGGTCTGACCCTGGATGTGTGCAGATCCCCATGTCTGGGCGGGTGCTGGCCACGGCTTTGGCCATGTAATTGCCTTATAAGCCTTGGAATGTGACTGCATCGCCTGTGCCGCTGGCGCTTGGGCAGCTGGCACGGAGGCTGCTTCTCAAAGGACAGCTTTGCTCGTGGCCTTGAGTGCTGCTGGGGACCTGCCCCTGGCACGAGCCGGGCACTGCACACCTGTCCCAGAGGGCACAGATCTCACAGCATCCCAGCATGGAGCACGGGCCCTGAGGGCACTGTGTGAGGCTGGAGTGGCCTGCCCTGGGGCCTGCTGATCTCTGCTGAGCACACAGAGACGGCTTCAGCGAGTTTATTCTCTAAAAAATGTTTCTCTTGGCTGCGAGCCAGTTCTTAACAAAGGGTCTGGTCGGATGGAGGAGCCTCCCAGAGCCTGGGGCAGGGGCCTCGTGAAGCAGTGCTTGGTGAGGCTTGGGCAGTGCTGCCCTCCTGGGCAGGACAGGAGCAGCAAGGAGATTCCCAAGGGGATATAGCCAGATTTGTGGGCTCTGTGGTGAGGCTGGGCTGCATGCAGGGCGGTGTGCTCCGATGGGAAGGTGTGAGCCTGTGCTGCTCTGCACTCCAGAGGCATCCCCAGACCCAGAGCTCCTGCTCAGAGCATGCTGCTGTCGTTGGCCACTGCTTCCCATGAGCTGGCCCTGCCGCAGCAGGCTGGAAGGAAGCACCCTGCCCCGGCTTTGTGGGCTGCAGTGGGGCCCTGCTCAGCAGGAGTGGGCAGCACTGGTGTGTCCATTGGCTTGACTTTCTGCTGTGTCCATTGCTGTGGCACTCCTGGGTGAGCAGCGAGGCTGTTTCACTCACTGATCACACAGAAGAGGTGCCACTGTGGCCCTCTGACATGTACCTCCTGTGGCATGGGGCTCTGCTAGGGTGCTGACACCCTGGCTAGGCAGGCTGTGAACCATGGTCCCTGTGCTAGAGCCAGGATAAGGACTGCGGTCTGGATAGTTGGATGCTCTGTGGCACATCTTGGCACCTGCCACCTGGGAAAGAGGAGGGACACCTTGGTGCTACTGATGGGAAGGTACTGAGGGATGCACTGAGGGAGGCTCTATCCTGGACAGGGCAGTAGGCAAGCACCTCTCTGCATGTGGCGATGGAGGTGCGGGGAGCAAAAGACTGGGTGGAGAGGGGAGGAAGGAAGCCCTTGTTAGCAGGTCTGTGTGGGAAGTAGGAGTGCTGGCACTGCCACGGCTCCTGGCTGAGCTGGCACCTGTCAAAGGGGTTTCCTGCACGTTGGCATGGAGGGGGACGGGAAGTGCTGACCAGGCTGGGTGAGGCTTCATGACGCAGCCTGACGTGCTCTCCCCTTCCTGGGCAGTTGTGTGAAAACCTCTCCCAAACTCCTGCTCCTGCCTCCAAACCCACGCAGCCGCCCCGTGCCTTCCCCAGCCCTCCAGGGCAGCAAGCTGGGGCTTGCAGCAGCATGGCCTGGATTTGGGGGCATCACTGCTGCTGAGGGCACCCTCCTGTGCCAGGCAGGAGGAACAAAAGGCAGGGTGGGGGTACCCATATGCTGCTGGGAATAGCAGTGGGATGCAGGTGGAACAGAGCCACATCCAGCCCCTGCGTGATGTTTGGCCTTGCATGGAGGGCTGGTGCTGGCCTAGAGAATGGATGTGTGTCTCTGGGGCGAGCCGAGTTCTGCAAGGAGGGGCCAGGACTCAGTGGCAGGGATTTTTCAGCCCTCTGACAGTGCTGGGAATCTGGCTCGCTCCTTTATGTTCATGTCGAACAGGACTTGAGGAAATACTTGGTCTGGGTCCAAGCGCCTCGAGTTCTTCCATGCTGGAGGAGCAGGAATGGCTGCAGCCTGCCCACGTCTGTCTGTCTGTCTGTCAGTGCCTGGGAGCTGTGTGCGGTGCTCCGGGCCCTGCTCGCCTCTGGCTGTGCATCCCTGGCGGCAGGGGCGGGCAGCCTCCACTTCCCAGCATGGGCTTGGTGTACAGCCGTGCCATGGAGCTATAGCAGGGGCAAGGCGCATCCCTGGCACCCTGTCGGGAAGGGGAGCTCATGGCTGTGCTCCTGGCTGTCCCATCGAGGCAATGTGGGTGGGGGCGGGTGTCTCCCTGCCCCGGGAGGGCTCCTGCTCCTCTGTGGGAATGAGGTAATGTCTGTGCCTGGTGGGAACGGGACGGGAGTGAGGGCGGCTGGGGGAGTGCCCAAGGGGTGCCTCCCCTGTCCTCCCCCGCCCCAGGCGAAGGGCTGGACATGCCTGTGGTTTGCAGTGAGATGTGGGCTGCCCAATGGGCCCTGACTCACTGTGCTCTTCCTGCCTCAGGACCACTGGGATGACTCCAAGGGGTGGCTGGGCTTCTCGTCGAGGCTGAGGCAGCACTGCCTCTGTGTTTGGCGTCACGGCGATGAGGCCCTGGGGTGCTGGCAGGGTCCCCAGGCATGCCAGAGGGCAGGGGCTGGGCAGTGCCCTGGAGAAGTGCTTTGCCTTCTGCTGCTGCCAAGGGGAAGAGGCTGCTCTGGCCTCATTCACTGGGAAATGGGAAGTAATCTGGAGGTCCCCACTTTCCTGTGGGTCAGGTCTGTATGGTGTCCTGTGCTGGGCTGGGGGTCCTGGGCCTTGGCAGGCCCCTGCCCTCACGAGTATGTCCCTCTGCTCCCACATCATTGCTTGGCTGTTCCAGCTCTCCCTAACTCTGTCTGTCCTGCAGCTGACTCTGGGTGGGAAGGCAGCCCAGGCCGGTGTGGGAGTGGGCGACTGGGTCCTGTACATCGACGGGGAGAGCACCAGTGCCATGACACACATCGAGGCCCAGAACAGGATCCGCGCCTGTGGGGACAGGCTCTGCCTTACCTTGAGCAGGTAGGAATCATGGGTCCCTCAGATACGGGGTTCTGGTATGACTGGAGTGTAATCAGCACCCTCTGACCAGTGCCACCTCCTGGCAATTCCATCTCTCAGCATCACTGCTCCTTACTCAGAGCCTGGAAGTCCCTGGCTGTGTCCAAGGGCTCTGCTTGCCTGGATAAGGCTTAACCTGACTGCAAGCCACAGGGCATTGCCAGCTGGCCATGTTTCCCCTTGGTTGGGTGCTGTATCCCTAGGGCATCAGCATGCTGGTGGTGTCTGGACCAACTCCAGTACCTGCCCATCTGTCTCCTCTCTTACAGAGCCCAGAACCAGCTGGGGAAGCCGCAGAAGGTACGTGTTGCTCCTGGTGCCGCAGTGGCAGCTCAGCCTCATCTCAGGGGAAAGGAATTTCAGTGTAGTCAAACAAATGGACTTTGCTCTGGGGTTTTTTAGGGGGCTGAGGGGTGTTTGGAGGTCTAGAAAACCCAGCCGGAGGAGCAGCTCTGAGCTCTGGTTCTGTGGAGGATCAGAGGGAGCGGGATCTGCGCAGTAGGTGCCGGGCCCAGATTGTCTGTGCCCCTGCTGATGCTGGGTGTGGGCAGGGATGCAGAGGGGCCAGCACAGGGGAGGAGGCCGGGCAGGTGCAGCAGGATGTTTGCTAGTGCTGGGGAGTGCTCTGGCACAGGGAGTCAGGGCTGGGGCTGGTGACTGGTGGCTCCTGTGCAGAAGCCACCCGCATGTGTTCAGCTTTGTGCCATGGGACAGTTGCAGTTGGCGTGTGTGCATGCACCGCCCTGCCACGGGCAGCAGCGAGTGTCCGGAGCACCTACTAATCTTCAAATGACCCTCAGGCTGGGTTTGTGATCTGCTGTCACTGGGCAAGGTGCCCAGTGGAGTGACTGCCAGCCTGGCAGAGCCTGGTCTCCAAAGGTGCACGTGCTGTCTGGCTTTCCTACCTGGCTGCCTGCTGCGCTGCCTGGCCCAGGGCTGCCCCTTGCATGCTGCTTGACGTGTGAGCCCGTGTCTGTGTGTTTTGTCTCGCTCAGGACTCACTCCCCTGCTCTGAACCCCTGAAATATAACTTCGCTCCCAGCACCGCCCTCAACAAAACAGCTCGGCCCTTTGGGGCCGGCTCACCTCCGAACCCACGGCCCGGGCTGGTGACGAAACCCGTGACGTACGCGCCCCTGGCGCCCGCCTGCACCCCCCAGCACAACGGGTATGTTGCTGTCCATCCTGCTCCCTGAGGATCGGGGGGAGCCTGCTGCCCGGCCCTGCTGCGCCTTGCATGCCAGGCACCCTGGGTGGGAGCGGGTGACAGTGCCCGTGCCGGAGTAACCGGTGGCCGGTGCCGAGGTGGCACAACAGAACTGTCACACACAGGGACACACAGCCACGTTGGTGCCGGTCCCTTGCTCAGGGACGTGTCAGTCTGTGGGGACTCCTGCCAGGATTGACAAGGTGGCTGTAGCAGGACACTGGCTGGCATCTGCAGTGGCAGGGAAACGGTGGCTGGCTGTGACCAGAGGCCGGTGCCTGCCTGGGGAAGTCCTGATGTTCCCTTGGCTGCAGGAAGGGGCTGGGCAGAGTGATGGCCTCCAGCTCTGCCACATCGTTCTCCCCTGGCTCTGCTGCACATGTCCAGCAGCTGCTGGTCCCTGCTGCTCCTGCCAGAGCTGCTGTAGTGCCCAGGAAGTGGGCAATGGAGTGGGATGTGGCACTGACTGCCCTGGGTATCCAGGCCTGTTCGGGCGACTGAGGGAGCACAGTCTGGTCTGCTGGCATCTGCCTCTGTGTCCCAGTGTGCTCTCAGCCCTGGGTGAGCTGGGTGTGAGAGTCAGGGATAGGGGGACTAATGCAGGCCATAAGTGAGCTCTGGAAACTTCTTGGGTGCTGCAGGTCTAATTTCACCTTCCTTTTTCTTTCTTTCTCTCCTCCCTTTCTCTTTCCCTCTCCCTACAGGTGCTGAGCCTTGACAAGTCAGTAAGCCTTTTACCTGCTCTCTCTATCCTCCCTGCATGCCTCCCTGCCAGTGCCCTGTTTTCCGGGGCAGGGCCAGCCTGGGGATGGGCAGCAGGTGCCTGCTCTGCCCATGTGGGTGGGTCACTCCTGGCACCAAGCTGTCCTCAGGGTAGAGGGGACAGCTGCGTGTCTCTGCCAGCTTCTGGGGTCCTGGAGTGTCCTTGTGTGTGATCCATTCCCTGTTCCCCAGGATGTGGCTGTGCTGGACAAGTGCTGATGGGCTGTGCTGGGCACAGTGCCCAGGGCCAGGTGGCACTGCCATAGACAGCTGTGGTGCAGCTTCTCTTGATGGTGTTTTTTGACCTTGGCTTATTCTTACTCTGTCCTTTCTCTTTCTGGCCCTTGGGGCCGGTTTCAAATTGCCAGGAATGGTGTTGGTCATTCCAGAGTCACAGGCCCAGCCTTTGTGAGGGAGAAGTTGAGGGGTGGGGGAGTAAGAGAAGATGTGGCATCTCTGGTGCTGGTGTGCTGGGCAAGGTGTGGGACCAGCCCCAGGAGATCTGTCAGATTTGACAGATGACTCTGTCGCTCACAGGCAGCCCCCACAGCTGCTGGAGTCCCCCAGCACCCCTGTGTGTGACCCTGTGAAGCTGCGGATGTTAGAGGACATTGACGACTCAAAGCCCCACAGCTGGACCTCCCAGTCCCGTTCCTTCCGCAAACTGTCCCGGCTGGTGGGCGCAGACAGCAGTGAGTTCCCATAGGGCCTGGCACTGGCTGACTGCCCAGCTCTGCTGGGGAAACTGGAGCTGGATAAGGGCTTTGGTTCCTTGTGGAGTGTTGGTTTTGGCCCTGTGGGGCACTTAAGTCAGGCGGAGCAGCCTGGGGCTGTGTGGGCTCATGGTGGTGCTGCTGGGCTGGGGCCGTGCTCTGCCCCGTGGCCAGGCAGGGCTGTGTGTTGGGACAGGTGGGCAGTGGGAGGAGTCCTTTTCCCTTTCCTCTGTCTCTGGGCCTCAGTTGCCATAGACTGACTCCATCTCCCCTTTCTCTCCTGCTGTGCTCAGTGGAGGATGGTGAGGACGAGCTTGTTAGAAAGCCCAGGTAAGGGGGGCGTGTGCTAGAGCAGCAGCAGGAGCCACAAGGTGCCCACCCCAGGCTCAGCCCACACACCTGGTTCTCTCTTGCTGCCTGCAGTCACTTAGGGGAAACTCTTTGCTCTGTTGCTGTTTTTTCTTTCCCTGTCCAAGAGTTGAGCTGTTGGTGGAGCTGTAGAGCTCGCCCTGCACTCACCCCACAGTGGGCACCACCAGAGCTCAGCCACTGCTCTGGCCATCACCTTGGGAGGGTCCTGCCAGGACACCCACTGGCCAGACAAGATGTCCTGTGCTGGGTAGGACCTGCTGGGCACTGCTGGCACCAAGCTAAGGAGGCCAAGCTCTGCCATTGCTTCTTGAGGAAAAGGGATCTGGAGAAGGCTGGTGCACTGACAACACCTTGCTGGGGGTATTGGGAGGTTCTAGAGAATGGACAGTGTGCCATGATCCTGGCGTGGGGCTACAGGATGGCAGGGCAGAGCTGGCTGAGTGTCTCCAACTTCTCTTAGTTCTGGAGTGCATTTGTGAGGGATGGGCTGAGCAGTGATCATGTACTGAGTGTTGTGCTACCGTTCTTTTCAATATCACAGGGATGCTCATGGGTCCAGCTGGGGCACAGTGGAGCAGTGGTGAGTGCCAGGGTCTGGTGACAGTGCCTTTGGCAGCACTCCTCTGTGCTGTAGTGTTGGGCAGGGTCTGTCCATTGTGCTGGCTGAAGCTCCTGCCCTCTGTCACTCACAGGCAGCCTCC
Organism: Sylvia atricapilla; assembly: GCF_009819655.1. NCBI lineage: Eukaryota > Metazoa > Chordata > Aves > Passeriformes > Sylviidae > Sylvia > Sylvia atricapilla. The sequence goes on from NC_089153.1 coordinate 15,378,580, forward strand.
ACAGCCTCTGGAGCCCCCCAGTACCCCCGGGTGTGATCCTGGGAAGTTGCGGATGTTGGAGGACGCTGAGGGCTGGCAGCCCCGCACCGGGACCTCCCAGTCCCGCTCCTTCCGCAAACTGGCCCAGCTGACGGGCACAGATGGCAGTGAGTTCCCACAGGGCCTGGCACTGGCTGGGGATGTGGGGCTGTTGTGGGCTAAGCAGATGCTGGGAGAGGCAGTGGGGTGATGTAGCACTCAGGAGCTTGGGTTTTACCTCCAGGTGGGCAGCTGAGCCAGCGAGATCTGCCGGTGGCTGTGTGTGGGCTTGTGGTGGTGCCGTTGGTCTGGGGCCATGCTCTGCCCCATGGCCAAGCAGGCTGTGTGATGGGGTGAGAGGATGATGGGTGGGGAGGTTGGTTTTCCTCCTTTCCTTTCCTGCTTTTCCTGGACCTTAGTTGCTGCAGACTGACTCCATCTCCCCCTTTCTCTCCTGTTGCACTCAGTGGAGGATGGTGAGGATGAATTTATTAAAAAGCCCAGGTAAGGGGAGCGTGTGCCAGGGCAGCAGCAGGAGCCACAAGGTGCCCACTCTGGGTTATGCCCACATGGCTTATTCTCTCTCACTGCTTGCAATCACTAGGGGAAACTCTTTGCTCTGTTGCTGTTTCTTCTCTCCTCTCCTTATCCTCCACCCTCTGTCCTGTCCTTTCCTTCTTCCTAGAACCAAACTGTTGGCAGAGCCACAGGCTCTGCCCTGTGCTTACCCCACAAAAGAGGCACTGCCAGTGCTCAGCCACTGCTCTGACTGTCATCTCAGGAGGGTCCTGCCCAGACACCACCAGCCAGGCAGGCTGTTCCCAGATGAGGTGGCCTCATGCAGGGTGTGCAGGCAGGACCCACTGGGCACTGCTGGCACCAAGCTGGGGAGGCCAAAATACAGCACAGTGGGCAGGGGTAGCTGGTGGCACTGACAGCACTTTGCTGGGGGTGTTGGGAGTTGCAGGGTAGGGAACTAGACCAGACCTGGGGCACAATGTTGTGTGGGGCCATGGAATGGCTGCAAGGCTGGTCAGGAGTGAACGCTGTCAGCATTTCCACAAGGCTCATGCATCTCTGGGGCTGGGGATGCACATGGGGAGGGATGGGCTGGTCAAACACTGACTGTTGTGCCACCATTCTTTCTGATACTGCAGGGATGCCCGTGGGTCCAGCTGGGGCACAGGGCAACATCGGTGAGTGCCAGGGTCTGGCAGAAGTGTTGGCATGTGCCAGGGCATCTTTGGGGGTGCTTCCCTGTTCCAGAGCAGGGTCCAGTCCTGGTGCTGAGCTCCTGCCCTCTGTCACTCATAGGCAGCTGCTGGAGCCTCCCAGTGACACTGTGTGTGACCCTGTGAAGCTGCGGATGTTAGAGAACATTGATGACTCAAAGCCCCACACCTGGACATCCCAGTCCCGTTCCTTCCGCAAACTGGCCCGGCTGGTGGGCGCTAACAGCAGTGAGTTCCCACGGGGTCTGGCACTGGCTGACTGCCCAGATGTGCCCAGCTTTGCTGGGGCAACTGGATAAAGGCCATGGTGTATTGTTACAGCAGGGCATTGCTTTTGACCCCACTTGGGCCCTCTGTGGCAGCTGAGCCAGCAGGAGTTCCCCAGGGCTTTGTGGGCTCGTGGTGGTGCCGCTGGGCTGGAGCTGTGCTCTGCCTTGTGGCTGGGCAGGGCTGTGTGTTGGGGCAGGGGGGCAATGGGAGGAGAGGGCATTTTTCCTTCCTTTCCCTTCCCTTTCCTTCCTGCTGTGCCTGGGCCTCAGTTGCTGCAGACTGACTTCATCTCCCCCTTTCTCTCTTGGTGTCCTCAGTGGATGATGGTGAGGATGAGCCCGTTAAAATGCCCAGGTAAGGGGCAGCAGCAGGAGCCACAAGGTGCCCGTGCCAGGTTCAGCCTCCACAACCACTTCACCTTCACTGCTTGCGGTCACTCTGGGGGTGCTCTTTGCACTGCTGGGGGTTCTTCCTTCCCTCTCTGTCCACTCTCCCAGACTTGAGGTGTTTTCAGAGCTGCACAGAGGCACTGCCAACACTCAGCCACTGCTCTGACTGTCACCTGGGGAGGGTCCTGCCCCAAGCACCCAGCTGGGTAGGGGTGGCTGGTGACAATCACAGCACATTGCGGGAGATGTTCGGAGGAGCTGGGCAGCAACTGCTCTTGGTGCTTTGCATCCCATGCGGCTGTGAAGCAGCTGCAAGGCTGCTGGTCAGTATTTCCACATGGCACATGCCCCGTGGAGCTGTGGGTATGGCATGGGATGGTCAAACAGTGACTGTTGTGCTGCTGTTTTTTCCAATATCACAGGGATTCCCATGGGTCCAGCTGGGGCACAGTGGAGCAGCGGTGAGTGCCAGGATCTGGCAGAGGTGTTGCCCTGTGTCAAGTCACCTTCGGCAGCACTGCTCTGTGCTGCAGTGTTGGGCAGGGTCTGTCCATTGTGCTGGCTGAAGCTCCTGCCCTCTGTCACTCACAGGCAGCCTCTGGAGCCCCCCAGTACCCCCGGGTGTGATCCTGGGAAGTTGCGGATGTTGGAGGACGCTGAGGGCTGGCAGCCCCGCACCGGGACCTCCCAGTCCCGCTCCTTCCGCAAACTGGCCCAGCTGACGGGCACAGATGGCAGTGAGTTCCCACAGGGCCTGGCACTGGCTGGGGATGTGGGGCTGTTGTGGGCTAAGCAGATGCTGGGAGAGGCAGTGGGGTGACGTGGCATCAGGAGTTTGATTTTGGCCCCGAGTCACCTCTTGAGGGCAGCTGAGCCAGCGAGATCTGCCGGTGGCTGTGTGTGGGCTTGTGGTGGTGCTGTTGGTCTGGGGCCATGCTCTGCCCCATGGCCAAGCAGGCTGTGTGATGGGGTGAGGGAGTGTTGAGTGAGGGAGGTTGGTTTTCCTCCTTTCCTTTCCTGCTTTTCCTGGGCATCAGTCACTGCAGACTGATGCCACCTCCCCCTTTCTTTCCTGCTACATTCAGTGGAGGATGGTGAGGATGAGATTGTTAAAAAGCCCAGGTAAGGAGAGCATGTGCTGAGGCTGCATGTCCCAGGTTTCTGGGCACTGCTGGCTCTGAGCTGGGGATGCTGAGCTGTACCTTAGCCTTTTGGGCATACAAGGAGTGGAGGAGGCTGATGGCACTGGGAAAACCTGGCTATGGGATGTTGGGAGGTGCCAAGTAGCACCTGCACCTGGAACACATTGCACTGTGACCCTGGTGTGGCAGAGCTGAGTGAGTGCTGCTGGATCATTTTCCCTCAGCATCACTACTTCTCATTACTCTGGGCAAACTCTTCGCCCTGTTGTGGATTCTTCTCTCTGTCCTCTCCCAGAGCTGAGCTGGTGGTGGAGCTGCAGAGCCCACCCTGTGCTCACCCCACAACAGGCACTGCCGGTGCTCAGCCACTGCTTTGACCTTCACCTTGGGAGGTTCCTGCCTGGGCACCCATCACCCATTTGGTTTGTCCCCAAATGGGTGTGCAGGCAAGACCTGCTGGGCACTGCTGACACGAGCTGGGGAGGCCAATATGCAGCACAGTGTGTAGGGGTGGCTGGTGACACAACACTTTGCTGGGTGTTTTTGGAGTCACATGGTGGGCACTGTACCTAAGGGCACGATGTCTTGTGTGGTCATGGAACGGCTGCAAGGCTGGTCAGCAATGAATGCTGTCAGCATTTCTATGAGGTTCTTGCATCTCTGAGATTGTGGGTGCGTATGGGAAGCATGGGCTGAGCCGTGGATCAGCCACTGACCGCCGTGCCGCAATTTCTTCTGATGCCACAGGGATTCCTATGGGTCCAGCTGGGGCACAGTGGAGCAGCGGTGAGTGCCAGGGTCTGGCAGAGGTGTTGGCATTGTGCCAGGGCACCTTTTGGAGTGCTTCCCTGTTCTAGAGCAGGGTCTGTGCATTGTGCTGGCTGAGCTCCTGCCCTCTGTCACTCACAGACAGCCCCCGCAGCCTCTGGAGCCCCCCAGTGCCCCTGGGTGCAACCCTGGGAAGCTGCGACTGATAGAGGATGCTGAGGACTGGCAGCCCCGCACCGGGACCTCCCAGTCCCGCACCTTCCGCAAACTAGCCCAGCTGACGGGCACAGACAGCAGCAGTGAGTTCCCACAGGGCCTGGCACTGGCTCAGGGTGCTGGACTCTTCCTGGGTTGCCAGGGGCCAGCAGAGTCTGGAGTGGCACTGGAACGTTGGGTTTGGTCCCATGTGATCTTTGTGGGGTGGCTGAGTCAGTGGGAGCTGCCTGGGGCTGTGCGTGGTCTCATGGTGGTGACATCAGTCTGGGGTCTTGGTCTGCCCTGTGGCTGGGCAGGGCTTTGTTTTGGGGCAGGGGTTGGTGGGAGGAGAGGTTGGTTTTCCTCTTTTCCCTTTCCCCTCTTCTTGTGCGCGGGCCTCGGTCTGTGAGGACTGACTGTTTCCTCCTTTCTCTCCTGCTGCACTCAGTGGAGGATCATGATGATGTGTTTGTTAGGAAGCCCAGGTAAGGGAAGTGTGTGGCAGCAGGAGCTGGGGGGCTGCATGTCCTGGGCAGAACTCCTTGGGCACTGCTGCCCCTCAGCTGGGAATGCTGAGCTGCGCCATGGTGTTCCAGAAACAGTGGGTTGGGTGTGGCTGATGGCACTGGCCAAATCTCACTGGGTTGTGATGTTTGGGCAGCATCTGTACCTGGGGCACAGTGTCCTGCAAGCCTGGCGTGGGACTGTGGGGCAATCAAGCTAATGGATGTCACCAACTTGTCAGGGTTGTTCCTAGTTCTCTGCAGCCATGCAGAAGGGTGGACTGCACCCCATTTTTTGCCTTTAGCTCTCTGTGACACCTCCTGCCCTGCTGCCATCGCCCTTGGGTACCAGCTCTGCCCAGTTTGCTCTGACACAAAAGTTGGGTTTGTTGCCATCTGCTTTTGGAATTTGTCTTGGAGACACACAAAGCCACTGGCTCTCCCCCTCTCCCTGTCCCTTCTCTTTCGGTGGGTTGTGCCTCTTTAGCCCTGGCTTGCCACGCCTGTTCCCAGCGCTGCTGAGCTGGGCCCTGGGGCTCCTTGCATCACTTAACGTCCAGGTCCCCCTGCACCCCAATGAGACTTGGGGTGGTCATTACATAGTTCATCACATGGTAGGCAGCCAAAGTCTGTGTGGTCCCTGGGGTTCTCTAGTCTGTCTGAAGAAGCTCAGAACTGTCCCTCCTGCCACTCCCCAGACCACCACAGTGGGGGCACAGCCCTGGGGATGTGTGTCTTGGCAGGACTGAAGGCCCTTGGCTCAGTACGTCATCACTGAACAACCTACCACTGGGCATGGGGGCTTGGCCAGCTCCCTCCTGCTTGTAGGGGTGGGGAGCCCTGCCTGCCCACCCTGGGCAGTGGGGGTGAGCAGGGCAGCCTGGATTAACTGCTTGTTCTGTAGCCAGGTCTCCGTGCCGGACCCGTCCCCAGGAGCAACGATGAAGACTGAGCCAGGACTGGGTGAGCAAAACATCTCTGGGCTTTTTGGGGAGGGGCTGCCGAGGGATCAGGAGCACTGTCCTTAAGACCTGTGTGTGTACACAGCCCCCAGGACCCCCAGTGCCACTCCCAGCCCTACCAGCCGCCCACCCTGGGCTGTGGACCCCTCGTTTGCCGAGCGCTACGCCCCGGACAAGACGAGCACGGTGGTGAGCAAGCACAGCCAGCCGGCCACGCCGACCCCCATGCAGAACCGCAGCTCCATCGTGCAGGCAGCCCAGCAAGCCCCCGAGGGGCCCGGCCGCACCCCTCTCTGCTACAAGTGCAACAAGGTCATCAGGTGAGCCCTGGCCGCCACCACTGCCACGCCACCGTCCTGGGCCCCGGCCTGGCTGACGTGGCTCTGTCCTGCCACAGGGGACGGTACCTCGTGGCGCTGGGACATTATTACCACCCCGAGGAGTTCACCTGCTGCCAGTGCAGGAAGGTGCTGGATGAGGGCGGCTTCTTTGAAGAGAAAGGCTCCATCTTCTGCCCCAAGTGCTACGACACGCGCTACGCACCCAGCTGCGCCAAGTGCAAGAAGAAGATCACTGGGGTGAGTGTCCCTCAGCCTGCCCTCTGCTGTGAGTGCCTGGCTCTGTCGCTTCCCACCTTGGTCCCATCTCAGGGGATTCCTTGTCCTTTCCTGCCCTTGTGGTCCTGCCCCTGGCTGACAGTGGCTCCCTTCCAGGAGGTGATGCACGCACTGAAGATGACCTGGCATGTGCAGTGCTTCACCTGCAACGCCTGCAAAACTCCCATCCGCAACCGAGCCTTCTACATGGAGGAGGGACAGCCCTACTGCGAGAGAGGTAGGACCCAGGGGACCCCATGTGTTATCTTATGTGGCCCTGGGGCACCACTGAGACTCAGCAGCTACACGCAGGGCTGGGAGCATGAGCTGCCCTGCTCTGTGGGGCTCCCCCTGGGCTGTGGGGAGCATGGAGATCCCAATCCCAGAGCCTTAGCCCTCCATCCTGGTTCTCCCTAGCTGCAGGATAGTGCCATCGCTCCTATGTTGCCATGGCAATGAGGGAGGATGTACATCAAAGCGAGTGCTGCATCCTGGGAGATGAGGTTCTTCTCCTCCCCCTGGAGCCCTGTGGTGGCTGGGCCACCCTGCACCTCTCCCGTGTGTCCAGGGCATTATCTCACCTGGATGGGGGCGGCAGAGTTGTCTCCAGGCTGTGCCTGTGGGATCCCGGCTGAGCTGCAGCCCTGCTCCCCTGGGATGAGCAGCTGTAGTGCATGGAAGTGCTGACCTGGGCTCTGTCTTTCCTTACAGACTATGAGAAGATGTTTGGCACCAAGTGCCGCGGCTGTGACTTCAAGATTGATGCTGGGGACCGGTTCCTGGAGGCGCTGGGGTTCAGCTGGCACGACACTTGCTTTGTCTGTGCGGTGAGCAGTGTGTCTCCCTCCCCGACTTCTCCCCGCAGTCCTGCTATGGGTGGGGTACACCAGCAGCACAGGGGACCTGCTGCTACAGTTTTTCCCACTTGCCTCCCTTATGGGGACTTGGGACTCTGCTCTGGGCCTTCTGGTCCCTGGCAGTGCCCCAGGGCCCTGTGGAGTGGTCCCTGGTCCCTGTGTGACACCAGTGCTGAGCTGTGGGGGATCCAGAGGCTGGCTCAGCCCCCCAGCCTGACACCTGCACTCTCCTCCCCAGATCTGCCAGACCAACCTGGAAGGGAAGACGTTCTACTCCAAGAAGGACAAGCCGCTGTGCAAGAGCCATGCTTTCTCCCACGTGTGAGGGGTGGGAGTTCAGCTGTGCCCACACATGCCCCTGGCCCTGCATGCTCCTCTCCCCCTGCCCTGCTGTCCCCAGGGAGCTAGGTGGGCCCTTGGCCCTTTCCTTTGCTCCTGCCTCTTTCCTGGCAGCTCCTGGCTCAACTACAGCCAGATACAGTGCTGGGTCCAGAGCCCCTTATAGCTGGGTGGCTTCTTATACTGCTTCTCAACTGGCCCGAGGAGCCCTGGGAAGGGGATGCTGCATGGATCTCCTGCCCCTGAGCCACACAGCATGGTGGGCACAACTATGCTGAGGCAGGAATTGGAGGGGGTCTGCCACAGCTGGGCTGCTCCTGTGCTGCCTGGCAGCTCAGTGGTGGGGCACAGATACTCCTTACACATCCCTGAGTGGGTGAGGACCAGCTCCTGTCTCACTCTCCTCCAATTTCCCTGCTGTGTGGTTGGGGCTGGAGACCTGGCCCTGCTCTCCTGCTGGGCCCTGCCCATGACAACCCACCAGCCATCCCTCAAACTGCTTCCTGCAGGTGGCTTCCTGCCCCGGTTGCATTCTGGGGGTGTCTGTGCCTCATGCCCCCCACCCTGCTGGCCCACTGCTCCCCTGGGGCTGGCAGTGCCCCCAGCCTGGCATGGGCTGGCAGTGTGTGCTGATGGCCAGCCCAGCCAGACAGCTGCTCCTGCAAGGCTTGGGCACAGCTTCCTACCAAAGAGCTCTCTGCCACTGCCATCCTGGGGCCATCGATGCCTCCCCCCAACCCACACCCTCTGGTCGGGCTGCACTGATGTAGCCACGGTGCTTTTAGTGCCTTTAATAAACACATCTCTGCAAGTGCCGGCTGTCTCCAGGCCAGTGGTTTTGCCAAGTGAGGTGCAGCTGGCTTGGGAAGATCATGCTCTGCCCTCATCCCGCTCCCTCTGGGGCCTGACTCAGCTCCTTCCAGCTTTCCAGGGAAAATCTTCATCTCAGATTTCTCCTCCTCTGCCTGTGTCAGCCCAGGCTTGACCCCTCGTGTCGACTGGGTCATCCTTGGCAGGACCGCAAATGGAGGCAGTAATTAATCTAGGGGGCTAAATGCAGCAAGGAGAGATGGGGAAGGGGTCAGACCTTACTAGGGGTCCCTGCATACCCGTGGCAATGTCCTTCGGTCCCCATGCCCTGGCCTCGAGTCCTGTAGAGGGGATGAGGAGTCGTGGGGCACGCGTGGGCCACGTGCACCAGCTCTGGGCGTTCTCTGGCGTGGAGCAGCCAAGCGTTTGCTCACGCGAAGCAGCTGCCGTCCCCAAGGACGGGTGTGAGGCCACACCAGCACCGCCGGCTGGAACGGGCTCGAGGGCAGTGGCTGTAGGGAAGTGTGTGTTCTCCTCCCTCTCCACTCTGACAGCTGGAACGGTCATTAATAATTGCAGCTCTTACCGTGATGAGCAATTGTAAGGAAAATTGTCTTGCTCATCTACTGGAAGGTTCTGCCGGGGGCAGGAGCTGGCTGCGGGAAGCCAAAATGCCTCCTGGCATCACCCAGATCTGGGCTGCGGTGCCACATCTTCTCACTGCCAGTTCCAGGAATGCACAAGCACATCAAAAATGGGGCGAGGAAAGTCGAGGGATAAAGACAGGCTGGGGCTGGGCCAGGGACTCAAGCTAGAGCACGTGTGAGCAATGGCCTGGTCACACAGAAGCAGCAGGACATGGGCGTACCAAGGGACGGAAACAGCTGGTGTGTGCCTGGCAGGGCCAGCAGGAGCAGGGCTGAGTGCCCGCGTGTGAGTCCCAGCTGTGCAGCCAAGGTCAGAGGAAACACAGGGGAAGGTGAGGTGGCTGTGGCTGCACGTGAGCAGCCCCTGAACCAGCCCTGCTGTCCTTGGCTGGACAGCAACCCGTGAGTGGAGGGCAGGAAAGGGGCAGGGGCAGGCAGTGGTGCGGGACGGAGCCTGCTGGGGTAGCACGATCTGGAAACAGGTTCTGCCGGATCAGCCCCGGGGTGCCCAGCTGCGGAGCAGAGCCAGGGTGCTACAGCCAACCTGCCTTTCCCCGGGGGAGAGCCAAACATCCCCTTGTGCCACTGCAAGGTCTGAGCTCGTGGGGGGCTTGGCTCTGATGTTGCCTCTGGGCCCTCCTGATGACGCCTCTACCACCCAAGGTGCCTCTGCGCTTTGCCAAGGGCATCTCTTGCCCACCAGCTCTGCGCACCATGTGAGGAGCTTGTGCACAGGCAGCGGAAGGAGGGTCTCGGGTGGGCTGCGGAGGTGGAGCCTGGGGAGGGGCTGCAGCCTCGCTGCTCCGAGAACAAAGCCTGGCGGCGGCAGGCTCAGAGCTCCCACCACGTCCCTGGGCAGGATCCCACCACATCCACCCCCAAAGCCATCTGAGCCGCTTGTGGGGCGCCTGCCCCGGCCCCAGCCCCCGCGCTGGCCCCGGCAGCTGCTCCACAGCTGCTCCCAAACTCTCCCAGCCTCTTAGGGCGGCTCCGCTCTGGCCTCGCTCGGAAATTGCTGGTGCAAGGGGAGCGTGGGGGGAGAGGGCAGCACAGCCAAGGACCCGCGGCACCTTGTCCCATGTCCCTCTGGGGTCATCTACGGGCTGCTGTTAAGGGCTTGTCTTGGGTCACTTCAGCAACATCCTCAACCTGCAGGAATCGGGCCCTGTGCGCTATCCATTGCTGCTCTAGCACAGAGACCCCTCCAGCTCGGTACTGGTCCAGGCTGGGGGCAGTGCCAGGGACGGAATCGCTGCCTGTCCTGGCAGGAGCTTTAGGACCTGGCTGGGAACCCCTGCAGAGCCCTGCGCGGGTCAGCGCAAAACCAGCTATGGGTTCATACAGAGGCAAAACCTGGAAAAGGTGCTTGCGGACACAACCTGGCAGCGTTCTGAAAGGATCTGGGGCTTGGGAGCAGTGGGGATGGAGGGGCAGACGGGCAGCAAAGAGGTTCCCAAAAGGGCTGTGTCCGCTGACCCCTTGGGCAAGCAACGAGTGCATGGCTGGGTGTGTAGGGCAAAGCCTACGGTGCCGTGTCCTTGGAGAGGAAACCTTGGACACAGGGGCTCGGCGTCGGGCAGCAGAGGGCACAGGAAACCCGGTGTCCCACGTCCCCTGGGTGCAGAGGATGTGGGGCAGGGGAGAGTCTGGGGATGGAGAGGACCACCCAGCACGAGAGGTCTCTAGAGTGCAAGTTCCCAGGAGGGACAGCACAGGATGCGGGGTCCTCAGGGCGGAGGAGAGCCCGGGATGCGAAATCACCGGGCGTGCACGTTCCCAGGAGGAGCTGAGCCGGGGTTCAGTGTCCCTGGGGCGGGGGATGGCCCGGAGCGCGGTGTTGCGGGGGCAGAGCAGAGCCCGAGCTGCGGGATCCCGGGGGCGAGCTGTGCGCGGGGGCGGCCCGGGGCGGGGGCGATGCTGCCCGCACCCCCGGGGTCCCGGCTCGGGGCCGGGCGGCGCGGCCGGCGGGGTGCCCTGGGGGCGCCCCGAGGGCGCGGCGGGGGCGGGGGCCGGGCGGGGGGGCGGAGGGGAGGGGAGGGGGCCGCCGTTCGCGGCGCTAGGACCGGGCGCGGCGGCGGGCGGAGCCTCCCCGCCGCTCGCCCCTCCGCCCGGCCGCTGCGGCAGTGTCTCGGAGGCGGGCAGGCGGCCGGTCCCTCCGGTCCCCCGGCAGCATCCCGGCCCCGCCATGGCTGGCGTCGGCTTCGCGGCGCACCGCCTGGAGCTGCTCGCCTCCTACCAGGACGTGATCGGCGAGGACAGCCCCACCGACTGGTGAGCGCGCCCGCCGCCGCCGCCCCTTTGTCCCCGCCGCCGCCGCCCTTTGTGCACGGAGCCGCCCGGTAACACCGGCCGCGCCCGGCGCTGCGCCCCCCGCCGTCCCCGGGAGCCCCGGCACACAAAGGCGGGCGGGGCGGCGGGGGGTGTGCCCGGCTCGCCGCCCCCGGTGCCCGCACCTGCCCGCCGCACCGGGCCGGGGCGCGGTCCCCGCTTTGTCTGCGCCGGGCCGGCACGTGCGAGCGCCGGGAGTCCCCGGCACGGCCCGGTCCGACCCCCGGCCGGGCAGCGAGAGCGGGGAGCGGGGGAATTCGCGCACGGCGGGGAGGGCCCCGTGGGGCTCCCGGCTGCTGGGCCCGGCACCGGTTCCTCGCCATTGTCTGGAGCAGGAGCCGCGGGCAGGGGCGCCCGGAGGACGGGGGATGGGGAAGGGATCGGGGCGCCCCCAGCCCGGCCCCGCTCTCGACCGGTTCTGCTCCCGACCGGCCCCACCGGTATCCCGGCAGCGGGCGGTCCCGCTGCCCGACGGAGCGAGGCCTGAGGCCGCGGGGGCACCGAGCATCCCCCGCCGGTCCCGCTACCCTCAGATTCCCCAAAGCTCCTGGGCTGCCACATCCCTAGGGGGTCATGGTGCTCGGCCCGGGATTGCCCCGCGGGGCTGGGATTGCTGCTGAGTCGGGGAGTGGTTCTCTCCCCTGGGCCCCCCGGCTGCTCGTCCTGCCCGCACCCCGGTGAGGGCCACCCGGTGTCGGGGCCGGCTGGATCCAGGCCCGCTGCAGGAAGCATCACCCACTGCCAGCCCACCCGCATCTCCCAGCCCAGCCGGGTGCCGGGAGGCTGGCTGGGGCCATCTGCTCCGCGCTCCCCTCCCTGCCCTCCAGGGTGCCTCTGGCATGCGAATTGGGAATGCTGCCGGCACGCTGGAGCGCATCTCCCTGGGCAGAGCTGGACAGCGTGGGGTGCTGGGTGCATGCTGTGCATGATGCTTTTGGTGGGGGGCGGGAGGTAGGGGGGGGCAACTGTGCGCCCACCATCCAGCCAGGGGCACCCACCACCCATCCGGGGACACCCACCACCCATCCGGGGACTCCCACCTCCCAGCTGGGCTGCACCCACAACCCAGCTGATCAGACGTCTGTCTCTGGACAGGTCCCTGCTCTCAGGACAGGGCTGTGAGGGCCTGGGCAGGTCGAGGTGCCCGCCAGCCCCCGGGGGTCTCGGGAGGGCCCCACAGTCCCGCTGTCGCCCCAAGGGCGCTGTGGGCAAGCGCCGTGTGTGTTGCCGGCCAGGCGGCAGCTGTCAGCCCTGGGTACATCTCGCTTCCCGGCATCCGCTGCAAAGGAGCCGTCCCTGCCAAAGCTGCTGAGAGCAGCAGAATCGGTTCCCGGGAAGGCGAGTCCCCGTGGCGGCTCCCTCACAAACACCTCCAACTCTGATCCCGGCCAGGCAGCGATCCCCTGCCATCCCCATCGATGGGGCTGACTTTGCTCCGTCGTCCCCAGCCGCTTCGTCGTCCCCAGCCTCTCCATCCCATTGTCACCTGTGCCTCCACTCAGTGCCTGTGGGACAGCATCCCCTCTGCAGGGCGCTGCGGGGGTGCGGGATGAGGGGTGATGCTGGTGGGGCTGCACCGGGCAAGGTGATGGGGACAGTCCCACGGGGAGGAGGGCCCAGCCTGGCTGAGCAGGGAGCTGCCTGGGAGGACACCGTGCCAGAGCCTGGCCCTGGGCCGGTACCGGGGAATGCCACGCTCTTGCCCGGCCGGGATCCCTCTGTTTAGTCTGGGATTCCCCCTGCTCCAGCCCGGTCCTGGAGGGTCCGAGCATCCCCTCCCCCTGCCCGGCCCCGCGAAGGCTGCTGGGGCCCATTACTCGATCGGAAAGGAATTTGGTGCTGCTTTCTGAGCACGCCGACTCCCTGGAGCTCCCAGCCACATTGGAAACACATGTGTCGGGGCTGGGGCGGGAGGGTGGGGCGATGTGACCCCTCCCTGGCCATGGCATGGGGGGTGGGCTGCCTCGGGAGCCCCGTTCTGGCACCCGGGGGTGCTGCTCTGCCTACGCCGGTGAGCAGCGGGGCCACGCGAGGGCAGCGGGGCCGCGATGTCTTCGGCTGGGGTGATGAGGGATCCTCAGTGGAGCCCCCCGGCTGCAGGGAGCCCCCCCGGGCTGCACGGGGCATCTCCACCCACGGGTGACCCACATACCTGGAGCCCGGGGGTGGGGGAAAGGGCTGTATGGGTTCGGTGGAGGGATTAAAGCCCATGGAAGCGGGGTAAGCAATGCATGGTGCTGACAGCACCCGCTGTGACACAGCTGGTCCCCACTGCCAGGGGTTGTGGTGATGCTGTTGGGCTGTGGGTCCCTGGAGGCGCCCCTGGGCATGCTACTGGCCCCAGCATGGCTTCCATGTCTCCTGGAATGGAAACCTCCATCCTGGCGTGGAGTCAGGCTGTGCTGCTGAGCTGTGTCCACAGCAAGCCCCATCTGCCCTGGGAGCAGCCCCCGGTGCAGGCAGCTGCCTTATGCTCAGATATCACCCAGCATGGCAGGGTTCTGGGGAAGAAAAGCAGGCAGTGGGTGCCCCAGCACCCACAGGGCTCCCCAGGCAGTGATACTGTGGCTCTGCCCTACTTCTTTTCTCCTGCCTGCTGCCAACTGCATGCCACCCTGCCAGCTTCCAACTCGCTGCCCTGGGCTCCCCCAAACTGCTGCCATCCTCCCCCGTTCCTGGGGGATCAGGGGCTGCATTTGCCACCCTTCCCTGTCACAGCCGTCTCAGACGGCACTTTGCAGCTGTTCCAGGCCTGGAAGCTGGCGCCGGCTGGGGCGGCCGATTAGCGGGATCGGGATGTGCGGATTAAAGTCAATCTTGTTGGTGCAATTATCTGCGGCTCCCTGCCAGGGGCTCGGGGGGTGGCGGGTGCTGGGGGTGGAGGCCCTCTCCCTCTTAGGCACCTGCCTGCCTTCCCCCTGCTTTTTAGCTCCAGCCATGGCCCCGTTTTGGGGGTGGCTCTGCCCGTAGCGACGCTCAATTCCTGTTCCCCAGGCTGTGGATTGAAGCCGCAGGCTTGAGCGAGGACGGCTCTGCTCGGCGCAGCGGGGATTTTGGGGCTCTGAGAAGCTCCGTGCGGGCACCACCAGCCGAATGCTGATCGGCAGAGCCGCCCACCCGCGGCGGTACAGGGATGTGGGGGATCCAGCACGGGCGGCCCTGGCTTTCCGGGTGCAGCGCGTGACGGTGGCAGGCAGGTTTGGGTGCCTGCCAGGCCCCGCAGGTCCCCACTGCCTGCCTGCCTCCCCCGCTGCCCTCCACTAATCACCTCGTCATCGGGGCGAGCTGCATCCCAGCTGGGATGGGGGGGTTGCCATGGCGATGGAGGATGCTGGTTGCCTAGTGACATCCGTCCCCTCGCCCACCCGCCCTGGACCAATTTGGCATGCGTGGTCTCCCCTCCGTCGCTGGCTGTGTGCCTCTGGGGAGGTGCTGGCTGGTGGGGGTCCCCGCGGAGCCCCCAGAGGGGCTGGCCAGGGCACGGTGGGAGCGACAGGGAGTTTCCCATCAGCTGGGAATGGTTTCCAAGGAACAGTCTCCATGACGGCCCCATCACACTCTGGCGGCTCATTGATTTGCTGCTGCTGGTGCTCTGGCGTCCTCCCCCAGCCTGGTGCCTGCTGGGCTGGTAGCTCACGCAGCCAGGCACGTGAGTGGACCCAGGTCCTTGCTGGGGCACAGGGTTGTCCCCAAACCTGGTCAGTAGCTGGAAGGGTCGTGAGGGGACAGGGATGGGCAAGCAAGTTGCTGTGAGACTGTGTTAGTTAGCTGGCAGCACTGCAGTCAGTGAGTCCGTGTGCCCAAGTGACTATTCTGTCCCCAAACTTGGGACCCTCCCCCACAGCTGCCACCGAGGGTTTGGGAATAGACTCTGCCCCACATTTTGTCTGCCTTGTCTGGCACTCTGGGTCTTGGTGCTGTTGATTGTTGGACAAGGGGTTGTTGTGGCTGTGTGCTAGTTTTGGGACAAGCAGTGAGACCCCAGGACATGCTCCTGACCTCAGTGTAAACAGGACGTGGAGGTTGGGGGTGTCCCACACTCCTCCTGGCTTTGGCTCACCCTTGGTGTCTCCCCAGGGCACTCTACACATACGAGGATGGCTCTGATGACCTGAAGCTGGCAGCGTCTGGAGGTAAGGTCCTCTGTCCCCTCCACTGGCTCACCTGTGGTGGTGTTTTTCCCTGTCACCCATTCCTGGTGCTGGGTGCACGTGGGCTGACGGTGCTGTGCTAGGTGGAGGTTTGCTGGAGCTTTCCGGCCACTTTGAGATTCAGAAGGTGATGTATGGCTTCTGCAGCGTCAAGGACCCCCAGGCCGTGCTTCCCAAATATGTCCTCGTCAACTGGGTGAGTCTGGGGTCCATGCTGAGGGGGGGCTGTGCTGTGTCCACAGGGATACAGCTGGGTGTGAGGGAGCTGGCAGTGGCCAGGGGCTGTGGATGCCCCACAGTCCTGCTGCTCCGCTGTGGTCAGTGGGGTGGGGGTCACCCTGCTGCCCCTCTCAGCTCAATCCCTCTCTGGCTGCCACAGGTGGGTGAGGATGTGCCGGATGCCCGCAAATGCGCTTGTGCCAGCCATGTAGCCAAGATTGCGGAGTTCTTCCAGGTGGGTGAGGCTGGGGAAGGGGAAGACGTTGCCAGGGCGCTGACCCTTAACCCTGATGGCTGCTTGCACCCCCCTAGGGCGTCGATGTCATCGTCAATGCCAGCAGCGTGGAGGACATTGACCCAGGGGCCATCGGGCAGCGGCTCTCCAATGGCCTGGCCCGTGTCTCCAGCCCGGTGCTGCATCGCCTGCGGCTGCGTGAGGACGAGAACGCCGAGCCCGTGGTAATGTCCCCGTGGTAATGTCCCCGTGGTAATGTCCCCGTGGTAATGTCCCCGTGGCGTTGCTGGTGATGGTGGCGGCACTGGGCTGTCCCTCCCACCTGGGGCTCCTGTCTGCTGCAGCCCCTCACCCCGTGTGCCGCTTACTGTTGCCCCCCTCACTGATCCCAGCCCCTCCACCGCCCCCTGCCTCTTCTCCGTCCCAGGGCACCACTTACCAGAAAACCGATGCCACCGTGGAGATGAAGCGGCTCAACCGGGAGCAGTTCTGGGAACAGGCAAAGGTGGGACACGGAGGGACATCTCCCCAGGGAGCAGGGTGAGCTGCTGGCTGGCTGACGGGCAACCCCTTCATTCATCCCCCCCACCAGAAAGAGGAGGAATTGCGCAAGGAGGAAGAGCGGAAAAAGGCCCTGGATGCCCGGCTGCGGTTCGAGCAGGAGCGGATGGAGCAGGAGCGGCTGGAGCAGGAGGAGCGGGAACGGCGCTACCGGGAGCGTGAGGAGCAGATCGAGGAGCACAGGCACGGCTGGGGCTGGGTGGGATGTGGGTATGGGCTGTGAGTGGCTGGGTGGGCACACGGGTGTCCCTCACAGGCTGGGGTTGGGGCAGGGGCTGTCTGGAGCCGATGCCCAGCGCCTCTCCCGTTCCCCGTTGCAGGCGGAAGCAGCAGAGTTTGGAGGCGGAGGAGGCCCGGCAGCGCCTGAAGGAGCAGTCCATCTTTGTAAGTGCTACGGTGGGACTGGGGCCAGGATCAGAGCTGAGGCTACAACTGGCATTACTCCCAGGGAAGGGCTTTCCCCAGCCGGGTGCCTGGGGCTGGGAGGTGATGCTGTGTCTCTTCCCAGGGGGACCAGCAAGAGGAGGACGACAGGCAGCAGTTTAGGAAATCGGAGTCAGAGGTGGAGGTGAGTGTGGTGATGGCCTTGCCCAGTGCTGGTCCTCACTCTCCATCCAGCAGTGCCCACAGCTAGATGGGAATGCAGCTGCGGGATGCATGGAGGGTGGTCTCACAGCCCACTGGGGCAGTGGGGCTCAGCCTCCCCCATCCCCACAGGAGGCTGCTGCCATCATCGCTCAGCGGCCTGACAACCCCCGGGAATTCTTCAAGCAGCAGGAGCGGGTGGCATCAGGCAGTAGCGATGCTGTCTCACCAGGCAGCCACAGGACAGGTGAGGGGCAGTGGGGAGCTGTGGGCACAGGGGTGGGCACCAGGAGACCAGGGCACAGGTGAGTTCAGTGTCACAGCTCAACGGGTTGCATATCCCATGTTGGGACATGGAAAGACCAGGGATGCAATGTGGGGAGGGGTTGTACCCTCTGCCATCACTGGCACTATGGTTCTGGGTGGCAAGGGTATGAGGATGGCAGGGGACGTCCTGCTCTGCTGTGCCACCATCACTGCCACCATCACCGCCACTGCCTCTGCAACCTCATGTGGCTCCTGCAGCTGGGGCAGCTTGTCAGGGGCTGGATATCAGGTCGTCTTCAGCAAAATGGGCCTCACCCTGCTCCCTGCTGGGTGTTGTCCACTCACCTGTCATAGCACTGTGCCCACAGCCAAGCTGGCAGCGTGGTTAGTGCATAGGGGTGGGCAACTGGAGGTCCACGGATGGCTTGGGAATACATCCCATGGTGGTAGCTAAAAGGAGCAGGAGAGAGTAAGGCAGATGTGGGGGTGCTCAGGGTGCTGCCAGCTGGCAAGGAGTGCCCCATGGAGAAGCTGGGCTGCCCCACAGTCTGAGATCCACTGCTGGGACTCTTTCTGTGAATCTTGGAAAGGGCTGTCTGTCCTGGTGGGCGCCTCCAGCCATGGGGCTGCGTCATGGTGCTGTGCTGGGGGGCTGTGCCGTGGGGCTGTGCTGGGAGGGAGCCTGTGACGTGTATTCTTGTGTGGTGTGCCATGGGTTGTGCCATGGGCTGTGCCGTGGGGATGTGCTGTGGGGTTGTGCCGTGGTGCTGTGCCTCGGGGCAGTGCTGTGGGGTTGTGCCGTGGGTCGTGCTGTGGGCTGTGTGTTCTGGCCATGCCGTGGGTTGTGCCGTGGATTCACGCTGTGGGGCTGCGCTGTGGCTGAGCAGACAGTTGGTCCCACGGCTGTGTCCTGGCCTCTCTCCCCACATGGCCAGGCAGTGCTGCCTCATATCCTTCTGTCCTGCTGCCTTTCCATCCTCTTGTCCTGCCATTCTCCCACCATGCTGCCTTCCACCCTGCTGTGCTCCCATCCCGGTGCCCTGGTGCTCCAGCCCCGCCATGACTGTGCTGAGCAGGGACTGACCCATCTCTTTGCTCTCTCTCTCTCTCTTTCCGTCCGTCCGTTCGTCTGTCTGTCTTTCTCTCACAGGTCGTCTGCACTGTCCTTTCATAAAGACAGCTGACAGTGGGCCACCTTCTTCCTCCTCCTCCTCCTCCTCCCCCCCACGGACCCCCTTTCCCTATATCTCCTGCCACCGCACTCCAAATCTCTCCTCTTTCTTCCCATGTAGGTAGCTGGGAGCTCCCGGGCGCGCAGCTCCGGGGGTCGAGCCGTGGGCAGCTGCCCCACAGCCCCCCCAGCCCCACGGCACACCGGACCGGCAGCGGCGGCAGCGCGGGCACCCCGAGGGGGACGGGCACCCCGAGGGGGACGGGCACCCAGGCGGGGACCGTGCCCCTCCTGGGGCTGGCCCAATGCTGGTCCCTGTGCCCCTGAAGTGGGGGGACATAGGGCAGGCTGTGCCCATGGGTCAAACGGGGACAGGGTAGAGCTGTGTCTGGGGAGGTGATGGTCCACACTGGGATGGAATAGACTGCGCCCATGGGGTCGAGTGGGCACAGGGAAGTGTCTGCCTGTGGGTAGCAGTGTATAGGACAGTTGTGCCCTGGATCATGCAGGACTGTGCCCATGGGGCAGGGTGGGGCAGTGTGGAAAAGGCTGTGCCAGAATCATGCGCTGATGGGGCAAAAGGGAAAGAGACATCTCTGCCCCGGACCATGCAGGTCTGTGCCCACGGGGCAGCATTAGGCAGTGTGGAAAAGGCTGTGCCCAGGAATGTGTGGGGCTGTGCCAATGGGGCAGAAGGGACTAGGTGGTTCCAGGGGCCATGTAGGGCTGTGCTCCCTCAGGCACAGTTGACAGGGCACAGAGCTGTGCCCACAAAGGCTGTGCGAGGGCACAGCTGAGTGACGTGTGGGCAGAGTCAGTGTGCACAATGGCAGATATGAGGCTGCCTGTCCCCCTGCCCAGCAGATGTGGGGGCTGAAACTCATGGGGGTGGTGAGAACACCTGGAGGGGACATGGTGGTTGCTACACCCACAGAAGCCTCCACCCCATCACCCAGGAGGGGACCATGTGGTGTCAGGCACACAGTGATACACACTTGGCAGCTCACAGCTGGGTTGGTGTGGGGCAGGAGCAATGCTGGGGTGCTGGATCCCCCTCTCAACGCTGGCAGCCCCCCCACGCCACCCCGTCTCCCTTGTCTGCAGGCAGCCAGTCGGACGCCTTCCGCAAGGCCTCGGCAGCGGGCTGCAGCCCCTGCGAGTCCAGCCCGGCCGCCAGCCCGGCCGCCACGCCGCTGGGCGAACCGGGCACCACCCGCGCGCCCGCTGACCAGACGCCGGCAACGCCCAAAGGTGGGCGCAGGGCTGGCGCTGCCTCCCCCTGCCCAGGGCTGCCGGGTGCGTCCCCACTGCAGCCCCCTCAACTCTGCTGCGGCCCCGCCAACCGCGCTTGCATGGCTCAGGGCATCCGTGTTGTCCCGTCCGTGTCCCTTGGCATATCCCGCCTGCCTCCGCTGGGTCCCACAGCGCATCCCTGCTGCAGCTCCCTTGGCTCTGCTGCAGCCCCCCCAGCTGCCCTTGCATGGCTCAGTGCATCCGTGCTGTCCTGCCTGCATCCCTCGGCATATCCCCATTTCCTCTGCTGTGTCCCCCAGCACATCCCCGCCGTACCTGCTGCTCCGTGCCGCTGCATCCGCGACGTCTCTGCTGCATCCCCCAGTGCAGCCCCGCCGTCATTGCTGCATTCTTACCACCTCCAGTGCATTTTCTAATGCCAGTGCATCCCTGCTGTCTCTGCTGCACCCCTCGGCATGCATCCCCCCTCTCCAGTGCATTCCCCCTGCTCTGTACATGCTGGCCCTCCCTGCTGCATCCCCCAGTGCAGCCCTGCTGTCTCTGCTGGGTCCCCCAGTGCAATGCTGCCCAGTCTGCGCCGTCCTGCCCTATGTCCATTCCAGGGCTGCTGTATCCCTCTGTGCACCCCCTCTTCCCCACTGCGTCCCCAGGGCACCCCAGCCAGCTCTGCTGCTGTCACCATGTGTCACAGCTGCGGCCCCACTGGCCCCCTGACATCCTCTGGCGCATCCCAGCTTTCCCTTGTGCATCTTCTCAGGGCTCCTCTCCCGCTCCCTCCACAGCCCTTTCTGCCTCCCTGCCATTCCCCAGGGGATCACCTTGTCCCTCCCCTTGTCCCCTCACTCCCCCGATGCATGCCACAGTCCTCTCCCTGCCCACCCACTCCCATCCGTCCTTGCAGCATTCCCTCTACTGTGCCCAGTCAAAGGGACTCTAAATCCCCCTGAGCTGCATTCCTGTCCCCGGGTGACCCCCAGCCCTGAATGAGGTTGTCTGTCCCCACTGACTGCTGTCCCCTCCTTGCAGAGTCCCCCAGCCCCAGCGCGCAGGAGCCCGGGCCAGCCACGCCCGAGCAGCACTGGCCCTTCCCGGGGCCCGAGGACAAGGCCATCGAGCCCCCCGGGGATGAGCCCAGTCCCAGGCCAGTGTGGACAGCGGGGGGTGATGCCCTGGGGGACCTGGTGACCCTGGAGCCCACCGAGCCCTCCCTGCCACCCGCGGCTGACGAACCCCAAACTGGGGAAGCCCCCAACCCTGAGAGCCTCATCGACCTGTGGCAGAGTGACGGGGTGACTCCCCCAGCTGCCTGGCCCCTGCCTGCTGCCCCTGTCCCCGAGACACCCCCGGCCATGCTGCCTGAAGAGGGGGCCCTGCTGAGCCTGGATGAGCTGCCTGAACCCCCTGCCACCTTCTGCGACGCGGAGCAGGAGGATGAGGATGAGGAGGAGGCAGCTGGTGAGGGAGACCCCCAGTCCCAGGACCTGGGCTGCCAGCACACGCCCCAGGAAGACACCCCGGGCCGAGAGACGCCCCCCATTACCAATGGGGAGATGGCCCCCAAGGATGGGACACCGGGTCGTGGGGAGCAGGTGAGCATCACCGTGGGGAGAAGTCAGGGGGTGATGGGTGGCTGGGGGGATCCTGACAACCTGCCCCCACCCCCCCAGGCCAGCGAGGGCTACTTCAGCCAGTCCCAGGAGGAGGAGGTGCCCCCGCCCGAGGAGCTGTCGGCCAAAGCCCCCCAGCCCGTCTTCTACAACAAGCCCCCAGGTGAGTGAGGCCAGTGCGGAGGGGGAGCCTGTCCCTCTCTGGGGCACTCCAATCCATCCTGACCCCCTCTCCCTGTCCTCCAGAGATCGACATCACGTGCTGGGATGCAGACCCTCTGCCCGAGGAAGAGGAGAGCTTTGGGGGGGCCCTGTAAGCCCAGGCCCCGCTGCCGGCACCGGCAGCCCGCCCCGGCCGGCGCGGGGCACGAGGGGGCTGCAGCCGGGGGCCGGGCCCCCCTCACCCCTCTGGGGCCCCGCAGGATGAGGCCTCCAGGTGGCGGCCGCCCCGCTGCAACCCCGCCCCGGGGCATCTTTTACAGCCCCCCCTTCTCCTTTCTTTTTTAAGTTGTCGGTAGGAGCCGTGTCAACCCCCCCAGCCCTCCCTTAGCAGACCCCACCCGATACCCCAGCGCCCCTTTGGGGGGGACGACACACGCTCGCATCCCCTGCCCGGCTGTGGGACAGGGTCCTCGTTCTCTTCGTGCCCCCCCCCTCCCCGGGAGCCCCCCCCAGTACTTTGCACGAGTTCAAAGAAAAAAAACAAGAAGAAATAATAATAATAATAATAAATGAATATGGCAATAAAATGACCCGACCGAGGCAAGGCTGCAGCCAGCGGCGTCCCCCCCCACAAACCCCGGCAGGGAGCTGGTGTGGGGGCTTTTACCCCTTCCCCACTCCTTTGCTGGGAGCCCCGTCCTCCCCCTGCTTGGCCCCTGCTTGGCCCCTCTTCCCCCCATTCCCCCTGGAAACTTTTTGGAAAGCACAAGTTCTGTACCGGCGGTGTGCTCATGTCTGTTAATAAATAAAGCGTCTCCCACGGGGGCTGCAGCCTGCTGGGGCGGCAGGGAGGGCTGGGAATGGGGGGGGCTACGGCTGCCTTGGGGAGGGGGCGGTCCCACCATGCCAGCCCGCCAGGAGGCAAACCCGAGCCACAAACTTTTATTCTCAAACTGTAACAAACAAAAAATTTAAGAAACAGAGCAGAGTCCGGGTCCCCAGCGCCCCCGGCCATGGGGGGGCCGGCGGGGGCCAGACGGGGAACCAGCCCCTTCCGCGCCGGCGGCGATGGCCCGCGTCGGGGCGGGTGTCCCTGGGGGGACACGAGCAACCAAAAGCCCCCCACCCCCCAGGTGTATGGCAAGGTCCGGGCGTCCCCCGCGGCCGCCGTTAGACAGCGGTAGTCCTGCCGAAGAGGGGCATGGAGACCGGGAGGTGCCAGGGTCCCGTCTCGTAGGTGTCCCTGCTGCTGAGCTCCGAGTCCGTCCAGCTGGGAAACATGCGTGGGGAGCACTCCTGCTGCAGGTAGAGGTCCGGGCAGGCAGGGCCGGGGCTGGCTGAACGGGGCAAGTGCAGCGCCGAACCGTAGCCGGCGTCGAGGAAAAGGGGTTTATAGCTGGGAGGCTGCTCCTGCTTCTCCAGCCTCTCATGGCTCAGGAAAGGGGCGTTGATTTTGCGGTAGAGCCCCCGAGTGTCCATCAGCACCTCGCTGTACGGCGGGGGGGGCTCCGCCATCAGCAGCGCCTCCTCATAGCACGGCGGCTTTGACAGGTCCGACTCTGCAAGGCAAAGCCCCCCCCGGACCCCTGCTGCCGTCAGCGCTGCGCCCCGGCTCTCACGTCGTATCCCCCCCAAAACAGGAGGACGCACGTGCTCCGGGGATGCGAGAGCCCCTCCCTGCTCCTTACCGTGCCGGCAGCTCCAGGGCCGGGGGGGTGGGATGTGGTGGGGGTGATGATGGTGATGGTGGGGCTCGAGGCGGAGGCGGTGGGGAATGGCGATGCCGGGGGGGCTGCCCCCGTAACCCTCGTAGTGCAGCGGCTCCATCTCCAAGGCGCGCAGGCTCTGCTCCCGCAGCCGCTCCTCCTGCTGCCGCTTCACCCGCCGCCGCAGGTAGCTGCAGAAGCAGCACAGCAGCACGATGAGGCCCCAGATGAGCCAGAAGCCCGCGAAGCAGGTGAGGAAGGTGTAGGTGCCCTGGGACATCACCATCTTGGCAGCCGGCCCCGGCGGGGAGGCCCCCGCCTCTCCCTGCCCTCGGGATGGGGGGACGGGATGCTCAGGGCGGCGGCAGGGTCAGGGAGGACCCGATGCTGTCAGGGCCGCCGAGGGCATCTCCCCGGGCCGTGCCCGGCGCCGTCTCCTCTGGCCCGCGGGCGCGCCTGCCGTCAGGGGTCCGTCCTCGCCATGGAGCTGGGGGGGGCTGGAGCGGGTGGGTCAGGCCTGGGTGCGCCGGGCGGGCGGCGGGGCGGGGGGCCGGCGGGGCGGGCGGCGGGGGGACGGGGCTGCCGGGGTCCCGCTGCCCATCGCTGGGGGGGGACCGCCGGGGTGGGGGCCCTGCAACGAGACAGACGCGAGCGTGAGCGACACGGAAACGTGGACGCCCTGTTCCCATGGTGACTCGCTCCACATGCGCCGCAGCGCCCGCAGCCCGGGGGGAACCGTGCCTGGCACCCCCATGCACCCCCCGCCATCATCCCCACGGATGCAAACCTGCACAGCCCTCCTAGAATCGTCTGCTGCACTGCTGGGCACCTTGGGGTGCGAGACGGATGCTGTGGTCCCACAACATCATCTTCGAGATCACGGGGTGCCCACTGGGATCCCCTTCTCCTGCCCACCCAGTGCACCCTAGATTGGCTGCTGAGCCCAGGCTGCTCATCCCTGTGCTGCCACACAGGAGGGTGACCCGGAGAGAGGCAGGGACCAGCAGAGATGCCGATTGCCTGCGGCACGTGGCACTTGCAGGAGCACGTGCCATTGGTGGCCTCGCAGCCACTGGGGATGGTGGCACCCCAACACAGCAAGGCAGGACCAGGGGTGCTGGTGATGGGAACCATCACCTTTGCCCTTTAGGCAGGGTGACTGCTCGGTCACACCCAGCCAAGCATCAAATGTCAAAGGGGCCTCTCTGCTCCTCAGTGAGCAGCACCCATGGGTGATCGCAGGCAGGCATGTAAGCACCCATCAGGATTCTCATTATGGTGGTGTGGGAGAAAATGGGTTCAGCAGCAGGGAGGAGGATGAGCCTCAGCGACGGCAGCCGAGTGACCACGGCGACACCGTCACTCCCTCGGAGAAGGGCGAAGGGGCACGGGGTGCTCCATCACCCTGCGGGGCAGGGCCACGCTGCCGGCAAGGGACCACGGCAGGGCCACCGCGTGCTGAGAGTGCCGGCGGGGCCAGAGGGCCGAGTCCAGCGGAAGGAAAAAGCGATGGAGAAGGAAGGAGCCGGGGGCCCCGGCCACGCTCCGGCGGGCAGTGGGGGCTGCTCCATCACGCAGACAAACGCGTGGGCTAAGGCAGAGCCGGGATGTGGGTCTCTGGGGACGAGGTGCCCTGGCTGAGGCCAGCTCGGTTCGGGCAGTCCTCGCCACATCGGCTGCAACAGGCTCCGCGCCGGCAGCCTGGGCATCCCGGGCATCCCCGAGGAGGAGAAGTACCGTGCAGGAAGGGCCGTGGGTCGAGCCCCGGGATGACGGCCGGGGAAACACCGGGAAGCGGTGCAGGGCGGGCTGGCGGCGCCGCGGACCGGGGGCGTTCGCAGCTGGGGCGTGCGGGGGGAGCGGGGCTGCCGGGGACGTGCGGGCTGGGGGAGGAGCGGGGCCGGGCTGGAGATACTCACGCCGGGCGGAGAGCGGAGCGGCCGCCGAGCCGGGCCCCGCCAGTAGCCCCGGGCAGCCCCGCTGCCCCCGGCCACGGCTTGGGGCCCGCTGTCCGCATCGTATCCCTGCCCGGTGGCTCCGCGGAGAGGGTGACACCCCGGCGGGGAACCTCCCCGCTCCCCGCGCCGGGCGCGGCACCCCTTCCTCATCCTCCTCCTCCACCTCCCCCGGGGCGCGCTCCCGCCGGGGCCGGACCGGAGATGCGCGCCCCGGTACGCGCCGCGCGCCCCCGCCCCGGCCCCGCTGCCCCCGCACCGCGCAACAGGCGGAGGCGCCGCGCCCGCTCCCTCCGCGGCTCCCGTTACCGGCGGCGGCGCACGTGGCTCAGGCGGCGGGCGGCGGCTCCATAGGGCGGCGGGGGAGGGGGCCCGGTGCGCGCCCGGTGCGCGGCGCCGCCGCCGCCTCCCGGCGCTGCCTTTGTCTCCGGTGAGCGCTCCCGCGCCGCCGCCGCCCCGCCCGCCCGGGCTCCCGCCCCGCCGCTCCGCCCCGCCCTCGGCTCGGGGAGGGATCCGCGGGCCCCCCGCACCCCCCGCCCCGGGACCCGCCGCCGCTCGGGGGCCACCGGCTGAGCACCGGTACTGCCACGGGAATCCCCCGCCCCTGGGGAACGGCGGCGGGATGCCGGTGGCGACAGGGCCAGGGCATCCCCGGGGGTGGCCGCGGGAGCCGCACGGGGTGGGGGCCGGGGATTCCCGGGTAGCGGCTCCCGCTCCGGGTGGGGTAAGGGCTCTGCGATGCCCGGTGGGGTGGTGCCACAGGCTCCCACAGTCGGTAGCCCTGCACTCGCCCTGGAGGTACCCCGGGGGTGCTGCCACCCGTTCCCCCAATGCCATCCCCAGCCTCCTCAAGAGGTGACAGCTACCTGCTCCCCGGGGTGACGGCCAGCAAAGAGCCACAGGCAGGGAGGCAGCCCAGCCGCTGACAAGACCTTACCAGCCCCTGCCACAGCCCACCTGGCCACTGCAGTGGGACACGTGGCTCTGCAGGGCAGGGGTGCCAGCCCGGCCCCCCAGTACAGCAAGGAACCGAAATGGCACCGGGTGTCTTGGGGGGTCACCCCGCTCCCTTGGGTGCCGTACCCCCAAGCAGACCCCTCGCCGGCCTGGCCTGGGCAATTGTCCCTGAGCTAGGGCTCCCTCAGCCATTTGCCATCGGGGGGTTGTCACCAGCTCTTTTCTGCCGTAACCGAGGCCGGTGGTCGTGGCCCCCGTCTGGCTCCATCGGACTGCGCCAAGCTCGGGGTCCAGAGTCCCCGCTGTCCCTTCGCCGCGCCCTGGAGCTGTGGCAGGAGCGGGGCAGCGTGGCTTCGGGGTGGAGCCGCGCCAGATTGCGGGTGGGCGCTGGGTGTGGGTGCCCCACGCAGGCCGTGACCCCGCCGCCGTTTCCTCCCCGTGGGCAGGGTGGCAGGCGCCCGCTGCGGCTGCACACACGGCGCATTGTTCTGCCGGGGCCCGGCCGGAAGGACTTCCTCCATCCCGGCCAGGGGATGACCTGGGGAATCCGGGTGCTGGCAGCCCACTCCCACCACAGCCGGGCACAGCGGCTCCGGTGTCCGGCCACCGCCTCGCTCGCAGCAGGGCCGCAGTGGCCATGTGTTCCCCCAGCCCCCTTGGCTCTGGCCCCGACTCACCTTGCTGGAACTCGCCTCCTGCGATCCGACCTCACAGCGCGGCCACGGCAGCCGGGCACTGCCGGCTCGGTGGTTGTGGGGGTGCCCCAGCAGCACCCAGGGCGGGCAGGGGGCTGCGGCCATGCGGGGGGGCCGGGGTGCTCCCTTGAAGCATGGGGACCGCAGGAACGGGGGGCACGGTGGGGTCCACGGGCATCGTCAGGTCAGGCCAAGGGCGGGCGAAGGGAGCCAGGCCTCCGGCCCCGCCAGCGCCGGGGGCCGGGAGCTGCCTTCCCCTTCCCCTTCTCCCCACGGCGGCGGGGGGAGGCAGGCGGGGGAGCGCTACCCGAGCCACATGGTGGGCTGGAGGAGGAGCCGTTGCCCAGGCAACAGCTGAGAGCATCTTTCACCCCTGAAAATGGTGTGCAGAGCTGCCGCCACAGCCCCACAGCACGGGGCACTGCTCAGGACCCCCCACAGCTCGCCCGTGTCCGTAGGGTTCAGGTGGCCCAGCTCTGGACATACACCAGCATCCCCTTATCTGCATGCCGGTATCTCCCAGCAAGGAAAGGGATGGGGATGAGACACCTCCCCAAATGCTGGGGCACCACTGGGCAGGTGAGGACAGGCAGAGCCACTTCCTTGCCCTGCTCAGGGCTGGCCATGGCTCTGTTCACACCCCAGCTCTATCCCAGAGCCACCTTGAACATGTGACAGACACACGAACATGGCTGGTGACCCCAGGACCTTTGGTGCCAAGGTGCCATGACCCAGGCAGTGCCAGGAGGGCAGCACAAGCCTCCTGCCTGGTGCGTTTGGAACAGCAATCCTCAAGCAATCCCCATCCCCCCACCTGCCTTCCTTCCTTCCACGGCTGCAGAAAATTCCTGGATTTTACCCCAAGATGCCCCCTCTGAGTGTGAGAACTCCTCCTCGGCCCGCTCCCATAGCAACTGTTCCCTAGCTACCCGGCTGCACTTGCTATTCTCATCCCAGTGCAGCTGCGTGTGGCCCCCCCGCGCTGCGCACGAGGCTGTCGCTGCTGCCGCCAGCCCTGGACCCCAAACCCACCCTGTGTCCCCAGCCAGGCTGCCCCCCTATGACTGCTTCACCCTTGGTGACCGTCATGACCCTTACCCCGTGTCACCCTGCAGGGTCTCCCCTTGGATGGGGCTGTTCCTTGGGATAAGGGGCAGCACTTTGCTGCCACAAGGTTTCAATTAATGGTGGCCCCCCTGAAGCAGTAATGCACCGTGAGCAGAGGGCAGCAGGACTCTGTCCTGGCCCCACAGCACACCTGGGACAGCCCAAAAGGGGCTGTGATACGGATGGACATGCCCCAGAAGGGACCACAGCAGCCACAAGCATCCCAACATCACAAGGCCTCATACTTGTCATGCCTTAACACTGACCCAGAACATTCAGCAGGATACACTGAGGGTCATCTGTGGCACTCAGGGCTCAGCCAGCATCAGCTTTTTTGCTCTGGGGAGCAACTCCAGGCCTTCCCTGCAGGACAGGAGCACCAGCAGAGCCCATGGCAACCCAGAAACGATGTCCCCACTCCCCTTCTAACAGCCACCAACCCTGGATGGCTTGGAGCAGACTCCCCCCTGACACGAGAGCGATACAAAGCACAGCAAATCTTTACACTTAACAAAAGGTTAAAAATTTAAATACTCTCCAACTTTAGTGCAAGGCAAGCAAATGATACCACAGGTCCAAGTAGGTGCTCAGCCCCCCTGGGGGGCCTGGCTCAGAATGAGCAGAGGCGGCAGCACACGCACACACGTGTGCACAAACACACACAGAAGAGACGAGTTATTGCTTGGGACACAGCGGGGACAAGTGTACACAAGAGGGGACAGGACAAGCTGAATGGAGAGGTGGGTTGGTCCCCACATTGCTCCCCACAGAGGGCATCTGCCCCTGGGTGCAGGAGCTCTGCTGGCTCCCCAGAACCCCTGGGGACACACACTAAGCTGGTCCCAGCCCACTCACTCTTGGGTCACAGCTTCACATGACCCCGGGAAGGAACATTCCCTTTATCACAGTTTTGCTCCCCGAGAGCAGGGTCCTTTATGTACTGCTCCTCCATCACTGAGCTGGGCCTGGGGATAGCCACATCTCTGGAATGCACAGGTCCAGAGCTGGTGGAACTGTGCTGTCACCATCCTGCAGTGTGCTGGGGATCAGACCAACCCTTTGGCCACAGCAGCAGCAGGTGCCCGGGAGTGGCTGTGTCCCGCCGTGCCAGTGGTCTGGAGAGGGGCTCGGGATCAGCTCGCTGGGGCTGGCAGCACGTGTGAGATGAGGCAGGAGGCAGCAGGATCCAGCAGACAGGGACACGAGGACAAGGCAGTGATGCTCTGCTGCCAGGACACAACAGGAGACGCTTTGGCACAGTGCTTTCCTGTGCCTCGGGGCTGAGCAATGGACTCCGCTGGAGCCAGGACACCTCAGCACGGCCAGAAAGGTCCAGGAAAGATGATTTAGACACTTCAAGGCACAGAAGGCCTCTGTCCAGGACTCCCTGGAACAAAGCTGGGACTGTCGCTCCTCCCAGAGGAGGACATTTGTGCCTGTGACAGAGTGGGGGCAGTGCAGGCCCCCACCCATAGGTTAAAAACCGACATGTGATATGTACAGACCGACATATATAAATATACATCAAACCTGCGGTGCTGCTTCGGCACCGTGGAATGTGTCAGCAGAGCTGCTCCAGCCTGGCCTTGGCCCACGCTGGCACGATCCCTCCCTCCCACCCTGGGCCTGGGCCGGGAGCGGCAGCTGGAGGCAGCAGCACCATCCCAAGTGGCAGATTTGGAAGCGTCCGGGTTTTGTCTCAGGGCTTGCCCATGGTCAGAGGCAACCTGAGCCATGTGCTGCTGCCAGCCTTGGAATCATCCTCAGAGTCTTCAAATACAGACGTATAAAACTGTAAACAAATCCACCTTGTGGGGCCACTGAGACCGTGTCCTTCAGGCTGGGCACTCACTCGGGAGAGGCAAGGGGGTCCCAGGGGCTGGAGACCAAGCTGTGCTCTACAGCCGGGTGGGCTCTTCCTCGCTGTCGCTGCAGTTTCCACAACAGTCCTGAAGTCAGAAGGGCAAGGAGAGGGAGGAGGGAGGGAGAGAGGAGCACAGCAAGCAGAGGGTGAGCACGGTCACAACAACCCAGCCTACAGCTGCCCTCTGGCAGGGATGGGCCAGGCCCCCCTCCCAGACTGTGTGCAGGAGAGCTACATGGAGGCAAGGGGCTGGAGGGGACCCCCAGACTGCAGAGAACAGTCCAGCTGCATCTGGAGGTTCAGGCCCTGGCAGACAGACTGGTGAGCACGCAGCTGGCTAGCTCAGAAGCTGTGAGGAAGCTGGGCTCCAGGGACTGCAGCCACCCAGGGACACAGCTCAGTGCCAGCACAGACGCTCGGCCCCGCTCAGGGCTCAGCTGGCCACGAAAGCAGCTGAAGCCCTTTTTGCTGAAATGGGAGTCTGACCACGGGGCAATGCCAAACCCTTCACAGTTTCTCAACCCTTCTGTGTGCCCCAGACATCCGGAGAGGAGTGAAGGAAACTTCCCACAGCCCCCTGGGAGCAGAACTCCCAGCAGCGGCAGTGCAGGGGCAACTCTGGCTCAAGCTGAGGGCAAGGCCTCCCCCACAAAGGCAGCAAGAGCAGGGATGCTGGATTAGTGGCTCAGGGGGCAGTTAGAACAACAAGCAGGTTGTGCTCTGCCAGGGGAAGGGAATAGGCACTGAAGGATAACACTCCTCTTTCCCAGATCTTGCCATGTCCGTGGGCCACCGGGTATTTCCCTGAGCAGAGCAGCCAGGAGTGACTGCTCACCTCTGGAAAGAGAAAACACGCGGGAAATCACAGCTCAACCCCTTCTACAAACAGCTGTCCATCCTCTGGCAGGTCCTGCCTGCCTCGGGAAGGGCTGGGTATCCCCAGCGCTGGCTCTGGCTAGGGCAGCCCACTGAACTGCAAAGCACAACTTGGAGCTTGCCAAGGAGCAGGAGTCAGTACCAGGTGGCTGAGTGGGTCCAGAGCCAACCATGCTGGAGTTCTACAGCTGCACACAGCTGCTGAGAGGCAGCAGCCCAGGCTTTGCCAGGCCTGGAAAGAAGGCAAAGACTGTCCTGGGCAGAGGAAACAGGCAGACAAGCAAACCCACAGCAGCTGCAACATGTTTCTTTTCTCCTCATCCCTCGAAAGAGCTGCTCTCTGCCTGGCTCAAGATCTGGCAGAAGTGCTCTGGGGAGCCCAGACAGCCCATTCTAAGAGCAAGGACTTGTTCAGGAATGGTATTATTCATGTCAGAAGGGAGATGATTTAATATTTTAGCGTCTTCAGCATCCCTCTGCCTGGGTGATTCCAGCATGTTTAGCGAGGACACTCCTTCCCAGCCTCCTTGACTCCCCCAGCATGGGGAGTGCCAGCCAGGCAAGGGCTGGGTCCCTGCAGCCTTGCATGGGTGCCCCTGTGTCTTGGTTTGGGAAAAGCTGGAGCTTCCCTTGGAATGGAGAATGTCCCCAACACCCTGAAAGCTCTAGGGTGTGGCCACCCAACACTAGGGGAGACTGCTCACTGCCCTCTTGTGCCCACCTCCCTGCCAGACCTGCCTGGCACAGGCAGGAGCAGGATCACTGTTGCTGGGAGACTGCCTGGGGGGGAAATGCTGGGCAAACCCTTACCTGTCTGCTGAACAAGCGCTGGAGTAACCCTTTTTTAGGCTGAGGAGAAGGCTGCCCTTTCCAGTCCAGGTCTGGGGGCACTGTGCCATCTGTGCTAAAGACATTCAGCTCCTTAAAACACTCTGTCTCGATCATCTGGAAGAGGGAAAGGAAGGCTGCAGCAACTGCCACGTGGAGCCCATCACTGAGGGCCCAGCAGAGCATGAGAGCAGTGGGGACAGCATGGGGACACTGCCCTCGGCCATGGTGGGCACAAGCAAGAGCAAAGACCTACCTCGTTCTGCCAAGGAATGGGCACACTCCCTGTAGCAAACTTCTGGTAAAAGTCGTTGTCTGTGGGCTCCAGCTCCACTCCTTTCACCGTGGAGAACTGCTCGATGTCCAGAACATCCTTGCAGTAGATGGCCTGGGGCTGTGCAGCACAAAGATTGCTCTAATGCCAGGCTCCACCTTGATGCCACCACCTCCAAGTGTTGCTCATGGCCAAGCCAAGGCCACCTTTCCCTGCAGCCCAGAGCTTGCTGGACCCCCATTCTGCCAGGTCCAGGGAAGGGCCCCATCTCCCCATGCCAGGGCTCCCTCTTCCCTTGACACCAGTGACTGAAAGGGTTAGGAACAGATGGGCACTTACATCTGGCTTGAAGGGAGGGTCCAGCATGCCTGCTTCCAGCCTCTTGAAGTTGAGGTGCTTGAAGAGAGGGTGTTCCTTCACTTCCTTGGCCCCAGCTCCTCGGCACCCCAGGCGCTCCAAAGGGTCTTTGCACAGGAGCTGTGACACAAAGGAGATCAATGTCCTGGGTGAAGGGTGCTCTGTGCAGGAGCAGCCCTGGGCTCCTGCAGGGTGTTCTAGGGAGAGCACAGGC
The DNA here is from genome assembly GCF_009819655.1 of Sylvia atricapilla. Lineage (NCBI taxonomy): Eukaryota > Metazoa > Chordata > Aves > Passeriformes > Sylviidae > Sylvia > Sylvia atricapilla. Next base: position 15,410,681 of record NC_089153.1, read on the forward strand.
CTGCTAAGGCAGCTGGGCAAGGAATGAAGGCACTCGGAACCCTCCTGTGCTGCCTTATCAGAGACAAGGGAAGCTTGCTGTCACCTCTGCAGGGAGCAGCCCCGATGTGCTGCTGCTGCTGCATGCACAGCAGTGTTGGGAGTGAAGGGACAGGGCTGCCCAGCCGTACCATGGTGCAGAGGGAGCGGGCACAGGGCGAGAACTTCTCCGAGTACTCCTCCTGCACTTCCTTCACCAAGCGCTCCACCTCCTCCCGCTTGATCTTCTTCTTGCGCTGCTGGAAGGGCGACTGGCCCTCGATCATCTCGTACACCAGGCAGCCCAGAGCCCACCAGTCCGGGCTGAACGTGTAGCGCTCGTTCTTCACCACCTCCGGAGCTGCCAGGAGCAGGGGGGAGGGATGTGTGAGGGCAGGGAGAACAGTTCACATCTTTGGAACCACTTTTTGCTTAAACGAGGGTCACTTACCCATGTAGCCAACTGTTCCCACCCGGCCCTTGATTGTTTGGCCCTCTGGCACATGCACAGCTAGTCCCAGGTCTGAGATACGGATGTGACCTGCACAGAGGAGGGGACAAGGAGAAAGTCAGGGTTTGAAGCTGCCAAAAACACAGGGTAAGCCTGGTTCAAGCAGAGTAAGAAAAAACTCAGGCTCATGCCTCCTATTCACCCTGCACTCACCATGGTCATCCAGTAGTATGTTCTCAGGCTTCAGGTCCCTAGGAGGGAAGGGACTTGATTAACAAGAAGCCTGTTGTCAAAGCAAAAGACACAAGCAACAGCCACATCTGAACAAATCACAGATAAGCAACTTTAGGATGCAATGCCCCTGCCTTGGGCATGCAGATAACCTTCCCCTGACCCTCTGTCCCAGAGCTGACCCTGCAAGCTCTCTCCTCCGGGGCAGAGAGGTGGAACAAAACAACCTTCAACCCTCTGCAGTGAGCCTGAGGATGGTTCCCTCTTTGCAGATGCAGAACTCACTATGGGGCAGGCCATGACAGTGAGGAGGGAGGCTTATCTGCTCATCCTGCCCCAGGGCAAGGTAGGACCAAAAGGGACTTCCTGGCCAGTGTTAGCCATGCTATCCTAACACTGTACCGTACAGTCAATCGACTTGTTTTCCCTCTTCCCCAGCTCTTGAGCACATTGGGGCAGCCTACCCTCCTTTGTTCTAGTGTCAATACTGCCCAGGGAGTTCAGTGCCTGCCCTGAGACATTCACAGCATGATCACATCCTGTTCTTGGCGATCATTTACCAGCACAAGGAAGCCAGACTAAGGTCTCCCTTTCTCAAGATCAGCTTTCTGTTCCCGATTCCTCTCACTCAGCTCAGTGCTGCTTTCAAGACCGAGCTTATTTTCTTGAGCAGACAGACTCAGCTGGGCTGGTAAGAGCAGCAGGAACCTTCTTGATGCTGCAGGCCCTACAAGCTCTCCCAGCAGGGACCAGGCAGCACGCACCTGTACACTATCCTCTCCTGGTGCAAGTCCTCGAGGCCACAGCAGATCTCAGCAGCATAGAAAGCTGCCCGGGGCTCCTCGAAACCAGCCTCTCCCATGTGGTAGATATGGAACTTGAGGTCCCCTCCATTCATGAGGGTCAGCACTAGGCAGAGAGCATCTTTAGTTTCATATGCATAGGCTAAGCTCACCTGCAATTCAGGGCAGAAAGGCTGTTAGAAGACACAGCTGGAAGAGGGAGGTGCCCACACTCCCATGGACACTTTGCCACCCAAGCAGCCACTCACAGGCTCGGGGCTGGGCCTTTGCCAGCAGAGGAACTGGGCGAATCCAGGGAGGACATGGCAGCACCCAGCAGTCCCAGCACACCCCCAGCTTTCCTTGGACAGGGAGGACACTTTCCCTGAGCCAAAGCTGCTGTCCCTCAGGGGCAGGCAGCATGCAACAACATTGGGTTGTTGGTTCATCAGCATCTGATGAACCCTCTGCAAAAAGGGGTTCAGGCTTTCCACACCTCAGTGCACCAAGGCAGAGCTCCCAATCACACAGCTCAGGGCTGGCCTTCTCCCCATCCCACTGCCTGGAGAGACACTTATCACTGTTTACTTGTGCCCCAAAAGTCACAAAGGTGCCTGTAACACCAGTGGGTGTTTGGGGCTGACTCTGGGGGCATTTACAGCATGTTGTTTGAGGCAGTAAATCATCTTCCCCAACAGTAAAGGTCTTGCCAAGACCCAGCCTTGTGAGATATGTGCAGCTATCAGGACCCTGCACCATGGGCAGAGCCTGCTCCTGGCCTCTCCACACCAGGTGAGGAGCACAGAGGTGCCAGGCTGGCTGGTTGGAGAAAGAATCCAGCATTGCAGCAAAGTGAGAGCAATTCCTATGTACTTACTACAAACCTACTGTTCACTTTTTCCAGGATCTGTTTTTCATTCAGGGCCATGGCTTCTCCCTTCCTCTTTTTGATCCGTTTCTTCTCCAGTTTCTTGCAGGCATACATCTTCCCTGTGGCACGCACTTGGCAGGCACACACCTGGAGGGAGGACAAGGCTCAGCACCCTCCCACTGCCATTTCCAGAGCGGGGATCTAGATTCTGCTCTCAGGAAGAGGCACAGGAAAGCAAAGAAGCCCATTGTCAAAGCAAAGACACAGGTAACAGTGACAGCTCCAGATGTTACAGAGAAGAAAGAGCCAGCTGTAACGCTTCTAACATCTTTAGCAGCACCATGGCTGGTGCCTGAGAAGACAGAAGGCCATTCCATAAACAGAAGGAAGCCTGGCAGGAAGTTTTCAGGAGTGCAGTTTGCTCTGTCGAGGCACAGGCAACAGACCTGACTCTGCCCAGTTAGCAGCAGGCCCCACATGACTCGTGCTACCAACCCTGCACAGCACCTCCAGAGTGTTACCAACCCTGCACAGCACTTCCCAGGCCTCCAGCACCTGGAGAGAGGTGAGCTCCTGCCTCTCAGGGAGAGCTAACAGGTCACACAAGGCCCAGAACACAGCCCAGCATAGCCCCCACAGCTCACCCAGCCAGCAGCACCTGTCTCCAGGTGCTGGAGCAGCTTATGGCACCCTGATGGCCAACCTGGTCTGCCTCTGGCAGCAGGCAACAGTGGCTACTTGGTACCCTGAATGCAGAGGAAATGGTGGTTACTCACCTCCCCAAAACCGCCCTTACCCAGCACACGGTACTGGCGGAAAGTGTTTTTGGTCACTGGCTGCCTGTGAGGGAAAGGAGACCAGAGTGAGAAGTGAGCAATGAGAGAGCAGGTGCTGAAGCCCAAACCACCTCCATGCCCTGGCCTGACAGACTATGGCTCAACCCAAACCCCTGTTCAACTGGGCCTTGCTTCCCAACGAGGCAAGCAAGGCTGGGGCTGCTGCTGGTGCCAGTAAAGGTCTTGAGGGACAGCAAAGGCCAGGCTCTTGGCTCCTGCCAGGGCCCAGCATGGGGAAGGGCCCCTGAGGCAGGCTGTGTGAGGAGAGTGCAGGTTTCCCAGAGGTGAGGGGAGCGTTACCGTTCCAGCCATTTCCACTGCAGGAAGCGGTTGAAGTACAAGCTGTCGAGGTAGTCGGCAAAGGGAGCCACGCTCAGGTAGTCGTGGATAAGCCTAGGAGAGAGCAGAGCCAGCACGGCTCCTGAGAGCTGATCACAGCCCTGGAAAATGCCAGCAGCCCCAGGGAAGAGGAGGTGAACAGCCCCAAAAGACTGTTTACTTTGCCATCCCTCGCCCAGCCTGGTGCTGAATCACCCACATAGCCCAGAAAGCCTCGCTCCATGCTAAGCCTGATGCAAAAGGAAGGTGCGTTGGAGGCCACCACTGTGACAAATGCAGCGCCCTGGGACCCAGCTGGCACTGCTAATTGTGGCCTCTTGGCACCAGCCAGAGCTGCAGGACAAAGGGGGACAATGGGGCTTTGCAATTGCCCCTCTGCTCACAGGGCAAACGTGCACACAAGGCTGTAATCAGCTGCTAGCAACATTCAGCACCAGGCGCTGAGCTGTTCACTATCAGATGAATATCCAGCACAAAAGGCCACAGGGGATCCTGCTCGAGAGAGCTAACTGCCTTGGAGAGCTGTGCCAGGGCTGCCCAGCGGAGTGAGGAGCCTTAGACACAGTGTCTAGACTGGAAACACGCATCAAGGAGAAGCGGATGGGCTCTCCCCTTTCAGAGCTTGCCAAGAGCAGGCAGGGCCCAGCCCGGAGGCTCTGCATTCAGACACGACACTGGTTACCACACACAGAGCTAAGCCTCCCCAGAAGACTGCAGCAAATGTGTTGCCACAGCCCTGCACTCAGTTAGGCAACATGCTCCAGCTACTGTGCAGGGAGAGGTGAGGCTGAAAGCTTGGTTTGCCCAAGAGCTTCCGCTTCACACCCGGAGCCAGGACCTCGGCCACTGCTTCTGTGATGGGAACAGAGGTGACCTTAGACCCCTCCAGCAACAGCCAGAGTAAGCCAACCACAACAGCCACTTCTGTGGCCAGTGGGACAGGACAGCTGGCACAGACTACAGCTAGTGGCTCAGCCCGGCAGGACCCTACAAGATCCAGGCACAGCACTGGGAATGGCATTGGTACAGGGTCTTCCCAAATGGCAACTCTGACTGGGAGGCCTGGCAGAGGTTTCTGCAGCAGCTCGTGGCTCCCATGGCACAAGATATCCTTTCCTGGAGCTGAGCTGCAAAGTGCTGCCCCAAAACCCCCCAGGCCCCAGCCTTAGCACCAGCTCTCCCTCTCCCAGAGCAAGGGACCATGGAGGACAAGGTGAATCAGCTGCAGCATCATCCCTGTGCCACGTGTGACCTGCAGGCACAGCCCAGCCCTCCAGCTTACTTAGTGCATTCCTTGAAGAGCTCCTTGGAAGGCTCCTGCTCCAGCCTCTCACAACAGGCATCCACCAGTTGTGAAGGAACTTCAGGCACATGGTCCTCACTCTGGGGACAAAGGGATGGAGTCAGACATAGGGAGCAGAGCCCAAGGGCTCTGCTTTAGGGTCAGTGGGCAAAACAGTGTGGCAACTTGTGAGGTGGTTGCTAAGCATGTTGACTGTGGCAGGACGTGGGCAAGGTCAGCTGTTGGCTTTCCAACTGTTCTGCCCTTGCAGGCAGCAAACACAACCCTCTTACTCACATTTGGCTTCAAGTACTTTTCAATCAGGTGCTGCCCACATTCTTTCCTCTTCTCATCTGGAGCCACTTCGTACCCTGCCTGGAGAGAGCAAACAGTATGAGGGGCAGGTCCAGCCAGAGACCCAGCTTTGCTACTGGGCAACAGCTGTGGAGCAGCAACACCCTCTGCCCAAAGCTCCCCGTGCTTTCCTTGAAAACCAGATCTCCAGCAAACATCTCCCTAAGCAAAGACCCAGCCCTATCAAGGCTCTGACTCACAGGTTTTTCCTACAAGAAAACCCTATGTGCCCAGAAGTGCCTGCTGGAGCACCCAGCCAACCAGTTTGTGCCCAGGGTGTCAGGAACATCCCTGTCTCCCCCAGGGAAGCCTGATGGGCTTTGCTCTTACCACGGCATCCAGGAACTTGACGCAGCGTGAGAGCTCGGGGCGTGTCTCGCAGAACTGCCGGAAGAGCATTTGCCCAATGGGCTGCTTCTCGCACAGGCTGTGGTAGTCCCGCTCTGCAAACGAGGAGAAGGTCACACTGCTAAATCCCAAAGGAGCAGTCCCAGCCCACCGCCCTGGCCAGGCAGCAGTGGGGGTGCTGTGACTCCTCAGCTGGGCTGCTGACAGGTCCCAACAGCCTGAGACTCTCAGGAGAGTGAAGCGCACCCAGTGGGACAAGGGACATTGCTGAGGTTTTACATTCCCCTCTTCCCTGAAAGAGGACTGACCTGCTGTTCTGTTCAGCCTGAACCTCTTGTTCCTAGCAAAAGACCTCAGCTGCTTGCCTTAAGGCTTTCTCCTCTCTCCACAGAGATCAACCAACTACTCCAGACACACAGCTTTCCTTGGAACATGAGGAACACACCAAGCTTATCTCAAGGCAGATCTTCCAGGCCAAGAGTTGTTCTGATGACTCCACCAAACCACTTGTGTTCCCAAAGACCCTGCTGGAAGCAGCAGCATCAAAATGGGAGGCACCATTCCCACAGATGCTTTGCTGATGTGCACACAGGAGTCACAACTCCCCACTCCATGTGACAGCCACTCTCTTGTACATCAACTCTTGCAGATTCCTCCCACCCCTCTCTGAACTCTGGCAGCCCAGGCGCAAACCCCTTTGACTATCCAGAGCACTTCCAGCTCTCTGCTTTTTTCCTCCCCTTCCACTCACAAGATGTTGTCTGATGGCAGGCCAGAACACATTTCTGTGACAGCCACTGCCACCGAGGGCTGTGGGCTGCCTGCAGTGCAGACGTGCAGCCACCCAGGGGATCCCAGCGCTGGGTACTCCCAGCCCTCCCCTCCCTGTGCAGCAGTTTCTCCCGAGGAAGCTGCAGCTTCCTGAGGGTGCAGGAGAGAGCAGAGCCGGGCAGGCTGTGGTGGGGGAGGAGGTGGCCCCACCAGCTCTGCCGCACCAGCTGGTTTCCTTGTGTCTGCAGGGGAAGGAGTTCCCTCCAGCTGGGGAGGGCCAGAATTTGCTGTCGGCAAGATCAAAAGCTTTCAGCTGCCCTGGTTGCTGCCCAGGCTCACACGAGGTTACTCCCTGTGGTCAGGGCACAAAAAGCTTAATTCTGCAGTGGGCAACCAGCCCGCCGTGCCCACAGTCCTGCCAAGACTCTGGAATAGGAAAGAAACGCCTTTGCAGCAGGCTGTGAGGTGAAAAGAAAGACACCCCAGCCAAAGAGTGCCCAAGCACAAGGAACAGGGTCATCTCTCCCATGGGAAAACCAAGCAAAGCTGCTGCCACCTGGGTCAGAGCACTGCTCACGTGCCTCTCCGAGGGGAAGTGAGACATGAGTGGTGACAGCCAGTGGTTGGGAAGGACTTGCTTCCCAAATCTTCGCAAGGTCACTGTCCTGGATAGCCGGACAGCAGACACAGAGACCACCAGCACTCACTGCAGCAAATGGGTGAAGTTCAGTGCTGGAAAACACCATCACAGCCACGGGAAGGATGGCTGCAGGCACAGGATGGACAAAAACTGAGGGAAAGCTCTGCTGAGGGCATCGCAAGCCAAAGAGGCAAAAAGGGTTTGGATGGTCAAGATGGGAGCTGCAAGGAGAGCCCAAGCCAGAGCCCTGCTCTTCTCCAGAGAGGCAGCCAGCAGCAAATCCAAGGCTGGGGTCTCCATTCAGTCACATCTGGCTGTGAAGCCAGCCCTGAGAGATGGTGCACAGGTTGTGTGGCAGAGGGAGGTGGGGACAGCCTGCACTGTCTGCTCTGAGCTTGAGGGTTACAGCGTGGATGAGTGAGGTTGAGTTTTTTCTATGTACTACAGTTCTGTGGGGCCCAAAGGACTGCCAGGACTGGAGAACCTGGGCAAGGCAGAACTGGGAATGTGAGCTGCAGAAACTTCCCAAACCCATTTGTTTCAGTGGCACCTGCTCTGAAACAAGGCCAGCATTGTGCCACTCTCTAGCTGGCAGCTGAATCCAGACTGAAAACTTAAACAAGCTCTCCTCTTCCCAGGATGCAAAGCACTTGCACCCTCTGTGCCCCAAAACAATTTCACATGATCTCAGGACCAAGCCTGCTGCACAAACAACATTAAAACCATGAAGAGTACAAAGTACAGAATGAAAATGACAGGCCAAGCCCTACTCAACATCAGTTCTCATCCACTCCACACAGCAAGAACACAGTTTGCCTGAGAAGAGCTACTGCTTGAATGTTAGAAGCTGAGGTCTGTGGAGCTGAGCTGAATCCAGCCAGGGAGAACAGAGAACATTAGCAAGACCTTTGTTATTTTTGCAAAGGCACCCCAGAGTGACACTCCAAAACTCTGCAGCATGGAGCAGGTCTGTCTGCACACAGAAGGGGATGTTCACTTAGTGAAGCTCATCACAGCACATCATCAGCCGCTTACCTACCCATTATTTCTTCCCTACACTCTGAACTCCAGGGAATCCTGGCTGGGATTTGCCCTGTTATATGTCCCTGACACTCAGCTTGGGGTGCACAACTCGCTTGTCCCCTTGGCTCCCACCAGGCCCTGCATCTCACCCAGGGTTTGCCGAAGGTCCTCGCAGAGGCTGATGTGGGGGAACTGCAGCATCTGGCGCCATTTCTTGCTCTTGCCTTTCCGGTTTCCTCCACCACCTGCAGGGCACACAAAATCAGCACCGTGAGTCAGGAAGCAAAGGTGTCTGACTGCAGCCTAGCCTGGCCTGAGGAAGGAGCCTCTCTCTAAGTCCAGGCAAGGAAAACAAGACCAAAGTGGTACGACCATCTCTGGGGAGACAGAAGTGTTGGGAGTCTCGGTTGGAAATGGACAGACCAACCTCTGGCTGCTGAACAAATCCCAAACAAGAACTTTAAGATCTTTCATGATGGGAGAATCCCACCAGGAGCAGGAGTGTCCACAGCCACAGCAGCTCTTCACTCCCAGGCCTGTCCCCAGCACCTCTGCATAACTAATCACCCCTCCAGGCCATGCCTTGCTTGGTGTGAAGCTCTTCCTACCGCAGTGAAGATGTTCATGCCATCTACTCATTCCAGACTGATTGCTTACTCCAGGGAGGGGTTCTCAGAGGGAGGACATGAAACTGGGAGACAGGAATTCCTGCTCTAATCCTGGCTCTACAGACAACTCGCTGCATTGCCTGGGGCTCATCACTTCAGTTTCCCACCTGTGAAGTGAGGACACTCCCACCTTTCTCCAGAGATAAGGCAGCCTCAGAAAATCCAGATCCAAGAACTAGGTATTATTCCAGCTTCAGCTGCTGAAGTAAATGCCCAGTGCTGTAGGATAGGGTGGGAAAGCTTCTAGATAGTCCAAAAAATTTACATCATAGCAAGGACTAAGTACTGATTGCTGGGATCAGCCAACCTCCAGGGATTGCTTTCCCAGTGCCAAGACACACAATTTCCCACCTTTCTTTGGAAATTCCTTAAATCACCCTCCCAAAGTGGTCAGGCCGAGAGTTGGGCCCGAGGCCCGGCCTTCTGAAATCACAGAGAGGGGGTTGAACATAATTTATCAGCTCTTGAGAAACACTTTCATTACACTTTCCTCCACTGCAGATGCAGCTCAGCCCCAAACCCTAGACACAGTCCCCTGGCATCCAGCTCCCTGAGCTGCAGGAGGACAGGCAGGTGGGATGGGGCCATCCTGGTCAGCCCCATGCAGTGCCAGCCCCAGATCCGAGCCCCTGGCATGCCATGGATCCCTGCACTGCATCTGCCCCGCACCAGCAGCTGGGCCGCACGATTGTACAAACTCAGGAAGGAAGTGACTCAAGGGTAAGCTGGGCTGGAAGAAACCAGCGGCGCAGACACCTTCTTGTCAGCGACAATGAAGCGGATGGGGGCAGCGAAATGAGGGCAGGGGAGGACAGGCCACCCTCACCCCAAGAGAGCTCAAAGAGAGGCACAGCAAAACCCCACAGCACCCGGAGTTTGCGTTTCCTTGAGTTGTTTGCTTTGAAAGGAGGCTCCAGCGCCCTTCATGCGCGGTCCTCCCCCGCCCTCCCAGCACCGAGTCCAGCGGGGAGCTGGGCTCCTGCACAGCAACTTCCCAGCACCCCTGCTTTGGGGATGGGCTGCCTGCACCCAGAGCTCACCAGGAGCAAGCTTCACAGTTGGGTGATAGATGAGAGCTGGTCTGTTGTCCCTCTGTCAGGGCAAGGGGGACAAGGATCCTTCACCTTCCGTGGGTCAGATCAAACATAGGGCATGGTCGTGCTGTGGCAGCAGCCGAAGGTGGTTGCCAGCAGCCCCTCAGCACATCCCAGCTCAGCTCTGCATTCCCACACGAGCCTAGGAAGCTCCAAAAAGTCCAGACTGGAGCAAAGAACCCAGGCCTGTTGGATTTGGCCCACCAAGCAGCTCTGTCCTGTCACAGAAGCTGTCTGAGCTCAACTCAGTGGCCACCATGGACACCCAGCCACAGGTGGGAGAGTCACGGATGGGCAGCATGGACAGCTACAGCTCTAACAGCCCAAGAGCCACCTGGCACAAGTGTGACACTGGGCTGTTTCTCCCTGCAAACTGCCTGCTGCTGCCAAGAGAAAGGCACCATGGAGCACCAGGAGCAGCAGTCGTCCAGCACCTCGTGCTGCATCGGTGCCAAAACTCCATTCCCCAAGGGCACAACAGGAGCCAGTCTCCGGGTCACTCCGTGTGAAGCTGGGCCTCGTGCCTGGAGGTCACAAACCCTGCTGCTTGGTTTTGAACCAAACCTTTTCATTGTGAACCCGAACGTCATGGTCCACCACGGTCACTGTGCCAAGAGTCCTTACACTTAGCCTGGTTTTCAAGCAGCTTGGAAATGTTTCTGCCCGTGCAAATTAAATTTCGCTGCTTTTTGTTCCCACAAATCTAATCTCCAAAGCCCTCTAACTGGATTTCAGCGGGTCTCTCAGACTCCAGGATGGCTCGGTGTGGCCAACTGCACACCACGGGACAGGGGGGACTGCACTTCCCCACCACATCCGTGATCTAATGAACCCATCGATGCCTGGCTGAAGCGGATCTTCTGTGCAAAGGACCAGGTTCCTGTGTGAGACTTCCCATCCCCTCCTGAGGCTTCTCCACGCAGCTCGCCTGCATCTTCAGGACAGCCCTGTTGCTCGCAGGCTGCATCCCACACGGGGGCTGGAACTGAGCGTGGCCCTGGAGCGGTGGGAGCGCCGCGGGCCCGAAGCAGAGCTCCGGGAGCCCCGCAGACGCCGGCCGGGGATGGTGTGAAAGCGGCGGACGGGTGGGGCTCCCCGCCGCAGTTTCGGGATCGGCCCGTGTGTGGGAAGCAGCAGTTTACCGGACTGGAATCAACTTTTTTTTTCCCTCCTACGGCACCCAAAACTGCCTCTTCTCTGTGCCAGAGGAGCTGGAGCAGCCTCTGGAGTGGGAGGAGAGGCAGATGGGGCGATCAGCACCGGAGAGGCAGCGAGGCCGCCCGGGAGGGAGCTCACCACCCCCGGGGCGAGCACAGCACCGGGCAACCCCTGCGCCGGACGGGGGAAGCCGAATGCCTGTGCCCAGCCCGCGCCGCCGCCTCCCCGCTCCCAGCCCAGGCCGCGATGCCCCGGGAGGGACGGCCCCGGCCGAGCCCCGGGGCGGCACCGCCGGGGCCAGCAGTCCGGGCCTGCCGCCCCGCCAGCTCCAGTACTCGGCGTCGCTCACCTTCGCGGGCCTTGAGCAGGACGGTGTTGGCGACGATGTTCTCCAGCTCCATGGGCCCGCGGGCGCCGCCGCCTCCCGCCGGCTCCGCTCCCCGCGCTCGGCCCGCGCCCGCCGCCCCCCGCCGCCGCCGCGAAGCCGCGCCCCCCGCGCCCCGCCCGGCCAATGCCTGCCCTCGCTCCTCCCGCGCCGCGCTTCCATTGGCCTATCCTCTAAGGAAGCCCCGCCCCCTCCACAGCGCCGCCGTCCTCCCGGTGGCCCCGCGAGGCGCGGCGGCCGGGGCGGGACCAAGGCAATGACGCCATCGGCGAAGCCCTGCCGGGACGAGGAAGCGAGCGCTGATTGGAGGGCGAGATGTCACTCAGAGGACACCGCGAACGGATTGGGAGAGAGTCAGCGGAGATCACCATGGGGAGCCCCGCCTCCTACGTCATCTGATTGTGGAGCTGCCACTCAGCCTCAGAGCGAGTCGTGATAGGGTGTCCTGTGGTGGGCGGGGCTGAGAATTTGCATATAAATTCGCGCCGGGACGCTGGAAGCCGCGATGTTCCGGTTCTGGTTCTCTTGCTGTGGGTTGGGGTCTCTCTGAGGTGCCCTGTTAGAACCGGTCACATGTGTAGGGGAGCCTCCCCACCTTCGCAGCCTGAATAAAGTCCGAGCAGTCACGCGTGTTTCCCCGGTATCTCGGTCAATCACGGTCACGGGGCGGGTGACCCAAGCTCCGGTGCTGTGCCCTGTTTCCGTGGTCACCGCTGCCGGAGAGGTTTGGGTTTTCTCATCCCCCAGTGCAGCTGACCCAGACAACTCACGTGCCCTTCAGGTGTTTGAGCTCCCGCCAGTTTCTTTCCAACAATTATTCGCTCTAAAAGCTAGTTTTTAAAAACTTATACCAAAATCAGCAGCAGTGCTGCCCTGTCTGAAGAAAAGCTGTGGTATGGGAACCTCTCCCCACCTGGTCTCCAGCAAACCAGTCTCTGGTTTCCCTGCAGAGCTGGCCTGTACTGGAGCACCCTTGATGACCTTTCAGCCCCTCAGGTCACCTGCCCATCTTCCTGCCTCTCCTGGGCATGAAACTGCTCCTTAATCTTCTTAAACCAAGTGGTGTCTGCCCTGCTTTGTGCTGCTCCTGGCTTTGGAGTGAGGATGTCACCTCTGCCTTCCCACGGCTTCTGTCTCTTGCTCCATGTCATCTCCAGCCCATGGGAGATGTCTCGTTCCTGGTGGCTGCTGGCCAGGGCATGGAGGAGATGATGGGCAGGTACCTTGACTGGTGTCTGTCAATGGCAGCCTGGGCAGGGCAGAAGGGTTCCTGTCCTCAGGATGTAGTGAGGATGATAATAACACAGATTACTCCAAGCACTCACTGTCCACGCAGTTGCTACCGCCTGTGGCCACCGTGCCCTTCAGCATCCACCGGAATTCAGGTGTCACATCTTCAGGGTACAAATCTGCAGCGATTAGAAGGAGGAGGAGGAGGAGGATGCTTGCCCTGCCATACCTTGGGGGTAATCTCTCTGTCACTCTGCCTGGAGGGATGAGCTCATGCTGTGAGAGCTCCTCTTTTAGAGCTGCTCTCCTTCCAAACCTGCCACATGTTTATTTTGAACTTTAAATGAGATGACTCTGTTTCCATCCATTTCCAGCATTAACCCTTGTGTTGCTATTTTCTGTTTCCTTCCACCTGGCATTTTGAAGCATCATTCTCATCACTGACAAGAGTCATGGACAATGGGAGGCTGCTGGAGCAGCACCAGTGTCCAGAGGATCCTGATGACCCCAAAAGATCCCACAGCAGCTCAGGTGGTGGAACTGCCACTCTGCTTTTTAGCTCTGTGGAGGGGATGACATGGCTGGAGAGGGAGAAACATCAAATCCAACCCTCAGGATTTGACGTTTCAGACATTAGCTTGAGTTCCCTTCGCTGACTCGGATTTTGCCCTGATACACTGGTGTTGCCTTGCCCAAGCAGGGGTGACCCTGTGTGCCCCACTCCAGCTGGCCCCTCTTGCCCAGCACCCTCCTGGAGCTGTGTGCTCATGCACAGAAGGACAGACAGTGCCTGGTACCCTGGCTGGTACCCAGGGTGCTTGGCCAGGGCACTGTGGGGCCCTGGGGTGCTGCCACAGGGCTGATGGCCCCCTGGAGAGCTGGCCTGGCCAGGTCCCCACTAGCTGCCCTCACCTGGGTATTTTTAGAAGCAAAATGTTGTTTAGTTGTGAGAAGGAGAATGTGCAGCAGGAGGGGAAGCTGGGCAGCAGCGATAGGGCAGCTCCTTCCGCAGGCAGATCCCGTGCAGCTCCAGCCACTGGGGTTAGATGCCTCCAGGAGTCAACACTGGGACCCATCCCAACCCAATTCCGCTGGGAACCTCTGCTGACTCCAAAGCTCACACCATGAGCCTCCCCACATGGGGCCAGCAGGCACAGTGATGGCCCAGGGATCCTCAACTGCTGCGAGTACCCCCATCCCATCCAGCCCCCATCCCATCCCATCCAGTCCCCCATCCCATCCAGTGCCCCCAGACCTCAGCTGAGCTGCACCCACCCCGACAGGGGCTGGGGGGCTGGCGGGGGCCAGTGTTCCTTGAGCTCCAGCTCCCAGGCGCCAGCAGCTGTTTTTAGCCCAGAAAAAGTCCAATGTTTTGAGATTTTCTATTTTGAGCAGCAAAGCTGAAGAAGTGGAGCAGCCCCTGACCCCTGGGTGTCTGTGCAGAGCGAGGCAGGCAGCCAGGCAGGGTGGGTGTGGGGCGGCTTCTGCCCCCCAAGGGGGATGTGGTTGCCCTCGGGTCTTCGCCCCACGGCTGCCTCTGTGGCCTCTTGCACGTCAGGCTGTGCCGCAGCCTGTTCCCATGCGATCCCATCTCCGACACTCTCCCAAGAGAAAACGGCCTTTCTGGCACTGGGATATCATTCCTGCTTTCCCTCCTGCAGCAAGATCCCAGTACAGCCCCTGAGCACGATATGGGGTGTTCCATGCCAGACCCGCAACCCTTGTACCCCACTGTGGGTACGTGTGTGCCCTCACAGAGCCCCCATGACATAGCACAGCTGGCAGGTTTCCAGAGGGGACAGCCCTGGCAGAGAGGCACAGGGCTCGGACTGGGCTGCTGTGGTGGCTCAGCCAGCTCAGCCCAGTGCTGGTGATGCTGCCATGTGGAGGGTTTTGTCTCCTCGCAGCAGCTGTGGGGGTCATCCCCTGCACAAGAGAGTGCACAGACATTTATCTGAGAGTGGGGAGGGCTGATACTCACTGGAGCTGCCACAGCAAGTTGTCACCACTTGCTGCAAAGCATATGTGTGGGGTGATGCAGGTGACAAAAGGTGCTGGCAGTTGGTGCCACTTTCTGGGCTCCCTGGAGGCAGACATCAGCCCCAGGCAGAGGCTTTGGTCTCGTTTTATTCAATCCTGCATTTCCAGAAGCACCTCGAGCCGCGCACTGGCACTGCCATCCAGGGTGTGTGGTGGGGCCAGATGCTGTAAATGCCGAGCAGGGCTGGGGGCCGTGTCCCCGATGTCCCAGTGGGTCCCTAAGTGCGGTTCCGGTGGGGGACAGCAAGGAGCCGGCGGAAGGCAGCACGGAAGTCCCGGTTGAAGAGGGTGTAGATGAGGGGGTTGACGCTGCTGTTGCAGTAGCCGATCCAGAAGAAGAAGTTGAAGAGGGGCTTGGAGACGTGGCAGCCCTGCCCACAGAGAGCCCCCAGGCTGTAGGTGAAGAAGAAGGGGAACCAGCACAGCACGAAGGCCCCCATCACCACGGCCAGCACGACGGTGAAGCGCCGCTCCCTCGCCCGCACCAGCCGGCGGCGGCACAGCAACACGCTCTGGTGCTGGCTCCGGCGCCGCCATCCCGGCATCCCGACGCCTGTCACCTTTCCGTCACCGCCGGCGGGCCGCGGGGAGCGGGCAGCGAGCAGGGCGGCCGTCCGCCGGGCGGTCAGGCGGTAGATGCGGCAGTAGACGGCCACCATGACGAGGCAGGGGACGAAGAAGGAGGCGGCGCAGGAGGCCAGCACGTACCAGGTCTCCTGGCTCAGCTGGCACTCCCGCCCGCCCGGCCGTGGCCGCAGGAGCGGTGGCAGTGCCACCAGGGCCGCCGCCGCCCAGACGGCCCCGATCATGCCCTTCACCCGCCGCGGGCTGCGGCGCAGGTTGAGCCGCGCCGCCCGTGTGACGGCCCAGTAGCGGTCCAGGCTGATGGCACAGAGGTGCCCGATGGACGCGGTGCAGAGCAGCACGTCCAGCGCCAGGTACAGGCTGCACCACAGCCCACCGAAGTACCAGTAGCCCATCACCTCGTTGGCCAGCGAGAAGGGCAGGACGAGGACGGCCACCAGGATGTCTGCCGAGGCCAGGGACACGAGGAAGAGGTTCTGCGGGGCTTGCAGGGCCCGGCTGGTGGAGATGGCCACCACCACCAGGGCATTGCCCACCAGTGTGGCCAGCAGGACAGACAGGGCGGCCAGCAAGATGAGCCCCGTGGCTGCGGGTGAGTGTGGGGCGCTGCCGGCGCCGCTGCCGTTACCGGAGGTGTTGGGAAGGGCGCTGGCCGGCTCCATGCTGGCCCGGCCCCTCAAGCAGATGAAGCCCCATGGGGCTTTCCCCCACCCAGCTCACCGATCCCGAAGCGGCTGTGGGCGCAGTCCCAGCATCGCTGAGTCCCCGGGGGGTTCTCCCGGCTGCCGCCACTCCTGCACTGACCCACGGTCTGGGGGCGAGGTCGTCCCGGCTCAGTGGTTGCCCGGCTGGGCATGCGGGACAGCGGCAGTGCCGGGAACGCAGAGAGGCTCCCACGGCAGCGCTGCTCGCTCTGCTGGTCCCAGTCCGGAGGAGGGCGGGCGGGGAGGAGGGAGGGAGGGAAGGGTGGGCCGATATCACTGGCAGGAATCCAAACATCTGTGGGCAGTGGGAGAAGCTGTTATTGCCACTTAAAGGGCTCCCTTCAGGGTCACCATGGCAGGAGGGCTCCAGCCACTGGTGCGAGGGTGCCTGCTGGTGCAGGGGCACTGCCCCAACCATTCCGGGTCATCATCCTGCTGATGATCCCAGCTCAGCAGCACTGCGGCAGCCCAGGACCTTGTGTGGCTGCCCCGTGCTGTGCCTCGCTCACTGATATGCTGCTGTGGGGCACCATGGACCCTGCCAGCTCAGCCCTTCGGAGATGAGGGTGGGAGAAGATGATGCTGTGACTGCTCAGTACAAGTGGCTACAGACCTCTGGCATCATCACCACGTGCCCCAAAGCAGGAGCTGAGTGTTTGGTGTGTTCCCAGCACCAGCTGGGCTGAGCGGTGGTGGTGTGTGGGAAATGGGGAGCATGGTGGGTGTGGGTGCCTGTCGCAGCAGGATTTGCAGAGGGAGAACCCAAAGAGGCACACGGGGTAAAGAGACACGCATGGGTGCTCCCCCTTTATTAGACACCAGCTGAGCAGGGACGGTGGGCACCAGCGGCCACAGGAGCAGCAGCCTGGGTGTGCATTGCCAGCTACAGCCGTGTGGCACCGTGCGGGAGCTGCCGAGGGGATCCCACCAGCACGGTGGGGCTGGACATATCCTCGGGGTAGGAGATGGCACCGTTGTCCAGCCCCAGCCTGGCCTTGTCGCGGGAAGAGCCCTCGTGCTCCCCCCAGCCCTCGGGGCTGCGGCAGCGGTCGGTGCAGCACAGGGTGGCCTGGGTGATGACACGGTCCAGGGGCTGCAGCGAGTGCATCCAGGCGGGGAGGAAGTCCCAGGTCTGCAGCCACTTGGGCAGGCGCCCGGGGCTGTGTGCCTGCAGCACGTTCACCAGCCCCACGAAGAAGAGGAGGCTGAGGAATGGCGCGCCCACCCCCACCAGCACCCGCCAGCCCGCCATGGAGATGCCGAAGACGAGGGAGGGCAGCAGGAGGAAGCAGGTGATGAGGTACAGCACGGCAAACCAGCGGTACTTGGCCGTGCGCTCGCCCAGCGCCTTGGCCATGCGGATGGGCAGGCGGGTGAAGGGCAGCGGGTACCACAGCAGGATGCCCGAGATGTTGAAGAAGAAGTGGCACAGAGCAATCTGCAAGGATGGCATCTCCCTCAGGCCGGGCACGTGGGCGTCCCCCAGCTCCTGCCCTGCCCCGTGACCCCATGCAGCCCAGCCATGCCCTGGGCTGACTGTACCTGGAAGGAGCTGGCCAGCTTGTCCCCTGGGCTGGCCAGGGCAGCCAGGATGGCAGTGGTGGTGGTGCCAATGTTTGAGCCCAGGGTCAGTGGGTAGGCACGCTCAATGCTGATCACTCCCAGGCCTGTGTGAGAGGCACCCCATCCATCCCATTGCTCCTGGCAGTGCCATCCCCATGCTCTCCGAAGGAGGCACAGCTCCTTTCGTCCCTCTGAGTGCTTTAGCACCCACAGGCCAGGGGATGGCACATGGCAGGGGATGAGGAATGGCTGGGACTCACCGATCAGGGGTGTGATGGCCGAGGTGAAGACAGAGCTACTCTGCACCACAAAGGTCATCCCAGCACCCACCACCATGGCGAAGTACCCGGTGAGCCAGCTGAGCGGGTGTGGGAGGTCTGCCATGGCATGGGCACAGGCATGGACACAAACAGAGACATGGGCATGGACACATCAGGGTTGGGGGTCAGGGGACAGGTCTGAGGATGGCAGGTGGAGATGGGAATGGGCGGCCATGTGACATGTGGTCCCCATCCTACTCACCAGTGTTGATGACCTTCTGGATGGCTTTGGCCACCTGCCCCTTGAGCAGGGAGTTGAGGAGTTTGACCAGGAGGATGAGGCAGGTGCAGAGCACGACAAGGGACCCGGCCAGCAGCACCAGCCCCACGGCCAGGTCAGGCAGTGGTGTGTCGGTGAAGAGGTGCTTACCTGCCCCACAGCATGACTGGGCAAGGGGCTGGGGCTGGCCCGGCCCTGCTCACAAACTTGCCCCCACAAACACTCCTGCACTTGGACCCCAGCACATCTCCCAGCTCTGCCCCACACCATGACTCCAGCACTTTTCCATCGCATATACAACTCCCAGTCCCACTTGCACCTTCCCAGCCTCATGCCCTGTGCCCCAGCCCTGCCCAAGCCCTCCACACCTACTCACACTTCTGCCTGGTGACGTTGTGGAGGACCTCGATGCCCTTAGTGCTGCAGTGACCGGGGGATGTGCAGTTGGGGGGCGTCCCAAGCCCCACCTGTGGGGAGAAGGTTGGCTACAGCTGGCTCCACAGTGTCCTCAGTCAGCCTTTGCCCACCACCCATCCTCTGTGTGATTGTTTGGTGGCCCCAGCAGGGCCATGGGCCCCTCACCTGTGAGGGTGCAGGGCCACACCAGACGCGGATGAGGCTCCGGTTGCGCAGGCTCTCGTCCCCTGTCGCGATGCCCGTGATCACAGACTTGTCCAGCTGCAACAACACACGTGTTGGAGAGGGCACCTGGGGGCTAACAGCACCCACAGGCTGGGGACATCTTCACTGGCATGGGGACTCCACTGCCAGCCTGGGGACACTTGGATGCAACCACCATCAAAGGGACACTAGTGCTGGAGACATCACCCCCAGCCAGGGGCATACTACACTGGCAAACAAAACAGCTGAGGAGACCTGGATGATGAGCTTGGTGAAGGGCTCTGTGATGATCTTCAGCAGGTTGGGGGCATCTTTGCCACTGCGGATGTTGAAGGTGGCCACAACCAGGCGGGTGACATGGTGCAGGTACCCACTCACCACCTCCAGTGGCAGCAGCACCAGCACTGACAGCCAGTTGAAGCAGTCGTGCACCGTGGCACCGGCAAAGGCCCTGTGCAGAATGAAGGAGCCTGTTGGTCATGAGGTGGTCCTGAAGAGCAGCCCCCAGCCCCAGAAGTGCCCTGTGACACATCCAGCTCTCACCGTTTGAACTCACTGCGGTCACCAGCCTGCATGAGGGCCACTATGGTGTTGGTGACCGAGGTGCCAATGTTGGAGCCCATGATGATGGGGATGGCAGAGCGCACCTCCAGCACTGGGGACAGAGAGACCTGCTAGCCTTACATGGCCCAGCTAAGGGTGACCCCATCCAGCCATCCTCTCCATCAGCTTCACGTTCCCACGAGCCTCATGGGCAAACTCACACCCTGAGGAGACCATGCTGACAACGATGGAAGTGGAGGTGGAGGAGCTCTGCACCAGCACGGTCACTAGGATGCCCACCACCAACCCAGCCACTGGATTGGAGAGGATGGCATTGTCCTTGAAGATGTCCCCCGCCACCTTGCCTGTAAGAGAATGTGAGCGCAGGCTGCTGGCACTGCCAGTGCCACCAGGTTCCCAGGCATCCCTGCCACCCTACTACCTCCAGCCAGCTGGAAGGCAGAGCTGAGCACGTCCAGAGAGCACACAAAGAGGTACAGGAACCCAAACATCAGGGGCACCTTTAGAAGGGAGACACAGAAGGACTGGACCCTGGCCCAGCACCCGAGCTCTGTGCAAGACAAGAGAGAGTGTTAAAATCCTGCTATGGCATGTGGCATGGCATTGGCTCCCCAGGCTCCTACAGCCTTATGGCATTCTCATGACTCCTGGCAGCACAGGGCTTATGTCCCTAGCTATGCCACCTGTCCCAGTGTCCCCTCCATCTCCTCCCACCCTGCAGTGCCTTGTGCCAGCTGCCCCATTGTCCCTCAGCTCTTCCCACATCATCTCAGGACACTGAGCGTCTCTCCACTGGCACTCCCCTCCCACCCTGCCACTCCATAGTCCTGGCACCCCAAGTGCCCCAGGTGCCTCTGTCAGATCTCTAGGGTGTTCCCCAGGTGCTGTGGGACCCCCAGCACCGGTAGGGTTTCACCTGGCCTCTGCAGGTCGTCCAAGCCCAGGCAGCGCCTCGGCCAGGACAGCGTGTCCCGCTCCCGGCCCTCGCGCAGGTGCCCCGGGGAGCCGGGGCAGGAGAAGCCATGGTCAGGGCAGGGCACAGCGCTGACGGTGAAGGCACAGCTGTGGGTGCCGGGCAGCCGGTGCAGAGCTGGGAAGAGAGGCCACCTATGTTACAGCCCTGTCCTTGCAGGTCGCTCCCTGCAGAGGAGAGCCCAGCAGTGCCTGGGCCAGGGTCTGGCCAGAAGCAGAGCTAAGCCAGGCGAGGAAGAGGAGGAGGAGGGCTGGGGGCACCTACCTGGAGGGCTGGGGCAGTAGGCAAACTGTGGCCCGGGCACAATCCTTCCTGCTCGCACTGGGCAGCGGCCGGGCAGGACTGGGCTCTCCGTTCGGTAGGGCAGCATCGCTCCTGCTGAGGCTGAGCAGAGGTGGCCGCATGTCACCACAGCTGTGCTGCACCGACTGCCACGTCCCCCCAAATCCCTGCAGCGCTGGCACCACTGAGGAGCACCATCCCACCATCTGTTGGTCCCCTGGACCACCAGCTGCTGCTGTGCCACCCCAGCAAGCTCCCAAAAGGTAGGCATTCCTGGGACTCCTCCTGCCCAGGGCCCAGCTCACCTGGGGCTGGCCGGATACTCAGGGCAGTGCCACTTCCACATGCCACATCCACGCGTCCCTCCGGCGAAGTGGCCTGTGGGGCACCACGGCCCTTTATACACATGCCAAGAGCAAAGTCTAAGGAGCCCCGTGTTGCCCCTCACCTCCGCTCGCTGCTCATCTCCTCCCCAGAAATTCCTGCAGTTAATGGGTAACCTCCGCCACATCCCCGCTGTCAGCTGCGGCCCCGGGGCAGGATGAAGCACGTGCCCCCGGGGTACCGCGCCCCCGGCGCCCCCGCCCCGCCGGCCCGGGGTCTGCGTGAGCTGCAGCCGCTGCGGAGATGAGCAGAGCCAGGGCACTGCTGGAACACAGTGCCCGAGAGCTGATGCTGCAGGAGCCTCAGCTCTCCATCATCTGGTACCAGGTGGTTCATCCACTGCACGAGAGGAAGATGAGGAGGAGGAGGAGAAGGGCTTGGTGCTGGTGCTGCTGGGGCATCACAAACCAGAGGTGAGGCCATGCACATATCCAGCGCCCTCTGTGTCATCATAGCATCAGCCATGAGGTGATGTACCCTCATTGTGCCCTCAGCTCTGCCCAGGGCACAATGTCCTCACTCCCAGGGCATTGGAGATGGGTGATGCCAACACCAGTGTGATCCTCATGTCCTGCCACTGGTGGAGATGGTGGCATGCAGCCAGGCTCTGTCTGTGCCAGCAGCTCAGTGTGGGGCAGCCAGCAGTGCTGAGAGGGCTGTGTGGGGCAGAGCCTGCATCTCCCTGGCACCACATCTCCCCAGCACGTGCAATGAGTGGGCAGGAGAAGAGCGAGGCCAGCGCTGCTGTCACCACCTCCTCAGCCCTGTTTATCATTACCTGCTGCCTACACACCTCCAGCCAAGTTTCCATCCACCCACAGGACACCCAGCAAACTTATGTCCACAACTGTCCAGGAGAGAGACAGTGGCCAAAGGCTCCTCCAGCCCTGTGCCTGTGGGAGGTGTTCAGTTGCCACATCTCCATTTCCCCAGGATTAAGCACTGCCAGAACCCATCACCATGACAAGCCAGGTGCCAATGTATGGGAAGAACAAGGGAAGATCCTTTGGGTACTCCAGGGCATTCAGGGACAGCCCGGGGGCACCTGTGCTGATGCTGGAGCATCACTGAGCCACCTCCACTGAGTCACAGACTGATGGAGCTGAGTGCCCAGGAGGTGCCACAGCAGGGGACACGTCCTGCCTCTGCACCCTTCTGTCTGGGGGTGCGCAGGAGGCTGGTGTCCGCACTTGCCCCGTGCCCAGGGGCTCTTGGCCAGCTGCCCTCACAATCATTAACCCAGTGAGGCCCTGGCAGCTCTGGCTGTCACTCATTGACAGGGTCGGGGCTGAAGTCCTCGGCCATGCCGGCCCTGCAGCTTCCCCTACTCCGTCAGCAGTGCTGGGAAAACAAGCTCCTGGCACTGCCCCTTGCTGCCAGTCAAGGTGGCACTGGAACCAAGGGCTCCCAGCTCTGCTATGGCCCTAAGAAGACTCCGTGGGGTTGAGGGGACATTGCTGCTGGGAGAAGCATCATCCAGCCTTGATGATGAAGGAAAGAGAGGCACATCCAGGCAACTGCTCTTTATTTCCCCTGGTTCCACACCACAGACAGAACTGAGCAGCATCACAGAGACACAGTGGGGCTCTGACTAAGGCCACGGGGCTGCAGCTGGCTGTGACAGCATAGGGCTGGGTGGACATGCCCCCATCTCTGGGCAAGCCTGGAGGCCCTGGGCCACCCCTCTGCCTCTGGCCAGGCAGTGGTGATGGAGTGGTTACCCAAGGCACAGCCAGGAAGGGCTCTGGCACATATGGACTGTGGAGGGATCTCTTGGCTGCTGTTGAGGGAATGTCTCCATCACAGATTCTGTCTGGGACCTCTGGGGACACTGAGCTGCTGGGCATGGGGACCAGCAGCACACAGCCAGGACTGGCAGACTGAGGCTCAAGGCTACAGCCCAGCACAGCCACTGGCAGGAATGACAGGCTGAGCACACGCTGGGGACCTGCACACCAGAGGCTGAGACACTCAGCACCCAGGGATGCTGCATTCTTCTGGCACCAAGCAGAGCTGTCCTGGAAGGCTGAGCACCCACAGCCCCAGTGGGGATGGGGTAGGGGGGATATGGGGATTTGCTCCTGCATGTCCCTCAGCAGCTGCCCGCGCAGGATCTCCGGCGGGGAGGAGGAAGGCTTTTTTGGCACCATCTGCTGGCTCTGCCTCTGTCTGCCCGGGGCAGGAACCATGTGCCCTGCTCCAAGCAGTGCTGCTGTGGCAGGATCAGGCCACGCTCACGCAATGCAGACGTAACAACCTGCCTGGGGCACAGCCCGGCAGGGCCCTGCTCACCCTCCCCAGGAAGGGTGGACTTGCAAATCAACAACAGGGCAGCCCTGTTCCCACGGGGCCAGGGACTGGATCTGGCTCTGAGCTCCAGGCACATGTTCTCCTGACCTTGCCTGCTCACAGCACCAGAGTTCAGCACTGCAGCCTGCCTTTCCTCCCCACCCACCCTGTCTATCCTGCACACCCTTCAGTTGGAAGGGAGCTTTTCCCACCCAAACAGTGAGTGGGGGTGTGTCAGCCCGACACAGGCAGGATGTGCTGGGCAGGCAGCTCTGCTGCAGGCAGAGGCACTGGGCAGGACAGTGCCAGGCATGCACGGGATGTTGCAAAGTGCTTTGCAACGAGGGTTCAAACTATGTACAGGACTCCCTTGATGTGCACCGGGGTGTGGCCCCACAGAGGGGCATGGCAGCTGCTCAGCCACTCACAGCGACACGACACGACAGTTTGGGACAGGACGTGGATGGATCTGCAGTCCGGGCAGTGTCAGCGGTGCAGGGCAGGGGCTGTCGGGCCCCTCTTGAACCCTGGCATGGCCTGGGGGTGCCACGCGCCGGGTGTGGACGTGCAGCAGGACTCATCAGAGCTTGTGGTCAAACGAAGGCTGAGAGGAAGGCTCCTCCTGAGGGCAGCTGCTTCCCTCAGAGCCAGCCTGAGGGACACTGGGCTGATCTGACCCCTCAGAGGCACTGTCGTCCCGCACGGGGAGCTGGAGGAAGTCAGGCAGGACCAGGTCCTCCTTGGAGAGCAGCCCACGCTGGTCGTTGGCCCGGCAGCTCTGGGCACGGTTCAGCAGCTCCACCAGCCCTGGGGAAATGCAGATCATGCACCTGAGCCAGGCACTGGGGCTTTGTCCTAGCACCTCGGCTGCCCTCTCCACCTGATATGACCCTGAACACGTCCCAGGTACAGCACCTGCACCTTCTCCCTGCTCCCTGCCAGACCCCAAGACCCCATAGCTCATTCCCAGCTTCACGGGACCCTGCACCCATCCCCAGCACACCAGGGGCTCTGCATCCCTTGGCCTGTGTTTTGCCCCAACCCCTCAGGATTCAGACATGCCAGGTCTCACCTTCCAGGTCATAGGTGCGGCGGTTGAGGTTCATGGCAGCTGAAGACTGTGGCCTGGAGAAGGAGGAGGGCAGCTCCCACCGCGTGTCAGGCTCTGCTCCTGTTGGGCTTCCCTCCTGCAATGAGCAGCCCAGGCCTCAGCCACGGGGCAAAGAGGCAGCACTCCTCTGGCCTGTGTCCCCATCACCCTCCCACAGCCTGGTTCTTGCCTTGGCACCCACGCCCAGCCCCATGGTATGTGCTGGGGCCACAGCAGGGCCCAGCTTCCCTGTGGATGATGACAGCAGCCGTGAGGGCATCTCTGACCAGGGCTGGTGGGATTTTATGCTCACCTCACTCCAGAGCAGAGAGGGGGCAGCAGCAGCCTCTGCGCTCCCCACTGCTCGCACATCTGCAAGGAAAGTGATGCTCAGTGCCCCAGTCCAGCATCCTGGCCCAGCCAGTGACAGGATGGACCCTGTCCCAGAGAGCAGCAGCCATGGCCAGCAGAAAACAGCCTGACCCTGTGAATGCTCTTCAGAGTGATGTGGCTTGAGGGGACATGGTTTGGGAGGGAGGACACTTTACCTGCTGGTGTTTCCAAGACGAGTTTCTGAGCAGACACTGTGCTGACCAGCTTCTCCAAGTCCAGAGTGGCTGGCTCACCTTGCTGCAACAGGAACAGCAGCCAGTGTCACACTTACTAAGGCATGGGAAAGGCAGCCAGGCTGAGGACCTGCTTGGCCAGACCCCACTGGGCCAGCACAGCCAACACCCACTGGTCCCTTCCAGCACGCAGTGGCGTGTCATGGCCTATCCCAAACCCAGTGATTCTAGGAGCCCACAGGCTGCCCCCAGCACCTACTTACAGCCCCTGGCATGAGCCCCCAAACCCAGAACTCCCCCCAGACCACAGGGGCTGGCCGTGCCCGCCCAGGCCTGAGCCTCACCCTCCGCAGCCGCGCCTGCTCCACGCTGACGCCGTACTTCCCCAGCATGGGCTGCAGCGCTTCCCGGATGCGCTTGGTGGATTTGGCTGAGATGCGGATGGTCTTCTTGAGGGAGGAGATTTCCAGGCTGCAGAGGGGGAGAAGAGGTTGTTGCAGGCAGGAGCAGCACTCGGGACTGCCTGGGGGACTGGGTTTGAGGCACATCAGCCTCAAAGCTCCCACTCACTCAAAGCTTATCCTGCTCTCCAGCTTCACCTCCTGGTCTGCCAACACGGAGCACTCCTGGTCCAGCACCAAGGCCTTCTGCAAGAGACAAACCATCAGGAGAGAGCCAGCAGAGTGGCACGCAGTCCCAGCACAGGGGTGGTTTGGCTGGCAGAAACCCTGCTCCCCCTCACCTGCCCTACCTGCTCATTCCCCACCATGTAGACCTTGATGTCGGGGAGGCTGAGGCCACGTTTCTCACATATCCCTGCCAGCATGTCCCGGATGGAGTGGCCGGGCCGGACAGAGGCCAGCGAGGCCGTGCCATCAGGTAGGTACACGCAGCAATACTTCATGGGTTTGGCTGGCAGCTCTGCCTCGCTGCCCCCCAGGCTCTTCTGTTGGCCCTGAGGGAGGGATGTGGCAGGATGAGCCCAGCCAGTGGCAGCGTGGTGCCGTGGGATTGGCGTGGTGCCGACTCACCTCTGTCCAGGGGCTGGCAGCTGTGCTGGCTGAGGACAAGAAGCCCAGGTCCAGGCTGGCTGAGGAGTTGAGTGAGCCCTGGGATTCCCTCCACAGCATGGCACTCCTGCCGCCTTCTCCTCCCTCTAGGACAGACAGAGGGACAGTAGTGAGGACGTGAACACCCCTCAGGGTGGCGTGGCCCCTCTGTCCTGCTCAGCACAGCACCCACCTGCCCAGGACGGCTCCCGCCGCTCTCCCTTCCTGAAGGACCGCTGAGGGCTGCGGTTGGCACCACTGCCCGCCGTCTCCACGCCCAGCGGCAGGGACTTGCCCAGCTTCAGCTTTGACTTCTGGGGTGAATTGAGCATCATCTCAACGTGGCAACATCTGAGGTTTCCCTTTCCCTGGTCCCCTGACTGCTTTTCTGTCCTCAGCCTGGGGTTGAGCAGCAGGGAAGGGACCCAGCACCATGGGGACATGTTCCCATTCCCCTTTTCCTCTCACTCACCTTGCTGAGGTCAGGAGGGGGGCTGCTGCTGCGGGAGTGGGGCCGTAGGTCAGGCAGGGGCTGCCCCTGGCTCTCTGCCCTCAGGCAGGCCTGGTACAGTGGGGATTTCACAAAACGTGTGTAGCTGTCAAACTTCATGAGGTTGAAGATCTGGAAAGGAAGGATGTGTGTGCTTAAAACTCCTGACACCTACAGGCTCTAGTCACTGCCCCATGGCACAGCCCCATGGTGACAGCAGTGATGCTGGGTGACATGTGGGGTGGTTCCACAGTCAGATCCTCTGGGTGGAGCTCAGGTGCTGCCCATACCTGGAGCTGCTGGATGCGAAACATGTCGGGGGAAGGGGTGGCCAGCATGTCCTCCCCAATCCAGGCCTGCTTGTCGATGTTCACAGGACTGACCGAGTGGCTGGAGAGGAACTCATCGTAGATCCGCCGTGCCTCCTGGGCCAGCTGAGGGGACAGGAGGCCAGGCTGAGACCAGCACCCCCTCCTCTATACCACACCAGGGGAGCCTCCTGCTCACCCCACAGGGACACCCGAGCCCTGAAGAACCGACCTGCCCCAGGACCAGGTCAATACCTGGACTTCAGGACCAAGCTCTGGGCACAACACACCAGTGTCTCCACAGAGGCACAGCCTGAGGGAGGAACCATCCCCTGCAGCCACCTGGCTCTGTCCCCATGATCCCCTGTCTAGCTCTGCCCTTGGTCTTGTTTCTCCCCCCAGAAACATTCTCCACCCTCTGGCAGTCCTGGGCTGGGGAAGCACATCCTGCTCTCTAGGACAGGCAGTCCCAGCTGTGGTTTTTCAGATGGACATCACATCCATCTCCTTATTCCTTCTGCAAGAGCCCCCAGCCTGCTCAGCCCCACAGAAAAGGAGTCTGCCAGGACCCCTGGACATGCAGGCTGGACAGCTCTGCCTGCATCCCTCCCAGCTGCATGGAGCTGCTACCTGCTGTGTGTCACTGGCCGGGATCTGCTGGAAGCGCTCACATGCCTGCCAAAAGTAGACGTTTTCAGCACTGAACTCCTTCTTGAGGAACTCCTGTGGGGCAGAGAGACCTGCTGGTCTAGTGGCACTATGGCTGTGGGACAGTTGGTGTCCAGCAGTGGATGGGAGCAGGGGCTGAGCTCTGGGCTGTGACACTCACAGTGAAGTAGGTGACGGCCACACGGTCCTGCAGCAGCGTCTCGAAGGATTCAGCCCAGCTGACCACAGAGCCCGGTGTGGATCCACACGTGGCTGGTGGGCCTGGCAGGCTGTTCACACTGTGGTTGCTGCCACGGGCCCGGGAGGCATTTAACTCTGAGAGAGAAAAAGGGTCAGTTCTGGCTGTCTCCCTGTCCTCCAGTGTCACCACCCCAGCACCAGCAGCCATCCATCTGCCCCATCTGGATGGGACCTGGTGAGTGCTGGGGAGGGAACATGAGGAGCATTACAGTGGCATCCTTGGAGGATTGAGCCACCAGATGCCACAGCTGGCACCTCCTGGCATGACAGCTCTCCTTGCCAGTGCTGGCAGTTGTGCCCACCCTGAGTGTCACCATGACTCCACCTCTGACTCATCTCCTGGGGTAAGACAGCCATGGGGAAGGCACCCAGCCAACAGGGAAAGCAAAGTGGAACGGGACACAGAGGGCACACAGAGTGAAGCTTGGAAGATGGGCAGAGGTCCCTGAACCCACTTTCTCTATTCCTCTGGTCATGACGAGGGACAAACTCAGCATGTGGAGGGCACAGAAAGTGTCATTTCCAGCTCTCAGCCCTGAGGAAACTCCACTTCGGGGAAACCCATGGTGCATTCACAAAGATGGAAGTTCCCAGGGGCAACCCCAGCTTTGGAACTGGTTTGACTGGTGTGTAGCTGGAAGCAGGGGGTCATTTGCAAGAGAAGGTAAGAGTATGGAAGCAGTGCTCTCCTGGCAAAGCTGGCCAGAATAGAGGAGGTGTGTCAGGCTGCTCCCTTGCCAGGCTCCCTGTACTTATCCTCCTGGTGGTCTAAACCACGAGTAACTGGGGCCAAGACAGCTAAATAAACCATCTGAGATATCCAGTGCACAGTTAGACAGACAGACAGACAGACAGATTCCCTCAGAGAATCTGGGGCTGGCTGGTACCCAGGTTCTCCTTGCCCCAGGAAGCCACTAAGCCCCCAGCACCCCACAGTGCCAGCTGAGCAGCCAAAAGGAGGGACAGGCACCAGGGGCCATGCAGGAGAGATGGGGGGACATGGCCAGTCCTGGGCAGAGGGCTCAGCCCTGCCCTGCCACCTGCCCATGGCACAGTCTGTGCTGACACAGGACCTCACTGTCTGCTGGCTCCCTGCCCCTGGCACCAGGCTGCCTGTGGGCTTCCCCCTCCCCTGGAGATGATGCTGGCCTCCTGTCCCAGGGCAAAGAGCAGCCTTACCTCCATCCGACACGGCCGGGCCCTGTGGGAGTGGAAAGAAGAGAGGTGAGAGCGGCTCCCTGGCACCTGCTGGCCGGGTGGAGTGGCAGCAGCACCAGGGAAAGCCCAGTCTGAGCCCAGAGCAAGAGACACAGTCAGCAAACTCTGCTTTGGTGTTACCTGCCCTTTGGCAGAGGCAGGACACAGGACTTCCTATGCAGGGCAGCGAGTGGAGAGTTACAAAGGGGGTACAGCCTTTCTCCTACCTCTCCATGGCCTAGGGACAGGCCAGCAATTGAGAAAGGGCAGATGCTATCAGATGTAACCCTACCACCCCAAACAAGAAGGGAGGAGAGAAGCAGCCTCCACGGCACAGGAAGAGGAGGGGAGGAGGGAAGGGAAGGAAGGACAACCACAGCCCCAGGCAGGCAAAACTGCCCGTTCCCTCCTTCCTTGGAGCCTGGAGCTACAGATGCCCAAAAGCAGGGACCAGGTGCTGCCAGCCCAGGGCACAGCAGGACAGGGTGTCCTGCAGCACCCACTGGGCCACCCCAGATAGCAGCCGTGGGGATGGAGTACCCAAGGACCCACAGCAAGCAGGGAGATGAGCAGAGCCTCCGAAGCCAAAGCCCAGCCCCACACTCGCTGCACGGTGCTGAATCTCATCACCTGCTTGGGGCCACACTGAAGTGGTGCCCACATTCGAGTGATGATTTTGACCCAGCTGGCCCTGCCAGCCCCACACCCCTCAGCCTACCCCACACATCCGCTGACTGTCTCCATCCCAGGCCCACTATCCCACCCCTCCCTTTCCCTGCTACCCCACCCCACATTCCTCTGCCGTGTCTCTTACTCCGGTCCCACGTCCCTCTCTCTTGCCAGCGCCTTGCTCCTCCCCATCCATCCCTGCTGCCCACACCCACACAGCCCTGCCATGCCTGCGCCACCCGGCCCCACAGACACCAGCACTGCCGACTCCTGTGACCCCATCCCCATCCGTCACCGCTTGTCCTTTACCCAGTGCCACGCATCCCCACTTACAATGCTGTCCAACCCCTGCTGCTCACTACCCCAGCCCCATACGTGCCTGCTACCCAGCCCCACACACTGCTGCCTGCCCTAAAAACCCTCTACAACTCCGCCTGCTTTGGACTCCCATCCGGCCCTTCCTGCCCAGAAGCCCCACACCCTCCCGCCTGCCTGTTTCCTGACTCCACACATCCCTCTGTGTGCCCGTTATCCTCTCCACAGCCGCTGCCCGCCCGCTCCGCAATCGCACACATCAGCCGCCGGCCCGGTACCGAGCTCCACGCCGCGCCGCCGGGCGGGGCAGCCCCGCGGGACGGGGACCGGCGCCCCGGGGGATGGGGACCGGCGCCCCGGGCACTCACCATGCGCCCGTTGTGGACCACCAGCAGTTTGCCCTTGCCCTGCATCCCTGGCTCGGCCTGGCCCGGAGCGCTACGGGCGCGGCCCGCGGCCCCGCAGCATCCCCGGCCGGCGGCGCGGCTCTCCCGGCCCGGCCCGGCCCGGCGCTCCCGGCACTAACACACTACCGCTTTCGGCTCCCACAGGAAGTGTCGCCATGGGAACCGAGACCGCAGCGGGGGGAGCGGGGCCGCCCTGCGCCGCCGGGCACCGCCCCGGTGGGCACCGGCTCCAGCTCCGGGCCAGGAGCCGCCGCGGCGCCGCTGCAGCTCCGTCCCTATCCCCGTCCCTGTCTCCATCTGCATCCACATCCGTTATCCCATTCCCATCTGCATCCCTGTTCCCCATCCGCATCCCTGTTCCCCATCCCATTCATTTCCCATCTGCATCCACATCCGTGATCTCATCCCCATCTGCGTCCCTGTCTCCATCCACATCCCTCTCCCTGTCTCCATCCACATCTACATCCGTGACCACATCTCCATCTGCATCCCTGTTCCCAAACCCTTCCGAGTCTCCATTCCCAGCACGGCTGTGTTGCCCTGGGGTCACCACCTCGTTGTCCCCCTTCCCCGCAGCCTGGGCGGATGAGGGGGCTTCTCCCAGCCATTGCATCACCCCAGGGAAGGGGGGTACAGGGGGACATCAGCAGGCCCTGAACACACTGCCACCAGCCTACTGCCTCTTGTCCTGGTCACAGAGGGTCTGGGGCTGGCCCCCAGGGCCAGCAGTCAGGGAGGGCTGCCTGTGCTGTGGGTGCCAGCAGAACCTGGCAGAGAGGAGCAGTGGACGTGCAGCTTGGAGTCACCAAACTGATGCCTAAGCAGTTCTGCCCATCTCCTAAGGTCGGGGTTCCATGTTGATCAGCAACCACAAACCAGTGGAGGATATTTTAGGTTATTTGTTAGGAAATCTCAGTAACTAACAGCGCAGGATAAACCGCAGAGCACCATGGCAACCCGCTCAGAGAAATGCTAATAACGGGGACGTAAGGTGGGTGATTAACCTATCAAAAGCAGAACCCTAACATTAAGTTGGGCGCAGATCTATGCAGAAAAAAATGAAGCTTTCCCACCACGAGCAGGCAAAAAAGCAGAGCAGCACAAGCAGCCACAGCCCTGGCAGGGTCTCCGGGTGGGGGCAACAGAGGGTGGAACCTCTGGCTGCCCCTCTGCCCCCTGCCACTGCATGGAGCAGCAGTGGGATGAGGGATGATCCTGCTGCTCCCCTTTGCTTTGTTGGAGTGTGGCTGTGTTGTTTGTCTTGGCTTTGCCACGAGAGTTATAAATAAAAATGTCTCTCCAAGAGTGCGTGACTCACGGTCCTCACCGCAAAGATAACCTCTCTGCTGGGAAACCTGATCTGAGGACAAAACTGCAGCATGCAGGAATCAAAAGGCATTGCTAAATTAATGCACTGAATCCAAACGGAGAACAGATGAGCCCCTCACCCCACCTGGGCTGATGGTGGGCAGCTGGGGAATGTGTCTGAGCCCCTCTGCACCCCTGTCCTGTGTCATCCCCAAGCTCCAGCTGCTGAGAACCCAGCCCTCAACCTGCTCCAGGGCCTGGTGGTTTCCTTTGGGCAGCAGTGGGGAGCCGTGGCACTCGCTGACGTGGCCTCAGGCAGGCTCAGCAATTTCTCCTGCAACCCTGCGAGGGGACAGCTTGTGGGTGCTGGTGTTTCCTCGAAGTGAGGTATCCCAGAGTGGGAGGCTGTGTCAGCCCTGTGCCTGGGCACAGCACCCCCCCAGGCTGGGACCCCTGCCCCGTGGGGAGAGGGATGCCCTGTGCCCCAGTGCCCCAGCCCGGGGGGACCTGATTTATCCGGGGGGTAGGCGACGGCGGGGTGACAGCTGGCTGGAGGATTTGCCGAGGGCATTATTTAATGCTGTGGGTAAATGGAGGAACAGCAGCTAATTCCAGAGCCCGTAATCCTCTTCCTCCCCCGGGGACGGGGAGTGTGCCAGTCACGCACCCGCCGGCGGGCCCCGGGGACGAGCCCCCGGCAGCTCCCAAGGCGGTGCCGCAGCGGGCCGGAGCGACTCCCAGACCATGGGTGATGTGCAGAAGGTAAGCGGGGTCCAGGGACATCCCACCTGCTCCGGGGAGGGTGTGCAGCACCAGCTCTCAGTGGTGGTGCCAGGAGGGCGGACAGAGCTGGGCTGTGCCTGGGGCATGCCCCCTCAGCGTGCCCAGGAGCTGGGAGTGGTCCCAGGGCTGGGACAGCACACCCCGGGAATGGGGGAATTGGGGTTGGGCAGATCTGCTGTGGGGCCACCCCAAGCCTGAACGCCTTGGGAGCTGGGCCTTGGTGCTCGCTTGGGCCATAGACACAAGGTACCCAAAGCCAACAGTGTGCCCAGTTGCCCCCTCCCAAATAAGGGTGCCCTGCTGCGACCCAGCACCCCACAGAGCTCCCCTAGCACCCCCTGCCCCCAGGGGCTGCTCTCTGTCATCCAGAAGCTGAAGGGTTCACCGGAGCAGGAGCTCCGCATCGTCCTGCTGGGGCTGGATAACGCGGGCAAGACGACGCTGCTGAAGCGCCTGGCTTCCGAGGAGGTCAGCACCATCACCCCCACACAGGTAGGTGCTGCTGGGGGCCACGGGCAGCGGTGGAGGGTGCAGGTGCCACCCATCCCTTGGGTGATGCCGGGGTTTGTGTCCCCGTGCAGGGATTCAACATCAAGAGCGTCCATTCCCACGGTTTGAAGCTGAATGTTTGGGATATCGGGGGGCAGCGCTCCATCCGCCCATACTGGAAGAAGTATCTGGGCAGCACAGACCTGCTGGTGAGTGTGGGGCAGCATCCCCCAGCCCTGTGAGTGCTGTGTGGGCCCCACAGAAGGGCTGTGCAGCCAGGCAAGAAGGAGCCCCTGACTGTCGCTTTTGTCCCCACGACAGATTTATGTCATTGATAGTGCCGACCAGAAGCGTTTCGAGGAGACAGGGCAGGTATGACTGACCCAGTGAGGGGTGGCTGTGGGGTCCTGGGGCTCTGATCTATATGGCACCAGCTCTTTGGGAATGAGGGGGGAAGCAAAGCTGCTCTCAGTTGAGGGGCAGTGCTGCGGGGGGCCATGCTGTCCCCAGAGCTCTGTGATCACGATCAGCATCTCAGCAGGCAGAGATACCCCACTCCACAGCCCAGCAGCTTCCCCGGAGCTGGGATGCTCCAAGGGTGCCCAGCACAGGGTGACAGTCCCTGGTGAAAGTGACTCCTCAGTCCCCAGCCTTCATCCCACCCCTCCCAGCATCAGGTTAGTGATATGGCCAGACAAAGGTTTGTGAGTAGCAAATTCAATTACAAACCCAGGGAATGAAGCTCTGAGAGGAGAAGGTGAGACTCCAAGTGCCAGCCCCAGCTGTTCCAGCACCAGACGGTGGTGTGGGTGTGCCAGACAGCTCGGGACTGCCAGGAGCTTCCTGCAGCTGCCCTTTGCCCAGGGCTCTCAGTACTGGGATGGTTTCAATCCACAAGTAGCCCTGCATGTGGCTCCTGGGCTGATGGAGCTCCAGGAGGTGAAGCCCCTTTGGGAGCTTCTCTCCCTCGGGATGTCAAGACCTCACAGCTTCCTTATTTGCAATGAGCACCAGAGAGAAGGCATGAGGCATTTGCAGGGCTGAGGTGTCCAGCCCATGCTGGGCAGCTCCATGGAGGAGGGCAGCAGCCCTGGGAGAAGCTTCTCTCTTGGCAGGAACTGGCAGAGCTCACAGAGGACGAGTCCCTCACGGGGGTCCCACTGCTGGTGTTTGCCAACAAGCAGGACCTGGTGACTGCAGCACCCGCAGCCGAAATCGCAGAAGGGCTGAGCCTCCACACCTACCGAGACCGGGAGTGGCAGATCCAGGCCTGCTCAGCCCTGTCTGGGGAAGGGGTACAGGTAGCCATGGGGTCCTGTGGGCTCTGCAGAGCTGGGAGAGGGCCCAAGGGCCTGTGTTCACATCCTTCTTCCCTCCAGGATGGGATGAACTGGATTTCCAGCCAGATCATGAACAGGAAGAAGTGAGAGCTGCAAAGTGCCAGATGGGACTGAGCTGCAGGTCCCTACGCCACGGCCAATCCCCCATGTCCCTTGGCTCCCCCTGAGCCTCGGCTGGGCCCTGAGCCTCAGACTGCCATGTTTGGATGATTCCCCCACCCAAGTCTTCCAATAATCAATTGGCTTCCCCTCTCCCTGCCTCCTGAGCTTCCACGGGCTCCTCACACCCCCTGACTCCCCTGCAGCCTCGCTGCTGTTGGAGGGAAGCACGTGTCCCACTGTGTTGAGGGCTTGCACACCCCCAGCATGAGAAGTCCCCCTGCCCAGGACTCGTCCATCCACGCTGCCGTCACACCCTGCAGGGGCTGCTGTGACCCACACACTGCCCCGGGCACACCGGGTACACCAACACGGCGCTGGCTGCACCGCCAGGCACCCGAGTGTCCCCGTGTGCTCCTGCAGGGTGGTGCTGCCCCAGCCGTGGCGGCTGGCTCGGGAAAGCCTTTGTTCAGCATCTCTCGCTGGCCACTGGAGTCCCCATGTGCACACAGAACGAGCAACGAGACAGGACCAGTCGCCAACAGAGGGATGTCCTTGTCCAGTGCCAGCGCGGGTTGCTCTGTGCCACGGAGGGTTCCCTGTACCCTTGGGACATGCCGTGTGTCCCACCCGGGGCTGCTATCACTTGGCTAGAGGAGCCCATCTAGAGGGCTAGCAGATTCCGCTCCCTGGCCACCACAGCTGCCGTGGCGGAGGGACGGGGAGACCTGCGGGAGCGGGGCGGGGGCTGCGCTGCGACCCTCAATAAAGCTGCTGTGACCTCCACACTGCCTCGGCCTGGCCTTCCTGCCCTGCGCCGCTGCTGAGCCGCTGCTCTGCGGCCCGGCGAGGCCCGAGGAGCCGTTCCCAGGGCCATCCCGGGGCCGTTCCCGGGGCCATTACCGGGCCATTCCCCGGCCCATCCCGGGGCCATTACCAGGCCATTCCCCGGCCCATCCCGGGGCCGTTCCCATGCCCAGGGCCCGTCGAGGCGGGTCACATGTCCGCCAGGCGGCACGAGCCGCGCACGTGAGGCGGCCTAGGAAAGCAGGAGGACTACATCTCCCGGCAGACCCCGCGCCGCCCCGCACGCGTAGCGCACGCCGGGAGCCCGTTCGGCCCCCTCCTCCCGCAGCACAACGGGAGCTGCTGGCCCCGGGGGCCCCGCCCTCCTCCCCTGCAATAGGTGGGCAGGGATGCCCCTCAAGTCTAGGGGCGAGATCACGGCGAGTGCGGGTGTCTAATTGGTTGTTGCTGTGGCGAGGCGAGGCTGAGGGCGGGGCGCCGGAAGGCGGAAGCGGAGCATGGCGGCGGGTGCGGGCGGGCTGGTGGCGGCGGCCGCGGTGCTGTTGGCCCTGGCCGGGCCGCGCCCGGTGCCCGCCGAGCTCACGGATGGCAACAGCGAGCATCTGAAGCGGGAGCATTCGCTGATGAAGCCGTACCAGGGTAAGCGCGGGGCCGGGGGGACGCGCAGGGCGCCCCGCTAGCGGCCCGGGCTGATCCGCGCTCTGTTCGCCCCTTTGCAGGCGCGGGCTCCGCCGCGATGCCGTTGTGGGACTTCCAGGGCAGCACCATGGTCACCAGCCAGTACGTCCGCCTGACGCCCGACGAGCGCAGTCGGGAAGGCTCCATCTGGAACCGCGTGGTGAGAGCCCGGGGAGGACGCGCAGGGGGCTCGGGACGGCCCTGCCGCCTCATGGCCTGACGCCGCTGGGCTTTCTCCCACAGCCCTGCTTCCTCAAGGACTGGGAGCTCCACGTCCACTTCAAGATCCACGGAGCCGGCAAGAAGAATCTGCACGGGGATGGGCTGGCGCTGTGGTACACGCAGGAACGCCTGACGCCAGGTCAGTGCCGGCACCGGCTGGTCCGCAGCGCACGGGCCCTGTCCCGCAAGGCAGCTGGCCGGGGAGCGCCTCTGAGCTCCCCCCTCTGGTTTCACTACACTGGGGTGACGTGTCCCATGTGTTCTGCCCGGGCAGCAGGTGCCCTCAGCCACCTGCTTGGCAGTGAACAGTTTGTACAGCTCAGAACTCTCTGAGCACAAATTCTGATCTCCTTTTGTCTCTTTCTCTCTACACTCTTCTGCGCTGTTCCAGGTCCTGTCTTTGGCAGCAAGGACAACTTCCATGGACTGGCTATTTTCCTCGATACCTATCCCAACGATGAGGCGACAGAGGTGAGTAGTCCCAGGAGCTTGTGCAGTGCCCAGCAGGCTGTTCCTTTCCTGCTTTAAGTGCTTCTCACCTGATCCAAGGAAAAGTCTCCCCTTAGTTGTGCATGGTCTGCTCTTCCTGTGATGGGAGTTGGTAAAGAGAAGAGTTTGTGTACATTAATGGACATTAGAAGCTCCTTGCTCTTTCTTGTGCTGCTCTTGTCTATGCAGATGTTTCTGCACAGGAGAGTAGGCACAGAGCTGGTGTACACCCAGCACTACCTGCTAATACTCGTCCTGAGTGTCATTCCCTGACCTCTGTGCTTTGAATACTCATTCTACAATGTTTCAGCCCTTATTTTCTCTTTGCAACCTGTGTGTGTATGAAAGAAACTCCTAGGCTGCCTTTTTGCTCCAGGATTCCTCATGGCCACAGGACAGATCAGTCCTGTGAGGGCTGGAGATTCTTTTCTTCTGTTCTGCTCTGTGTTTGTGGATGTCATTATGGCACAGTCAGAAAACAAAACTGTGCTATGGGGTTTGTACCATCAAAACCCTGATACTTCAGTCATAAAGCACCTGGAAATGACCCATTTCCCTGTTGTGTTGATGCTCATGGGAGGTGAATTCCTGCCTCCAGTTGTCCTCTTCTGGTGTAGGTAATCCCCTGATCATACCGCTTGTGTGTAGTTTTGCTGCTTATGTGAGGTTTCTGTATGTTCTGGGTCTTGTGCTTTGTTCTCACACTTCTGGTGTTCAAGGAATGTCTGGACATTGCAGTCAGGGCTAGCTGACAAGGTGGGGATTGGTCGCAGGTTGGACTGAATGCTCTTAGGTATCTTTTCCAGCCTAAATGATTCTGGGATTTTTTACCCAGCCACTCTGCAAGTGTGGGACAGCCTGGTTGCCCTGGCCATGGAGTACAGGCTGGGTTTATCCACAGAATCACAGGATGAGGGTCTTGAAATGGGAGATCAGAAAGGCTGGCTCTGCTTAGGCAGCTGTGGCTTGGTTCAGAAGCAGGTTTAGGTGGAGAAGCAGCCGTGGTGCTCCGTGCCTGAGCTGTGCCGTGCTCCCACCGCGCTCCCTGCAGGCACAGCGCCTCTGGCTGTGCCCCCATGAGCCCTGGCAGCTGCTCTCTGTCCCCACAGCGTGTGTTCCCCTACATCTCGGCCATGGTCAACAACGGCTCCCTGACCTACGACCACAGCAAGGACGGGCGCTGGACGGAGCTGGCTGGCTGCTCGGCCGACCTGCGCAACCAGAACCACGACACCTTCCTGGCCGTGCGCTACTCCCGCGGCCGCCTCACGGTGAGACAGGGGCTTCCTGCCTGTCAGGTGGGGCAGGGCTGGCTCTGCCAGGAGCTGGAGATGGTATTCCAGGCTCAGGCACTGCCTCTCTGGTACCTCCAGCTCCAGAGGAGGTGGGCCAGGCGGGATGGTGGCTCTGTGTTTGCCACTATCACAAAAGTGATTGCCTGGAGAGGGTGTGGAGTGTCCCTCACTGGAGATAATAATGAATCGTCTGGATACAATCTGTGTGATCTGGGATGGCCCTGCTTGAGCAGGATGTTGCCAGACGGACATGAAAAGATCACACTCACACCTTCAGGTGGTGAGATGAGAAAGAAATAAGTTTATTTTAGGATCTCGATTTATATAGCCTTTGGAATTTGATCAGGGATTGAGGGCCGAGATTAACACCTCTCTGACCCCGCTGGTCGACATAAAAGTCCATCAATTTGTCCTTCCCCCTGGAAAGGAATGTATTATTTACAAAACATCATTCTTTGTTTATTTTACAATGGATGAGAAAGCTCCAGTAGAAATGTAAACCATCAGAAGGCTGAAAAATCAGGGTGACAGTTGGACTCTGTCCCACGATTCTGAACATTCCTGGTGTCACTCTCTCCTGGTTTTGCAGGTGATGACTGATGTGGAAGACAAGAATGAATGGAAGAACTGCATTGACATCGCAGGGGTGCAGCTGCCAACCGGGTACTTCTTTGGTGCTTCTGCTGGCACTGGAGATCTCTCTGGTGAGAGGGGGATTTGCTCCGTTGAACTCATGGTGGTTGGAGCCTGGATTAGGTGACTCTTTCTTGGCAGGGAAGTCAGATTTCCAGAGGTCCCTTCCCAACCCTAAAAATTTTGTGATTCTCTGATTGTAACACTGGATGGACTGGATAGTTTCCATGGCTTCCTTTCTCTGAATTGTTCACTGGGCTCTTTAAACTCTTTTGGAACCCATGGCTGGGGAAAGGAGGCACCTGAGAGCTAAGGAACATCTTTGGATTGCAGTTTGACACCTGGGGATGAGGGTGGCTTGAGAGGGAAGGAGACTGGACCTGGCAGAGGATGGTCTGAGGGGTGCTCCAAGTGTGTGGACATCTCAGAGCTTCTGATGGTGTTTGGCACTCATGGTTGTTCCCCAGATAATCACGACATTATCTCGATGAAGCTCTTCCAGCTCATGGTGGAGCACCCTGTAGAAGATGAGACCATTGACTGGACCAAGATCGAGCCAAGAGTCAGCCTCCTTAAATCCCCCAAAGGTGAGGCTGTGAGCTTTGGAAACCTTTCCTGGGGGATTGGGATGTCAGGCCTGGACTCTGGAAGGCACTGAAGGTGTGGCACCTGGCAAAACTCCACAAGATCTGAGATCCCGTTGGTCACTGTAGCTGTTTTTTACCTTGCAGACAACGTGGATGACCCGACGGGGAATTTCCGGAGCGGGCCGCTGACAGGCTGGAAGGTGTTCCTGCTGCTGCTCTGTGCACTGCTGGGCATCATTGTCTGCGCCGTGGTGGGAGCCGTGGTCTTCCAGAAACGCCAGGAGAGGAACAAACGTTTCTACTAGTGGAGCACCTGTGCCCAAACCCATCTTTTTTTATGGGGAGCTGTAAAAAAAAAAACCCTGTGGTTTCTAAATGCTGTTTCTGAGAAATACCAGAAGTATTTTCTTACCTGTCTGTTTTGGCTGTAACCCCCGCCCGGGCCTTGGCCTCCCGCGGGTTGGACTGAGGGCGGTGATACCCGCCGGCTCCCCGGAGCCGTGGTGGGGGAGCCTGGAGGTTGCTCCCCGGTTTTTCCAGAGCTCCCCCCGCCTTGCTGGGACTTGCTGTGCTGCCTGGGGCAGGTGTGAACACGAAGGGCTGAGGGGAGGGGGCTGCGAGTGGGGCATTAAAGGACTGACACCATCCGTGGCCGTGGCTCTGTCTGATGGGGAGAGAAGGGGGGCTCTGCTGGGAGCGAGGATGGGAAGTGCTGGTCGAAGGGACCGGGACTCAGCTTGGTGGGGGTGCAGGGAGGCAATCCTGGGAGGCTCCTAAAGGAACTAGGGGCGGGATCTGTGCTCGCCGGCACCTGCCGGGGATGTGGTGGGGTGTCCCCGCGGTTTCCGAAGGAGCCCCGGCAGGGGCTGGCGGTGGGGCGGGATGGAGGGGGTGTCCCCGGCGGCCGGTCCCGCCCCCGTCCCACCCCCTCGGCGGAAGACAGCGGGGCCGTGTTTCCGGGGGAGAAGGGGGAGCGGCGGGCGCAGCCAGCGTGTCCCGGGGCCGGCGGGGCCGGG
Source organism: Sylvia atricapilla (assembly GCF_009819655.1). Lineage (NCBI taxonomy): Eukaryota > Metazoa > Chordata > Aves > Passeriformes > Sylviidae > Sylvia > Sylvia atricapilla. Next base: position 15,450,452 of record NC_089153.1, read on the forward strand.
CGGGCGCCATGGGCCCGGCCCGCCGCAGGGACGCGCTCCGGCTGCGCGGCGGAGGGTGAGCCCGGCGGGGTCCGGGGGGATGGAACCGGTTGGAGGGATGCTATCGCGGTGTGGGCGGCGGGGGTCCCACCGTGCGCTGACCCCGCGCCATCCCGCAGGTCCCCGCCGCTCCTGCGGCTCTTCCCCGGCCGCCTGTCCGCCTTCCCGCTGTTCCTGCTGGCGCTGCTGCTGGGCTTCGCTTCTCTGCTCTGGCTGCAGCTCAGCTGCTCGGGCGAGGGGCCGTCGCCGGGCGGGCAGCACCGGGGGGTTCCCCGGCAGCCCTGCCCGCCGCCCGCGCCGCCGCAGCCGCCCGAGGAGGAGGCGGCGTGGGGCCCGCACCGGCTGGCGCTGCTGGTGCCCTTCCGAGAGCGCTTCGAGGAGCTGCTGGCCTTCGTGCCGTACATGCACCGCTTCCTCGGCAAGAAGAGGATCCGCCACCACATCTTCATCCTCAACCAAGTGGATCATTTCAGGTAGCGTCTCTCTCTGCCGAGGGGCTTCCTTCCCGAAGCTCTGTGAGTGCTGGGAGCGTCCTGCAGAGAAGTGGAGGATCAGGGCAGTGGGATGGCAGGGGCAGTGTGTGATGCTCTCCCCAGAGCTGCCCATTCTAGAGCTTAGAGATGGACAAAGTGGTGGTTTGCTTCCTTCTTCCTTAGCAAGAATAGAATCTTAGCATAGAATCCTTTATCCTCGGCTCTTTCAGCTTTCTTCCCAGTGTCACAGGTCTGCAGCAGCAAACTTATGGGGATTCTGGAAGTCCAGGACAGGTCACGGGGTGTTTGGAAATGCTGTCACTCCCAGCTCACTGTGCGGGGAGAAGCCGGGGTGCAGGTGCAGGATGGAACGCTGTGTTTGCACGTGTCCCTGTTTGGGGACAGCTCAAACATTGAGCATTGACAGTTGTGGCAGAGGGATGTGTGGGGACAGTGGCTACTGTGCGTGGCACTGAGAACCCTCAGTGCCGTGGCAGGTTTAACAGAGCGTCCCTGATCAACGTGGGCTTCCTGGAGAGCGGCAATGACACCGACTACATCGCCATGCACGACGTGGATCTCCTGCCCCTCAATGAGCACCTGGACTACAGCTTCCCGGAGGCAGGGCCCTTCCATGTGGCATCCCCCGAGCTGCACCCGCTTTACCACTACAAGACCTACGTGGGTGGCATCCTGCTGCTCACCAAGCAGCACTACGAGTTGGTGAGCTGCTGGGTGGGATGTCCTGGATGGTTTGGAGCAGGAGTGATGACATTATCATGGTGAACTTGGGAAGTGGGGACAGGAGTCGGAATGGTTTGGGGACAGAGCCTGTGGTCTGAGTTGCTGAGGGGCAGGACAGGAGAGGCTGGGCTGGTGTCTGCTCCTCTGAGGGTGTGGAGTTGTGCTCGACCTTGGCTGGTATGGTGCTGCTCTCGTTGCAGTGCAATGGCATGTCTAACCGCTTCTGGGGCTGGGGACGGGAGGACGATGAGTTTTATCGACGTATCAAAGGAGCTGGTCTCCAGGTAAGTGGTCTCTGCACCCTCCTGGCTTGAAATTGCCCTTTGTTATGTCTCTTCACCTGGCCCCCACTGTGGCTACTCAGTTTGGGGTCTGGGGAAGGCACTCCAGCAGGTGCAAGAGTTTTCCAGTAGCTTTATGGAAGCTCTGCTCTTCTCCCAGGTTCGTCGTCCCTCTGGAATCACAACTGGATACGAGACCTTCCAGCACCTGCATGACCCAGCCTGGAGGAAGAGAGACCAGAAGCGCATCGCTGCGCAGAAGCAGGTGAGACCTGTGGCCAAGGGGAGCCATGGGAGATTTGGGCTGTGGCCACCACGTGCTCTGAGCCCTCCTTGCTCATGTCCTCTGCCAGCTCTGCCTCCCTCCCCGGCCACTGGGTGCTTCCCCTTTCCAGCCTGGGCCGAGCAGTCTTTCTCTTCCTCAGGAGCAGTTCAAGGTGGATCGGGAGGGAGGCCTGAACAACGTGAGGTACCGAATCGAGTCACGGACAGATCTGAGTGTGGCAGGAGCCCCTTGCACTGTCCTTAATATCTTGCTGGACTGTGACACAGACGAGACCCCCTGGTGCACGTTTGGCTGAGCCAGTCCCCACGTGCCAGTCGTGTGCTCTGTGCTGGTGCCAAGACTCCGTGGCTGCCGTGGAGCTGCCTGGAGCAGGCAGGGGTTTTGCAGCGGATGAGCATGGCAGTGCTGGCGAGACACAGAGGAGCAGAAGAGGCTGAGAACTGGACTTTGCTGGAAGTAACAGAAGAGGCTGAGAGTGGGACTCGCTGGTATCGCTGCAGGCGCTGGTGCTGCCTCCCAGGGCAGGTGCAGGAGGTGGCTTTCCTGTGCTGGACATGGCTGAGCTGCCACGTAGCTCAGAGGACAATAAAGAACTGTCAGGACACCTGTGAGTTGTGAATGCCCTGGGCTGTGCTGGCATTACTCCATTTTCCTGTTCCCTTCACCTTCCTTCAGCACACCTGTTCTGGCTTGGCCGCAGCTCCTCTCTGTGTGACAGGTGAGCTCTGAGCTGCTCTGGTTCAGAGGCCAAGCCAGTCTGAAATGGGCTCTGAAAAAGACGGTGCCTCTTCCAGCTGCCAGGTACCCCCAGGGCTGGGCTGTTGTCATTTCACTGCAGGAAGTGGTTGTGGTTGAGCCGTGCCCGAGCCCCAGCATCCACAGTGCTGTGCTTCTAGTCCAGGGCCTCTCTGGGGTGAGGGAGAGACTTCTGGCTAAGCTCTCCTTTCCCTGCCTGCCTTCCGTGGCATGTGCTGCCTCAGCCTTTCTGGGGGGGTTGGAAAATCTGATGTCTCCCCTGGGGTCTTGGCACACATAAGGTGCTGCTGCCTCCTCAGGCTGGGCAGACCCAGTTGAACAGCCAGTACCCCTCCATTCAGCCCTACCACTAGCACTGGCACCAGGCCCTCCACGTTTCCTGGCCCCTTCTGTCCTCATCTCCTGCCTGGCACTTCCTGAGTAGTTGCTTTGCATCCCCAGAGAGAAGCTGTTGCCATCCCGGAAAGATGGAGTAGCTCCAGAGAAGAGGGAGGGAGGGAGGGAAGAAAGCATCAGAGCCAAGTGCAGGGGTCATGTACCTTGTAGGGGCCGTGGGATGGAGTGTCTGGAGGGATCTGGTGCCTTCTGCTCTGTGTGCTGCTCTGCAGCTGGGAGAGGAGTCTGGAGCCCTTAGATAGGCTGTGGGGGGCTGTCTCTGAGGCAGGGATTGACGTATTGGTGCAGGATCTGTTTTGCATCATGGAAGCAGCAGGCCCAGCCTCGGGGCAATGCGGGGATGTGCTGTCCAAGAGCTCCTGATGGCCTGTCCTGCCTGATGGCTCCAAAGCAGCGCTGGTATCTGGCATGAAGGTGCTGGTGGACTTGGACAGCTGGTGCACTTCTCCACAGGTGTTCCCAGGACCAGTCATGCCCTTGCTGTGGGCAACCAGAGGGACATACTGGCCCAGCAGCCCCACTCCTCCTGCCTCTCCATGGCACGGGTTTGGGATCAGCCATCTGTATGGCAGCCCCTTCCTGGTGCCTGAACCACAGCCAGGGCTGGTGGAGGCAGATCAAAGTATTTCTCTGCGCCGTTCAAAATAGATGACACAATTTGGGGCAGGTTTCATAAAGACGTAGCTGTGCAGAAACAGAGAGCATATGTGCACCTCGCACTTGGCTCAGCGCTCCAGGCTCCTCTCCTGCTGCCTGGCAGCTATTTCTCAGCTCCGCTCGCAGCCCCCTCATCCTCCGGTTGCTTTTGTGGAAGAGGCGCCCTGCTGGAGACCCGGCTTCCTTTTATAGCCCTGAATGTGACTCGGGGGTCGCTCTGCTCTGCTCCCCCCACACGCTGAATACCGGCAATGGCCCAGCGGGAGGGGACGGAGATTTTCCCCGTTGCCTTTCCACAGATGGATAACACCGTGCCTGCCGTCCTGCAGAGCCGAGCCGAAAGCCTCCCAGCGTTCTCATGCTCTCAGCAAGCCTGAGGAGAACATCAGAATGCTCAGGGGCAGAGAGGACCCCTGGAGGCCCCTCTGTGACTCCCCTTCTGGGGTCCCAATTACTGTCAGGCCACGCGGGGTTGACACAGCAGGCACAGCAGCAGATGGCTTTTATTGCCAGGTTGTTACAAAGTGGATGATGGTTCCAGAGCTCTTTGCTGGTGGGCACTTGAAATTGCTGTAGTATCTTAGAGGGGAGCACTGGGGGTGAGGTGCGCAGAGAGCGGGGGACTGGGGAAAAAGCAAGAGGAGGCTGAAGCATCTCCGCCTGGAGAAAGTGACATCCCTGGCTGCCGGAGTGACCTGTGCAGGGCCAAGCTCCGGAGCCCTTTGGAAGTTGCCATCCCAGGCAGACGTGCTCGTAGAGGAGCAGGAAACGGGGCAGACGGGAAGGAGAGGCGCGGCCGTGACCAGCACCCCTTGCAGTCACTCGGCATCACCGCAACCCGCCCCATCCGAGCCCCGTGGGACCATGCCAGTGCCCGCGGGCTGCCGGGGGAGCTCTTTCAGGACTGCGCTCCAGGCAGAGGGCCAGGGCATCGCAGACACATTCCTGAGACACATCCAGCAGGATGGGAAACGGCACCGAGGGGAAGGGCTCCCTTGTTTCAGAGGCCACGCGTGCTGGTCCTGTACCTGAGCACAGGAGCTGGGGGAACGGGGGCTGGGGCCCGAGGGAGCGCAGCGTGCCTTGGCAGCGCACCGAGGACACTGCCAGCATGTGAGCCCGACGAGCAGCGACCGGGGACAGTGTGTGTGTGGGGGAGAGCACTGGCAGCACAGCTTGAGGACTCGGGTGTGCGGCGTGGGGAGCTGGCAGCGAGCGGGGTGCGAGCACACCGGATCCGCCGGGCCGGGCACGGGGCGGTCCCTGCCGGGGACAGACGGAGCAGGTGTCCCGCTCCCAGAGGAGGCCAGGACGCCGGTGACCACGTCCACCCCGTGCCGGGATCCTCGCTCCCTGCGGCTGCCAAAACCGGCTCCAAGCCAGGATGTGGCAGCGCTGATTCAGAGGGATGGAGCGCGTCCCGTCTCACTGGCGCCAGGCCAGGCCAGAGCCCCACGGGGGTCCCCCGTGTCCCCCGGGGCTTTGCGAGGCCCCTGCCCACCCGCGGGTGCTCTGAGGGGGGGACAAGGGGATTGCCCTGCTAGGGGACGGCACAGAGAGTGTCCCACGGAGTCGAGACCCCTCTCTGCCCCGCAGGTACGAAGCTAAATATTTCTCTCCACCCTTGGTGGGCGATCCCCGGGAATACCAGCCCGCCGGTCAGGAGGCTACCGAGAGCCGAGTGACGCCGGTGCTGCCGGTCCCGGAGCTGAAGCTGGGGGGATTTGCGGGGGTCTCCCCGCCATTGCGAGGGGGGTTCCCCGCAGGTGTCGGCGCCGCGCACCGACAGCGCGCCCTGCCCCGCCCCGCTGGTGGGCACGGCCGGGCCGGGCCGCCCCCTCCTTCCTCCTCCTCCTTCCTCCTCCTCCTCCTCCTGCTGCTGCTGCTGCTGCTTCCCGCCCCTCCCGTCCCGCCGCCCCCGCGCCGCGATTTGCCGGTGCCGGCTCCGCCCGCCGCCCCGCGCGGCCGCGGCCGAGGGGCGCGTTCAAACGCGGCGAGGGAAGGAGCGCGGAGCGGAGCCGTGCGGGACCGCAGCGCCGCCGGCATGGTGAGTGCGGGGCCGGGCGGCCCCCGCCGAGCCCCGGCCCCCTTCCCCGCCGCGCTGCGGCCGCCGGGGCTTTGTCCCGGCCTCGGGCCCGGGCACCGAGTGCCCTCTCCGCCTTCTCCGTGCCGGAAATTCCGGCGGGGAGGCGCGGAGGGGGCTGCGCGGGGACCCGCGTCCGCCTCCCTCCTACCTTGCCGTTCCCTCCCGGGCGGAATGGGAATGGGAAAGGGAAAAAGGTTTGTGGCCCTATCCTGCCCGGGCACGGCTGGGATTGGGAGTAGATCGCGAAGGAGCCAGGCTGGCCGGACCGGTGTTTTGCCGCCTGGAGGGTGATCCCCTCCCTGCCGCAGGCAGGACACCTTCGGGCTCCCCCGGCGATTCCCAAACCTCCCACAACCTGACCTACTTCCTCGGCCGCCTGTGCCGGGAGGAGCCGCTGCGGGGCTCGGCCGAGCTGCTCCCCAATGCCGGGGGCTGGATGTGCTTCCACCCCCCGCCCCTCACCATGTTCCCCACGGGAACGTCCACGTCCCCCATCCCCGTTCCCGCCCGGTGGCTCCGCAGGCAGCCCGGATCCCCGCAGAGGGTCCATCCCTGGTGCCCTTCGTGGGGTGCCGGTGCCCGGAGCAGGTGTTGGGCTCGCAGAGGGAGGTGACAGCGCAGGCCGGGAGCTGTCAGACAGGTTTGTGCGTGGCAGCAATTAAAAGCGGGGTGTTTGTTTACCCGGCGCGTGGTGCTGAGAACCAGGGCAGCTTCCTGGGTGTAACCCGGCCCCGGAGCCTTCGGCGAGGCTGGGAGCGGTGGTAGGGGCTCTGCCTCGCCCCTGCCGCGCTCTCTATGTCCCCTGCCCTGGTGTGAGGCCACCGTCCCCTCCCTAGCGCTGGGCAGCCAGAGCCGAGCCCAAAGGCATCCTCTCATCCTTCCTCCCCCGGCCACCTGCGCAGGAAGCTGCATTGTCCCGTCAGCATCCTGCCCCTTCCCACCGCCCTCACGCCATGTCCGGCCACGGGGTCCCCGGCACGCACGCAGCAGCTGGGCTGTGGCCGCCTGCTCCCGTCCCCGGGGATGGGATGGGAATGCCTGTGGATGGATGGGGCCGTGCGGAGCTCGCCCTGCCAGCTGCAGGAGCCCGTGCCGCCCATGCTGTGCGGGAAGCGTCCCCCGTGCTCCCGCAGAGATACCCGTCCCGTGCGCGCCCCGGGGAGGCCAAGCCGATGGGCATCCCCAGGAGAGTTTTGGGGAAGTCTCCAGAGGGTGTCCGGAGCCGGAGGTCCCGGCGGGGAGGTTGGGTGCCGCCGGGCCGGGGCTGGCGCCAGGCCCGGGCAGGTGCTGCCGGCTCCCGAACTCGCCCGCCTGGCTGGGCGGCAGGTGCCTGTTCTGGTGGCGGCCCCGGCCCCGGCCGCGGGCGGGAGGTGGGGCTGGGTGTGGGAGGAGGCGCTGCACCATGATGGGGGCAGCGGCGGGGAGCCCCCGCCCCGTGCCTGCTGTGCCCTGTCCCCCGGGAAGCTGCACGGGAGATGGCAGATCCATCCCAGCGCCAGCAGCCCGTGTGGGCCCTTGGGGCCGGCTGGGAAAAGGGTGCCGGGGGTGTGTCCCGGCTGCCCGGCATCGCTGACTCCGTCTCTCCCCCGGCAGTGCTGCTTCTGGGCTTTTCTCTAATCCTCCATGGCAGCAGCACAGGGTCCTGTGACCTGTGAGCCCGACACCCGTGTCCTCGGCACCTACCTCTCCTCGGAGCCCGTCGGCGTCGTTGGCAGCATGGGCAGCGTGGGCAGCCTGGTGGAGAAGCAGGATCTGTCCCCCCTGGAGCTGCGGGCCCCGCTGGGCGGCTCGCGGGGGCTCCGGCAGCCCGACGGCTTGCTGCGGAAGGGGCCGAGCCAGCGGGAGCTCTTTGGGTACCTGCACGGGGCCAAGAAGGAGGCGCGGGCGGAGAGGAAGCACCAAACGTCGGGCGCCTGCTACAAGCGGGACTACGAGAGCGACCGCGAGAACCGGTCCCCCGAGCGCTGCTCCCGCGAGCATCACCGAGGGGCCGACTTCTCCAAGAGCTCCCTGCCGGAGCGGGGCCGCTTCGACAAGGTGAGCCTGGGAACTCCTGATGTACGGACTGGTCTGAGACAGGATGGCATGGGTGGGATGCGGGGATTTGAGGATGTTTAGGGATATGAAGCTGGGGGCGTGTTGGGTCTCTCTGGCTGTAGAGGCTCATGTTGCTCTTGTTTTTCAGTGCCGTATCAGGCCCTCAGCCTTCAAGGCGGTGGCTGGGAAGGGGCTGGTCTCCATGCAGGGCCTGTCCTCGTCCAAGGGGCAGAAGTTGTCCAAGAGCAATGGGAGCCTGCACACGCTGCTGTCGCAGAGCAGCACAGCGGCCCCGCAGCACGGCCCGCTCCGCACCCACCTGCTCCACGCCATCAGCCTGGATGAGGCCTCTGACTCCAGCCACAACTCCATCCAGAGCTTCCCATCCTACGGCTCCCGCCTCAAGCCCCCCCAGAGCCAGTTCAGCGCCTCCATGGGCCACATCAACCACATTGGGGGCTCCTTGGATAGGGTTTCCCGGAGCCCCAGGGATACCCTGGGCCCTGAGAAGATGCCCCTGTCCTGCAAAAGCATGGCCACCCTGAGCAGGCTGCAGAGCCCCGGCGAGCCCCCACCACCGTACGAGTTCTCCTACTCTCTGGAGGACGCGGTGAAGCAGCTGGAGGACCGGCTGCAGGAGACCGGAGGGGAGCTGCGGCAGCTCAAGAGGAGCCTCAGTGAGACTGAAGACCCTTTCACACAGGTGAGCCCTGGGGCTGGGGCAGTGCTGGGTGCCCTGGGCAGGGATACAGGGGGGGAAGGAACAGTGGAGGAGCTGCCGCGGTGGGTGATGGCCGTGGAATGCCCACTATCACGGGACCTCTTGGGATCCCTTCTGGGGCTACAGCCTCTCACCAGTGCCCACCTGTGCTGGCAGGCGTTTGAGGACAAGCAGCGGCTGTGGCTGGACGAGCTGGAGGACCTGAAGCAGATGTACATGGCCCGGCTGCAGCAGGTGATGCAGCAGGCGCAGCGCGGGCAGCGGGCACTGCAGCTGCAGCTCTACAAGGCGCAGCAGGAGAAGAAGCGGCTGCAGGAGGAGCTGAGCCTGCAGCAGTGCCAGTGCGAGGAGGCCAAGCTCCGGCAGACCCAGGGCGAGCATGGCAGCCCCAAACTGGAGGAGACCAAGTGGGAGGTGAGTCCCTCCGTCTTTCTGTCTTTCCTTTCTTAGGGATAGGGGCAGCAGTTCCCTGCTCTGGTGTCACTCAGGGTCACAGTATGGGAGGGATGAGCCATGTGTGGTGCTTGTGGTCTCCCAGGAGGACAACTTGGGGTGCTGCCACCTCTGGGGTCCTGCTCTCCCAGCCCTTCCTCACTGCTCGCCCGTGCCCTGCAGGTGTGCCAGAAGGCAGCGGAGATCTCCCTGCTGAAGCAGCAGCTCCGGGACACCCAGGAGGAGATGGCTCAGAAGCTAGGGGAGATCTTCAGCCTGAAGACGCAGCTGCGGGAGGCCAAGGCAGAGGTCCAGGCCAGGGACTCGCAGCTGGCACAGCTGGCAGACTCCTTGCAGAGCCCCCCGGAGCCCAGCACCTCGCTGCCTCTGGGCGATGACCCCATGCCGTCGTGCCAGGACTTCCCTGGCTGCGAAACTGACGACTCCAAGTGCCGGGGCCTGCAGAGCGACTCGGCGGAGCCCCTGGAGCGGCAGGTGGAGTGGCTGTGGGCAGAGCTGCTGCGGGAGCGGCGTCAGGGCCAGCTGCAGGCTGTGAACTTTGAGCTGGAGAGGAAAACGTGGCAGGAGGAGAAGGAGAAGGTGCTGAGGTACCAGCGGGAGCTCCAGGCCAGCTACATGGAGATGTACCACCGGAGCCAGGCGCTGGAGCGGGAGCTGCGGCAGCTGCGGGCGGAGCCCAGGGATGTCAGGATCGATTCGCCCTGGATCGAGCGGGTGGAGTCCTCCAAGATCTGAGGGGCGGGATGCCAGTGGGACTGAGCAGGGGGAAGCTGCAACAGAACGATCTCAGGGTGTGCACAAGGACTGGCCCCGCTTGGCGCTGCCCTGGGCTGAAGGACCGATTGCCACAGGGGAGCTTTTCCTTCTTGCAGCACTTCAGGCCCTTCTGCTGAGGGGCTCTGGAGGGTGGGGGGTCATCTGTGCCAGGAGGGGGGGGTCATGCATGTGCCCCGTGCTCTGACTCCAGGAGCGTTTGCCCTGTGATTCCTTCTGCCGTGGGGGAAGAAACCAAGGACCCTGTGAGACATTCCCTGTCCCTCCTGCGCTGCTGCCACTGCTCCTACAACCCAGTAACTTCATGTCTTGTGAGGAGAAGCTTAAGCCCTGTCCCCCACCCCACCACCTTGCTGTGGGGGTTGCAGCTACTGTTTGCAGTGGCTGCCTTGTCAGCAGGGCCCTGGATCTGGTGCTGCCACTGGGGAGGCAGAGGAGGAAACCCCGAGGAGTTCTGGTGCTGCTGGAAGGGGACAGCTGCCCCAGCACCTCTCCTGGGGCTTCTTGTGGCCCCAGTGTGGAGCTGCTGTGCAATGGAGGTGGTTGGTGCAGCTTTCTTCGGGCTGAGAGGGGGGAGTGCCTTGTGCAAGGAGGGATGGGAACTGGTGCTCTGCCACACTGGGAGGAACTGGGGTGGGAGAGAGGGCTGCTGTGGCATGTGCCCGAGCTGGGGAAGAGGCCGGGGTCCCCCCTCCCAGGGGAGGTGAGGGGGAGCCCAGAGGCGTTGGAAGGAAGGAGTCGTGCTCTGTGTGTGTAGCAGCAGAACCACGTGGAGGTCGGGCCCGGCTGCGCACCCCGTTCCTGCAATAAATCCGCATTTCTCTCTCCCGGCCTCTGCTCTCCTTCCCTCGGGGTCGGGGGGCTCCCGGCTATGAGGGCAGGGTGAGGGGATGATTTAGGGGCCGGCCTGGGCCTGCCCAGTGCCCGCCCCGGAGCTGCCGTCGGGCTGGGCAGTACAAAGCGGGCGGAGACTGGCCGTGAGTCACGGCGGGGCCGGGCGGGCTCCCGGGGCAGCCTCGCCCCCGCTGTGGTTAAACCCAGCCGCGGATCCCTCCAGTCCTCGCCCCGAGCACCAGGACCACGCTGTACAAACCCACAGACACCTTTATTCACCCCACAGCGTTCAGCATCCCCCCATCGGTCCTCTCGGCAGAGTCCTCACAAACAGCCGTGCGGCCGCCGGGCAGAGGGGACGGGGCCCCGCCCGGCCCCGGCTCTTCACAGCGGCAGCGGAAGGGCCGACACCTCCTCCAGACACTCGTCGTAGGCCTCCTGGTACTCCTCGTGGGGCTTGATCAGGATGACACAGGTCGGGCGCTTGGAGCCGGCTGCAGTTCCCAGGTCCTGAGGGAACAGGGGGGCCATGAGGTGCCTGGTCCCTTCCCGAGGTGAGAGCTCGGGACCAGCTCGCTGTAGGCTCTGGTTTAATGCAGTAGTTCTGCCTGTCCAGCCCATCACCCCCAAAGCCCTCTGGACTCGTGCTGAGTTCATGAACCTGTCTCCCAGCTTGTCTCCAAGCTGGGCTGGCAGAAGGGGCTGGCACCTGGCTCATGTGCCATAATCCTTCAGGGTGGGTCTGCAGAGCTGCCTGCACCGGGGCTGAAGCTGCAAAGATACCAACTGCCCTCCACAACTCCCTGTCTACAAAAGAGCTGGCCCCACCTCACAAAAGCCTAGAAAAGACATGCTGGCCCTGCCCTGGAGTTGCTGCAGGAACTCCATCGTGGCAAACAGTTTTGTGGTTCCACAGTGAAACATCCTACACCTCTCCCCATCCCTTCTGTGCCTTGGTCAGGGACAAGCACCGACTTCTTTATTCGGGAACCGGATCTGCACGCCCCCAGGAAGGCTCCGGTCACAGTCTGGGCTCCTCAGCGGGTGCCCCGTCCCCAGGGCTGGTTCCTCCCCAGCACTCACCGCTTTGGAAGGGACGTATGCGTACGGGAGGCTCCTGTCCTCGCACATGATGGGGATGTGGCAGTAGACATCGATGGGCAGCGTGTCTCCGGCCAGCACCGTGATCCTGCAGGGACAGCCGGGTCAGCAGCCGGGTCAGCGGCCGGGCCGGCGGGGCCGTGGGGCCAGGGCAGCACTTACCCCTTCTCGCCCTTGTTGATGAACTTCTGCACCTCCTTCACGCCGCGGCGGATCTGCTTGTGCTTGGTCGCTGCAAGAGAACCACGTGAGGGGCTGAGTGAGAACCGCAGCGTGTGGGACCGCACAGCGCCGCCGCCGCGTCCCGGCCCCTCTCCACCCCCGCCGCACGCCGGCGCCGCCAGACCTTTCCTGATGCACTTGAGGAGTTTTCGCGTGAGCTTGCGGGAGGCGAGCGGCTGCGCGATGGGGTTCAGGAATTCGAGCTGCTCCCGGTACGAGAGCTCCGGTGTCGCCTCCGCCTCGGCCGCCGCCTCCGGCTTGTCCCGCGCCATGGCCGCTCCAGGCCGCTTCCGCTTCCGGGGCAGGCGCCGCGCCGCGAGCGGGACACACGCCCAGGGGATCTCACCCAGCCAATCGGCAACCGCCCTGGCATTGACAGACAGCCGAGACGACCAATGGCAAGCGGCATTTAGAGCACCCCGGCACGCCCTCCGCCTTGCGGATGTCGGTCCCACTGTCAGTTCCAGTTCTGGACCCACTCCCGGCCGCGGTCCCAGGCCCAGTTCCACTTCTGGACCCCTTCCAGCCCCAGTCCCAGTGTAAGGCAGGCGGGGACAAGCTTCAACACGGGCCTTTATTGGGTGTGGTCAATGCCGGTAACGCTGGACCCACCCGACCCAACACAACAGCACAACGACCAGAACACAGGAACGCTGCCGTGCCCGGTGTGCAGCCAGCCATCCTCACGGGCTGTGCCCGCTTCATCCACCTGGCCACACACGGGATTTTCTCCCTTGCTTTTCATCCAGGGAAGTCTTCTCCCTATAGGGCTACATCGCTGCTTTCCCCAAAAAATGGAGGCTGCCAACATGGCACCCTCCCAAAAACTGCTTTGAATCAACCCAGCAGCCAGCACTGGGGATAATGAGGTTTACCCAAGGCCAGGGCGGCACATACCCTGAGCCCAGGAGATGCCCTGACCCACAGAGAAAACGCTGCTACAACTGAGAGAGGCCTCAGGCAGGGCTGGTTACCTTCTGCCTCACTCCAGCCTCTCCCTGGACAGCAGGAGGGCTTCAGCAAAGACCTGCAGCTGCTCCAGGACCTCTCGCTGCATCTCCACAGCCACGTGGAAGACGCGGTGGTCGGAGCTATTGTACATCACAGCGTTCTGGAACATGAGCATCAGGTCACACTGGAACTGCATCACGGACTGAATGTCTCCCTTTGACAGCCTCCTCTTTATGCTGGATAAATCCATGGGTCTGCAAAACAGAGAAGGATAATGAAATTGCAACACAGGGCCAGGCATCCTTTGGGATCTGCATGAATGTGCTTGTTCTCATTTCAGGGTGGCCCTGAAAGCACAGCTATTTTCAATCAATTTTATTGCTCAAGACACATAGTGGGGAGTGAGAAAGGCTTTTCTTCCAAGCCAGACAAAAGTGAGTGCAGCCAATGCGACACTTGCTATCCAATCAACTTGGCAGGTCATTAGCAGTCACCTCTGGAAAAAATGGGATGCTGAGCTCCAGAGAAGGCAAGCAGTAATTAGTCTTCAGGAAGTCAGTCCAGGTCTTAGTGGAGAAAGAAAAGTTACAAAAATAGGTATCTATTAAACCCCCTGAAGATCGAATGGTGCCACCAGCAAAAATAGCAGTGCTGGTAAGGGGAACATGATAGGGAATAAATATTACTTCCCTTATTTTGACAGAATGGGAAAATGAATGGCTGCAGAGAGGACAACTGTGACCAGAATAGAACATGATTCAGCTCTGAAAAAACGCCATTAATCTCTCTGGGAAATATTCTTCTGACCCAGTTGTGTGCGGAGAGTGAAACATCTGGGGCGCTCGCAGCAGGTGAGGAGGGGGCACCTCCTGAGGCACATTCCAGACGTGGGGACAAGGGACTGCTGAGCTGCAGGGCCTGGAGCCCCTGCCCAGGGACTGTGCCTGGGACAAGCCAGCCATGCAATCAATGCCTGCACAGGGCAGGCACAATCCCTGCCAGCCCCAGAGTCAGTGCAAGCTTCCAGGTTCTAATTACACAGAAGGGAGTTTTACTGAAAGAAATCAGTGGGAGATGCTGGTGACAGCCAAACTCTGGAAAAGGAGAAACGAAACAATCCCACTGGCCCTTTGGAAACCAGAGAAATAGAAAACAACCAGAGAGAAATCAACCAGTGAGCACTTCCTCCACAAACTTACCTCTTTACCACATCCTTGTATCCAGGGGCTTGTTTCTCTGACACTGGCTTCAGGAATGGGCTGCTGAACCTACAGGGACAAGGACAAAGAATGTTCTCTGCCTGCCCCTGCACCAAAAACATGGAGCAGGGCTTGCCTCTCCCTGCTGGCCCTGAGGGCCACAGCCAGTGTTGTGCCAGCTGTGTAGGAAGCAGCATTTGGGCTCTGCCACATTAAGCAGAGGAAATCAATATGCAGTGTTCTTTCCAGCTCTGCAGCAGGCAGCTGTTCCCAAAGCAAAGTCCTGGGGAGACAGCCCAGCCCCTGGGAGGTGACACAGGAGCTGGGGCTCAGGGCAGTGTGTTCAGGACATGTTGATGCAGCCCTCTGCTCCCACGTACCTGTGGCTGGCTATCATCCTCCAGATGGACAGGAGCCTTTTTCTGAGGATCAGGTGCTGCACGGGGTTATTCCAGCTTGGCTGCAGCCTGTGGAGTGAAGATACTGCCAGATTATCACACTTGAGACAAAGTGGGAGGTGGAAATTCTGCTGGCACCCACCACATCCAGGTGGACGAAGCTACAAAAAGCCTCTGAGTGTGATGGTGGGAGTGTTCTGCATCGGAATGCACAACTGAACATCCAGAATGCAGGAAGATGCAGGACAAGAGGTAAAAGCAAAGCTGAGATAAAGAGCAGGACCAAACTGGATAGAAAACCTCAAGCTACTCTTCAGTTCAGAACTTCACTGCGGTGGTTTTTGTGAAGTTTCTTTTCCCAATACCCCACATTTTTTCTTTGAAAGGCAGTCCAAGTGATCACACGTGCCAGAGCCTGCATGTGACTGATACACCTGCTCAAGGGGGTTGGTAATGCTGGGCTGTGCATTGCCTGACAGACCCTGATGTCCAGCTCTCACCAGGCCTACTTGACTTGAGAAAACATGTATTTTCCATTTTATCTCTTACTTAATCTCTACTCTTCTCACTTCATCTTAGCAGCAATGCCCTATAATACCAGCAAATCCAGAGATAGCACAAATTACCTCATTCTCTACTGCTCTGCTTGGCTGTCTCACCCTCCTGGATGTGACCTGTGCCATGCACTTGTTCTCATGTGTGAGAGGAGAAATGACTCTGCTCTGCTGCCTTTGCAAGACTGCAGAACCAGCTACTTACAGGTGCATGTTGGGAGAGGCTGTGGAGTCCAGCACTGGGGCTGCAGAGGTGCTGTTAATGTCATCTTGATCCAGGGCCTGAGCACTCATCTCTGGTGGATGCAACTCATCTACAGGTGGTTCTTCAGGTGTCTCTTGAGTCTCGTCCTGAAGAGCAGAGAGAATACATCTAAAATGGCAGCACATTACCTGAATCCTTTATCTAGAAGCCAGCCTGCTGCATATCCCTTTCCTGCATCCAGGCTCAGCTGGGAGCTTGCTTGCTCTTTTACTCAGAGGATGCTGTTTGACCTCACTCAGACCTTCCCAGCAAGAGCTGTGTCTGATCTCTTGGATGACATCCACCCCTGGCTGACACAAACCCTGTGGAGCTGAGTGGTGCCCAGTGTTGTGTCTGTCTGCTCTCTGGGAAGAGTCATGGATGCAGAGAGGGCAATCAGGAGCTGAGGTAAGACTGCCTCAGGCTCGTTAAAGCTCCAGATACAGATAACAGGAACCTTTAGAGTTCAACAAGGGTTTCCTCAGAAACTCCCACGTTAAAATGACAGGGCATAGACTCAGCTAGGAAGGAGAGTGGTGCTGTTGTTGCAGTGGTTTGCCAGTAAAATGCTCAGTGGGATTTCATGCAGGAGCACCTCAGAATCCTCAGCAGATCTGAAGCATGAGCAGACTTCTCAGAAAGAAACTGGACACTGCTGTTTGGCTGTGACCACTGGGAGAACTGTGAGGGAGCTGCTGGGAATAACAGCAGTTGAGAGCAGAGTAACTGCTGGGAATACACTGTCCTGGCTGAACAGGTGAAATCCTGGAGGTTATTTGTCTCCAGTTTCCTGAGTTTGCAAGAGAACAAATGTGGGAAAATGGCCCCTGTTCCTCCACTGCTGTGCTACTTCCCCAGGAATACCCAGCAGGCTGGTGGGAGCCCACAGGCCCCAAATACAGGACTGATGCAAACCCAGGCTAGACAGTGCCTGCTTCCAAGACATGACAGTCCCCAGGGGCAGATGGTTATTGCTGGCACAACCACGTGGGCCTGAAACCAGCCAAGCTGTGCTGCAAAACACAGCAATTAGAACCAGGCAAGTATTCCAACCTTGCCTCAAACCTGAGAGCAGCCTGCCAGCTCTCATGAGTCACCTTTACACTGCCAAGGAGCAATTCCTCCAACTCACATCTGAGGGTTTCATCTGTAACAAGCTTCCTGTTTATAAAGATACACAGCCATATATAAAAACCACTCTTCCCTCACGCACTCTGTGTTGCCCCTCCCGTGTGTTTTGTCTCCCCTCTCAGAACCTAGGGCTCCCCTGTCTCTTCTAGAGCTGGTTTCCTTCACTGTCTCATCTCTCATCCAGAGCCAGAGACTCTTTTAGGACCACCACTTTCCTACCTCTCTTCCCAGGAAATGTTCTTCCTCATCTTTTGCCAGGGTGTGTAGTTGACTCTCCTCTGCTCCCGAGACTGCTGTTGCTGTGGTCTTTTCCTGGCACCTCACTTCTTTCCCATCACTCTGCTTCCCTGAGCCACAATAATCCCACGGAGTCTGCGATGACTCTGTGCTGCTAATGCAGAAAGATTCCAACATCTGGGTTACCTGCAAGACAGTGATTTATTACTTCAAATTGTGAAGGCAAAAGGGAGCAGAAATAAACAGCAGAGATGCTATTTTTGCAATCACTCACGAACGCCTTTCCATTTTTAGGAATCCTTGCAAAATCTGATGTTATTATTTCAGTGATGTTATTATTACAGTGTCAGCTCACTGACATTTCTGTGCTTAAGGGTGAGCTGTGTTTTGGCAAAGCAGCTGCCTGGGTGCAGTGGGAGCTCCAAATGGGAGGGAAGACTGGACTTGGGCTGGGGAGAAAGTGAACCCAGAGCTTCTGCTGTGTCCCCAGACTGTTTCTGTTCATATGGATGGTGCAGGCCCTGAAAAGCCTGAAAAGTTTCAGGAGGGCCTGAACTATACTGCCCACCTTCTTGTAATCCAAACAGCCCTACCTCCAAGAGGAACTGAAAAAGACTGTCGCTTTCACGTGGCTTCTCTGCCTCATGGTAATCTTCACTATCATCCTTCCAGAGAGGCTCACTCAGCTCCATCTCTTGGTCTGCCTCTTGGCTGCTCCCCTCTAGCTTCCCCACGGCCACCTCTTCAGTATTTCTCCAGCTCCTCACATCCTGATCCAAGCTTGAATCCCAGTCAGGAGGAGACTGGAAATCACTGTTCTCTGACTTAATAGGAGATTCCAGCTCAGACTTCCAGGCATGGCCCATCTGCAAACAATAAAAAGACAGTAATTTCTTCATACCCTGATCCAGAACTGCCAAGCCCAGCTCATTTCTCGACACACTTGGAGGGCCACAGCACGGGAAGGACTCTGAGATGAGCAGCCTACACCTGAGCTCACCACACAGCATGCAGCAGGGCTGCAGCTCTGCAACACAAACTGCTGCTTCAGAGCAACTTCAGGTTTTCTGGTGATTTTACTGTGCTCTCTCCCTGCCCTGGTCAGTGGGTCACTCTGCTCAGGGCATGCTGAGCTGTCTGGGAGCACGTGGCTTTGCTGATGCTCCACCTTTAAGGTGCTGAAGGCAGCCAGCAAGCTCAGACTGAGTCCTGCTGGGGCTCCTCAGCTGCTGACTCCAAGGACAACTCACTGAAATTCCACTTGCTGCCCCCTGAGAACTTTTTATACTGGAGGTAACTTACTACAAACCTTACAGACAGTTTTGAAAGTGACAGGTGTAATTTATCTGGATGGTGATCTCTCATGTACCTGAGCCAGGAGAATTATAACCACACAGTCACACACACTGACAGGCACAGTTCTATACACTGCAGAAAATAAAAGTTAGCATTCTCGTAAGAAGGAAGAAACCACTCTTTCATCGCCGTTCATTAGTCCATGCCTAAATGTCTTCTACTTCATGAGCGCACTGAGTCCTCTGAGCCTGGGGAACTGATTGCAGAGTCACAGTACAACAGCAAAGGATGTCACAAAATCTGCATCTTGCCACTGAATGGAGCTGCCTAGATGCTGCACCTATGGAGAATTCTATGCATTAATTAACAAACACTGTCTTTAGAGTCTTCAGTTAATTATGTACAACCTAATTTTTTCAGTTTTGAACAAGCACATTTCTCACTGACTGGCTCTTCCATTCTCAGGACTGCTAGCACAGCTTCAAATTCAGCTTATGGTGCATAACTGGGAGAAATACAGAATCCATTTGGTCTGGGATAAGAAAACTGCTTCGCTTATTTTGTGAACTTGCAAGCAGAGTTGGGATTTGAAAGCCTGTCCTTCCAAAACCTCTTTCGAAGTTCACTTCAGTGGCAGCAGATGAAATTTGATGAGGTAAGAGATAACATTAAATGCTCTCAGCTTCCAAGTGAGGGAGTTGGGCAAACTGAGATTCCATCTGATGAGAAACTCTGTGCCTGGAGCTCTCTCCTGCAGCCTCAGCACAGCTGCCACATGCAGAGGCACCAAAAAAACCTCAGCCCAGGGTAATCTGATCACTTGTGATCATCTTTCTGTGCTCCAGAGGGATAAATGTTGAAAATCAGGAAGTCCTGGGAACTTGGGTGTAAGATTAAAGACATCTTCAGCCTTATGTTCAGTTTTACCAAATCTTGGAAGACTCAAGATGCCAGACAGAAGAACAGCAGCATTAGTGCAAGACATGATGAGTGAAATAATCACAGATAGCTCAGCTCTACACCAATTCCGGACAAAATGACACAGACTTGAACTTTTAATTAAGAATTGCCTGACAGTTCTTAATTATGTTGGCTACATAAATCACTAGCAAGGAACCCCTCTCAAATTGGAAAGTTTTAGTTCACTTTGCAGAGATCAGACACTGCACAACCCTTGCTGTTCTGGGAAAAAGCTGTTAGAAATCAAAAAGCCTTTAAAAAGAACTTGCATGTCAAAACAAGAAAAATGATAAAAGCCTGAACTCTAATAAATGAAATGTAGAATCCACATAAAGAAGACAAAAAAAAAAAAAAAAAAAAAAAAAAAAAGGAAAAAGAAAGAGAACAATTTGCTGAAGACATAAAAGCAAATAAAAACAAAAAACCTCATCAAAAAACATCAGAAGCAGAGAGCTGCCAGATGATCAGTGGGGATGACACACGATCAGTGCCAAACATCTCAGTGGAAAATAGGGCCAGTTGGAAAAACCAAATTAATCATCATTATCAGCAGTTGCCACAGAAGAGCTCACATGAGACCTTCTCTTGGGATGGGTCTGAGAGATGATTTCTAATTAAAATGTCAACAGGGGAGACTTTAGAACAATTTGAGGGAGTGAATAAACCTTAGAACCCACTGGGATTCATTTGTGTGCCCTAAAGAAGCTTAAATATAATGTGACCGAGCCTATGCTGTGTAACTTGTCATTTAAGAAGAAAACCAGAAAAAGGATGACAGTTTCATCTGCCTGTAAAAGGGTGGGTGCTGGGAGATGCAGCACAGTAAAACATCAGCTCTGCACTAGACAGATTAGAACAAAGTATTAGGAAGAAGAAAATTAGGAAGTAGTTCAGAGCATGAGATGATGAATTGGAAAGAAGGAATGAGGCTCTGTGGAGAAAATCATATTTAAAGCTCTCAAACATCATTAAAGACTATTAAAATGTCATGGGACAAGAGAAAAGGCTGAGAGAAAAATACCTGGTTAAGAGAAGAAACCGAGGGTAGGGAGGAACAGTAATGCTTCCCATGATGAAAGCAAATTACCAGAGGGTCTGATAAAGGTCTTCTCCTGTGCTGCACCTTGTTTTCCAGCAGAGACAATGGCAGGGCAGAGGTGTTACAGAGAGATGGAGCCAGACTCTTCTTAGTGCCCAACAGTGAAAGGAGACAGGGATGACAAGGAAATTCTGACTGGGTATAAGGTAAATATTTGAAGCTGGCCCTGCTCTGAGCAGCTGAATGAAGTAAAGGAATGCACAGAGGTTCTCTCCAACTTACAATCATGGAACAGGTTGGGTTGGGAGGGACCTTTAAAGGCTGGCTGGGTCCAGCCCCCCTGCAATGGGCAGGGACACATTCCACTATCCCAGGTTGCTCAGAGCCTCATCCAGCTTGGCTTTCAACACTTCCAGAGACGAGGCATCCACAGCTCCTCTGGATAACCTGTGCCAGGGCCTCACCACCCTCATTGTAAAAATAGTCTAAATAGATCCTCTTTTAGTTTAGAACCATTACCTTGTCCTGTCACAACAGGCAAGGCTAAAATGTTTGTCCCTAACTTAAATCACTCCATAACACACATGGAAGACAATGACCCCTGTAACTTTCTGTGCTATGAACTGAGAACAGTAAAAATTCAAACCAGAAATTTGCTCCTGGGTTTAGCGGTGAAGGACAAGTAACCCATCACCAATCCAAGGGAGTTTCAGCATTTCCACATCAGTAAGATGACTCTTGGTGAAAATTCACCTCAGCAATACACGGGACTTGACACAGCAGGCACGGCCAACTTCAACACGGAACTTGTGAAAATTCAGAGCTCTTACTGGATAAGGCAACAATGCCTCTGGTCTTAATCCCAGTGACTCAGTTTCCTGAAACCTGCCTACCAGAAAGCTGCACCCTGGACATGCTGCACAGGGTGCAGAGCACTCCCAGCTGCTGCAACAATCAAGGATGGTGTCATTTTGTTGTTTTTTTTTTCCCCCGTGAAAGATTGTGTGGGCAGGAAACATGCAAGTTTCATCTCAGGTCATATGAGCAGAAAAAGTGACTTGGAAATTCTTGCAGAGAACTTAAACCTTCATGTTGCTGAGGAAAAGGACTGTAATTCCCAGTAAAAAGTGCACAAGCTCAGATGTGAAACCAAGTACTGGCAATCCTGTCTACGGGTGCTGGGATCACAGATTTTCATTCTGACTGGTGCAGCCTCTACAGATCTCTGGGGAAAGAATGTCAATTCTTTTTCAGTGCATTTTGTCCTAAGGAAAGCTCCAGCAAGATTGCAGTATTTAACTTCTCAAGGTTTGATCTCCAGTGTCACCACAGTGGTGCTGCATCCTTACACACTCACAAAGGGAATCTTCCTCTCCATCCAAGCTCTGTGCAGCATTCCCAGGATTTATGGATTGTCAGAGCTCTGCCATGCATGTGTGCTGTAAGGATAACTGGAAAAGAATTACATTTGCAGATATTCCAGCTGGGGATCCAGGCTTGTACCACAGGGCTCCTTCCCTGCAGAGCTGCGATGCTCAGTACACTGCATACAGGTTTGTTCTCAGATTTTAATATACATCACATTTACACATCACTAGTAAAAATCTGTACACTTCACATTACAGTACATACGAGCCACCAGTTGCTAGCTAACACCAGAACACTGATGAAGCCCATGATGACTGCCCTAAAACAGGCAGAGGGGCTGGTCCTCCCCTCTGGGGAAGTTTCTTTGGGTTACACATTCTGACAAGACACTGCTTTCCAGAAGGGCAAGCGAAGGTGGTGAACCAGGTCCCAGAAATGGACCTGCAGCTTTTCTTCCTCCTCCAACAGCTTTTAAGAGCTGCCTGCTCACACTCCAGCTCCGGATGCCTGGGGTTCTGCTGGGATTTTGTATCTGCAGCATCATTTCTTCATCTTCATGTCTGCCTCGATGGCGCAGCGCCGCCCTCTGGTGCCTCCGTCCTGCTCACAAGGCAAACAAACACAGTTACACAACCCTGAAGGAACGTCCCTCCGGCACAGCGGGAGGGAGGGAGGAAATTCTGCATCTGGCAACAACTTTTCATGCTTTCCCATTAGGAGAAAGGGAAGCTTTCCCTGCCAAGGCCTGCCTGCAGACCTACCTAGAGCTGGCTCTGGACACAGCAGGGTGCTGGGCTTGGCAGCATCTCTGCACTGCTGGAGCCAGGGCAGAGAGAGGCAACACCTCTGGCCCAGACAGATGCTTTTGGAGCCTGGACAGTGCAGGCTTTCTCCTAAGCACCAGATTCTAGCTTAAGATGGGAAAAGGAAAACTGCTGACTAACATACCTTATCAGTTGCTGGTCCCTATGGGAAGTGCTCCTCCAGCTGAGTGACCCTGGCACTAGCTCCCTAGTTCCTCCACATAGCTCCTTTCCAGGAGCAGGTGAGCTGAGAGCTTCCTCTGATCCGCTGCCCTCGCTCTCTGGCTGATCTGCTGCCTCTCCTGGAGTATTCCTCTGTCTTTAGATACATGTGAGAGATAAGGACAGCTCTCCATCTTCCTCCTCTCTCTCCTCACAGTAACTCAGAGACTTGGGGTTTCCCAGAGGGAATATTTTTCCAAACACTTCCAGATCACCACGGGCACAGAGCAAGATATTTCTGCAGAGTCTTATTTGCCTTCTGAACCAGGAACAGAGAAAGGACACACAGCTGACTCCTCACTCTCCCAAGACCTTTTGTACTGCCTCGGACATGTGGAAGGGGCAGCTGTATAAACATGAGAGATGTAGGAACTACAGGACTGCACCACTTGGGGTTTGTCTTCCCACTTACATGGAAAGAAAGCAGGAGAGAAGTCATGGAAAAAAGCAAAAGCAGATGACAAAACAAAAACACTTGGAACCAGAAGAAAAGACAAGCCCCACCCGCTCACCCATTTTGAGAATAAGGGACTGAGATGTCTCTTCTCAGATCACAGTGGTGCAGCCCCCAAGTCAAACACACCCTGCTGCAGTGCTAAGGATGCTGTGACAGTGCAGTGATCACCCAGACAAGGAGCAGAGCACCTGGCAGCACTACTGCAGAACCTGCTGGAGCCTTTCAATACTTACAAAGAGAGAGAGAAGGAAGGCAGGAGAGCCCATTGGGACACTGTCCTGTTAAAAGGCCAAACAGAAGGACTTATCAGGCATCAGCTAGGGAAATGCACACACCACACAGAAGCACTGAGCCCACACACGAGCATAGAGGAACATGTGCCCCACTCCCCCTCCTGCAGGGTGTCAGTCTTATGCAGCAGGAACATAAAAACAGACAAAAAGAGGGATACTGCGAGAGCCAGAATGCCAGGAAAGGGATATTCCCTCCACAGCCACAGCAAGTTTTCCTTGTCTACCAAACAATTCCTGCTTGGTGCAGCTGTCACTAGAACTAAGCAGGCTGTCCCTGCTGTCACAGTGTTGTCTGCACCAGAGAGCACCTGAGATCACTTCATCAAGTTTGCATGTGTCTTTACAGAGAGAAAAAAAACCCCTACAAACCTTCATTGCTTAGATCAGTGCGGAATTCAAAAGTTCTCTGGTATATTTTATACAACAAACCAGAGGTGACCGATTCTCTAGCTCTAAAAACCTGACTAGACAGTGAAGGATATGGCAATTCCCTTCACCTTTCTGCCATATCATAGAATCACAGAATCCATGGAGTTAGAGAGGAACCACAAGGATCGTTGAGTCAAACTCCCTGCCCTGCAGGCCCATCCCCAAGAGTCACACCACTTGCCTGAGAGTGTTCACACCTCTTCCAATACTCTGTTAATTTCCCTACAGTTTTTATCACCTGTTTTTAAAAACAGGTAATAGAAGTATTTGGATTACAAAAAAAAAAACCAAAACAACCTCCTGAGACCTGCCTTTGGAATGCTGTACAGTTCCAGAACTGAAATCTAATTAATAGATACATTTAAAGAAAATCTCTTCACATGAAGATGCTGGTGTGGGAGCTTTTGCCTCCTTGGTGTGGGAACTTCATGCAGTATCCTGGGATTCTTCAGAAGATCCCAAGTGCCCTTGCACAGGGTGCAGCATTCTCACCTTCTCTGAAGCATCCTGCTTGCGAGTGGAGTCTCGCCCCCGCAGGCTCTTTGCACTGATCCCTGACTCTGATGTTTGCATCATCAGTTGTGTGGCCAGAAATTGCTGCAAGGAAACCACACTCTGTTAAGACTGTCAGGCAAAACAAGCTCAGTAAGTGCGTGTCAGTTAACTATCACAGACCACAGGCTGGGAATGATTGGGTCACAGGCAGTTTCAGTTCCTTGTGTGCTGCTCAGAATAAGTTCCCCAATTTACCTCAGAAGCCACAAGTCCTGAGGAACTACAAAACCCCAATTCAAACTCTGCTAGCCCTGCCAGCTGGGACATTCTGCTTCAAAGAATATTTCAAACAGCAGAAATTCACAGAGCAGTTTCATGTGCACTTTATAGCAACATAAACCAGCACAGCCACCCAAAGAAGCTGTTGCGTCCCCTGTCATTCACCGTTCTTGTTGCTTGTTTCTGTTCCAGAACCACACCCTGGTTCTTGCTGGCCTAAGCATTTCCCTGAAGGAAATTACATTTGAAATTGTTCTGGGATGAACATATAAAAAAATTTGCTGCATTACTTTTAACTCGCCCACAATCTAGTTCAACATAAACACCTGAGGTTCCAGCAGAGAGAGAAGCAGGGGTGGACAGGACCCACTGCATCCAAACACACTGGGAGTGAAACTGTGGTCTTACAGCCAGGCCTGTGGACCAAGGCAGATTTCTCTGTCCTGCACTGTCTTCAGCTCAGTACTCAGTACTTTACCTGGATCTGCTCCAGGACATCTCTCTGCATCTCCACAGCCATGTGGTACACATCATGGTCAGAGCTGTTGTACATCACTGCATTCTGAAACATCAGCATAATATCCCGCTGGAACTCGGCTGTGGTTCGGATCAGCCCGTTCTCAATGTTCTTTTTGATGGTAGATAAATCCATTGGCCTGTGAAAGAAATGCAGGCAAAAATTGCTTTGCAAAATGCTTAAATCTTTCCCATCTCCTTTGGAAACAGCCATGGGTCTGTCATGTGTTTAGTTAGAGTGTCTATTTTATTTAGCTGAAGGGGTTCTCCCCTCCCATGAGCTGTGCTCCCAGCACCAAGGCCTGGGTCGGAAGACACAAAGTGTCCAGCAGTTACCTGGAATGGTAGCAACAGCCTCAGAGACCTCTCAGGGAAGGCACCTGCCCTCTCCAGGCACCAAGGACACAGAAACTAAAGAGCTAGAGCTGCAGCCACTGAGCTTCAACTGTTTGTAAGAGATTTCAGCAGCTAGCAGGGGATTCTGGCAATTCTTCCAAAAAAGTCCACCATCTGGGACAGTAAAAAATGCTGATTAAAAAAGAGCTTTTAGCAATTCCAAAGGTTAAATCCTACTCTTGGATAGAAACTGCGAGAAACAGATCAGTTTCACCTTACTGATAAAAAGTTCTGTGTAACTCACTGTACTTCAAGAGAAGTCAGGGCTGTGTACAGACATGTGCCTGTTACTGCTGTTAATGATGATGACTGTTCTTGGGGAAACCCTATTCTGACTGAATCATGTCAGAAAAATAATTCTTTTCCAAGTCTGCACAGCAGGCAGAAACTACATTGCTCCTGCCAGAAATCCCTACAAATAGGCAAACATACAGAGTTCTAATGACAGAATACTGCTGAGACTCACCTCTGCACGATGCTGTGGTAGCCTGGTGCTATGTCATCAGTTACAGGCTGTAAGAAGACATTGGCATACCTGCAGAGAGAAAGAGTCTACTCAGTGCCTGTCCTTGCTGGTAAATATTTGTTTCATGCTCTCCTGTTTATTTGACTGTAACAAGACGATTTGTCATCTCCCAAGAGAGATAAGCCTCTGAGGTGGGAGAGTGGAGACTTGTCTAGGATTAGTCACTTCTTTCTGCCAAGACATCAAACTCACCTGTGATTAGCTGCTGCTCTCCAAACCAGCATGATGGCTTTCTTCCAAATCTTCTGAGCCTGTATCGCTTCCTGGTCCTCACTGCACACTGAGCTGGGAAGAGAAGAATATAATTCCTTCAGGAGTCTAATTACTGCCTCAGAGCAGAAAACTCATGGTTTGTTTTATCCCTGACATGCCCACGCTAATCCATGCCAAAGACAGAAGGAAAAAGTGGGAGCCGGTACTGGAGTGCTGTCCGCACACTTGCCCTTGTAAGCAAGAACCAAACAAATCATGAACAAATTCTCCCTCAGGACCCACTCAGCAAACCAGAAATGGGAATGCTGCTCTCCCTGTGTGCCCTGACACTCACAACTGCGAGGAGGCCGGGCTGCTGGGGATGGAGTCAGCGAGTGTGTGGGACTGCAAGGGCGCGTTGTGGACGCTGAAGCCATCGTCGCTCTCGCTCACGGGGGGCTCGTTGTCCATCTCTGAGAGATACCCCTCACCCTGGTCTTCTTCTTTTGGCTCCTCCAGACTGGCAGCCTCACTGGCACCATCCTCATCATCCTCTTCACCTTGCCCATCCTGAAACACAGAGTCCATCAGCTGGCACAGCCACTCAGCGCCTCCAAAGCAGCTTATGGTTCTGTGAGCAAAGTGATTTTCTTGTGAGGCTGCTGACAACTGTACAGGCACTTCCACAAAATCCCAGTCTCTCCAGCCTGCCCTGCTTCTCCCCACAGACCCAGAAGCACATACACAAACACCTTTACATTCTGAAGCAATCTCCCCTTCAGCTGCAGACTGCTCACTTCCCCGTGCAGAAAGCTGAACACAAGCTTTGCCTTTCAGCAGACAGCAGCAGCAAGATGTTGCTAATAAACTCAAGATGACTAAAACCAACTGGGAATTACCTTTATCTGACTCCTAAACAGGGCTTGGGCCTCCTCCTTCATTGACTCTGTGAAAGAAACAAACGCAGAAAGATTGATCTCCCAGGCATCCTTTCCTACAAAAGCTCCTGCACCAACACCTACTGTCCTGCAGTAATTAACACTGTTCCTACAGGTATCTTTTCTCCCTCCTCCCCAAAAAACCTGAACCATATAACTAACAACTATCCAGCTAACAATGTTGCATGTAAAAGATTTCCTAGCTGAATTAAGTTACCTGACAGCTCAAATTTGTGCTGAACATCAGCCTGTGAGGAGTCTTCACTCACATTTGGGACTTGTGGAGGGGATGAATCATCATCAGGTGGGGTCTGGAGGGAAGAGAAATGCACAAATCTAGATGTTTGTGTCAGCTTACTTCAGTGAAGGTGTGGGCACATCTCACTCACCCTAACCTAACTCCAGGCAATGAGGTTCACTGAGCACCTTCCCAGCAGCAATTCTGCACATGGGTGGGGGGAGATACACAAAGGTACTGCCTACAGCAGAGCTGCTCTGCACATCAGCAGCCTGACTCCCAGAAAAACAGTCAGTCACACTCATTGAAGGGTCACTTCAGCACTCATCCTTCCTCTAAACTTTGCTCCTACCTGCCACAACTGCTCCTCTCTTTCCCCACACCGGTTCCAGACAGCCTCTGTGATCACATACCTCTGTCTTCACTGGATTGAGCACAGCATCTTCTCCCTGGGACGACTCTATCTTGATTTCAGAAGTCTCTCCTGATGTTACAGCTGCTCTTTGATCTTCTTCTATCTCTTGGTTTCTAAGCTCTGGTGTTTCTGTCACTCTTGCAGTTGCTGCTATGGTTTCTTCAGGGCCTAGCTGACTCTGGTCCTGCTCTGCAAGTTCAGTCTTTATTTCTGACCCCAGCTCACTGATGCCCATTAGGTCTCGAATTCCCTTTGCCTCTGGCTCCTCACACTCCAGTCTCTCTTGCTTCACAGTCACAGACACTTGTGGCATCTGGGCCTGTTTCTCATGCTCCTGACGAATTGAATGTTCCCATGGGCCAGGAAGGGTCTGAGGGTCATCGGTATCTTCACAGAAAGAAGACAAAGCAGCTTCAACAACTGCTGCATCCAGGACTTCAGGGTGGTCATCTACCTTTATTGTCAAAACAAACACACAGCAGCACAGAGGTCAGAGAGAGGGATTAAAGAAAGTTCATGTTAACCGGTACTGAGACAACTATGGGAATCCCAGTCTACGCCATTTACAAAGTTGCCTTTTGCAGCCAGATTTGTATCACTCCCTGTGGGAGCTTCTCCAGAAGCTTCAGTTTCAGAAATACAGCGCTCCTGGAAAGGATTCTGTGAGCAGTGCTCATCTGTCTGCCAGAGACATGACCCAAACCCTACCCTCCAAGGAAGAAAGACATTTCTTTTTGTACTCTGAAAAGGAGCACCAGCGTCACACAGGCAGCAGTAGTGTCTTTCCTATTGATCTGGAAAATGAGGGCGAGAATGTGCATTCTAGAATAGTTATTTCTTGCTTTTTTAAACTAGTGAACAGCAATCATTTGAGATTATTAACCCAACTGAATGTGGAGCAAATGGCACTGGCACTCTGCTTTCCCCATTTACCTTGTCCTCAATGATGGCAATAATATTTCCAACCGTATCGAAGTCCAGCTCTTCCCCCGTGTAGGACACTGCAATATCCATTTTTTCAGCCAAATCCAGATCTTCTTTCCCATCCATGCAGTGATCTTTGGAAGATCCTGCAGCGCTGCCAGCCCCAGAGCCCAGGCACTCTTTCTTGATGGAATCAATGATCATTGATATTTCGCTGCTGTCCATTGACACTGTCACAGTGTGGGAATCAGACACTGCCTCCATGGAAACACAGGCTTCTGGCTGGCTCACTGCACAAGGATGAGAGGGACAGTCAGAGAGAGTCTGACCAAGCTGGAGAAGCCCCCACACAAACACTGCAGTGGGTAACACCAAGCACAAGCATCCCAGGCCCACCCACCCCACCACAGCTTAGATTAATAAAAGACAAACACGGGTTTGCTTTCCCACAGGAGAGACAAAGTGAGATTCCAACCCTTGAACCACAATCCAGCATATCACCAGCACTCCCACCCAGCAAACCCTGTTTAAAACCATCTGTTTACTCCAGAACCCAGCCACAACCATCCTTTTTGGCCAGGATGGAGAGTCTGAGGTGATAAAAGCCCAGCCTAGAGCTCGCAGGGCGCCGATCCCACGGGAAGTTCTGTTCTCCAGCAGGATGTGACCTCTGAGTGCGTAGTTCAGGAACGCACCTGTGGCTACGCTTTCTGGAGCTGCAGCTGGTGGCACAACGGCTGGTGCTGACAGCGTGGGCATCATGACAATAGTGGCCTGGGACACAGGCTCTACGGGGGGTGGCAGGAGCTTAGCTGGAGGCTCGCTGGCAACAGCGGAGAAGGAAGCAAGAGGTGAGGTGAACTGTGCAGGACCAGCTTCTAAAAGCCGGGAAAGCGTAGGAGCACCTAACAGAGAGTAGAAGGGAAAAGCACATGAGCAAGAAGCAGCCACCACTTGAAGTCCACAAAGCCACCACTGGGCTCTTCATTGTCTGGTGGCTTCTTCTGGGAAAAGACATGGAGAGATACCTAGAAAGAGTCCCAAAAGCTGTACAGAGAACCCACACCAAATAATGCACGACTCCTGTTGTGTGTGCAGTCTGAGGTGGAATCATGCAGCTACAGAACATTGCACTCACTCTAAGGGCTGGACAGACTAAGCCACACATGCACAGAGATGCCCTTCCAAAGGCTCACCCCAAAACAACTATGGGAAATCTGAAAAACAGTGCTGAGAGAGCCACACAAGGTAAGCCAAGACGAACAGTTGTCACAGGAGCTGGGAGGGAGAGGAGGGGATCTCTTTGCAGGTTTTTCCTGGAGAATTTCTCCTATCAAAGGTTGCCATTCATCTTAGCTGTAACTTCTGAATTACAGAAGTCTGAACTTAAAGTTTGGAGTCTGAATTAAAGTCTGAATTTACTGAACTGTGTGGACCAAATTAACAAGTCTTAAAAAACCAGACATGGGTAAGGAAAGCAAGATTATTTGTATGGAATTCTATATGAATGAGTGACATAAATTCTCAGTTACAGATAATGTGACTAAATCACTGGTCAAGAGGAGCTGAGAAAAAAAAAAAGACTTCTTTAGGCAGACTGTTCTGAAAAAGCCCAATGCAGAGTCTTGCACTGTCCTCCTTATCCCCACTCTGTGGAACCTCCTCTGGAGCTCAGTGCTCTAACTCTCAACTGAACTCTAAGATACAGCAGAGGGAATACACGTGAGGTCTCTAGATCCACAGGGAGCTGCATTTGACACGTTGGGAATCAG
Source organism: Sylvia atricapilla (assembly GCF_009819655.1). NCBI lineage: Eukaryota > Metazoa > Chordata > Aves > Passeriformes > Sylviidae > Sylvia > Sylvia atricapilla. The sequence goes on from NC_089153.1 coordinate 15,480,584, forward strand.
GTTTAGGACCATTTTTTTCCCAAATCCCTGTGAACAAACCCTTTCTTTCTACACTCAAATGCCTGGTATTAGCCAGTGTCAAACCCAGAACCAGACTTTATGGTTCAGGACTGAATCAAGCCGAATTGTTTCAGTCACTCTTTTAAGGATTAGGGTCTTCTTAAAAAGTAGGGGTGAGATGGACAGGAGCACAGAAATAGGAATACAACTGATAGTGAAGCCCCCAAACCAACCAGGTAGACATCACCTTTCTCCCAAGAAAATTCACAGAACAGTCTGAAGGTACACCTTAAGGGAGAACTGTACAGGGAGAGGCCCGAGTTACCTGAAGCAGCTGGAGATGCAGGGACAGCACCAGGTGCTGACTGCATTTCCCCACTGTGCAGCACTGGAAGGACACTTCCTACCTCCAGCAGCACTCCAGAGCTGTTCATGTGACCAGAAGCCACTGCCATTTCATTTTCACCAACCTGTCAAAGGAGGACAAGACTGAAGTTTCTGGAGATACTACCACGCCAGTGATTCTCTGCCAGATGTGCACCTCCATGAACAGGACCAGCATCTGCTGTCCCAGCATTTTCTTCTGCAGTTTTTATTCATGTTGGTCCCTGCCTGAGGCTCCTCATACAAATGCAGAACATGACAGTCTGAAACTGCTGCTGTTCTTCAGCTGTAACACAGCTGCAGTGACACCTTCCTTTGAGGTGAGGCCAAGTGCATCCTTTGCTCTATCACAGTTCTTGTGTTCAAGGACCTCACAATCTTCTACACGAGTCTCTCTAGACCCTGAGATGGCACAGAAATATCCCTTGTTTTGAGTTGAGAGAAGCAGAAGAACCAAGATGGAAAGTAACTTGATCAAGGTAACACAGTGAACCTATGATGGACCTTGAATCAGATGCAAATCAGTCCTGTTCCTACAAAGAAAACTCAGCCTTCCAACAAGCCATTACCTTTCCCTCCTCCACTTTATGTTACATCCTGCAAACACAAAACTCTTGGAACATTTACCCAAGCTAATAAATAGATAAAACTCTAGATTTGACTACTATGAAGAAAAAAAGTCAACAGCAACACACCTACTCCATCACACAAGCGCTAACCCAGGGAATCTGTGTCACAAGCAGGCTGATGGCTGCTCTATTCAGACTGGGCTCTGAACAGTATCAGCATCTCCTGGGACTTCCCGAGTCACTAACACCACAAGTGGGTTCTCATCACAGAGATTTTAGTAACTGTCTACAATCAGGAGGAAACTGAAGCAATTCTGTGTAGGTCATAAATGCCATTCAAGGATTCCCTACTCTCGTGCTAAGACGCATTAAAAATACTGAAACACAACTTCCTGACAAGGTGTAAAGAATTGTGAGCCCAGTGTAGGAATCACCAGGGACACAGCTCCATGGAGGCTGATGGGGATGATGCTGACTAACAAGTTCCCTCCCCTGAGGAGAATAATTTCCTCTAGCAAACCCTGCAACTCCAACTCCTTATGACTGAGGGGACAGCCAGTCCTACGTGCTGTAGAAGCCCTGCAGTCCTGCTGGGAAAGGGGCTCACCTCTGCAGCTCACAGGGGCATTTCTACATCTCTGTTTATCACTTCTGCTGGGACTCTCATAAAACTGCACATTTTTAAAAATTCTTTGCAGATCCCTCTTTTTCAGTGGGAGAAGTCTGGAGCAAATTGTTTGTGTGCTTGCATATATGAGCAGAGAGCTCCATACCAGCCTGGGGCTTGTGGGCAGGAGACTGCCCTTCTTCAGCAGCTCTGAGAGCAGAGGGGAAGGAGGCGGAGTTGCTTTTTGTCCTATCATCTTTTTCTGGGGTGAATCATCAGTGACTGGGGTCATGGGGGCATCCAGGGGAGCAGAGCCTGGAGGGGTGTCAGGGATTCCAATGAAGGAGGCAACTGGGGTGCTGGGCAATGTCCCTGGCGTGACCTGAGAAAGAGAAAAACCACACTGTTCAAAGCCACACTCCACCACACGGACCAGCCCCACTTGCTGCTTCCCCCAAGAGCATTGATCCAGCACACCACAGACACCTACTCCATTCACTCGCTGCCCCTACTCCAGGCATGTGCTTTCACCCTTTCCCTGCCCTGCAGAGCCATTTCCCAGGCACTCACAGACTGCCTGGCCAACCCACTGATGCCCCTACACGGCCTTTGATCCAGGCACTGGATCACCACAGACAGGGGAGAGGACGTGGATCTCGAGCAGTGTTGTCACCAACCACACTACAGCACCTGAAGTCTGCAAAGCAAGGCAAGGGCTTTTCCCCAGGCCCCTCCTCTGTGATGGATGCAGAGCCCCATGTCCCAAGCTGTGCTTTCCCTCCCTCCCAGAGAAGGATCCTTACCCCTGGACTGGCCTCATCCCCAGCGGGCTGGGACAGGTCTCCGAGGGAATAATCCCCGCCCGGGGAGGTGGAGCCAGCAGGAGAACGAACCATCACCCCCGTGAGTCTTCGAGGTGGGTTCTTAATGGCCTGGCGAGCTGGAAGAGAACAGAAACTAAAGTGAGAGCCCGTGACTCCATCGGGGACAGTCCCCAAGAGTTACCTTTGACTTTATCCTGAAGAACTTTAATAGAACAACTTATGTTATAAGAATTTCTTGCACCCCACTAGGCTCAGTTCCCAAATAATACTAACTTTGGGGAATGCACTTCAACTGCAGGTTTCTCCAGCAGTTGGGTATTCACCTCCTCCCACCACCAAATTAAATGCCCCATGAGTTATAAAGAACTAAACATTTAGAATAAAAAGTCTCTTCCTTTTGTCTTCAGTGACCAGGGGAAACTAAAGGTGTGAAAAGCCTGACATTCTAACAAAGAGCTCCTTATTAATCCTGCTTTCCCTTTGGATACACCTTTCCTGAAAATTTTGTTCCTTTTTCAGAAGCCTCTGCCTTTTACCCTGTTACAAATATAGTGCTGGAAAGAGAATATAACCTCTCTCTCCAACTCTAGGGTTAAGGAATTCCTCCTGCAGGTCTTAACTAGACTTCAGTATTTTCTAAATGTTCTTATGAATATATGCATTAGTCTGAGGAAAACAAAGGCAGCTCATTTCCAGCTTACCCTGATAAGCAGCATCTGTGGCCTTCCTCTTGACTTCTGCCTCCTCCTCTTCCATTTTTTTCTTTCTGCATTAAGAACAAAAACCTGTCACAGGATGTCTCAGTTCCTCTTAACTGCCCCTTCAAAATGCATTTTGCTGACGCCCACCCTGTTATCTCCAGACAACATCAAACCACTCCTGTGGACTCAGGCTCAAATCCCCCAAGGCAAGAAGCAGAGCCAGAGAATGACACACTGGGCAGGAAATTTCACTTCCAGGTGATTGTCAAAACGGAGGCAGCAAACATGGTTCTGCAAGCCATGGCCAAGCTCTTCAGTGAGCAACTCCAAAGATGTTCCACACCAGCTGGAATCCCCCAGTCCAAGCTGAGTCCCCGTCAGAGGCCAAAGCATCTGCCCAGCTGCCCCACTTCTCTTAACCCAAACTATGTGGAACAAGAGATGTTGGACAGCATGTCAGGAAATGACAATGCCAGAAGAAACAATGAAATAACCCACATCATAATCTCATTGCACAGCTCCTCCAGTCTGTTATCCATGTGTCCGGCCTGGATCAGCTCTGCATCCTTCTTGAGCTGCCTGTAATCATAAAATCTTTTTACTTTCTGATTACTGAACTGGATACCTTAAGCAGCATCTTCACCCCAAACCCCATTCCACTTGGACTACTTTTTCAGGACAGGATTCTCAGGTGTGCACCATTTTAATACCTCTGTCACGTACCTGTATTTTTCCTGTGTTTCTTTAATAATTTTCTTCAACTCCTCAACCCTCTCTGCAGTCAGTTTCCGCACAATAACATCTTCTACAGTTTCCACAACTTCTCCCTTCTCACCACGTTTTCTTCTACAGAACAAGAGAAAAGAGAAACTCAGACACAAACCACAAGAGAACTCACTTCCTCTTTAATAAATGGCTTTAACAGCCAGTGTTAAAGTCTTTAGGAAAAGATCAAAGATGCAAATCCACTAAAAATTCTCAACCTGAAAATAATCCTTCCACTTGACTAGAAAATTCTTTTCTCCCCAAGAAGAAACATCTATTTTTTTCTTCACTAGCTCTACTAAGGCCTTTGATTTTGCAACTCTAGTGCTGAAGATCATTCACAAACACGTAAGTCACACATGAATATTACTTTTAAACATCCCATCTTTAAGTTAATATCATGTGAAGTCCTCAAACAAAATGCCTGGAATTACGAGCAGTAAATAACTGAGATCACAAGGCTGTAGTGAAAACACTGGTAAGAAAACTGCAAAATAGTGACAAACACAAAACATCTCCTTTCTCACTCCTTCTCTTTTCTATCTCTATTTTGAATGATAAATTTATGTGTAGAACCTCTCAACAGTAAGACCAACAAGCAGTGTTTTAGTCCAGCCAAATAAATATTATCTTTCTCATCTGACAAACCCTGATCCCACTATCCCACAACAGTTATTCCACATGAATTTTCTCATTCTGAAAAGTTCTTTTTGGGAGGAGTTGGTTGGGGGCCAAGGTAATCTAACAGTGAGAAGAACTTTGCTGTAAGAACCCACGAGTCCCCCCTCAGCTGCTGCAGGCTGTGCTGGGGTCAGATTTTGTACTCACTTAGGGGTCTCCGTGGTCTCCAAGAGCTCAGAGTACTGAGATGCACAGTGCTGAGAAGAAACAAAGGAAGTCAGAGGACAATTTGCTTGCCCAAACTGCAGGACACACCAAAATACATGAACATGCACAAATTCCCATTCATAGCTTAATCACGTGCCTGGTAAAGAATCTCTTTAGTTAGTCTTGCTTAATAACTGATAAAGCACAGAACAATTAATCCTTAATTCATCCTCAATACGGCATTTCTGATTGAGCAGAGATTTGGTGTCCAAGATTCAAATGTCAGTGTCTTACCTTTTGGGAAAACCAGTCAGGTGGGCGTCCTGGCTCTGCAAAAGGTTTGATGGCTCTGCTGACTGAGACCCTGTGGGAAGGAAATGGCAAGACACCATTAATTTACCTTCTCCCACAACCAACATACAGAGAAAAGATGAAAACTTCTCTTAACATCATTGAATAACCCTGCTAAACATAATAAACTCATCAAGGAGTTGCACAAGTCTCTAAAATATTTGTCTGCTTCTAATAGGCAGTAACTTCACTCCTTTGCTTTGAAATGCAAGATTCTTGCATCTGGTTACACAATTACATTTCCACAAAACCCCTACTTTAGTGAGGAGAAATATACAGAAAAACAGAGCTACAGGTTCAGTGCAGAGGAATCTATTACCTGTCTTTGTTGTCCATAACTCACCTTAATTATTATTATTATGAACTTAATTAATGATGAAAACAGAACCACAGAATGGGTTGGGAAGGACCTTAAAGATCATCAGGACCACAACTTCTCTGGGCAACCCTCTCCAGTGCCTGACCACCCTCATAGTAAAGAATTTTTTCCTAATTTCCAACCTAATCCTCCCTCTGTCAGAAGCCATTCCCCCTTGTCCTGACACTTCAAGTCCTTCTCCAAAGTCCCCTCTCCAGCTCTCATCGCTCATTATTGTGATTAACACACCTCTACTTTTACACAACAGTTATGAAGGCAACAAAACGCCTGTGCAGGTCCACCTTCAAGGCCTCTTACAGCCCATCTTTGTTCTGTTTGAACAGAGGCAGCGGGGTGACATCCCCATGCTGTGGCCCGGTGCTCTGCACATGCCGCCCGCCTTTCCCGCTCCCGTACCAGTTCTGGTCGCCGCTGCGCATGACGGAGGAGGCCAGGCAGAGCTTCTCGCGGATGGACCAGGGCTCTGTGGGGCCGGCGCTCAGCAGCTTGTGCTCTGCGGGACAGGGCAGGAGTGCGCGGGGGCAGCAGCCGGGCACACCGGGACTCGAACCCGGGGCTCCCGCGGCTGGCCCCGCCCCTCCCGGACTCAGCCCCCGCCCGTCCCAGGCCCATTGGCCCCACCCCGTCCCGCCCCACCGTTGGCACTTCCCGGGAGGGTCCTTCGCAACCGCTCCGTTCTCCTCGAGCCATTCCCCTTGCCCCTTCTCCTCCCCAGCCCGGCCGCCGCTCGCTCCCCGCCGCGCCTCCCGCCCAGCCTCGCACTCACTCCCCGGCCCCGCCGCCATCTTCCCCGCCCGGCCCTGAGGGCGGCAGGGGCGGCACCGCGCGCAAAGCCCATCGGGAGGCGGCCGAGCGCTACCACGCCCCCCTCATCCCGTACGCGCCGAGGAGGCCGGTTACCCGGGTCCCGCCCCCTCTGCCCAAACGGCGGACTCTGATTGGTCGAGGAGCGCGCATGCCATGCTCCCATTGGCGGAGCAGGCGGGCGGCGAGGTTTGAAACGACGAGCGTCGGCGAGGGGCGGCGTGAGGGGCAGCGGGGCCGGAGCGGTGAGAGGGGCGGTCGGCGGTGCCTGTGGATCCCTGTGCGTGCGGCCAGACCCCGCGTGGTGCTGGGGGATGTGTGTGTGTGAGGGGGAGCCGGCGTGGAGCTGCGTCTGGGTTTGGGGGTGTCCTGAGTAGTGGTTGGTATATGCGTTAGGTCTGTTTGGTTCCGTGTGTTAAAGGCAGAGCTGGTCTGTGTGCGCGAAGCGGTCCTGTGTGGTGTCCGTATGTCCAGGAAGTGGATTTGAAGTCCTGGGTAGTGTCTGTGTGTGCACGGGCTGTGTCCGGGGTCCTGTGTGGTTTCCCCGTGCGCAGGGGGTGTGTGTGCACATTTGCAAGCAGTACCCTGTGTGTAGGGAGCGTTCCACGTGGGATTCCGTGTTTGTGGGGATTGATGGATGTGGCAGGGGGTCGGATGCGTGGGTTGCTGTAACATCACCCTGACCTGTGCCCCTTTCTCCCCAGGAGCCGTGAGAGGCACCATGGCACAAACACTTGCCTCCCCAGGGCTGTTTTCTGACGATGAGGCTGCAGTGTCCCCTGTGCTGGAGTCCACAGCAGCAGGGTTCGGCGCTGACGTGCGCAAGGACCTGCTGTCGGAGTTCTCTGCCATCTCCCCAAACCTGGAGGGCTCTCAGGTGAGGTTGGAGCTCTTCTGTCACAAGCAGGGCAGCGTTTTCACTCATGGCTGCTGTTCTCTGTACAAAGGTGATGTGATGCAGAAACAACAGAACTCTTCAGAAGAGGCAGGAACAAAATTCTGTATTGAGGGGAGCAGTTCCTGGGAAAGCAGTGGACAGCAAGTGTCTCTTGGGGTGATACTTTGTTTTGGGTTCAGGCTTTTGGCTTGTTGGTCTAATCCATTAGATAAACAATCAAAAAAAAAAAAAAACCCACACACACAAAACACACACACAAAAAAAAAAAAAAAAAAAGGCAAGCTGGTGTGCTTGGAAATGCCTAAGAAAGCTTCTGGCATTGCTGGTGACTTGAGGAGCAGAGAAGTTCCTCAGCACTAGCAGCATAGGCAACATGTGTTTTCCATACTGTGGTTCCTGTTCAGTGTTCTGATGGGGGGTTGTGTGCTTCCTTTCTGGCTGCCATATTTATTTAACTTGTGCTGATTCTTGCAGGCTGTAGCTGAAGACAATAATGGAAAATTAAAGGTCTACCTCAGAGTTCGACCTCTGAAATCTACAGAAGTGGAAAAGGGGGAAGACCAGGTGAGACACTGAATGAAGCCGAATCTGAGCTGGCTGTGTGCCTGCTGGGAGATGCTGTCATCCTTTGCTGTCTCTCCTCCAGTAAGCCATTGCAATGATGGATTTCTTTTGTGTTCTTTAGGGCTGTGTCTGTATTGAGAACTCAGAAACCCTCATTCTAAAAGCTCCAAAGAATTCCTTCACCATGCGGAGCACGGAGCGAGGAGTGGGACAAGCAGTGCACAGATTCTCCTTCACCCGGGTGGGTAGCTGGGACAAACAACCCATCTGGAAGTGATTTCAGCTTAAACCAGCCTTGCAGCTTGAAAAGCAGTCTTATTCATATCCACTGACCCCAAGGCACTGCATGAACTTTGCAGTCTTGTACAAACCTTTTTACTTCATGTTTTAGTTGCTGTTTTATTATTTTTTTTTTCTAAGCTGTTTCTGACAACTCTTTTTTAACAGCAAATGGCAAACTCCTGTTCATGAGGCTCTAAACAGATTAGGGGCTGCACTGACTGGAATTGTTGATGAATGAAATGTTATTGGATTACACAAATGAGCATCTTATTTGTGTAGGGGACTCAGCTGGAATTGCTGGTGGGTCTCTTGCTCATGGCTAGTGCAGGGAACAAAGGATCATGTAATACTATGAGCAACCATCAGCAAAGGATAGGAAAGGTCTACATGAAGCCATTTTTCCTGTGTCTTGTTTGCAGATTTTTGGACCAGAGGTGGGGCAGAAATCATTCTTTGATGAGACAATGAAGCAGGTGGTAAAGGATGTGCTGAATGGGCAGAACTGTCTGGTTTACACCTATGGCATCACCAATTCAGGGAAGACTCACACGATTCAGGGTAAGGACAGCACCAGGTGTTGTGGGGCCTGTTGCAGGAGTCGTTTTCTGTCTTCTGCCTCTGAATCCTGACCTTTGCTGCTGTTCTGGCTGCAGGCACCACCCAAGATGGGGGGATTCTGCCTCGCTCCTTGGCAACCATCTTCAACAGTGTGAAGGACAGGCTGTACCAGGCCATGGACCTGAAGCCTGCCCTTTCCAACGAGGTGACCTGGCTGGACAGCAGGCAGGTGCGGCAGGAGGAGACCAAGAAGCAGATGATGCTGCAGGGGTGTCTCTGGGAGGTAAGCACTGGGCCTCTGGGGGTTCAATAGCAAGAGGTAAGGGGTAATGTCATACTACCTGCGTGCTCCTGTTTGTTGTTTCCTTCAAGGAGGAGCTGCTAACGCCACTGAAGAGGAGTCACAGTGCTGAATCTCAGCTCCAGGCCACCACCAGTGGCAGTTTTGACAGTGGAGTTGCTGGTCTGTCTTCATCCAGCCAACTCACCAACCATTCAGACCTCAGCCAGACAGAAGGTATTCCTGGACGCCTGTTGTGTACAATGGGCTTCTTTTTGCTGGAGGGTGGGAGAAGAAAAGGATGATGGCTGTTTGGATGCTGTCTTGTGGTTAAGGGAGAAAGGTGCTGTAGCATCACAGATTTTCCCATTGAAAGATATCACGTCAGAAGAACTCTGTGCATATATTTTGCCAGTATCAGAAGAATTCACCACTCCATAATAACCAAGCCTTGTGAAATGAGAAATTACTCAGCACTCACTCACTTCATTCAAGGAATGTGGTTATTGAGCAGCTGATTGCTGTGAGATGGAGATTGCTGGGAAGCAGGATGCCAAAGGGACAGGCTGCCCTGAGCACTTGTGCTCTATCAAACCCAGGAACTACCAGCTACTTAGGTATTCAGAAGCATAGAGTAATTGAAATAACCAGGACTAAAACTTCAGTTATGCTGGAAAGAGTTCATGTTTGAAATATCTTGTATTACTGGAGTCAAAATAGAGTATATAAAAGTCCTTACACTTGATGCTGTTAAAGGAAACTTTAGGCTGTCTCACTGGGGATGGGCATTAGGATAGATACAAAGGAGGGAGAGGAGGTAAATAGAAGGATTTTTTTCTGGGGTGGTTTTCTTGCTGAAGAAAGTATCTCACTCTAGAGCTAAACCATTCTAGTTGGACTCATGAAAAGCTGCAGTCACGATTTTTTTTTTTTCTTTTTTTCCCCAGAACTGGGCCCTTGCTGGGGTGACTTGGATCGCATTTCACTCACCAGCACAGGAGATGTGCAGTTCTCCATCTGGGTCTCCTTCTTTGAGATCTACAACGAGTTAATCTACGACTTGTTAGAACCAGCTGTACCCGGGCAGAACCGCAAGCGGCAAACTCTGCGGCTCTGCGAGGACCAGACTGGCAACCCTTATGTGAAAGGTAAAGTCACCTGCAAGAGAGCTTCAGTGGCCTGCTAGGAAGGCTTTAGGATTGAGTGGGTGGCAGGCTTTAGCATTTATGTGCTGGAGAGCCCCACAGAGAACTCTGATATCAGGATTACAGATTGTCGAATTTGTTGATGTCAAGGATGTGAAGTGCTGAGGTTGGGGCTGAGATAAGTTTTCTGCCAGTCTCTCAACTGCTGTGCCCAATGCATGCTTGCTTTCCAGATCTGAACTGGATCAATGTCCAGGATGCTGATGAGGCCTGGAAGCTCCTGAAACTGGGTCGGAAAAATCAGAGTTTTGCGAGCACCCACATGAACCAGAACTCCAGCCGCAGGTCTGAAGTGGGGAGGGATTGTTTAGGCAGAAATACAATTCTGACAGGCTTTTAAAGTTTGCCCCTTTCTGTTTTTAACATTTACATGTTTCTTTACAGTCACAGTGTGTTCTCTATTCGGATTCTGCACTTGCAAAGAGGTGGCAGTGAAGTTGCTCCAAAAATCAGCGAGTAAGTTTGATGTTTTTTAGGATTTGGGTGTAATCTCAACTTTCCTGTCTCTTTGCTTGAGGGCCTGGGATATGGGAAGTATCTTGATGGTGTTGTTGAAAGCACTTGGAAGGAATAAATGCTCCTAGTGTTAAGTCTTGGAGCTGACAGGAGTTTGAGGAGTACTGCAAGGTGTAACTTGAGGTAGTTCTCAGGGTGAAGATCAATGTGAGCATCCTTACCCTTGCAGCAGGGCTGATTTGAGTGCTGCTGGTGCCTGTTCCTGGGATGCATTTATTCAGAAAGTGGCTGTTCTGAGGACTGGCAAAAAATCTTTGGAGTTGGCACTTCAAAGCTCATTTTGCTGCTAGTTTGTGTAACGCTTAAGGCAGGCCCTTCCATCCATCAACAGCCCAGGCACCCCAAAGGAATGGTCTGAGCCCTTATGGGGAAGCTGGGAAGGTGACTGTGGGGTGTCTGAACTGTAAACCTGCTATGGCAGGACAAAGACTGTAAGTGATGTGACCATCCCTGTGTTTCCCTCAGGTTGTCCCTGTGTGACCTGGCGGGCTCTGAGCGCTGCAAGGACCAGAAAAGCGGGGACCGAATGAAAGAAGCCAACAACATCAACACCTCCCTGCACACTCTGGGCCGCTGCATCGCTGCCCTCCGCCAGAACCAGCAGGCCAGGTGAGCATCCACACCTCCAGAGGGAGGGTGTGGGGATTTTTGTTTTGCTTTCCCAGCTCACTGCTGTCTCTCCCACAGGACGAAGCAGGCGGTGGTTCCGTTCCGGGACAGCAAACTGACCCGCGTGTTCCAGGGTTTCTTCACCGGGCGCGGGCGCTCCTGCATGATCGTCAACATCAACCAGTGTGCATCCACCTATGATGAGACTCTGTACGTGGCCAAGTTCTCAGCCATTGCCAGCCAGGTGAGTAACAACACCAGGACTGTGGCATGGCAGTCTAGCTTGGGTTTCTCCTGCTTCTGTGGGACTTGGCCCCCATCCCACCACAAGGAGAGGGAGCATGCTTGTACACCTTCCCTATGCTTCTCCAGTGGTTATTACCTCCAGAGTATTTCCAGATTCTGCTAAACTGAAAGGGCTGACACATTGCAGAGAAGGGCTGTGTTTAAAGACTACATAACTTTCAGGCTTTGTAGACTGATAATGGTGGCTTTTTTCCCCCTTCAGCTTGTTCAGGCACCTCCCTCAAAACTGGGACTTCCATCCTTACAATCCATCATCAAAGAACACAACAGACGAACCAGCCAGGGTCCAGAGGCAGAGCCAGAAGAAAACGTGGAATCAGAAGAAGACACTGAGGATGAGGCAGATGTCTCCACGTATGAGAAGAAGGTGGGTTGTGGTTTGTTTTAAAGCCCTTAGGTAGATACAAGGTTAAGAACATAACTGTTAGCTTTGATCTGGGGAGCTGGGATTGGAGCTCAGCACTATGCCAAGAGAGATGACACATAACCTCAGAAGGATATAGGACCCAGGAAATATGGAATCCATTCTGCAGTTGGTCTAAATCTGACACACATGCTGAATTTGGAAGCACTTTGTCATCTGTGTGACAGTAACAGTGCAGGTGCAGACCTATAATTCCTTCTCTGCAAGGGAAATCTAGAAAACATACAGAACAGGAGGCTAAATGGGAAAAAAACCAATCAAACTTCCTAGACAGTCAAAGCAGGCATCTGGGATAGCTGCAAGATCAAGATGAAGTCATATCCCTCCAGAGACTCAATCTGTCAAGGTAGCAAACCCGGGCAACTTTTCTTTCCAAATGACTAAACCCTTAAATGTAGATCACTGCATGCTGCAGATGTGTCTCAACTCTGTTGAGCAGCATGGGCAGTGGGGATGTGTCCCTCTTGCAGGACTTGCTGCGTGTGGTCGAAGCTGCGCGGGAGCTGCTGGTGCAGGAGCGGCAGAAGAAGCTGCAGCTCGAGGTGCGCCTGCGCGAGGAGATCTGCAACGAGATGCTGGAGCACATGCAACAGAAGGAGCAGTGGTGGAGGTACAGCCTGGGCTGGTCTCCCCTCCCTCTGCTCAGGATGAGCTGCAGCACCAAGAACTGGCAGCTCCTGACATGGAGTTGGTTTTTCTCTTTCTAGCCAACACGTGGACGCTCAGAGAGAGCAGCTGGAGGAACTGTATGAGGGTAAAATGACCATCCTGAAGGAGTTACTGACTGACCACTACCAAGAGAAGATGCAGGTTTGTTCAGGGCAATGTAATGACATCAGGAAAGTGGCAGTGGGTTGGGAGGGGACTTCTGAGTACTTGAATCCAGGAAGATCTTTATGCAAAGATCTGAGGTATTTTTGGTGATATTATTTCATCTTGATCCACAATTTTTGCCTCTTGTCTCCTACTTTATGTAGCCCACTAGGTTTCCTAATTTTGAACACTCAATCTGGAAGTTAATGTACAGCCATCCTGACTTGTCTGTTTGTTCAACATGATTCTCTCTCCCCATACTCTTTTCACTAGTGGCTTGATTTGGGATCTTCAGATTCACACAAATTGTGCAAATTTCTCTTCTTGCTCTTTGTTGTGATGATGGGTATGGACCTGTCCGTATTTTCATGCCTATGGCATTTGAGTGACCTCTGGGACTTGTTGCTCTGAAGATGCCAACTCCCAGAACAATCCCTCTTCTTTACAACCTGTAAAAAAGGGGTTTAGGTTTCCAGGAAGTGGGTTTGCTTTACTCATTTAAAAGAACCTTAAAGGCTGGGTTCAATGTGTGAGGTGTGGGATTGAGAAATTCTCCAGAAATAAAGACATAGAAAGTTACAGACAAGTTGTGCCACAAAAATCTTGTTGACTATCTGAACAAACTTCCTTTCTCAGGAGCGTGACGATGAGATTTTGGAGCTCAAAGCTGCTCTGCAGGAGACCAAACAAAAACTGGAGAGCTTGGATGCCAAGCAAAAGGACACAGAGCAAAGTGTACGTCGATCCAAGCGAGTGGCCACCTCGTCTGCTCTGCAGCAGGAGCTGGCAGACACCAAAGCCAGGCTAGAGCAGTGTCAAAAGGAGTTGAATTCCACAAACGCAGGTACTGCAGCAACGCTGCATCGGTTCTGAACCGTGCTGGGAGATCCTTGTGCAGGGTTAGAGACACCTTCTTCAGGGTACATTGGATCCAGACACCCTGAAAACATTATTCGAGTTGTAGGTGACAGGAATGATGTGCTGGATGAACAGCTTCACTTCATTTTCACAGGAAAATGGACTTCAGGGCAGGATAATCTTTCCATTCAAGTTCTTAAGTCCCTTTGTCTAAGTGAATGGGGGAAGCCTGGAATGTTTGTGCCTTTCTGCACAAACTCAAAAGGTCTTTCCAGTTTGCCTGTGGCAGCTTGTCTCAAGGGAAGTCCTGAGCTTCAGGAATACTGGAAGCTGACCAGTGTCCTGTTGCTCACTACGTTTTGTCTGTTCCTAGAGTTGCGCAAGTACCAGAAATTAGTGGAGCCACCTCCCTCTGCCAGACCCATTACTATGGATGTGGACAGGAAGCTGGAGGATGGACAGAAGGTAACTCCAGTTCTGTGTTACAGAAAATAACATTTGCAGGGCAGAGTGATGTCCAGTTTAAACAGTGTTTGGGGCTGCTGTTTCCAAGTTTTTAAGCAAATGAAATGGGTTTGTTGAACTTGCAGAAACTGTTGAAGGTTGTGGTATCTGTGACCACTCAGATGGGATCCTCCCTCAGTGCTGCACTTCTGAATTATCTTGGAGTGGCTTTGTTTGCAGAGCAATGCCAAACCCAGTCGTTGCATTAAACCTTTCTCTTCTAGAATGTCAGATTGCTGCGTTCAGAGCTACAAAAAATTGGGGAATCTCTCCAGTCTGCTGAGCGGGCGTGCTGCCACAGCACAGGGGCAGGGAAGCTGCGAGAAGCCCTGGGCACGTGTGATGACATCCTGGCAAGACAGGTGATGTATCTGCTTTGGTGTGGGTTGCATGGGGGAGAGGGGTTTAGTCTGCGTGCTTTGCCATAATCAGAACAACAAAAGCTCTTGCTGCTGCAAATAAAAATGATTTATTTGCTAGTATGTGCTGTATATTTTGTGAAGGGGGTTTTACTGCTGCTTTTTTCAATGGCTGAGTCAGTTGTGTATTTACCTCTCCACAGGAGACCCAAATTGTTCTTGTTCAGTTAACTGGCAGCCTGCACTTAAAATAGGAGAATTCAGAGCTCTAATTTCCTTATCCACTCCATCAGAGTTGCTATGGCAGCATATTTGCAGCAGGATAGTCAGCTTTGTCCCTTACTGTTCCTATGTGTTACTGAAACTGCCACACTGTTGACAGTAGAAGCTTTTATGCATGGTCTTAGAAGAGTTTGGCAAAAGGCAGTTTATCCTCCTCAGTTGACAGTAACCAGGGAGTTAAGACAAGTTGTCTTAAGCTTACCTCATGGGAGCCTACAAGAAAGCTGGAGAGGAACTTCTTGTAAGAGAGAGAATGACAAGACATGGGGGAATAGCTTCACACTGAGGTTTAGATTAGATATGGAAAAAAATTCTTTGCTGTGAGGGTGCTGAAGCACTGAAAACACGTTTCCTAGAGAAGTTGTGGCTGCTCCACTCCTGGAAGTGTTTAAGACCAGTTTGGATGGGGCTTGGAGCGACTTAGTCAAACCAGAGAACAAGAGGATCTTAAAGGTCTGTTCCAACTAGGAATGGGCTTTCCTTTTTATGGTTTGACATTTTTTATATAAATCTCTCTTGCCCTGCCTTCCTCAGGACCAGACCCTGGCAGAGCTGCAGAACAACATGATGCTGGTGAAGCTGGACCTGCGCAAGAAGGCGGCCTGCATTGCTGAGCAGTACCACACGGTGCAGAAGCTGCAGGCCCCGCCGACCTCCGCCCTCAAGAAACGCTTCTGCGCCAACAGGGAGAACCTGCAGCCCAATCAGCCTCCTGGCAAAAAGCCCTTCCTGCACAACATCCTGACACGTTCAGCCACCCGGCCTGTGGCTGCCAGAGGGTGGCAGCTTCGTTCGGTTGCTCTGTGACTGTTCAAAAGGTGGTCCCTGCCCCGCTATTGCTGGAACAGGTGGCAAATCCAATATGATCGCATCTGGTTTTCATTGTGCGCTTGTTTATTGTTATTGTAGCTGCTTGAGAACTTATGTAAACATCTCTGCATATGTATGTTTAAACTTTCAATCAATACCAAAGTGGACAAATTGACCTCATGTACTTTAAACACTACACTGAGGCAAGTCGTTAACTGTAAAACAATGCAGATGATCAAACTTGTTTAACAAAAGGACAAGATAAAGGTGTGTTCTTGTCTATGTTGGCACACAATTCAAAAAATAAGTTCACAAGTTTCTCCTTGAAAGATACTTTGCCTTCCTTGAATTATAATCCTTTATTGAAGTATACACGTTCTAGGCCAGGGCTGTTGTCTTTGATCCTGGCTTGCAAATCTGGCTCCAAGCGTGACACGGCCATCGAACTGAGCAAGAGAAACAGTAAAGGGGTTACATCAAACAAGCACCAGAAAGGAAAATGAGATGGACAATGCATCTGGTTAAACTTCCTACATTGTCAAGAGAGTTCAGATCTTTTTAAACATCTCATCAAGGAAGCAGACTCACAGACCAGGGCACTTGAATCCCTGCTCCAATGGCAGTGGGATAGTCTGTGGAGTCAGGAAATGACTGTTGTTACTACCAAGAGGATAAGGATCCACTTCATTGCTTAGGGTGTTGCTGGCAATAGAAACTTACCTTCCTAAAAGAGTTTTTATTCAATATAATGTATTTGCCTATTTTATTTACTAAGTGATTTTATTCAGTTGAATAAAAGGCTTGTTTTTATGAGAGCTGGTTCACAGCAAAGTGAACTAAGCTGCCAGGTCATCTGAACAGCTGCAATTTTCTGAGCACAGTTCAAGGTCTAATCTTCCTCTGAACTGGAGAGCCCTGGGCTGGTTTGTTAAGTCATCTCCAGGTAGCCTAGTGACACTTGTTTACCACAGTTCTCTGTCCTAGGCCAAGCAGGGAGACAGATGGTGTCAGGCAGCTTTGTTGTGCTCAAACAACGCTGAGAATTGGCTATTGTTTTCTGGAAGTCAAAAGCTGCCTCAGTTGTTCAGCATTTTAATCAACTCAGCTCAAGCTTGGATTGTTTAAAGTACATCTGGCAGCTTGTTGAGTTTAGACAACCACTATTAAAATGAGAGGGACAGCTGAATTTAAGGTCCTGTCCATACTACCACATTGAGCTAAGTTTTTTGTTAAGTAACTCATTCAGATTTCATAATGATTTCAGCTATAATAAATATTCTTTCTAAGACAGTTTTCAGTACTATTTCTGTATTGATGAAAAAGTCTGGAAAAATATTAATCAATTAAAAAATGGGCACAGATAGTCCAGTGCTGTTCTGTACAACTAGAAGACTTTCCAGTGGAAAATTAAATGGGCTCTGACTGTATTTAGTGCATTCATAACCTTACTGGACATGAATATATTGTATAGAACTCATCTTGAGCTGCTGGGGTTTGTAAACAACTATTATATATTATATGATGAATAACATAGTTATTACTTTTCTGTATATTCTCTTGTTTATCACCTTTGTTATATGAGAATTAAAACTGTGCTTGAGCAGGCAATGACCTTGAGTTTGTGTCTGTGTGCAGCACCATGACTGGCTCTAGAATAACATTAAAATGAGAAGAATTCACAGCAGTACCCACCTTTTCTGAGGAAACAGTGCACAACACAGGGGAGTTGCAAACACGAGACTAGAGGAAACAAAAACAGGTTTACAATATTTAGGGTGCTAAAACAGAACTCAAAAATCTTATACATGATTTAGGTAAAAAGCTTTCTTGTTTTCTGTACACAGTGAGGTGAAGTTCCATGAAGTGCAATGTAATTTTTATTTCTCACTGCATTGTACCTTATGAAATAATTTACTTACAAATAACAGTTTCAATACTACACTCCCAAATTCATCTAAAATTACCATTTGATGTCCTCACTGTGCTTTACCTTCATGTGCAGGACAACAGAAAATGCCAGAACACAGCAAATAAAATCCTATTAACCAAATGTTTCAAGAACTCATCAACCTCCAGGATGAGATTAGAGGTAGCAGCCAAAGCATCTTTTCTAATCAAACTGCCACATTCCTTTTTTTTGCCACTCCCTTTCTCCCTCCCTCTTTTCTTGGCAGCTTCTTCCCTGCTAACGGCTTTTTTGTTTTTAACATGATATTTTACCAGTTACAGAGATGGAAATAACTGCTGTGCCCTTGTAACTCCCTCAACCTTTTTTTCCTTTAAAAAAAGCAAATACTGCTGCATTCTCAAAACCCCTACAAGTATCTCTTAAGATAGCAGACCCAACCCAAAGAAACCACTTACCACATTCCAACTAATCCGACCTGAATGGGAGCGCTCATCCAAGGAA
The DNA here is from genome assembly GCF_009819655.1 of Sylvia atricapilla. NCBI lineage: Eukaryota > Metazoa > Chordata > Aves > Passeriformes > Sylviidae > Sylvia > Sylvia atricapilla. The sequence continues at coordinate 15,498,474 of NC_089153.1, forward strand.
ATTTCTGTTGAAAATAAAACCACACACAGTGAGTTTGGAATCTTTTCTTCCTGCTTCTCACCTTCCTGGAATTCTTGTTTTACAAGAGACAGGTTGGACTAAAAGACTCTAAGATGTGAAGGCAAAAGCCTGACCAGTGTGGCTTCATGCTGAGCTCCAGTTTGAGCGAAATCCCTTTGGAAAGCAGCAAGAAAATTCCCTGGGGAATCAATGTACACAGCGATCCTGAGTAAAATTCCCTTAGAAACTCCAATGGGTACATGGCTCTTTGACTCAGGACCAGCTCCTGGGCCTTTGTTTTCATTTTCACAAGCCCAGAGTAGTAACAGAGCTGAAATTTGGAGTGGTGCTGCCACACCTCTGCAGGGCACAGGGAATTTTGCCCAAGCATTCCAAGGAAGAGCTGAGTCTGGTTACTGCTCCCTCCATTTGGTGGCATCCAAAGGTTTTAACCTGCAGCTAGAGCCACCAGCCATAAATAAGGGAGATGTAAATCTGCCTCTCTTAGCCCTTTCTCCTGTCATATGATTTCCCCTGATGTGCAGGAACTTGTCTCTGTAGCAACACTCCAGTTCTGCAAGAGTTCACCTTTTATTGAAGGAAAGAAGGGTTGAAGGATTGGAAAAACAAAGCTGAGAAAGCAACACATAACCCACATGCCTCATTAATTCTGTAACTTTTGCAGAACTTGAATATATGCCAAGAATATTTTTTGCAAGCTTTTAAAATTATTTAGGAATCCACTCTCTGTCATTGGTAGAATTTTAGTTGAAATTCATTAGTAATGAAGTAGACCCAGAGCTGTCCAGTGGACACTGCTGCCTCTTCCTCCACTAAGAGGAGGACAGACAGCTGCCATGAGGATACAAAGGGAATTTTAAAACAAAACAGCTCGTGAGGTAAAAATCACTTGATACAGGGGATGATATTTTCAATGAAGATGATCTTGTTTCTGCAAGAAGAATTTCTCAAGATACAGAAGTTAGAGGGGAAAATAGTGAACAAGCTGGGCACTGTTTGAGAGTAGAAATGGACAAAGGAAATGTAGAAAGCTCAGGAGGTCCAAGCTCAGGGCTGAGGGAGGTCACAGCAGTGTCTGAGGCAGGAAAAAATGAGCCTGTGTGGAGTAAAATTTCTCCAGAGCCTGAGGGAGAAGAAGCAATGTACAAGACTGCTTCTCTTTTCTCAAATTTTTTTTTTCCCTGGAGTCAATCTGTAATCCAGAAATGAGTGCAGGAGGGACTGTGCAATTCAGCAATAACCTGCAACAAGAGATAACAAATGGGGAAAGACAACAGCAAGAAGGGTGAAGGCAGCAGAGGTTTGCTGTTCTGGCATTCTCTAAACACTTCCACCTGACCTTCAGCTGAGATAAATTCACCCCAAATTTTCATTTTATACCCTGGGAGAGTCCATGCCAAGAGGTGGTGAACACAAGCCAAATCCTGCACTGGCTCTGAGAAGGGAGGGGGATCCAAGGTATGTAACAGAAAAGCCCCAAATACAATTTTACAACTGAAAAGGCTGTTGGAAGGTGCCCTGAGAGGAATAAATGGTTCCATGCCTTTGTCAGAGCTAGTAATTGATCTGAGAGAGAGAAAGGTGTCTAATACAGACTCCATAAAGAAAATGGAGTTTATGTGCTGGAACATTTTGCTTACTTAATGTGAATTACAGCCCTTATTTTTCAAGAATGTTACCAGGCTGCAGTAATCCAGAAAGATGGCGAGGAAAAAGTAACACTGGGAGGTCAGAATGAAGAATTGGAGCTGCCCAGGGAACAACATAAAACAATAAAACAAAATTGAAATGCAAGCTGCACACCCCACAAAGAGAGAAAATAGAGAAACTACGAGAGAAAGCAGAAGAATTCACTGTTAGAGAACTATCATTTAACTCCAGAAGAAGACAGTTCCCAGTGAATTAGGATTTAATTTATGTCTTTATGACATTTCAGTGGTTAGTGCAAACAGAGAAAATGGAGAAATGATAATTAAGCAAACAAAAGCCATAAGGAGAATCAGCTTTTCTCTAACTCCCTCCTTCCTTCGTTGGATCTAAAAATCTGTCAGCTTTCCCAGGCCAGCTATGTCTGCTTTCAAGAAAATAAATAAATGAAACGACAGTAAAATTAGGAATGCATTGAGGACTTCAGGGCATAAGACATTCAAGAACAATGCTAGAAGGAAAAGGCTCTCTGTTCTGGTTTTGTAACCATTTTGAATACAGACTTTAGTTGCAGATTAAAAGATCCCAAGGAGCTTGTTTCAAAGATATATGTGAGGAAACTTCTAGAATCAACTTGGATGTTAATGCAGTATGCAGAATAAAAGAGAAACTGTAGCTAAAACTTTGTAAGAGTAGTATCATAAACCAAGACTTCATTGTTGACTGGAATTTTCATAAGTTTCTATGGAAAAAACCCAATTTATTTCTTTAGGAGAAAAGTTACCTGTAGGTAAAATCTAAAAACCCTGTGTCTCAGGGGAAAGCTCTTTATGGATCCTTCTGCTGCAGCAGGTAAAATAACTTGGTTCTGCACAGAGCTGGTCAGGAGTATGGCCACAGGGATAATGAAAATAAACATTATGCAGCGTAATCAATTACTGCTATGCTGCATAATTACATAAACAGGCCCCAAAGCTGCTGCTGAAAGCTATGGCAAAAGCACTTCTACAGATAAAAATACTTTTTCAAGGCAACTTTTTTTTGAAGCAGTAAATACGTGCTTGTGTTCTAAGAACATTCTTGAGGCATCTTCTAGCAATAACTTCTGGGAATGTTCTTAATTCACACCAATGTCTTGGTGCAAAACACTGTGGGAATGTGGGGGATGAGTTGGGCTACATGACCTACATCTTATCCCAAATATCACAGCACGACAGGCTGGTCTCATTTCCTTCTCTCTGTCTTACTGCAGGCCAGCTTTCTAATTTCTTTTATCATTTCACAACCATTTGCCTATTTTTTGGCCTTGTGTGTTGCTTAACAGGCTGGGGCAAGCAGTCAGGAATTATTTCCAAGAGTGGTAGTGAAGCAGAGGCCAAGGGGATGGAGTTAGTAAAGCAGTGTGTGGATGGTGCTGGAGTGCTGGGATGGGATGGTGCTTCTCAAACTCCACGAGGACATGCAGAAGCTGCTTGTTAAAAATGCAGCTCGTTCCTTCATGGGTTTAATACTAATCTCTACCAGGTGTTACCACTGGCTACCTGCAGAGCAGTGCTTCACCTGGATTCAGTCTCTGAGGCTGAAGGAGAGGACAGGTGAGCACAGTCAGGATGGTATCAGAGACCACTGAGTAGTCATAGCAGAAATCGCTCATTTTGGCTGATCTGAAAAATTCACAACACCCTTATGTTGATTACACCACACAAAAACAACAGGTATTTTGTGTCTCCAGACCCTGAGGATTGCTGCAACTTCTTCACAAATGTTATGTATTGGTCAGCTGCAGCAATGGCTTTGTGACTTTTCTCATATGTCAAATGCATACAGAATTATTTTTTATATATATTTTTAAAAGGGTTAATTTCCCAGGCAATACAATCTCAGAAACATCACAGTATCACAAGTTGTGGTGTGTTTGGCTGTCCTGCAGGCTCACTTCTTCCAGGAGATAAAAGCAGCACACGCTGATTTCTACCCTGAAACTCAAAAGCCACATTTCCTGTTTTTACACTGTGAGCAAAAGTGTTTTCTTTTAACAAATGGGAGAGAAGCAAAGCACTCCAGGGAAAAATAAGTTTTAAGACTGGAAGACAATCACAATGGTTTGGGTTGGAAGGGACTTTAAAAGGTCATCCAGTTCCACCCCCTTCACTATCCCAGGTTGTTCCAAGCCCTTTCCAACCTGGCCTTGGACACTTCTAGGGATGGAGCAGCCACGAGTACCCCAGGCAATCTGATCCTGCCTTATAAATACAGAAACACTTTCAAATGGGGTGTCTAACTGGGTAATCTCACTCTGCACAAGAGACACAAAGGGCAGGACCAGTCAGAGATAAAATTTAAACACTTCAGTAAGCTTTATCTTAGACAAACAAAACCATTTAAAACAAAATCTTTCCCTGCTTATCCCCACACAAACTTTTCCAAGGCAAGGCCTGGGGACTCAGATCCTTTTTTCCTGTTTTTTTCCTAAGAGGAAGGAGACAGATTTTCTTAGGCTGCTTGGGTGGGTCTCACAGGCAGAGGCTTTGCCTGGAGCTACCAAATAATTAAATCAGTAATATCAGCAGTGAGGATGAAACTCCCTTTACTGGTAAAGAATTAAAGGGTTCCTCACCTGAATATTTTCCCCTCATTTTAGACAACCCTGTAACTAATTCCATTATTGTTCTTTAACCCCTCATGCACACACATTGCAGAATGTTGATGTAGGTAATAGATTTACCAACACCAGGGGGTTGACTTCACACTTCACACATTGGCATAAAAAGAATATAGGAAATAAATAATCTTTGATAAAGAATGCCCATTCTATGCCTACCTTGCACTTTACGTCCAGCAAATTTTAAAGAATCATTTCCAAGAGAGATTTTTACCATTATTTTTGTTTCCAAACTCAAGACTGCTACTACAGCAGGTAAGCAAAGCCTCCTTATTGCTATCTTGAGAAAACCAGCATTATTAGAATGTTCTTTTTTTGCCCCAATAAATTGTATTCCAAGACTCAATATAAGGAAGGTTTCTTTCACAGGAGGAAATGTTCAAGAACAACCATAAAAGAATGTTCCTATTTTCTCAAAGTTACCTTGCACTGTGCAAAAAGAACCAAGTTATCTCTAAGAAAGCAGAAGGAAAGTGACAGCTGTAAAGCAAGTTCTACAGGGATGTCCTCCCACAGTGTTTGGGAGGCAAATATGAAGATTCAGGAAGTATTTAAAATTCATTAAAATATTAACTTAGGATATGAAATACATAGAGATAGATTATCTAAGACTAACCTTTAAAAAGGCTTTCTTTTCCAGGGTATTCATTATGAAGGGAGGAATTGCTGCAAATAAGATAAAAAAAGACATTAACATTGGAGAGAAAGGCACTTTGTTTTCATTTTCTGTTTAGCTGAACTAATACCACAAGACAACTTTCACAGCCTTTTGTCATGCACTGAGTTTTCACTTCACATTGCCAGTTGGATTGGTACTTACAAAGGTGAATTCTCCCAATAAGCAAAACCTGCAATTTCAAATGTAACTAAACCTGAGGTCAATTATTTGACACTTACAGACAACCTAAACCAACTCCAAGAAAGGAATCTCCCCCCAATTCCTTTGCTATCTGTATCTTTTCTGCACAAACATCCCAGGAGCTTTCCTGCTGCCGCTCAGTGTAACACACTGAGGATGTTTCCACATTTCCCTGAGGAAGCTCTTCACAGAAAGGCAAACACTGCCTGGGGAACTGTAAGGTAATTTGGACCCTGTGGAAAATCACTTGGGTAGAACTGAATCTCCTTCTCACAGCAGGAACTGATAATCAGGACTGCACAGGACTTATCCTCACCCATGCCAGGAGAAGCCATCAGAATCCTGGATATCACCACCTGGGTGATTGCCTGCTGAGCTGCTTTGCATGAATCACCCAGTCTGTTTCCATCCTCATCCGTGACAGGAATCCCAAACTTGAGTTCCCTGTCGAATAAGGGGTGAAAAAAATAAAGCAGTGATGGATGCGAACTTATTTTTTCACCATTTTTTCTCACCTTATCTTTGTCCCTTAAAATTGTCAGCTGTAAGAATTCTCTGTTTTGTTTTGTTTTATTTTATTTTCTAAGTGAGTCTGTTTGTGACATTCCTCAGCACAAAAAAAAAAAAAATTCAAAAGGCAGAGAAAGATCAAGGAAAAACATGTTGAGAAGGTATCAACTGAATATTTGTAACAGCAATCTGCTGTTTGAGTCTGGTCACAGCATTCCAAGAGGGAGGAAAGGAGATGTGCTTTTTCTGTGTTCCACAGATGGAAGAGGACCCTTTACACATTAGTTCAGAAAAGTGGAATTTTCTGGACTGCTCTGGAAGTGGAGTCTGTCCTATCTGACAGCTCATGGAACACAGGAAGATTATCTTCACTGAGATGAGGCAGAAGGCTCTGTGAAAATTCCCTCTGGCATTCCAGTCTGAGCTGTCATTTCAACCACAAAGAACAGACTTAAAAGTATAAAAGGAGGCACAAGCAAAACTACATTTCTGTAACGGCCTTATTCTCTATTAGATCTTTTGCTCAAGTGCAGGGTTAGGTGTTAAACTCATACTGGGAGAAGCAGAGAGAACAGCAGATATCCTGAGGGCTGCCTTTTCTCTTCAGATTTTATAAAAGATAAAATACTACCACAGATTAACTTCCACTGTAAATACAAAGTCTAAATATTCCCTTTTCTGCCCATAACCCTGTGTTTATAATAAGATGCTTTTAATTTGCTTTTCCCTACTACTATTCTCATTGTTAGTGAAATCACAACACCAAAAAAAAAGTTTGTTTCTGAGAAACTGTGTATTTTTGTCACCTCGATGATTAAACAGAACTGCAGAGCCTGACTCCTATGACTAAGTTCTGCAGGTGGGATTTCAAGCACCATTTCTGAAATGTCTCTGTTTTTCCAAAGTGTAGCTAGTATTCAAAGGTCCATGTGATCAAAGTTTTGAAGGAACCAGTAATTGGTTTCTGAGATCCAAGACTGAAGAACTCTTTGGATATTTATCTGAAGAGAATGAGCGTGTTCTATTTTATACCTGTTACAAACAACCAGTCAAAACCTCACGCATGAGGTTTCTGCAAGGTTCTGAAACAAGCTAAAGATACAAAATGTGCTTTATTTAGTAACTTGCTGATCTACCAACTGAGCAACATCTTTTCTTCCAGCATGAGTGATCTTTGTTCTTTTTCCTACCTTTGTCTCATCAGTGGAATATTGATGCAGTTGGCAGAAGCAACAGCAGCAAAAGGAACAAACCTCCCTATCAGAGGAGAGACACGCTGGAAAACACACAGAGAGGGGACAACAAGGAAAATAAAAATGTACTTAATCATTCCATTTATTGAAATGCTTCATCTGCTAATGACAGACCAGACTTATTTCTTTTACATTAAAGTTCAGTGAAAACTCACTGGTGGGGCAGAGTTAAAACAAGATTCAAACAAGAAATAAGTCATAAATGCTTCTCTCTGGAGGGAGCAGTGGCAGGCGAGTGGCAAAACCATTCTGAATTTACTAGCATCACAGGGAAGTGTAATTACAACTCCAATTAATTTTCAAGTGCTATTAGATGCCTTGACAGGTGAAAAAAGAAACTGGAAAAAAAGACACCTTATTAGATAGTCTGCATGAACCAAACATGAGCTGTTTGACAGATATGCATAAACCCATCTCCACGGGGAAAAAATAAAGTTGGGATCTAAAGAAAGGAGCAGCCATAACAACTCCACAGTGAGAGCTGTGCATGACACAGATACACCAGAGGAGTATGAGCTGTGAGCTTCTCACAGGACATCACAGTTCAGTAAGAACAGAAAAACTACCAGCAGTACCTTTGCCAGTGAGTTCAGTCCTAGGGCTGTTGCGACAGCACCCGTGGTGGCAGAAACATAGGCTGTTCCCAGCTGGCTGAAACAGAAATGAAAATGTTTGCACATGCACAGCTACTTTGGTGTCACTTTGAAAAACAATTACATTTTACACATGTAGTTATGCCCCCCCTCAGAAGTTAAATAGGCTTTCTTGTGCTACTGCAATAAGGTGGGGATGGAAGATTTCTAAGTGGAACACTGAATTAAACATTTTTACTTTACTAGCAGTAAAAATCATATTCAAGCCACATTGTAATACTGAATCAGGTTCTGCTGGTTGTGCATTGCTGCCTGTTCAGCATTTTCTCATGTATCTGAATGAACACCTTGAAGGGTTAGTTCTTTAATTAATTTCCTAATTGCTTAACCTAGTAAAATCAGTTTGGATTTCCATGGCCATGTCTATAATAGTAATTAAAATAAGCCATACCAAACCCCATCCACACAGACCAGCTATGCTGCAAACACTCAAATCCAATCCAACCTGCCCCAAACCACACTTTACATACTTCCCAGCTAGGAGGTGTTAGGAATAGGCTGGAATCCACAGTTTGCTTCCAGACATCTTTAAACAAGTCAGCCCCAAAACCAGAAAGTCAAGTACTGCAATTCCAGTTTTCTATTCATAGAACCATAGAATGGTTTGGGAGGAACCATGAAGTTTATCCCATTCCACCCCTGCCATGGGCAGGGACACCTTCCACTGTCCCAGGCTGCTCCAAGCCCTGTCTTGACCTGGCCTTGGGCACTGCCAGGGATCCAGGGGCAGCCACAGCTTCTCTGGGCACCTGTGCCAGGGCCTCCCCACCCTCACAGGGAAGATTTTTTCTGTTTATCTAACGTAAATTTCCCCTTTTTCAGTTTCTTACTTAAAGATTTCTTACTTTCTGCATCTATATAGTCTCTTTTTTAGACATCAAGTAGAAACAAGCACAGACCAGTTGAAGGAATCTTTTTGTAAATGAACTTTCAGTGTGATGTGTGCTGGCACTGAGGAGGTGGCACAGTGACACAACTAAAGGTCCCCACAAAATATCAGCTTAGAAATATCCTGGTAGGACATCAAACTGATGAGGAAAACTTGCAAATGGTTTGACTGAGCCCTGAAACAGATTCCTGTTAAATCCTGCACTGTTAAGTGCTTTTGATCAAGGTGCTCAGGCTTGTCTTTAATGGTAGAAATGGAGTTCTCGGCTCTGCCATTCTCAGACTTCTCATCTAGGCATATCAAACTAATCACTGGTACAGATGGAAAAACCTATCCCTGTGTCACCTCAAACTTTAATATACAACCATGTTCAAGTACATCAGAGAGCAACTTCTAAACTCATCAGACTTAGGAGGTTCAGTGCCTGACCTGACAGTGATTGGGGCATCCCCGCTCCTGTTGGTGTAATTTACTATAGCATTGAAGGACTGGTTGACCCACTGCCAGAAAAGCACTGCTGGTGTCGTCCTTGAAAAGAGAAACAATTGTAATCATTATTATTATTATTATTATTATTATTATTATTATTAAACTCACAGTTGAATTATCAGCATGAGAAAATGACGACAAATCGAGAAAAGCCACCACAAGCAGTAACCATGCAGAAGTTCTTTCTTATTTGAATGAACCAATACAGTCAGTGAGATACTGACTTGATAGAGTTATTCTAGAAGAATTTAAAAATCACCTAGTTTTGAATCTGAATGATAATGCAGAGAAAAGCTTCTCTAAGAGTTATAGATAATAACAGAACAAGCAAGTAACAGGAGGCAGTGCTTGGGAATGGGTAGCTGTGCTGAGAGTTTGGTTCATATTCTTGCCTGCAACTTAAAGCACACATGTGTTTTATAAACACCATTAAAACCAGGGGTGTGTGTCAGGAGTTTGTACAATCTCAGCATCCAAAAGGCTGCTGCTGTTTCCTCTGAGCTCCCACCACTTCCTGCGTCCTGTGTCAAAAAATGTTTCTAACATCGAGGCTGCTAAGAGAGCACTGGCTCTGCTCCAGTGGGTTTCACTGTCCTGGAGATTCCAGAACCACTGAGGAAATGCAGGGATCACAGGGGAGCTGCAGAAACTCCACAACCAACGAATTGAAGCATTCTGAGTACTCACAGGGCAGACAGAACATCCTGCATGCCAGTAAGGTTGGAAATTCCCAGGGATCTCCTTCTCTTTGTCCTCCACTCAGATGGGATTTTGGAACATTTCCCAGTTTGAGGGAAAGTGGGATGGTGAAAGGAGAGCTAAGGGCTTACCTCAAAACTACTTCTACAAAGAACTGTTAATCAGCGTGAGGGAAGGGGGAGAGAGAAGAGGAAAAGCAAGCAAAATTTCACATTTAAAAATATTCACAATGAATCTCTGGACAATAACACTGACTTTCACTTCTCTGATTCGCAGGCAATTGTTTGATGTGTTTCATTGCCATCTCTCACCTGTAAAAGGTCATCATACAGCCTACAATAGTCATGTTCATGGGGACCTGGGCAGACATTCGGCCGATCAGGAACATCTTCTCCCCAGTGTCTGGGTGAAAGGCTGAATCATAGATGTATTTTGCCCTCCACAGCTCATCTTCTGTCAAGCCAGGTGCCACAATACCTTGTCTTGGGACAGGTTAAGAAACAGTACAACAGCAAAAAGCACAACTGTTATAAAATGCTGCAAAATTCTCCCGTGAGAAATGTGGCATCAGAGGATTTGGGGATGGTCATCCTAAGCCAATCAACACTCTCAGATAAGATTTCTCAGTTTTTAAGTGGATTGATGAAATAAGAAGAATTAAAACTCCCAGCAGTGGTTGAGTTGGCTGAGTCTGTTTACTCAAACCTGCACTAGGTTTCAGAGGTGAAATGTAGAGCCAAAATCTCTGAGGTCTGTAGTGTGAAACAATGAAAATTCACTTTGAGAGTATTTAAGAAACCAATTGCTCCAAATGTTACCCATAAGAGGAAGTTTTAAGCTTTGTTGTCATATTAACTGTTTTCTAGACACTTAAGTATTTCAGAACCCTTAAGAAGGGCATAACTTCCCCATCCATCAGCAAATTTGATTAAAAATAAAGGGGTTTCAAGCTCTGAAGTGGGAATAAGAAGTGTTGCAACAAATACAGTGTTGTAAATATTTCCTTTTAAATATATCACCATGTACTTATCATTGACGTGGACTTTCTGGGGCTAGTAGCAGAAGTAGTCAATGTCATACCTGTAATCATGCACAATTTTTCTTGCATTTTCCAGTTGAGCATTAGATAACAAAATATTCCTGGGGTCTGTTACAGTGAAGAAGTGATAGGCTCGTCCAAGAAAAGTGTTTTGATCCCATCGGGGCTCCTTGATGTTAATATTTAATGGGATATCTGGTGCCATCTTCAAAAGCTCTGCCAAGAAAACATCAACATTTGCAATTCAAAACTCCACTCATTTCCTAATGTATCTGCAAGATGAAAAGTGGCCACATTTAGAGTAAAAAAACCCAGAGGACAAACACCAAAGAATTTGCAGAATGGAGGTTTAAAGGGGTAAGTCTAGAGAAATGCTTCTGTGTCCAGTGCCCCAAAAGGTTTATACATTACTTATTATACAACATTATTTTTTGAACAGTGAGACTGTAAAACTGTAAGAACTAGGTACAACACCCTCAGTTTAAGTTGCCACAACATTATTTTTACCTACCTGTCACCTTAATTTTTAGATACAATTTCAGAGGGGTGCTGCTGTTTGCATAATCCACTCAATTACTCAATAATAAAAGCACTGTAATAAAACTACTTAGGATTTAATTATTATTTTAACTACAATGCTTTGTCAAGGGTGGGACTCCACTGCTTTCAGTGATCTAATTTTCCACCTGTACTAAGTGTGCCCAAGATTTAAGTTCTCATTATTTGTTACATTTGTACAAATACCTGAGGATGAGGCAGATGCAAAGGAAGCACAGAAGGTTATTAATAAACAGACCTACCAAACAACAATATACTAATGAGAAAGTGCTTTACTTCAGTGATGACTTACTGTTTGTCGAAAATAATGGATTGAAGGGAATGAGAAATCAACTATTTCAAGAGATGCCTGAAGTGCTATAAAGTGCAGTGACAGATGAAACATTTAATAAAATCCAGCTAACTACTCTGACATAGCAAAACAAACAAACAAAAAAGAAACAAAATGCACCAATTTATTTTAATAAATGTTTCTCTAAATCCACGTTTTAACAAAACAGAAATTATATAATGCAACATTTTGCTATATTATGAACACATGAACAGATCTCCTAATGATACTTCAAAGATGGTTAAAGTACTACAATGAAGGACCCTGAAGAGTTGTGCATTTATGGGGCATAAAGCCCAGAAAAGTAAAAATTACTTCAGGATGACTAAGTTTACTTCAACATCTAATGAAAAAAGGACAGTCCCTCCAGAGCACAAGTATATGGATTTTAACTTTCTTAAAAGAAATTTCTGCAACATATTCAACAACCAGTGGGAAAAAAAAAAAATCCTCCTCCAAATAATGCTGGTTGAAATGGCAGAAAGAAATTTGATCTATATAAATCCATATATTTATATATATTTATATATATTTATATATATTTGTATTTATATTTATCCAATTTTAGATGATGTTTAAGGTCCCTCCCAACCCAAATCATTCTGTGATTCTATGATACCAGAATACTAATAAATCTGCTATACTAGGGGAAACTAGTCTTTTCCCCTTTTTCCATTCACATTTCCTTCACTGTTAAATTTATCATTGTACAGCACTGTTTATTAGCAGGATTATTTTCATGTGTACATCTCTCAACCAGACATGCTGCAGGATGAACAGAGATCATGGAAATGAAAAAAAGGCTCAGGACAGGTTTGGAGAACAGATTTCTCATGCACAGCATCTCAACAGGAGATGGTCCTTAGGTTTCTTTCCCTTTTCTTAGTGCTTTGCCATTAAAAACACCCTTCTGTGAACAGTGCTGTGTTGTGAATTAATAGTCCATCTTCTGGCCTAAAAGGGGAACTGCTGGTTTTGCAAAGCCCTATGAAGGCACTCATTTATTCAAACCCTCTCTTCCACCAAAATAAAGATAAAAATCAGGACATTAGGGCTGGTAACCTGTTCCGTGACTGCTTCCCTTATTTGCAGGAAATGTTTTTAGAATTAAATTATCTGTTTCATTAAGAAAGATTAAAGCTGGTTTAGATTATGATAATCTGGTTAAAGCTGTCTAATGAATGCTGAATAAAGCAGTGCATCCATAGAAGCTTTTTTCTCTCTTTTCATTCTGGATAATTCTTACTTTTCACTTTAATTAGAATATACAGTACTGGGATCTCTGGGAATTCCCTTTATTTACTTCTGATACCTCTGTCCACAAACCCAAGTCCCTCAGTAACAAGAAATCTAAACATTAAGGATCTGCCTTTACTGCAGACGGTTCAACTCAGGATTGTTTCAGTCTGAAACAATCAGAAAAGGTGAATGCACAGAACACAGGAGTTTAAACACATTCATATCCTGTCTTTGCTCCCTCCCCACTTTATCTACTCTGTGTCTGCTCTGATGTTCCTTGCCCCAGGTGTGCTGATGGAATTTACTGCCTTGGCAGGAGACTAATGCAGAAAGATTGTACTGGAGGGAAATAAACCCCTGCAGCTGCACAGCTGGGGTGACCTGCTGGACAACGAGCTCTCCATGACCAGCAGAGTGTCCTGGTGACCAAGAATGCCAACAGGATCCTGGGCTGCACTGGGAAGAGCATTTTGAGCAGGTCAGGGAGTGATCCTGCCTCTCTGCTCAACCTTTGAGGCACCTCTGGGTCCAGCTCTGGATCCTCAGGAAATGGAGACCTGGAGCTCCTGGGGCCAGTAGAGGCTGAGGAGCTGAGGAAAGGTCTGGAGCATCTCTGTGCCCAGGAAAGGCTGAGGGAGCTGGGGCTGCTCAGCCTGGAGAGGAGCCCCAGCTGAGAGGGGCAGGGTGTTCTGTCAGCCCTGGATGTCCCTGGGTGTCCCTGGGTGTCCCTGGGTGTCCCTGTGTGCAGGGAAGGTCAGAGCAGGGCCCAGGCTCTGCCCCAGGCCCAGCAATGGCACCAGAGGAATGGGCAGGGACTGAGCCCAGCAATTCCCCTGCACAGGAGGCACAACTTGTGCCCTGGGCAGTGCCTGAGCCCTGGAACAGATTTCCTGGATGTTTCCATGCCTTTTCCCCTGCTGTTAGCCAGCCCAGGCAGACTCAGCTACCAGAGACAGGTCAGCACAGGCTTTTTTGGTCTCTCTTTCTCCTTGTAAATCTACAAAACAGGGTTAGTGCTGCTGCAGCAGCAAAAAGCAGCCTAGCAGGAAAATCGAAAACATCCATTAATTCACGTGCTACAACAAAAAATCGTGTTTGAAATGTCATGTCTGCGTCTGTTTAGAAAGATGGGAACAGAGAATATGAACTTCACTATTACTAATCTCAATAATGTACATAGAGCCTTCAGTCCTGCATAGGATAGGGGTAGGAGAGCTGCCAACCCTGCAAAAAGTTAGATCTCCTGTAAAAAGGGGTTTAAATTCTAGGTGACAGCTATTTAAGTACACAAACCCATTTTCTTCTCTCAATGATGTGTCCTTCTAACTATTAAGTAAGAACAATAGTGTTCTAAAGAACATAAAATATACCTGACAGACCACCAATGCCCACAGAGGAAGAGCAGATGCCACACACACAAACTGTAAAAAAGTTGAGAATAATACGATTTGGAGACACATAAAACTTGCAGTGAAGTAAAAAAGGTGGCTGAGTTTGCCAGTCATGGGACTCTGAATCACAGACCTGTTCCAACAGTGCCTAAGAAAACCAGGGAATTTCTGGCTTGAAAACTCAGAAGTTTTTCAGCAAAACATTTTTACAACAAAAGCCCCATTTCTTGTTTTAAAGAAGACTGCATGATGCCACTTATTACTCATCAGACCCCATTAGTAAATGCTGAAAAGGGAAATAAATCCCATAAAGCAAAAACATAAGCTAATAAAGTGCTGATATAGTTCAAAGGGATCCCCTTATAAAACAAAATGTCCAAATATAAAGTAGAAGTGGCGACTGCACAAAACTGGTTTCATCAATATATTGTCTAACAGCCACAGAATCATCATCATAAACTAGATGGCTTTTTTTTAGTTTCACTTTTTATTTGAACAGTGAGACTGTAAAACTGTATGAACTAGGTACAACACCCTCAGTTTAAGTTGCCACAACACTATTTTTACCTACCTGTCACCTTAATTTTTAGATACCTTTTCAGAGGGGTGCTGCTGTTTGCATAATCCATTCAAACACTCAATAATAAAAGCACTGTAATAAAACTACTTAGGATTTAATTATTATTTTAACTACAATGCTTTGTCAAGGGTGGGACTCCACTACTTTCAGTGATCTAATTTTCCACTGGTACTAAGTGTGCCCAAGATTTAAGTTCTCGTTATCTGTAATCAAATTTGGTACAGAAAAAATAAAGAACATTAGGATTACATAAAATTTAAATAAATCCATCTGAACCTTGAGATAAGTAGAAAGTTTGCAAGGGAACTGGAAAGGAAAAGCACAAAAAAGATAAAACTGTTTGCTTTGTTACAATCAAGTAAAGAAGGCAAACTACCTAATCATTAATTAATTAATTAATTAAGGTGCCTGTATATGTAAACACCTGAATTTATTGTTCCAACCGGATGCTATCCAGAAAATACCAACTAATCCTGAATTAGGATACAACTTTCAATCAACAGCACCTTGAATTTTAAGCTGGAAGGAGCGAAATTGCTCAAGCAATTGCTCTTCACCACAAACAAAGCCATTAACAGGGGATTTGGGGAACAAAATGAATTTTTCAAACACATCAGTTGTTGTAATAATCCATATAGAAATGTCACTCTGAGGTTATGTCCACATAGGAGGATCAGCAGTACTGGAAAGGATAAAGAATGACATTGTAACGCAGTCAAACAATTAACAGCTCTCATGGAAAACAGGCAGTAAGAGAAAAAATTATCCATATTTTCACTATTGCACACTACAGATCAATTAGGAAGGAATTGAATAGAACCACTTGTACCTGGAAACCCCGCAGCTGTTTACCCCCAGCAAAAATTAAATCAGCAGCGAAGGACGGACTATGCTCTCTGGCACATTCATATCACTACACCCCTTCAGTTTCCAAACTGGAGCAGCTGGATCCAAACTGCCCGTGGAGAAGAGCAGCTAAATCCTGCCTCGTGCTGAGGGATTGTCTGGCCAAACCCCGGCCCCGCCGCGCTCCAGTGACTGGACAATACCAGGGGGTGGCATTCCCGTGACCAGGGACATTTTTTGGCATTGTTTGTCTCCCCAGCACCCACACAGAGGTTTGATTATCCATGTGTGGTTCCTCCTATGTACCAAGTTTTCAGAGGGCATTGACGGGGAGTTCATGAAGTGTTTCCTCAATCCTTGGCTGTGTTTTCCTCCAGAGAGGAAAAGCTGAGAGGATTGGGATTGTTCAGCCCCTTCCAGTGCCTGAAGGGAGCTCACAGGAAAGATGGAGAGAGACATTTTATAAGGGTCTGGAGTGACAGGACAAGGGGGAATGGCTTCAGACTGAAATAGAGCAAGGTTAGATTGGATATCAGGAAAAAATCCTTCCCTGTGAGGGTGGTGAGGCACACAGGGTGCCCAGAGAAGCTGTGGCTGCCCCATCCCTGGAAGTGTCCAAGGCCAGGCTGGACAGGGCCTGGGGTACCCTGGTTTAGTGGAAGGTGTCCCAGCCCATGGCAAATTTCTTGCCCTCTCTGATCAGATGGATCATCTGCCAGCTCATTCTCTGAAGTTTAATGCTAATATTAACTGGGGGGAATAAAGGGTTTCAGAGTAAGTGAGAACGGCCTCCCTTAACATAATACAAAACCTGCACAAAGTCTGATCAACCATTTTGGTACAAAGGCTACATCTAGATTTTCCACAAAACCAGCAACAGCAGAAGACTTTAAACCTTTAAAGGTTTAAAGGTTAACAGCAGCAATTGCAGCAATGATACAAAATGCAGATTCAGGAGTTCAACTCTCTGCTGTTCCTTTACAAAGTTCATCTTTTAAACATCACATTTGAAGGTCATGCAACCACTTTTTAAACCAAAGCAACAGCTACAAGAGTAGCAATGACCATTTAATTTATTTCAATTTTGAACAACTCAGATATTCGATCACTTATTTTAAACTGTGTTGCACAACTGAATAATTCAGATGGGCAAATAATTTGGGAAATTCTGGGCAACTTAAACTCATGCAGCAGTGCACAAATGATGAAATGCAGCTTTGCCACCTTCTTTGGAACCATTTATATTTTCTTATGTTACTGACACCTTGTATTTTAACCCAAGCCTTGAAAAACTCCACTCCAAAATTAAGAATTTTCATCAGTTTCTTTACAGTATCAGCTAAAATTGGGACTAGAGTGACAGAAAAGGAAATTTCATGATGATGTAACTGTGAACCCAGGGAGAAATCTAAAGAGAATTCCACATCCAAAAGTAGAGCAGATATAATTGTGATAATGCTCACTGTGACATTTGACTTCTTGGTGCCCAACTCCCAAACTGCAACCCTCTGTTACAAAGCATGGGACGAGCTTGCTAATCCAGGATAAAACAGAATTCCAATCAGCCTGTATAAATGCTGAAAGAAAGATGTAACTTTTGTGCTGTCCTTTACCAGGACTTAGAACCGTAAGTTCTGGTGATGTAAAGGTGCTCAGGTCAGATAACGATTCACAAGATCTTCTAGGGGGAACTAAGAATTCTTTTTTCAAAGAGCAAGAGAGAGGGTTATCTCTGAAAACACAGTAAAAATAGAAGATAACAGCACAACCTCTTCACAGAATCCTTTAGGATTTTTTAGAATAGGAATAGTTCAAAAGTGTCAGAGCCAGGTGCTGCTGCTATTTCATGTGCAGATCCACTGGGAGAGACAAAAATAAGATTTGACACTCTTAAGCCCCTACATCTCCATTCTTTAAAGCAGTCCCTTAGCAACCTGATGTCCAGCTGTCAGTGCCTTGTTCTAGGAAACGAGATGCAGCCTGGAAAATCCTGAGGTTGAGAAAAGTACCTGCTGCTATAAAATGGGGAGAACAGCTTCTCTTCTTCCTACTCTTTGTAAACCAAAGTGCCATGGCTGCTTGTTTTTGCAGAGCTGAGTTCTGAAAAATTTCCCAGGCCACTTTGATAGAGGAATACTCCAGGATCCTGTTAGGCCTCTTTGTTCCTCAAGTAACATATTGTTCTTTTTTTGGGGCTCCTTTGTCTGAGCGAACTCAAGATTTTTCTTTTCCAATGCCCAATTTTTCACAGTGCCCACCCAAAGGGCTTCTATGTTGGCTTAGGAGAAAAGACAGGAAATAAATCTCCCTCTGATTAGGAAAATGTGACCTGTTCTACTTTAAAACTACAACACACTGGCAAAGCAAATCCATGTTTTAATTGCACTGGCAAACAAAGGAACACAAGGCCTTCTCCAGGGATGTCAGTCATGGTAGTTAATTAGTTCAAATGGGAAGAACTAATAGACTTTTCAGAGGAAAAAAAGCACTTTTGTGCGGTGGTAAAAGAGTACATGTGAGACTTATCAGGGTCTGTAAGCAGTGGTATTCCTCTATTTGCAGTATATCTGCTGCCACAGTTTAAAATAAGCAGCACAGCACATGACTAGGAATCTGAAGAATTGTACTTACACCAAATGTTAAAGCCACTTACCAAGTTTTTCTTTCCCAAAGCACCTTCTAGCAGTAAAATGCCTATTTCAATCACCAGGGGAGGAAAAAAAGTCTTTGTCAGCACTATGATTTTTCCTACTTTAACCCTAAACGGAACGCTGGAGAAGGCAAAGCATGACAACACTACAAGATGCTTGGTTTTTCTTTTTTTTTTTTTTTTTTTTGCTTATAAATGTACATCCCACTTGTAGCCTAGCAACAAAAGCAGCAGCCTGGGTGAGATGAGCCTGCTGCTGGGGCTCTCTCCTCAAAACAGGAGCCATCTTTGGCGTGCAACTTGACCAGAGATTTCATCATTTTGCATTTAAAGCAGCTCCAGATGTTAGAGGTCCCTGCAGCCAGCTCAGCTCTGTGTGCTTTGCTTTGCCACCTCCTTCTCCCACTACATGAGGCACATCCAGAGACGCTGCACGTGTTCACCTCATCTCCACATTAAGGAAAATAAACGTCCTTTGCTAACCAAGGTTAGTGCAACCTCCTATCTCAGCCCTGATTACTGCAAGCTTGTTTCTGCTCCTAGTGTTTTAACCTCCATCAATAAACTGCAGTAGCTTTGGCTCTGCCCCAGGTGTGTTCACAGGCCTCTTCTGCACTTCTGCACTATTTCACATATCTTTTTCCATCTAGGTGATATTTTAATTGCACATTACAAAGTACAAAGCAAATTTTCACCCCTCCCACCGGTATAATAACAACAGATTATTTATAATTCAATAATTTTTTAAAAAAATCTTAATACTCATAATTAAAATTCTGTCTCTGACTACCAGGTGTCTGACCTTGGAGTTATTTGGCGTGTTCCTGCCCTGGAAATGATGATCCTGCAGCAGGGAGGCTTTGTCTCTTGCAGCCTGGAATCTGTGCTGCTGTCACGCAATCCCTGTGAACAGAGGGGACAGCGAGTGGTCAGGGGCAGGATTTGGGGAAGCAGGGAGCTGGTACGTGTGCAGGGAGGAGGGGATTGTGACAGGCTCTCACTGCCAGCATCCAGCCCTGCTTCCACAGGCACACGGTGGCACATGGGGCTGGGACCCTGGGGAGGTGACAGGCGTGACAAACAGAGCAGGGGCTCTGCAGGGTGACGGAGGTGACACACGGGGCTGGACCTCTGTGGAGGGGCTGGGTGGACATTTGGGGCTGGGTCCCTGTGGAGGGGCTGGGTGGACATTTGGGGCTGGGTCCCTGTGGAGGGGCCTGGGGTGACAGATGGGGCTGGAGCCCTGTGGAGGGGCTGGGTGGACATTTGGGGCTGGGTGGACATTTGGGAGCTGGAGCCCTGTGGAGGGGCTGGGTGGACATTCCGGGCTGGGTCCCTGTGGAGGGGCTGGGTGGACATTTGGGGCTGGGTGGACATTCGGGGCTGGAGCCCTGTGGAGGAGCTGGGTGGACATTTGGGGCTGGGTCCCTGTGGAGGGGCTGGGTGGACATTTGGGAGCTGGAGCCCTGTGGAGGGGCCTGGGGTGACGGATGAGGCTGGGTCCCTGCGGAGGCGATGGAGGAGGCAGACGGGGCTGGACCCCTGAGAAGAGAGCTCACAAACAGATCAGGGCCTCAGCAGGGGGAACAGAGGCGACAGATGGGGCTGCGCTTCTGCGGAAGGCCCGAGGAGACACGGGGCGCTGGTCCCCGGCGATGGGGATGGAGCGACACGGGGGCTGGGAGGGGAATGGAGGCTACTGAGGCGGCAGACGGAGCTGGGTCCCTGCCTGGTCGGCGGTACAGCACCGGCAGCACCACCGGCGATGGCTCCTCCGCCCGTCCCCGGCCGCAGCCCATCCTGGCGGGGACTACCCGGCCCCGGTACTCACCCGGCCCCGCTCCGCCCCGGCCGCGCTGCCCGGAAGAGCCTCGCTGGGCGCCGCGGGCGAGGGGCCGGGAGGCGGCGGGGCCGCTCCGCCTCGCTCCGCCCCGCCGGGGCCGCCCGGCCTCCCTCAGCCCGCGCCGCTGGCGGCCCGGCCCGGCTGGCGTTTCTGTTATTGCACAGTTGGTTATTTCATGGATGATCCTGTGCTGGAGGGGACCCGCTGGGTCTCACTCCTGGTCCCCCACAGCCCCGGCAATCCCACCGCTAGCCGAGGGTATTTGCCAGACAAACGCTCCTTGTGAGCTTTGTTAGGCTTCCCTGCGGAGCCAAATCACCCTTTGAGTGAAGAACCTTTTCCTGATTTTCTTCTCCCCTGACACGGCTCCAGCGATTCTCTAGTGCTATCACTGGTCTCAGATCGGTGCTGCCCCGCCGCTGCCCCTCCTGAGGAAGCTGCAGACCACAAAATCGCAGAGCCACGGAGTGTTCTGAGTTGTGAGGGGCCGCCAAGGATCATGGAGCCCAGCTGCTGAGTACGGCCCCGAATGGCCATGCAGGTGAGGTCTCCTGTCAGTCTCCCCCAGCCTGCACTGGACTGGGATTGTTTCAGGGTTATTATCACAAACCCCAACCACACTAAGGCCCCAAACCTGGCGGTGAGGGACAATAAATCGCCATGTGTGAGGTGTCAGCTCAGGGGGCGGCTCTGAAGGTCGCTCAGGTGCGAGCCTCGTCACAGCGCTCGCACCTGAGGGAGGACATAAAAAGTGCATTAGCAGCAGATCAGGAGTGTCGGCATGTCACTGTCACCCCCTGCCCGCACTCCAGCCCGACATCCCTCCCTCAGCCCGGCTCAGCCCGTGCCCTGCTCTGTGCTGTGAGGAAGGCAGCAGTTCTCGGGGCAGGACGTGTCTTCATCTCTATTTCAGCAATTCAAAGCTGCTGGCACCCAGTAATGATGTTCTGGACACAGCTGTGGAGGAGGAAACCGGCACAGGGACAAATGGTGGCCTCCCCACCGTCATTTTCCTTCTTTCTGTTGTTCCCAGGAATGGCTGGGCTGCTGCGACAGTAGAAATACTTTGGAATTTTAAACCTTCTAGTTTTTTTTGTTTTTTACTTCCACTGAGGTTCACACCAGTGCAACCTGCTCACTTGTGCCCGGGCTCCGCTAATTGCAGGTGTCCGGACAGGTGACACTGTCCCCGGGCAGGGACAGAGGGAGCACCGTGATGGGAATCTTTGGGATCGGCGGGGCCACGAATCTTTGGGTACCACCGGGGCGGACAGGACCGGACCAGGACCGACCCGTGCCGTGCCCGAGCCTGGCCGAACCGAGCTGGAGGTGGACCCGAACACAATCCCATTCCATCCCATCCCATCCCTGATGCCGAGTCCCCTGGGATCAGAGGGACACGCGTGCAGACACTGCGGTGCTACGGCCCCTTTACAAACCATTAACTCTGCTCTTTTGTGGACCAGAATTACACAGAGACGGATTGTAAGTGCCATCTATAGCCCAGCCCAGCTCCTCAAGTTGAAATTCCCATTGAAAGGTCACTGCTCTGTCCCCAGGTCTCATCCCTGGAGGAGTGGCAGCTGTGCAAGCAGAGCTCTTTGGATCCAGGGCTGACCTCCCTCTCCCTGCTCATTGCAGGATACTTAAAGGGAATTTTATATTAAAAGGCCACTACTCTACCCAGGTTTTGTTTGTGGAGTTGCACTTACTGACAAAAGCTTTGCTGTTAATACTCAATTTCTATGAAATTATATATATATTTTTTCATAAAATAGAATTGTGTAGGCTGGAGTTTGTTTTCAATTTTTAACTGAGAGCCAGCTCAGTTCATGATTTTCAATAAAAAAATTAGGAGTCAACCTTCATTCTGACACAGCCACATACAATCTCAGTTGTCTCCTGTTCTATTTCCCCTGTGGCTCCACAATTTAAAGCTTACAGATATAAATATGACAATTGCAGGTGCAAATATACCAGGTGAGAGTCCATCATGAAAGAATAAAAATTAGCACTGATATCCTTGCACTGTGCAACAAAATTTGTGCACAATTTATATATTTCACTCCTAATGTCTAATTCTTTTTAATCTTGTCAATCAGATCCCAGACTCCATGACCACTGAGATCCAACACTGATACGTTTGTGGTGGTATCTGACCATAACACTCGGTGCTAAAAAACATGGCAGAGACTGAGCAGGAAAAACACCTTGTTCAGGAAATGGAAACAGTTCTATGTTGTGCAGAGAAATAAATTAGTCTTTGTAGGCTATAACTGGTATTCTTTGGTATGGTTTGCATTCTAAGGACTGCTGTGTTCTGCGTCTAATAATTTCCATGTATGCCAAAGATACGAGTTTGTTAATCTTATTTAAAACCACACATGGACTTTTTTTCACATCACAATTGAAATTCTGCTTGCAGAGTATTTAATATGTACCTATGAATACCTAATTTTTTTCTCTGAGTCACTACATGCAAAGCTGCATGAGTTAATAATTTGCTCTGTGCTCAGATGGTTTTGAACAGCTACATAACTTCTCTTTCACTGGACGAGTCATTTCTCCCATTGCTGAGTAACAAATCTGATATTTTGCCATGAATCCTGAGAAGGCTTGAGATGGCTCTGAGCAATCACCACCAGTTACTCATCAGCTACAAACTGATAGGCAAATTGGTGAATATGTGTTGTCACAAAGAATATCTGACCTCTGACTCTATGTCTTTCTTCATCTGCAGTAATTTTCACAGTAAAATGCTTCTAGCTCTATTAAAAATGTATGTCTGGATTAATCAAATAAACCCCACCCCAGCTCCTTTTAAGCAGCATTCCTTTCAGTTCCCTTATTTCCCAAGGGATATATTAATAAATCCTGCAAACTCCCATATACATTTGTTGAAGTAGGGATGAATTTAACCATCTGCATGTTTCCACATGGAAAAATTCCCAGATTATTACAGGGCAAATTCTTCCCTATATTGACCAGAAAAGGAGGATTTCTGTTCCTCCACAGTTACTGCCTCATCTAAGAAATAAGCTTTACTGTATTTGGTTTCCTGTGTTCCTAAGTGAACATTGGTGTATTTTACGTTTTTCTCCATTTCAAATAAGCCCTGGGAATCAACTGAGGAAATGAAGAGCTGCTGCACATTCTTTTATGAACAGAAATGTCCAGTAAGTGGCACTGCAGGACCAGGAATTTCAAACCGTGGGTTGAAAACAGTGCACTCAGAGTGAAGGCAAACGTGGGAGATGTCAAGACTTTTCTGCTCCATAATAAAAATAGTTGTAGAGCAGTGGGGAATGATGTGATGATGGTCCCAAAGGCACATGCAAGGATCTGGGGTGTTTTCAGTGGCTGGCTCTGGAATATGATGTCAGGAACTGGCCTTGGCACCAAGCTGGCTGTTATCATGGGTTTGCCAGAAGAAACCAGCAAAATTTCTGGGAATTATTCATTAGCACTCGATGGGAGGTGCCTGTGAAGGCTCTGTGCTAGGTTTTGCTATAAGGAGCAGAATGCTGGGCGAGGTGAACCACATATATTCAGCATTTCCTGTGGTTTCCTGACAAAATATACATTAATTTTATGTACAAGATCCAAACTTCAGACTGGGACATTGGTACAGTCTGAGGGAGTTCAAGGATTGTTTTTGTAAATGAGCCAGAGATTTCTGTGTGTCTGTGTCAGCACATCAGAAACCACCACCCTGCTCTCTCAGTCTCAGCTGATAAGGAATAAACTATTATCTTGGGAAATTTGATCAAACAGTCAAGTAACACAACATTTTTTGGCAGTATAAATTGTAATGAAACTCTTATATAAGCTGATAGAGTGTTACTTAAAAAATCACTTAAATGCTTTGGCTCCATCTGCAATATTTGAACTCAGTCTTAGGTTACTCATGCTCTTCTGTGCCAAGCTAAATTAATGCATACTCAATTTTCCTCTTTCTCTAGATGCACGGTTATATTGGATAAGAATGGAAGGGAATGAAGATGAAAAGCCAATCTGCATTTAGAATGGACATAAAGCTGTGTTTAAAGGCATAAACCAGCCTTTCAAGGGGATTAGGAAGCCATTTCCTTTATGATGTGGCTATTTTATAAATGTCTCATGTGGGATTATTGCTGCCATGAAAGATCCATGCCAGCTGCTGTTGGCAGCAAGACCCTTGACCAGCAGAATGATCTGGTCAAATATGTCAAAATACACCTGTAGGGGCAGGAGGAGGTCTGGGAACACCCCACAGCACACAGGCTCTCACAACTTCTTCAAACAGACCTGACTTTTTTTTTTTTATCAGTGTCTAGGGACCAGATATTGATTAATCCTTTTACTTTCACCTCTTGAGCCTTTCCTGTGGCTTTATAAAGTAGTTAAAAATATGAGAACCAGTTGTGCCAGCATGACAGTGACAAAATCTGTCATATAGGACAAAGCAGGACACCAGAGGACAACTGGGAACAGCATTTGGCACGTCACAACCCGCAGCAGCAAAAGCAGCATGGAACAACCCGTGACACCATGGCACAACCTGGTAGATACACCTCTCAGCTGACAAAAGTGCCTAGAGAGCAGTGAGAGATTCATAGTGGCCTGGAAAGGCATGGAAGATGTCTAGAAATATATGGAAAAGTCCTAGAAAACTATAGGGAACTCATGGGAAAAATATGGGAAATCCTTAGAAAGGAAAATTGAATTCTTAGAGAGATGTGGGAGAATGCCAGGAAAGCAAAATGTGAGTTCTGAAAAAATTGCCTACAAATTCCCAGGAAGCTGGAGGGAATTTTGTGTGAAGTGAGGAGGAATTTCTATAAAGCAAGGAATTGCAATAAAGTAGAAAAATTGTAGAAGGAAAGTCACAGCTCTTAGAAAGCTGTGGGAGATTTCTAAAGAGCAGAAGAGAACTTTCAGAAAGCAGAAGGGAATTCCTATAAATAGTACATCATTACTAGAAAGCAGCGGGGAACTTTCTACTGGCATGGAACTTGTACCTGGAAGGCATCCATACTTTTAACCTCTCCTAAATGGAGAGGACTGGTTTGATGGACTGAGAAGAGACTCTGGATGCCTGTTTTGGTGGAGCTGAGCCCTGATGAGTTTTGTGGGAAGAGAGTAGGAAAAACTGGCCGCCTTGGAAGGCCCCCGACCTTGGGACAGATGTTGACAAGTGGATAATGAAACTCAGGGAACATTTCCAGCCTGGGAAAGTACAGCCTATTAGAGAGACTGTCTCAGCAACAGGGCAGGGAAAAGCCAAGGACATCAAAGCAGGATGCAAAGAGGGGGAAGAAACAGTTCTGCCTGATGTGGTGGGCCAGGCACAGAGGCTGGGACAGGATAACAGATCCAGGTGATCAAGGCTGAAAGTGGATTTGGGGTAACATCATAGTTTGGGGCCGTTGGATCACTGCGTTTTCCAACAGTGTGAATGAAAGTTACGTCAGGAGGAGTGAGCAGCCCAAGGCTTCGACCTTGGTACAGATTCTTGCTTGGAATACTGTTCCAGTGTTTTACTGAACTTGGTGGGATGTTTCTGGCTGCTGTCAAGGCCAAACTGTGTGATCTGACTTCAACAAGCCGCCTCAGAGAAGAGTTTAATCCCAGAACCTGAAGGTGGAACTCAACATTGCAACAACAGCAGGGTTGTGTGGGGAGCTGCAGATGGGAAAATGCTGCCTGGGACAGCAGAGCTGCAGGACTGGCACATTTGGAGTGTTCTTGTCATTGCTGGACTGACCCTGTCTGCTGTAGCTGGACCTGTTGTGCTCTGTGGGCACTGTGGGGCTGCTCCCCTTGCAGAAAGCCCTGGCCGGGCTCCTGTGGCTCCCTGTGATGCAGCTCTGAAATGCTGCTGCCAGTCTTCACTGCAAGCCAGAAGTGATGCTTCTAAATTTTTGGTAAGTATTAGTTTAGTTATCTTTAATTCAGTGATTTGTAGCCTGCCAGTGACTGGGCTGTGGACCCTGACCATGCTGGATGTGTAATAATGTGGATTTAATAACCAAAGGTAGGGCAAACCATGGTCTGCTTGCTGTGGGTACCAAGCACACACTTCATCATCATATGTCCTGGACCAGAAAACCAACAAATTTGCTGTTAAACAGTTCTTCTGTTAGACATTTCTTCTCCATCCATCAATCAGGGGCTGGGCTGGAATATGGGTAAGGATCTATTTGATGCTGGCATGCAGCTCAGGAGTAAATCTGTAAGAGAAGCTTAGGAGGGAGAGTGCCACCTACCAAGCCATCTGCTGAGAAAATTGTATTATCTACAGTCTCATCCACTGCTGCTAGAAATCACTGGGAAAAAACTCATTGGTGAAGAGTTTTGCTGCTAATATACCTATTTGTATTCTTTTTTTCCATCCCGTCAGAATTAATTATTCCTCAGATTAATTTCACTCTAATGAATCATTCGGTATCACTGGCTTTATTTCATCTCTGAGATGCTAATTAATATGTCAAAGCCATCTTTAACATGAAAAGGGCTGTCATTTTCTCCGTGAATTTTTTTTTTGATTCACATATTCAGGTGTGGGGTTTTTTTTTCTGAGGGCCTAAAATGTCTGTCCAGTGTGGAGTGAAAATTCAAGCTGTACAGTAGTAAAAAATATGCATATGCAAATAAAGCCTAAATTGGGAGGCAATGGCCCACTCTGTGTTTTCGTGCTGACTTACTACTTTATGAGCCATTTCATATAGTAGGCCTTTAGCAAGCAGCTAAGGTTTTTATGTACATGGACTAGAATATAAAATTCAGGAGTACATCCAGTCTCTACGCTTGTCAGTGAAATGATCAGAAATTTTGAGGTATTGTCTATTTGTTGGTGTAAATTAAGTTATGCCTAATTACCTTTTAAAAGGTTTTCAAGAAAGGGTCTTGTTAGTTTACTGTGGATTTCCTGGCACTGTTCTGCTGTGCCGCAGGGATGAGGCAGTTGGAGGATGCATTTTCCTTTCCTTAGAGCTCTCCTCTCAGCTATAATTTATTCTCATCATCCTCTGCAGTTTGGCTCTCTACCCACTCTGGAGGGAAGTGTTGGCAGGGCAGTAATCCCTCTCCTGCCCCGTATCTCTGGCAGATGGAAATCCCAGAAGGAAAAGGGGGGAAATTTGAGGTTTCCCTGCTTGAGCAATTTCCAGGGTGATTTAAGATCCAGTAAATGGCCTTTGGATTGGCAAAGCAGGTCGAGCTGCAAGAGGAAGGTCACTCCAAGTATTCCTTGTGGGAAATTTTTCTTTCTCTGATCCTGTGGGAGTGAGTGGGTGGAACTGGAAAAACCCCATAAAAAGTCACTGCATGAGCTCTGCAGATTAAATAACACAGCTATTGGCAGCATCACACCGAGTTTAAATTACCCACAGCTCCTGGGGCTGGGGACTGTGCAGGTGACAGCTTCTGCTTGGATCCCTGGCAGCAGGTTTGGTACTTCTTTCCTGTCTTCTTCATCTCTCCACAAAGAGCCATCTTGTTGCAAAATATGGGGGGCTGAACCAGCTGAAACCTGCTCTGAGGAGATGCAGAGAGGACTCACTGAGGAGGGAGGCAAAGGGGAGCAGAGCCTGAACAGGCTCTGAGCAAGAGGGGGCTGGGAGGGGAAGATGGAACAACCAGAGGATGGTTTTCCAGCACTCCTAAAGCCTGTGGGTGACACGAGGCTGCCTTTTGAGAGGCGGCTGCCTTATCTCCTGCAGAGCAGAAATCCTTTCTGCAGGCTCCATGTGCTGTGGCCCAGGGGTGGAGCTGGGAGTGAGGCTGTGCTGAGGCATCAGTGCCTGAGAGGGGAGATAGCAGAGGAGCAGCAGTGCCTGATCCTGCCTTCTGAGCACCCTGCAGCCAGTGCATGAGCTCCAGATCCTGGGAAGCAGTGGCACTGCACAGCAAATCCTTGCCATTTATACCCTCCTGCACTACCCTCTGTGTCCAGCCTGAATGAGCCCCCTCAAATGAGTAATTTAAAGTTATATATGGTGTTTCTCTCTGGGCCTTTTCGATTTTCCTTTTCCCTGCCAATGTTCAGGTTTCCTCACATAATTCATGGCCTGTTTCCCAGCTCTGTGGCTGCCACTGGAAAAATAGTTCACAAGTCAAAATGCACGAGGGCACTGATGTGCTTTCTGAGATCAGCCCTGCTGAATCTGCCAGCTGCAGTGACTATAATCTACAGTCAAAAAAACCCAGTGCCCACACTCAAATACTGAATATTTAGGCCTCTTGTTGTCTGCCTTTGGGGACTAGAAATCATCTCTCTCACTGATCCTTTCTCCCTGCTGATGGATCTTTATCATTCAAGAGTGAGCTTGAGATCCTTGGAGATGTTAGCAGTGTTTTTTTGCTTGCTGCCACTCTTTGCTCTGTGATTTTGTAGTCACTACCGTGGTTTTCCTCATGGAATGCACAACGTGATAATATCAATTTAAACAACGTGCTTCACTGATCTTCAAAAGATTTCAGAGCTGTTTGATTTCCAGGAACCCTTGACTTTTCCAAGAAGGTTACATTGAGGCTATATTTATCTTGGCTTATTAGTATAACGAGTTATTTACAGATCTGACAGCTCTTTTAGACATTATTTCGGATAATATGCCTCAGCAGCTTTCATGTTTAGTAAATCCCATGCTTGCAGACACAGAAAGTCCTCCTGAGGGTGATGTGAATACAATTTGTATCCACATACTACAATATGTTTTGTAAATTCTGCTAACCTTTCTCCAGGTCTAGTATTTAGATTGAAGAATGTTCATCTCTGAATGCAAGATCTGGACTTGTTCACCTTGGACTTGATCTTCCAGTAGCTAATTTGTGCTTGAATTAAGATCATTTGCATCAAAGTGCAGCTCAGTATTTATATTTTTAAGTCTTTATATGGACCAATTAAGGCCTTCTCCAACCAGCATCTCCTGGGAAGAGCAGGTGGGAATAAAGACACAAAAGCTTTCCTTTGCTGGCCATTGCTTTGATTCCAGCAGCAGTCGGTAGTGATTGAAAACCATTAAATAAAGTTAAGCAGCTGCTTTATGTGGGTACCCAGGGAGAATTTAACAAGCTCTGTGCTTGTTTCTGAATCTCCAGGAAACACCTGCACCATCCTCCTGTTGCTGACAGTTTCAGGCAAGCCCAGAGCTGATTCTGCTCACACTGGCTGGTCAGAGAGCTCACACAGCTTGGTCAGAGAGCAGCAAAAGGAAAAATGACGCAGCACTCGTGTAACTGGCTCCCAGAGTTGTGGGAATCTGCTGCCTGATCCCAGGGTTAAATGTACCTAAATAATAGTAAGGGTTTAGTGGATTTCGCTTTTGTTCCTCACCTAGGTATGACTGTTAAGTTATAAAAGTTTTAAAAGCTCAGGAATTAGCAGAAGTGACAAATGAGTACAGCAGGATGAGCTGCTGGTGTTTGAAACTGCTGAAGGGGCTTTGCAGTCAGGGCTGAGCCAGACCTCACATTCATCCCTGGACTGGTCACACAAACTTAGGAAAAGACAGGAGACAGGCTCTGACTTCTAAAATTGATGCTTGAATTGCCAAAAAAATAAGGGGGCTGTGAGAGTCTTATAAGCAGCTGTAAGTGTCTTGTAAGCTGCTGTGAGTAGTCCCAAAAGGCTTTTTTAAATGTTAGATTCAAGTGAAACCCTCACTCATATCAGCAGCATTAGGTTCTTCCAATGCTGAATCCAGCCTCTCCCCCAGGAAAGGCACTCCCTGGTAAAAAGGAACTGAAGAGTTCACTGGATGAACTGATAGGCAGATGCTTGGGAGCAGACTTCTGTCTCCTCTGCAATGTGTACCTCAGTATTTCTCCCCAATATGCCTCAAAAATTTTGCTTTTCGGGCAAGTGCAAGTTGTGATTTCTCTTGGAATAATCCAGGATGGCTGTGGTTGAAAGTCATTTTAAGAGAGCCTCTGGAAGTTATTGTAAATAAAATCAGGTGTGCTCAGTGGCTTCTTCTGCACATAATGTTCCCTCAGCCCAGGGTTTCTAAGGAAGAACAGGAACGTGCTACCTTTGCAGCAAATACTTATCATGCACTAAACCTCACCTGTGTGGAGCTTTAAGAGCAGAAGACAATAGAAAAAGGCATCTTGAAAATAGAAAAGAAACTCACAGTGAGTTTCATTAGAGATTTCAATTACCAACCAGCACAGGATTCATTTTCTTGTCTATTTTCACCCTCCTCTAGGGATGAATGATGATTAAAGGACAGGATAATAAGCAGGGGGAGGGTGGGATGAGAACTTGGTGAGAAGCAGTTAAAATTTGTAAAAAAAGAAAGAGAAGGGGAAAGGAAAACAAGTGTTTCAGCTAACTAGACAAGGTTGGCTTAGCACTGTCTCTGCTTTAAGTGACATTATGAGAAATTACAGATGGCTCAAAAGCAACTTCACAAGTGCTGGACCCCACAGAATTTATGTTGATAACTTATTAAGAGTATTTGTTATTCTAGGAGGTTTTTAAATCTCCCCGTGATGTCTTTTATATTTATTTTCTGATTTTTTTTTTTGGGGGAGTGGGGGGTAAGATTCCCGTGCAAAGGCTGCAAATCAGCACCTTCATCTTTCCCTGCCTGTTGCAGCTAAGGTAAGCAAGAAAAGACCCTTTTGTAGAAAGAATGATTTGAGGAACAGCCACTCCGGTTTTGATGCTCACTACCGAACGGGAGGGGAAGGAGGACGTGGGAGTTTGTGAGACGTTTTGTCGGGAGCTGCGGGTCTGCTCGGACGGGCTTTCCCTGCCCTCGGGGATGCTCGCGGCTCCGCGGCGTTTGTCCCTCTCGGTGCCCTCGCCCTCGCCCGCACGGTGCAGCCGGGAGGCGGAACCTGTCCGCGGCTTTTCCCCGCTCCCTGCCCGCGGGATGACGGTGCCGGCCGCGGTGTGAGCGCTGCGGGACCGTGCGGCCGCTGTCCCCCATCCTCGCCGCCCCCGCCCAGGAGAGGGAGCCCGGCGGCCGCGGCTGCGCCGGGAACCGGGGGCTGCGCCAGGCGGGGGGCGGCGCGCACCGAGCGCTGCCCCGGCCGAGCCCCCCCGGCCCCGGCCCCTGCCCCGCGCTCCCGAGCGTGCTCCGGGCTGTCGCCGCTCCCCCGGGTGGCCGTGCCTCGCCCCGCGGCCCCTCCCGAGCATCGCCCGTCGCGGAGACGCGGGGCCGGTACTCACTGTCCGCGTCAGCGCCCCGCGCGTCCCGCAGCTCGGGACCGCAAAGTGATCCCGTCTGCGCTAAACTCCGCTCCCGGAGCCCCGCTCTGCCTCTCGCCTCGCCTGCACGGGACCTTATTCCCCAGGAAAGGCAGGAAAAGCTGCCCTGAAGAAGCGGCGCCCGAGCGAAGATGTTAAAGGAGGCGAAGGGGGGTGGCTTTTTGCCCGCTGCGTGCCTCCATGCCTGTCATTCCCTTGTCTTAATCCTTTAGGAAGGAGTCGCCGGGCAGACGGAGCGTTCCTGGAGGGGCCATGCTGCCGAGCCCTGCCCCGGGCAGAAGGAAGCCGGGAGATGCGCGGCCCGGGGCGGGCAGCGGGAGAGCGTGAGGAGCTGCCTCCGCCTGCGCCTTTCCGACAGGGAAAAAGCATGGTAAGAGCTGGACTCGATCCCTGGAGTGCAGCCCCGCTGAGCAGGAGGTGGGATTATTCCGGAGTAGTTATGGAGAGCTATAATCTGGCAGCGGAGTGTTAAAGCGACTTGTTCCTGCTGGAAGAGAAACCCACTGCGGGCATCGCTGGCGTGGTGGCCGAAGGAAGGTCACTCGGGTCCTTCTCCTCCTCTTGCCTCTTTCTTCATCCGGCAAACGACCGAGGGAAAAACTGGTAACCGGCTCTTGCCAGTGTTGGGAATACCGTGCCTTTTGCCTGGGATGATTTGCCCTGATGTGCCGCCTCAACGGGATGTACAAAGTGCGACTGGGACTGATCCGGCCAACAAAGTTTGCAGAGTGATCAGCGGGGGCCGTGGGATGGAGGGAGCTGGGCACACACCAGCAGGGTCTGTCATGCACGGCCCGATGGCACAGACCTGCTGCTCCCTTGAAAACTAACTCCTGGTGGTCCAGCTCTTACTTTTCCCCTGCTAATTTGCACTTTCAGGGGAGAAAAAACCCCACATACACCATGCAATGCAGTGTTCCTGTGTTGGTTTTGTATATAAGATTTGCTATGCAATTCCAAAACTAAAACAGGAGGAGAGACGGCCCTGCGTCCCAGAGCAAACAGGGAATCAGAGGTGAAAGGTAGGAGCCAGCATTTCTTGTTTAAGTCAAACTAAATAACCTGAGCTATTTCTTGCTGAGAACGTTTAAAACACACCTACTGTATGTTTATTTATTTTGTCTTGGAAATGTAAACCAGTTTGAAACAAAGTGAAGATTTGCTTTCTGATACTGCCAAGAAACAGAGGACTGGTGCATTTTGTAACAGGAGTGTACCGAGGAGGAAGGATGGAATGTTTCATCAGTGAGACATTTAGGGAACTAGAGAAAAGGCATCTTGTCTAACACGCTTCAGTAAATATGAAGGGCTGGTGCAGTGGACACGGGAAACACTCGATCAATAGTCTATTTAAGTGGGAATAGATGCAAGCATGGAAGAGTGATTGCTTTGCTGTGTGTGGGGCGTGTTTGCAGAGGACAGCGGCAGAACATTTTCAGGTGAGCTGTCTGAGTTAGGCTACTCCATGCCGGGGTGGTGCATAGTGTTTCTGAAGGGATTGTTAAAAAACCCCTGTTTGTAGGGTGGACTGTGTTTGTGCATTTTCTGTTCCTGCCCACAGAGCTTTCAGGATGTTGTTCAGGGTGATTCAAAGAGGGTGAGGTCCGTCGGGGGGCAAAGGGACTGTAGGAAAAGACCTTTGGTTGGTTTGGTGATGAGTAATTAATGGACGTCTGATGTCTCTGATCTCTGCAAGGAGAGGAGTTGATGTCGTCATGAAAATCATGATATGATTTTCCCTCAGGAGAAACTATGACTTGGAACGACACCACTATGGACGGGGAAGGGTTGCTGGTGGAAAGGGACTCCTCTTCCTTTCGGATCCTCACGGGCTGCTTCCTCTCGCTCCTGATCCTCTCCACGCTGCTGGGAAACACACTGGTCTGCGCAGCTGTCATTAGGTTTCGCCACCTCAGGTCCAAGGTGACCAACTTCTTTGTCATCTCCTTGGCTGTGTCAGATCTCTTGGTGGCAGTTTTGGTCATGCCTTGGAAAGCTGTGGCTGAGATCGCCGGTTTCTGGCCTTTTGGTTCATTTTGCAACATTTGGGTGGCCTTTGATATTATGTGCTCAACAGCCTCCATCTTAAACCTCTGTGTCATTAGCGTGGACAGATACTGGGCCATCTCCAGCCCGTTTAGGTACGAGAGGAAAATGACCCCCAAGGCAGCCTTCATCATGATCAGCGTGGCGTGGACTTTGTCCGTGTTGATCTCCTTCATCCCAGTGCAGCTGAATTGGCACAAGGCGACAACCACGAGCTTTTTGGACTTCAATGCCAGCTTACAAGGTGTGAGCATGGACAACTGTGATTCTAGCCTGAACAGGATGTATGCCATCTCCTCTTCTCTAATTAGCTTCTACATCCCCGTGGCCATCATGATAGTAACTTACACCAGGATATACCGGATTGCTCAGAAGCAAATCCGGCGCATCTCGGCTCTGGAGAGAGCAGCAGTGCACGCCAAGAACTGCCAGAACCCGGGTGGCAACAGGAGCAGCATGGACTGCCAGCAGCCAGAGAGCAACTTCAAAATGTCCTTCAAGAGGGAAACGAAGGTGTTGAAGACTCTCTCGGTGATCATGGGGGTGTTTGTGTGCTGCTGGTTGCCATTTTTTGTGTTGAACTGCATGATTCCCTTCTGCGAGCCCACCCAGCCGTCCAAGGGAGCAGAGGCTTTCTGCATTAACTCCACCACCTTTGATGTTTTTATATGGTTTGGATGGGCCAATTCTTCCCTCAACCCCATCATTTATGCCTTCAACGCTGATTTCCGCAAGGCATTCTCCACCCTGCTGGGCTGCTACAGGCTCTGCCCCATGTCTGGCAATGCCATCGAGACTGTCAGCATCAACAACAACGGGGCAGTGGTCTTTTCCAGCCAACACGAGCCCAAAGGCTCCAGCCCCAAAGAGTCTAATCTGGTTTATCTGATTCCACACTCAATTATCTGCCCGGAAGAAGAACCTCTTAAAAAGGAAGATGAGGGTGAACTGTCAAAGACCTTGGAGAAAATGTCTCCAGCACTGTCGGGTATCTTGGATTATGAAGCTGATGTTTCTTTGGAAAAGATCAATCCCATCACACAGAATGGGCAGCATAAAACCTGAACAGTAAGGTTTACTCAGCAAGACCTAATGGTGTATATTGTAATGATCTTTTTTTTTGGGAAAAAAAAAAAAAGATATACCAGATTTTTCTTTTTTGTAAGAACCTAAGCTCTAAGGGAGAAAAATGCACGTTTACACCAAGCCCAGAATTAATTTTCCTGGCATTCAGAGCAAATTTAACATTTCAAACAATACACAGGAAAAGATACTGGAAATTGGTTATAAAAAAGGATACTAAACTGTATTGTTCATACTGAGGAAAACCTACAGATTTAGATACAGTGCAGTTAAAAAGAAAATGTTGCTTCTTCTCTGTACAGAGAAACCAATTTCTAGCTAAAAGTGAGGCAAAAGATAAATGTTGAGTATTTAAAGATTAATGTTTACTAGAAGTTAAAAGATTGCTGTGTCTTGTGATAGTGGGTGTTAACAGGTCCTAATTAAAGACTGAAGGATTGTAAAGGTAGGTAGATGCCTTCTTAAAATTATTTCTGACAAATAATTGAGCCTTATAATGAGAATGGTTATT
Source organism: Sylvia atricapilla (assembly GCF_009819655.1). Classification (NCBI taxonomy): domain Eukaryota; kingdom Metazoa; phylum Chordata; class Aves; order Passeriformes; family Sylviidae; genus Sylvia; species Sylvia atricapilla. The sequence continues at coordinate 15,533,473 of NC_089153.1, forward strand.
TTTAAAGCTTTGGGAGGTACTATGTTGATACTGGTTTTATTTATTTATTGTTTTAAATTAATATTTTTCATATGTTATAACAGATCTAGCTTTATTTATGTTATTTAAGATGTTTAAATAATGGGATATTTTTGGAGTGTCATAACGGCATTTTGACCAGTCAACCAGTCAGCACTTTATTACAAGCTCTGATAGTCTGAAGAGCTGGTGAGAGGAATGGAGGGATGTTGAGAAGCTCAGCAAGAAATGAAGGAATCAACAGAACTGATGCTGTGTGGAGTTCGTTTGCTTGTGGGCTTTTTTTATTTTTAAGTGGGATTTCTTTCAAAAGATAGGACCAGAGTTGACTGAGTTGCAAATTCTCTTCCCTTATAGAAATAAAAGAAATTGCTGCTATTTATTTTTAAAAAGTTTCATGTTACAGAGACTGCTAGAATGTCAAGTTTGTGGATCTGTAAATACCTTAAATATGACTACAACCTTAAGAAGAATCCGATTTGGGAAGGAAAGCTTCTTAGATAACAATTCTTAGTATATAGTGTTTTGTATTTATGTAAGATAAACAGCTTTCTCAGACTTTTCTTATTTCAAGTCTTGGATATCTTTTTCTGAACAAACACACTGGGTTATAATGGTGGGAAGGTCCTTGTTATCCTGCAGGACCACCTGGACCCTGCTGTCTGTCTGCTCCTCGGTCAGAGTCAGAATTAAAACCTGAGGTCCCTGGTGCTTTACTCTGGGAGCTGGGAGGACATTACAGTTTAGTGATTGCCATGTCAATACTCCAATCAATAAGGAATAGTGGCCTCATTACCATTTGGGATTAAAACATTTCTAAATATGGGTGGAACTGCAGCCTCCATCTTGAAATCCTCCCGTGAACTCCAAAAAAGTTGCCAATGTTTAATTAATAAGTCCTGCTACTTTTCCACTGTCCTTCCCTTCTGCTTTCCCTCTGTAATGCCAAAAGCAATCAGTGAGCATTAGCAACAGGAACATTTGGTGTTAATATTCAGCAGCATTCAAAGAAATCCATTTCTATTCTGAATGGGAGAAAATACCCTTTGGAGCAACTTTTTCGTAACATATATTTAAAAAAAAAGAAAAAAAAAAGATGTTAGGAAAAGAGAACTGAGAGGGGAGAAAAAATTTAAAGTCTAACAAACTATATACATCCTGCATCAGGTCTGTGTATTTATGTATTGTGAATGTTTTCATAATTTTATTGCCTGTATGCTGCTTTCATACATATAATAAAATTATTTTGTGAACAGAAGGTCAAATAAAGCAATCTACATTGCATTTATTAAATACATGCTGGTTTTTGGCAGTTGTATTGATCGTGTTAAAGGGAAGGATGGTTCCTTTATTTTCCCATTTGCCCTTGTTTGGGATCACACCCATGAGGCAGATGGGAATTTCTGTGAGAAACAGAGGAAATCCTCCTTACTAGAGACCACTGAGCCCTTGCTCTAAACGAGGACTTGAAAGCAGTAAAAGCAGTTTGGAAACAGCCACTCTCTGCTTTAGAAGTGTAAAGCTCAATCTACTGGTGACTTTTATTTAAAAGATTATTTTTGCCTTGGTGTAACAGCACAGTGAATTTAACCTGTTTATAACACGTTTATATTGTTGTTCTTCCTTTTCTTTTTTCTTTTTTTTCCCCCCAAGCTGTGAAGTACTTCTCAAAGCCTGATACAGCCCCACTGCTGCTGTTTTTTGGAGCAAAATGAACCATTTCAGCAGTGGGGTGATGATGGGTGCAGCTGAGGATCCCTCTGCTCCTGGCAGCCCTTTGCTTTTGCCTCTGTGTCAGCAGATTCATTTTGAAATGAAGAAACAAATCTACATGGTCACTTCTGCCTGGAGCAGCACCAGCAATGACCAGCCCAGCACCTGGGCCTGGAGCTGGTGCAGGAGCTGTGGGAATGTCCAGGTCCCCCTCCCTGACAGCTTTGGAGGTCACTGAAGCAGCAGGTCGGAGGCAAACAGGGCATCCTGGCTGCCTCCAACCTGTCTGGGCTCCTTTGGGAAAATTTCCTAATGCCTGGGGTTTTTTTGGGGTGTCTTTGAGGAATTACTTCATTTCTTAAAGAGTAATTACTCAGGCCAAAGACGAACTTCGGTGGTTTCTTACTTATTCTCAAAACTCCCAGCAGTCTGATATAAAAGCAAAATACAAAATATGATTTAAGGAGATTGTGTAAAGCAAGGTGCTATTTTTACACAAGTTCACGGGGATGATTTGTATTCTATAATAAATATTTGTTCTGCTTGACCAGGAGCTGTTGCAGAACCTTCCTCCTTGCAGAAGGATCTGAGTTTCAGGGAGCTCTGTGAAGTTTGGTGAAGTGCTGCTGCTGTTGCTGCTGGGAGTGTCCCCTAGGTGTGAGAGGCTGGGGAGACACTTCGATGACTTCATTTTATTGTTTTATCTCTCGTTTGATTTAACTGATTTTTGCTTCTGGCTCCTTTTCCTTTATTAATTCATCCTTTATGCATTTTAAAATAACATGAATTGGCCTCGATCCTCATTTACCAACACACCCCATTTAGCCTTTGTTTTCCAGCCTTCCCAGCAATTGCATTTACCTGTCCTCTCTGCCTTTCCTCCCATTACTACCAGAGCCTTTCTCTTGCCTTTTTGGGCTTTATTTGCCCCGATTACCCTTTGCTTGGAAGAAAACCCAAGTTAAAATCTTTCCCCTCCAGCAAAGCCAAGAATCCCTTTCCCACACCCTGCTCCCAGAAATGCCTCCCTTACCTGTTGCAGAGCCTGGACAGTGTCAGGGGTGGCTAGCAGGGACAGCAGCAGGCACCTGCCAACTACTTCTCTATTTATGTGCTGAATTAATTGCTCAGAAGCCGTGTTCATTACCTGCTCTGCGCCTGCTCCCCGGCTGCTCAGAACCAGTGGTCTGCTGGAAGTGCTGGTCACACCAATGTCAGGGTGCACCCCGGGGGCTGGAGCAGTGCCAGGCCCTCGCTGGGCTCTCTGGAGCTGATGGCAGGGAGCTGACTGATGAGGTTTGGCTGGAGCAGCCTGTGAGTAGCCTGCGAGGATTGCTGGCTGTTCCACCCTGGCAGGCAGCTGCTGCTCTGGGACTCATTTCTGAGAGTGTCTCCCCTGTTGGTGGAAGACCTCCCCAGGAAGGTCTTTTCTCACTGTGTGCTGCAATGAGTGGCTGGGCAGAGGCAGAGCCACAGAGGAGCAGTGAATTGCCAGGACACTGGGATGTCCAGGATAGTCCCCATGTCTGCTCCAGGGGAATCAGGCACTTTTCTCCCTGCCTTGCTCACTCTTTTCTCCCTGCCTTGCTCACTCTTTTCTCCCTGCCTTGCTCCCCTCCAGCAGCGTTTTCCTCTGCAGAGTGAACCTTGCTGTGTCCCTTTCCCATGACAGGACATGAATGCAAGTTTACCCAGATAAACCAAGGAACCTTTTTTTCTGGCTTTGCTTCCTCGTGACTGAAGGTATTTTTCTGTTTGTGGATGGAAGAGGTTAATAATTCACCTCATGGCCTTGATGAAGGAGCTGTTGACGACGAATGAGCTGCAATCACCAGATTAAATCTGAATACATTTCTTCCCTTGTCAAGCATTTTGTGCTGATTTGAATTTCTAACTTAACAAAGCGTGCAAGAGATAGAGGATGAATGAGGAAATGCTTTTGCTGAGGTACAGGTTTAATTACACAGTTATTGGGAGCCAATCGTGGATTTTTTCAAATCAATAGCTTTCAGAAGCAACCAAATCTGATTGAAATCTCCAAAACCTGCTATGATTAGTATCTTGAAAGACTATTCCAGCAATTATTTTGGTTTCTAGTGTAATGATAGCAGAGTGTGTTCCTAGAGATGAACACGTGGCCTATGTGGCCACGCAATGAATGTGACTTAGGCAAGGACAATGTGATATTTATTTCATAGCTTTTAAAAGGTGGAAACATAAATCCAAAGTGTTCTTGCACTGGTCTGTGAACCAAATGTTGGGCTCCTGTCTTGGTTCAGGTGATGATCCCATCTTTTGAGAGAGAATCTGGTGCTCCTACCACACCCCAGATCTCAGGGCTGGGGTTGCATTTTGACACCAGCCTCTCCCAAAGGACCTGCTGAGCTCTGTGCTGGCCCAGCCACCACTGCCAGCATCTTTCTACAGATGGGATTTTGGGGCTGAACTTGTAAATCGAGTATTTATGGTTATATAACAGTTGTTTTCATGTTGGTTGTTGTTACGATCACGGTCAGAACGGACCAGCAAGTTCCTGCTGTGCTTTGTTTTATTTGATTTCTAGGAAAAAATTCTGGGCAATGATACAGGACAAAGCTGCTGGCCCTGCTGTGCTGGTGGCCATTGCTTTTTTGTTCCAGTTGTATTTCCCTTTTGGTCATACCAGACTGTTCCTCCCTTTCTCAAGAGGGATGTTCCTGTTGGTTTTTTGGTGAAGGAGTCTCCTCAGTGCCTGGGTGAAGGATGGCAGGAAGTGCCAATCCTGGTACCCACCACCAAGAGCTGCAGCCACACACTTGGACCCACCAAAATAATGTGATAAAGCCAGTGGCCTGGCTTTAGTTCCTGTGCCTCTGGATGGGGTTGGCTTCATCCAGGATGGGATCAAAGGAATACTCTGGGTCTGGTTCATTATCACGCTTGGAGCTGCTGAAATGGATGATTTGGGGTGGGAGAGGCACAAAAGAGAAAGAGGCTTCAGGGCACTGGGGCTGGGGTGGTGGCAGTGGGCAAACCCTGTGCTCATGTGCCCTGCCACAATCCTGGGCATCCAGAGAGGGATGAGGGAAAAGCCCAGGTCCAGGCCAGAGCCAAGGACCAAACCAGCTCCCAGTCCCTGCATCACCACAGGAACAGCTCAGCAGGGAATGTGGATTTTGCTCAGGGCTCTGTGTGGCACAGCCTCCAAACCAGTTGCATTTTTTTCTGTTTGAATAGTCCCCACCCAACAGGAATAAAAGACTTCGTGGGTTATTTCAAATAATAAAAACAAAACCCCAAGTGAAACCAGACAATCAGAAAAAGTCTTGTTTGTATATATAATTTTTTACATTTTCAAAATTATTTTATTCTTGATTTACTTAACTCTAGGGTTTGCCGCATGAGATTTTTAAAACTCATATCTCTGGTTTGAATATACTGACAAGGAAGTTCAACATGAAAATAAAATGAAACAAGTTAATATGACTTGCATTAAGCATTTGGATTGGAAAAAACCTTTTCCTGCTCCCAACCCTTGATTTTCAGATAATAGAATTCCTATTAATTTCACATTTTCCTAAGACAAGAGAATGTTTTTGAGATCTTGAAAGAAGAGAATCAGGGAAATATTTGCTTCCCAGATTGTCCTTCCACTGATGCAAGCAGAGGAATCAAACATTTCCCTGACCTTTGCCACCATGGCAAAGATTTCCCTTAATTTCAGGGGAATTCTGGATTCAGACACCAGGCATTTCTCCCTGTTTTCATTTTATTTCCCTGTTCATAAAGGAGTGCTCAATGGTGCCAATTTCTTAATGATTTGGATGCCACTCTGTGTCAGTACCAATAATCTGTTTTCATGTGCATGTTCAAACACAACATCCATCATCCTCAATTAAAGGCTTCATGGAGCGTGTGGAAGGGACAAATGGGAAAGTTAAATGAGAATTTCCTTGTCACAGAAGCAGGAGATGAACCAGGCCTGCATCACCTGCATTGAAAGGACAAACCTGTCAGGACTGATAGATCTTCCAGAGAGATAAAAATGTTTAAACAAAAAAAAAAAATTTGTGAAAACACACTTTGAAATTGCATCGTAAAAGTGTTTTAAATAATAATAAAGAAAGATGTAATGATACTGTTATGTACCTTTTCACATTCTTGTTTACTAAGATTTTCTGGCAATTTCTGTAATGATTTCAGAATTGCAAATGGGACCATCCAGTTTCCTTCTCTTTGCTCTTCTGTGCTGGTGTTAGACTTTGATATGGATTTGTGTTCTCAGCTGAACAGATTCTGCTCCAGCAGCTGCTGCAGCCTCCTGACACCTTCTGGAACCCTGGATCCCACCAGGTCTGTTGGGATGAGGGAAAAGAACCCCCTGGAAACAGCTGTTTTTCAACAGTGTGAAATTATTTTTGAGGAAAAAAAAAGACATTTTCTGTTGGTATTTTTTTGTAGGTCCAAACCTTGATCCATTTTTGTATTTTTCTGGATTTATTTGCAAGCAGTTTTGAGTTAATTTTCTCAAAAGCAAGATTATGGCTTAAAGAACAGCAGTATTTTTGAAGTGAGAAAGATTATAGTAGTTAAAATTTCAGGAAAAAAACATCACTATGATCCTTATAAAGTAGAACATTTTCAATGCCTTTTATTCATGTATGACAACCTTCAAAAAAAAAAAAAAAAAGAACAATTCCTTGATGAGAACAGTTTAATGCAGAAACTTCCAGTCGTATTTTTTGTTTGCTTGAGAGGATCTAATACAGTGATAGGGAGCTTTGGGATAATGTGTGGCACGAGTAAGAGCCTTTCTAGCAAACAGTATAGGCAGTCACATTTAGACATTTAGTAATTTCAGCTGTGCTGTTTAGTTCCTCTCATTGTAAAATATTGATTGTATTTTAAAAAATTAATTAAATGAATATGTGAAGGTAACTTTCATTAGGATAAGTGGGATTAATTGGCTTTTTGCTGGGAGTCTCAGTGGACTTTTGCCTATCTAAATGGCATATTTATACCCTGGCTACAGCGCAGGAATTCCTGCCCTTTGTGACTATCTTCCTTCTTCCCCCTTCCCTGTCTTTAATGCATGTTCACTCCTTCAGCCTCTTTATCCTATACTTCTGGAGACGAAGTAAACGGTAGGAATGTGATTTGAATGTGGTTTTAGCAGCCTGTCTGTAGCCCAGCCAGCCCCGGTGTGACCCCATGGACATTTCTGGCACTCACCCCGTGCATGGATGCAGCATCCCAGGATCCTGTTGGTTGGGATCTCCCCACTCACATCCCGAGGTGAGTCCTGCACAGTTTGGGGTGGGACAGGGAGAGTCCCTTGAGAAAATTGACTGAGGCATTCTCAAAAAAAAAAAAAAAAAAAAAAAAAAAAAAAAGGCCAAAAAGTTGAGCTCAAACCCCTTGGTAAACTTAACCCCTGGAATGCTGCTCTGCAATGCTTCCTGCCCTTCCCAGCTCAAAAACCACTTGCAGAAATAGATTTCATTTTGCAGTATTTATTCAGCTCTGCTGTGCAAACACCCTCAGCTCCGACGTGTGGTTGAAGTGAAGACCTGTGTGCACAATGAAAGCAAAGAGAATATAAAGTTATCAATCCTGACACCCAGGAAAAGAACCCATCAGCAAGGGGCTGGATTCCCATCCCACTGATGGGATGTAAGGCAGCGAAAACACAACAAAACTGTGCTGAGTGTGAGTGAGGAGCAGGATCTCCCCCGTGGCAGTGCCCATCCATTCCCACTCCAGGGACAGCACCATGAAGGAAACACTTTGCACACCACAGGCTGCAATCAATGGAGTGTTCAATATTTCCTTCATTTCCCTTTCCAAAATGACTGGGGATTCCTCTCCACATCCATTTGCTGCCTGTGCTCAAAGTTAAGTGTAAGAAAGGATCACCAGTAAAAGTCTCTGGGGTTTACAGTTCAGCTGGAGGGAAAGCATGGGATGTCTGAGGAGAAAATACACTATTCCCTAAAACAAAAGAGCTTCAGTGCTATTTTAGTTTATTATTTAAAAATTTTATTCTATCGCATTTTATAGCGTGATTTTATTTTACTGCTTTCCATTGCTCACAAAATCGTTCCTGAATGCTAATTTTCCTCTGTGTCTTATGTAATATTTTTAAACTACATTTTAAACTATTTATCTACCTGTGGATAATGAAGGCCAACTCCCTTGTTGTGGTGAGCAAAACCAATGCTCCAGAAACACTGCCCAGGGAAACCAGGAGCCACTGAGCTGAGGAGAGAGGTAATATTAGGAAGCAGGACCTTCCTCTCTGAGAAGCTGTTTCTGCCCTCTGAAGTGAGGAATTCCCTTGCTTGGACTGAATATCTTGTTTTTATTACAAAGGATTCCCTTAATTTGCATTGCCTTGTAACACTGCTGCTTTTTTTAGGAGCGAGTCCATGTTCAGTTGTATCCATAACTCAAGGCCACTAAACAGACTGTAATTGTTTCAACAGTTGAATTAATCAGAACGCTCCCGATGTATTGTAGTTCCTTAAGGGAAATAAAAGGATTGCATGTAGTTTAGCAGAGTAGTTTCTCAGTGTTTAGATTCCCCCCAGGCACTTGTGGGTCACAGCCTGCTCTATGGGCACAGCGCAGGTTGTTGTTGGCATAGACAGCCCTTGGAAAAGCCATACAGACCTCATAATAAACCGACCTCATGGTCACCACAGACAGACCAGGGGACAGTCACAGGGATAAGACTTCAGTGCTGTGATTTCTGTGAGTGTTATTCAAGCCAGCACCCCGTGAGGGACTCACGTGTCAGGGAGGACGCGGCTCCCGCTCGTTCCCGCAGGCTCAGGGTGTGATGCCATCTCATACTTCAACTCCAGCTTGTTCCCATCCATCACATCTGTCTCAGTGGGAAGCTGAGAGGGGAGGAACATCCACGAGGAGGTTTAAGTGTTGCTTTCAGGGAGTCATTATCATTTGTCACTCTTGGAGGAGCTGCTGTTATCACACAGGGGCTGGATTTGAGGGGTTGGGAGACCCCGAGTTCGGTTTGGTCTGAGGGTCATCGTGATACTCCCCAACTTATCCCCATTACAGCTGTCATGATGCCCCCCTTGCTTTTTACAGGGACAAATAATGGTGGGAGTAGAGTTTTAAACTAAAAGAGGGGAGTTTTAGATTAGATATTAGGAAGAAATCCTTCCCTGTGAGAATGGTGAGGCACATAGGGTGCCAAAGCAGCTGTGGCTGCCCCATCCATGGAAGTGTCCAAGGTCAGGTTGGATGGGGCTTGGAGCCACCTGGGACAGTGGAAGGTGTCCCTGCCCATGGCAGGGGGTGGAATGGGATGAACTTTGAGGTCCCTTAGCACCCAAACCTGTCTGTGTTATGTTGGCACCCCAAACAGCTTCTGCCTCCTCTGTTCCTTTCTGAAATCAGCCCTCTCATAAAAAAAAAAAAAAAAAAAAAAAAAAAAAAAAAAAAAAAAAAATTGCCTGCAGCAATCCTTCAACAGACAGGTTCTTGGGACAGGGTCAGCTAGTCCTGAATGCTCCCTTTTGAGGAGATGGAGATGTTCCCACCCACCCAGCTGGTGTGTGAGCACTGCAGGGATCAACCTCCCCGTGGTCCCTCCAGGAGCAGCTCCCATCCCTGGCAATGAACCACTGCTGGGAGCTGCTGGGGATTAACGAGGCTGCCCGGGTGGGCAGAGAGATTTAAAGGAACGTGGTGATTTCAGGAGACAAACGTTGCTGATCCAATCCCACGGACTCTACAGCTGCCCTGGGGATGCTCAGCGAGTTCTGCCTCCCCCAGCACAAAGCCCTGATGGAGAGGGCACCCATACCCCCAGCCCCCAAAATCTGCCCAAACTCCCTCTCTGTTATCTCCCTGCCTGCAGCTCGGGAGCTACATGCTGATATTTCAGTGGAAGCCTTGATTTTATTCGTTCTGCAGCCAAAATTAGGCCAGCAATGCTGCCAAGAGGCACACTTTCTTGGTTTGATACGTGGAGAATGCATTTTTAATGCTCTAAGTGCTGTTCTCTGCCATTGGACTCCCATGTGATGCAGAGCTGCAGTCAGAGCCCTGCAGTGAAACAACATTTTCTTCCAAGCAGGACAGAGAAAAATACAGCAAATAATATTTTCTTATTAAAACTGAAAAATATTACTTTTAACTGGCCAGCTTCTAAGCTTTCTCAGATCTCAGCTGCCGAGTAATAATTCTGTCTTGTGAGGTTAAAACTGGAGGAAGAACAATTCTCTAATCAAAACCAATGTTTGCCACTGCAGGAAAATTTGTGTGTCTAGACATGGGCACCAACCTTTCAGTTAATATTGAGAAACATTATTTTATTTTCTTTCATTGTGGTCATGCTGTGAACTACTCTCTAATTGGAGAAGAGGCTTGTGATTAAATGTGCAGGCTTCAGAAATCTTAAATTCTAAACTGGGCAGAGGAGTTTCAATACTGAAAACCACCCCCCAGAAAAATCCCAAACTTCCTTCCCGCCAGTGCAGAACTCTCTGTGAAGTGGAAACAAAGATATTTGATTCTGGGGTATCTGTGCTTCCTTTCAGCAATAGCTATGAAGGTGAGAGATTTTCTGATTGATTTCCTGGTCACACCAAAAAGGTCGATCATGAACCAAAGAATTAATGAGTCACCTGAAATGGAGCCACATATGATGAGGATGTTTGCCGAACAATAATCAGTTAAGAAAAATACAAGCAGTAAAAATCCAGTAAAAAATCGTGCTTTTGGTTCTCCTCAGCCGGGAGCAGGAGGAGGGAGCTGTGCCACTGCCATGACACAGCAGTGACATTCAAATGTGCAATTCCAAACTCCTGTCTGGTGGTGAGGGTTGGGAGCAGCTCTGCCATGTGGCATCAGTGTGGAGAGCATCTGGTTAACCTGACTGTGATTTGGAGCAGGATTAGAAAGGAGCTCAGGCAATCCCTGCTCTGCCCCGGAGCACTTTCTAATCAGCGAGTTTAGGGAAAGAGACGGTGCCAGATGAGCAGCTACTTAATTTCTGGTGCATCCTAGAGCCTGCAGAAGGCAGGGTACATGATTATGAGGATCTGGACAACTGGTCTCTGTCTGGATTAATGCAGAAGATGTTTCAGGAGAGAAATGCAGAGGAATGAAGTCTCTTGAACTCTGAAGAATCTCGCATTTTCCCAGTCTAGGTTTGTTGTGTTTTCCATGTGAGGGCATGGTTACATATCTGTGTTTTTTTGAGATAGGAGCCTCTGTCTTAGGGAAATTGTACATTTGAAATTCTCCCATCAAGCAAAATGCAATTGGCTTCTTCCTCTCTTTCCTGCTTAGCAGAAGAAACATTTCCTCCTGTGGGGATGCATTAGCAGGGAAGGGACTGACACACAGGGAAGAAATGCTGGAGTCACTCGGGGACAAATGCTGATCTATTACAGCTGAATAAATCCACAGTAATATAATTTACTCCCTGAGATTTGCATTAGATTGATCCTGGCATATATGAGATGGCAGGATCCCCCTGCTGATTAGCACAATGCAATTGGGGTGAGACCCAGACCACCTTTAGACTGTCTGATCTTTCACTCAAAGACCCTTTTTTTTCTGTCACTTATCTCTTTTGCTGAGCCTCAGCCTTTGGAGAGAGATTTTTCTATGCTGGATCTATGCCTCAGGCAAACCTACAAACTTTTATAGTGTCAGTCACAGCAGTGAAATCAGTGCAGCATAAGAGAAGAGCAGAAAAGGAAAGTTGTGTTTCTCACATGAAAATTTGGGGCTGTTGTGAGGAGAAGCTCGAGGGTTGCTGTTTTTGGAGTGAGGGCAGACAGTTCTGCAGGTGGCTGGGTCTAGAGGTGCCTTCTGTTGGGTTTTGCTGCTCCAACAGGGAAAAATACACTTGAACTTTAGGAGTTGAGGTGTCTCTGAAATTACCTCACCTCCTGGGTGCTTGGGACTGTGTGGACACCTCACAAAAATCCTCATCACTCCACCAAATGTGCTCCTTCTCCTTCCACCTGGATCCAGGCTTATCTCCACTGAAGTTTTGAGCTTCACCCAAGACAAGGTCTCCAATTTTAAGGATTTATTATTAGACTAAAACAAAGAGGGAAAGGCTTCATTTGTGTTTTTTTAAAATATTTGATACACCAGAATATGAGAACAGGGAGATATTGCTGATCACTTGCTTCCATGTGTGTGTTTAATGAACAATTGTGTGCCCAAGGTGATTCCAGCAGTGCCATCCAGAAAAAGACATCAGCAGAAGTCTTTCCCATTAAAGCTGGCACAGCTTGGGAGGACTTAAGCGACAGAAATAAAAAGGAAAATGAGCAGCTGGAGGTTCAACTCACATCGAGGCAAAAGATGGGAAAGGACAGGAGGGATTTGGTGAATTTGCAAAAAAAAGAAAAAACAAACCAAAAAAAGAAGTCGTGTCCCACTCATAACGTGCTGCTGACAGCACAGACCAGTGCTGGGGAGTTGCTGCTCCCACTTGTGATGGCCAGACCTGACTCCAGAAGGTTTCCTTGGGCAGAATGGTGGGGGAAAACAATCCCCACAAGGCTGTCAGCCTGCACTGCTGCAATTCACACCAGTTCTGCCTCACACTAACAACATACCCAGCTCGTGTTCCCAGCCCACCATGAATTTCTGCTGGGAATTTCTGGCTTTAGGCCTCACACAGGCAGGGATTGAAGCAGGAATTTGAGGCAGGAATTGCTGGCAGTAGCTTTGCAGGATGGCACAGTCGTGCAGAACGTTGAGCATTTAAAATAATTTGTGATATTAAGACACAAAATCTGCCCCGTGTGTTATGAGTCTCCCTGAAGAGGAGTTCTGCTGATGAGTGCTGTACCAAGTGGTCTGAAATAGAAGCAAGCTGCATTCTGGCTCTGTGTTCCAATTAGATGTGGCCTTTTTGAGGTTCTCAAATGAGTGTGGAGAGGGGTATAGAATTGTTTAAGTTGTTTTTTTATGCCTATAGGCATCATACTTACATTTTTTTTTTCTCCTTAACTGACTGAAAAAAAATCCCACTTACATGACCCAGTTTTCCTAATGGTCCCATCAACTTTCCAAACCCAAGCAATTAAACTGCTGATATTTATCTGAGCCTAAAAAAGTATAATCCCTTACAATTCCTGTGTCACAGGAGTTGAGAGGCAGCAAAAACATGGCAGCTCCACAATTTGGTTTTGCTGACATGCTCAGACAGCGAGTGTGACATCTTGCAGGATCAAAGAAAGATTTTTATTACCAAAACTGCATGACAAGTCCAGAGCTCCTTTACATGGTTCATTTCCATTTCAAGTACCCAGGACCTTTGATGGAGCTGATGGAAGGGAGAAAGACAGGACGTGCTTAGATTGAGGATCTGAGTTTGTCTGAAAGGATCTAAAAATAAATTAATTTTCATTTCCCGGAGAATCTCAGGAGGAACAGGCATGTCAGTGCACAGAATCACAGATCACAGGATAAACTGAGTTGGAAGAGACCCACAAGGGTCGAGTCCAAATCTTAGCCCTGCCCAGGGCAACCCAGTGAATTCCACCATGTACCTGAGAACACTGAGTTCTTCTGTCTCTAGATCCTAAAAGTGTTTCTTCTGTTTTACTGATGTATTTTTACTTTCTTCCTGACCAGTTTCTCCAATGTTTGAAGATTTCTACAGAGAAGAAGGACTGGAAGATCTACTCCACTGCCATATGTGCAGGATGACCTCACATAACAATTTGATCAACTCAGACATGATTTTCCTCTCTAGGCTAATGCTGCCTTGCTTATTTCATCCTAAAGCTCATGGAAAGCTTGGGAAAGGAGGAAAAAAATCCATCCAGGCTGTGGGAAATCTGTGCAGTCTCAAAGGGAGAGAAGTGAGAGGGCTCTGTGAGAGCATTTCCCATCAGCTGGGGTGAATTTGTGAGTCCCACTCTGTGCTGTGTGCAAGGCTGTGGAATATCCTCCTTTGGGGGGTTTGGGTGAAGCACAAAACCTTGGCCCTCTCCCTGGTCCCTCCAGCAGCAGGCACAGCCCTGGGGCTGTTTGTCCCTTGCTGTCCTGTCCCTGCTGGGGGCTGTAAATACCTTGGGCAGAGCTGACAGGCTCCAGATGGTTGGGATGGTACCTTGCAGAAGAGTCAAATCATAATTAGAAAAAGCCACATGAGTGGTTTTGAAAGCAATAAGGTAATGTTGCCATAGCACGAGGGACCCTGGGGTCAGCAAAGCAATCACTTTTGGATAAGTCATTCAACCATTTAACCTTCTTAGCATCTGAGAAATCCCCTGTAATGGACTCGTGGTTATTTACTACCTCCCCCATCTGGGAGGCAGACACTAATATTGTAATTGTTTTATTCCTCTTCATTCTGCTGTCACTTAAGCCCTGTTTTCTCTGCTAGGTGATAATAAAGCTGATGTGAGTTTTACTGTGCTCTGATACATTGCTCCCCAAATGAGAGGAGATAACTTCAGCTGAATGTCAGGCTCCAGTGAAGGAAGAAATGAACATGAAAAGCAAATAGCCCCTTGAAAGAATAGTTCTAAAATCAGAATTTATAAGTGCTGAGTGCCTGCCTATTTTTCACCAGTGTTTTGTACCGTCACGGTGAGTTAAATAGAAATTGTCACAGCTCTGTTGGCTTTAATAGCACTGCGCTTAAAACTGGCACCTTGTGTTGAAGTGCTGTGGAATGAGTGATATTTAAATCTGGCTGTGAATATCAAGAAATTGCAGAAGAACCTTTTTGCTGAGGGTCTTGAGCTTGCTGCCACAAATCCTGTCACTCTTCTCCTCTTTTTCCAAACAAAGGGAAGATCTGCTGAGAGCTTGTTCCACTGCCCAGCTGCCTGTGCAGACAGTGTTGCCTTCTCTTCCATATTGTGTTTTTAAATTAATTTACTGTCTTTTAAGAACATTTCTGCAGCTTGTGGGTGGGGATGAGGAGAAGGTCCCAGCTCAGACCTTGGGGACTGGTTTTGCTACGTCTGTGCAGGAGCTGCTGTGGTTCCATTTCTCTTCTGCTCCTCTCCTGCCCCTGCCCTGGCCCAGGGAAAGCTCAGGAAAGGTTGCCCTCAGTTAATGCAAAAAGGCTGCATTGGCAGTGCTGTATTCAGAATTTCAACCTGTATTTTCACTTTTCTTATTTCAGTTTTGTATGCCCTTGCACCCTGAACTTGCCTAACAAGATGTGTCCGCACCTTTGAATTTAGCTTGAACTATCTTTCACCTTACTCTATTCCATCCATTATTCAAATTGCAATAGACAACTCTTCAGGGGCTTTAAAACAAATGAAGAAAACCAAATTCTCATTGGAACCAATTGCTTGTTGTCTGTTTATCTCTTCAAGAAATGGCTGTTTTCAGATTTGAAATATAAATCTTGACATATGTAGACTAAGGGACACATCTAAAGAAAAAGGGGAGCAGCTTGTGGCTGGGCACAAGCAATAAAATAAATTTCAAATTTAGCATCCTATTTTCTGTAATGTGCTTCTGCCCTTCCCTCACGCTGTGTTCTGTCCTGGGGGCTGAGTGCTCTGGCTGAGAGCTCAAACACCCACAGATGGGAGGATTTCATCACAGGACAGCCCAGGATCTCTGTCCTGACATGGATTTAAGGAGCTCAGGTAAAGCCACAGGCATGATTTGTCTCCAAAATACTCTTCTGAAGCCTTTTCTTCAGCTGGTGCACACCTGATGGATGGCTGTCTTCAGAGAGAACCAAGGGCTTCAAAAGCTAAACTAGGATGTCTGCTGGCAAAAACACTCAACAAAACCAGCAATTTGTCTCTGCAACAATTTGGTGTTTGCAGTGAAATCCACTTTGTCCTGGAAATCAGAGTAAAAGACAGAAAAGGAAGCTGGAGAGGGACTCATTATTAGGAACTGTAGTGATAGCACGAGTAGTGATGGGCTCAGACTGAAAAAGGGGAAGTTTAGGTTAGATATAAAAAATATATTTCTTCCTGTGAGGGTGGGGAGGCCCCGGCACAGTTACCCAGGGAAGCTTTGGTGCCCCTGGAAGTGTCCAAGGCCAGGCTGGACAGGGCTTGGAGCACCCTGGGATAGTGGAAATTGTCCCTGCCCATGGCAGGGGTGGAATGAGATGAGTTTTAAGGTCCTTTACAACCCAAACCATTCTGTGATTATAATACTAGAGGAGAGCTTTGGTTTTGTGTGTGTGTGTAGACAAAAAACATGTGTTTACAAAGGGCTCAGACAGCTGAAAATGCAGGAGAAAGCAACATGCAGGGAAGGAATTTGGCAGGAAGAGAGAAGTGGATGAAGACAAAAAAAAGTTACTAAATTTTCCAGAAAGGGTCACGGGCAGTGAATCTTTACAGTCTTGTGGAGAGAAATTAGCAAATGGCCTGAACCCAAAGAGGTCCAAGGCAGTGATGTGTGAGTCACAGGCTCGAGCACAAACCCGAGAGGTAGAAAGTGAGCTCAGGGTTTCAGCCATCCTCTCCAGGCAGGAATGAGTCAGGCAAGGAGACATTTGACGATGCTCATTCCAGAGAGGAACTGGGAAATTTGCAGCAGGGAGAAGAGCAGCAGCCGTGTGAGCTGTGCAGAGCATGGGGGGAGCTCAGCCTGGGGCTGCTCACCAAGGGGAGCTGCAGACAGAGGGCTGAGGGCACAGTTCTGGCCGTTCCAGCCTCTGCTGTGCTCTCATTAGGGGAGGGCTGGGATAAAATCCTCATCCAGATGTGACTCGTGTTGCTCTAAGCCTACAACAATAATTAGACTACCGTGTAAATAAAAAAACCCAAAAAGGAACATCCTTGTGTCTCGTTACTTGATCCATGCTCTGCTCTGGATCTTTTGCTGTTGGTCTGCAGCTGATTGACTTTGAGGCTCTCTCAGATTGGGAGATGCACAGTGGGAGACCAGAGCAGGCTCAGGAGATGCTCCTGGGGCAGCACCTCAGCAATGGGCTGGTGCTGCTCTGACCCAGGCACCTGCAGAGGAGGCTGGGGGTGGATTGGTGTGCAGGAGCTGTTATGCCCATCCTTTAGGAAAGACTGGAATAGAGGAGGATGCTTTGGGAAAGGAAATGTTTGGAGCTCAGCACAGTGAGCTCTGGCTGCCCTCTGCTCCCCACAGGCTCAACACCTCTCCGGGGCAGGAGGAGAGGAGAGCTCCAGGCTAAAGCAGTCAGATGTGGCTCCTCACAGAGGTTTAGAAGTGCTCCCTGCAGTTTGAAGGGGCCAAAGTCACACACTGGGGTGCACAGGGAATGTGCCTCTGTCCCTGGCAGTGCCAGACCCCCCAACTATGGGGCTGGGAAGGGAAAGTTCTGCAAAGGTTTCAAACAAAACAAACCCTTCTGTCTCAGCCCCTGTTTGATCCCAGGGCTCTGTGCTTGCTGGTCACAGCATGGGGAGGTCCAGCCTCATCTCTGGAGGCAGCAACTTGCCCTTCTCCTTCTCCAGAAGTGTTTGGTCCAAGCAGAAGTGGAGCTGTGTCAATGTGTAACCCCTGAGATGCTTTGTTAACACGTGCAGCAAATCCTTCAACCCAAACCACTTCCAGAATTTTCCCTCATGTCAAAGTAAAGTAAAGGTTTAAGGTTCCTTTTAAAGGAAAGGTTTTCTTTCCTTTTCCTTTCCCCCCCTCTACTTTATCTCTTTTTAAGTGTCTCAAATTTGCTTCATTGCGTAACTTCTGCTGGTTTTTTGTAGTTTTTTTTTTTATTATTAATTTTTTTTTTCAAATATTAAAAGCCAGCAGGCAAAGTGATGCTGGTGAGCTGGGACTGGAGAGAGAAATAGGTTCTGAATTCGGTGATCCCAGGACTGGGAGGTTGATGTCCCACCCCAGGCTACCAGCAGCAAGAGATTCTCCCTTTTGGGCTCTGAACCTAAAGCCCCTGGTTCTGCAGGAGCTGAAGCATTTCCTGCTTATTCCACATCTGCTCCTTCCTCCCCTTTGATAGGGACACATCAAACACAGCTGGATGGGCTGAGGGTGGTCTCAGCAATCCCTGGTTTTCCTCTTACACAAGTGAAACAGCCATAAACATCATCATTTCCTATGTAAGCTACCCTTACCTCTTTGGAATTTTTTATGAGATTCCAAGCTCTGAGTCTGGATGAGGATCTCCTCCCACAGAAAATTTAAAGATAAATGATTTGATTATAGAAGCACGAATTCTTATTTAGTGCGAATATTCTCCTGAAATAGAACAGAGAATTACAAAACCTTTTGTCTTACAAAATGAAGCTCTTTTCTCAGAAGAAGAAAGGCTCAGGACTGGTTTTTTTTATTTTATTTTATTTTATTTTTTTCCCTAAGTATGCAATGGAAAGCATGTGGAATGCATACAGAAAAATGTAAAACACCTGAAATGTGAGCCTTTTATAATGTCCTGAAAATAGAGAGTAGGGCTGGTTTTGTGAGATTTTCAGTTGGAAGGTGATATATTTCCAAGCAATGCTTTCACAGGACATTTTTTAACCTGTTTGTGTGTCAGCGTGGCTTTTTGCCCAGAGCACAGATTCCAAGCTATATCAAGCAAAAGTAAAACCTCCAGAAGTTGAATATATACTTAAAAATAAAGGGAAAAGAGCCAAAACTGAACAGTGAAAGAAGCAAAATCTTGCAGTTTCAGAGCAGCATAAGATTAAGGGAGGTTTTATCATGTTGGATAACACCTAAGTTATTCATACATCAAACATAAAAAATGGGCTATTTTAGAGGTAACCTGAAGGCTTGTTAATGACAGGGTTTTTTTCAGCCCTTTTCTGAGCAACATCATCTTCTCAATTCAGCTCCTTTGCTCATGTTGCCCAAATTCTATTAAGCTTTATCAAACCTTTTCTTTGCTACCCCAGAGCTCTGCTGTGCACACTGTGTGTGCAGCTTCTCGCCCGTCCCTCCCTTGCCAGGGGAGATTTAAACCATCTGGATTTCCCTTTTCCACGGGGGAACTCTCCTGCCGTGCCCAGTGTGTTAACAGGGTCAGTTTGTCAGGACATTTTCCCCGGAAAACTCCCACTGACAGATGGAGAAATCCCAGGGAACCAACTCCAGGGCTCCAGGAGCTGCTGTGGCAGCGCTGCATCTCTGACCTCTGCTTCTCCCATTTAATGCATGCCCAGGATTTGCCTGGATGGTGTTGATAAACCCGGGAGGTGCCTCTGCTCTGCTCAGGGAGGAGATGGCAGCATCCAGCCCCAGCCCTCCTCGGGTTATATTCCAAGGCTGATGGAAGGGTTTGTTGAGGAGGACTCAGCTCAGACAAAGAACAAGGCTTTTAGTGACACAGATCATTAAAATCTGGACAAGGAACAACACTGTCAGGGTTGATTTATTTCTAAAAAAAAAACCCCCAGTGATTCCTGAATATATTGAGTGCAATTTTGTCCTCTTTAACTGAACAACCAGTATCACAATATGTTTTTTTCTTTTTTATTTTTTTTTAATCTCAAAACATCTTGAGGACAAATCACATCGTAATGTACTTTTTTATTGTACTTTTCAGCACAGTTTTCTAAGAAACTGTCTAAAAAAATCATCCTTTTATCCACCAGCTCCCTGCAGCCCCTCCTGGGCTGAAATAACATGTTTTTTTACAACGTACATCGTTCACTGCAAACCAGCTTGGGGCAAGAAGGGTGAAAATATACTGTATCTGTTACCTTTGAGGGAGAATTTTAGGCAGAAGACAGTTAATTGCTCTTACAAATACTCAACACAACGGAAGAAATTCTTCATAGCAATCACTGGATCCTTTTTATTTTCTCGGATTTAATTGCTGGATTTTTACTCAGCAACGAGAGCCAGATCTTTTGCTTTTCTGTTTTGCTCACATAGAGGAGCCTAACACCTCCTGCCACTAAGATAAAGTACGTGACTGCCACTAATTTAAGCAGTGAGCAACAGCACGGAGTTTACCCTCCCTAAACTGCAGCTCCATGAATTTTTCTTTAGAGGTTTAGGATCTGTGACAGATCCAGCAGGATCCTGCTTGAGCTGTGGGATACAAAGGAACCAGAGCCTGTTGTAGGCAGCGTGTAAGTGTGAGGTTGTAATCAAATATTCAGAGCTGCCAATAGTGAGTGATGCCAGCGATGGCAGTGATGTTCCTGAAGTGACAGTGTAGAAATGCCACCATCTTACACAAATTAAAGCAGAGCTGCATCCTAACAGCTTCCACGATGAGGCTTTGATGCATATTTTATTCTCTCCACTAAATGAATGACATGCACTCTGCTGCCTGCAGTTCCCCAGCTCTCCCCGTGAAGCCTTGAAGGATGTCACTCCTCAGAGAGCTCTCCTGAGCAAGTCAACATGAAAATGAAGCCTGAATTTAATATGTCAACAGGCTTGCTGGGCTGGGTGGTTTGCAGTAGGTAACAGTTGTGTAGGAGAGGTGTCACCAAGCAGAAGGATGCCATCCTTTGAGCAGGTCATGGTGAGTGTTTGGATTCATTCCCCAGGACTGAGCCATCAGATTTCCACTGCTGTCCATGGCTCTGCTCTGCCCAGTCCTCTGAGCCACGCTCTCAAGGCATCTTGACTGCAGAGAACTGCCCAGTTATTTGGGAATTGCCGCTGTGCTGTTATTAACCTGCCATGCCTGGCCATTCTTTGGGTTTATATGGCAAGGTTGATTCACCTCTGATTTACACCACGGTGTCTCTGAAGCCTTCTAATGATTTCCTTGCCCAGAGAGAGCCTTGCCCCACATCTGTCACCTGACATGAGGTGACACAGAGGACCTCATACTCACCAGCTGCAGCTCCCCAGGAGATTTATCTGCACAGACACTGAGTGCACCCATTTCTTTGCAGAAATGATGTGTGGCAAATATGAACTATGGAGCAAACTCTCTCTTTTATCTCACCTGTGATCAATGCTTCCAGAGGAAGGAGGGATCATTGCTGTGAGTGGTTGTGTTAATAACCAGCCTGCCCTGTGCAGAGCGATGCTGTCAGATTTCAATATTGCTGCACAGATTGATTTTGCACATTTTATTTTTAAGGCAAAGTGCAGCCAAAAATGTTTCAAGAATGAAATGTTTCTGCTGCAGAGGAACCAGCCAAGGCAGCTCTTGGTGTGTGAGGTGTGTGAGCCCCTGGTGTGTGAGGGCCCGTGGTGAGGCTCAAAAAGTGGGGTGCAGGGTGGGGAAATCAAGAATTCCAACCATGGCCATGGGGCCAACAGGCTTTGACTGACCTCATGGTTTGATTTCCAGTTCCCCATCACTTTTCTGGGCTCTGCACTGAGGCAGACCCTGTCTGTGGTCAGCAATGAACCCTCAAATCCTGGGCCAACAAAGGAATAACACAACAACAAAAACAGCAGCAAGAAGAATCCCTGTTTTCCAAGTGCACGGTTCCTCTAAGTGCAGCTTTCCCCTCTGCACATATGGCTGCAAGAGATGGGCACAGAAATTTATGAGAAAGCCCAGGTTAGAAATGTGTTGGCCCTGAAAGATGTTAGTCAGTTCATAGCCAGGAAAAAGGAAATCTAGAGCCCTTGTCTTGGTCACAGTGTTCCTGGCATGAAAAAAAAAAAAAAGTGCATCAAAAATGCCGTTTTTAAAACCTGCCCCTGTGAAAAAGAGATGCAGAGCAACCACACAGCTACAAACCTGGGAAAATATGATTTTTTATATGTTTTTTTTTGGGCTTTGGGAAACTTAACACCTTGTCCAAAGCATTTGGATATCCCCATTTCATCCAGAGAGTGTTGCATGGCTGGGTGATCTGGCAGCACAGAAATGTGCTGTCAGGGATATGGAAGCACCACCTGAGGTGGCAGAAGGTGCTTACAGAGGGTCTGTGAGCAATAATTTGGGATAAAACCAGGAAAGAGCTCTGGCCAGGCTGCAGGGCTGGAGGCTCTTCCCCTGGAGCTGCATCACTGTGGTTAGAGAAGTTAACAGGGCAGGAGAAACGAGGCCTTGGTCTGTGATTTTCAATGCTTTGCACCTTTGGGAGATATAAAAATAACCTGTGCTTTGCCAGCGGGCGAGAGAGAGGGAAAGATGCTTCAATATGGGATTAGAATATAAAGGGCAAGTGAGGAAACAGAGCTGAAAAAAGTGGGGGGAGCAAAGAGGACATTGACGTGATGAGTTTTGGTTGGGAAAAGAAGTCTCATGGAAAATTGTTCCAGGTAAAAAAAATGCTGTCTTCTTCTGCACCAGCAGCTCTGAGCCAGTCTCTGGCTGTTTTGAAGAGACCAAAATACGTTTCTTCTTCTGTATCTTTTCCTTTGACATCCCAGCCCAGGGCTTGGATTTCCATGGAAGCCTTTGCTCCGGGGGAGGCTGGAGGGCTGATGGCAGACCCTCCTCCTCCTCCTCACACCCCAGCCTTCCTCCCCCTGCCAGCTCTTCTCCCTCCCCAGGGCTTGTCAGCTCCCTTCCCTCCTCTCCCCACGGGCAGAGTGTGAGATTGAGCAGAGCCTTCCAGGCAAGAAGCCCAGGAAATGTCACAGAAGAACACCAACATTTTCTCCAGCAGAACCGAACGTTTCAGGCAAATGTTGCAAGAAAGAAACCAAACTCACCTCGAAGCCAACAGACCAGGGGAATGGTTTGCTCAAAAGAGAGAATTTTTGACCCAGGGAAGGGTAGGGGGTGAAATGGTGTGACGTCACTTTTAATGCCATGTGCCTGTACCTTGTACCTGCTCATCTTTCCCTTTTTTTCATTAGTGCCTCTCTGTCTATTCCCTCAAGCAACAGGAATTTTTATCTTGAGTGAAACTTGATAATGGAAAAAAAGAAAGCAAAAACAATGTTAGAAAAATGCTACACCATCACTGTCAGAAATATTTCACTTTTTTCCCCCAAGGCCAGCACAAATCCACTTTTTACATTCGCTTTTGAAACATCTGCTTTCAGAAACTGCTTCAGCTCAGCTCTGTCATTTCAGCTATTATGTGCAAATCATTGCTTAAAATGTTAAGATAAACTAACTTTTATTTTTTTTTTTTTTAAATTCAGAGTTAGAACTTTTTTTTCCTGGAATTCATAGATGGATTCTTTCTCTTGGGAAGAGATGAGCATGATGGAAAGGCACAAAGCCTGATCAGTGAGCAGGGGGTCAGGAACTTCTCCATGTGTTGTGTTACCTCATCAAAAGGATGTTGGGACGTGGGAAGCTGCTGGCAGTGGGGAATAATTTCACAAAACATTCACTTAAGGCACAGTCATTGAGAATGTGAACATTGACAAGAATTTCAAAAGAATTTGTGGCTTATAGGAATATCGAGAATATTCAGTTTTCATCGTTGATTGTAATTGCAAATTTGGAAAAGCCTCTCAACTTTGTGCCTTTCACTGCTCATGGCCCAGTGGTTTTCAGACATTTAGGCACTCCCTGAGTAATAAACTCACATTCAGTCCTCGTGGGTTCTGTCTGGAAGTCCTTTCTCTTCAGTTTTCAGATAATTTGAAAATCTGTTTTTCAAGCAATAAATAAACACAATTAAGATATGATTTGGCCACTTACACTCAGAGGTGATGCTCCTCAACGTCCTGTCACTGCACCTCCTGGGCTCTAACTGACCCTGGTGAATACCTGAGCTTTGAATATTGCAAACTTCTGCAAAAACTTGAAATTTTGGACAGGGAAAGACCCTGAGAATCCCAGTGTGCTTTTGGTTTTGTCAGAGCTAAAGCAGAAGGTGCTGGAGGAGCAGAACTGCCCCAGTCTTGGCTTGGAGGGTGGATCCTTGTGTAACCCTCTCAACATGGATCTTGAGTATCTGAAACTTCACCTCTCATTAAAGTAACAGCAAACACGTACTGAAAATTTGGGTGGCATCAAGACGCTTATTTTTATAGCTCCAACTCGATTATCACTTGTTACAAACAAGACTTTATATACCTAATGTAAGTGAAAATGAAACCATCTGTTGAATGGCTTCCCACTAGGGAATAACAGATGCACGAAACATGTGCCATAAATGGTGCTGGTGGCTTTGAACCTCCTGTGGGAGGCCAGATTGTTTTCAATCTCCTCCCACAGTGATCGATTACCCTGTGGCTACTGCTCAAGTGCCGTGTTCCTGATCCTTTTTTTTTTTTTATTTTTTGGTCAGGAACGAGGCAAAACCGTAGAGCTGCTGGGAGAAGCTTGGAATTTTGGACTGGGAAAAGATTCCGAGCATCCCAGTCTGCTTTTGGTGCCATGAGAAATAAAGGAGGAGGGGCTGGAGGAGCAGAATTGCCCCAGCTTGGTTTGGAGGGTGGATCCTTGGGAGGAGGTGATGGATTCTCCCGCTCTGCTCTGCTCTCCCAAGAGCCCACCTGGAATCCTGAGCACAGATCTGGTGCCCCAGCATGAGAAGAAGTGCAGCTGTTGGAGCAAGTCCAGAGGACTCTTATCAACTCCATGGTGATAAGAGGATTGGAGCCCCTCCTCTGTGGGGACAGGCTGAGAAATTTGGGGCTGTTCAGCCTGGAGAGGAGAAGGTTCTGTGGAGACCTCACAGCACCTTCAGGTGTCTGAACAGTCTGCAGGGAAGCAGGAGAGGGACAATTCTTCAGGAGCTGGAGTGACAGGACGAGGGATTCCAGCTCTAGGAGGGGAAATTTAGGTTGAATATACAGAATAAATAGTTCCCTGTGAGGCTGGGCAGGCCCTGGTACCCAGAGAAGCTGTGGCTGCCCCTGGATCCCTGGAGGTGTCCAAGCCCAGGCTGGGTGTGCATCAGGATAACCCACGTTTTCAGACAGGATAATCTTATGATATTCTTAAAAATTGTTATTTATTTACTCACAGCTAGACCTTTACTTTGATTTCATCTCTTTCTCCTCTGACTTTGTCCTGGAATTTCTCCAGCTGACACTGCCGTATTTTGGAAGAGTTTTTGTTTCTACTGCTTTAACTGAAATGCCCATCAGATAAATCACCTTTGGAGGTGTGAGCACCTCATTTCAGGACTCTTTTAGCTGCTCTGCTTGTCCTTTCTCTTCATTGAAAACATATGGTGGAGAGGATGGACAACAAACAGCCTCTGGTTTATCTCAGTGGAGTTTTAACTCTCTCACTATCTTGCACAATCAACCCTTGAAGAAATTTAGTTTGATGACGTTTTGTGTTGAGATAGACAAACATTTCTCAAGAGCTCCATAACAGGAATTCTTGGAACGTGTATCACTTCTCCAGTCCTCTCATCCTTTCCTCTGCCCCTTTGTTCCTCAGTGGAAATACAATTTGCTGCAAATCATTTCTTTTCATTGTCTGCAGACATGCAGAAACACTGATAATATTTCTTTTAAAGATAATCTTAGGGGTTTTAAAATATGTGAATACATGTAAGCGAGTTCTTTGAAGATCATTTTTGGTCTGCTGAGGCTCATAAAAACCAGTGAATATTTATAACAGCCACCACAACAAAAGGGAAAGAGAAAGATATCAAGTGTAGACTAGAGAAACTGTTTTAAAAAGATCTCCATCTCTTTGGTAAATGACTTTGAATGCAGTTGTCAAAGAAGCCTTTGGGAGTTAGGTGCTCAAATTCCATTTAACTTCATAAGAACATAATAATCTATCCCCTTGGTCTTCTAAATAGATCCAAGAGATATTCTGAATATTGTTACAGAAAGAAGTGTTTATAAATTAATGATTTGCACCTCTTTTAAAAATACAGGATAATTGGATTTCCTCCTCATGGGGAAGATCAGCTGTAGCTTGATCAGGTTTGCAGTGAAAAGCTCATGCAATGCCATCCTGCAAATTCTTTTTGGGAAGAATTGAAGGAATTTTACATAGAACCAGGGTTCTAAATGCAGCTCAAGCCCAGCTGAAAGGCTGAGGAGAGCAGAGGGGCTGCAGTGTGACCAGATGGACAAAAAAGCAAATTCAGGTGATGCCAGGAATACAGCCAGCCGTGGGTCTCACTGCCATAATTGTTTTGGGGTAAATTACAGCCTGAAAAGGCCAAGTGATCACACACCAGTTCAAGAATCTGTCTTGATTCAGGCATCTCATTGTCAGGACCAGGTCTGCAGTTTGCTCCTGGTGCTGAGCTCACCCAAAGGAATGAGGGGACTTTCTGAATGGAGCTTGTCACGGTGCCAGCTCATCAGCCTGGCTGAATTCATTCATTAATTACGTTACAAATACGATTTGGATGGAATCAAAACCAAGGGAATTAGGTTTGGATTGAAAAACTGCCTCCCATGGGACCCTTTTACAGTGCATTCATGAGTTTGCTTCATTTAGGGATGATTCCTTCCTTTAAAACATATTTAAATTAATTTCTAAGTGCAACGTTTTTCATATTAAAAAGCCCCATGGCTTTTCATTAGAGAAATGTCAGGATCAATTTTTTTTTTTGAGTTTTCAAATTTCTGTCTCTGTTTTTTTTTTTTTTTTGTCAAACAAATGAATTTGCCTCTCAAACTTGTGCGTGCTTTCCCTTGATGTAAATGAAGAGTTTTTTTTCTTTGACTTGCTTTAGTGTTGAGTGTCAGATCTTGTACGACACGGTCTTGGTTTGATCAGATGGGCAATTGTGATTCCGTAGTTTCACCTTTCATGTTCCCACATGGAATTCGGCAAATTTAGGGAGAAAAAAATAAATAAATCAAGGAAGTGGTTGGTAGTAAACAAAACGCAATGCCAAGCACCAGTCCCCTCACGGAATGGTGACCTCTTCAAGAGTCTGGGTGCATGATGCTCTGGAGATGTTCTTTGTCAGGGCTGACTGGCTGAGACAAAATGTTATGTGTCACAGTCATCGAAGATGAAACAAAATAAATCCTTCTCTCCTGTTTAGTTGACTTCTGTTTTGCTTGTTCTCGTCATTCTGTGACAAACTGCATGATGCCAGACATTTCTATCAAAGCTCAGTACTTTCAGTCCTGCACATGTATCAGTTTTGGCTTCCTGATCATCCTCTGACCTTTGTGGCTGCACAGAATAAATAAACAAGACCTCTGAAAGTTCAGGATTACCTATATTTATAATATACATGTATGGATGATAACAGAACGTTTGTATTAATCTGCTCTTTTGGACTTACATGAGGCTGGTATTTGAAATCCTGAGACCTACATCCCTTGGTACTTTCAAACCAGGATTTAAATTCTCCCTGAGATCAGCTTTGTACCATACGTTAAAAGAATCTGAATCCTTTCCCATTCAACTTAAGGGAAACTTTAAAAACCAGTTTACTGAAGTTTTAAACTTTAGTTTAAAATATGTCATATTCATTCCAAAAGTGCATTCTCTGAAAAACTGTTCCTCGAATTGGAAAGGGAGCAGGAGCTGTCTCCTAATTAACTTTCTGTAGGTCTGTTCCCATGTAACAGACATTATCCTTCTCACAAGTATAAATTACTTCTTTTTCATCCTTTCCCCTTCACCCCTGTCACTGAATTCATTATTCATTTTACTGACACATCCACTAAATGAGCTGAGACCTAGTATGATTAGCTTCAAAATTTGCTAATCAAAAAGCCTGCAGTATAAATATTTAAATTTCAGATTTTAGTAAACCTGCCTTATCAAAAGTAAGAGAAAACGAAGCAACAGAGTATTATGTATTATGTGTACTACTATTATAGGGAAGTATGAGAAAGCCTCCACAGAAAAACCTCAAATTTTTGATTTTTTTTTTTTCTTAAATAAGGGTCCTGTTGAGCAATGTTCGTGCTGTGAGTAGGTAGGCAGCCTGTACCTACGCAGGGATGGAGATGAGATGGAGCCTTGTCATTCTGACAGGCAGCCTCGCTGTCCATCGATCCATCTGATCAGCTGGAACCAGCCCAGCAATACTTCCACACTGAACTGTCAATTGCTTTAAAAATACATCGCACTGAATCTGCTTTTGGGTGACTCTCACTGTCAGTTCGCAGAGTTGCAGAATCGTTTAGGATGGAAAAAACCCCTTGAGATCACCGAGTCCAAGAGCTTTGTCAATGATACCAGAGCACTGAGTGCCACCTCCAGCCCTTCCTGGGACACTCCAGGGATGGGGATCCAAACCTCCCCGGGCAGTTCCCATTCCTGAGCGCCCTTTCCATGGAGAAATTCCTGCTGCTGTCCCCCCTGAGCCTCCCCTGGCCCAGCCTGAGGCCGTTCCCTCTCCTCCTGTCCCTGTTCCCTGGAGCACAGCCCGATCCCCGGCTGTCCCCTCCTGGCAGGGACTTGTGCAGAGCCACAAGGTCCTCCCAGGTTTCCTCTTTTCCAGGCTGAACAACCCCAACTCCCTCAGCCACTCCTCATGTAATTTACAACTGAACTGGGGCTGGTCCATTTGAGAAGGACCAGAGACGTTTTAACACCCAAGAGTCACTTCAGAGTGTCTGTGGGTCAGGGCTGGTTATGGAAGGGCTAAAACCTGCCAGGGAGAAGCTTCCACAGAAGGGAAAGAGAAACAACAGTGTCCTGAAAAACCCTCCCAAAGATGATGATCTTGGCCTTCACCTGCTGATTGTGCTGGAAGGAAATGCTGCTCCCCCAGCACAGTTTGGGAAGTCCTAGTTAGGGGAGAAAAGTCTCTGTTGAAAAGATGCAGCCTTCAGTGTGTTTTGTTGGTTGGTTTTGCCTCTAGAACTTCCCACAGCTCAATATTCAAATGTCCATTGATTTAACAGTCCATGACCTACAGCTTTTGTTCACAGGGTGTTTTGTCAGCTCAGTTGTTGCTCGATTCTTTATGTTTTCCACATAACTCACAAACACAAGTTCCCCTGGTCTGTGGCTGAGAAGAGACGAATTCTGAACCTCTGTTTAGTCTCATCTTTTGCAGTTCTGAATATTTGGGGTCTTCATGCATTGCTATTTTTGAATAGATGGAAAGGAGGAGGAAGCCAAAAAACCAATTCGGAATTGCCAAAACGATCTAATATTTCCCTTAACTCTAAAAGAGAAAATTCCTTTAGGAAGAGGAGTTCTGTGTCCCTTGCTGTTGGTGAACAGATGGAAAATGTATCCAGGAGAGGTTTACTTCCATCAGATTATTTCCTTAGGAGCTGCCATTACTGTGCAGATTAATATTCTTTGATGCTGTGCGTTTTTTATATGCGACATCAAAGGTTCCTGCATGTCTGTTTGAAATTGTTGAAAGCATTAAAAGGAAACCAAAATCCACTCAGATTTTATTTTCCAGAACCATTTCTACAACCAAGAGCTGTAATTTAAAAGCCACTAAGCAGCTGGTTCAACCCAGAATCCAATATGCAGTATGTTAATATGCTTTGCTTCTTCCAATAATATTCTTATTGGTATAAATCCTTCCAGAGCACACGAGAGAGCACAGAACCTCACATCCCTACCAATCTGAAATAAAAATATGCACAGTATGAAAATATCAGTAATCAATAATTCCCAAACTGGCTTCCATCAGTGGCTGTCCAAACTTATCAGACTGCCTGAGGACAATTTCCTGCAGAAAACCCAGCCTGAACCAGGCGATTACGTGAACGAGTGATGATAATGTGCTTTGAAAGTTAAGCCAGGGGTGATTAAATGTCTGTGGGTAATAAACAGAATTAAAAGTATTTAGGAAACAAAGCACGGCTCCGAACACAACCAGAGCACAGTGTATCATTAGTGGGTGTAAGCAAAACACCCCATTCATTTGTGGGACAAGATAATGGTTGGATGTGAGAATCTGTCCTGTTTTCTCCACTCTTTAAAATGCCTGCCCATAAGCTGAGTGCTGCTGTCAGCATTTAACATGCTCAGTGGTGCATTTATATATTTCATAAATCCAAGCTGCTTCAATGCCCCCTCAAAAGACTCTTTGGAAAATGCTTTTTGGAAAAAGATAGCTCAACACGAAGAAAATTTTGGCTCTTTGCAAAGTGTGCAACGTGGATCGTGGTGATACTTGGGAGAAGCCCCTGGGAGCTGGAACTAGAACACATCAGCTCACATTTTGATCCATTCCCTTGCATCCTATTTCCAGGCAATAAAGGATAATAATTCAAGATTTAAACTTTGATGGCTTCAATTGCTTAGCAACAGATTCACCAAACTCAAATTGTTTCAACTCTGAAATTCAAAGAACTTTTGGAATCTGGAAGACAAATGACACATTCATCTGCCTAATTTCATGATTTTTTTTTTGCCTTAATTGCAGGATAGCAAAGAGGTAAAACCCACTACAAGCAGTCATGGTAGGCTGTAAAAAAGTGAAGGGATTTGACCTTTAGAAAGCTATTAGGAAAAAAAAAAGCATTTCTATTTTGAAATATAAAGATTCTTCAGAGCTTGGTTTAACCGCACAGAGCACAAGGTTTGAATCAACAGGTCCTTATTGTTGTCAAACAGATTTCCTGATTAATGTTAAAAAAAAAAAAAAAGAAAAAAAATTTCTATTTTATGCCACTAGATAGAGTCAGTTGGAGCCTGGGGATTTTTGCTATAAATATTGATACGCCCCCACAATCACTTTTCTGACTCATCCACTTTCTCTTTCCTGTTCCCCTCTTTGGCTCTGGTTTTCACGCTAACGTTACACTTCTTACTCACCAAGTGTCACAGTCACTGCTGCCTGCAGCACGGCGTTAAAAGCCTTCCTTCCAAACCCGTGGAGGGAAAGCACAGTCTGACAGATCACCTTTTATTTATCCTGCCTCCTTGGGAAGCCACCTGCCTTGGCAGCCGGGCTTCTACTGAGGCAGCACCTGAGCTGCAAGGCTGGGGAGAAGCTCCCCTCCCTCCCAGTGTGGGGATTTGGTTGCCATTGGGTTTGTTGGGAGATTTCCCCTTCCCTCTTCTGCTCCTGGCCCTCCACAGCCTTGTGGAAGTGCTGTTGGAATGGGCAGATGGAAAAATTTCCACGTGGCAGAGTTTGCCTTTTCTTCCTCTCTGAAGCTGGATGCTTTAAAAAGGCCCAAAAGGAAATCCCAAAGAAGCCGCCAGATCTTTCCCACAGGTGTTGGAACACGACAAAACTCTGTGGTAAATACTCTGTGGGTTCAGTGCCCCTGCTTGTGACCAAAGGCTGAGGCAGGGAAGGGTGTGACCAATTCTTTGGATAAAGGCACTCCTGGATCTCGCAGGGTGCTGTGGCTGATCCCTGGTGGCATTTGGAGATCTGCAAAACCAGTGGCCACTCACTTCTCTTTTCCAACTTTACATTCACCCTGCAGGTTTCTGAGGTGCTTCAGCTGATGTCACCATTTTGTGGGAGATGTGAATTATCAGTCTTGGCTTTCTGCCTTCCTTGGAGTCTGAGTCTGGGTTTGCTGAGATAAATTCTTTTCACTCCTGTGCTGAAGAACTGGGCTCTTCACCAGTTTTTAACCAGGACAGAGTTGTCACCTTGCATCTCAAAATACTTTGTTTTATTAATAATATTTTTTCATGGTCACTCTTCAAGGAAACCCCAGATTCCCTTATCACCTATTTTTTCCCTTTCATTCATTAGCCAGGTAACTTCACTGGACTAAATAGGCAGCATTCTCCAACAGCTTTTTGTGTTTCATTTGTAACTCATTTTGTTTTTCTGGTAGTTTTATTATTCTATCTCTTTCTATATTTTCATTCAACTTTTTTGTAAACTAATTCAAACTCTATTATAAAAAAATCCTGTAATAAAAGTCCTGCCTTTCAAAAGAAAGTTCCAGCTCTTATCTACAGTTTCTAGTTTTCACATTTTTACTGACATTATCATTAACTCTTTTTCAAGATCCTTCAGATCTCTTGCATGAATAATCTCTGGTTTAATGACCCCTGCCTGGTCTTTAACCAATTTATGCCAGCCACTGCCCGAGGCCTTTTCAGTTTATTACCTTGCTTCAGTTGCTTTAGCAAAGCTTTTATCTCTGCTAGTGAAGTGACTCTTTAATTCTACATTCTATATTAGGAAGAAATTTGTCACTATAAGACACTGGCACAGATTTCCTAGAGAAGATGTGAATTCCCCATGTCTGGAAGCGTCCATGGGCAGGTTGGATGGGGCTTGGAGCAGCCTGGGATAGTGGAAGGTGTCTCTGCCCATGGCAGGGTGTGGAACATGATGTTCTTTAAGATCCCTTCCAACCCAAACCATTCTATGATTCAATTTGTAAATAAAAAGAAAGGATGGCTTTGCTTTAAGTCGAGGTGTTCTTGCCTCTTCTTGGAATTTTAAAAGGGTTTAAAAATAAGGCAAGAACCTCTCCAAAATGAGATGTTAAGATATTCAGGCACAGCTGACAATCGAATCAGCCGCTCACAGCCTTGAAAGCAGGCGATGTTTCCTTCCTGAAAATGTGCCTGTGGAGATGGAATCACTGTGGGCTGTGCTGGGTCAGCCTTGAGAAAGGTTTTACCATTTCCCCTCCATCCCTGGCTTCAGGTGAACTCATGACAAACTTGTTGGTCTGTGCTGAACTCCACCCCTGCCCCACACTAATTGCTGTGTATCATTAATTATCCTTCCTCCTAATATCCAATCTAAACCTGTTCTCTGTCAGTTTGAAGCCATTCCCCCTTGTCCTACCCCTCCAGGCCCTTGTAAAGTCTCTCTCCATTGTTCTTGTAGCTCCTTCAGGCACTGAAAGGCCACATTGAGGTCACCCCAAAGCTGCTCCAGGCTGAACAATCCAAATTTTCCCAACTTTTCCTCAGAGGAGAGGTGCTCCATGATCCCCCTTGGGCTGTCAGCACCCAAACAAACACACGATGGTCAAACTCTGCCCCAGTCTGGCCAGTGCCTGCTCATCCCCTTTCCCATGGACGTCTCTGCAGGGACAGCAGGACAAACAAAATCTGCTGCTCCCCAGGCAAGGCAGGGGTGAGGCAGGGAAGGGAGGAAACCAGGGGACATCTGGGCATGTGCCTGCCCTCCTCCTGCTTTTTGTTTTCCCTGCTCCTGGGCTATAAATAGAGATGCCAATCTCCAGAGCTGTCAATCCAACATCCTCCACCCTCATGAAGGTAACGTTTAAAATGTGACACAGATTGAACATGTGAAATGCTCTTTAATTTTCATGTAAATTCCATCTCTGCTCTCCTGAGTCTGGAGGTGTCCAAATTTGAGAAGCAGAAAATAGAAGACTTCAAAAGAAACATTGAGCTATTTGCCAGCTTTCTTGTATGAAGAGCATTTAAATGTGCAGTGTTCTAAGTCTTTAAATACCAAGAACTGGGCTTTATAGTCTTATTTTTTTCATGCTCTGCTCGTGACTGGGGTGTCAGCAAGTTGAGCTGTTTGTTGTTTGAGCACTTTTGCTTTCTGTTTTGCAGAGTGAGTGTTATCCTCTTATCAAGCAGCTCCACCATTCCCTGTGTTTGCCATCTCACCAGTTAATTACTGCTCCTGGTTCTCCCATCACTGGGTTGTGCCAAACTGTGAAGGTGGTGAGGCCCTGGCACAGGCTGCCCAGAGAATCTGTGGGATTCTCCATCCCTGGAAGTGTCCAAGGCCAGGTGTGACAGGGCTTGGAGCAGCCTGGGACAGTGGGAGGTGTCCCTGCCCATGGTGAAGGGCTGGACCAAAATGATGTTTAAGATCCCTTCCAACCCAAACCATTCTGTGATTCTCCAGCTGAGGTTCGAGCTGGAAAATTTGCTGAGATATTGTTTCAAAGTGCTTATTTTGGCGTGTTTTAAGAGAACAGGACATGAAGATGCAGATCAGCTGATGCCCCTTGTCCATCTGCCCTGTCACAGCTCTGACCCTGTGAAATCCTCTGCCTGCCTCACCTCAGCTGGCATCGCTCAGCAAAACGGGGCTTAGGAGCACTTAGAGGAGATGCAAGAGATCTCAGCAGGGTTTAGCACTTCATTCACGTCCTTCTGGTTAAAAAGACAAAAACCAAAAGTTGCACCAGAGAGTGAAAAGATGAAGGCAGAGCCAGGCCGTGGGTGCCTGCAGGCAGAGCAGCAGAGATGTGCCAGACTTATTAGAGGTCCCTCTCAGGTTTCCAAAAATGAAGATGAAAACCCATCCTTTTATCACCCCTGAAAGATATTTTTTTATCCTTTAGGATCCCCTGCTGTGCACACACACACTTTGCCTGGCTCCACTGGCAAACTGGGTTATGAACACAGTGTCCCGAGTTATCCTTAAGTTTAGCTCCTGGCTCGGAGAAATATTGAAATAAGATTAAGGCTGCTTCCAGTCAACTGAGGATCTGCTTCATTCCTGAATAATGAAAGGTGAAACTATTTACACAGTGCTCAGAGGGATGAAACAAAGGGGTGGAGTGGACTGAGCTTTGTGTTTGATTTTGGGATGCACCAGGGAACACGGAGATAAAGCAGAACTGTGCAGGCTGGTGTGGTTTTCCCCCTGTTCTTTAACAAATACAGAAGGCATTACCTCTTAGAAGTTCATTCCTGGATTTCCAGTGAGACACGGAGCATGTGGGAATTCTGATGTGGCAGGGCAGCTTTGGGGCTGTCACAGAGGGGGAGTGGTGAGTCCATTCAGAGAGATTATTCCAACCTTTCTCCAGCGACAGCTGATGTGCAGCTTCTTCCCCCACATCATGCTCAACACTGGGGGGCTCCTCTGGGGTTTTCAAGTTACCTAAGGGGGGTTTGAAACAAAAAGGTCTTGCAGTGAATTTTGCCTTTTTTTGCTGGCTGCAAACTACAAGTGAGAAGATTATCTCAAATCTCTGGGTTTTGTTTTTTTTTTATTTTTTTTTTTTTTTTATTTTTTTTGGTTTTTTTTGGTCTTTGCTTATATTAATTGAATGATTTCTGGAAGCAGGTTGGGTTTGTGACACCCTGTAATGATCCTTAACTGACGTATGATATCAGGTGGTAAAACACTGCTCTTCTTACTGCACATTATACTCACAGAGTGTATTTTTCTCATTTAAATGGATTTATAAATATGCAGGAAAGCTTTCCTGGGGAATATCATACCATCCTAATTTTACTTTCGTTGAATGATGTCCAATCTCTGCTTAAAATTTCCTGTGC
This sequence comes from Sylvia atricapilla, assembly GCF_009819655.1. Taxonomy (NCBI): domain Eukaryota; kingdom Metazoa; phylum Chordata; class Aves; order Passeriformes; family Sylviidae; genus Sylvia; species Sylvia atricapilla. Next base: position 15,568,022 of record NC_089153.1, read on the forward strand.
TGATGAGTATTCCAGCTGGCAAACTAGAGCAGTCAGAGTAAATTCATTTCAAAGTGCAAATTAATATTTGCCAAGATGCACTCACTCTCTTTGCAGCATTCAATCAGCTCTCCCTGAAGCATAATGGGTGGAGAGAGTGAAATGGATGAGATACCTATTGCAATTCACATTAATGTTACTTATGGGAGTCCTAAATGGGAGTTGGATCAGGCACTAGATAAATTCATATGTCTCTCTAGTACTTAATTAATCAGTCAGTTTATCAGTAATTATGAATAAAGCATTTCTGATCTTCAGGAAAAGCTCATCCCCCTCCCAGAAGCCATGCACAGATCTGATTTTCACGGCTGAGAAGTGAACATTTATGAGTTGCTCACTACAATTCTGTTTGGTTTTTTTTTTTTTTTTTTTTTTTTTTTTTTTTTTTTTTTTTTTTTTTTTGTATTGTTTGGTGCTTTTCTTTTGTTTTGTGGTTTTGTTTTTGTTTTTCTCAACTGAAAAATTTCTTGCTGTTTTCTGGTTTTACTAAATGAGTATTTCCATAGAAATGACATATTCCCACTGGAGAATTTATGTGAAAAGCAGCCTTTTAATCACCTTTTGTCAGAGCTGTTTAAAATATAATCCAACCATTTGCTGAATTTGTACATGCTCTGAGTCATGAACCACTAGAAATGTTTGTGTCCAGATGTTTTGAGACTGCATTAATTTATTATATCAAAGCCTGACTTTTATACAGGTATTTCATCAGATAGTTTGGTGGCAGATTCCAAAATTAGTGACAGATTCATTACAAAGAATTTGTTTTGTCACTTGGGGGTAACAATCAACTTCCCCTCTTTTACTGGATGAAGAAGAGAAATAATTCCTCAGTCCAATGTGCTCAAATCCTGCCACCTCCACCATTTCAGGTGCTTACTTAAGTTGGGGCTCCTCTGGAGAAAGAACAACCCAAAACACTGATATTTTGATTTATCCTTGAGATTAAGAGGCAAAGGAACTGCAGGAACCTGCCAGTACTGTGAAAAAGCAATGTGGGCAACAAGGGCACGAGGAACACGTTTGGGTTTCAGCCCAAAGGCTGCTGAGGTGCTTCAGTCCCACTGGTGGCTCTGGGTGGACTGAAGGTTTGAAGAACTCAAACCAAGATTTGTCTTGGGGGGATCTTGGACTTCAAGAAAAGTTTGTGTCCTGGTGCCTTGGCTTCCTGGGCTGTGGTGATTGCATTCCTGAGGGAAGGAGGAAAGAGGTTGGGGGGCTTGGAATTGCTTCTTTTTCTGGGACAGAGGTTGGGAATGGAGCAAATGAGCTTCAATGCAAGATGGAAAAAATAATCTGTGGAAGTGATGGTCTTTTCAGCCATTAAATCTGTGTCTTCTTCACCAAGACATCACACCACAAAAACCCTGAATGCAGCAAGGCCAAGATAATTCAGTTTTAGTGTCTTGCCTCTGTGGCGTGAGGTTATGGGGAGGTTTTTAACTGTGGCTTCATCTTGATTGATTTATTCTGCAGATCTGTGCTGGTCTTTGTTGTGGTGGGGTATAAATCAAGAGCAAGAAACCCAGGAAGGAGTGGATTACAGTGTATTGGATTAAACTCAGAGCTTGTCATCAGTAACTCTCTCTTTTGTGGGTGATTAGTGGAGAATTAAATTACCCATGTGGATAATTTGAATAAACATTCTGGGAGCTGGCAAACTGACATTTTCGGTTTGGCATTATATTTTCCTTTCATTTTGTTCTCTCTTTTCTAACTTTAGTATGCATTATTCACTTTCAAAGATGGCTCTATTTTCAGTATAAAATATATATTTTCTGAAAAAGGAGAACGAATTCAAATATTTGCTTCATTTGAAAACTGGCATATTTGCCGTTTTTTTCCCCCTAAACCTTCTGTAGAGTCAGCTCAGTTTCAAACTTTTCAAATATATGAAAAGGGTTGAACTTAAGGAAGCTAGCAGGATATATATACATATATATATATATATATAATTCAATTCCTCCCTCAATTTCCATCTGTATTGAGTTTAAAGTAGACTTGCATTAGGTAGCAGATTTTCACACACCAGAAACCTGCCTCATTCTCTTTCTATAAATATTAAAGATCATATTGAATTTATACTGGGGAGCACAAAGATTTCCCAAGGTGATAACTCCAAGCACTGATTTTCTGGGAATGTGAGGCCACTAAAATATTCTGCTGAAGTCATCCTAGTCAAGCTGGACAGTTAAACAGGACAGTCAGAATTTTCTTTCCTCTTTCCTCGTTGGCCTTTCGTGGTTGTAGTGACATGAGATAAATCATCCCTCAGCCTGATGAGGAGCAGTTCACTCCTGTGGTTGTTACACCCCCTGATCAGGAGAGTGAGGGCTGAATTTTTGGGTTTTAACCATTTTTCTGTGTATTCCTATTCTTCTTGGAGCTGCTGGGACAGAAGGAGTGCATCACTACAAGGAAGGTCCCGAGCAGACCAAGGGCACAGTCCTGGTCCTGCTCCCAGCTGGACTGGACTGGACTCAAGGATTTTAAGGCTCCAGTGCCCTGCTGGTGGGACTGGTCTCCAGAGGATTCCCAGCATGGAGAAAAGGGGATCTGACCCACTCTGGTTGGTCCGGGGAGCCTGAGCAGAGCCTGGTGTAGGAGAACCCCCCTCTGGCTCTGTGTGGACATTCTGAGCAGGTACTGGAAAGGTTCAATCGATATTTTCCCAAAGACAGCTCGAATTTCAGAGTGGGTTGGTGATGTGGGGGATCCAGCAGCAGCTCCTGACCCCACAGGACCTTTCTCTTGTGAGCAGTTAACAACTGTTTAATGACTGAGTAGTTCTGATGTCCCGCTAATGCTCCTTCCCTTGCTGCCTTGTAGTGGGTCTGTTCCAGTTCCTTGAGCTTGTTCACTGCCTGCCTGAGCCAAGAGTTTTTCCATTTTAATGAGAAAGGAATGGCTCAGTAGACTCGGGCATAAAGATATTTATTGGCATTGTACGTGCAGGCTGGAAGGGAATCCTTTAATTAAAGTCCTGAGAGGTCGGAGGAGATACACGGGATGAATGAACCCGAGTCATTTATCAGTAAATGGATGAATATGGATGGATTCAACGAACTGGTGAAAGCACAGGGAGTGTAATTCACACAGTGAAAATTTAAATAATGGAAAGGAAAATCCAGGGAGGATTTTCTGCCTAAATGTTCGAGGTGAGAACAGAGCAGAGATCAATTAAAAAAGCCAAACATGGCCAGACTCCCCTGTGTTAGAAACAGCTCCAGAATTCATTCATCAGAGAGAGTTGGATGTTTGAGAAAAAGGTGCTTAAATAGTTTTAGAATGTTTTATATATATATTAAATATAATAAATAAGAGGAAGAGGAGGAACACATAGAAGTATATGGTGGACAGTGCAAGGCCTTATTTACAAATGAATGAGTTTGGATTTGGCTATTTTGGGACCACCAAACCTGAATGGGATTTCAGTAATGAGGGATTCAACATGTCACAAGATCTGGGAGTCTCTCTGTCACTATGAAATTAAAAATTTGCAGTTGAAAAAAGGCATTCCAGTATAAGAAAGATAAGAAAGAACTGACAATTTTAGTAATGTTAAATAAAAATCCGTCTAGTTTATAATTTAATTTTGTTGGTGTTGGTTTTAATGAATTTTATTCTTGTAATGGAATATTCATGTTCCTTCAGCTCACCAGTTTCTGACGCCAGGTGCCTCTCTGTGCATCAAGGTAAGACACACCTGATCATGGTGGAGAAGATGCAATGTGGATGGAGAAATTCCAGAAGAGGAGCAGAACTGCCCTGAAACCTCCCTGCAATGAGAATTTGAGCCTTGGGACAGTGGAGCATCAGTTTGGAAACATCCCTGTGTTCAACTCAGAGATAAAGCAATGGGAAATCCTGGCTGCAGGGAACCCCCTATCTCCTATTAAGGAGATAACTAAGGAAATAAATAAGGAAATTGTGATGGGGAGTACTTAGAGAGGAAAACTCCCTTCTGGAGTCTAACCTGGGTATTACCATCTATTTAACAGTCTTGATTTGGGTCATCTCTGCTTAAGAAAGACTTCTTGGTGGTAACGATCCCAGAATTCTCCCCATGATTCAGAAAATCCATGAGTCTTTTGGTTCTGTGACTTCTCATTCCCACACGTTTATTTCCCTGCCATTTTGACCCCAGATCTGTTCTGATGTGGATATTTTCAGTACCACCAGCATGGCACTGATTTCTGGATTAACAGAAGTTTGGCCCTTTTTAATCACTGCCTGAAAACTCTTAGGCTTCCTTATATCTCTCCAAAAATACTGAGCAGGTCCTTTGTGTCCAGCCCATTTTTTTTTTTGCTTTCAGGATGTGCTCTGCTGGCTGGGGCAGCCTTTCCCTGGGGGCTCTGGAAGGCTCCTGTGCTTGGAGCATCCCCCTCTACAGAGCCTGAGCCTGCTGGTCCTGGGGCCACGCTTTGCTTCCTTCCTTTATTTGCCTGGAATTCAAAGGGCTTTGCATCAGAAATAATGACTAAATAGGGCAGGGCAACGAGTTAAAAATAAGCTGTGACAGGCTTCAAGCATTGCTTTGTGTCCAGTTAGATCTGATTGCTGAGCTGCTGCAGTGACCACTGTCACAAACACTTCCCTGCATCAGGGGAAGGCTGAATGCAGCATCTTCCTGACTGCTGGGCTCCAGGACTGCAGAGGAAAAGGCAAAGCTGCACTCTCCCAGCCGCGGCACGTGATGGGAAATTAACTCCATTGGCAAATCCAGCTTTAAAAACCTTGTACCAAAATCGTTGTTCCATTATTTAGGGGTGTGGGTGGAGCAGGCTGATCACCAGCCGCTGCTATTACTGATGCTCTAAAAGTTTTTGGAAGGAGACAAGCTGGAGTCGTTCAGTTATTAATAGAGATGTTATATTTTATTCATTCTGAATGAAAAAAACATAGGGGGTGATATAAGATTCCCTCAAGTTGAAGGGCGACATGTTTGCAGTGCATGGGATCATTGGAGGGGAGTCGAGTGAGTGACATTAAAAACCTCAATTCTGAGGGAATATTTTTAATCAAATCTTCCAGTGGTCTCCTCACAGCATCCGGCCAACCACAACAGCTGCTCTCCAGGTCCTCTTCTTCATGGGGACTCTTGCAATGTTCCTATACCTCATTTACTGTAAAAATGATGTGAGCTTGACCCTGCACGTCTGCACCACAGAAACAACACTGTGGGGTTGTGATTTGTGTTCTGCCTCCTGCCTGGATGTGCCAAAGGAGGCCAGAAAACACAGGGCTGAGTTTTTGGGCACACATTTTGCCTTTGGTTTAGGTCAAGGCTGTGAACTCTGCGCCAGCATAGGGTGAAGGAGGAAAAGGGCAGCACAGAGTTTTGTGTCTGAGCTGCAGAGCAGGACAGGTTGGGTTGTGTGACAGGTTGGGTTGTGTGACAGGTTGGGGACAGAGTCTGGTGTGTCCATGAGCTTCCCCCTGTCCACAGGCGTGGATAACTCAGCTGCTGAGTAACTGCACTGGTTTTACTGGGTGAAGCCTGCTCAGGACTGACAGCTTGGATGGAGCAGATTCCCACAGCCCTGGAACAAACTCAGTTCCTATTAATGCTCAGAGGCTGTGACAAGTGTAGAGCACTCGGGGGTTGACACCTGTTCAGGGCTGGTTAATCCTGAATTTTTCCCATTAAAATACAATCGTGCTGTCATTTCAAATGTGGCTGTTTTCTGTACAGACATGCACAGAACAGAAAATCCTACCTTTTTTTTTTTTATTCCACTCCAGCTGCCTGGAGGAGATAAGTCCTATCAATATCTCAGTTCCATGCTTTCTATCTACCAAAGGCAGGAATCCAATGCACAGATACCACTGAGCCATCCCCCTGTTCATGAGGAGGTGGATATAAATATGACACTGTGGACAGATGCGTATTTTGTAGTTCTGCTTCACAGATTTTATTAAGGTGAATTTGCAGGTTTCCTCCCCCTCCATTTTTACAACAATCAGTGTTTTTGCTGATCATTTGCATTTTCAGCCCAGCCAAATTTGTCCCAATTTCTCATTTATTGGTTCCTGAAGGTTAATCCAGTACACATCATTTTCCTAAATGTGAAAGGCAAACTCTGTCTTGCAGGGAAAATAAATTGTATCACCAGGTAAGGTACTGATACCAAAAATAACTTCAAAAACAAATGGAAAACAAAGAAATAATGTCTGTTGAACTTCCAAAATGCATCATAATATAGAAGTTTTGCTATGGGATTATTCAGAAAGAAGAAAGTAGAAAAGGAAATGCCCAAACCCAAAAGTTACAGGACACACACGCTTTTAAATTTGTGGGGGCACCAGAAATTAATGCTGAACCCCAACCTTATCCAAAGAGCTGCTTCAGGTCCCTGATGATTGTTGACGGGGGTTTGCTGGTGGGGTTTGGCTCCTGTTCCCCCAGCCATATGCAGACTCATGCAAGGAGACGTTAAAACTGGTGCCATCTGTGGCTGATAGTTTATAAGCCTTAATTAGTCAAAGTTTATCCTTACGCCGAACACAACTAGTGTGTTTAGCAGACAGTGGGCCCACACGTGTCAGCAGGAAGATTTCCTCTGTCTCTGCCATCATCCCTGTCACGGGAGGGGAGCTCAGAGGCTACAAGAGGCTGCAAGGAGAGGCTTTTCCCCGTGGCATTCCAAGGACAAGGTTAACACAGCCATCCTCGTGTATCCCATGGGATAACTGCTCTGTGACTTGTTAGCAGAGAGTGGAACACTTGTGCTGGAAGCTCCAAATGCTTCAGCTAAAATGGGTACTCTGTGTGATGTCTGGGTGACATCTGTCATCCCCAGCGCTGTCACACAGAGAGGCTCTGATGTCTAGAAAATCAGTTTTAACAACTTCAGCCTTCTCTGAGTTGTGATCAAGACACATCTTGGGCTGGGATTCCTATAATCTGATTTCAGGCAGGTTTGACAGCTAGTTTAGCAGGATTGTCTGTGATTCTCCCCACCCTGAGATAAGAGCCAGATGTCTGTCTCTCTCCTCTGACTGGAGGACTCGTTCTGATTCAACTTCTCCTTTCAATCTTAGGTGAGGGCAATCCTTTGATGTAGAGGTGCTTTACAATATTTTTTATTGCTTCCACCCTCACTCTGTCAGGATTTAGCTTCAGGTGTCTGGAATGAAACAGATCCAAGGGAATAGATTTTTCCTGCACTGGCTCCACCCAGCTCTGCTCCAGGAGCACCAGCAGAGTCAGGCCAGGGGTTTGCTCCAAGCAGCTCAGTTGGGGAGAGGAGATAGCAGAGAATTTATCACTAAGGTTAATCCTTCTGAAAGCTGGGGGATCATAGCACTGATCCTCAACTGAGAGAGCATGAACTACCTCCCTCTTTCATGTTACTGACTGATAACGGGAGCAGGGCTGGCTCCAGTTTTGGAGGCAGATGCAAAACAATTCTTCCAGATGGAAGCCAGAGTGAAGCAGGCAAGATGCCATCTGGAAAGAGAGGGCCTTTGCTGTGCAGATGCACATTGCAAAAAATGATAGAAATATAAAATTGGAAAAAATCCCCCCGTGTCTGTGGTGAATGGGAGAGTTCACTGAGTATCTTGCTGCTGGCTGCTGCCTTTCCAAAGAGTGCACTTGTGCACAGCAGCCTGGTAATAAAGCCTGGAGTAAGAATCTGTTTCCATCTTTCTGAATTTAGCTTCATCTATTTGGGTTTGGTTTGAGGTTTAAATTTCCTTTTTATTTTCAGTCATTCTTTATTTTGTGGTGTGGCTTTAACCAGATTTTGCACTCATCTGAATGGATGCAAAATGTTTCCAAGAGCTGTTGGTAGCAGTGAGAGGTTTGGGCTCTGGCATTCTCCAGCTCCACGCACTCCACAGTATTTTGGGCCAGGAACTGAAAGGACAGACTGGAGGGTCTGCACAGTGGATAGAGGAAATTACCCTTTAAAGCTAAAGAATGTTCTTACAAAGTGCTTTTCTGTTTGACAATGAACATGGTCCTTCAGAAGAATCTTATGGCATCAGAAACAACGCATGGACGAGGAGGAGGAAGTGGGAAAGGGAGAAAGCCTGGATGGTGAATGTGGGAATCCCAACAAGCATCTCCCTCTTTGTGCGCCCAAATTATCTTCCAGGCTGTTTCTGGAACTGATCTGTGGGTCAGCAAAGCTCAGGCCAGTGGCTCTGGAAGTGACCTGTCCCAAGCTGGGAGGCTGCAGTGGTCACTGGCTCTCTCCTCTGCCTGACCTCTCCTTTCCTACTTTTTCCTCTCCTCTGCCAGGCAGATGGGCTGTGATTTATCTCAGCCTCATTTAGGGAGTATTAATTCACAACAATATGAGGACTCTGGATGTGAATTCATTACAGACTGAGAAGGAGAGTTTTTGGAGGCAGCTCTTCAGTGCAATCCTGCCTGCAGATCCCTGACTACAATTCTGTTCAAGAGCCATCAAACCTCAGACAGGCTGCATCTGCCACATCATTTTTCAAAAAAACTTTTTTGTCATGGGAACAAGTGTGACAGAAATGTGTGAAAAGCAGAAATAACAATGAACCATTCCACATACCCTACAAATACCCTAATGAATTCCAATCACACGTGGATGGAGCCAGATCTGCCTGGTTGTGTGGCACTGCCCATACTGTTCTCACCTGGAATCAGGACTTGCTTTAGGACATTTTCCTTTCAGAGGGAGCTGTGGCAATGCAGAGCTGGCAGCAGTTCTCATCCACTTTCTGGGCTCTAAAGCACAAAGCCTCAGGAGCTTCAGGTTTTTGTCCAGTGGTTCTGCCATTCCTTATCTCTGAAAATTAGGGCTACAAACACTGGGCTTCAGGCAAATTTTCCACAGAACTTACTGGATTTAAATGATATAAATCCAATGTACCAGCTCATAATGAGTAGTAAATATTGAACTGTAGGAAGCTCAATATAAATTAATGGAGATACACACATCTGCAGGGAGGAATTTTGGCTGTTTAGAAAATCCATTTGAACAAAATCCCTGGAAAAAAATCACAGTCTTTTATGATTAGAGAGAACCACAGTGAAGGGTTGATGGACTGAGAGCAGCTCTGAAGAACTTGTGAGAGGGACTGTGATACAATAAAAATCAGAATGAGGGTGCTGAGGGAAGAGATCTTGATGGATCTCCATCGAAGATATGAGGTAAATTCTGGTGTTTATTCTTGCCCACAAAAAGCTGCCCATGGTCTGCAGGCACAGCCCCAGAGCCCTGCTGCTGTCTAAGTGTCTGCACTGCTGCTGGGCAAGGCAGAAAATCAGAAATGAGGAAATATCCCTGTCAGATGGTGCTTTGAGTGAGCAGGGAATTGGTGGTGGGGCTCTGAGCTGGGAGCTGTGGGGTCCCACTGACCAGCTGTGGGATGGGATCCAGCTCACACAGCAGCCAGGGGTGGCCCAGGGCAGGGGAAATGTGTTCTGATGTGATGAGCAGGCAGCTGCTCCTCCAAAAGCTGTTCAGAGACCTTGACTTGGCACTCTGAGCACTGGACCCCAGGTAGAGGGCACCACTTTGCTGTTAAAACGGTGAGTTTTTGCTCAGATTAACCACCACCACCACCACCACCACCAAAATCCTGGAAACAATTGGAGTGAGGAGGTTGGAAGCAAAATATTTCTCTTAGCGTTGTTTATGGACTGGAACAGAGAAGCTGAGAGCAGCAATTCAGATGTTCAGCTTCTCTCCTAAGCAGTATTAATGAGGGTTAAAATGTCAGTTGGCTGCACTGTGCTTTAAATCAGATTGTTGGTGCTGGACTGACACCTGACAAACTGGAAAAAATGAGCAGCTTTGCAAATCCATTCTTTATATACTGGCAAAGATGAATAAATCAATCAGGAGTAAGATGGAAACAGCAATATAGAACTGAAAGCTGTCACAATACTGGCCAGGTGTACATGAGGGATGAAAGAATAAACAAATCATTAAGTGAAACAGTTTCCTTCTGGTACCATTACTTATCTGAAGAATTGAAAAGTGTAGACAGTCATTTAATGATTTCAAATTCTTGGTGTCTATATGGCTCTGAAAGTCCGATTTCAAAATATGAACAATAGTGCAAGAAAGTGTAGGAAATGTTCTTCTGGATGCATCAACATCCCAGTTCTCCCAATCCATCAGAGACAGCAAGAGCTGATATTTAGGGAGAACACAGAAAATTTAGGGAGAACACACAAAAACCCACAAAAAAGTCACATCCTCTGGCCCTTTCCCCCTCTATCCCTGGCTCTCCCAGGTGCTGTCTTTAGGAAGTCTCTGCCTGGTCCTCCAGCTATCCAAACAAACACCTGCTCTGCAGAATTTATCTGCTCCTTTTGTCATTCTGTGAATGCTCATGGGTGCCTGGGGCAGCCAGTTCCATTTCTCCATTGCTGTGCAGTTACTTTGATTTACCTCTGTAGTTACTTTAATTACTCTCCTTCTCTCCAAACTGAAGATTTTTTTTTTCAGTCTCTTGCAAACAACTTCTTCCCCTTGCTCATTTGGGCTGTCCTTTTCCACCTCTCTCCCTCCACGACGTTTTTGTTGAGGTGTGGAGACTGCGAATCCACACTTCCCAAAGACATGAGCATGACCAGCTGTTATGGAGCTGCAGGATGCTGCTGCACAAGGTCCTGAGGAGTTCTCAGAAGTGCCACCCACGACCCCAAAATCTCTTCCCATGGGTGGAATGGGTTCAGCTCCATGGAGACATGGTTTGTATTCCTTTTGTGTCACCTGAAATTTAATTGTCTGGGAGTCCATCTGCCATTTCTGTGCCAACCACTGGGCTTTGTGGGGTGTCTCAAGTCTGCATTGTTTTGGGGCATTTGACAATGAAATCCTGCACAGGTTTCCATGGATTTGGCCATAAAATAGCATGGATCCAGTGGCAAATTCCAGGGGACATCCAACCCTCTCTGCCTTTGGGAAAAGTTATCACAGGTTGTAGATCCACTTCCTAAGGGGACGTGGCTAATTTTACACCTATCAGAAATCTCAAGGTTGCACACACCTAAAGTTAATTTCTCAACACCTTCCTAAATAAAAAGCATTATCTCACAACCTGCTTATGTTCCTCAATCAAGCCCTTGATTGTCTCTCACACACACAAGTTTTGCTGAGCTGAAGGAAGATTTCTCTAAGAGCTGCAAGGGATCTTCATCTCAGCAGCACTGGGTATAACCAGCAGCAGATTTAGATTTTTAGTGCTAAAATTAGATTATTTTATTCACTTCATAAGGCAGCAGGTGGTTTTTAATCCAGTCTGTGTTTCGAGAGGCATCAGAAATCAGCTGATGGGATTTGTGCATTGCTTCAGCTGCCATGTTTGTGAATGTCTACTTAAAACAGCATCTTGAGACTCCTGGCTGTCAATTTAGAAGATTAATTTAAGACTTTAAAACTGTAAAAAGTCTTTAAATGTAAGAATTTAAAAGACATTTTTTGCCTCATTTCAAAATAATAAATAGATAATATAACATTTTAAAGATTATGTAATAGAATATAATTAATATGGCATAATTTACAAATAATAAATGGATTTTAACAATATAAAGATGTTATTGCCTATTTTTTCATTAATAGACTAACATTGTCATTTATGGTCTACTTTTTAACCACATGTATTGGCACAACTTGCTTGTGCACAGGAGAACAAAGAATTCAGAGTAGAAAAATCCATATTTCTTCAGGGGTCACCTCCACTTCACAAACCCCTCTAGTGACCCTGTGTAAATGACTCTCTGAAAGTCATTTATGGGGCTATTTGGTTCATTTTCTCTTTCTTAGCAAAGCAGCTGCATAACTTTCTATTGAGAGATCTTAAAAATATTTGTCATATCATGTCAACTGCTTCAAGACATGAGCTGGTGCAGAGCCTAAAAATAGCTCCTTGGAGATGACTGGGCTGGCCTAGAGCCAGGCTGGGATCAAGGAGGAATAAATGTGACTTAAACTCACTTTGGCTCACTCGTGTTCTAAACTCAGGCTGAGGACTGGATGAAACCAATTCAGATGATGGCACTGTGTGTAAAAAAGGGGGAGAATGAGAAGAGAGGGGAATTTTTATCCCAGCTCTCCCTGTAGCACCTTGGCCACACTTGAGGCACCGCAGAGTCTGTGAAATAAAACATTTGGCATCCACTGGGGAAAATCAGAGGAGAGATGTTTCCCCCAAATGGAGCACGAGGGAAGGAGGTGGGGAAGGAGCTGTTCCCAAACTGCAGCTCCCCACAGGGTCTGTTCTGCAGCTGAACCTCTCTTTAAAGCTGTTTAAACCCTAAGAGGGTTTTAAACCCCTCTCTAAAGCACTTTGTGTTCCTGAGCTGATCAGACACGAGTCAAGGGGATCACTGGAATCACCACAGGGATAACAAAGACACTCAGCTGCTCAGGATAGACCCCCAGTGCCCCTTAAATAGATTCTTACTTAACATTTGGGACTTGGAAATCTCCATGAATAGGAATTTTGATGAAGGAAGTGCCAGGGGAAAGCATCTCCTTGTGTGGCTGGCTTTGACATTTCCAGGCGTAGCCTCTCTCCTGGGCCATCATTTTGCACCCACACTTGTCTGACAACTTGCTGAAGAAGTGCATCCAAACAGACAATGAAATGCCTGCGTGATTCGTGCAGGAGGGAAGTAAACAAAATATCACTGAGGATAAAATCTTTTCAGAGGCAGCTAAAAAAAGCAGTATCAGACACTTCCAAGTGCTGGGAAATTGCTTCTCTCGCTGCTGCTTGGCTCGTTTCATTTCATTTGGGATGAGATTTTTCTTGATGAGGTTTGACCAGACTTTGATTTAAACATCTGAAAGTCCCACAGTAATTGTTGTTAAGTGTTTGGTGCACTCTGTGTTTGGAGAGTCGGCTCGTCTCCATGGCACAGGGAGAGTGATTTATTCAGAAATCTGCTGAGAATAAAGATCATCAGTAAATTGGGAGGCCAGTGCCTGTGAAAGTGTGAAGTTCTCTGTCCTGTTCCATTCCTCAGTTCTCATAATTGATGATCACATTTGTGCCTACGACAACTAGAAACTGTTTTGCCTGGAAAATTCTCCAAACTTTTCCACTTGAACTCAGAGTCTGATCTCCCCTATAAATAAATAATCAGTGTTCAACTTTGTAATGCCTCTCCTTTTGCCTTTTCCCTTCACGCTTCTGTTGCCCCTCTCTTAACAACAAAATGCAAAAATGAAATGCAGAGGGTGCTTTGTCCCGTTTCACCCAGGCAGGACGTCAAGAAGCTCTGCACAAAATCTGTGCTGTTCAAACAAGTGACACATTTATCGGACCCAGCTGAGAACGGGAGGAATATTGAAGATGATGTGGAAACTGTAAACAGGTCATTTTCTTCAAGATAAAGTGGATTACTTCAATGCAAGACATAATTAAATGCAACCTCTTTTCACTCACCCATTTGTGGTTTAATTAGTGCCTGTTTGGGAATGCCAGATTATTTTTTAGCAGTTTTAACTTTCCTACTTGTAGATATATTTGGTCTAAATTTCTTTTTATTTTGGCTCCCAAGGAGCTTATGATTTACAGATAGGGATTTTTCCATGTGACATTGAGTGGCATCCATGAGTTTGAACAGACCTCCTGTTTCAAAAGAAAAGATTAAAGAATGGAGAGCTCCCACCTGTGAAATGCAGCTCCTGATGAAGGTACTGATTGCTCCATTGTGTGACAAACTGATAGCACACAATGGAAAATTGTTTGAAATGTGTTTCAAAGCTGTGTTTTTTTGCAGAAAATTCCACCTCTATAGAATAGTCCCATCAGCCTAGCACTGGGCCAAGGCAAGTGAAATAATTTAAGAGATGGGAATCTCCAAAACACTCTTCTGGTGAAAATGTAATTGCTTTGTTTTGAAAGTGCCTAATGATCCAAAAAATGGGTTGATAGCTTTCAAAGCTTTCAGATGTGGAGATGCTGACAGAGCAAATTTAAGAGTGGAAGAAGCTTTGTTTTTAGTGTCTCCTTTTCCAGGCTTTCTCCTGACAACCATTACTCATTAGCCAAACCCAGAGAAAGGGGCAATGCTCTAGAGAGTTTTCAGTACAGATAACACAAGGAAGCAGAGGAAAAAGCTGTGAAACAGATGCATCTTGCAATTAATAAGCAGATCAAAGCAGATAAAAGCTTGTAAGAGCGCTGTGAGCTGAGGAAAGTCCCCATTTGTCCTTCCTCCCCTCCATCCTTCTGTGCAGGGGGAAGCAGGGCAGGAGCACTGCTGCTCCTCCTGGTCTTTTCCGTGGAGAAATCAGCAGATTTCCAGATCAATACATCCTCCAGGCTGGAAAGGATCCATCTCTTTGGTGTGCCACACTCTGAGCCTGTGCTCTTGGCATCTTCTGAAGGAGCCAGCTCAGCTTTGCTCTGGGGGATGCACAGGATGGGGCATGAGGCTCATTCCCACCTTGGAAACTGCTGAAAACGAATTCATATTCAAAACAAGCCTGGTACTGCACAGAAATTAAAGAGGAGCAGCCCAGGGGGAAAACTCCCAATGTTCCCAGTGCATGGAGGCTCTGAGGAGAAGCTGGTTGAGAGGATGCTGAGTGAGTGAGAGCACGTTCTGTGCTGAGGAGCTGGGGGGAGGAAAGGGAAAAGCAGCTCCAGAACATGGTGGGTGGGAAAGCTGATCCCAGCAGAGCCAGGACAGGCAAATTCATCTCCAGAGACGGTCACAGCAGCGCTGCCAAACCTTGACTTCACACCAAGTGCCTTGTTTCTGCTTGCATATGTAAATAACAACAGCAATTTCAATCAAGAAAACAACGTTCTCTCTTCAGAGGGAAGAAATTGCGGATCTGGGGGTGGAGGTGTCATCTGCACGGAGTGTTGAGGCTCCAGATCCAGTGACAGGTGATTCCTGGCTCCCTACAAGCCATACAAGCACTCAGCCTGTTTGCATTAGGCTCTGGGATTTGTTTTCCTGAAGGATTACTCCAGCAAATCCTGGCATAAACACCAAAGGTTACCCACTGAGATGCTCTGCACGAGGGAAACGTGGGCTGGGGGTATTTCAGTTAACTAAAACTGGCAGTAAATTAATGCCAGAGTAAAAATGCTGGAAATAAAACCCCCTGCACTGATGAATTCTCATGTAGCAGAGTTGCTCTTCAAGAGTGTTCTAATGCTAAAACCTGTGAGGGTAAAATGATGGGGAGAAGAGATCCCCAAACCAGATGTAGGCCTGAACACAGAGCACTCAGGTGGGCACAGGGAGGTTTGGGGTGTGTTGTTCTTGCTGGAATAGTTCTCTGTGAAAGACTTTTCCTGGAGAAATCACTCATTTACCCAGTGCTGTGCACAAGCAAACACATTCTGACTCAGAGGAGCTTAAAAAGCCCT
Source organism: Sylvia atricapilla (assembly GCF_009819655.1). Classification (NCBI taxonomy): domain Eukaryota; kingdom Metazoa; phylum Chordata; class Aves; order Passeriformes; family Sylviidae; genus Sylvia; species Sylvia atricapilla. The sequence goes on from NC_089153.1 coordinate 15,583,400, forward strand.
CCCAGCAGGGTGTGCCAGGAGGCTGGAGCTGCCTGTGCCCAAGCTCAGTTAGGAAAATAAATCTTTATACATCCTCCCATACACAAACACTTGTGTGTGTGTGTCAAATGCAGTTAAAATAAACCTGTGATGTTTAGACATCAAATGCAGTTTGTTAATTCCAGGTGCATTTAAAAAAAAAAACCTAAAAAGGCAAAATTTGAATGTGGCTTGTGAAAATTTTAAATGTGGTTTCTAAAATTTCGTTGCCGTTTAGGAGTGGGCAAAATGAAATGGGCATTAAGAAATGTCCTGAAAAATCAAGGGTCTTCCAAGAAGAAACACTGGGGTGTGCAATGCAGGTATGTGCACTTCTCCATGCCACTAAACACTTGATAACTTCATATTTTTATGGTCCACTTTAGTTAAAAAGCTTTAATTTTTAATGCTGGCAGTCTTCAAGTAACAGCACTGAAATTGGTTTGCCTAATTAGGGTGATCATGCAGTTGTAATGATTTAATTTCAGATTTTGAGGGGTATTATAGCTGCAGCTTTCTCTGCAGCCTGCTATTAAATACCTGCAGGTGTTCTGGATTCAGGGGACGTCCCTGGCATTAACACAGGCACATAAAAGGAAGATTGTGTTTCCAAAGATCTTAAGAAGCCTAGAAGGTCAGGTGAAAAATTGAATAAACAGACAGGCTTTTAAAATTATCTTCTGATCTTATTTTAATTCTGTGCTTTTTTTTTTTTTTCCTTCAGAATCTTTATTTATTTTTTTTAAATTAGCCTCATAATAATAAAGATGATAGGGTAGAGAAATGCTGGAATACAAGGTGGAAGACACTGGCTTCTTAATTAACCAAAATGTGTGCTTACTTTGCTGAAGGTTACATTCTGTCTGGTGAGCCCCAGGACTCAAGAGGACTCAAAAGACTGAATTTTTTTGTGCTGTGAATTAACAGAAAATGTGAGCTCTGTATTGGGCCCATTCAGGGATTTGATGAGCCACGAAACCTGAGTGTGCCTGGATGCCAAATTCTGCCTGTGTGTGCAAATTTGGATCAAGATTGATGAAAACAGGTGCCACAACTTATATTTCCAACAGCTAAACAATCCACTCATTTCCTAAGGAGTGTTTCTGACTTCAGCAGTGACCCTCAGTTTTATCTGCACAAGCAGAGGAAGCTGTGATGGGAGCAGTGAAGTTGTTCTAATAGGATCAATAGTCTTTATAAACTCACTACATTGAACTGTGCATGTGTAACCTCATTTTACTAAAACTGAGGTTCACAAAGATAGCGCAAATTGTAATGGGCCTCCCGTTTTCAAATATATCCTTGGAAACAAACACTGGCTGGAGGAAATTGTGTCTTGGAGGTCATAAGGTTGTGGGGCTTAAAAGTCGATGAAATGCACTGAAAATCCCACTTTAAAGAAAAGTTGTTTTTCACTCTGGGTTCCTGTCTTCCACTGCACTTAAGACATTTTTAACATGGTTCACGCAGGTCAATCTCTACTGAGCATTAAAGTTATTTTTGAAGTGAAAAGAAAAACCCCACTAAGAATGAGTCAGCAGGACTGCACTCTCTGCACTTGCATTAGCAGGAATTTTTATTTTAGGGAGATGCTTGAGGTTTTTCCTCCTATTTTGATGACCCAAACTCGCAGAGCTGGGCCACACTTTTTCTTACTGCTGTGGTTAATAAAAGTTGGATTATTCCGCTGGCTTCTGAGGGGAACCTCCTTATTAGTGGGCAGCTGTCACTGAGGGATGGTTTATGTTCAATTTGTTGGATTATGCAATTGTCCTGGTTCTGACACAACTGCAGCATCATCCCAGCCACTGTAAACACAAAACTGCAGGAAACTCTGGGGAGGCAAAGGGAGAGAAATCACTTCTTCAGTGGGAATCACTTCTGCCCTCTGTCCTTCCTGAAAATAGGGTTTCGTCCTGAAAACATATATCAGGAGTAAGATAAAATCACTCAGTCAACACAACTAATGTCCACTTGAAAGGGGAATAGTATTTGCTGTGTGTTATAATATCCCAGCTGAGACTAGAAAAAGATAGCAAGCTGCAGGAATGTATCCTGCATTACATAAAAGAACCGCGAGATTAAAGCTGACTCTGATCTTGTTTGCTCAAGATTTAAATTGATGTCTCTCATTGACATCAGTGGCCTTAACCTGCATTTACAATGGCAGAGGGGAATGTTAGGTCATAAAAGCTGAAGTCTGATGTGTTAAAGAGAAAAAACTAAAAGACTTTCAATATTTCTGCAATGTGACGGTGTTTCCATTCGATCTTGACAAGTTATTTATTCGGTTGGTGCCTCAATTTCCCAGCAGTAATCTGGCAATAAAACTTCTGTGAGTGCCACAGCGCTACTAACTCTTGTGGAAGGATTTGAGGGTCTGAATGACTGGCACTAAAAAGAGGGTTTTTTATTGACATTCTCTGCATGCAACATCAAGATATCAGCGTTTCTCTTCCCCTGTGCTAGTTAGAGGGAAATATTTGGCCATCTTTCCCCACTTTAGCACATTTATGGCTCTCTGAAGGGCTCCACTGTCTCCAGTGACCAACTGAAATTACACGGAGCCGCTCATTGGCATTTCCAGAACAACCAGTGAAAATCAATTGTTGAATTTAGCTACAACGTTGTCAGTAAATAGACCTTTTGATCCAATTTCAAGGTCAGTGCACACCAAGCTTAATTAAAATGGTGTGGTGTGTTACCCGTTGTTATTGGATGATTCTGAATGTTCAAGAGGGGCTCTGAGGGCTCTGGAATTCACTGGAGCAATAAGAAAAAAAAAAAAATAAAAAGAGGAAGAAGACTAAGAGGATCTAGGGAGGTCTTATTTCTGCTTCCATTTCTCTTATTCAGAAGTTGCTAGGAATAATTAGCCCACAGACTTTCTTGATTAGGTTAAACCTGGCTAAAACCAGCACTGTCACATAAAGAAGGGTCCCCTTTTTGTCTCCAAGGCATTTCCTCCTGCAAGTGCTGGACTTTGGGAAGCCTGGCCTTAGTGAAAGCAAAATGAGAAACATAAATCCTGCACATCTAACTTCGTGTTAAGTGGGTAATTGCTTGAATTTTCTTCAAAATATCCGGATTGATTTTCATCTCTGCACAATTTTAAACCGTGTAACGTGTTAAATTTAGTAAAAGCTACTTATTTTCCTGTGTAGAAGAGAGACCAATATCTGCAGCCACTGTGTAATTTAATTACAGGAAAATACGGATTTATTTTTTTAGTTACTCTATAGAATGACCTCCTGAAGCACATAGAAAAGAAAGTACCAGGAAGGTACAAATTAAGGTGAAAGACACAGTGGGAGTCAGTTCTCCACTCCCACCTCTCGTTACACCCACTGAATGCAAGGCTCAGGTGAGTCTCCCTCCTCTCCCTTTGCTCCCACTGCCTCCTGAGAGATCTGGGTTTGGCCTTTTATCTGACTCAGTTTTATTGGATGGGATATGACATCATTTAAGTAATTTTTTGACCCAGTGGGACTCATTTTCCCCATCCACTGGCTCCGTTTGCAAGGGCAGAATTCCACCCACTGCCTTGACTTTCCCATCCCAGCACGTCAGAAACATTCAGAGGGCAGCATTATTCCTTCTCCTAATTAATAAGAATATGTGCAACTCTTCTGCTGTGAAATATTCATTGAGAATTTGCTGTTAAATATTCATCAGTGTTAACAAATAATTTTTTTCCTTTGCATACACCAGTGACACGTAAGAAAATGAGAATACACTCACACAGAGCTGTGCTGTATTACAAACCACTGCTATTATTACGTGCTGCAAATCTAGTTTATTTCAGGAGCCTTGAACACAGATCATGGCAGTAAAATGTCTCCTTTATACACATCAGTGCTTGTTTGTGGCACAACAGCCCTTCTACGTTTTAATAATGTAACTACTCCCTTGAACTGTGCTTATTTCCTTAGTGATGGATCACACATTTATAGCAGCAGATGAAATCCTTGCAGTGACATTTTAGTGCTGGAAACCAGAGCATTTATACCTGGTGTAAAATCAAAATTGTCTGTATTTTCTACTTAGTGCTAGGAAATACTTTCACTTGGAGAAAAAAAGGTGCTTTTCACTGAGGGGAAAAAAAGGCTTTATTTTAAATGGTAACTGCAAGAGGTGCTCACTGGAACTATGAATAGTTTAGATTATTCCCCTTGCTCTCTTGCCTAAAATAGAGCCAACTGGATGATGACAGTTCATTCTGAGGCTCTCACACAGCTGATTTCTGGGCTGTTCACCAAGCCCAGCCCCAGTTTGCTGCCCTGAATTCAGGAGATTCACTCGACTCCTCAATTTGGCAGCAGCTCCCCAGCCTCTCCTGGGGTCACACTGGGACATTCTCCTCTTTCTATCCTTGCACCTCTTCAAACAATTCCTAACATTTCCTTTCCTATTTCAAGAGAGCTGGGATTGTTCAGCCTGGGGAAGAGAAGGCCTTTGGAGTCACTCAATTCTGGCCTTCCAGAGCTTGGAGGAGCTACAAAAAAGATGGGAAAGACTTTTTACAAGGGCTCGAAGTGACAGGACAAGGGGGAATGGCTTCAGTTGACAGAGCTTTGGTTCAGACTGGATATTAGGGAGAAATTCTTCCCTGGCAGGTTGGTGAGGCCCTGGCACAGGGTGCCCAGAGAAGTTAAAATGCTTCTTTTGCTGCACAAGTCAAGGAAATGGAGGGATTAAAATGACTGCATTTGAAAAAGAGCAGAGAGCTGAGGACCCAGGTTTGGGCTGAGTGAGAGTTTGTGTGGGCTGCTCTTCATCTCTCGGGGCCACATCTGGGATTTTATGTACCCCATAAAGGAATGAGATGACAACTGCTGTGGAGAAGGTCCAGGACAAAGAACCTGCAGCCCCCAGTTAAGGAAAGGTTTTTCACCAGCTTGTAGGTGCTCAGGAGGTTTGGGGGATGGAAGAGCCCCTGTGGGGAGTGGGTCTAGAGCTGCTCAGGGAAATGTTAAGTCAAAGTGACAAATGAGGCAGGGAGGGGAAGGTGTGCTCAAGTGAAGAGAGAATCACTCACCAGCAGGTTTAAAGGGAATAGCTTCACAGGAGAGGAATTAATCTTATTTTGGATTTTCACAGAGAGCTCGTAGGAGGGCTGTGAGCAGAACAAAAGGGAAGGAGCAGCTCAGAGTGACTTTGTGCATTGGCTGGTTTTATATTGGCCATCCAGCTCTCTCAGGGAGCAGGAAGGAATATCTGGATTTTAACTCCATCTTCTGTGAGCTCCTGTTAAGGGGCACACCACCCACATCCCCAGGAGCAGTCCTGATGACATCCATGTATAAATGAAATGTGAAAGCTTTGCTCTGGGGTTTATTACCTCAGCAGATTCATTTGAAGTGTCTGACAAATGAATCACCAGATAAAACTGTGGCAGTTACCCACCTTAGCAGGCAATTATTCCCCATACCTTTGGCTTGCTGACATTCACTGGAGGGTCATTTCTGAGCTAGAGAGAGACGTCACCTCTGCTGCCACCATGGCTGTGGACACTGCCCACCAGGCCCATGTCTGAAAATCAGAGGATTTGCCACTTGGAGAGTCTGAAATTGCCACCTGCAGGGTCTCTCTCAGAAAACCAGCCACAAAAAGCTGGTGGAATCACCACCAAGTGAACTGCTGCAGAGGGGAGCCACGTCCACATCATTTATAGCTGAGATCTTTGGGCTGATTCATCTCAGCGTGCCAAAAATACATCAATAAAGCAAATTCAGAGTGGGGTCATGAAGGCTGGAATTCATCACAGTGTGCTGTGGGATGGGCCATGCTCTATGCAACAGGTATGCGAGTTCCAGCAGAGGAAAGAGCCAAAGATAAACGTTGGTTTCTGTTGATGGAAGGGAATAACCACATTAAAAGGGGAAAAGGCAAAGAAGAGAAGGGCAGACAGTTCAAAATTTCAGCCTGACTTGTATCCTGTTCAGTATTCTTGCCTTTGTTGGGGTTTGAGCTTCAGGATGGACAGTATTTCTCAGTTAACATCCCACATCAAACTGCACCTGGCAGTGAGCATAAAATCAATCAATAAAACCCCAGAAAGATCTTTGAGGTCATCACCCCAGCCCTTGAATAAACAGCTCAGAAAACCTCAGGCTCTGGCAGTGTGTTTTCTTCACATCAGGGGATGATTGGAGCTTGCAGAGGATCTTGTGCATCTGAGTGGAGCCTTCCCTGTCCAGATCTGGAGGCAGGAGATGCTGAAGGATGGCTCTGGTGTTAATCACAGAGTTATGGACGTGCCATCCCTTCTCCTCCAGCTCCCAGGACAGCAAGGGTTTGTTTTTCTCCAGCTGCACAGACACAGCCTGGCAGGAGCTGTTGGCAGGGAGGAGCAGGAGGCAGCTGCAGACCTGTTGCTCCAAGTTGGAGAGGGCCTTGGACAAGAATTTGGGCAGAAGTGCCCCGTAGTTGATGTGGCAGCACCAATCCAGGTGGTGGGAAGAGGTGACTTTATCCAGGTTTCTGTGCTGAGGTGTGTGGTGACCCCCACACTGCAATTCCTGCTCTCAATTCCTGCTCTCAGTCCCTGCTCTGAAGGCTGGCAGCCCGCTGTAAGTGCTCAGGAACTAAACAAAACAAGGCAGATACCATCAAAGAGAGAAACCTCAGTTTACAGAGAGCTGTTGAGTCAATAAAGCCCTTCCCCTCACCCCCCTGCTTCCCATGTGCTCAGCCAACACCAGCTGTGGCCCAATTAAACTCAACTGCTTACAGAAATGGATCTGCTGCAGCCGGGCACACAATGGATTATGATTGTAATCACTTGAGAGGTCACAGCAGCTCAGGCCTCGTGTGTTCTGATTTCTGGGTGGGACACAGGAGCAAAGTTCTGACACACGTTGGGTGTCCACAGACCCTCCAGCCGCTCGTTGTTTGTCAGGATGGTGACACACCACTTGTGGTGTCAGCAGACACGTGCTGACTCTTCCTCTGCTCCAAAGCTGGGTGCTGCCAGCAGCCCAGAGAGGAGAGCTGGGAGCAACAGGCAGTGAGATTCCTACTTGCAGGATCAGTGTGGTCCCAGCTCCGGGCTGAGAACTCCAGTGAAATGGAAACACCTCGGGGCAGGTGGGAAATGAACCTGCAAACCCAAAGGTCCTGCAAGGTGAAGAACACTCACCGTGGATTTCCTTGTGCAGCTTCAATCTCCCCCTGGCGAGGTGGGACGTGGTCCCTGCTGCTCTGTTTGACCAGCATCCTCCTCCATGGGGACACTGCTGCTCTCCAAGATGCCTCAAGGACTTCAGGCTCTCCAGCTGGAGGAATAAATTTGTGTGGCATTTAATACGTTTCTCTTTGGGACGTGTTAATTGTTTTCAGTCACGACTTGCCTGGTTCTATCAGCAAAGGAAGTTCTTACAGACACGGAGTGCAGCTGTTTTTCTTCTTTTTGAGTTCTTTTCTGGAGATCTCTCTTCTCTGGGCCTCCCTGGAGGCATTAGCCTGTAACCTACAATGCCAATGCTTTGCTGGGCTGTGGGCAGGTCACTTGATGAATTCAGCAGGGAGTTATTGATGGCATTGTTCTCACCGAGGGACAGTACCAGGGAGCAGAGGAAAAGATGCAGAACAGCAGAAGCATTTAGGTTCTCAGGGATCTCAGCAACAAAACGGGACAAAAATGGGGTTTATCTTCTTGGGGTACCTCTTGTGATCTACAAAATCCCTGCTGCATGAACAGCCCCATGCAGGGGCAGCTTTGGGGAGTGAAAAGACCAGCAGCACTTTCAGGGTGTGGGGCTGAGGTGAGGAGCACAACGTGAAAATCAGGAGATATTTATTAAGTGTAAGAACCAGACAAAACCTCTCTTTGAGCAGAAACTCATTCCCATCTGCTCCGTGCCTGGCCCTTTTAGCTAAACTTAACTTGTGGCTGCTGCTGCTGCATTGTCTGGAAAGAAAATCTGAAGTGACTGATAGAGAGGGAGAGTTTTTATTAGACAGATTTGCTGGGAGCTGCTTTGCTCAGCTGTCTGGAGGGCTGCAAGAAAATATCTGCACCGTAGGACAATCCCAGCTCTTGCTTTATATACACATGAAGGGGAAAAAAGAGAAATATTTTCTTCTACTTGGAGCAGCAGCCAACACCTTCGTTTTAAAAAAGTACCTGAAAGAGCTGAAAATTGCTTGTCGAGATTTAATTAAATTTTTTTGTTGTTTTCCACCCTCTGGTCTGTGTTTTGCTCGTTCTCACGTTGGACAAGGGGTTATTTTTATCCTTTTGGTTAAATTAATCTCAATCAATTTTTGCTAGAGCTCTGGAGTATGTAATTGTGCTTGTTTGTGGTGTGAATACTGAGCATTACACAGAAAATGAGCGGTGTTAGAAGAAATAATACATGATAATAGATAATCCAGCAAATTAAAACACCACAACCACAATTATTAGTAATTATTGTTAACAACAACAACAACAGGAACAACAACAGCATATAAAATGCCTGCAGGCTGTCACATTTATTGTAGCTCAGAACAAAGCTGGAAAAGCAAATAAATTAATTTTGCCAAATGAAATTTAATATTTATCTGTATCATTTGATATAACACAGTGAACTACCTGGAATCTGCTTAAGGAAAGTCCAGGTGAATCTCTCTGAATGTACAGGACTATAATGAACAATCAGATGAAAAAAATCCAACCATGAAAACACCCAGGTTGGTGTTTACAGCCAATGAACCCTTTTTAAGCACTCTGGTGTCTGCAAAGTTTCTTTTACAACAGATTGTAAGAAGCCCCAAGGTTACAAGCAGCTTTACAACATCAAGACAGTAATAAAACACCTTTCAGCCTTTTATGAGAGAAGCCAGATCCTGAATGCACTAAAAGTAGTCACTCGCTGAAATATAAAAGTTATTCCAAGGAATTTCAATCCTGCAGGACCAGATTTTGCTCTTTGAGATTAAAAAGCTCCAAACAATACCAACAAAAAGTAAAATATGCTGGAGAACTTCCCTTGATGTGAGCTGGCGTGATTTTTACTGGAATGACACTCTCATGGAACCCGATTTTGCAATTTTTCCTAATTTGCTTTGGAGTATTTCCGCTTGGGAAGCTCAGGAAAACTGCCATCTTTTGGGAAAGTCCAGACTTACATCCTCAAATGGACCAGAAATGACCTAAAAGGATAATTTGTCATTGGTTTTTCTTACGTAGCTGCTTCTGGGCAGGAAGGATTGCAAGGATTCTGAGTGACGACAATTTTCTATTTCTTTCATTCTTTTAATTTTTAAAGGAGCTGGTTGGAACGTTTTTGGTTTCTGATGATGTATTCTTGTGCTGTAACACATTCAGAGCCTCAGGACATGAGGACCTTGAGAATTAGGGGTGAGGAGAGGTGCACCCAACAGCTGGTTTTGCTTTGCAAGCATCACAGACCTTGTGTAAACAACACATCTTAATATAACTTTACCCCAAATAATGTCAGGATTGTTTGATTAGTTACCATTTTTCAAATATACACCATAATTTTGTTAAAAGCTGACAAAATCAGCTTGGATAAATGTGTTGATAGCATGATGCTGCAATCTGATCACTTACTGTCATTAAGTTGGGAAATTCCTCAGCTTCAACAGATTCTACAGTCAGCCTGAAAACTGAAAACTTCCAAACCAAACCATCCTCTGCTCCTGTGGTTCTGTAAAAAGGAGAAAGAAAGGGAAAGAACTCTTCTTCTGGTGAAATGGAATACAATACAATAGAGCCATTATTAATAATAATGTCATTATTTTTCTAAGTGTATGTTTAGGATGGAATCAGAGGTTTCAAGGCTACAGCAAGAGTTGCATTTTTCCCAGAGCACAGTTCAATCTCTTTTAAAGCTATTAAAGTCACAGAGATGCATCCATCAGCCATTTTACTGAGGGAATGTGGTGACAGCAGACATCCTGAGCAAAGGAAGAGCCGGAGGATGGCAGGATTAGCACAGGTACTGACACTCATTTGTCTGCTGAGTTGGAAGATTTTTCAAATTGAACTGAACTTTGGATGATCTCCGTGTCCCAGGTCACTAAATAATCCTTATCTCCAGGTGCTTTTCACAGAAGGTGGAGCAGCAGTTCTCCAGGGTCACTTATCTTGTGAAAGATGCCCTTCACAGCAACTCCTCCGTCACTGGTTTGGCAGCATTTTCCCAAGGTCATCTGATTGCCAGTTCTTGATAATACCAAATTATTTTCCTAAGTATTTTTGTCTATAATTTCCAAATCTCATCGTTTAAATGATTAAAACAGTGATAGATCAGAGTCTTTTCACACAAGGAGATTTCTGCCTGGCTCCTTGGAGTGGAAATTCACATTTTTAACGTCATCATTGAGTCAGAGAAGGTTTTGAGGTTGAAAGAGTCAAGAGTCACAAAGCCTCAAAATAAAAAATGCTATCAATGAAAATGAAAACTGGTCTAAAGGGATGGAGCAATTGTCTGGGTGAAATGCAGAGTGAAATCATTACCCTCACGAGGAATGTCTGCTGCAGATTAAGGCCACTGACTCATCACATTGAGAGGCTTCTCGTGGCCTTCTCCTGAAAGGCTGCAGCCTTGCAAAAGCCTTTAGTGGGAATGTGTGAAGAAATTCAAAGGTCAAATCCTTCCAGGAACAGTCACAGGGAGGGTGTTTAGCCAAGCACAGTCAGAGATGCTTTTGTCTGTTTGTTGGACAGAAGAGTTCAGCTCATAAAAGACGTTTTCCTGTGTATTTTATGAGCAACATTTTAAACCAAACCAAACCAAACCAAACCAAACCAAACCAAACCAACCAAACAATTGTTCTTCTCGTGCTTTTGCTGTAAGCTGGAATTTCATGAAGAGTGTCTCTGGCTCAGGAGGTGTTTTTTAATTTGCACAGCACTAAGAACACCGGCAGAACGTGTGCTGGTGCAGAGGATGAGGCAGCACAGGTTTGTGGAGCTTTGCAATCTGGATTTGGGGCTGAAAACAGGGAAAGGTACAGAAGGGAGCTCGGAGGGAATATACAGAGCTGTGGGAAACACAGAGACAGGGAAGTGTGAGAGGCTGAGGGCATCATTTACTCAGTTATCCAGGAGGAGACACAAAGGGGAGCAGAAGAGTGCTCAGCCTGTTTGGAAAGAGTGATTCTCACAGTAAACAGCACTTTAGCAGGAGAAGGATCAGTTGGGTGTTGGGTGTTTTCAATGATAATTTAATGTAATAAAGCTTTAGGATAATGTAGCCAGAGATACAGAGAGCTCCTATTCCTCTGAGCCTCTTTTTGTAAAACTATGCCTTAGATGAATCAGAAGCCCTTGTGCAAAGCTGAAATTACTGGGAGAGATGACTTATGGGTGCTGAGCAAAAACTCTGAGTGTAAGGTCATAATAATGACGTCTGCACTTGAAACCTGCATTCCTTTTTTCTTTTCAATGACACAGTGTGTGGCAAGGAGGACCTGGGAATCACAGCAGTGCATTTAGTCCTCAAAAAATGATTGGAAGATCAAGTTGTAATTTACTCTGTCTGAGCCCCTGTGGGTTCAAACATCAAACACTGGAGGCACGAGTGCTTTTTGGAAGAAAAGAGAAAGAAAACCCACCTTTTGCAAAACACACAGGAAGAAAAAAGAGCACCAGATGACTAACAGTGCTGCTGTGATTGCACAGTTTTGTGGTGAACTGTGATCAGCAGTGACATTTCAAGGAGTGGAACACCAGCTCTGTGGTATTTATGTGATATCCTGCATTTTTACTCAGATAGTGGAGTGATTCTCTGCAGCCAAGAGAGAGAATTCAGGAATGGCAGGAGGATGAGATGAATTCCCGCTGGAAATGAGCTAGTTCATGGATACTCCGGGATAGTTCAGCCCATTGAAGGAATTCTGTGAAAGCTGTGAGGCTCCAGAGCTTTCCCTTGCCTGGGCTGCCTGGGTGCCAGCAATTCCTCACCCTCTTCCTGAGCATCTCCTGGCCTTGAGGTTTCCCATTTTTGCAAGCTGTGAAATTCCCTGCTCCCATTCATGTGGAAAGGCCAGGACACTGTGAGCAGTCTGGGGTGCTGACCATGCCCAGTGCCCTCCTCCAGACAGAGGCACAGGGGAGAGGCAGATGCTTGCAGCTCTTTGGCAGCCAGTCCCTGGAAGATGCCTGCCTCTAAATATAGAACCTGCTCAGCTCTCAGCTGCTCACACCTTGCAGCAGCAAAGAGGAGGAGAAGATTTGCATTCAGTTCAGCTGCAGCTCTTTGAGAAGCAAAAAAAGGGAGTGGGGATTTATTTCTGGAGGACAAGCCTCCTCCAAGCAGCACTGACTGGGGTTGTTGTCTGGACACTCTCAGGGCTGGATGAGGTGTTGGTGGTTTCTTTATGAAGGAGGAAATTCTGTGGGACTGGACCAACCAGCACCAGCTCATTCGAACTGTCATTTTTAGAAGGACGCTGAAAAGATGCCAAAACATTCCTGCTCTGGCCCAGGGCCTGTGCAAGTCACAAAGGAAAATGATTTGTCTAAAATTTTCCCATAATTTAGAATCACAGAATAGTTTGGCTTGGGAGGGACCTTAAACCACCCCCTGCCATGGGCAGGGACACCTTCCACTGTCCCAGGTGGCTTCAAACCTCATCCAACCTGGCCTTGGACACTTCCAAGGATCCAGGGGCAGCCACAGCTTCTCTGGGCGCCCTGTGCCAAGGCCTCCCCACCCTCACAGGGAACATTTTTTTTTCCTAATATCCCATGTAACCCTGCCCTCTGTCATTGGGAAGCCTTTTCCCCTTGCTTTGTCACTCCAGGCCTTGTAAAAAAATTCTCTCTGCATCTTGTGGGGTCCTTTCAGGCACTAAAGGACAAAATTAGGGAACCCTAAAGATTCTCCAGGCTGAGCAATCCCAGTCCTCCCAGCCTTTCCTCACTGGAGAGCTGCTTCATCCCCTGAATCAGCCTTGGTGGCCTCCTCTGCACTCTCCAGTATGTAAAACCTGCTGTGATGGAGGGTTTTGTCTGAAATCCTTTGTCCTAATCTATTTTCTTCCCCACCCATGGACACGTCTGCAGACCCCCAGCCTTGTGTGGGTACCTCACCCAGAGATTTGTCTGCCAGCTCCCATCAGAAACCAAATTTCATTTGGCTCTTCCTTTAGCAAAGATCCTGTAGGAATGGGAAAACAAAATCCCCTTTGCAAGAGCAGGATCTGTGTTGGAGACCCTCAAAGACATGGACACACAAAGAACTTTGGGCCTTTCACCTTCTGAACTTGGAAAGTATGAAAATCTTCCGAGGTTGCTCCATAAATATCCCCTTGTCAGTCAGTCAGCTGTGGATATTTCTGCTGTTATTACACAGATCCTGCGAGCTCAAGTCAGTGGCTAAAAAAATATACCGAGCACAATGGCTTTTATTTCATTGTTATTCAATACACATCTCAGGAGAGGTGACTAAGAGGTGAATGAGAGATTTCAAAGTCTCTTAACTCTCTAATTTTGCGCACAAAAAATAACTTTGGCGCAGAACATCGTTTAAGATCTGCCTTAAACCCTTACAGGGAATAATTCCCTATTAAATCTGACCTTTTCTCCTCCTAGGGTGAATTTACCAAAAAAAAAAAAATAGCAACAAACCAATAAATATGTTTGCTAACTGCAACTACTTTAACTCTATGAAAACACAGTGGAGCTTATGGTGCATTCTTGAGATATTTCTTTAGAAGAATACCATGCCCAGGCAACAGGAGCTGTAGGGCTGTGGGAAGTTGATGAATTTTTGTTGCCCCTCACCAAGTGACTAGTTCTGAATGTTCAAACAAATTAAAAAAAAAAAACATATACAAGTTAACACATCAATACATCTAAATGTTGCTTCTGAATATTTAACAGTCAAGATTAATCCATTAAAATTAGTTGTAGGACAAATTGACAGAAATTATTTCTGTTCTAGGTAAAGCTACATAAGGTATTTAAATTTAAAGTATTTAAAGGGCTATTTTACGATGTATTTGGGTTGGTTTTCATATTTCCTGTCTTTCTCTGTATCAAAGCCAGTGCACTCAGCTCAGACTTTGAGCTGCTATAGAGTGCAGTCATGCACACTGATTCCCCATGTATTTGTCAATGTTTAAGCAGTTGTACTACAGTTAGTGTTGTGAGGAGATGGCAATTCAGTTCAGCCTGCAGTGCTGTCAGAGATTTCATCCCTCTGTGAGAAAAAAAAAATGCCATAAATCACTGTGCCAGTGTCCAGAGAAGAATAATACACCACCAAATGCACAAATATTAATTTCTTTAGCACCTCCTGCAGGCTCCCTTCTTGCAGATTATCTCTTGTGTGTAAGAACAGGCTTCATTTTGCAAGCTTTCAGCTCAAATCAGCACAGCATTGTCTCGTGGATATCTACTCTTGGATATCTGAGGGAATAGCCACTTTGATGGGAAGGCTCAATTTCAATACATTAAGTTTGAAGGACACAAAAGCAGGAATAAATCCCTTTAATTTTCCTCACATCTCTGACTTTGAGCCATTATCATTTTAGACTCAGAGCAGAACTTCATGTGCCTCTCCTCTCCTCTCCTCTCCTCTCCTCTCCTCTCCTCTCCTCTCCTCTCCTCTCCTCTCCTCTCCTCTCCTCTCCTCTCCTCTCCTCTCCTCTCCTCTCCTCTCCTCTCCTCTCCTCTCCTCTCCTCTCCTCTCCTCTCCTCTCCTCTCCTCTCCTCTCCTCCTCTCCTCTCCTCTCCTCTCCTCTCCTCTCCTCTCCTCTCCTCTCCTCTCCTCTCCTCTCCTCTCCTCTCCTCTCCTCTCCTCTCCTCTCCTCTCCTCTCCTCTCCTCTCCTCTCCTCTCCTCTCCGCTCCTCTCCTCTCCATCTTTATTGAATGAATCTGTTTCTGGGTCAATGACACTTTACCACTTGAACAATGCAAAATTAGGAGCTCATCCAAGGGACTTGAGGGTCTCCACAAGCACTCCCACATGTCAATGTAAGCTAAAAAAATATATATATTTATTTCCTAGCAAAAGGCATAGAGGAAGCTCAAATATCCCAGCATGGGGTGCAGCAGGATATCACAATTTTAACTGAAATGAAGTTGCCAATGTGGGCTGTTGGCAGCTCCTCTTTGGTGCCTGCTGGCCTGGCCCTGTCAGTATCACCAAGAATTTTTCATAGCCACAGGTTAGATAGCAAAAGATAAATTGTCAACAGTCTCACTCCAGAATATTGTTGGCATTTTATTTCCAAGCAATGCATATGGCCACACAGTTTATTGCTCCTTTCTTTTTATAATTCCTCCCCTTCTTTTCACCCCTAAAGTTTTTAATGAGTAGCTTCCTTTTCAGAATTCGTTTTTCCTGAAGGCTTAATATTGTGCTGCTCTCAGGATTAGGAAGTAGGTGATCTTAATTTGGGACTCTCATTTATTTCCTCCAGTGCTGCTGTATTTATTAGTGCTGGGGAACAGAGTGGAGCAGGTTGAACATTATTTATAATCTCAAAGGATTGTTTTGTTCAACTTGGGGTGTGATAAAAGTTAATGGCATTGAATTGTTTCCTCCCCAGCTTCTAGCTTTTCACATGATTTAGGGAATTAGTTTTTCTTCTGGACCTTATTTTTCTCCTGACACAGGCTGCATTTCTCAGGAAGATATAAGGAAAAGTATTATGGATAATGGATATCCTTGGGGGCCCATCACAGGAAAATGCTTCAGGAACTGAAAAGCCAACTATGATGATGTCCTTCATTTCTATGGTCTTTGGTGGCAACATTTCTGCTTTTGTTACAATTTTATATGTATTTTTCATTTCAATATAGATATCACTTTCCTGGCACTGCTGTTATGTCTTTTACTTTGATCAAGGGAGCTCATCCTTATAACACAGTGATTAGATTCACTCAAGCTGAACCCCTGAGGATCTCAAACCTCTTTTTAGGATGGCAGAAAGTAGCCAGGTTGGGAGAAGTGTCTTCCAGATATGGAGTCACAGGGGAGAGAATGAAGCTTCCTTTAAGAACCAAAAAATCATTTCCTTTTCAAAATCTCCTACAGGAAAAAAAAAAAAAAAGAAAAAAAAAAAAAGAAGAAGAAAAAAAGAAGTTAAATATATATTTTTACTTTCGATTTATTTAGTTGCTTTTGCAAATTGAAGCTAACAAAGAGAGGCATTGCTGGAAACAAAAGGCAGTGATTTGTCACTGACAGTTCATCGTTAATTGGAGCTCTATTTGGTCTGAAAGATTGAGGGGAGAGTAATCCGAGGAGACTGAAATGAAAAACCCGGAGTGAATGCAGGAAAATGCATCACAACTCCCACACACAGCCACGACTGCAGGAGGCAAAAAGCATCCTCTGGCTCTGTGGGTGAGCAGCAGCCACTGACCACCCAGACAGATGCAGACAGACAGGATTATTTTAGTCCTGAGCTCTGGAAATTTGGGGTGTCAGGTCTTTTCCTTTGCCTCCTGCCCTGTGCAGCTGGGAGTGGGACAGCCCTGAGCCAGGATAAAGCTCCTTGTTGCACATTTCCGTGAGGAGAAAAGGTGGAAAGAGAAACAAAGGCAACAGTCACAACCAAACCCAAGTATGTGACTTGTCAGCTCAAGGTGGTTTGTTTTGTAAGAAAAGGTTTATTTTGTTCCAAATCTCCCCAAATTTGGGGTCAAAGCCCCCAACCCTCCACAGAACCCCAACATTTTGGGGTAAAACATCCCCAGAGACCCCCAAGATCTCCAAATTTGGGACCCTTCAAACTCCTGAGACTCCCACATTTGAGCCAAACCCTCCAAACTACCCCAGAACCCCCAAAAGAAAACTTTGGCCAGGGTGATGAGCGTTATCAGTCAATGGTTGTTTTATAATGGGAATAATGGGATTCCAGCCCTGGAGGGGGTGCAGGTCTAAGTGGAGGAGGATGGAATGGGGTTTTCAGGACACAGATCAGATGTGTGTTGTACCAGTGCTGCTCCTGGGAGGGGACAGCAGAGTAATCTCCTCCTCAGAAAATCTGCTTGTGTCCAAGAAACTGGGGAGCAAAGAATTATCTAAATCAGAGGCAGCACGGCTCCATCCTCAACAACTTACACCAAAAGGATGAGGCAAGAGAATCATCCCTATCCCACTAACTAGATAACTGGGAGCAAAATTAAACATCTTGCCAGAGGAAGGTCCATAATTTCACCAGGAATCCTCATTCCCCTTTCCTTCGTCTGTCTGCAACCTGAGGAAGGTGTTTTTGGCTGCTGTCTTTTCAGCTGAAGCTGATGGAGCTGACACACTCTTCTGTCTCCCAGGGAGATTTGTTGTTTTCCTGCTACTTTTTCTGCTAAGAGGAAAGAAAAGTCCATTGTCAATGAAATCTTGGGGTTCTTGTTTGAGTGCAGGGGAACGTAATAAAACTGTCCAAGGTAAATGCTATTAACCAAAGTAGAAGCCTACAGGTGATCCAATTATTCAAGGTTTGGCCAAATATTAAATTGAAGGTGGAGTTTAGAGCAGGTTCTGAATTATCACTTGAACAGCAGCTAGAAAAATAGTACAACACCATCTCTTACTGTCTTTGATTAGTGATTAGCTGGAATATCAGGAAAAGACAGGCAGAAAGAGAAGCGAATGAGCACCAATAATCCACTCAATCCAAAGGATGTTTTAGGATTGCTTGTCCTAAATTCTGACAGACAGGGTTCTGATTGCTGCACTGAACAATGAACCTGCCTTGAACTCCTCACAGAATCTCAGGATGGATCAGGCTGGAAGGGACCATAGTGTGTCACTGGTCCGACCTCCCCACTCAGGTAGGGTCATGCCAGAGCACTTGGCACAGGATTGCATCCAAATGTCCTGGAATATCCCTAGGGAGTGTGACTCCAGAGCCCTGAATATCCCCCCTAAGGGAGACTCCAGCCCTTCTCTAGGCAATCTTCCAGTGCTTGGTCATGGCACAGGTAAGAAATTCTTCCTCATGTTCAGGTGAAACTTTCTGGGCATCAGTTCCTGCCCATTCCTCTAATTCCTTTAAATGTTTTGGATCGTTGCTGCTTTGCTTCTCTTCCATCTTACCACCCTTAACTGGTATCAATCCTGAGTAAGGTGCTTTTATTTTCACATCTCTCATCCCTTCTTTGTCTTTTATTTGCCATTTCCACTGGAATTCAGCCCCTGCTCTCCCTCAGGCTGCCGCCTCCATCTGGCTTGACCACATCAGATTTTCCCTGCCAAGTATTTCCCTGCTCCCTCCCATGTGGCTCCTCATGCTTCAGAAGAGTTCACCAATGTCCACATCACCGTTTTGAAGTCTTCCAGTTGCTGGGGTGGTCTAAAGGAATTTACCAGATTAGGTATTGAGATTATCATTTATCCCACAGGTGTGATTGTGTCAACGTTACCTGTGCTCATTAACTCGTAAGTCAAAAGGCCATTATTTTTTTTCCTGTCTGCACTAAATAAGAGCTGACTTTCTGAGCAAGAAACTCGAGGAATGTGCACAAAGGAAAGAAAGGTTCTCCTACAGAGAAGTTACAGAAGATATGAGAAGAAAGCAATTTGCATGAACTGGCTTCTGCACAAATGTAGCCCTTAAATTATGAATAAAGGTGCTTTTGAATGGATGAGCTTATGCAAATCTAAAACTGCCATCCTTTTGCCTTTGCAATATTAGCAGGAAGAAACTACTTAAAATACAAACAATTTTTCGAGTGTGCAAAAGGAAGTAAAACATGCTTTTGTTTAAAAAACCTACTTTCTATGACCACTGCTTTTTGCTACTCTTGTTTACTGTCCTCTGTGTGTTGCAGACCTTAAAACTTTACTGAAAAATCTGATTCACATCTATAAGAGATTAGCTGGAGACATGAGACCTGCTCTAACCTCCCTGCTGGGTGGTTGTGTTTCTGCACAGGCTTTTTGTTCTTTCCACGAGGGAAATGCAGTCAGAAAAGCTGATCTTGATTTGAGTTTCAGATAGAAGTTGGCCTTTCTTCTTCCATCAGCCTCACAGTCAGGAGGATTTAAAACTGCTGTGAGTGTGAGCAGAAGTGCCTCCAAATTTGAGCAGCCTGAGTGGGTTTGAGCAGCCACCAATATTCAATATTGTCCAGTGCAGCCAATTACATACAATTCTGCCTAAAAAAGCAGTGTTAGAGAGCAAAATCAGAGTAGTGAAACTGTGTGTTGATCACTCCTACACTGAGATTCCAAGTCATCCAAGAAATGTGAGATTCAGCAGCTTTGCCTTTGATTCCCTGAAATCAAACCAAGAAAACTTTCTCAGGATAAGAAACAGGCATCATCAAAGTTTCAAAAGTGACAAACAAGCACAGCTTTTTCATTAGGCTCTGCAGCTACCTGATGTGAAAGTGCACTGTGTGCAAAGATTTTGCTGTATTTGGATGTTCTAGTACCACATCTTATCCTCTTCATTAGTAATAACAGATAAATAAATCAGAACTCCTCAGGGGAGACTTTGGAGAACTGTGGAAATCAGCTCACCTTTCGTGGAGAAGAATGGATGACATCTTTCTGTCTTTTCTGTCTGTAATATTCCATACAGGACACAGAGACGTGTGTCTAGAACCACACAGTCACACTCCTTTGATATTGCAGGATAATATGCACAGAAATTTTACTTCTGCCATGGCTTGTAGCTGTCAGCTGCAGGGCCTGCACCTGCAGGACCATGTTATCACTGAATTGAATCAAATATAATTGTAAAAATATTGTATCAAAATCCTGCTCTGGTGCAGGGCAGCCTTATTCCCCTCAGGACTACCAAACCTGTTTCTACATGATTTGAGGAAAGGAGGAAAAAGATCCTATTTCTCCCCTCAGCTACATGACATAATTGTGCTGGTAGGTGCTGACTTGAGGCAAAAAATCTGAGTTTTTCTCCCAAAGTACCACTTAATTATCTGGGATTGATTCACTGTCCTCTTGGATAAAAGGTTGCCAGAGATGGATGGAATTGATTAAGGTCTTCAGGCAGAAGAGCCTAAATCTCTGTAAACAGAGATATAAATAATCAGTAGAAATATTCCTGATGTGTAAGTGTAGGGATATACACATCTCTAAACATGGATATTTGCTACTGCACACAATTCAACTCCTACAACTGTGCTGGGGCTCCTTTTTCCCATCCTCTGGATTTGTCTCCTTCAAGATCCTTAGTTTGAGGACTATATTTTCCTGAGGCCAGGGATAAAGGCTGCAGAACACCTTGGGTTCCTGCTTTTGAGCAACAGCCTGAGCTGCTGCGTAGAGCTGCAGGAGGTTTTAAAAAACACAACCCCCAAACAGACCCACCTATAACATTCCCAACATTTCTAATTAAGTCAGTGATGGAAGTAAATTTTGCCTCGAAGCTTGTTTCACAATAAATCCCCACCCGACAGCGCTGCACCTTCTGCAATTTCTTACCATCTGAGAAAAGGAATGGTTGTTAGAGGAGTAGTGTGACCTTCAAATCTTTTCAGAGCTTTGCAATCATGAGCAGGAGCGTGCAAGGGTTCAGCAAATCTGCTCCTGCCTGTTTCCTGCTGTGCTGCAGTTTCACTAATCAAGTATAATTAAAATTAAAAAAAAAAAAAAAAAAAGAAGCAGCAATACAATACCGTGCACATAGAAATAGTAATCAGGGTGGCAGCAAAGTCACTTTTATGCAGGGGTTTCTATCACATGCACCACTCAATGCTCCCATTGCTCACCTAAGTAACGCTCATGGAAACAATCCCCTGGTTTTTCTGGAATTACCTGGTTGAGAAAGGATCTGCAGAATCCTCTGTGAACACTGACAGATGCCTGGTTCTGCCACAAATGCAATTTTCACATTGTGATTCTTGTGTTAGACCGAGTGACATTAAGATTTTAATTTATTTGCTTCTTTTTAAATTAGTCGACATTTGCCAGATGAGCTGCAGGAGAGTTGGTGATTGTTGGTGATAGCTGGTTCTAGCTCCTGATGAATTCCTATATAAGCAAAAATAAAAAAAACAACCCATGAGCTTGGATGAACACAAATGCAACTGAGTATTTTTGGTAGCGTTTGTTTTTCTTCAGATTTGCTAATAATACCAAATTACAATAATAAATATTTTAATTTAGCTGTGGCATTAATCATCACCTTCATCCTCATCTCACGTCAGCGGTGACATTCAAATAATGCAAATAATTTTTAGTGGAATAATTCTGGATCTTCACTGACACTCCCCAGTAAAACAACTCTGCTTCAATAAAATACATTTGTCTTTCCCACTTAAACCCCACTGGATGGGGCCCTCCAGAAGGGAAAATTTAATTTGTTTTAGGACATGTAATTTCTGAAAATCTCCTTTATTATATGTGCAACCCCAAAATATCTCAGTGCTCAGTGAGGTTGCTTTATTAATAATGATTTCTGTTTCACAGTTTGAGTTGGTTACTTCTTTCTGTTATGGTTGACCACAGAAATTCACACACAGAAAGCAAAAGCTTTAAAATACAGGCTAATAAAGTTAAAAACATGAAGGTTTCTAGAACTATATTTCTGTTTAATAGAATAGGAAAACAGCCTGCTAGATATTTAAATTTCTTCAATCAGGGTAACTGTTTTGCTCTTTAAAAAAAAAAAAAGAGATAAATTAAGCAGTTTTAATTAAGCTCATCTCATTTTCATAATCCTCCTTCTCACCCACACTCCGATGGAAGGTCAGAGAAGTAACAGTGGAGGAACACGGCGCTGCAAGAACAAATTCTAATTATTGCAAAGGAAAGTTAAAATCTTCACTTTTCAAATACACTTTCCCCCCCCCTCGCCTCCTTTTCTGCTTAATTTTGAGAGTAATTTCTCATTGCTATTCCTCTGTTTTCCCCCGAGGCAGTTTGTGTTGATGGATGGCACAAAGTTAGGGGATAACAGCAGAACGAAAAGAAGCAGCGGGGTGCTGACAAACGCAGCATTATCAATATTGAGAGATTGCTCCCAGGATTAACATTCCCATTCCTCACAGGATGAAAGGCACCTTATCCCAGAGCTGGCATTGCTGAGCTGAGCTGGTTTTGTCCTTTCCAGGGATGTGCAGCCTCAAAATCCCACTTTTTATCCCAATTCCATGGCTCTGAACTGGTCTATGGACACAGATCTCTGCAGGTAAATGGGCTGCTGGCATTTCACAGTCATTTAGCTCAAAGCATAAATAAAGATAAATTAACCTGACTTGCCTGTATTTTGTGCTTAATTTATGAGGTAGTTTTAATAAGGTTGTACTATTATAAATGTTATTACAGATAATCTTTATTATCACTCCAGCCTGCAATATGAGGCTGTCTGAGCTCATATTTCATTTCCCAGCTCCCATAACAATGACTGAAATCCTGATGTGTGCTCACCACGGACTGACAGCCTTGACTTTTAATGGAGCAATCAGAGGAGAAGGGCTCTATCCATCACTCTGCCCTTAAAGGAAACCACCAGAGGAATTCAAATCCTTCCCTTTTCTGGGTCCAACGTAGTGACAGAATTAAACACACACTTCTGTAGTTCATGGTGCTGAAGAAATCGTTACTTTGTTTTGCCTGATTTACCTCTTGGCTAATATTTTGGGGGGTTTTCCTCGCATAAAACTGTGCTTTTAAAGAGAACTTCTCAGGTGTTTGAGTGGTTTTTTTTTGCAGAAGGGTAACATCACTGCCATGTGCATTTGGCACTTCATCCACACCACTAAAATAAAAAGCCCACAAGAACGATTTTATCTTCTCTGTGAAAAGACACCCCAAAGCTTGCAAAATTCACTGCATCCATGTGTCCTTCTTCCTTTTTACCAAAACATAAGGAATATATATTTTTAATGTCTTAGAAGACATTTCAAGGTCTAGTACACAACACAGGCTAGCTTAAACCCACACAGAATGGGAGAAATCCCCCTGCCTTGCTGGCATTTACCCTGAGGCAGAGGATTTGAGGTAAAACAACTGTTCTGCATGCTCCTACAGCAGGCAGCACGCCCTGAGCCCTCCCAGGTCTCAAGGCTCCGTTGGAATCGATCCTTCCTGACCAGCTCAGCAGCTCAAGGAGCACCTGGAACAGGGAAGAGCAGCAGCCCCACGCAGACCTGAGCTCTCCATAACATAAAAGGATAATTGCAGGCTTCAAAACCATTGAGAGGCTGGGAAAATTAAGACAGACATTCCAGCTGTCCCTCACACAGCCAGGTCTTTTCAAATCTGTAATTCCTGAGCTCAGGGAAGGGCACGAGCCTTAACCAGTTTGTCAGTTTGTGTCACAACAATCCAATTTACTCGGTGAGGCATCCAGGGCTTTAATACTCCTTGAGTGGCAGTTTCAATCCCAACTTTTTTATTTTTTTTTCCAGTGGCCAAGAAGCAGAAATCAGATGGTGCAAGGAGCCCAGAGTGCTGGCAAGTCTTGCAGCAAGCTGTGTTTGCATTAGTGAGGGTAAATAGGTCTCTGGGAGGAGGCATCAAACCTCGTGCTTGTGGCTTTTCCCTCCGTGCTTGCAATTAGCTGGGAGGGGAGCACAGATGTTCTGCAAAGAACTCCCATCCAAATTAAAGATGCAAAATTGTTAGGGTGGCTCTAATTAATTTTCTGCCTCGGTTTAAATGACATCTTTATATTGTAGCACCGTGCAGGAGGCTCTGAAGTGACTGGACCAAAATTGCTCACTGAATTTTGCTGCATGAAATGAATTTGGCCTGTTCTAATAAGCACACGTAGAAAGGATCTCATTTAATTGAATCCCCAGATAGAAAAATGTTTTCCAGGAGACAGACATTACTGTGAAGTCTGGTGTGTCTCTGTTGTTCAATGCTGTTGTAATTTGTCCTAATTTATTCTCATTGTGCTGGTGGAAGATGGAGTGGTTTCACAGCCCCCATCACATCTCTAGTGTTTACAGGAATGGAGCAGCCAAATCGAATCTGTTTGGCCACAACAGAACAGACCAGAAGTGTTTTAATCTCACTTTATCTCAGTGCTTGATTTTACTGGTGAGTGGCTCTTGAGGCAGAACCCCTCAGCGTGCAAGGCTTGGATATTCCATGTCCAAAGGTTGGACTTGATGACCCTGGGAGTCTTTTCCAACCTAAATGATTCTGTGACTCCGTAGAAGAAATAATTATTTTTTTATTATTTATATTTTTATTATTTTTATTAATAAATATTTGTATAATTTAAAAATTGTTATATTGATCTACACTTGGTTTTTTGGTTTTTATTCCTTAACAGTCTGTCTGGTTATAGGAGAAGAAATGATCCTTGATGTGTTGGGATATCTGGATTGTATTGAAAGAACATCTTGACAGGCAAGTTTGATATTGTAATAATTTATACTGACCTGGGACTTGTTGAGAGAAAACTTAAATGTGAAATGTGCTTTGCTTATCACAAGGTTTTTGAGAAGTAGCTTGCAGTCCCATGGGAATGTAGGGACTGCTTTCAGCAGAGATTAAAGAAGGGAAAGAATCCACACTAGGATTTGTTAGGCCAGATTCCACATCTTTAGAGGCCCGGGATGCTGTGGTTTACAAGAATTAAGATTTCACACTGTAGGGTCTCACTTTCTCCAGAAGTGTTTAGGAAAACAGCCCCGTAAAGTTGGTACTTACAGACCATTTACATATTTCTAGTTGCACTTCAGGCATTTATGAATTGAAATGTGTCGTTATTCTAACTCAGTATTCAATATTCAAAGGGTGCCTTATCCATCCTGAAAATAACCCTTTTTTGCAGTAATCCCCCACCACGTAATTCAATCATGACTAAGCAACATCTTTTTGCTGTGAATCTGAGGGAGGATGTGGGAGTGAGATGAGGGCACCCTCACCTTCTTGGCAACCTAATTTTTAACCCAAACTGAAATCCAGGGGTTAACTGAGGAGGTTTATATAAATAACACAGAGAACTGCTCTTGTTCCTAAAATGCCACAAAGTTTCACTTGAGGTGATCCTTGAAAATCGGGAGAAAAATAGCAGCGGCTGTTTTGCCTGGAGCTGGAAAGTCAGTGTTCCGAAAAAAAAAAAAAAAAAAAAAAAAAGTGCCAGGAAAAACGAGGGGAAAAAAGAGAGAGAGGTGAGGAGAGGGAAAACTGCAGCTTAAACGCTTCGGAGCTCTCCCAGAGCCGGCACCGTGTGTGGCCACCAAAACCAGCTTTGTAGGGGCTTGTTAGGAGGAGATATTCCCGTGTGTGTGTGTGTGTGTGTGTGTGAGCCAGGAGGGAACCAGCGCTGTCGGGATGCTCCAGAGTGTAATGGAATTTTTTTCGGGAGCAAGGACATGATTTATATTTGGAGCAATTCCAGCCTGAGCCCTTTGGCCTGTAAGGCCTGTGAGGCCTGTGGGGCCTGCAGGGCCTGTAGGCCTCTGTGGCGCAGAAGAAATTCTCAGTCGTGGCTCAGCAAGAATTTACTTTTTATATTAAGGCGTCTTGGAGAATTATAGGGTTTGATATGTAGAATATTGTAGCCTCTTGATCTTAGCCACCTTAAGGCAAGGATTGTTTACGTATTTTGTGTAACCTGTAACATCAACTACGTTGCTAAGGTATAAAGGCTGTTGTGATAAGCAGTAAAGAGGAGAACCATAGGATAACTGCTCCAGTTGAGACGTGTCGTTGCTCTGTCCGATCTCCCATTGTTTAGGGACTCTTTTTCCTACACTGGAGCATCCACAGCCGCCGTCCCCGCGGGTCCATCGGGGAAAGGATCCTGCAGGAGCCGTGCAGCTGCGCTGCTGAGGATGCTAAATTTGGGTTCTGTAATGCAGGAGGAAGCCAGGAGTAGGTTTGCTGGGAACGTGGATGCAGAATTTCTGGCTGGAGTTTTTGTCGAGCTGTTGGGTTGTTGTATTTAAGCACCAATAACAGGACGGGGTGACTGATGGATGTTCCACGAGTTTTTTGTTTCATTATCAGTCTCGGTGAAGGTAGAGGCATAAAAGATGGTAAAACTCATGCCACAACAACAGTTAAGCCAAAGTTTTCATTGTTACAAGGACTTTTAAAAAAGTTTTTCAGCCAATAGGCTAATCTAAAAGCTTGCTTAAGCTTTTAAATTTTTATTTTAATTTAATTAGTAATAAAATATTTATTATTTTATACATATTGTATAAATTATTATATAACATATAACATGTGTCATCAGGGCCATGAGAAGCCTTTGGTGGCAATTTGCCATGTCCCAGCCAAACCTCTTGAATCTGCAGCATCCCTGCTATTTGCACAGAAGTACCTGCATGTTCCAGTAGCTGGATTCTTCCTAATCCCAAAACTTTTCTTCCAATTTATCCTACTCCACAGCATCCTTAAAACCCCACTGGCATTCCTTGGGAATTTGGAAGCTCTCACTAGCAGGGATCCACAACCTCCGCTGTCAGTAACCAACTTTCCATATGCAGTACCCTGGACAAATCCTTGGACTCTCAGATTCTCATACTGAGTGTTTTCCACATCTAGAGTTGTAAATATATCTATTTTGGCCACTCAGACCCTGCTGGGGCAATGTTCCACCGTTCTGAGGTTTGGCTTTACACCCTCAGCTGCACAAGCAGCTGAGGCACGAAGGTTCAGGAGGAATCTCGTGGCCGACAAAGCACAATGTGGGAAGAGTCCAGAATGACTAAAGACCTGTTTGCCCATGAATTGCTGGTTCTCATGAATGCCCCAAACCAGAAGAATCCCAAATGACGTCTGTGAGTACAATCATTTGACCCAGCCCACAGACACAGATGGGGACTCGGGAACACACGCCAAATCTGTTCAGGAGGCAGATGGAGATGAAATTAAATGATATCAGCTAACTCACTCTGAGCACAGAGCTGGAAGTTAGCTTTGCATATCCTGAAATTCAAGCCAATGAACTCTCTGCTTTTGGAGGCGTTTGTCAAGGAAAATGCTGAGAGATTCAGACAATTCTTCATTTTCACTGGTACCTGCAGCAGGAGGAGTTGAACACTCCTGGCTTTGTTTGGCTTTGCTGCATTTCTCGCCTTAGCTGCTCAGTGAAATATCACCCCAGTGGCTGTTCTGCTGTTAATGCTGTAGTGGCAACAATAAATATCACCACTGAAAGCAAGTAGCTTATTTAAGAAAAAAATGGAGGGGGAAAAACCAGTCTAAAATGTAAAGTGTGGCTCTTTTGCACCTGAGGCACAATTTAGGCCAGTCTGAAGTGTACTACAGGGCCATTTGTTGTACCCTCTGCATCATAAAAGTCTCAGCCCCTCTTTTTGTCGTGTTCGAGACACTCTCAGTGGAAAGGAATGTCACATTTTTATGACCAGCTCAAGGTATTTTAATTGAGGATTTTGTACAACATTTGCTGGGCTGCCTAGAAAGGTGGGATTGGAGATCAGTTATCAGCTAATTAATTGTCTTAGTGTTACTGCTATCCCTCGGGAGAGGTGGCAGGTTGTGGAAAAAGCTGTTTTCTCTGACAAACCCGAGCAGAGAAAAGGTTCTCTGATGTCAGGCCACACTTTTGGCATCTCCACAGCACGACCCAGAGGTCCCAGCTGAAAAGGAAAGGGATTGAGAATTTACAGGAATATCAGGGAAAAGTTGTTGAGTGAATAAAGCCCCTCTGAAATGTACAAAAGAGGGCAGAATTGGCAATTATTTCCCCCTAGAAACGTCCCTTTCTGAAGCAGCCTCTTTGCTGTCAGAGATTTTTACTTCTGAGACCACCATGACCCGCTGTGTGGTGTGGACATCAATCATCAAATGTTCCTCTGGAATTTCTTCAAAGAGTTATTTTTTTCTCCATTAAAATGGTTTCTGCTTCTCCCCCTCATCTGCTCCTGGATCCCTTTCCTAAAATCGCATATGACTCAGAGAAAAACTTGCATCCACTTGGAATTACTGGAGAAATTTGCTGGAATTAAGAAGGCACATTGTTGCTTGTATTGAATCCACAATATGGGAACAACAACTGGTCGTTTTCTTTTAATCTGTGGGTGCAACTTCACCTGCTTACCCATTTCTGCCCATGAGGCCAAATTTTCCCATAATGAATCAATGGGATATCAGGAAGACATCCCCTGACACGCTCAGGTACCAATGCTTCTTTCTGGGAATAGTGAGTGTCCATAACAAACAAAAGGAGAAAGGAAAAGAAACTGGAAGAGGATTTGAGAGGTTTTTTTTTCTCTGCAGTGATCCACATAATCAGTGGCAATTTTATTTCATTTGCTCATGAGAGAACAGGGCCTCAAATTGTGCCCTCTCTATTGTTCCTTGGTTTTAAGGTGCAATGAGCCAAACGAATCTCCATCAGCTGCTGTATTTACAGAAAGGACACATTTGATCCATTCAATGTATTCATGATGAGAAAACCAGCCCACAATTCGTGGAGCAGATTCGTGGAGCACAGACAGGAGGGAAAAAGGAGCACAGTAAATCTGTCTTCTGTCCCTTTGCACGCTGGGACATGTGAACATTTCCAGTTTGTGATGGATGGGCACATCAGTGCAGGTTGGAAATCCCTCACTGGTGGCTGTTTTATCTTGCCTCCTCACCTGGGATTCTCCTCCCCTCAGGCTCTGGGATGCTCCAGAGCTTCCTGCAGGGCACAGATCCCTTTTCACGAGGTGGGCAAAGCTGTGGGATCAGGGTTTGGCTCAGGGGTTTATCTGAGAGATCCTGTGCCAGCCCCGAGCCCAGCAGTGCCCTGCCAGGGATTTATTCAGCTTGGGTGGAAGCTCATTGTAAAATTCCCATATTCCAGGAGTGGATGAGTTATTTTTTCCAGGTTGCTTTGTGCCTTTTCCATCTCAGCACCCCAGCTCTGGAGCAGGTTATCCCACTTCCACGGCAGTTGGAATGTAATGGAAGTCAGATAACCTGCTCCAGAGCTGTAAATGCACAGTGTAAAAATTACAATAGGAAGGAACTGGTGCTCTCAGCAGCGCCATAAATCAGAGATTTAATCTGGAATTAACACCTCCTCCCTCCCCCAAAAATAAATCAGTCATGGTTAGCAGATTTACCTGATATTGTGTGATATTTATCTCAGAACAAATACTTCTACTCTGACATCAGTGTATTACTTTGAATTTATGTTGGTTTAAAAGCTCTGCAGTAATTAATGGGTCTAATGGGAATTGTACCTTGATTTCTTTTTTCCTGGAAGTTTATTCATTCCCTTTCTTTATTCCTACTGCTCAAGATCTGCACAGGCTTCTGAATAATTTGTATTTGTTATGTTGCAATGATGTAGGATCAGTAAGGAACATCAAGAAGAAACATGACACGAATTTTCATCAGAATTAATAAATGTAGAATGCATTTCTCAGTCTTTTTTATTTTTTAAATAAAACTACATGGCAGAGCTTGCCTGTTGGTGAAGCTAGGTGAGCAGAAAATGAAGAAAAAAGAGATTTTCTCCTCTGTGTATTTCTTTCTCGCAGCTATTCAAGTAAAACGGTTCATTTTCTTCTTTTCTGCTTGGGACCCAGGTATGCACTCGGTACATTTAAGTGTTCCTAATCTCTAAACAGAAAGGTACAAGGATTAATTCAAATAAATTCCCTGAGAAAGAATTGCAGTTTGAAATATTAAATAATCTACATCCAATTATACACCTTTTTGAAACACACCAAGGGTCAGGAACAGTATTGCCACAAAATACGAGTAATTCTTTTTCTTCGCTTTTGTTTGCTTCCTTACCGGAACAGGATTATCAGGGGTAGTTTTATAGGCTACAAATTGAAGTGTAAAGAATGCAGAGAACTTCTAAAAAGAAAAAGGAAAAAAAACCCAAAAAAACAACAACAACAACAAAAAAAACATTTGGCATGGGGGCACAAAAAACTCTTGTTTGCTGGCCCAAGTTATGGCCACCATCCAGGGCAACAACTCCAGGGCTGGAAGACCTCAGTGATCCATCTAAAAATAGGGTGTTCACCATGTCAATGCAATTACCAGTGGTTTCAGTGTGGTTTCGACCCTGTCCTTGCAGGCTGGAGAGTTTTGTTGGGGTACCTCGGGCCTGAGATCACACAGTGCCATTATCCGCCTTCCTGCACATCCATTGATGGCTGGAACTTGCTAATGGGCATTTTACCCGTCGATAATTACGCCCTTTCCACCGACACGCATTAAGCAGATTACGCGGGTAAATTCTTCTTCCCAAGTGTGTCCTGGGAGAAAATCCTATTGCCTTTTGTACAAAAAAACCCCCCAAAACCTAAAAAAGTTACCTAAAACAAAACCAACAAAAATCCCCAAACAAACGAAAAAGACCGCAACCACACACACAAAAAACCAACACAAAATAAAAATCGCACAAAAAATCAAACCAACAACAAAACAAACTCCCAAAACCCACAACCTCTCCCCCCAAAACCCTCCAAAACCCCCTACAACCTCCCCCAAAACCACACCAAAACCCAACCAAAAAAATCCCCAAAGAAACCAAAATCCAAAAGAACTAACCCCTGAACCCCCAAACAAACAAACAAAAACCCCACCTCCTCACCAAATCTCTAAAAACTCTCTCAAAAACAACAAAAAAAACCCCCATCATTGAGAGCTATGGTCGAAGAAATTAACATAATTTTAATAATATTATGATTCGGGGCTGAAGTAGGAGAGGAGTGTCCAAGGACTGACTGGGTGCTCTTTAAGGCCCCTTCCAACCCAAACCATCCCACAATTTTGTGATTGGTATTCCTCAAATTCTCCAGCCAATGTAAGAAGTGCTGGGTTTATATTTCAGGAAAGGAGGTGATGGTTCTGTGTGATGTAAACCTTCAAAGGGAAGGATGGGCAAGATTTCCTGGAAGATGGGTATTTAAATTTAGATGTATAGATATGGAGATTTCTGTATTTCACAGTAGAAATATTGATGCTGACTTGTATATTTGCATTTTGCCTTGGAAAATACAAATGTTATATATTTACACAATAAACAGAGTTGATACATTTGTATTTAAAATATGAAATATAAATATGTCTGCTGCAAACATGGTACTTGCCAGGCTGGTGTAGCAAGATGAACTCTTTGCATCCTTTCAGACCTATTTTTCTCTGATTTTTTATTGTTTTATAACTGTAGGTATCTCACAGTGATGTTGTGTTAGGCCTCACTGGTACCTTCCTCATTTTCTCTGGTCTTCATCCAACTCCCAATCTCTTACATCTGATATAAATCTTCGTTTGCTCAGAGGAATTCAGACAAATTGCTTAAGGAAAGGTGTTTAAACGTGCCTCAAGGAGTTGGCAGAGTTTGTGCAGAGTCTATAAATTAGTTTTATATGATCCCACCCTGGCTGTAGGATTATCCTTACTTTGCCCTTATGGCTCAGCCCAGTTCTTTCACAGCCTGTTAAATTTAGCAAGTCTTGACATCAGCCATGAATATTTCTAAAACTCATAATGTGAAATCTCCTTAGCGTATAAAATGCAAGTCTGCAAGATCATTTTTATTGTTAAGGTTGCTGTCTACATCTAAATATTGCACTGCACTTAGATCAGCTGAACGATATAAAAATCTATTTATTTGATTCCAAAAAAATATGGGAGAAGTTGAGTTGACTGAATGTTATTTTCTACTTTGGTTTAGCCTGATCTCAAACTCAACTGGCTTCCAGTCCTCCTGTAAATCAGGAATAGCACTGCTGACTTCCAGGCAGCCAACCCCGTGTGAAAAAGCCAAGAAATAGGTCAACTGAATTTGGAACTTTTTCACAAGTGCTCCACTCTAAATCAGAACAGGTGTAATGAAGTCAGAAGGGCTTCAATGACTGCTCTGCTCCTCCTCCTGCCTGATAATACTTATGTGCCTTATAAATATATTTTCTTTTCATGGAAAGAAATAGTGAGACCATAATAAAGGTGAGGCCAAATGGTGCAACTGCTGGCTTTGGTTAATGGAGTCACTGTCTCAGTGACTAGAAAAATCAGATGTAGCCTAAAAGCCACATATTATACCTGCTAGAAAGCACATTTCCAATGCAAAGTCTGTGTTGCAGACACTGCAGAATTAACATATGTAGCCTGTAGCAATGCTTTGTTATAAATGCTAAACCTAAATGCAGATTGGAGTCCCTGTGTGTTTAGTTTGTACATAGAAAACCTAATTTTGTGTAATACAGAGAACTGGCTTACAGGGTCTGGCTGAGGTGTCATTTGTCAGTAATTCAGGAAGGGTGTACATAAATTGGGGGTTATGAATATGAAGTTATAAGGTGCTTTAAAATCTCTGGGTGAAACTGAAAGGAAAATGCAAAATATTGCTATTTGCATGATTTCTCAAGAAATGCACACCCAGTCATCACAGCTCAGCCAGTCTTGTACCTCACTTTAACCATGCAAATCAGAATTCCTGCCAACCTCAATTCATTTGTCAGCTGATAGATGTAAAATAACACCAACAGACCCAAACCCCTTTTTCTATTCCTGGGTACAATAAGTGCATTCACGGCTGGTCCTGCAGAGAGCTGGGTGGATACAAACCGGGCTCACATCCCACTCATCCTCTGCATCCCAGGGATAATGAGAACAGATGTTTTGTTCTCAAAAGCACACCCAGTGCCCACTTATCTTTGGACATTTCTGTCCTCTCATTGCCACCTAAAATCTCCACTATCCAGTGTGGGTGTTTTCTCAGAGCTCTCCTATGCTGATGCACGTTTTTGTCTGGTCCAGGGCTTTGGGGATGAACACCAGGCAAAGTCAGGAGATGTTTTTGAGGTGTGGGAGGGGTTTGGGAGAGCTGGGAGTATTTGGGGTATATAAGTGGTACCCTGGATTTATCTTTCTGCTGCAAACAAACTTTGCCTCGTTCTGTTTGATCTTGCAACATCTGTTCCCTCTAATTTCTTCTCAAGTTGAGAGTTTCCTCAACACTTCACACAGGAATGGTCACTGTGCATTATTGAGAAGACAAAAAAATTACTTTGACCATTGATTTTTGTGCAGTTTATATTTGGACATGATTTAAAGGCTGTCCTGAGATTCATTACAAGGCAGTTAATAAAAAATTTTGCCTTTAGCTTTCACTGATATTAGAATCAACACTGTAGAAAATCAGAGTGGGATTCCTCTCCGGTTGCCCCAAACCATGTCAAGGCTGAACAAAACTCATGGGTGCCTCCCTGCAGGGAGGTGTAGGGGAAAATCACCTGGGGAAAGCACATTTGAAAACAGATTCACTTCTGATACATGAAGTATCTGAGAGGGAACAACAGGGACATTAATTTTTTGTTTTACAGTCTGATTAAGTGGGTTTTAATCTGTGCTTCTGTCAGCCCTGAACAAACAGCTCTGAGATTTCTGACTCTACAAACTCCTTGGTGCTTCCGAGCTCAAAAAAATGTCCCAAGGGAATTTAATTGGGAATTAACCAGCTGGAACACCAAAAGAAAGAGCCACTCCTGTAGCAGTCTGCCCATGTACACGTTTCACATTGAAATATCTGGTTGTTAAAACCACCCGAGATCACTTGGAGCTTTTCCCGTGTTTGTCGCCTCCGTCAGCTGTGCAAAGCTGATCTTGCCTTCTTAACAGCTCAAACCTTGGCAAAAATCCTTCACAATATTAACATGTGCAGTGGTAAAATATAGAAAATTGCCCACTTCAGCCACAGGGGGAGGAGAGGCTGGAGGGAAGTGGAGGAAAATGCAGTTTAGGTGTTGTGCTGGAAAACCTGAGCGGTTGTTCTGGCAGTGACCTGCTGGTCACTGCTGTCTTAGGCACAATTTATTGATTCCCTGGAGATGTGAGACTTAAAAGCACGGGCTCTGACACCTCCTGCTTGGCTGATCACACAGCCTGCAGACAAGATTAAGTGTATAAAAGAGCAAAAGGCCCTGCCTGGGAGCGGGCAGCGTTTCTCAATATCAGCTCTGGAAGCTGGTGCAGGAATTCCCTGCAGGAATCCACTCCCAAATGGTTCCCATTCCTCTGCCTGAGGTGGGGGGCTTGGGGTGGGTGTTCCTAACCAAAAAAAAATCATTTCCCTTTCCCTTGGAATGGGTGGGAATTGGGTTGGTGGGTCGCACAGGCAGAATGCTGCTGCTGTTGTTCTTGGGGACAGGTTTGCTCCATTGCTTGCCCACAGCCTTGGTGTCTTTGAAGAGAGATGGAGCCCCTAGCAGTTTGCTGATTTAATCCTCTCAATTTATCTGGTAACTGCGTGGGTTTAGCTCTGGATTTGGTAAAGAAATGGAGATCTTTGGCGGAACAAGATGAACAAAGCCCTTGGAGATTTGTTTGTGGAACACACTGACAATCAGTTTTTCACAATTGATGGTGGCACTGATACTTCCAGGCTTTGTGGAAGCCTATTCTGTTTATAAGGTGACACAGACTGGCATCCATTTGCTTTTTATGACACATTCTCTTCAAACAGGAGTTTTAAGAGATTTTGTTTAATATTACGGGAAGATTTTCATAATATCCCAAATGTGGAGTGTATTCCTGAGCAACAATAATAATGTCTATACTTCTAAATTATTTCAGGTTTGCTTAACCTTGGAGGGAAGGTGAAAGGAGGAGGCAAAGTTATTCATGCTGAGCTACACTGACAGGTAAATAAAATTTATTTACCTCCTTCCCATTTAAGATTTCCCCAGCTGCCTCCATCAACTCTCCCTCATTCTGTTTTTCATATTTCATCTGTAGTTTTAAATCTTACTCCGAATGACAACATTAGCTTTCTAAACTACTCAGCAATATCACTTTCCCCCCAAAGACTTCCCTGAGGCTGATTTGTAGAGGCTGCAGTTGTCTCTCTGTTGGTTTTTTTTCCTCCTCTGACTTACAATGAACAATGCTCTCACTAATGACATTTCCCCAGCAATGATGCACCAGGGAAAAGCACGGAACCAGAAGCAGGAATGATGAATGTTAAATCCTAAATGGATGGAGGAGGAAGTGCTACAATTTGCTCCTCTATCACTCCATTAAAAAAAAACAAAAAAACCAACAACAAACTACAACTCTTGTCTTTTTCCATCAGCCATAAAGATGCAGCACTGGGCTGGGATATTCTTAGATAAATCAGGCATGACATTGTACAGTGAGTTTTTGCACTCTTGCAAAGAAAGGCCAAACCTAAGCTTGCAAGATGTGTCTGTGTCTGTCCAGACAGCCTGATTTAAAAGCCTCAGCTGAAAGAAAAGACTGACATAAACTCAGGATGAAAATGCAAGGAATGGTTTCCTGTGGGGAGAGGAGGTGATGTGCAGAGGAAAGGTCATTCCAGTTGGGCAAAACCAGAAAACTCCTTCTAGCCATAACGCCAACTGCTCCTCCTCTCCTCTGAACTTCCTGGCTGTGTCCTCATGGGTGATTTCCTTCTCTCCTCTGCCTGTTTGCTCAGGGATACACTCTGAACGCCCAAATCTTTCTAAAGGCAACTGAAAAGGCTACACTTCTTCCTGGAGCCTCATCTAGACCTGCCTGTGCTCTTTGCCTGCTGTAGATATTTGTTTCTCAGCCCAGCCCCTAAAAAACAGACTGTCCTCATTCCCCTCACCAGGATCTGCTAAGAGCCACTTGCACTTGCTCATGATCAACAGATAAAGCCACAGCTGATATTTCCACAGAATAAACTTCCATTCCAGCTGGGAGCTCTCTGCAGTGCACATGACCAGCCTTGCTGGAATAACTCGTGGTGTTCACCTTTTCCCTGAGAAGGAAAATGTGAGGGAAGTGTCCCAAGGTCTCTGCATGGAGTTGTCTCCTCCCCTGCCTGCAGCAGAGCTCCTGAGGTAGGAAGATGTTGCAGATGTTCACAGCTGGGGACTAAACAAGAGGTGTAAACTGTCTGTTTTCTTTTTACTTGGAATGCTCACTTGTTCTAGCCGGAATTTTGTGAACCAGAATTCTCTGACAGCAGGAATTATGCTGAACTATCACATGCTTGCACTGGAGAATTTCTGGGTAGCTTAGCAATGTCACACGAGATAATAGAAAATGTCATTTTTACTCAGCCATCACAAGGTGCCTCATAGAGTTGTGCTGTTATTGCATCTTTATCTTCATTTCTCACACAACATGGATCTCTCAGAGCTACAGAACCCACTGAGGATCCATCTAACCCAGAAATGTATCAGAGGCAAAGTTTCAGAGGAGTGTCTCTTGCTAACAAGGTGTTTTCAGATGTATAAACAAAGGCAGACCAGAGGGTCAGTCCATCAAAAATGTAGCTTGAGCTTGGACCATCAGTATCTGAATTAAGTAAAGAAGTGGCTTTGCATTTGCATTTCAAAGACTTCCTTTCCTAATAAGGCGTCAAGACCAGGAATTTCACAAAAAGATGCAAGTAGTGAGATATTAACACGCTCCAGGGTAAAAATTATTTCCCTGAAGGGTTTTAAGGTTTTTGGAAGCAATCCTAAGATCTTCCCTGACATGTTTTTTCGGGATTTCCCTGGAAAACTACAATGCAGCTCCTTCATGTTCATGTTTGGAGCATCTAACAACCTCTGCCTTGTCCCTTTAGTTTGTTTCTGACAGATTTAAAGAAATTAATTTTTTTTCCATTTGAATAGGGTGAGAGCATGGGGTAGAAAGCTTGCAGTCCGTGAAAGTGAAGAGAACAGAAAAAGAAAACTTTTCTTTTTACAACAGGCTGCTTTGTAGAGCCATAAGGAATAATCAGCTTCTGCTTAGCACTTATTATTTGCTTAATTTCAAAGTATGTTATCCTCTCCACGCCTCAGAAATGATGCCAATACGTGTCAGTGAACACTGAGCTGAAAGCCCAGTGCTGCTGGCAGGTCAATATTCCTTGATTCCACTTAGGAGCCAGTTCCAGGAGCTCATTAAGCTGTTTTTGGGGACCGAGACGCTTGCACAGCTCTAAAATCCAATCTGCAGCAGCACACAGCAGTCAGGAAACATCTATCTCTAAATATTTATACATATCCAGTGGGACAAAGCAAACACACACATCGTGGAGCCACCAGGTTCCCCCTGTGCAACTGCTGCTCTTGGAAAGGGTGGCTAAAATCAGAGCAGAGGTGGCCAAAGGATGTCCTCCTTCAGCCAGGTTTGATGAGCTCTGTGGTGGTTTTGCTGCGAGTTTTGCCCATTTAAAGCAGGACTCTGTGCCTGGCAGCCCCAAAAAGACTTCCCCTGCTGCATCATCTCTTGAGTGTTGAGGAAATGCCAGTCCTCCAAAGCTGTCCTGAGGCATTTTGGTTTGATTGAGACCTCGACTGGTTTTGTGAACTCGTTGGAGCAAAGAGGAAGGGAATTTGTAATCTTTTGTGGTGATCATGCAGAGCCCTGCATTCTGTCCCCTCTGTTGGAGGGGGAAGCTCCTCTCCCTGCCTCAGCTGAAGCATTTTGAGCTGACCTGCTGCTAAGAGACTCTGCTCCACCTAAATTCTCTCTCCCAGTTCTAAACTCCCAGTTATTTCAGCGTGGGTATTTTCTTTTTCTTTTTTAGGCCTCCTTAAGTCATTATCTCTGTGCAGAGGGATGAAGTCTCCCTGTCCATACAGATGCAAATAGAAGAAAAAATGAGATTGAAAGTTCAGGCATGGCACCACACCATCTCATTTTCCTGCTGCCTTTTTTTTTTTTAACTTGGTTCCTAAAATAATGTCTTTTCAGACCAGGATTTTAGCAGGAAAATGACTCCTTAATTTACAATAAACAGCTTCACTTCTGTCTTATGAGGAGTTTTTGAAGAAGGCCGGGTTTGCTGGAGGCAATATCGATGTGGTACACGTTGGGCAGTTAAAGCCTTCATTTGAAAGCTCCCCAGAATTTGTCTGAGCATAACGTGGATAGCAAGAAATGTAGGGAAGACAATAAACCACAAAATAACTCATTTAAACAGGTGTGTTGAAAAGCTGAAGGATTTTTTTTTTGGGGGGAGTTGGTGCTTAATGGAGAAAAGTAAAAATAAATGGAGGTAAGTCAAAATAAACAAAGCATGGGAAGATGTATTTTTTCAGTATTTTAACTTCTGTTATTTATCTACTGCCTTTTCATTTATAATCCCTATTTATTTCTTCCAACCTTGAGAGCAAAGTGCCACAGTTGAGGTAACAGGGACTAAAAAGGAACCAACATTCCTGAACCTTGACAGCATCCTCAGGGATCAGCCACAGAGGCCCTGGGGGAGAGCAGTCAGGGCCCTTTTGCAACCACCAGGGTGCAAGAACTGTGAAATAATCTGTAAATGCAAAATCCTGCAATCAATCAAATTAATATGAACTCCACTCCAAGCCCTAATAACGACAAAGAAGGGATCCACTTGGAAATGAGAGTGCTTAATACCTCCAGAAGAGGTTAATGGGAGATGTTCAGTTTTAGGGATTTCTGGCCACAATAATCCGAGTTTGGAAATGTGAGTGTGAAAGTTTCATAAAGCAGATTCTGTGTTATCAGCTCACGTAGCTCTGGGAAAATCTGCTTTTGTTTAATCTCTGTCCCCTTGCAGCGGCTGAAACAGTGCCATTGTTAAACTGGTGGAGTCACTCCTGGCTTGTGGTTTAACTGGGACCAGAAAAGCCTGAATTTGCTGATTACCGGGTGTTAAATATATCTGAACTTCTTCTTCCTAGCAGCTTGTGTGGTTCCAGCTTCCTCTTCACTTTATCCCCCTTCCCAATTCCTAGATTGAGTCTCTGAGGGCTCTGTGGTGGGAGGTTGTTTTGAAGCAAGGCTCTGCAGCAGCTCCATATTCTGCAATCCTTCCTTCTCATCACTAAATATCTCAACTTTTTTTTTTTTTTTTTTTTTTTTTTTTTTTTCACAGAGTGGCTGAAAATAAAGTATTAAAAAAAAAAAAAAAAAAGAAAGAAAGAGCTGGCAAGGAGAATTGGCATAAAGATATACTTTGAACTCTTATTGCATAAACACTGAGAGTAGTTATGGCTAATGGAAGCCAGAAACTACAGCTTGGTGCAGTAGCCAAAATTTGGAGTGTGCTATTATGGTAATAAAACCCCCCAAACCTAAACAGCCAAATTAATCCTTCTCAGACAACCCTTTACCCTTGCAGGGAGTCACCAGCAACCTGCACTGTGAGGACTCAGGGTCTGAACTTGAATCTTTGCTGTGATGATTGATTCAAGTATTCTTGGGTGAGAATCATTTTCGTCGTAGAACTCTTTTGTGTCTTTAAAAAAAGCAATCTCAGGTGGCTGGGCTGAACTTACAGAGGCAATGATGCATCCAGCACTGCTGATAAATAACTGGTGATGGAAATCAGTGAGAGCAATTGGGAAACCTCTGTCTGCATGTTTAGGCACTTTCTGGTTTTAAATGCATAAATTCACCTCTAATGGGTGCAATATAAAGGCAGTTTTCTTGAAGACTCCAAGGTTATATTCATTTTCCGCAGAGATCCAAACTCTTCAGCTTCTAGTGAGAGATCTATAAACATGAGAAATGTCTCATAACAAACCCAGGATCGTTTATAAATAGAAAAATAACTTCAGTTGGGACTGCAATTGAGGGAAATAACCATGCTTTTTCCAATAACCTTTACTATTGCTAACTTAGAGCTCCACTTCTGTACTTTTACCGTCTGCTGCTCTGGGAGCACATAATTGTCACAGCCTTTAAAATGTTCCTGCTGCAGCTGGATTATTTTCCAGGAGTTTTCTTTCTCTTTTAAGTTGGTGGCTCAGAACATTCCAGATCTCAGTTCAGCGTCTGCTTTCTTTGTCTCTCCTCCCCACCCTTCTGCAAGGTGATATTTAAATGTCCTTTTGGGATGTGTGACAGACTGCACTTCACTGCCCAAAACGAGGCAGGAGTGGGAATTCTCCTGATCCTTCTCAAAAACCTTGTTTTAAATGTGTTTCCCCTCCCTCTGTCAATTGATTGCCTTCTGTGGTGAATTTTTTACCCCCTGATTCCCTTTTGTTTATCCTAATAAAAGCTTTTAGAGGTAACTTTCAATTCCAGGATGGATAATGGCAAACTGGTTATTACAGAAATGGCTTAACAGATATTGCCGATTTCTTCTCTTTTTCTTTACATTTATCTACACAGGAAAGCTTTTGCACAGCAAGGTGGAGCATGAATTTAAAGCAAAGTAACTGCTTCACATTAGCTTCCCACAAGGATCCTGTCATCCTGCACACAGGTTTCGCTTAATCCACTCCCAAGTTTGGCTCAGTAAACTCGTGTAAACGTACCCTTGCTGTGAAATGTTGTCCACATCGAGAAATAAATGTAAGAGTGCTTTCCAAGCTTCTTTCCAAGAATTTATGCACTTTCCTGGCTCCCTCTGCGGTGGTATCAGAGCACCTCTGAGTTTATCATGTATTTATTCTTGTAACACCCCTGTGATTTTCCCAGGGCTGGAGAAGAGGAGAGAGGTGAATTTATTTCCCCAAGTCCAAAGCTGGCTTTGTCACTGCTGGGCCATCCTTTGCCTCCATGAACTCCTAATCCTGTCTGCTCCATCACAATTCCATTTCTCCTCCATTCAGGTGTGACTCAGCTGCAACAACAGCAGCGGTGGCTCTTGCAAGCTGAAGTTGTTATTTCCTGGCCCTGTGATGTTTGTGTTAATTCATGTTCTCATTTGCATTCAGTGAAAGTAGAGGAAAAGCTCAGTGACTGTGTTTTGATTCAGATTCTCAGGATTTTGTTGCTCTTGGGTATGTAAGTCCCATGGCCTTTAAATAACTTGAGAATCTTCCTTTTTTTTTTTTTTTAAAGGAAAATATTGAATAGCCTGTTTTAAATAACTTGTGTTCCCCGTGCCTGCTCCTCTCTCAGAGGAATTGCATTTGCATAGAAAGAGGATTCCTTAAATAAAGGCACAAAATTTTTTTTTTAACAGAGAGAAACTCAGCAGCCAGAACTAATATTAGGATTAAGCACTGCCCTTCCAGCTGTAGAGCAGACTAAGTCAAACCTCCACAGCATTTTGCTGAATATTAGAATTAAATGGAGTTTTAATTATACATAGATCCATTTATTCATTTGCCATACTCTAACAAAACAGAGGATTCCAGACCCCTTCCACCTTCCTGCCCAAGATCTGATATCTGGAGCAAAGGAGGCCTTTTTTGCTGCTTTGTTCAGAGTCCAGACAATCAAAAAAGGGTGAAAGTTGGACATCACCAAACACTGAATTTAAAAATCCAGATGCATTTGGTTAACTCTGAAGACTCCTAATTCTTTCAGCTTAAAACAATGAAAAACTGGATCTGAAATAACCTCTTTTATTTCAAAATGAGTTTGCTTTGCCTTGTTTCTGTTCAGAATTGCTTCCCTGGCTTGGCTGGGATTTCTCATTTCCTGCCTTAGGGTCCATGAGGGATATGGAGCTCGTGGGTAGAAGCTGCTCACTGGAGGCTGATTGTCAAGGAAAGGCAAAGATTGAATCCATCAAGAAGAGTTTTCCCACAGCTCTTGGTTGACTTTTCATTTTTGGTGGGTTTTGTTTGGGTTTTTTAGATATTTTTTAAATTTTTTTCCACCTAAACTGTGAGTTAGCAGCCCGTCCTTGTGTGTGGAGACCATCCTGCTTGCAGAAAAGACATTTTCAATCCCTAGAAACTTGTCCATTTTCAATCCCTAGAAACTTGTCCAGTTACTAATAATAGGAAAATCATTCCCTTGAAATATTGCCATTTATGTGAGGCATATGTGGATGCATTTCTGGGGGGTTTTGTTTCATAATTGGCTCACAAACAGTCACAACTCTCTGCAGCTCCCACCACCTACTGCCAGATTGGTTGGGGTTTTGTTTGTTTGCTTTGTTTTTTTCTTTTAATACCTGAGGTCTCTGACTTCAGGTAATTAAAAATCCCGGCTTATTTTTATTTCAACACAGAAAGAAGGGTTCAATCTGTTTGTGATACTATGACTGACATTGTTTCAAAGCAGATTTAGAGATAAGTTTGGTCCTGACATTTAGTCAGCAGGTGGGTGTTGTTTATTGCCTAGCAATTAGAACTTGCATTAACATAATATCTCCTCAACTTCAAAAATTTCTGAGAGCTCT
Organism: Sylvia atricapilla; assembly: GCF_009819655.1. Classification (NCBI taxonomy): domain Eukaryota; kingdom Metazoa; phylum Chordata; class Aves; order Passeriformes; family Sylviidae; genus Sylvia; species Sylvia atricapilla. Next base: position 15,625,287 of record NC_089153.1, read on the forward strand.
CCATGAACAGATTCCCAAGAGCTCTCCCCTGCTCTCTTCCCTTTGTCTTTTCACTTTCCCACCTCCACAGCCTTCCACCCACCTGCCTTTAAATGTGCTGTTTCAAATTTAGAGTTCAAGAAACTTTGTTTAAGTCTAAATCATGAAAGATATTTTCTTCTAGGGCAGGAGCAGCCCACAGCCGCTTTATTTTAAACCAAGTTAAACCAGCGCTTTTTACTCTTCAGAAACTTTTGTTTTTCACTTTTAATGTCTCTCTGTGAGCACTCCACTCCAGAAAATGTGTGGTGAGGAGGGCAGAGCCTGTCCCCCATCTTGAAATGATCCAGGTGCAACAAGTATTTTCCTTTCCATCTGCATCCCCATCCTTTTCTCTGGTGTTATTATCAGTTTCTTATGGAGGTGCATTGATTAGATTTCTATTATATCTGCTTTTCATGAGATTGTCATATTCATCTTTACCCCTGAGCTAATGGGTTTTCTGCAGGAGAAAGTGAAAATACAGTTCAAGCAAAAGATGCAACAAAGGCAAATAAATGTGAAGAATGAAACCAAATACAAATGTATTACTTCGAAAATAGTTTTTAGTTAGTTGATTTAGTTGATTAATTAGTTGATTTCAAACTCCGGTTGAAAGTCCACAGCCAGACCTTCACTGCTGCTCTGTCAACAGGCTTTGGTCAAAAAGCTGGATGAGCAGAATGGTGAGAAATTCCAGTGAAATCAGACAAAAGTGAACACTGCTCCTGGGCATCTTCCCCTGTGCAAACCCACCTGTGCACACATATTCTTACAGCAAATTTTCATCCTTCTTTTCGGCCTTTATTTTCTAAGCTTAAGCTCCATCATTTCGGTGTTAAGGAGCAGCAGTTGGTGACCTTGTCCTGTTTTTATTTTCTTTTTGCCCCTCCAAACCCTTAGAGGGGATATTTTCCATCAAAGGAGACACCTCCCTCCCTTGCCTGGGAGGATGTAATTATTCAGTCAAGCACAATAAACACCGAACAAATCAGCTTTGGGGAGTCATCGGTGCCTTGCTCTGCTCCCGGGGCCAACCCTGGAGGATCAAATGCTGCTTTCCTCCTTTGCAGGCACCACCATCACCCATGTGCTGGTTTCATAAATCATAAATCATAAATAAAAATCATCCCAACCCTCTCACTTTGGGATTTACTATCACCACCTGATTTACTATCGGTTGGAAACTGGCTGCTCCAAACCCCTGTAGTGAGGAAGAGGAAAATTGAATGAGAAAATGAGGAAGGGATGAAATTCCCAAACCGAGTGAGACCCAGCGAGGCTGTTCTGTCAAATCAGCACCTCCCTGACCCGACAATAAAATTAAAGGAGCTTGTCCTGAAAGAGAGCAGCTCCTTAGCTGTGGAGGCTGCCCGGGTGAGCAGCTGCTGTGCTGTTTTTTATTAGGGGAGAGGCAGAAGCAGCAGAGCCGGGGCGGTGGGATGCGGATGGAGCATCCCGGATGGAGCATCCCAAATGGAGCACCCCAAATGGAGAATCCCAAATGGAGCATCCCGGATGGAGCATCCCAAATGGAGCACCCCAAATGGAGAATCCCAAATGGAGAATCCCAAATGGAGCACCCCAAATGGAGCATCCCAAATGGAGAATCCCAAATGGAGAATCCCAAATGGAGCATCCCAAATGGAGCACCCCAAATGGAGAATCCCAAATGGAGAATCCCAAATGGAGCACCCCAAATGGAGAATCCCAAATGGAGAATCCCAAATGGAGCACCCCAAATGGAGAATCCCAAAGGGAGCATCCCAAATGGAGCACCCCAAATGGAGAATCCCAAAGGGAGCATCCCAAATGGAGCACCCCAAATGGAGAATCCCAAATGGAGCATCCCAAATGGAGCTGCGGCTGCCTCACAGGACACAGGGAGCCCTGGGACCCGCCAGGAGCGGGGGATTTTTGGGGAAAACGGGATTACGATCACTTGGAACTCGGACAGGCTTTTTTTTTTCCAGGCTCGGCTGGAAATGAGGGAAGCTGCTCTCAAATCCAGCGGCTCCCTGGAGATGATGAGAGCGGTGCCAGTTTACAGCAACCCGAGAGCTCCTGCGAGGAGCTGACAGCAGCCTTTATCCCCCAGATAACGAGCTTGACAAGTCTCTTTGCCATTTGGGCACATTGAATTCTCGGGAGAGCTCCACATGAATAAATCATTGCCTCTTTAGTGACTTTCCAGAATTAATGATCCTCCACCTTTTTTTTTTAATTAATTTTTTTTTTTGACAAGTGCTTCTCTCGCTGTAGCTTGTGACTTGTGGCTCCTTGGAGGGTGGTGAAAACTGAGCAGTCCTGGAGGCTTTTGCTTTCTCCTTTTTGGATGTTCCAGTAACTTTTCCTGCCACTGAAGAGCTGAACAAGCGTCTCTAATCACCAAAAAGGCCAACGTTTTCAGAAAGGCAGCATAGAGAGGGAAAAGAAGATTTCATTTCCAGATGAAAGGAAAACCTGGTTAGATCAAAGTCAGGACCAGAAGAAGATAAAACTTTCCAGAGGTTGAAAAGTAGGATTTAATTATCATTCATACTGGGGCATTTTTTGCTTCAGGTTCTCATTAGCAACACTTCAAGCTGAGAGAAAACACCTTTGTCGAGATATTTCCATCAAAAACTGGAAGTTATCAGAGTTTTCCTTGTATGTAGCCCGGTTCTGTAGCCAGACAATTTGTCTGTCCTGAGAGGTTCAAAAGGTTTAGGGAAAACCCCTGTATGTCATGATATATTTGGGATATCAAATGGATGTGACCCTTTAGTCCCTGATTTTTGTTTCTGTCTGATTTGAATGTGAGATTGAACCACATCACATTTTTCTGAAGTTTGTGTATTATCTAAGATGATGTGATTTGTTGTTTGTGGTTTTTTTTTTTTTTTTAATTTTGATTGGGAAAGTACAGAACTGGCTCCAGGGAGTGGAAAATATAACCTAACACCTCACCAGACTGAGAACAAAAGGAGCAAAAAAAGAAAGAATCCCAAATCCCTGGCTTTTGAGACATTTATTTTGAAGGGAGGTAGGAGTCTGGAGAGGTTTTCTCAGCATTTTAGCATTCCCAGTGCTGAAAACAGAATAAACTCTTAAATTCAGCCTGAGGTTCAGTGAGTCCAGAGGAGGAACCAACTTCTCCAACTGGGATAATTCTTAGAGGTACGAAGGTAAATATTGAGGGCAGCAAAAGCTTTCTGGGTTTAGTTTCCCAGCTGTGAGTGCCACCTTTAGAAAAGCTCTGCTTGAGCAGCAGCATTAACCTTCATTTGAGTATAATCTACCCCAGAGTTCTCACGCAGCACGAGCTCAAAATGGTGTTTTACAGCCAGGTCTCACCAGGGAGGGAAAGGGAGAAAAGGGGAATTAACTTTATTAACCTTGGGATATAAAGGTTGGTTTGATGTGACTGTTTCAGAAGTATCAAGCAAAGAGGTGAGGCAGTAAAAGCAAAATATTCAGAATAACCACATTTATGGCTGATGCAGAAGAGCTCAGTGTCAGAGGTATTCTCATGGCTAAATTGGCTGGTTTTACAAAGCTGAACTAGGGCCAGAGTTTCAATTATGTCAACTCTGAGTTGTAGAATCAAGCCTTATATGTAACTGTGTAGTTTTTAAACTATTATTTTTATCATTAGACTTATGATCTTCTACTGATGTATGCCAGGAACCAAATTAACATATCTTGAAATGAATTTGCATACCCTTAAAAAAAAAAAAAAAAAGGAAAAAGTTTTTCACGGCCTAATGTAAATTTACATTCCTAATAAAGTATTAACATATCCAAAAATGGATGTTAAATCGCACCACTCTATTTTAAATCATTCCTGTGTATTCCTAGCAAACAACTTTGATTTGCATGTCCTGACTTTGCAATGTAACACACAGACCCGGTAATTGAGTGGTTTGTAAATCAGCTTTTTAGCACTCTGCTGCTGCCACCTTTGTTTGTGTCGATGAGAGTTCACGGTGAAAAAAGCAACCAAAAGCTTTGCCTTTTGCACGGAGGAGCATCGAAGATAAGGGCAGAATTTGCAGTGGGAAGGGTGTTCCAGGAGATGATTTATTAGACTCAGCTGAAAACTGAACTGCAAAGCTTCGACTGATCCTTATGTGTGATCTTCAAAGCAGAACACTTCTCTCTCACTTATAAGATAAAATCACAGTGACAGAATCATGGAATAGAAATGGTTTGTGCTGGAAGGGACCTTAAAGATGATCTCATTCCACCCCTTGCCATGGAGACACCTTCCACTATGCCAGGGTGCTCTGAGTCCTGTCCAACCTGGCTTTGGACACTGCCAGGGATAAGTGTTGAGGACTTTGGGCTATCCTTTAAGAGATTATTTATTCCCTGCAAACAGAAGACATTTGTTATTCTGCTGCATTTTTTTTCTTTTCAGGATAAGTTTTTTTTCCTGAAGCCTGGAAGAATTTCTAGGGAGAGTTTGGGACTGAGAACTCAGTACAGGATTTGCATGGGGCTCTGAGCAACCTGGTCTAGTGAAACGTGCCCCTCTCACAGCAGTGGGGTTGGAACAAGAGGGTCTTTAAGCTCCTCTCCAACCCCCACTGTGGGCCTGATATTTCTGGGTCTGAAAGATTTTAGCCTATTAGCAGCTGCTAACATTTTCCCAAGGAAAAAAATCTCAAGAAAGCTTCTTCTCAAAACAATCTTAGCAAACAACTCTCCTTTCCCAATGCAATCTTTCTCCAGGCAGTGTTTTGCTGTTTCTCTAGTTTAACCAATGAGATTAGAAAAGTGTCATTCCCCATTCACTAATCACGTTAAGTCTGCATGGGAACGCCTTATAAAAAGTAGCAAGAATTAAACAATAAAGCCCTTTTTTCTACGCTCTTTGCCTTCTGAAATATTTGGAGTCTCTCATCTTTCTTTTGTGTCCTACAATGACACCCCAGCAGTGGGGAGGTTCTGACATCCCAGAGTCAGCAGCTGGCCCCGATGATGTTGGAGTGTTGGTGCTTGAGGCTGTAGCCAGGGATGCATAAAGGCTCTGATTCAACAAGGCACTTCAGCTTCAGGAGCCCTGCTGAAATCAGCTGAATGATGCATGTGCTTCAAGTTATGCACATAAAATCTTCTGTAGTGGAGCCGAGAGCAGCTCCCGTTGAAACCCGCCATCGGGTTTATCAAAACTGGGTTTTGATAGAAAACCAAGAGTGAGAATGGTCTTGATAGAAAACCAGGATGGTTTTGATAGAAAACCAGGAGTGAGATAAACCATTGGGTTTATCAAAACTGGGTTTTGATAGAAAACCAGGAGTGAGATTGGTTTTGATAGAAAACCAGGAGTGAGATAAATGATCGGGTTTAACAAAACTGGGTTTTGATAGAAAACCAGGAGTGAGATTGGTTTTGATAGAAAACCAGGAGTGAGATTGGGCAGGAATGTGCTGCTTTGGAGTTGGCTGTGCCCTCTGGAGTGGTACAACCTGGCGCTGAAATTAGAAGGTGAGGCAGGGGAGACACATATTTTGTTCTCACTATGGTTTTCCCCAAATCCCTCCCAGATTTTTCTCAAATGGCCTCTTTTGGGTCAGCTGTCTCTCTGATGGCAGCTGAAATCCTGCCAAACCCCATGGCCAGGCAGGCAAAGCAATTTCTGTGGCTGGAGATGGGCTGGGAGCCTCTTAAAACAGAGTGATGACTCTTGGAGTAGGAAAGGAGGAACCAGTGCGTGGTTTAATTTGTTTAGCAAACTCCATCCATCACCCTCACGAGATTGTGCTGAAGGGAGAGCAAAGTCCTCAAACCTGTGATGGGATGTGAGGCAGCTCAGAGATTAGTCATTAATTCAGTCCTTCAAACTACCTGATAAAGCTCTGGCTGCTTCTCTTGCTGCTAATAGAGCAGAAAATTATCATATATATAAAAAGCATGTATTTGATATATTTTTTGTTTTCTCTTCCCTTCTCCTTTTCCTTTCTCCCTTTTCTTTTCCTGTAGTAAACTGAGTGGAAATCCTGTGAGTGACCACTGTGTGGACACCGCTGAAACAGAGCAAATAAATGAACGACATGATGTTATTTATGGCAATTAGGGGTTTGGAGCATTATATCAGCTCTTTCTAAAGACCTTTGTTTGTGTCTGTTATATAACCCTGCTGCCCTCTCCATATGGTGGGGTTTGTGTGTGGTTAAGAGCCAATAAATCATCCTTTGGGGATGAGTTCACAGCAAAAAGGACAGGAGGTGCTGAGATGACAAATATTCAGTAGGTGATTACTTGTTATTGCTGTTATTTTACTTTTTATTACTTGTTGTTATTCCTGGCGTGGTGTCCCTTTTCAGACTCTAGGAATGAACCCCCAAAGGCCTCATTGGGAAAGGTTTTAAACCCCAGCTCTGAAGTGCTGAACAGGCAGACAAGAACTGGCATCTCCAAAACTTCAGGTGAAATAGGTACAGGACACTCAAATAAATTTCTTTCACTAAAATTTATGGTCAGAACACAAACTCTATTGTATTATTAATCAAAGTTTACATCAGGTTTTTCTATTGGACTGGATCCTTATATGTGTTATACTTAAATATTTATCCTTGGGGAATGCTGATTTTATTTCTGCAGCCAGATGATTCAATCCAAATTCTCTCTGCTCAGTTTGCTGTGGGAATCAAGCTCAACTCCCTTCTCTATAAACAAAAGAAGGAAAACAAATGGATGAGAATAACAATTGCTTAGATGAGCACATCTTAATCAAAGGCAGATCCACACCATGAGAGAAAGAAGATGGAGAAAATTCTTCAAGAAGCCCATCAGACCTCATAGAAGAAAAAAAATAATCTCCCACTTTATGTTATGTACCAAGATTCTCATTTTGGCAAGGGATGGTAAGAGTTGCCAGGTGTGGATATGGATATTTAGCAGGTAGATATTCATATATATAAATTCAGAACACAGTACAGAAATTATCTGAGAAACCCTCCCGGCTTTAAATTTGAAGCTGTCACTTTATTTCTCTAGCAGACAACATAATTATTCCAGAAGCACTAAGAAGCACAGAAATCCTTTACACAATGGGTGCTGATGTTTAAAAAAAAAAAAAGGCAATCAGAATTTGTACAATGTATAAAACATGAGAAAGGTTTACACACAGAAATTGCAATTGAATACATTAAAATCAAAGAGAGGCAGAGAATGAATTAATTTGTTTCAAATGATGGGATGTAGTTTAGTCAGGTTCTGTAATTTAATTTTAGTGAGCACGGTACTTCCTAATTATCTGTATACTCGCAGATGCATAAATAAATCATGAATTTGCTTTCTTGTATTACAAGTTCATACACAAAAAAAGTGCTCCAAACCCAACATTTTGGTAACTACAGTGTAAGTAAACCAAATAAAAAGCAGGGGCAGCAGGCAGTAATGACTTTATGTGAGCAAAACGATTCTCGTGAAGTTTTAAAGCATCTGAGGAGCAATAAATTCTTACAGTTCCTCTGTAAAGATCACTCAGTTTATGCAGGAAAATTGGAGGTGCTTTTATTGCAGGGTAAATTGAAATTTGTTGGCAATTTTTTGGATGCAAGGGAAGATAAATTAGGGTGAGCATGAGAAAACCAAGAGAGGCCAGTTCAACATGAAAGTGTCTGTCCCTCTCCTGATATTTTTCACAGAAAGGATTTGAATATATTTTTATTTCTAATTTTTTTTTCCTACTGTAGCAGCACCATGGTGTGAGAGCCAAGGAGTCAATTTAGGGAAGAGCAGGATGTTCTTGGCTTTTTGGAGCTCAACAGGAAGTTTTTTTGGAGGGGTCTGAAGACAAAAAATGTCAGAAAACATGAGCAGGGAAGTCTAAGTGCCTGACTCACTGGAAACAGTGATGTGTAGCATGCCGAAAAGTTATTCAGGAATTTATTTATTTTAACATTCCTAAGGACAGTCAGTAAATAAACAACATAATAAAGAGAAGTTGGGGAAATGATGAAAAACAAGGCCAGAAATAGACAGGAATATTGACTTCAAAGAGTCGCAATAAATCACATAAAACTGACTGCAAATATGCATTAAATAAACTCCCTCTGGAGGGGTCACAGGCTTCAGGGTTTCCTCTGTAATGGGAAGTGAAGTCTTTATCCTGCACCACCACATTATTTTAATAAGCTCTCCTTGCTCCTCAGCCCTTCCCTGTGTGACACTCCCCATCTACATCAGGAGAAGAGCCACGAGCATTATTTCTTCCTGCTGCTCTCCTGGCCAGGCTGGGACAGGGATTTCCTTCTGTTCCCTGTCTGGGCAGCCCCTGGCACTGGGAGGTTCCTGTCTCTGCTCAGAGCACCTCAGCCTCATGAAAACTGGGTTTTATTGCTATGAAATGATCTTACATTTTGGCACTTTAGCCCAGCAGCTTCACGGAAGAAAGAAACTCTCAAGGATCAGAATGAGAATGAGAATGAGAATGAGAATGAGAATGAGAATGAGAATCAGAATCAGAATCAGAATCAGAATCAGAATCAGTATCATTTGGTTGGAAAAGACCTCTGAGATCATAAAGTCCAGCCCAACCCTAACCTCAGCTAAACCATGACATTAGGTGCCACATCCAGACTTTTCCTGAACATCCCCAGAGATGGTGAATCCACCACCTCCCCAGGCAGACCATTGCAATACTTTATTGCCCTTTCTGCAAAGAACTTTTTCCTGATATCCAGCCTGTATTTCCCTTAAGACTGCATACAGCTCATAGAATCACTGACTGGTTTGGGTTGGGAGGGACCTTAAAGGTCATCTTGTTCCATCCCCTTGCCATGGGGACACTTTTCGTTGTCCCAGGGTGCTCCAAGCCATGCCCAACCTGGCCTTGGACACCTCTAGGGGTGGGACAGTCACAGCTTCTCTGTGCCAGGGCCTTCCCACCCTCACAGAGAAGGATTTCTTCCCAGTATCCAACCTGCATTTCCCCTGTGTCAGTTTGAAGCCATTCCCCCTGTTCCCACCACTGATGAAACGTCCCTCAAACCCTTCAGGAAACACCCCAGTCCTTCCCAATATTAAAGATTTTTTTCCCCCACACCCTGTAAACATCTACAGGAGGCTCATGGATGAGGGAAGGGACCTCCTCAGTTGTCTGCTCACTGCACCCACCCAGTGAACTCAGGAGCTCCAGTGGCTCTGAGATTCCTCCCTCCTCTACAACAACAAAACCAAAACCAAAGGGAGCGAAGGAGATTTTTGCTCTGCTTTTGCAGCCTGGTTTGGAGTGCAGTTAGAGTGCAGATCACTGTGATTCAATCAGTCAGCAGTAGCTCAAAGCCACCACTGGTTGTCTTTCTGCCCTGATAAGCAAAGATCTCCAAGTACACAGGCTCTGGAAAGAATTTGCCTTGGGTCACTTGCCTTGCCTCAGCAAGGATGCTGCAGTATTTTTGACAATATGCTCTGCTTTGAGAGGTCAGTGACTTTTGCCTGGGTGGTTTTTGTTCTAAATATAACATTTATCTAAATGTTTGGGAAAATAGGAAACATCAGAGCTGTCCTTGCACAGCATCACATGTAACAATTTTCTTGGTGTGTCCTAAATCTCCTGTAAATTTGCATGGAAAGAGCACAATCCAAGACAAGCCATTTTTTTACTGCTCAGACAAAAAAAAAGAAAATGCTTACAAATATTATTTGAAAGAATCCTCAGAGCCCTCTGGTTTTAGGTGGATTCTCATCAGAGGCTGCCCATCTGGATCACTGGTTGATGGCTCTCAGCAGACAAAGTGCACAGTGCTGAGCTGTCTGTGGTTTGACACGTGAACTCTGTGACCCCCACGATGTGTCCAGAGCCATTATGCACAACTCAGTTCCCCTCTGTGCCCACCCCCTCAAAAAAAAACCCAAACCAAACCAAAACAAACAACAAAACAAAACCCAAAAAAACCCTCCAACAAAACAAAAAAACCCACCAAAAAACCAAACCCACAAAAACCCCCAAAAAACCAAAGAACACCAACCTCCCCACAGAAAAAAAACCCAAAAAAACCCAAAAAACCCCAAAAAAACCCAAAAAAAACCCCAAAAAAACCCCACAAAAACAAACAAACAAAAAAAAAACCCACCACAAAACAAAAAAACCCAAAAAAACCTACAAAGGTTTGGGAGGATTTCTGTTGCTGCAATTAAAGCAGGTCTCGATCACAGTCATAACCAGACATTCAAAATCACCCCACCCTTAATCATCTTTAAAATGTTGCTTGATCTGAAAGCAGCATCTCTCCCTCTTTGATTTGAGTGAGTGTTCTCTGCCATGATGAACTGTGTGTGTTTAACATACCCCTGCTACAGCCCAGCTCACTGTATTATTAACAGATAATATTCTTCAATTACTTCTGTTTGCTTTGCTTCATAGAAAAAAAGATGAGGGTTTTTTTTTTCCCCTAAATGCATTTACTACTTGAAATTAATGGATTAGTTAATTAAGCTCTGCATTTTCTCTTTGTGGACCATCACGTCTGTGCACGTGTAGGAGTCCAAGTTGAAGCAGTTTTGCCAGCAGATGTGGAAGTTGGTGGCTGACCAAATTTCACCTCTGCACATCTTTGTTTCCTGCAAAGTTTGTTTCCTCTGTTTTCTGCAGTGCCAGACACCCCCTGTGCCTTCTCTCCCTGCTCCAGCAGCAGTGTCAGACACGTGGGGCTCACACCGAGATTCCAGGAGGAATCCCCAAAATCACTGCTCTGCTTTTGCACCCACAAAGGCTATTTCCACATAATGTGTCATCAGATCAGTGTTTGGATGGGTAAACAGCATCACAAATGTGACTGTCATGCTTTCACTCATCAGCAGGGGATGAAATGCAGCAATCTGTGCACTCCAGCAGCCTCAGAGGTGTGGGTTTTCCCACAGCAGGGAAGAAACACCAAGGGGCCTTTCTGAAATGTGCTTCTGCACACGTTGTTATTCATATTTATCCTCCATCCTGCACAACCTCCCACTCGGGGTTTTAGAACACATCAGGTGTGGGATCCCACCACAGACCTGGCAGGCTGCAAATCCAGCCAGGGAATTGCTGCTGGTTTGGATCGTGCCCTGGGGAAGATTCCTGGAAACTCCAGCCTCCACACTCAGCGAAAACCAGGGACATTATTTCAAAGAATAACAGCCACTGATGATGGGTTTAGGTGCTCTGAGGTGGTGTTCCAGCAGGGCTCTGTGTGGGAAGGTGGTGCCACACGGAGGAGTCGCTGCATGAACGTGGTTTTGAGGATTATTTGACAATTATCAGCTCTTTGTAGTGGGAGGATCAATGTCACCCTTCCCATCTGACTTCCTGGTCTCACTTTACAAGCTCATGCTGATGTTTCCTTGAACTTCTGAAAGATGTGGACCCCAATATTTGGGTTTTTCCTGTAGAGATCTGCCTCTTTTTTGCAGTTTCACATTGATGGAGAAATAGGCTGCTTTTCCAGGTCACATTAGAAATCATTTGCAGAGAATTAGAAATGGTTAAAAAGAAATAATTCTGCAACATTATGAAGTCTCCATGGCAAGGTCTTTTGCACTGTATTAGTGCACAATGTGCAGCACTTTTTAGTACCTGGATTTTTTTTAAAAGGCTGTCAAGTTTAAAAAATGAAATAAAGGCAGCACAGTCCACGTAATTTAGTTCCTCCAATTTGGTAACTCCTTGACAAAATAATAGCCAGCCACAACATTTTGATCTGGTTAAGAGCTCTCCTGTCTGGGGATATTTGCAGTAAAGCTTTGTAACAAGGAGTCAATTAGCTGTCAGTCATTTCACTCTGTTTGCTGAGTTCTGGAAGGTTTTTTGATAGCCTTCACTTTTTTTTTTTTTTCTTCTTTTTTTCAGTCAAGGATTCCTTTAGTTGAAAGACTCTAATCCCATGGCGATAAAAATAATGTTTTAACACTGCCAAGTGGCAGCTTTGCTAGTTTTCCTTCAGGATTATCAGTTCTTACACTGCAAACTTCCCTTGTTTAATTTCTCTTGAGCTTGGCTGAGTGAAGCAGAGACTTGAAGAAATAAAAATGAACAGAGTGAGTCTGACTGTGATAATCAATATGAAAATGATGGATTCATGATCCATTATTACCAATCCCAGACTATTTTCTGGAGTAATATGTGCTTTAAATACCAAGATTGTTCAAAATTTCAAGAGAAAGGTCAAAACCCCACAAACTGATTATAAGCTTCTGAAATGTGGCCTTCAAATTTTAATGGTTTTAGCCTCAGATATTTGTCTTTATGAAGTTACCAGCTGTGGTTCTCAGAGGTACCTCTGAAATGCTGAGTTGATTATGGCAGTGTTTGCATCTTTTATTGCAGTTTTACTGTTGTTAAATTACCTCTTAAAATGGTCTCTTAAACAGCTCGGCTAAATTAAGAGCTGTATTTAAAAGCAAACTTTTAGATGACAGCTTTTCTGGGACCAGCTTTTTCTCATTATTTGGGCACTGTTATCCAGCTGGAATCCTGCAAAATGCTTCTGATAAAATTTAACACCCATTCTTGGGGTGGGACCCAGGGGCAAAGTGACTCTCTGGATCCAGAGGTGGCCAGAAGGGAAATATCTGCCTGTTCTTGTTGTCTGTTGGTTTGAAATGTATTTGGTTTTTTTCCACTTGGATATTTCAGCTTTTTAAGGTTCCAGGTAGAATAATTTGTGCTGGATCCTAAACATAATTAGCAGGAAATGCCAGTGCTGGAATGAGTGAGTTCTATCAAGAATATAAATTGTATGTTAAAAATACAGTTTAAAATGTATTCCTTGCCATGCACGGGGCAATTTTCTTGAACAAATAAAAGAGCAGAAGTACAGTGGTTTAATTAACACAGTTAAAAATTGGAAACCAATTAATTTCGGGAGAAATGGAACTGTGAGGTATTTTTCATTAATTGTGCTGTCATTAACTCACTCTGCTACTGCACCAGTTGAATGGAATATTTAAGTAAATTCAAATGCATCGTGTCAGATCCAAGGTTCTTTCAAATGGATTGGGATAGAATGAGGTGTTATACTGACATGACAAGTACGAGGCTTAAAATCTTTTCTTTCCTTTTTTAAAGTGCACAATTTGCACGTCAAATAGATGGATGTTCACAGAATCAATTTAATTCCGAGACCTTTGATCAGGGATTTGGGGAGGGGGGGAGATATGAAGAGAAATTCTCCTGAAAAATGTTTGCTGCTTTCTGATGAGGACTGGCACCATTTGGGTAGGAAAGATGAAAGCACACCTCATCTTTCCTCCTCCTCCTCCTTAATCACACCCTTGGAGTCAGAAATTAGGCACAGCAGGAAGGAAGATCCTGTACAGAACATCTCTGCACTAATAAAACCAAGCAAGCTGTGGAAGGCCTGAAAAAAAAGCAGAGATTTCTCACACAGGAAGTCATTTCTCTTTGGGGCAACGGGATGAGGAGGCAGTTTGCTTCATTTTCACACAAAATTGAGGAATAACGGTTTGGAGCTGTGCCCACCAAAGCTGGGATAGCCTGGGATGGAAGGAGCTCCGAGAAATCTGCCTCTGTTGTGTCAGGAAAGGTCACAAAAAGGGATCCTTGGTCAGGATTAATTGAAAGGGCCAAAAAACAGAGCCAAGGTTTCACTTGGCCCTTCTCAGGGGGTGAAGAAGAGGAGAATCATAAGGAAGGGAGAAAAGCAGAGGAAATGACAGAGCAGAGCAAACCCTCCCTTGTGCCTCATCCCCTAAGTTCTGTCCACAGCAGAAATCATCATTTTCACTCTGAATGAAACACCATTGGGGCCCTCACAGCAGAAAGTGTTCTTGGATGGAGAGGAGTGGTGGTTTATGGCTTCAAAGTGTTTCCTTCATGTTCTCACCCCCAGAATTCAGAGTGCAATTCACCCTCCAGAAATCCCATGAGCAAAACAGGGAGAGACGGATTTCCTACGTAACCAAATGGAGACACTGAAATGAAATAGGTCTTTTTTATTTGGTAGTATTTCGTGTTCATGTAACTGACACTTTTCTCCCTCTTTTCTAGGAATCCAATAGTTTTATTGTTCTTTTAGCTGCCTCAGATTGCCCAGTAATCCCCACTGCTGTGAACAGCGCGGCCCCAGAAGTTTTACAAGTTGTACTGAAATAAGGAAGGGAACATAAATTAATTCAGGGCCAACCTTGAAATGAAACCACTTGACCCCTATTAAAATCTGCTGCTAACGCTGTTTGCAGTGGTGTTTAATGTCTGAAATCACTTTTTCATTCCATATGACACGGGGAAGCAGCAGAGTTGCTTTGAGGCATGGTTGTTAGCAATGAGAGTTGCCATGCCAGGGCTGCAGAGCCCTGAGTGCCAGGAGACCCGGGCTGCTCCTCCACATTCAATTAAAAGGCATTAATCTTTCCACGTGCAGGATCCCAGATACAAATTCTCGCTCCGTGCAGCTCAGAAATCTCTCAGTCCTGGGCTTGTCAAGCCATAAAAAATCAGGGAAAAATAAGCAAAGCTGTAGTGCATGGCAGGAAGAAAAGATGTGGGACACATCAGTGCTTCAACAGATAAATCCTCCTTTATAGGGGGTGATATGATCTTAAAAACTGGGCAGGAGCTCATCCTTCCTGTGACAGCAGCAGGTTATTCCTTGTGGGATCAAAACAGTTCCTTGGATATGGGGGTAGATGGGGATCACCCCATGCCTTGGAGGAAATATCCATAAATAGGGTAAAAACAGGGTATAAGAAATAGAGTTTATTTATATTTATTAAATAGATATTTAGTAGATACATTCATTAAACATTTATTTATAGTATTACAAAATATTAAATATATTTATTACATAGAAATGAATCCGATAAATATTTATTTCTATTTGAATAATAAATAAATAGGGTACCCACGCTGCTGTTCTCAAGATTCAGACTTGGAAAACCTTCTCGTGACTCCTCTAACAGAGACAAGAAAATGGGTTGTGTAGAACAGAGACTGAGTTGGTTCAAGCCTGATGGGGCAGCGAGACATCCCTGGAAGTTCTCCCTGATTTCCCATCAGGTTTGTGGTATCCCATGGTCATCCTTCTCTGCAAATTATCGTCTCATTGGGAGTCTCAAGCAAAACACCCATGGAGATGGCTTTGTGCTTCATCAGGTCTGCCTCATCTTTCTCCTTTTTGGGACCAATTCTGATTTTATCTGCACTTTTAGGTTTGTGATAAGGCTGAGACAAAAGAAAGGAAGTTTGCAGTGGGTTTGTTGAACACACACTAGATTAACTCCGTGGTTTTTTGCATGATGCCCCTCATGTCTTGTTGGTACAACATCCAGTTTGAGATGTAGTCCAGCAGTGATGATTATTGCAAAGCAGCCTGGGCCAGGGGCTGGGGGAACGGCAAAGTGCAGTGCTGAACCCAGTCAGCTCCTTCCCATCTGAGCCTGCCTCCTGGGTGTTGGGGAAGATGAATCAGGGAAACCTTATCAATAGGATTGCTTAGCAAAAGATTCTGAATATATGAAACCTATAATCGAAATAGAAATGAAAGCTGACTGTGAGTTGTAGGATACTGAGTCTTAGTTACTATATAACCTGAAAACAATAGCCCAGCTAGCTGAAGGAGAATCCCTTTGGATTGAACAATCCCTTTCTGCTGGCTCAGGGATCCAAAGGTCAATGTAGCAAAACAGAAGTCTAAAGAGTAGTTTTTAGAGTTTAAAATATAACACAGTATGGTAATATAGTAGTTCTTATAGGCTGTATGTAGATTCTATAGGATTTTGTGTCTTGTGTTTGTTGGTCACTGTAAATTAGAATATTCACCACAAAAGAAGATATAATGTATTGTAAAAAAGACCTTGCTCTCTTACCTCTTCCTCCTCTCCTTCCCACTGCTCTTAGCTCTCTTAGCTCTTACCTCTTAACTCTTACTCTTACCTCTCTTAACTCTCACCCTTCCTCTTCCCCCTATTCTCACTCTCTCCTGCTCTCTCCCCTGCCCTTTGCTCTCTCTCCCTTCTCTCTCAGCTCTCCCCCTGCTGTTCTCTCTCCCTCTCTCTTTGGGACTCCCCTCCAGCCCAGGCTGGTGGCTGAAGCCAAGGCCCTTTTACCCACGGCCCTGCAATAAACCCACATGTTCTAGAATATCCAGGTCGGCAGAATTCCTTGTCCCAGCTGTCCGCGGATTTGCCTACACCTGGGCTTTGCTATCATTAAATGAACTTCAGGGAGCTGCTGAGGATCTGCAGGGACAGGCTGTGTGCAGCTCCTTGGATCCCTGGGGAAAGAGGATCCACCTTGCCCTGGCTGTGTGCAGGGTGAGAGACTGGAGGGTGCATCTGATCCTGCCAAAATCCAGAGGCAAATGGAGACAACTCAATTTAGGCATTTCTGAGGAGGCTTTTCCATGTGAGCAGGATGTCTAAATTCCTGTTTTAGCCTCTGAATGGAAACCTGCCAGTAGAGCTCCTGGAAGTGGAGGTTTGGAGCTCTTCTCACCCTGAGGAACATGGAGACACCCCCATCTCCAAGGAGGGATGTGAATCTTCCCTCTCCTTTTGCGTCTGTGGGGAAAACTGACAGCAATTGTGTTCTGAAGTGGCTAAATACATTAAGCTAAACACAAGAAGTGTTAAGTTAATGAGTGCTAATCAAGATTAATCCGCTGAAATCACTGAGAGTCATCTTTTCAAGAGGAGGATAAGTTGGAGGGAAATCAAGCTGCATATGTCTGATAGCTGCACAAGATTGCTCTGGATGATTTAATGGGTAATTTTTATTATTTATGCTCTATGCATTCCCAGAACGAAATGAAACGAGGGATTATTGTGTTGAGTAATATCTGAAAGGGGATCTAAATGCTGTTGAATTCACCAAATGTATGAAATCATCAGAGTCAGAGGATGTGAGGACACTGCTCCCCTCCCCAGTGTAACCCCAACTCTGCAGAAGAACAAAAGATCTCTTCTCCTTTTCAGATCAAAACTGATTTAAAAACACATTCTACATCTCTCATTAGTTACATATCTGTAGCCAGTGAATTATTCTCTCTAAGAAACTGTTAGGAGAGGCAAGGAACTTGTAAGATTCATCTTTGCTTAAGAAAAAACACCCAAGGGTGATTTACAGACAGCAGGACGAGCACATGAGAGGTGCAAAGCAATAAATGATGGCTCTGCTCACATCTTCCAGCAGCAAAAGGAACAGGAAAGTGGAAGATGATGATGGGATCAGAGAGAATCATGGAAAAGCAGTATTGTAGGGAAAGAAAAGGAGGTGAAAGCTGTATAACTTATGAGAAATTAGGGGGGGATTTGTCATTTATCTCCCACTCCAGGAATTAGGCACATTGTTCATTTTATATTTGCTTCAAATGCACAGAATCTGAAAGCAGAAAAATCTTTTGTTATTTGAACAGCTTGTACAGGGCCACTTTTATTGCTGAGACCTAATGGCTCAGTTGAGCTGTTTGTCAATGTGAATAATTCTAGATGCTCATTTTGGGGATACTGACAGGGAAATGCAACCTCCATGCAATCAAATATATTCAGTAAGACATAATTGCCAATCTTTTCCAGGCCTATCACACCTGGTTGGGTATTTTTCTGAAATGTATTTCAACAGAAAATGTTCATTTATCCATATTGGTAATTAAATGCATCAAAAGGAAAGGATCAGTTTTGACAATTTTCTTCAGTCTGAATTTCTATAAAACTTGGAATGGTTTAAATCTTTCAAGATTAAATTAGGAAATTAGTTTTTCACTTTTTGAAGCAACTTTCATTTCAAAAATGTAAGCTATTTATAAGGAAAAGTTTTTTTTTAAAAATGAAAATGTGTTGAAATCAAAATGAACGCTTGACCTGAATCTGCTTATTTCTTCTGTTCCAAATTTCAATTCACAACAGCTTTTTTACCATTATATTTTTTTCCAGCTTCATAAATTTCATGAAATACGAGGGAAGCAATGCAGGATGTGTGAAACCTCGTGCTTTAAAGAGACATATCTGGACTCCTCAGATGTGAGAAGCTTAGAATAGATGAGTTTTCACGAGGAAAGGTAATATTTTGGGGCATCTTTTTTCCTTTTCTTCTTGTTTCTGAGCTGTAGGACACTTCAGGCTTTATTTTCAGTGTTTTTATTTTATTATGAAGATTCCTTCATATTCAGGAAGCTGAGGATTTTTTTTCCTTTTTGGTTGATTTGGGTTATTTTTAGCAGTGGCTGAACTTTTTAAACAGGCCTTTTGTGGAGCTTTAACCCAGAGGGAAAACCCTGAGTGTGGTTCAGCACAGATAAAAACTCCCTCTCCCTTCCTGCCCTGTTGGAAATGTTTCCATGGAGAAAATATTTCTGTGGATTTTCCAACTATTTCCATTTCCAGGGGGTCACCCAGGATGGAGGGACACCAGAAGGCTGCAGGGACAGGAATCAGCTGGGAGCAGCTGCTGGAGCTGGCAGCACCCACTGAGCTGCCTCATTTCCCTTCCCAACCCCTTGCTCTGCTCATTTTTTGTCACACAGCTCAGCTCCTGGAGCTCCATGATAAAGGTAACAATTCCTCCCCCCCGTTTTTGGCTCTAAATGGGATTTTTGTGACAGGTCACAGCAGTGCTGGAGCTCAGACACCAATCCCAGCCTCGAGTCTTTTGGCTTTTTTAGTGACTTCAGCCCTCACCCCTTTGGCAGAGCTTTATTGTGGGCATCATTTCCATGGATTCTGAGGGTTAAAAAGCAGCCTGTGGAAAGAGATGGACAGGGACCTTTCCTTGTGGATTCTTCTGTGCAAAAGTACAGCTCACACTGAGCTCAAAGATTTCTGCGTAAAGTTGCTATTTCGTTAAAATCAGCACTTTTAAATTGAAGTTGAAACCCATTTAATAGTTACACAGTGATGTAGATGGCACAACATTTCCCCTTCCCTTTACTGTGACAAATCATTGTGTTAACAAGGGTAGAACCAGCAGCTTCCACGTTTAACATTGGCCACAGGAGGATTTTGATCACTTGGGGTGGATGCAGTTGAAAAGCAAATTGTCCAGGTAAAACTCTCATTAAAGACAACTCTTTAAAGGTCTCCCAAAATCCTCACTCCTCCAGTGCTTCTCTGCCTGGGTGCTTTTGTTTCCTGGCCTGTGATAATTACAAACTGAACACCAAGAAGAAATCTTTAACTTTTGGATATGCAGCAGTAAATACAACATATACATTTATACTTATTTAAAAAAAAACTCCAAAGAGGCATATTTCAGAAAAGAAATACAGAGCACCAATCCAAATAAAACAGTCATTCCAGGTTTTTTGTTATCTGCCTGAGGTATTACACTGAAAATCTAAATAAGATAACAGTTTCATAAATTGAAATAAAATGACAAGTAAATAAATAAATCTAAATTAAATGACAAGTTTCTCTTTATTTTTCCAGAGGTTTCAGTTGGGAGGGTTGATCAGCATTACACTGAGGGCTCTTGCCATAATAAATTCACTCCTATTAAAGTTCCTTTTTTAAGGAGTGGAAAGGGCAGAACAATAATATTGAGAATTATAGAAATCCACACATTCAAGGAGTTTTTTCCTGGGTAGATCTCCATGCACTCAAAAGGAGACAAAAAAAAAAAAAAATTGGAGCAAAGGATTGTGAGAATCACCAGGAAAATGTCATCCAAGGTTGGTTGACCACAGTGAAGTAGTGATCCTGTAACAGCACCAAACAAGCAGAAAACACCAGATTTGTTTCCTGAGAGCTTTCTGGTTCTGAAGGGTTCTTCCTTTCCAGGAGAAATCATGACTTTTTGTTGTTGTTGGATTGGCTTCACTTCTCCCCAGAAAAATGGAACCTTTCCAAAACACACTCAGATGTTTTTAGGTCATCTATTTTAGTGATTTCTTCCCCTGAAAATTGCCTCAGAACATTTGCTGTCGGAAACCCCTTTGATACTAATGACACATCCACTGAGAGTACCTTGGGTGAAACAGCAAATGAATTTTCCCTCTCAAACCCCCAGAAAAGTATTCCCATTGTGAATTTTTTTTTGTCTCAAGCTTGAATTGACTGTAGACTGACCTTTCTTTAACCTCTGCCTTGGGCCATGTTGCTGTTTAAATACTCACAGTGTATCCCCAGCAAAGTCTATTCAGTCAGAATATACTCGGGCAAAATGTGGGAGCTGAACTAACTCCAGAATTTACAGAGCCACTGAGTGGGGTAAAGCACCCACATGGGAATGTTCCTGTAGGAATAGAATATAGGATATAACAGCTTGAAATACAGGGATAGAATATAATGGGTATTGCATGAATTGTATAATTCCCAGGAAAGACTGAGCAAAGGGGAATTTCTTTTTGTGGAACATCATTTTTATGGTCTTTTCTTTGGTGACATTTGCCTCCCTGGCTTCCTTGGCTCGTTTCTTCCCCCTCACACAGCAGAGGGTTGGTGCCAAGCTGCCACTTCTCCCCATTTCCCTCTGTGTGGAGATGGACAGGGCTGAAACTGGTTTTTATCCAGTCTGAAAACGATTGTGGAATTCATTCAATTGCATTATTACTTTTCTCCTTGTAAAACCTGGGAATTAGGGTAATAAAAACACTACTTCTGATAGCATTACCATATTAACAGAGGTGGGAATCTTCTAAGACAGAGACTTTTACAAAAAATCTTCCATCTTAAATTCTAATGAGATGAGGAAGCACTAAAAAGTTAATCTACATGACAGTTTAAGCAGAGAGGCTGTTTGAACTCGTAGTAACGTTATTTTGTAGGGACAACAGGCAAAGGGAAAATATATTCACAGTAAAAAAATATTGGTGCCTTTTCTCTTGGAGATAGCACACAATAGATGGCATTTGGTTTATCCTCAGCCCTGCTGGGGCACTCAGCCCCAAGTCCAGAGGTGGTTTGAGAGCTCCAGACTTGTTTTCAACCAGTGCAGAAGTAGCTGCACTCACAGAGGCCCCAGACAGCCCAGCACAGCCAACACAGATTTATGCTGCACCAGGGTAACGATCCCTGAGTGCCCCTTGGTGCAGGGAATTTATTGAAGGGAACAACAGCAAACCCAAGGAACACATCCATCATTTTAGACTTCACAGCTCCCAGCAGCAGCCTCGAGATCTCATTGCAGCAGGGATTCATCTCAACAGCAACTCTCCTTCCCTTACTCTGTGATCTTTTGCTGTCTTTGGATGTAACAGCTCATTTTCCTAGGGGATGTCATCCTGGTTTTTGTGGGGTTTCCCCTGCAGCCACAGCTTCCACTGCAGCCCAGGGCTGGGGTTGACTTCCATGGGTATAATTTGGTGGATTCAGGAACCAAGGCTTCCCAAGCCCTATTTAAAAAAAAAAAAAAAAGGAAAAAAGAAAAAAAAAGGGGTGGTTTGTTTTTTTTTTTGGCTTTTTCATGTAACTGTTGCCATGATCTAATGGGACTAAATTTGGTTTCCTTCTAAATAAATCTCACTGTCATTTAGCGAGACTGCAAAATTAATGAGATGCAGCAGTTCTGTGCTCCGTAGCAGGAAGCCAAGAGCAAAAGATATTTTAGATTAACAAATGAAGTGGAAATGACTTTTCCCCCCCCCAAGGACTTATTTCCCAGGAGAGAAAACTAGTTTCTCAGAAAAAGAAAAAAAAAAGAAAAAAAAATGAAAAGAAAAAAAAAAAGAAAAAAATAAATAGAAAAGCTCTAAAAATAGGTTGTGTGACAGAGTTCTGAGCCAGGCTGCATCTCCTCATCTCCTGCATCCCTCATGGAAAGCTCAGCTCCCAGGAGAGCAGCAACTCTTGGATGGTTTGACAACAGCACCCAGGCAGCAGCGTGGGGCTGTGGGGATGTGCAGGTAATGCAGGGGTGGGGTTCACTGGTTGTTAATTAGGCTGAGCAATTATGAAGGCTGGATAAACTCAGCTGGTTGAGAGAAGGGGTTTTATTTTTTGTCCTTTTGCTGCTGGCAAGGGGACAAGGTAAACACTTTGCTGCTCTGTGGAGAATATGATGGATGTTCTGGCTTTGCAAGGAAAAGCTGAGGAAGGTCGAATTAATGGAGAACTTAATGGGGTTTGTCCACAGACGACAAACACAGAAGCTGCTTCAATATTTTAATTGTCTAAATGGGCACTTATTGATGTCCACAACCTGCCTGCCCTACCTGGTGCCCACTGCTAAATATCCTCAGGTCTGGAAAAAGCAGCTCCATCCATCTGCTCCTGGAGACACATCTCGGTGTTCCAGCTCACAAAGGTTTCTGCTCACCCTCCTGGGATCCAAGGAGACCCCAGGAAAGGGTTTTGGACCTTGCTCTGACAGACTGAAGGGCAGGGAAACCACCAGGAGCTCACAGTGAGCACTGAAACCAAGGAAATAAAACATGAGAAAAGGGTGCAAAGCCCTCAAGACTTGTTTTCCTGAGGACTTGCCTCAAACGGCAGAGAATGACTGAGATGAACTGAAACTGTGGTATTTTTGCCACTGGAAAGGGACAAAATATATCAAGCTTTTATATAACTTCTGCTGTTCTGGATTGTTTCTGGTCTGAAATAGGCTTTTATTTGTCACTAACGATTATTTATCCAGAGCACTGAGCAGGTGAGTCAGTGTTTACTGCTAAAACACCAAAACCTCCCTCACTGCATTGTTGTCACAGCCTTTCATGGACTAAGCAGTTGGAAAAAGGAAATTCACATTTGGCGTTTCAGCTTCAGTCCCTCTGTATTTATAGTTCACTTAATGCTCATGAACGTGCAGATATTGGCTGTCAGCTCCCAGCTTCCTTCAGTGGTTTTTATCCAGTCTGAAAACGATTATGGAATTAATTCAATTGCATTATTACTTTTCTCCTTGTAAAACCTGGGAATTAGGGTAATAAAAATGTTGCTTCTGATAGCATTACCATATTAACAGAGGTAGGAATCTTCTAACATAGAGACTTTTACAAAAGGTCTTCCATCCTAAATTCTGATGGCATGAGGAAGCACTACGTGGTTAATCTACATGACAGTTTAAGCAGAGAGGCTGTTTGAACTCGTAGTAACATTATTTTGTAGGGGCAACAGGCAAAGGCAAGCCAGAGAAAAATATTCTGATGTTTTCCCCCAAAGTCTGATTGGAGTCCCAGTGAAGTGATGAAATCCAAGAGTGTTTTTGGCATCAAGGGAGTCTGTGGCAAAAAATCCCTGTCATGAAGACAGAAGAACATCCAATAACGAGTTTCTTAGTGAAACAAAATTCTGCTGGGATAACACTCAACCTCTTGGAGCAGGGAAGTCTTTCCTCTGTGGTAAATCTTGTTTCACATCAGGCTGATGGCTCTGTAGGAGTCCACTGTATTGAAGGAAGGAGTCTGTCTGTCCCTGGAAGGGGAATTGGTGCAATTTTTGCATTTTTAAGTCTTTTTTCTCACCCATGGCCCCAGCTCTAGTATCAGCCCTGATTTAAGGGTGTTGTACTACTGTGAATATCCCAGGGAAAGGCTCTTGTGAGCCCCTGGGAGCCAGGCACTGAGAGCTGAATTGCAGCAAAAAAAACCCCCCAAAAACCTGTGAGAAGCACATAATTAAAAATGATAGAAACATTATTTTACATCATTAAGTCGATCTTTTAATGACTCTAAGAATTAACAGCAGTAGACAGGAATGAATCTATTAATAAATGGCTCAGTAATGTGTAAATGTAATTGAGGCATTTATTAACAGGTGAAGTGCCTTTCTGGAAGTCAGGCTCTCTTCTCCAGGACATAATCCAAGAAGAGCCCGTGGAGGCAGCACACAGGAATGGACCCTGGGCTCCTCTTCATATCACAAGAGAGCACTGATGCATTTTTTGGCAAAGCGACAGGATCCTAGAGAGAAAAGCTGGAGATGAGAGCGTCGAGGGTGAGAACACTTTGAGGGACCAAAGTGCCATTAATGTCAGAAAATAGCACATCCAGGATAGAATTTATATCAAATTTTTATCAGAAGGCACTGAGAGACAAACTAAGCAACAAACCATGGCAATCAGAAAATGAAGAAAACTGATTCACCCCCACACTCAAAGCCTTACTCAGTGCCCTGCAGGCTGAGCTTGTCTGCTGATGCTGAACTATTCTGTAATGAATGTAGAAAACTCAAGATGTGCATCAGGCACAGCAATCTCAACAAGAACTGTTGTGGAGAGGACTCCAGCAGGAGATTGTAGTTTGTGCCCAGGTTATGGCTAAAATAAACCCTCTTGGATCCGACTTAGCCTGATGGCCAAATAAATTTGGTTCAATTTTTTTGACTGGCCCTGAGGAGGGTTATGGGCATATTCCCTGTCTTCCATATCTTTGTGACATTCCCTGATCTTTGTGATGTTTTGGAGATGAAGGATGATATTCCCTGTCTTCCATATCTTTGTGATATTCCCTCATCTTTGTGATATTTTGGAGATGTTCATGCTCACGTCTGTTGTTTAGAAGTGGAAGCAGAGAAGTAAGGAAATAGAGGAGAAAACCCTTTTAAATAAACAGAAACATTTTCTGGTTTTATGGTGCACGAAATCCAAAAGGGCTGAAGTATAAAGATGTTTTTAGGCAGCGGATTTAGTCTCAGAAAACTCAGCTCCTTTGTGCCACTTTGGGCAGTATGAAGCAGGAGCATCTGTCCCAACCTCAGCGCTGCCGGAATTTTGGGAAGCAAACAGTGATCCCAGGAGGGCACCGGGCTGATCAAACATCAGCGAGCACTTCTCTCCTCCTGTCGGCCCCAGGAGAGCGACAGAAGTCATTGTCCCCTTTTGTCCCCTGCCAGTGTCGCGGTGTCACCACAGACACCTCCCGGTCCCCCTGGAGCAGCATCTCAAGGTGAGCAGAGAGCAGGGGACAGCTTTTTACGCCAATTTTTCAGCTAAACACTCCCAAGCATCACCTTTTTGTCGTTGTTTCTTTCCAGGTATTATTCCTGGAAATTATTCCTGAAGGAATATTCTCCTTATTCCCGAAGGAGAATTTTCGGGGCTGATGTTCAGGGTGTCCTGTGTATTGCCCAAACTCAGCTCCTTTAAGCCGAGATCACCCTGAGGAATGGCAGAACTGCTCTGATATAGTCTGTATTTAGCTATAAAAAACTTTATTTGAAGCGCTCTGAGAAGGGAGAACGGATTTAGCCTCAGGGCTGAAGAAAACTTTATTTCCCAAAATGTTAAAAAATCGACATTATTTCCTCCCATGCGCCGGGTTCCCACTGACACAAATAATTCCAGCTGTGATCCAGGCATGCAACAAGGCACCTCCTCAGCTTAAACTGTGCAAATTAGGGAGCTGACGATGCTAATTACCGGCTCCAGCCCCTTGTTATCAAACTCGTGCTATTTGTGCACGCAGATGAATCAAGTGCCTGTGGATCTGGGACAGATGCTTGCAAGTGCTCTGTGAATGTATAATCACTTCTCGAGTTCCTCCAAGGGAAGTGGAACCTGCATCTGAAACGTAAGCCACAGTAAAAAATTCACCAAATAAAGAAATAAAAAAAAAAAAAGAAATTTTTTTTCACACAAATTGGAGGAGCGTTTAGCGGTCGTTAGCGCTTAAAATTTTATTTCCTTCCAGGCAAAATTATTTTATCATAACGTTTCACTTTAACACGTAAAGGAGGTTTAAAAAAAAAAAAAAGTTGCCTTATGCAGCTGTAAACGTGGTTATTAAATTATCCCATAAACTCAAATGATTTAAAAATAGAGTTGTTGGATTCCAGAAACTCGTAATTGAAACTGTTGTTGGGGCAATTCTGAAAAATGAGCTGCAAACCTTTAAAAAAGGGTTTTAACTGGTATAAACAAGAGCACCTGACATTCAGGCCTCCTACATATTTAAATAAAGACATTATTATTCAAGTACTATTTGTACCGAAGTAATTCCCAGGCTTCCAGTCACCGAGAAAGGCATCTAAAGGGTGTAACTTTGGTTCCACATTAACAATTGATGGATGAGGGTATTTTTTTTTTTTTTTTTTGTCAATATAACATTCACTGTACATTTATAAACACAAAGTCTGGGTTTCTCTGGCTAAAAGAGCAGCCACAAAGCTGCATTTTGGCGGTACAGGTAAATTTTTGCCTAAAATTCAAAAAACCCTGCAGCAAACCCAGACCAGAAAAAGGACCAGAATTCTTCTGCCTTTCTGCTTTGTTTTGTCTCCTTGTTGACAAGAAACTTCAAGATCCCCATTGCTTACAACAGGAAAATCAAGTCTTAAATCTTTTGGC
The DNA here is from genome assembly GCF_009819655.1 of Sylvia atricapilla. NCBI lineage: Eukaryota > Metazoa > Chordata > Aves > Passeriformes > Sylviidae > Sylvia > Sylvia atricapilla. The sequence goes on from NC_089153.1 coordinate 15,651,451, forward strand.
TGAAGGCTGCAGAATGAACTTAAGTGACTTTCTCAAACATTCCCTGTCAAGACTCATCGCATATTTCTTTGAATCATGTTCACTACTTTGATGGTAATATGGATTTTTTTTTCTCCCTATGGTGAAGGTTCATTTAGTGACTCATTTTGCTCTCCTACGTAAAATAGCTTCTATTTTTTTTTTTAATGCATAGCTGATTAAATCACAAATAATTGCTCCTCAGAAAGAACAGTATTTTAAATCTTTTCGACTTTCTGCCTTTCAAGTCAGGGAGTTCAATGAATCATTAGGCGTTTCAATATATTAACAATTTCAGTGGCTTGAACAATAAAAACCCTGCTTTGTTCTATTTCCCGCTCTGTTAAAGTTCCTTTTGTTCTCACTTATTATCTGCTCAGCAAAATTAGTGTTTAATGATACGTGCCACACTCTCCCCAGCGTGGAATGTATGGATGGATGCATGTGTTATATCCAAAATACAGCAGTGATTTCTATTTGTTAAAGCCACAAACAGCCTTTAGCTCTGTGTGTGATGCTGACCCCCAGTTGCTGTCCTGGGGAAAGCTCCACCACAAAGAATAGCATCTTGTTTTATTTAAAACACCCACAGGGGTGGCAGGGACAGAATAAACCCTCCAACTTTCATTGCCATTGTTATGTGCGTGCCCTGAGCCCACACAAGGCAGCAATGAATTGCCAATTAGAAAATAAAAACTGCTGCCAAGGGCCTGATGTACTGAAGGGTTGTATTATTGGAAATCAAAAAGAACCTCAGCTCACCTCTGGCTGTGTATTGTCAGAGTAAATGGGTTTTATTTGAAGGCAAGCTGCTCACTTGGCTGCAGAGTCCTCCAGGATTGTTCACAGGAATCAACAGGTGAACTCCTTCCTGGTGCCACTGACTGCAGCAGCTCAGGATCCTCCTCACCCTTGCAGAGCCAATATTTGATTCCATCAAAGCTGCTGCTTCACTTCAAGTCCAGTTACATTCTTATCTTTACGCTTAACAAAGGGAAAAATCACATTTCTGCCATGGATTCTGCCAGGCTGAGAGATACAGAGTGTGTGGTGCATGTGCTCAGCATCTTCAGGAAACAGAGGAGTCCCCAAACCTCCTGGGGGCTGAATCCCCAGCCCAGAAAAATCCCATTTTTCATACCTGACCCAAGGAAAGGAGCTGCTCTGGGTTTTGTTCACGGCTGCCTGCTGTGATCAGTCAATTGCCTGAGCCATCATTTCACTCGAAGGAGCTCCTGAAGGCGTTGACAGTGGTTTGTCCAGCTGGAAATTTGTGCTTCCAGCTGGAAACTCCATAGGAAGGGGCTGACATTTCTTTTCATTACCCACACATCATTTTGTTACCTGAGGTAATTGTGCAGAGCAAGTTGATGTGATACCTGCCCTGAAGGGATGAGTAAAGATGAGCTCCCCAGTAATCAATATTGACATTAAGACCATTTCTTTTCCAGTGGTAGTTGCATTTTATCCACATTTCACATAAAGGAAAAGGAGAAAATTACCATAAACTAAGTTTTTACACTTCCCAAAGAAAAAGGGAAACTCCATGCCATAAACAATAATTATTTTCCTTGTTGCAGTTTTATAATACCTCTTTTTTTGCCTTTTATTTTTTTTTTCTTTACTGGCTCATTTTTTTCTTTCTTCCTTCTCTCTTTCTCTTCTTTCAAATCTTAAGATTGGCTTCTCCCTTTTGCACATTGCTCTGCCCACAGTTTCCCACCCACCATCCCTCCCTCAGAGGAAAAACCGATGCTAAACTAATTAAGAGTGCAGTGCAGTGCACGCAGGAGCACAGGGGTATTGGGGTGCATTTTTCAGGTGTAATTTAGTCACAGAGATGCTCAAATGAGTTCCTCTGGGAGCTGGATCTGCCAGCTCTGCTGCTGGGCCCCTTTTTGGGTCGTTCGCCACTGTTTCCTTTGTTTCCTGCTGTAGTTTTTTGTGATGTGAAAGGAAAAGGTCTTAGAAACCCTCTGACACCGAGTAGTCTGTGAATTGGTACTGTTTCACTTTTTGTTTTTCTGGGTGTCCTGGGGAGGTGTTTCTGCGGAGGCAAAACTGGTGAGAGAAATACAATTTTTCTCAGTGGAAAATATGATTTCTTGGCCACTGATGAAAAGGAGCTGCTGCCCAAAGAGGTGGGAGATTCAGCAGCCAAGGGGAACAAAAGTTGGGCAGATGTTGAAATAACATCTGAGTGTAAGTCTGAGAGAACTTTGGTACTCCACAAAGTGGAAGGATCCATTTCCAACTGACCCAACTCATTTCCTAAATTTGTAATTTAATAGCAGGATGCTGTTAGAAAAGTGTTGAAGTGGAGAGCCTCATTCACCTCACATTGAATGTCTCCCACTGCAGGGTGAAAACTGAATAAAAACCAGGTGAAAATCAGGTGTGAAAGAAGCAAGTGGAACAACATTTGCTGTGGTTTCCAAGGAGGAGGGGATTTTTCAGCTTGGCTTTTCCTCCTGCTGATGGCTGAACCTCCATTCATCCAGCAAACAATATTCTGAAGGTAAAAATAGTGGCATTCTCTCCTCTCAGAAGACTCAGCCAGATTTTCATAGCCGAGGTGTTTTGGGAATGACTCCTTCTTGTCAACACTCAGTCCTGGCTGCTTTCACTGCTGGTGCTCCAGTGCGGAAAAAAAAAATAGAAAAAAGGAAAAAAAAAGGAAAAAGGAAAAAAAAAAGGCTTTTTCCTAGAAACTTTGGCTCTGACTTCTAAATTTGCTTCGATCTCCTCAGTCTGAATCAGTGCCTTTGAGTTAGTCAGGGAGTCTTCATGAGATGTTCCAAGCTGGTGCTTTAGAGCCATCTCTGGGTGGCTTTTTAGCAGCAACACGGCTTTTGTTGTGTCTTAAATAGTAAATTCAGGACATCTTGTTTGGGTTACTCTTTTTGCTCCCACTTCGAAAAAACCCCAACCCCCTAACAAATCAACCCTCCCCCATTTGTGCCCCTCTCCTCAAGGAAATTACAGCAATAGCAAGTGGCACAATAAAAGAAGAGTAATAACAGTAGTATTTACAATAATAACAATAATGTCAATAACAATACTATTATTAATAACAAGAGCAACACTAATAATAATAATAATAATAATAATAATAATAGTAGTAGTAGTAGCAGACAGGCTTTGAGCCAGTCACAGCCATGTTGAGCAGGTATAAATCCATGTATTTTCTTCCTTGTGTGATGAGTTTTTTCTTTCCTAGCATTGAAGCTCCTGCACACTCTGTTGGCAGCTTTTCCTGCCCCCTGTGCACTGTTGTTTTGCTCATTATTTTGCACTGTGCCCATTTAAACTGCAGCCTGGGCAAGAATCATGAAGTGTTCCCAATAAGGGGTCTAAATGTGGAGCTGGGAGAAGGACAGTCACTGAACTATCAAATGTCTGTGCCAGTTATGGGAATTTTGCAGCACGAACTTCTCAGCTCATGTTGATGCTCTAAAAGAAGCAGATGCACTAGGCACTACTATTTATTTACTTTAATTCCATATATACAATCCATTATTTTGTTTTTTTTTACCGAGCAGCTGGTTCCTCATGAGAGCAATTCCACTCCCATATAATCTTTCCTTTATTTAATACAGAAAAATACACCTTATTTATATGGTGATACAATTTATATTTGTACGGCTTCAGGGCTGATGGTATCTGTGTTAGAGTGGGGTTAAAACTGATGGAAGATGTCACGATTTGTCTTTTTGCCAGCACCCCAGTGCATGTGACAATGTTGCTCTTCTGAAATTAAAGGGTTTTTCCTTTTGCTGCTGCCCCTCCCATTCACCCTTTGTGTTTGTCAGCCCAATTTGTTGAAAATGCTGCTTGTCCCCTCCCTGTCATCTCGGGAATGTTTCATTCTCCTCTCTTGGGCTGTTTCCACACCAGAGTTAAATTCTTTGCTCTGATGCTGCTGCACCAACCTGACTCCAGCTTGTTCCCTCTGCATCCCTCTCCTTATTTTCCCTCTCCAAGCAGCCTCTGCTTAAAAGCTCTTCCTCTCCCTGCTCAAGTGGCTCCACAGGACAAATTCAGCCGTGAAACTTTCTGAAGCTCTGCTCCAGCAGAGCACTTGACCCCCGTGGGGCTGGTGACCTGCTTAGAGCAAGTGCTTTGCTCCAAAGTGGCAGCTCTTGATTGAATGCGTTTTCTTCTTTTAAATTCCATTTTAGAGCAGACCTGTGGGCACCTCTGTGTGCTCTGCACTCTGGTGTTTCCACAGTACTCCAGGAATCCTCAATAAACACAACCATCACCCTGTCACATCACAGCCTGCAGCTTTAGGAATCAGTGCAGGGCCATAAATTAGACCCCAGTGGCAGGTAAAGGGCAAGAACAAGTTTATTCGGAAGCAGCACGAAGTGAAGCCTTGATGTGTGTTTTTCTGAGCTGACAGAAACATCCAAACACTCAGCAGGAGTGGAAACAGCAAGGCTGCCATCAAGCAGAGTTTGGCATTCTTCACAGGGCTTTGACCCATATTTAATGTCTGAGAAACTACAAATCCCACGAAGCACCTCAGAAAAACACAGGGCAGTTTGCAGTCCCAGTGTCTCCTGCACTTGCTGTTCTGTGCTTCCCTCAGCACATTCCACCCTGAGCACACCCAGGACTTGGTTAAATCCAGCATTTTACTTTTAACCCACATAAAATTGGGTAAAATTGGCCGTACAGAGTCAAGGTGTGATACCTCTGATGAATGGCACATCAAAGCCCAGCTCAGTTTGCAGTTGTGCAATTTCCCCACTAACTTAAGCGGAGGGAAAGAAATAAAAGTGAGTCACAGGCACCCAAGGCCAGATCCCTCTCCTCTGTCCTCACATGTGCACAGACCACACAACACTCTCAGTCTTCTAAGAAAAGGAAAAAAAAAAATCCTTCACTGAGACATCTCAGGGCTTCAAAATCCTCAGTTTGAAAGGAATAAATGCTAAGAAATATGTCGAAGAGCATTTTTCTCCCTGCTTGGATGTGTTTTTGACTGCTGTCACCTCTTGGTGGGTGACATTGTTAGAGCTGGTCCCTGGCTGTGTGACAGAAACCTGCAGGATCCTTCCTCCCTCCCCAGAGGTTCAACATAGCAGAAACTGAAAAGGCTTCTGTGGATGAGTCTGACAAAAATGCTGTTTTCTACCTGAATTAGCTGCCAGTCACTGAGGACACAGAGGAAAAAGCTCTGATTTGCTGTTCTGGACCTCAGCTTTGTGGTATTTCCTGATCTTTGCGGTGTTTTGGAGAACAGAGCTGGAAAAGTGAGGTCAAACAGAGATTTCTTTTCCACTCCACATCTGCCCTCAGCAGGAGAGGACAGTAAGGCTCAGTGGAAAAGCAGAAAATGGATATTGAAATTAGATTTAGTGACTATAAAACCACAGATGACTGTGTAGCATCTCTAAAAAACCATTAAGCTGGAAGATCATGTCATATTTTAGGTATGTCAAGCACTGGAAAAAACCTGAAACCCTCTTTACACTGGAAAGTAAGAACTGTCTTTGCAGTAGAAGCCTAAATTGGCCCAATTTCAGAACATCTCAATGGAAAACTGAGTCAAGAGGCAAAGGAGAAAAGATGATTTTTAAGGTTATTATGAAATCTTTTAATCTTTAACAAGACAGAACCCAAATCCCAAGTTCAAATGCCTCATATTTTTTGGTTCGTTAGAAATGTGGGGCCAGGCAGTGTACAGATGTAATCTCTGCAAATATTTTATGAGAGTCTGAATGAAAATCCTGAATGCAAATGAAAACTTGGACCTCTCTTGACTCCTGTAGTGTGTTTCTCTCCAGTCTTTAATTTATTGCTGTACATTTGTGGCTTCTGTAGAAAATGTCATCCTGAGGAGTAGCAGAATTCAGAAATATTACTGGTGTAATTAAAAATTCTAATGGTAGGGTTACCTCAGAAGCTTGAAAAAAAAAAATCCCCTCTCAGAAAGTATGTTTGAAATAACCCAAACCTCTTTTCTTCACAGGATTTTTTGTTGTTGTTGAAATCATAGGTTTCAACAGCAACTCACAATTGAAACTGGATGTTGAAATGTCTTTTTGATATCTCTGGTGTCAGAAAATTTTGAAAACTCACATCATACAATCACATTTTCTTTAGAAGTTTATCTAACAGGGTTTTTAAAATTAAAAGCTGTGCTAAGTGTTAAATTGCTACATGTCACGTTAATGGCACACAAAGAAGAGAAGCACAGTGTCAGGTTTGGTATTTACGTGTTTCTATCATTGTATAGAACAGCTACAGAAATATTCCGTCTCCTTTTTCGTTGTTTCATTAATGAACAATAATTTTTACTTAGTGTGAGGCTTTTCTAGAAGCTTTTCTAGATCAAACTGTCTCCTGTTTGTAGCACAGTGCAGGGCCCTGCAGGGATGTTCATGCTCCGTTTGCAATGGTGGGAACTCAAAATTCCTTAAAAAAAAAAAATTAATGGTGAGAGGGACAAAAGTGCAGGAGGAATGTGCAGTGGGGACACCTGAAGTGCCGCAGCTGGATCAGACTCCTTGTCCTCCCACCACAGACTGTGCACAAAGTGGCTCTTAGTGGAGTTTGTGGAGTAAATTTTTCAGAGAAACCAGAAGAAGTTTGGGGTTTTATCTCACAAGGATTTTTTTTTTCCACATAAAGACACGGAGATGTAAAATGCTGCTTTTTGTCCGTGTCACACTGTCCTTTCTGCCACTGCTCCTGTCACCCCTTTCGTGCTGAAATAAAACCACTTTTCCTTTGGAATCTACGACCTGCACTTCCTATAGTCCTGGGAATAAATGATTTCATCTTTGTATTAGCTGTACTGAAAAACAGGTGAAGGAAAATCCCTTAATGTGTTAGCCAGGATTGCTGTTTAGAGCTCTCCAGCATTTCACTGCCCCAAACCACAGCCAGGTCTACTTGGAAATTAGATATATTTTTATTCTAACTCAATTCTATATGTAGTTTTTAATAGATGTATAATGACCCATAAAATCACACAGAAGGAGACAGAATTAATGTTTTCTCAAGCCCCAGAAGTGATTCTTCTCTCTGTCTCCTTGTGAAACTTTCTTGCTGTGACTTTGACTTTAACTCTGACCTTCGAAAGACAAAAAAAGGGAAATGTATAATTATTGCCACTCATTTCCACGCTGTTCCTCTATTATGCTGTTCCCAAAGACAGCCTACGATGTTCTCTGCACTGATGCTCTGAAGTTTCCCCTTCCAGCGTGGTGGTGGCTGGAAGAAAAAGGGTTGAGGAGTGGTTTAGGAGCTGCCTCCTGCCTCTACAACCTGAGCCCTGTGCATTGGTGAGCCCAGACACTGCTTAACCCCTTTCCTTCTGAATCCCCAGTGAAAAACTCTGGTTTTCAGAGCCTCGTGGGTCTGAGGAACATTCTCAGAGGTCCCAAGCACCTTTTGGTCCTTCTTGCAAATTTGGCTGTTCTATAACCCTGGAATGATCCTTACGGCTTTAGTTGGGCAGTAGGAAAAATCTGTAATGGGTGAATTTATAGACAGTAATCTCTGTGCTATGCTGGGAGTTTCCTCACACAACACCTTCCTTTCCCAACTCCTGAATTCATTGCTGGATGTTTCTTCAGCAACATTATGAAACTTTCTGGCACTTCAAGGTTACTCTTTTCTTTCCAGTTTTCCTTCAGGCGTGGAGGCTGTGATTGTAAAGGCATAGGAACAGAGACAAAAATGAATAAATGCTGAATTTCTCTGCTTTTAACACTTCTAAGGAGTACTCACTTTCCAGTTTAAGATAACTGAAGGACAAAACAATATATAAATGAGTGAATTATTATCCTCTTAAAGAGTATGATTTTCATTACCTTCAGCAGCAGACAGCTGTTCAATTATTCTCCCTTACTGGGATGAAGCACAAAGGTTTCACCAGCAATTCAATCAGGCTTTCATTGCAGTGGATGAAAATTTAAATGAATTCTTTTTCAAATTTCCAACTACCTAAACGATTTTGCATTGATCTTTGTGCCTATGTTATAAAAATGTCTCTGCCTTCAAACACAAACTTGACCAAGGTATTGAATTGATTATTGGCTGTGAAAAGAAGCATTTCAAGCTGAGATTTCAAGCCAAACTTAGGAAACAAAAATTGTTTGCATTCACATAAAGGATATTTAATCATGGGTGCTCCTTTTGGGCACCACCACAGGGTTTGATTTGGGAAATGAGTTTTATGCTTTCTAAAAAGTTCTCAGAAGGGCAAAACTTCAGCTGCTGTCCAGCAGCTATTCCTTCAGGGACAGAAGTGTGCTGACACTGTATCCCTAAAAGAAAACTCTCACCAAAGTTCATGAGAATTCACAGGATTTGCACTTATGAATAGGAAAAAATTATGAATAAAAAGCAGCATTCTAAAAGCCAGCAGAAACCTCCACAATTCACAGGTTTCCATGGGAGTTTGGGTGTGCATGATCTGTGATTGCCCAAAAGACTGAAATCTGAGAAAGCTGAGAGCAAAGAAAGGATGAAAACCCAATCAAATACAGAAAGAAATTTTGAGATACCCCAGTTTGCCCAAGATGAGCTCGTCGTGAGCCTCTCACCCACAGCCTAAAGCAGCTGGATGTTCCTTTGAGAAAAAACTGCACAGATTGTGAACCAGGGAAAGGCAGCAACAGAAAAAAAAATTCCTTTTCCTATCAACCCTGTGGGAAAGGGATCCTGCAACTGACCTGCATTTGCTCAGGAGCGAGGAAAAGCATTTGAAAAAAAATACAAATATTAATTCCTTCATCTTCCTCTCCCTGCTCCGCCTGCCTCGAGCTGGTTTGGAATCCTCCCCCCCACCAAAAAACAAACACAAAACCAAAAACAAACCCTCCAAGAGCCATCCCTGCCTGTGCTAACAGAGTGTGAAAGATTCAGTCCAAACTTCTGCTCTGATCATGTCACGCCGGCTCTCCCCCGGCGCGAGGGGGCACGGACACAGCCAGACAGATGCGTCAATCTTCCCAGGAGTTGTCACTTCCCATGACTGTCACTTGGCAGGGTGGTGGCTTTCTAATACAGCCAAGCCTCTGGGGAAGAGAGGAAATGGGGGAAAAAAAAAAAAAATATATATATCTCTATATATATATATCTCGTTCCTCTCATTCCTGGCCAGTTTAGGGGTTTATTTTTAACTCTCTCAAGTTTTTCAGGCCAAGGATGATTGTGCTGCCCCAGGAGCACAGGAGAGCCAAAGGTTCACCCATTGGGTCTGTGACATTGGGGCTGTCCCAGCACAGCCAGCACGGAGCTGGGGATAATCTGGACTCCCAGGAGAGATGCCACTGTGTCACCGGTAAACACAGCTGGGCTTTTAGTTGAAGAAGCAGCGTGGGGTTTGTTTGTAGGAGCTGCACTCACTCCTCTGCATTTCCCTCTTCTGCATTTCCCTCCCGGGCTGTGCTGTCTGCAGCACGGACAGACAGAGGGACAGAGATCGCCTGTGCTTTTAGTTAGTTTTAGTCTGCTGAGCAGAGAGGTTCCATGGACTGTTCTTTTTCTTTTTTTCTTGGAACTATTTAAACCTGTTTTGGACTGAAAAACCCAGAGAAACACCCAGATCTCATGGCAGGGCCTCAGCATTTTCCAGCACCGAGGGACTGATAAGGGACTGGGAGAGCTGAGCTACACCCACAGCAAGGAGTGTCTCTGTTTTGCCATCTCCCATCAGGAGAGGTTTTATTGTTCTGAATAAATAACATTCAGAACGTTTTATTGTTATGAATGATATGAATATGATTTCATATTATTCATTCTTTATGCTAGTGGACACTTAAACCCCTACATTAAATTTAGGAAACAAGGAACCCAAGCACAGCTCCCTCCCATGGAGTTTACCTGCCTGCCTGGAAGTGTTGGAGTCCAGGGGATTCCTTTGGGTGCCCTGGAAGGTCACAGATCCCAGCAGAGAGGACTGGGACCCGAACAAGAGGGTTTGGGATCTGTACAAGAGGGTTTGGAACCTGGCCAGGGGGTCTGGAATCTGGACAGGAGGGTTGGAGACCCTGGCACAGAGCCCAGGAGGACGCTGCCTTTGACTTCAGTCTGTGGAAAAAAGGGCTTCTAACCTTGAGAGAAGAATTATGAGTCACAAAGGTGTGACAGACAGTAATGTAGCGTGTCACAGGGTGGAAAATTTTGTAGTTTTAAGGTTCTTAGTATGGAGCTGAATGGGGAACAAGATGGAGGAATTGGGGTGGTGCCCTGGGTTCTTCTCCCCTGGCCTCCATCTCCTGGTGATGGTGGCACAAAGGAGTTTCACGGGGTTGGGTCAGAGCAGAGGTGACCCTGTCAGTACAGGTGACAGTAAATAACACAAAATAATTATCTGTATCAGAGGACAGGGACCTCCCATGGAGGGGGAGCCGTCCTGTGTCCCAGCAGAGAACAGACCTTGGCTGGGCACAGAGAACATCGTGAGAGAAGAATTAATGAACAAAGTGAGAAACCAAGAAAAAAACAAGACCTTGAAGACTCCATTTCATTCTGGTGTCTGGCTCAGGGCTCTCAGAGGGCAAAAGACTCTCTGGAACCACCACCAGAATGTGGGGTGAAGAAGAGAAACAAACCCCAGATGGAAGGATTTCTCTGTCGTGTCCCTGCCACGCGGATTTCTGGGTTTCTCCTGGGGGTTGTGCGGATTCAGGACACACATGATGAGGCGTCTCCCTGGCAACAGAAATGCCACAAAATTCTTCTCTCCCAAGAATTCCTCAGGGCTGTGCAACAAATAGAAACATTAACATGCCGAGAGACCTAAATATAGCCGAGCTTCGGTGCTGTTCATGCAAGTCTGTCCTCAGCTTGGGCTCGTGTCGGGATGTTCTCAGCATTTTACGGTGTTTTGCTTTTAAACGGCGCAGGAGTAGAGGTTGGGGATGGGGTGACACCCTGCTGCAGGGTCACAGCCTGGCCAAAATTGGTGTGAAGGTGCCCTTGGTCACCCAGGGAAGGCTCCTCATCCTGAGAGCAGCACAGGGCCAGGGGAAAGCTGAGTTCTGCTCACCCAGAGCCGTGAGAAATCAGCTTTGACACTGCTGCCGCTGAGGTGGGCAGAGGGAGGCTCTGGATAAAAGCTGTCCATGCTTTTCCCACTTCAGGGATAGGGGGGATTAAAGTTGAGATTTCCTTTGCTTCGATTTGGAGTCCAAATTCTAATTTAGGCATTTTTTGTCTGGAGGTGCTGCAAATATAGCAGCTGGCTTGCAGAAGAAATAGGGAAAAATATGCTTGGGCTGCAAAACAAAGGGGCAGACAACATTCAGTGATTCATAAAATGGCCCAAAGATGAACACAGGCTCCCTGGAAATGAAGCTTTTGGATGCCTGAGAGTGGATCTGGCTCACTCAAATATTTCTTGAACTAAAGCAAAAACATATCAGAGAATGGTCCCCAGTAGAGATTTTGAATAAACCCAAACCCTCAGCAGCTTTCCTTGGTGTGTTTTGTGTGAGGTACATCCCTCCAGACTGCCCTTCTCAAGCCAAACCATTGGGCTGTAAAAGCCAAGGCTGGATTTTATCCGTGGTGCTGTTCCCTGGCTGCTCTGTGAACCACCCTTCCCACCTCTGACACTGCAGCAGTGAAAATAAACCTGGAGAAGAGCAGCAAAAGCTGCAAATCAGAAATGTTTTACGGGACTCAAGTGTTAGTTAAAAAATGGTGAAGCTGATGCTGGATGTGCAGGCTCTTTCACACTCTCACTTATTCCATGGTGGAATTCGAGGAAGGAGGATGGAGGCAGTGGGAGCAGCAGGAGGATTGGTTTAGTACAATATTCCCACAACAACTGGTTTAGTACAATACTCCCAAATCCTGTAATGACTATTGCTTTGCTTTCAGGAGAGACACGAAGAAGGATGCGACCTGAAGAACAATTTACAGTGGAAAGTTTTGATGAATAAGTGTCTTAGAGGTCAGTGTCTGGACATGGGGATTTTGCAGAACAACCCTCAGAGAAACTGAAATTAACACTACATTTATCAGAATAAAAATATCACAGGGTTTTCCTCTGCAGCAAAAAACACTGCACATTTCTAATAAGGAAGCTGATAAATGTTGGAGGTGATTTAAAACTTGGAGGAAGCCCTGCTAACGATACACACGAAAGAAAACCCTTCAGACAAAAGTGACAGAAGTAGCTTTCACTGGAAACAAACAAAACAGAATTCTGGAGTCATGGGAAAATGAGGCTGGCAAAGATCATCTAATTCTGATGATCTTGAGCCACTCTGGAGACTGTTAAACCTCAGCCCCTTCCCATGGAGGCATGGTCTCCTCTAGGAACATCTCAGACAGAGTGCTGTGCAGAATCCATGTGTACTTTTCCTGATCATCCTTTGAGAAACCTTTTTGAATAACCAAAGCTTTCCCAAATCCACAGAGCAGAGCCTGAGATCCAAAGAGCAGCCTGCAACCTGCTTACTGAAGCAAATCCCAAGCATCTCTTCCCCACCTCTAACAGAAATTCTGCTCCCCTGTTCTTAAAAGGAGACAGGAATTGATGTTCCTTCAGCCATTCGTGTTAGAAATGTTTTGAAAAAAACCCCATACAGCTAAATTGCCTCGAAATTTCAGTGGGAACTTAAAGCTTTTGTGATAAGAGATAATTCCTTTAATTATGTTTGCCTGGAGCTCTACATGTGGAAGAAGAAGTTCAGCACAAATCACTGAGTAACAAAAGAGTTTCAGAGAGTGCAAAGAAAAAGGTCTGTAATCCAGCAGCAGCTCTGCTTTAGCTGCTTTACCCTGTGCTACCTTTATGATTAATATCAAATATTACTAATAATATTCTAGAGCAACATCCCTGAAGCAAACTTTCTTCTCTAGAAACTGCTGAACTCCATTCTTGAGCACTGATGGAGTAACCCCACAGAAAAACCATCCTGAACTGAATCCACGAGGTTCCCTGAGCCCCAGGGACAGCAGAGCTGGCAGCTCTTGTCCAAGAGTGGTGAGCTGGGGACATAAAACTCCAAGGGTTGTGGGTGTGGAATCCGCAGTGTTGGAGTGTCTGTTCAATGTACAACACTGAGCCAAGGTCAGGTGGAGCTCAGGGCTTTGGGAACCAGAGGCTGTGGCGCTGTCCTGAGCTGTCCCAGTGTCTCCAGACCAACAGATCCTGGTTCCAGTGTCTCCAGACCAGCAGATTGTAGTTCCAGTGTCTCCAGACACAGCAGATCCTGGTTCCAGTGTCTCCAGACCAGCAGATTGTAGTTCCAGTGTCTCCAGACACAGCAGATCCTGGTTCCAGTGTCTCCAGACCCAGCAGACCTTGGTTCCAGTGTCTCCAGATCCAGAAGATCCTGGTTCCAGTGTCTTCAGACCGACAGATCCTGGTTCCAGTGTCTCCAGAGCAGCAGGTCCCAGTTTCAGCACAGATGTCCCACCACACACACGTCGTACAGGCTCCACACAGGCAGAGGGGGAGGCTGTGGATTTCCAGGTGCTGCAGGCAAGGGCTGGCAGTGCTGTCTGCCCACGCTGGGTTTCACAAGCTGGGACACTGATTTCTGGCCCCTGAGCTGCGGGTGAGGCCCCAGAGGCAGGAGGAGTCTCTTGGCTTCAGCTCTGATCCCATGCAGGAGGTGCTGCGCAAACCAGGATTGAAACCCTGAGCAAGAATCAGAGCCAGAGTGAGAAAAAATAATGGAACAGACAGAAAAAGCAGTAAAAATAATGTGCCACCATAAAAGCAAAGAGCTCAGAACTCAGGGGGAATAAATTCTCGTTCCAGAACTCGCTGCTGCTGTGGTTTTATCCGAGCTGCACTCAGGATGTGCTGAGCTCCCCAAAACCTGGAGCTGGGGAATTCCATTTTAGCATTAGCCCTGACTCACTTGGGACTGGAGGTACCTTGACTGTAATTGTTACTATATTAGCAAGCAAATATTAAGTTAATATAAATGAAACAGTCTACCATAATTTGGCTTAATTATTCAGAGAGAAGTCTAGCATAGAAGATAAATAGCTTTAAAATTGCTAAATAATTTGACTCCCCATATAATTGCCTGTGCAATTTGTGTTAATTGCATGTCAAGTACAGGTTTTCAAATATTAATCAATGCTTATTTATATTATTAATTAACATTCTTACATTACATTTAAATATCCTTGCAATGGCACAGTTACCAAAAGACAAATTTCTATTCCTGTGGTTTTTTTTCCCCCTCTCTCCCAATCTGCAAAAAGTCTTTCAATCCTGCCCCTGAGTCACATACCCCTGCTAAGACCTAGATGATTTCTCTCAGTATTTTCTCTTTCACTGAGATTTGCCACTGTGACCTCTCCATTAGGGATCAAGTTCTGGGTGAAAAAAGCTGGCAAAGATTCCCTGTGAAACTCTTCAGTGGCCTGAGGAGGGGAGGGTGGGGACTATTGCAAAACTTCCTCATTTATCCACTGGCAGCTTTTCCTTGCCACCCTCCCCGAGCTCCCCATGGCCTTGTCCAGCTGGGGAAGTACAAATCAATAAATAATAAGTCACAGTCAGACTTTTACCTGTTCCTAGAGAACATAAAATTACCTCAGATGTTTCAGATAAAAAAATTGGAGGCACAGCATAATATAAATATCCTCCCTTATAAATGAGGATTCAGCCCCCAGTGCTCTGTGCATGGCTGAAAATGTTGAGTTCTTTACGATATCCCAAAATGCTGGGAGAAAACTCTCCCTTTATTCCTGTTTCAAAGACCACCTCCCCAGTTTTTGCAGATTTTGCTGCTTGGATTCCTCTCCCTGCTCTGTGTCTAATCACAAAAACTGAAGAAAATCAATGGATTGAATCAGTAAAACCTACAGCTATGGGGTGGCTCTAAAGGGACTTTTTTTCCTCTTCTTTCAAAGGCAGAGGTGTATGAGCTACTCATTTTTTGGGTGTAAAAGGAGCTCCCTCATTGGCTCCATGATAATCTTTCAATCCTTTGCAGGAATAAGAAATCCTGTTTGCTCTATTTGTCAGGGCTCTGCTGCTCTCAACAGCTGGAGACCTTCTTAGAACTTCTCTTCTTATTCCTTTTTGGGTTTTTTTATCTTTTCCCATGCAGCAGGGAGGATTTTCCACCCCGAGTCTGTCACCTTAACGTTTTGCAACAGATTAACCTCCCAAAAATATTTAGAAATAAACCAGCAGCGTCTTCAATAGAGGAGAGAAAAAGAAATGGATTCACAAATTCAGTTCTGAAGATAACATAATTGTTATTTTCTAAAAAATCAAAGTGGTGTTATTTCATAAGAAATACAATGCCTTTGCTGTCGAGGTTGGGATTTGTAGAAATGCATGAGGAATACAAATTCTTGCTGTTCTATTTCACAGGCAGTCCAGTATATAATGGAAAACAGCAATGCAAAAACATTAAGAAAATTAAGAAATTGTAATTAGCTGCACAGAATAATCTGTGTCCTTTTGGCTGAAAATGAAGAGCTTTATGTTCCTTGAAGGCTGTGATTTCAAACATTCTGGCTTTCCTAATACCTGGGATCCTCTTTTATAATGGAAATAATTTGTTTCGTTTTGTGGAGTTTGGAGTAAACAAAATCCTGCTGCGTGGTTTGGCCTCAGCACTGTCTGTGAGGGGCTCATGAGCAGAAATTCCTGTGCCACTGCTGTGTGCTGAGCCCGAGAGAAAAACACTGAATTCCCACCATTTTTACCCTCATGCACATTTTAAAGTCTTTCATCACCCAGGTCAGGTTTGGTTTTTTTTTTTTTTTTTTTTTTTTTTTTTTTTTTTTTTTTTTTTGTTTAATTACAGGTTTAAATATGCATTCAAAGTGTCTCTTCTTGTTCCTAACCATTATTTTAATCACAGCCAAACCCTGCTAAATATCTTAAAAGGGAAAAAAAAAGAGACACCTCTGGTTATGTGTTAAAAATACTCTCCTCAAAAATATTCCCTCCAATCAACAAAAAAGTAGGCAGGATACGCAGCTGGAAAAAGAAATGTTCTCTGGGGGTGTGGATTAAACATGTTAAATTCATAATCTGAATTTCCTGCTTCTGCTGTGAGTTCTAAAATCAATTGTACACGAAATATTGATAAATGAACTCCTGAAGTACGTTAAGAAGAGGCAATGGATATAATGTTTATGCTAATAATATAATATATATATCTCCTACAATGGATATGATATAATGCCGTTTTCAGTCATTGAGGGAAATTAAGAGCTCTGTGTGATGGGTGATAAATTACAGAATCATGGGATGGTTTGAGTTGAAAGGGACCTCAAAGATCACCTCATTCCAAGCTCTGCCATGGGCAGGGACAACTCCCACTGTCCCAGGTGGCTCCAAGCCCCGTCCAACCTGGCCTTGGACACTTCCAGAATCCAGAGGCAGCCACAGCTTCTCTGGAGAACCCATTCCAGTGCCTCACCACCTTCACAGTAAAGATTTTTTTTCCTCATATCTAATTTAATTCTGCTCTCTTTCAATCTGAACTCATTTCTCCTTGTCCTGTTCCTACATGCTCTTCTAAATGTTTCCTACATTAATATTTTGCTGTATTTTAAGGGATCCCTTCTGGCCAAGGGAGGATTTTCACCTCCTCATAGGCCAAGGAAAGGGTTTTTTTCTACCACAGAAAGGAAAGAATTCCTCACCAGTGCTTGGCAGTGCTCATCTCTTGCCAGAAATTGGAGGCTCCATCCAAAGCTCACTGAAATCTTGGAGGATTGTACAAAAATATTTATGGATCATAGAAATATTTGTGGTTGAAGCTGTAAAGAGAAGATAAAAAGGATCTTCTCTGAGGAAAGTTTGGAAGAATAAAGGGCTGGGTAATCTCCACTTGGTCCTGAAGCTGATGGACACTGTGGAATCTGCAGTGCAGACAGAGAAAAACATTCAGAGAGAATTGAATGTAGCCAGAGTATGGAATTACTTCTTGAAAATAATGAGGATCATTTTGCAGTAGTACAAGCCTGTATTGGAGATTTATGATTATATTTTTTCCCCCAAAATTACTGTAAGTGTAAGGGCCAATGGGTACAGAAATGCATTTTAAAGATCCAAAAGCTTTGGCAGAATTGAGTCACCTCTGCAGATGTCAAGTGTTATTTCTGCCTAATTTACAGCTTGACTTTAAATGCACAAAAGGCAGTGTGTAATTCCATTACAGCAAGTAATGAAACCAATACTTTTCCAGACATCAATATTGTTTAGAAAGAAATCTCAGTGGATTAACTGAAGCACAGAGATTAAATTAATTGGAAAAAATAGCTAAGAAATTGAGAAGTTAATTCTCCTATGCTAGGTCAGTATGGGAATATCACACACACACAAAAAAATTGCCTTTCTTGCAAAGAACAAAATGCAAATAATATTCCCAGAGACACACAAAATATCTGGCTTCTCTTTAATATATTTTATCAACCTTGACACTTCTCCAATTATTTGCATTTCTGTACTCTTTCCTCTATATTTCCAGAATCCATCAAGGACTGGAAATAAAATATCCAAGGACAGAGGAGAAAGGAGGATAAAGACAGAGGGGGAGAAAAAAGGAAGCAAACCTTGTGATAAATAATTTTTAAGGACATCAAAGGAAACCCTGAAAATCCAGGAGCTTCCGATGCTTCGTGTAGGAGACAAATAAAACCTTTTCACTGCCAAATTCTATTTTCAGAGAAGACAGTGCCTACATCAAAACTGCTCTGCTTTATTAATTGTTTGAATCCTTGTTTACGGTGTTGGAATTGAAATCTAATTTAAAGCGCTGGTTTGGATCTGGGATTAACTGAAATCAAGCTTTGCTCCACAATGCAGATTTTCCAGTGATATAAAGGTTGGATCCAATGATCTGGGAGATCTTTAATGATTCTGTGATAAACATTCCTAGAAACTGCAGAGCAAACTCCACCAAATTCTCTTTTCAATCCACTGCCTGGTGGCACCGAGTAATTTCAGGTGGCTGCTTTATTTTGGGTTTAAACCTGGCTTGCAAAGAGCCTTTTAGTGGCAGCTGCTGTGCAGATATTTTGTAAACTGTGTCTCTCCTCATTGCAGGGTGAATAGGATTGGACGTGTTTGCTGAGCAGGAAAGATCAGAACGTATAAAGGGACCGGTGACAGAAAATGCAAATGCCAGGGAACAAAAATACCTCCCGAGTGAGTCACCAGGAGTAAAAAGTGATGCTGAGAGATCAGGGGATGTCTAAGGGAGAAAAGCATCAAGGAGAGAGCTTTACCACACCTGGAGAAAGTGAATTCATACTGACACGAGGCTATAGTTTCTGCTTTTAAGCCAGTCCCACCTCTTCTCATTTAAATTGCTTTCATTATCTAATAAAACTCAGCATTAGAAATTTGGGAGGTCCTGTGAGAAGAAAAGCTGAGCTATTTTTCAACCTGATGAATTCAGTTTGTGGTGTGAAAAGGCCAGTTTGGAGGCTCAGCCGTGCTACCTCTGCACCAGGAGGCTGATGAACATGGTCCACAGCCCTAAAAATCCTGAATACAAACATAAAACTGTCCCCTGCCTGTGATTCCCCAGAAATTGCTGTAGTGGGGGTTAAGGTTGGGTGGGAGTTTTGTGCATTACTTGAGGCTGATTTTACAGCCTTGAAATACTAAAATTGACTTTCTGTGCCCACAAAAGCAGATGACACCATGTTCTTCCTCCACAAGGGTTTGAAGATCCTCCCTGCTCATCTTAAAGGCTCAAAGTCCAGAAGTTGGAGCCTCCACGGTTTTGTCTTCAAGTTGCACTCCAGCACCTTTGCACAGCAGTGGCAACAAAAGGTGGCATTCAGAGAAACACAGAACCCTCGAGATTGGAAAAGAGCTCCAAGACCATCAAATTAAAGTGATCATTACTAAACGAAGTGGGAATACAACAACGTTACTCCCCTAAACCCCTCAGCTTTACCCTCACCAGGCTGCCCAAAGCCAGGCTGTGCAGCACTGAGATGAGCAGTCAGCTATTCCTTGGCACTGTGGGTTTATTTTCCCATCTAGAAAAATCAGCAGTGCCCTTTGAGAGGCCCTCAGCAGCACTGGGGACCCAGGGAAAGACAACTGAGGGCATATGGAACCCATCCCTCCCTTCCCTTCAACACCAGCTCCACGTTTGTGTTTTTAGAAAGGGAGACTTGTGCAGGCAGATCCATTCACCTGGCCAAAAAAAAACTCCTCATCAATAAACCAGAAAAGAACAATCAATCAATAAAATAAAGAAATAAAATAAATAATAAGAAAACAACTAAGAAAAATGAGGCCAGCCTCTGCTGTAGGCTTGTTTTGGACTCTGCATTGAAAGTCAAGGCTAAAATCAACAGCTGAATGAGCAAACAAAGACCTTTCCCAGAGTTCCCAACACGTTCCAGGTTGGTATTTCCCTCCTGGTTTATTGTGCTCAGAGGGAGCAGCGCCCTGCTGGTCCTTTCAGCTGCAGCACCCAGAGCCACCCAGTTTTCCCTCTTTAAACAAAGGCTGCCCAGCAGCCCTTTCATCTCTAGAACTTTCCTTTTGCCCACCCGCTCTCCCCTGGAAGTGCTGGAGTCTTTTCTTATTTCTCCTAATTAACAGCGCAGGGCCACAATGGTGAGAGGTTGGAGTTTATTAATTAGCACTTTTTGCCTGAGGAAGAGGAGGCTGAAAAGAACAAGCTTTTCTTTTTCTTTTTTTTTTTTCTTTCTTTTTTTTTTTTTAAGAGAAACCCAGTACACAACCTGCAATTAGAAATGAATATCACTTCAATGAGTTATTTAATTACTTGCGACAATGCAAACTGGGGAAGGTGAGGGGGTAAAAAGGAGAAAACCATGTTCACATTTGTCAGGTATCAAACATCAAAGAGCTGTTTCTGTTGAAATGGATTTCCATCTTCCACTTTCCCGTGGGATGTGGCTGTGGAGGGAGAGAAGAGCCTTTCCCAGCCTGGACAGGGCAGTGCAGTCTGCTCAGGTAGAAACCAAATAAATCACACTTGGCCTTCATGGGACAGCTGGAGACATCAGGCCCCTCATCCTAAATCAGATGGAGGCTTTGCCACGAAGCCAAACGACTCCCTGACCCTTTTGCACCTCTCCCAGGCCCTACAAATGAAATTTTAAAATAGTATCTTCAATTTTATGACAAGAATCAGATCAGAGCTGGTACAAACTGCTGGAAATCACCACAGCTGCTCAGGCTTAGAGCAATGTGCTCACAGGAATTCAGCTCCAGGAGCAGCTCCAGCCTCGATGAAACACCTCCAATGCAAGATTTAATAAAAGAAGAAATGTGCTTTGTTGCCCCAGATATAATGAATTAAAGCGGACTCTATTTCGTCCTTTCTGCCTCTCCTTTTAAACCCACACCAGTGACTGCACACCTGCTGAATGTATTTTGAAGCTCCAACCAGCTCTGAAAATGTAATTTTTGATAATCCACAGATTTTTACTGCTTAAATAATCCCTTTTTACAGGCCCAGTTCCCAACGTCTCTGTGTGTGTTCTTTGATCACCAGTTGCTACCTTTCACAATAATTTTTTATCAAACCAAAATTCTTTTTTATCCCATTGAATAAGGATCCTCAGTGTTCAGTCCTCACGAGTAACTGCATTCCTGAACTTTTGTTCACCGGGAGTTTTCAGCAACAATGCCACAGCAGCTGCCCAGTGGGTGGCCATGGAGTGAAAATTCATATAATGTGGAAAGAAACTTTCAGCTCCAAAATAGTGGTTTAAGTATTACCACCTCTGGAGGAAAACTCTGGATTTAGCATGGAAGAAGGGAGATCTGCTGAAACCCAGACAGGACATCTACCAAATATTTTGTTTTAAAGATGCTGATTCCCTATGGAGAACTTTGAAAATAAACTACAAAATAAATGCAAATTACAAAGTGCAAAATACAAACCCAAAAGTTCCCAATCCTCTCCAGCGTTTTTGGTATTGATCTTTGTGGAATAAAAACCCAGGACACCAAGATGCATAATATTAATATCAAAGGATCAGGTGCAACAACATCATGACCACACCACTGGAGCTTTTGTATCTGACACATTCATCAACATCATTCCAGTGAAGGGAATAAAATCCTGTGAGAGCATTCAGTATTACTGTCTTGATATTAAAGAAAAAATATGGGGTGGGAATGTCACTTGGCCAAACTGAACGTGTTTGGAACACCACTCTTTATCCTCTTATTAAGAAAACTCTTTCACAGTTAATAATTACATGTCATTAATGATGGGCCCTCCAGAGAAGTGGAGGGACATTATAACCCTGTGAAAGTGCTTCATTCCCATAGCAAGATCCTTTAAAATATTGGTTTTAAGAAGGATTTGCCACTGTCTGTGCCTGCAGAGCTGTGCTGCAGCCCTGGCCTGTGCCTTTGGGGAGCAGAGCCAAAGCACAATTCCACACTGGAGCCTTCCCCCAGAATGTTGGTGGGTGGCAGCCTGGTGGCCTCCCACACTCACTCACAACTCACACAAATTGCTGGATGCTCCCCCTGTCCTACCTCAGATCCCAGAACTGGGTGTGGTTCTGGAATGTTTTCCCACGGACAGAGCTTTTTGGAAATGCTTGAACCCCAAAATTCCTCTCAGTGTCACTGTCAGGGATGGATTTCCTCTCAGTTCTAGGTTCTGAAATGGGTTTTGGGCAGCCTGGCCTGGTTTGGGTGAGCCATGGAAAAGCTGCAGCTGAGGAGCTGCATGTCCAGGGCTGGATGAAGATTCCCCATTTCCTGAGTTTGCAGAAGGGATGGGCACAGCCCAGGCTGGCACCTCCTGAGCAGCTGAGAACAACAGCTGGAGATCCACAGGCATTTGCACAAGGAACTGGACGGGGCTGCCTGCTCTGAGACCCCAAACGTGACAGAAACAACCCCAATGTAGGGACAGAAAGCTCCTGGTGTGTCTGATCCACTTCTAATTTCACTCCAAAAGGAGAAAAGCAGCTGGAAAACCAAATTCTGAAAGGAGCCCCCTCATCCCAACAACCAAGAAATTGCCACAAGTTGGTGACTCTTCTGTATTAAACAAAAATAAACGCTGCCAATGTAGAGCAAAAATTCTGATTGTTCTTTACCTTCTGGTTCAGTCTGTCGTTCTGCCTCATGTTTATAATTAATGCACTTGGATTAAAGAATTAGCCAGGAATTTTTTTTTTTTTTTTTTTTTTTAATCTACAGAGTCCCTTCTTGCATTTAAGGCAGGAGTTCTTGAAAAGGAAATGTTTCATTTTTATCATTTTTACTGAACCTGGAGAATCCTGCAGGCTCAGCTGAGGTTTTTTTCAGTAAGCACCAACCCTGCTTATCTCTCCCTCCCACCTTTAATTCTTATTTGTTTTCTGGAAGCACCTTCTTTGTGCATGTGTGTCAAAGAAGGTAAACACAAGTCAACTTGAATCTTTTAAAAATCTGCCACATCTTTTAGGAAAAAAAAAAAAAAGGAAATTCTGCTTGTAGAAAGTGTCTCTGCAGATGATCCAACTCACACCTGCAATCTGGAGCATCACACGACTGATAGAGACATCTTTGCCATCAGCATTTCATAAAGGCAAGCTGCTGAATGCAGGCTGCAGAAGAGGAAATTTGTTTTGGCTGGGTTATAGCCAGCAGAGCATCATCATGGGATGCAGACACAGCTTTAGATTTGATTTGCTTTTATTGTAACTTTAGTTGTGATGTTGAAATAACCCACAAACAGACACTTGGAAATGGGTCTGAAGCACCCAACCCAAGTTCTGCAGCTGAACCACCTCCCTGGCTCCTTTTTGGGATGAGGAGCCACACTTACAGCATTCCAACACCCAAAAGCTGAGCTAAAGGCTCGATGTTAATTGTGAGCAGCTCTTGGTGATTGCTGTACACCTCATACACGGCTGTGAGCATTAATCCTGCACTTAAACACATTCCTCAGCTGTAGCCAAACTTTCCTTGCTCTGGAACCAGAGGCACTGAAAGGAAGCAAAATGTTGGGCTGGGCTTTGCTGGTGAAGGCTGGATTTTATTTCATCTTTTAGGTTTGATCTCTCCTCCTCAGATACATAATTTAGGCTACAAAAGCAACAAAATTCGTTGGCAGGTCCTGAGAACGCTGCCACTCACATTACAGAGCCTCTGCTTTATCTGCTGGTGTCATTTGCTTTTTGTTGAATACAGTGAGAAAGTTTCTTTTAATTAAGATAATGGTGGTAGCCCTGCTGTGTTTAATTAAACAATTGCAAACAAGCTCAACAGTCTGTTCTAAAACTTGAATTATAACCTAGATGACTTGTTTTGGTTTGTCTGGCTGTCATCAGAGGATGGATTGATGGTGAGTCAGCCTCTGGTCAGGCCACCCTGAGAATTCATTAATAAGTTAAAACGTGGAGCAATGTCTGCTCCACCTCCTAATTTTGATGTTTTCCTAAAGAAGCCAAGCATACAAAGCTGCTCAAAGGGTGACAGCTCCTGCCGTGGGCTTTTTCTTCCCAAATAAAAATGGCCACAATAATAATCTTTTATTTACTCACTTACCCACTTTTTACCGATGTGACAAATTTCAGCCCAGTTATTTACAGCCTGCAAAAACTCTGTGCAACAATCGTCGTGATATCACCAGGGAAAGTGACAGGAACTTCAACTACGAGTTTATAAACAATTCAAAACCGGATAAAAGTAGCGACATTTTCTAGTCAAACAACGGGATTTGCTGTAAAATAAATGTAGATTATGAAGATGCTGAAAAAGAACATGTTTATAGTATTTTGCCACCACTTGATAACAGAGTTAACAAGCGACAAAAGTTCAGCTAAAATAGTGCTTTTTAAATATACTTGCAAGATACTCCTTCATTTTGCTTTCACGCACTTACAAAAACAATCCCCCACAAACCCAGCAGTTATTTCTGCAGATTTCAGCGTGTGCTCTGCAAACAAGAAATAATTATAGCTGAGCCCTGAAAGAGCTGGGTTTTTTTTTTTCCAGTCACCTCGTTTTCACATCTCGCTCGGGACTCTTTCCACCCCGTGCTGCCAAAATCTTGCAGAGAGCATCCCCCAAAGGAATAAACCCCCCCTCCCAGCATTTGCATAAGGAGTAATTTTCCTTTGAACAATGGGAGCAGCAGCTCCTGGAGCTGCCTGGTGCAATCCCATTCCATGGGTTGGCATTCACTCCCTTCACGTCTCCCTTGCACTGTTACAAATCTGCCAGTTAAAAACTCTGTGCAGCTCCAGAACGTATTGTCTGGAATGAAACAACCAATTATTTCTTCAGGTTTTGTGGCATAATATCCTAGGAAACCAGCAATTACAGAATCAAAGTGGCATCAAATGGCGTAGAAAGGAGTGAGCATGTATTATTCTTTAAATAGCAGTTACATGAACTCCTAATAAATGGGTATTAAGTGCTAAATGTATGATAAGTAATTTTTGACAACGTAATTATCCAAACAATACAGGGGAAAAGTTGCGAGATGGAATTGTCAAATTCTCTTGTGCAAGTGCTCTGTGAAATTACAACTATGGAGCACTGGCTTCTAGTCATGGACACTCCGGGAATAAAGCAGTGTGAGTTTGTGTGTGCAAGCTGCACATTTTTCTGGATTCCCAACATCTCTCTCCTGGAAAACGGCACCCACTGGTTTGATCTTTGCTGAGGTAAAGACTTTAATTTGCCCAAAATAAGTGGAAGGGAGCAGGGTGCCATTTGAACCTCTGAATATGTTATATATTGCTCCTTTCCAAAGAATCCCAGAAAGAAGATGAAGGGTTATATAAAGTGAGGTGGACTTCCAGAAATCCTGCTTAGAAGTTTTCAGCTTCTCTTGCAAGGTTGCACAGTTGTTATAGCAACAGAAACTTGAGGAATTTCCAGAGGAGGCACATCCCAATGGGAAATTATGGGATGCTGTTGGCAGGATAACACGTTCAGTTCCTTTAGAATCTTCTTTTTGCCTCAGGGGGAGCTCGGTGACGTGTCCAGCTGGGCAGCAGATACAGCCATCACCACCACGGGACAATCTGATGTGACAGCAATCCCAGCCTCCACCTAATGTGAACCTTCCACCAGAACTGAGGAATTTTCTTTACACCAGGAAGAATTTCCCTGGGTCAAAAAGACCTTTGAATATCACTCAGCTGGGTCACCTGGGAGTCAAAAATCTGTGTCATGTCCATGCTGAGCTCCCCAGAGACAGCCTAATGCCCTCGTTATTCCTTTGTGTCTCAGTCTGGTTTCAACTTTTTCTACATCATTTCTCTCTCTCCTTGCTGCTTCCTTTTGGGAATTGCTCCAGGGCAGCTGGACCAAATTGCTCTGTCAATGGCCAGAGAAACATCAGGCAGTGAACCCATGGGAAATTCATATAAACAGAACAAAACTCATGGCAGAATATGACTGTGCCTTTAACGTGAACGTTGCTTATAATTGGCTAAGGGATGCAAAACAAAACTCTCTTTTGGGAAAGTTTCCTTGGTTCAAATCAAAATTTGCTGTTGCCAAATTAGCTGGGGAAAAAAAAAGGAACGAGAAAGGAGTTTTGGCTTTGAGCAAATGTCTTTTGGACTCACTCCAAGAATCGAAGTGATAAGAAGTCACTTCTGTTCTGCACGTTGTCGTTTCCAGCTGTGGAACCATGTAGATCAGAAATCCAGACCTGAGCGTTTTCCTCCTCCCCCAGAGAAGACTGACAGCTTTATCTTGGACCGAGAGTCTCTTCAAGAGATTTTTTAAAAAAATAATTATTTAAAAATTTTGTTGTCTGAATTAATTAAGTGTTCAGGAGAAAAGAATAACATATTTGGAGAAATAACAGAAGCTTTAGTTCAGTTCAAATTTTTTTTTTCCCTTCGATAACATCTGGCACCATATGTTAAAACAGTTTGCTCTTCTTTGTTAATCAAAAATGAAATTTTGTAATTAATTTTCAGATTCACATGACCGAAGGATCTGAATAATGAGCTTCCCACATTTTCTCTCCATCTCCAAATCTTCATGCCCATACTCAGATCCTGGTAGATCAGCGTCTACTTTAAGTTAATATTTCTCAAAGGACATTTCATTGTATCACAGTTGAGATGTATTGCCACTCATGACGGATATTTAGGAAAGATTAATTTCACCTTAAATTGAAGTAATTTTCAAAAGGACCCCATGAGACACGAGAACATAAATTCTAACGGAATTCCTTCAAATTTGCTGGTTTGAAAAAAACTCTCATTATTCCTCTCTCACTGCTGTTGTGGTCCAGCTGCGCTGGGAGGGATCCGTGGTTCTGAAGTGGAGAGCTTTGTCATGAAATGCCAGGAAAAATGGAATTAAATAGGGAAATTTCTCCCAGGCAAGAGAGGAGAACCAGCTGGAATTCGCTGAACAGCTGAGCCACGGCTCTGACTGGGGTCAACCAGAGCAGGACTTGGCATCACCGAGGCTGAGTCCCAGCTGTCCCTCAGATTATTTGCACTTCTCTCATCTTTTGTCCCTGCCAGGTTGGTTTTGCTGCTTTACACCATGGGTGAAGCTGTCTGTGGGTTTCTGTCTCACCAACCCAACAATCCTCACGTGGAGGAGAATCATTTGCAGTGATCCTTGCAGGGGATGTGTGAGGGGGAAAGTTTGGGCTGTTCTTAGGTCAGCTTAGAATCGCTGTCTGCTGGGGTTTTTTTGGCTGATTTTAAGACCTGCATCTGTTGGAGATTGTCTTAGATCTCTTTGGCTGCTCTGTCACCTGCAGAGACACAGGGGGAAAAAAAAATGAGAGCTCCACCTCTCTCTGGATTTCATAACAATTTACAGCAGTTCCCTCCAAGCACAGCAGGAGCACACTGGGGCTCTGTGATGTCACACAGCTGGGCTTTGGGCAAGAACAGAGCTGCAGAATGGAGGGACCTGTTCTAACAGCAATTCCCAGTGTTTTTGGCAGCCCCAAACCACTGGAAAAACACAAAGAAAATGATGTGCAAGGCTCTGTGGCCGAAGGGAGGCAGAGGTTCCTCACCAGCCTTTGGGATGGGATGTTTCATTTGCTCTCTGCTTGCACAGTCACAGAGGGGGAAGGTTTCTGGGAGCCCAGAGGAGGCTCCCAGGGCAGGTGCTGAGCCCCATTCCCAGGTGGGAACACCCCAGGCAGCTCCACGGGGCTCCCAGGAGGTGTCTGTGGTGTGTGGCCTCACACAACCACCCCGAGAAGGAAAGGCAGCTCTCCTTCCCTGTCCTGGTTTAGGGCAAATTTGGGAGGAAACCTCCAAATGGGGTCCCTCTAGAAAGCAAATTCAGGTGGGCCTTTCCCCAGCTGGCCTGGAGAAAAAATTTCCTTGGAGAAAAGTGGAAAAAACCTGTTTATTCAACTAGCAAAATGCCCCAAAACAATGAATAATATGAAACAATAAAACCTCTCGCCGTTCTGAAGAGATGGCAGAATGGAGAAAGTCCTTGCTGAGGGTGAAGCTCAGCTCTCCCAGTCTCTTATCAGCCCCTCCAGTGCTGGAAAATTCTGTCCTGGGCCCCAGAGCTGCAGAAGTGAGCTCTGGGTGTTTTCTGGGTTTTTCAGTCCAGAACAGGTTTAAACAGTTCCAAGAAGAAGAAGAAGAAGAAGAAGAAGAAGAAGAAGAAGAAGAAGAAGAGAAAGCAGTCCAAACCAAGAATAGAAACAGCCAAACCAGAGCGATGGTAGGTAACTAATGCAATCAATTACCCACATGGCAGGCACCTTCTCTGGCAAATTCTATCACCCTGCCCCCTGAAAGCAACACAGATCTGTATTCCTTTGCCTGCTTTTCTTGCTGCTGCAAAAAGAAAGATATTTTCCCAGCAGGTGTCCTGAATTAAAAGGAGAAGAAAACACAAAACATCTGGAGGAAGGCTCCAAACATGACAAAACTGTGTGTATTTGTGTACAGAACAAATTCTTCTAATAACTGAGGTGAGAAAACACATTCCTCAGGTTGTTTGGATGGGATTTTATGGGCTCCTCAGGACCCTTCTAACCAACACATAAACATGTCACCGTGCATCAAGTGTTATTAAGCTTTCAGTGACAGCAGCGCCAACCTTACAAGCTGCAAATGTGACAAAGAACAGATTTCACTGCACATCAGATCTGCATCTTAATCACACAACTCCTCTCCCAGATGCTTTAGAAGAGGAGCAGCTTCCCCACGTTGTTTGTCAAGTGTTTACAGCTTCTGAAGGCATCCCCTGCTCCCCAGGGAAGGAATAAATCTTCCCCAAAGCGCTGCACCAAAACAGCGAAGGAAGAAATGTGGCTTTACACCTGCTGGCATTTCCTCCAGCAGGGTTAGAGTGTGCATTCACAAGGATGATATATTTTGAATATTCAGCTAGAAGAGAGCGATTTTTAACCACTAAAGGATGGTCCTCTCGGGCCATTATGTGAGTCTGGAGCTGCTCTTTTGACTTAAAAATGCAAGCAGCTCCCAATAAATACTCAACAAAGGTTATTGCTGTTGTTCATGAATTGCCCATTGATCATTTTTCTACAGAACAACAACAAAAGTTGGGAATTATCTGCAGTTTCAGAGGTATGAACCTTCAGGCTCAGTGGTTACATTGCTGTAAGTGGCCAACCAGCAGAAAAGCTCTGTTAACACAAACAGGAGGTTTGAGGTTTATGCACTTCCACATCCACATTCAGACACACAATTTATGTTTATGGGCCTCGATATGATAAGTTACTTGCAAAACTCCAAAACTCCAGCAGCTTTTTTTTTTTTTTTTTTTAACACATGCATCCATGTGAATAAACGGAGAAAAAAAGAGATCTACCCTAAATTAATGAACCCTTTGGATTTGAGCTGCTGTTTAAATGAAGCTCAAATGCCTTATAAATACCACCTACAAACCAAACATTATTATTTCTATTCACTTAGGAGAGGGGGTTGTGAAAGAACACGGGGTGAAATAAACCTCAGCTATGTAACTAAATGAGAATCAGATTTTATCAGAAAATATTGCCACAGAATTGCTCATGGAACTGGGTTCTCTGGTAAACACCTGCTTGGCTTTTTAGCAGCTCCAAAGTCTCCAAGGAATTAATCTGAATTTGCTCTAAAACTTTTATCACGGGATGCTCTATTTAATAGGAAAGGTAATTTGTTTTCCTTAAAGTGGCCTTTTGCAAAGAAAAGGTTCAGGCTCTTTCCCCTTGGGCTCTGGGAGGAACACTTTCCCTACATTCAGTGCAAAATCAATACAAACCTCATTTAAAAGCCATTACAGCCCCCGAAGAGACTTCCTTCACACTAATGGGCTTTGAATCAAGGTCCTGTTTGTGTTACACACCTCGGGCTGCTCCCCTGGATTTGTCTCCTTGTAAAATTCTCCCTCAGCTCGTGATTTGGAATAAAATGCAGGCACAAGAGTCATTTAACAATTTTTAGCATGAAGCTCCTCAGTCGCATTTCTCAGAGGGAACAACATCAGCAATGTTTCCCTCAAGTGATTACACTGAGTCCAAATATTCTGTAAACTGTGGGCTGAGCAGTGGTTAAGTGAGAAGTGGCTAATTTACTTTGGTGCTTACCAAGTATTTCCTACTTTTAAGAGTCAAACCACAGCGCTGCACAGAAAATGGTGCTGCCAAATTGCTGCAGAAATCAAACATTTCAAATTAACCTTTTAAAATGGGTGTGTAAAAAGAGCTGTTATCTGGAAAGCGCAGCTCGCAGCTCCTTTTGTCACAGTTTATGGGGTTTAATTCAGTCTTTAATCCCTTATTACTGCACCCTTTATCTGAATAGCTGAGAGTTATTCTTACCATCTATTTGTGCTGCTCTCAGTGATTATAATGCAGCTCCACATTCACAGAATCACTGAATAATTTGAGTTGGAAGAGACGTTAAAGATCATCTCATTCCACTCCCTGCCCCTCTCACTGTCCCAGGCTGATCCAAGCCCTGTCCAACCTGGCCTTGGACACTTCCAGGGATCCAGGGGCAGCCACAGCTGCTCTGGGCACCCTGTGCCAGGCCTCCTCACCCTCACAGGGAAGAATTTCTTCCTAAATAAATAATTTCTTCCTAAAAAATTCCATCCCATAAGAAATCCGCCTTCATCATGCAGTCATTTATTTTCCTGGAGCAGATCCTCTAAGTAAGAACATTTATATTTGTGTCGCACTGATTTTTCAAACATTCCTATTTTCCCATTCCACTTCATTATCCAACCCCATTGATTCTGTGCGATTTAGTTTCTGTGTGATTTAGTTTCCGGCAGGGTTCAGGTACCCAGCAGCCCAGCAGCAGAATGTCATCACAACTAGGTCCACTTTTGGACCCCGTGACATTATTTTCAACTCCTAACCCACATCACTTCTACTCGTATGGATATTTCACCTTCAAGTAGAGCCATTATTTTAGACCAGTATTGATTTTCCTGTCTCATCCATCTTCTGCTGTTGGGCATTTTTCTTTTGTCAAATGTTTGTTAAGAAAGCAGAAGACACGATTTAATTTTGAAGCAGCATATGTTTGAGTACACAGTGTTTTCATAACTTCTCTGACTGGTGTTGATTGACTTATTTGCTGTTTGTGCCGGTGTATTAGTTTGATTCCTCGCGGATGATCTCATTAGAACATGACAGCAATCTGTGGTGCAGAATCATCTCCACAGCTCAGCTCACATTCCCGTTATAGCTTTCAAACTTCTGTTGCTTTACTGCATTAACTGAATTTTCCTGTGTTCTCCTATTAGCTCTTCACCAAGTTACCCCACAGTGATAACCCCAATTTTGATAGCAAAATGCAAAATCCGTCTCTTGTCTCTGGGAGGGGTTTGGTTTCATTGAACAGGGACGTTCTGACAAAGCCACCTCACCCCATTAGCAGTGCAAAATAAAATGTACCAGCATGGTTTTCCAGTGGATCTTTTTCTTTCTGAGTTGCTTCTTAAAATTAAATACAAAGGATCAGATGCTGATTTTAGTTTTGTTGGGGGAAAGTTGTAAAAAAACAAAAACCTCCAGAGAATTTAGAGAATTTATCACACTGTAAATGAAATCAGTCTGGCTGGGAAAATAGCAATAACTCTAAGAAAATATCTTGCCAGAGGTTTTCAGCCAAAAGTCAGTTTTGTAACTGAATCAGCTTTATTCAAATTGTGAAGGTATACTTACTGAAGAACTTCTCCTCATGCAGAATTTAAAGGGAACTGCCTGGCTGCGAGGCACTGCTCAATTCCCAGCAGGCAGCACTTTCCATTTGTATTCATGGGCAGAAACTTCAGCTGCTCCAGCTTGGAGAATGAGTGCTGTATGATGATGTTATGGGTTATATATTGTCTGAGAGAGCTCTAAAAAGCCGCCAAGTTTAACAAGTGTCCATCAGTCACATCTCTGCCAGTGACCTCCATTACATCTTCTTGGAGTCAGAAGAAATAAATAAAGGAGGACTTCAGCCAGAATTTTTTCTAAGGACTGTCTTGAGACCTCCTTTTCCCATTTTGCTTTCTTCTGTTTGCAGACTGTGGGTTGCATTCTTTTAGATGAAAAGGAACTTTAGTCATAGCTCAAGCTGTCTTAAAATGCTGCTCCCAACTACACACACCAGAATATGAATAAAACACCAAAATGTGAATAAAACTCACACCAAAATGTGAATAAAACTCGCACCAGAATGTGAATGAAATCCACAGGATTTTGAGGGCTAACAATTTTCAAGAGTCCTTTGACGACGAAGTTACATAAAAGTAATAAAAAAAAAAGAAAAAAAAAGAGGTTTTTAGCTGAGGCTGAGTCCCACATTGAGTTTCCTGGTTTATCTTAACTAGGGACTGTGTGTGTCCATCCATCCATCCATCCATCCATCCATCCCTCCATCCCTCCATCCATCCTTCCATCCCTCCATCCATCCTCTGTTTTGGATCCAGGCTCTGGAATTCCCGCCTGCTGCTGATATGGAACCAGGCCAGCCGCTTTTCCTCACATGAGAATATCTAGGCCAAAAATTGTCATCCTTGAATTTTTCATTCAATGACAAAATTGCACTTGAGGACGATCATTGTGTGAATCATTAGTCGTGCTTTTTTTATGAGAAGATTTTTTCGAGCAAAACTGTTGGTGCTACAGCCCGTGGCTTCTAATTTCACTCTATTTTCACTTCAGAATTTTTTTTTTCCTTAGAGATCTTTATATCCCCTTTTTCTTGAAAACTGAAATCCTGTGAAAAACTGGGGATGAATAGGTTTTTGATGGGGAGAACTAGAAAAGAAAGGGCTTTAGGGGGAAAAAAGCTATTTGCTTCAGGAGTGTTCATCTCACAGCTTTGTGCTTTTTAGCAGACAGACATGGTTTGTATTTGTGAAAATGCAAAGCTGCTCCTGCTTTGAAGCTGCAGGGCCTTTGGCCTTTACTGTTCTTCCTCTGACACACTGTATTAAAGGTTTTAGATTTATTAAAATATATTAAGAGAGGATTTTGGACCCACTATGTGCTGGACCCACCATGTGCTGGGGATATGGTGGTGGTGGAATATGTGGCCTTGTCTGCTGAAATGTCCTGGCTGGGCTGAAACCACTGAATTCCACAGCCCAGGAGTTCCATTGCAGGGACAAAGTGTGAAAGAGCCCAGCTTGACCCAGCCTGGGTCACTTTTCCTATCTGCAGCTCTTGGTTTCATGGAAATTTCCAGAAATCATCACCAAACCACAGCAGGTCCTGGAGGTGCTCCACCACAGCTTGAACAAAAGGAATTCTGTTGTGAATGTTCTGGATCCAGCTGGGAATTGTTGCATTTGTTCTCCTGAAGCACCAGATCTCTGTGGTTTTGAGCAGTGCAAGGCTGAATCTGGATCAGCTCCTCTGCCCCTCCAGGGACACACTCCAGGGAACAGATCTGGGCAGAGAAACACAATTTTCTGCTTTTTCTTCAGCATTCCTGCCTCGGGGCAGCCACAATTCCCTCTTGTCCTGCTGTCTTGGCCTCACCCTTCTTCACATCCCAAAATGTGCGAAAGGTCGAAGTGGGAGCAGAGAGGAGCATGGAAAGAGCTACATTTTGGGTTGTTATTTTTGTTGTGTTCTCTGAAATTCTTGCTTAATTTTCTTGTGGAAAAGCCCTTTCCTGAAGAGCCTTGCACACAACGCCTTCGACCCCTGATTTGTTCCAAACTGAGCTGGTTTGATAAAGGCTCAACAAAAAGATGCATTCACCATGACAAACACACTGAATTCAAGGCCCAACAAAACCAGCAGAGAGTGGGAAGGGGACCCATATCCCACTTTCTCTGGAGGCTTTCCAGTGACAGGCTCTTGCTGGTTATTTGACAGAAGCCATCAACAGGCATCCTTGGAGGTGAGCATTTAATGTGGGATTCGTTTTAGCGTTTGATTCAGTGGCAATTATTCCTTGAACATTATCAGTGAAATGACACTAATGCACTCTGCATTCTGCTGCTTTCAGAGACTGCACCTGGTGCCAAAAAGGGAGAAAGGAAGCACAGGAGCAAGAGAAACCAACTTACATTCAGTTAAAATTTATTTATAGGCTGGTGTTTCTGAAACAGATCCTGTCATTTTCCTTTATATTTTATATATTTTTCACTCACACTTGTGAATTGTGGGACATCTCATGCCTGGAAATTCACCTTTTGAGGAGACCAGGGTTGACAGATGAAACCTGAACCGCACGAAAGTGTTTGCCATCTACCTCATACTGCTGAACTTACGAACCCAAGAATGTGCAAACTGTGTTCTCTCCCCAAAATCGTGATCAGCATATTGACCCAGACTCATATTTCAGGTTTACCATGCAGAACCTATCAAAAGAAGAGCCACTAAATTTGTAACAAAATCTTTATACTCATCTACAGCCATAAAAAAAAAAAAGTAAAGAGTGTGAAAACTGGCTGGGAGACTCCTGGAAAGGAAAGGAAGTTGTGGAGATGCTGGATCTAGAAAAGGTGTGACTAAAAGAGAACAGGCTGTCTTTGAAATCACTTTGAGCTGCGAAAATGGGCAGAGTAGCTGGATTTACCAGATCGTTTGGAGCCAATCCCTCCACTCATGGACTACATCTGCTTGAGGTTCATTTGTGCACCCTGAACAGGTTGCATTCCTCAAAAGAGCAAAGTTAGGCATCAGCTTAAAATTTTGGAGGTTGCCATGGTTTCAGTATTTTTATCTTCTAGTCATTGAGATTACACTGCCAATTTCAGAACAGTCACACCTGAAGAACGGGACTTTTTTGCTCGTGGGAGTCAGAGGTTCAGAGCACACACGTGGAGCTGAGCAGATATTGCAGCCCTGAGCAAAACTGGCCATGAAATGGGCAAAGAGTGACAATCCTGAGCCAACAGGAGGTAGCTCTTACAGGGCCCGTGAGTCAATATAAAAAAAGAGATTAGATTAGGTTTGTGATGTAGGAGAAATGTGGAGCATTCTGTGAACTTTTCAAAGCCTGAGCTTGAGTAGGGAAAGGCACTGAGGGGAAAAAAAAAAAAAAAAAAAAAAAGAAAAGTTCCAATTAGCGAAGTCATTAGCCAGGAAGAGAAAATGACTCAGAGAAAGTGCCAGTGGGTTGAGTAGTGAGCTGGCCTCTCTCTTTGGAGAGAGGCAGCTCAACCTTCTGGAGCCTGATCTGTCTCATCCAGCATCAGCATCTTTGCTGAAACACATCTCCCAGGCCCAAATGTTCCAAGAACAAGGTTTTCCTCCTGTGGGATGCAGCTCACACACAGCAAAGCACACTCTGTTCCTTCAGTCAGAGCCAGCTCTGGTCACATCCTCTCAAGGGCCTGGAGTCCATTGCAGAGTCTCTGCAGAGGCTGGTGCTGATTTATCTGCTTGGGTGAAGATTTGTTTATCCCATCAATGGAACCCTTGGAGGGAAGGACCGGAGCTGGCTCTTGGAGGAGCAAAGGGAAGGAGCTGGGGCTGTGCCTGCAGTAGCTGAGCAGGCAGGAGCAGGGGCTCAGGTGACATTCTCCTCCTTGGCTCCTGTCCTGCCTGCAGGAGCTCAGGCTGTGCCCTGAGCAGGGTGGAAACCTTTGCAGGACCTCTGTGAGGAGAAGGATTTGCTTTCAGCACAGTCTGGGACAGTCTGTGACAGTCTGGGACACCTCAGTCATGTTTAGGTCCTGTGGGGCAGAGATGTTTTGGCTCAGCCAGGGAGGAGCACTCAGGGCTGAGAGCTTTCTGCCAGAGGACTTGGGAGAGCTGTGCTGAAGACAGAGTAGGAAAACATGGGAGATTGGAAGGGAATTCACTCATCCTTCATTCAACATGGCAGTGGGGAGACAAACCTGCTCTGGCCGCAGTGCTGAATGTTTGCCATTTGTGCATCTCTCCGTGGGGTGGAATTAAACCCCACCTTTGGAGCAGAGGAATCACAAACACACACGTGCCTTTACACTGGGATGGGTTTTTATCTGGTATCTATATTTGTGCTTTTGTTAAAATTTAGGGTACTTCAAGTACCTTTTTTTTTAATCAGCTCCCCATTCCACCCAGATCTGTGAGGCTGAGATGTAAAACCTTCATGCCTGGGGGGTTTGCATAGAGTTTTTTTAACTACTGTTACATTTCTGACTGCCTTTTCCCTCTCTCTCTCTTTTTCCTCCTCCCCAGAAGCCCAGCCATTCAGCAGTTAAAGTAAACCCTTTTATTTAGCCACTAAAAATCCCTTATCTGTCTCACTGCTGTTGTATAATGCTCGTTTACTTCAGAACTCAACAAAACAGAGCCACAAATCACTGGGTGAACGGAAAAAAAATAAAAACCCTGAACCTTTCAAACCACAGCCCCCTACACTTCAACCCATCACTCTTTTAGGAGCTGGATGCCTTCCAAAAAGAGCTGATGTGTTGCTCCTTTTGACTCTCCACGAGGATAGAGGATTTCTTCAGGTGTTTCATCCCAAGAAAGTCATGATGCAAAGCTCATATTTACATCCCTCCTGGGGAAAGAAAACATAAAAAGGGAGTCCTCATGAGCTGTTCCCTGGATTCTGCCAGCTCATGAGATTTGCTGACTGATCCCTCCTTCCTGTGGAGTGCACTCATCATGTTGAATCAATATCTGGGAGAGAAAGGAGGGCTCGGGGTTAAACAAGGTCCCAACAAACCAAACTCGTTAAAAATGAAACATCTGGAGCTTCAGCCTCAGCTGAGCTTCCAAAGGGAATTTCAGGAAAGAGAAGAGGAAGTTGTTTTTTGTTTTTGCTTTTGTTTTTTGGCAATCAGGGCAAGAGCTTTCTCCTTTCTCAGGAGCTCTCAGTTCATCCTCAGTGTACAGCGAGGTGCTGTTAATAAATTAAGTGGCTGCAAAGAAGGGAATCATTGGTCTGCAGGCCACACAGAGGTAAAAAACCTTTTCAGAGAGAGAGGGGAAAAGAGTTTCCAAGAGAGGTTCTAATGCAGTGTCCTCAGCAATTTCACCAAAGTACAACACAGGAGGACAGATTCCTTCAGTCAGGGTGGAAGTGCTGGGTAGGAAGGCAATTATTTCCTATTTCTCACATTAATCCCACCTAGATTTACCTTCAGAGTACTTTTGTCATCGGTCATTGATCTCTCTGAGGTGACACACTGGTGACAAACTTTTTATCCTGGCTCTGAAAGGTGTTTGCTGCCAGGTACCTCATCTTCCACATCCCAGGGACACAACAACTTTGTGCTGTAGCTGTGCAACAGGGACATTACATCCCCCTGCTGGCACCTCTCAGTTCAAAGGCAGCCCAGAGCCAGATAAATGATGGCAGTGACTTAGCCTTGACATTTTTCTTTCCATTTAACAATCATGACACATAAAAATGTTTCTGCTGTAACATTTAAGTCAAGTGAAAAGCACATTTTTAATGTTTGATACCTTTTTTTTTTTTTTTAGAAAGATATGATTATTAATTTTTTTTGAAGAATAACTTTTCCTGAGGAGACATGGAGCAGAAATCAGAGAGAAGGTCAGCAGTCCAGATTTGCAGAGTGGGAGGGATATAATCCTCCTTTTTCTCCTGCCCATTTGCAATTCCAGCACTGAGTCCTCACAAGGAGCCTGACACAATCCTTATTTTCCCTTCCTCTAACCCAGAGATATCACTGCTCCCATTAACTCCACGTTTGATCTGTGCCCATCCAAGCAGACCACATTTACCACAGCAAGGACAATAAATAAGCACATAAATCTGTGTTGGTGAGGGAATCCCCTCCCTGATGTGACCCAGATAAGAGAAGAGGGAACTGGATCAGCCCTTTGCACCAGGGTGTGAGAAGGGAGCCCATGGGCAGGCTGATGGCACAAACCTTCTTCTCAGAATCCAGCAGACCCCGAATTTTGTGCACTTTCAACCACACCTGGGTTTGAAAACAATCAGGAAACTGCCTGGGGCAGAGGTTACACAGACACAGGAGCAGCCAAAGGCTTGGACATGCAGGTGCTGTCATGGAACTCATCCCACTGTCACCTGCCTCCTGTGCTTTACGTTGTCCTGAGGATGCTGCTGGCCTGAAGGAACCCCATTTCCCCCCAGGGCTCTGTTTCAAGCCCTGTTTTTATTTCCAGAGCAGTCCAAAGAAGAGTGAATGGCCTTGCTGTGCTGTTGTCACCCTGCACTGTTGAAATCTCTATCTGAATTCGAGCTGCTGTGGACGATGAGGATTTCACTGAATGGTCCCAGAGATAAATGATGGAATCCTGGTGACAGGGCTCCAGAGAAGACATCTCTGCACTGGGGCTTTTTGTACCTGTGAGA
Source organism: Sylvia atricapilla (assembly GCF_009819655.1). NCBI lineage: Eukaryota > Metazoa > Chordata > Aves > Passeriformes > Sylviidae > Sylvia > Sylvia atricapilla. The sequence continues at coordinate 15,689,095 of NC_089153.1, forward strand.
GTGATTGAGTAGACAGAGGCCCCAAAATGACAGCTAAGTATTGAGGATAAATGGATGTAATAAAGTATAATTGCCTTAAATCACCTGCCTGGAGTTACTGAAAGAGAGGAGAGAGCAAACAGCAGTGAGTCCAGTAATTCCAAGTCCACAGTTTGTCACCTGAGGGAAAGAGGTGGATAGAACAGGCAAGACTATTCCAGGGGCTGAACATAATCCTGGCTCTGTTTTCATAAAGGCAGAATTCCCTGTCAGCTCTGATGGACTCGGAGCTGCTTTGATGCTTCAGGATTTTTTGTTTTATATTTTTCATTTATTTGTGATCCTGTAATTCTTTAGTGTCTAACTCCATATACAGTGTGAGCTGCTGCTTCCCCATTTTGGTCAGACACAACAATTCCTCTCCAGGTCCGGGGATCAAGGACACACCTCTCTGCCTCAGGGCCCAGAAATGTGAATAAAAGTGAGTTGGGGGGAGAAAACTTGGGGTAAATGACCTCATAACCTGAAGCTGTAATTGGAAGATTAACCCCCAATATGCAAATGGACCAAAATGTGAAAAACGGGTTCCACTCTCTTAGAAAAATTTATAAGTTTAATAAAAATTGAAAATAGACAATTAGGAGACAGAAAGGCAAAAAGTTCCAGCTTGAGTGACTCGCTAGAAAGCACACACTTTTTTTTCAATTACTGTGTTTTAAGGATTGCTGTTTTACGTATTCAATAGATATTAAAATATTCTTTTCCAGTCTTTATCTGTTTCAAGTATCTCCAATCATCTTATTTGATAGATTTATTTGTGGGTGGCTCCACTCTGAGTGGTAACACGGGTCTTATAAATTTTTCTTTTGAGGTTTTTTGATTGTTTTCATTTTGATAAAAAACCCAGAAAGTTAGCAGTCTGTAGTGCAGGGTTACAAGGTGACAATCCTTCTCCCACACCTTCTGCCTTGGTCGGTTTAGATGTTACAAAGAAGAAAAAAAAAACCCAGTCTTTTTACTATTTACACTGTGTCACAATCTGAAAACGCATTCATCTCTTTTCTAAACTCTATTAATAAAACATAATACCGTAAAATTATACATATAATATTCATTCTAGTGTTTGCCAAAAGGCCGCTTTATAACGGTTTATATCCTTTACAATATGCATTTATAACAAAACTTATCAAAGTGTGAAAACTCGTGGGGAGCGCTTCATCAGCCTGAAATGTACCTGAAAGCCCTTCCATAAATACAACTGCTTTTTATTCCCTTGATTTTGTTTGGCCTCTGTTTTTAGGTGGCCCCAAAAAGGCATCAGTTTGTCCAGAGAACCTGTTGAAGGGAGGGAGGAACATAAACATCTGGAAACAGCTGGAGACAGTTTTTCACACCCATGCAGACATCCTTGTCCTTTGGCAGGGGCAGGGACACGGAGAGTGTCCCTCAGTGTCCTTTAACCACAGTGTTTCCATGTTTTAGGGTTTTGCTTTGAGCTGCCCTTTCCACAGCTCTCTCAGGTCATCATTTGGGGTTTGTTTTGGGTTTTTTTTCCCCCCAGAAGGAAACAGCTTCAGCTTGTTCTGGGAGATGACATTTGTTCTTAGAAAGTAAATTGTCTTTCTACATTTTTCAATTCAAGAATTACGCAGGCATTTATTATTACAATTCCCTGGGATTGCTGGCAGCCAATTCCCTCCTCCCCGTGTCAAATTCTCAGCCCTGTGCTAAGGGAGTGTGCAAGTGTGAGCATTTTCAGGAGCCACAACACGAGATTTAAATAAAGGATAAGACCTCTGCTGGCCTTTTGCACAGAGAATTTCAGCAGCTCCCTCCTGCACTGAATTCATCCTCTGCTGCTCAGGATCTGTCACTCCTCATCAGTCTCCCGGGATTTCTGCTTTGATTAGACTCACACAGACCTTCCAAGGCTGTTGCACAAAAGCACCTTCAGTTTGCCACGCAGAGACCCTGAGCAAATACTTCTGTAGTTACAAAATGTTTCCTCAAACGAGGTTTAACGTCTCCATTCTTTTCTCCTTTCCAAAGAAACTCAGACATTAAGGGAAGCCTGCAAATTTTGGTGGGGAAAAAATGCAAGTTCCTTGTGTTCTATTGGTGCCATAGGGCAATAATCACGGGCCATGGCCTCTTCCATCTATAAACTGCTTTTTTTAAAAGTTCTGTCAGTGCTGGTGATGGTGGGGCCAAGGATGTCACAGCTGGACCAATTTGGGAGATTTTTCTGTGTGTCCCAGCCTCTCTCTGCCCTCAGCTCTGAGGTCCCAGCCTGGAACTTTGGATGCTCTTGGTGAGCTACTTCAGAGAGTGAAAGCAGGGGAAATGATCCTTCTTCTCAAAGAACATGATCAGTGTCCTGTTCTTATTAATGTCCCTAATTTATGGCCCTTTACCAGTGTGAAAGAAAGGGTGGAAGTGGGCATGTAGGATGGGAAGTCTAAGAGGAAAACATGTCTTTCAGGAGCAGCTGGAAATTATATCGCCTGAATGGGGAATTTAAATATTATTGAAGACATAATAACAATAACGATAATGATACTTATAACAATAACAATAACAGTAACAAGAAAAATAGCAACAATAATGAAATATTATTTTAAACTTTTGGCTCATATTATTTTAAACTTTTGGCTCATCCATGAGATCTAGATCCACTGTAGCTAAAATTCCCAGGTGGTTCCTTGTCCAAGTATTTGGCCATGTCCTGACTCTCTAGATTTTAAAGAGCAGGAAAGCTCAGGTGAGTTAATCCCCATCCCACGTTAACCTGCAGACCTGCTGCAATGCTCTCAGCTTGCAAAACCTCGGGTCAAACAGGAAAACAAAGGTTGTCCCTCCTGCAAATAATATGGGAGATATAAACACCACATCTAGTCAGCTGTGGATTATAAACACAGAGAAGTCAAACATTGGGGAAAGCAGAGAAATTAATTATGGTGCTGGAACCTGGTGGAAGAACTGCTTGAAAAAAAAAAAAATAAGCAGGAAAAAAAGAACAGAGATTTGTGCAAATCACTGAGGTTTTAGAGCCAGTGTTGTCTTCATGCCTCATCCTGTGAGCTCCTGATGTAAGGAATTGTGTGGCAGAGCACTGGTGTGTGCTCACAAATGACTGGAAATGCAAATATATACATTTCTCTGCAGGAGCATTCAGGGAAGAACAATTAAATAGATCTTAATTTAGAGACTGCCTTCACCAGTCTAATTCTGGTGAGTAACAAAAATCAATTGAAATTCAATCAGCAGATTGAATATTGCTAAGATTTGAGAGTTAATTAGGGTAATAATTGCTGAAGAAATGGATTTGCTGCACTGAGGAGAAGTTGCTATGGTGTTGCCATATATGTTTGAGAAAGCAATTAAAACCCATCCCCTGGTGCTGACAGAATAGCCACAGATGAAAAGTTAAATGGGCAGAACGTGGGAGCAACCCCAGTGCCACCTCAGCTCTGCTGTTCCATCCTCCCTGAGGAATTTTGCTCTTCAGATCAGCCCCAGGTGCTGCTGAGGCCTCAGACTGCCTGAGAGCTGAGGGTGGAGGAATTAATTATCCTCTGGTTTTGGCTGTCAGGGAGATGGCAGGGCTGGGGATGAGGAGGTTTGGGAGGGAGAATGAAAAATGTCTCCAGAAGGAGATGGCAGCACCAAGCTCTGGTCACTCCCTCGTGGAGGTGAGGGCTCTGGAGAGCCTGGCTGGGGCTGGATGACATTTGTCCCTTGTGTCCAAAATGATCTGGAATCAATTCCTGACCAGAATAGATTTCAAATAGAAACGAGCAGCAGGCAGTGCTGAGGTGAGGAGATGTCTGAGAGAAAGGCTGACACACAAGAGTGTGCTGGACAGCTCTGAGAAGCCAAAGAGGATTTAAAGCAGAGGAGTTTTGGTGTCCAGTGGTCTCCCTGAGATCCTCATCCACCTGCAGGGCTGGGAGCTGCCTTGGAGCAGGGGAAGCTGAGATTCCAGGGCACGGGGGATGGATGGAGAGGCTGGCAGGAGCAAGGGCTTTTTATATTTGGTTGCACCAAGACATCAGAGGCTGAGAGAGGGGATTGGCAATGGCCATAGTGACAGAGGTGGGAGACCATTTATGAGAGCTGGTAGTGACAGGAATAGAGGGAATGGCTTCAGACTGAAACAGAGGAGGTTTAGATGGGATATGAGGGAGGAATTGTTCCCTGTGAGGGTGAGGAGGATCTGGCACAAGGTGCCCAGAGAAGCTGTGGCTGTCCCTGGATCCCTGGAACTGTCCAAGGTCAGGCTGGACCAGGCTTGAAGCCACCTGGGACAGTGGAAAATGTCCCTGCCCATGGAAGGAGATGATCTTTGAGGTCACTTCCAACTCAAAAGACTCTGGAATATCCTGAGATATTCCCCGTGTGGACACACCCCACACAAACACACTTTTAGCAGAGCAGGATCTACCTCACCTTCACACAACTCCATTGTTAGAAACGGGGAGCTTTAGAAGGAACATCACAGCTGGAAAAAGAACAATTTCAGCTCAGATCTGTCCCCCCAGGAACCTCCATGCTGTGCCTGGAGCTGCTGTGAGGGAAAGAAGGAGCTGTAACCAAACTTGTAATTACTCCTCCCTCCACCCTCACACCGACTTCTACACCCAAAGCAAGAGAGAAAGAGCAGAGAATTTGCAAGGTGAGAACGAGAGACCTCTCTGACCCTTAGGAAACCTGTCCTGCTCTGCCTGATTTCGTTGCTGTGACATTACACAAGGAAGGCTCTCCCCCACGGAAGGACTGGACCCAATTTTCCTGTGCAATTGTCAGATATTTCACCAGAGAAACACATGAGCCTGTCATTTGTGAAGCTCAAAACTTTAAGAGAAAATGATTTCTCTTAAAATGGCAAGCGAGACAAAAGGACTTTCCTTAGCACAGCGTCTCAGTATCTAACTTTTAGAATTATTCCCTCTCTCTTAGCACAGCATCTCAGTAACTTTTAGAATTTTTCTCTGCTGACAACAAACCACTGCAGGAAATAGCTGCAGCCTCAGCTGAAGGATGTGATTTATGTCTTTTATGGAGTGTAGCCCCTTGGATGTGTATTTGCTACAAACAATTTTTTTTTTGCTGTGTGTCCTTTCAAGAGTAGCTACAACTGCAGATCCTGTACACAGTGGAAATTCAGAAATGCATAATGCAGTGGCAGAAAAATCAAGTGGAAAAAAGGTTTGTGCTATCAGCTCTCGTGGCAATGTGTAGGAGAATGAATTATATTTTAACAAAATGAAGAATTTATGTAAAATGATCATGTTTTGTGTTTTCGTCCTAAGTGCGAAACAAAGTGTGAGACCTTCATGAAATTTTCATGAAGTTTCTTTTTCCAAGGCCTGTGTACAGAAACTCAACTGTCGGCTCAGGCTTAAACTTCCTAAATTTTCCTTTCATTTATATGAAAGAAACATCTTCATGCAAACTCCTTGTCATGATTGTGATCAAAATGAGGTGGTTCTGTTGTTGTTTCAGCTTCATCTAAACAGTAATTCAATATTTATTCCTGTCTCCTTCTCCTAGTGTTGAAGTGTTGCTGCTGTACAAATTATTCTCAAGGATGAAAAGACCCAAGTCCTCCAAATTAAAGCAGACTATAAAACTGTCCAAACCCCAAATTATTTATAAGATCGGGACAACAGCTGACAAATTCTGGTGGCGTAAATTGCTTTTCCCCTAATAAATTAGATTTTAAAGGGAACAGTACACAGAATTAGTTTTCCCGTTTATATTCTGATTCACCGAGCTGGAAGATGAGAATAACTTGTAGTTTTGCAGTGCCCCTCTGAGGGGGACGGGAGCAGAATGAGGAATGTTCAGACCCCCCCAAAGCAGCGGAATTTCCCTCCTCCAGCCCCATCCTCACCCTGTCCCGGCCTCTCTCCCTGCCCTGGGAATTCTCTCATCCCATTTGAGCTTTACAACGTCACCCTCTAGTGGAAATCCAGGTGTTCTCTTCCCCCGGATCCACCTGGGATGTACAGGAACGTTCTGCTCCGTTCAAAAGGTGGGTGAGGGTTTTATAGGGGGGAAATCAAACACTGAGAATCGCCGTGGCCGAGTTTTTGGTTCTTTATTTCCCTTTGTTGCAGCACGGGGGTTTGAGGTATTGGGTGAGAAATGGAAGAGAAAACAAAGGAAGAACAGAGATGATACTAAAGGACAGCCTGAAGAGCAGCACAGAGCAGGGCAGCGTCACTTCGTAAAGCCAAATTAAACCCCCAGGTGGTTTTCCCAAACAAGAATCCCTGGATGCAGATCTGGGAGTCAGCAGAGGACCTGGAGACCCTGGGTGCGCTCAGGATCACAGCAAATCTCCTCTCCTCTCCTCTCCTCTCCTCTCCTCTCCTCTCCTCTCCTCTCCTCTCCTCTCCTCTCCTCTCCTCTCCTCTCCTCTCCTCTCCTCTCCTCTCCTCTCCTCTCCTCTCCTCTCCTCTCCTCTCCTCTCCTCTCCTCTCCTCTCCTCTCCTCTCCTCTCCTCTCCTCTCCTCTCCTCTCCTCTCCTCTCCTCTCCTCTCCTCTCCTCTCCTCTCCTCTCCTCTCCTCTCCTCTCCTCTCCTCTCCTCTCCTCTCCTCTCCTCTCCTCTCCTCTCCTCTCCTCTCCTCTCCTCTCCTCTCCTCTCCTCTCCTCTCCTCCATCACCCAGAGCTCAGCATGAGGCTTTAAAGAGATTTTTTTGAGCTCCTGCTAAGGAATCAAATCCCACGGGATCCAAACCCAGGGCTGGAGGCAAACCCCACCACTGCCCCTAAAGGGAAGGGAGGGAGAAGGATATAAAAGAGCTGCTGGTGGATTTGAAGCTTTCTTTAATCCTACGTGTTTGGCAGAGATTGCTGCAGCTAAACTGGGGGACTTTTCCAGACACAGCAACATCTTCCACTCCTTTCCCCGCTGGCTGTTCTGCTGAAGATGTAGAATAATGAATGAACACACTCCTGGAGGGCTGAGAGTACTTTTTAAATAAACCTTTAAAACGGCTGCTTCCTTTAAAAGCACACACAGATGTCTGATTGTCTCCTAGTCCCTATTTCCATGGATATTCTTTTCCCAGTCATTTTCTGGTTTGCTTTCAAGCAGTGTATTTTTTCGGAGCACGTCGCTTTTTGTCGCTGTCCTTCAGACACAACACTTTGGGGACCTGCTGCTGGAAGATCTGCTCCTCCACAAAGGAGCTTTGCACCTGCCGTCTCCTTAAAAGCGTTTTTGCTGTTGTTTGGGGTTGGTGTGTTCGGGATTTTAAAGTGCTGCTGCGCTGTTTGAGCGTCTTGTCAGCCAGCAGATTGAATGGTTTTCCTCCGAGTGCTGATGAAGTGCCACGTTGAGGTGAAAAGAGCCCGAGTTGCTCTGCCAGCTCCGGGCTGTCGGGTCTGAAAGGCACATTTGGAAATGGAACACATTTGGAAATGGAATACATTTGGAAATGGAACACGAACGGAGCACAACCCACTGTCCCCGCCGGGAGCTGAGCAGCCCAAACCCCACTGCCATCCCCTTGGGAGAGGGACAATCCCCTTGGGACAGGGACAAAGGACCAGCACTGTCCTGTCACAGTCACTAACCCTGGGGCATCCGCACATTCCCCGGGAAGGGATGGAGCTGGGGACTGGGATAGAACTGGGAATTGAGCTGGGATAGAAGCTGGGAATTGAGCTGGGATGGGAGCTGGGAATTGGGATGGAAGTAGGGAGCTGGGATGGAGCTGGGATGGAAGCTGGGAATTGAGCTGGGATGGAGCTGGAATTGGGATGGAAGCTGAGAATTGGGATGGAAGCTGGGAATTAGGATGGAAGCTGGGAATTGGCATGGAAGCTGGGAACTTGGATGGAAGCTGGGAACTTGGATGGAAGCTGGGAATTGGATGGAAGCTGGGAATTGGATGGAAGCTGGGAATTGGGATGGAGCTGGGAACTTGGATGGAAGCTGGGAATTGGATGGAAGCTGGCTAGATGGCAGCAGAGCCCCAGGCAGCAGCATCGTCTTGGGGACACCATTCCTGAGGGACAAAGTTCAGCTGCTAGAGGGACAAATAACAGGAAACCTGAACTGAAAGTGAAATCTGATGCTTTTGGGAATGCAAAATAAGGGGCAAGGGACAGCTGGATGTAAACCAGCCTGGCTCGATGTAAATTCCCAGCTCTCACCAGGTTATGGCTGACAGCGAGGTGAAGGAGTTGTGTGGTAGCAAAGGAAGGAAAATCTTTATATCAGGAATTGTTCTTCCACAGGATGAATCCCATTTAAAATTTTCATGGAAAAGTGTGCCAATGGACTATATCCTTGGGCTGACAGCCACGGGCAGGAAAATTCAATCTGACAATCCAAAGCCCCACGCAGGGCCTGGCTCACTGTCCCTGGTGAGAATGAGGATGGTGGAAGTGAGAAAACCCGTGGGTGGAGACAGAGACGGTGTAACAGGTAATGCAAACACAACAAGGAATCCATCCCCTTCCCATGGGCAGGCAGTGCTCAGTTCCCTCGGGAGAGCCGGGATCCATCGTGTGATGGTGGCTTGGGAAGACAAACACCATCACTCCCCTTCTCCTCCTCCTCAGCTTTATCCCCTGAGCATGACGTTGGTCTGGGATGTCCCTGGGGTCACTTGGGGACAGCTCTGTCCCCTCCCCAGCCTTTGTGCCCCTGGTGGGCTGGGTGAGGAGCAGAAAAGGCTCTGGCTCTGTGCAACACCCAAACGTTCCCTGTTTGCTTCCCACACTCCTTCCAGCTCAACCCCAAACCCTGAGCGAGCCTCTGAGAAGAGAATCAACTCTTCCAGCCAAAACCAGAGCCCAGACTCAGCTGGGGTTGTCTGTGTGGCTCTCCATGGGAAGATGGAATCCCTTCCCATCCCAGCTCCCGGCAGATTCTGAGCCCCCGGTGTTACACACAGGACAGTGAGCTGATGGTCTGCAAGGAGGCACCGTCTGTTCAGCAGTGAAAACGAAACCAACCTGATCTAAAATTGCAGCTTTAGTCCTCTGTGGAACCAGGTTAGGCCAGCAAATGAATCCTGGTCCACTCTTGTTTGTTCCCGTGGAGAATAAATCACTTGGTAAAGGTCTGTATAAATGAAGAGTTAAAAGAGGGCATTTCACGCAGTGGTAAAAGAAAGACTTCACTTCATTTTGTTGTACAGCAGTGTCTGGCAAGGAAAAAAAGGAAAATTTTTCTGGAATTCTAAAACCCCCGAAGTACTGACTAAATATCTGGGAAATTAAAGCATATTATATTCTGAGTGTGAAAATAATCACTCTGTTTTCAACTGTACACAGATTGCAGAGGTCCCAACAGGTGATGCAAACCTGTGGTGGTGGTGACATAAATTTTAATGAAGGGCTGAAGAACACTGCTTAAGAACAGAATTGATTTTTAAGACGTGGATTAAGCTCATATATTTTTATGATCCCATTCATGTGCAAGTTGCAGTTGTGTTGATGAAGGTAAGGAAAGGCGAGGACAGAAGAGAGGTGTGATTTGCGGGGAGAAACACCTTTTATTAGATCAAACAGGTGACCTTTCAAACACAGCAGCTGCTCTTGAAATACCGAGTTTTCGCTGGTTCTTCTTCAATATTTCAGTGTAATGTGTGAACACCACCAGCTGTTTCTCTGTGCATAACCTCAAATCCTCCTGCTGCATCTCTCCCCTCCCTGTGCTGCCCATGGCTGTGGCACAAATTCACTGGTGCTTCAGGTGGAGAGAGTTTCCTCCTTACCAAACTGATCCGTCCATGAGAATTCACCACTGCCTTTTTGGGAAACACCAGGTGAAAAATACCTTTACTTTTCTTTAGACTCTGTGTCTGTTGAGGTACATTTTTTAGATGCTGAAGTATTTAAATGAGAAAATGTAAAGAGAGACATAATGACTGACCTTTGGTCAATAATCACAGGGAGAAAAAAAAAAAAGACGATTCTGGTCAAGCAAACCAGAAAAACCACCCATCTCTGAGTTCTCTCAGATCTCAGGTTCTTTTAGGATTATATTTCTGACAAGCGAAAGCAAGAGTATTTATGCAATTTGGCAATCTTGTAATGCAACCAGCTGGGAAATCTGTGAGGCCACTGCTGATTTCATACACAGCTACCAAACCCAAGAGAGGATAAAAGGCAAGGAGTGTTCAGAACAGCCTGGGACACAGACAGGATTTAGCCACCCTCAGTATAAACAGGATTTAGCCCTGTAGGCTCCAAGCTCGTTGCTGACACCCTGATAAAAACAAAACAAAACAAAATAAACCAAACCAAAACACAAACCTGCTTCCCAGTTTTTAACACCACCATTTTTTGCCAAGTGCTTAATCCATTAGACCCTGATTTTCTCCTTATGGTGCTTAAAACTTTGAGTTTTGTTAAAGATAAGGCCAGTGAGGACAATATTTAAAGTTAGTGTTTGAATATATGAAAAACTGTAGAAATTTCTTGCTGGGTGTGGTATTTTACATATACTGGGTATGGTATTTGTATGTCACTGAAAATGATCAAAATGAACTATTTTAATCAAAGATTAGAAGCAGATGATGTGACACCAGCACTGGGAGCTAAATCTTGTCCTGGGTGAAGATTTTGAGGTTTAGCTCAGTGGTCTTCAAACCAAGTCGATGGGGATGCATTGGACAACATTTTCAAACAACATTTGGAGCTCCAATTTGATACCAATAAAGTCACTGAGATCAAAAGTGCTGAAGGAGAGGTTGAATATTGAGAATAGACCATGCTACTTTAAGAAGAACTGCCCATTCATTTAAAATCAGAATAAAAACAGTCAGCCTAATTGTAAAATTGTTTGCTTTGGATTCACCTGGAATAACTCCACAGAAATCAACAGAGTGATTCTGATATTAAAAAGGGACAAGAGATGGGGATTACTGAGCTGTGCTCTGTTTGAAATACTCTCCTACCCTTCCATCTGTAAACAGGATAATCTGTGGGTTTTGTGAAGGAATTTACAAAACTTTAAATGTTTTGTGTGCAATTAAATATGAATATAATAGTCATCAATACTAAACTATTCTTGTCTTGCAGACTGGGGTAGTTTTAAGCCATTTATGAGGGAAACAGGAATTTCTCCTTAGAAGAATTTCGAGAATTTAAGCAAATTATTTCTAGTGTAAAAGTTGGTGATTAAATGAAAAAAAAAAAAAAAAAAAAAAAAAAAAAAAAAAAAGTAAAATAATATTCTTTTGCCTTTAAATAGCATTCCCATACTTTCATACCATGAAAGCAATCTTTGATCAGTCTAACACACAAATGAGAAACAACTCCTGAATTGTGCACCCTGTGTCCCTGCTCATGTCCTGAACCAGAACCGTGTCCTGGTTCCATCCAGAGGCTGCCAAAAAGCTGCCAGACAAGAGCAGCTTTATTTCTATCAGAATTGGATGATCATTGATATCAGAACTGATGGCAGGAAGGGGGAGGTTGGTCAGAGTGAGATCACCAGGCAGAATTTGTGTTTGTTGAATTCCTCAGGGCGAGGCGAGTTTATCTGAGGAGCAAAAACTGATTTTCTGATCTGCCTCAAGATCTAAGAGCAGCACAGTGAAGGCAGTGGTGGAGAGGAGTGAACTCCAGCCCTGGTGTGAAACAGCACAAATCATCAGCAGCAGTTATCTGTGGTGTGAATAATTCATGGATTCGCAGAATTTGGGCATTAAAAATAAAAACTCGTATAAATAAGAACTTCCATCTCCCGTGATTGCTCCTCTCCAGGATCGTTCTGTATTCCTCTTTTATCCCCTCATGAGCTCACTCAGGTGACCCTGCCATGGAATTCCAGGAAAGCTGGCAGCAGGATTTGGGAAGACAAAATTTCTGTGCTCAGAAGTGCTGCTCTGCAGAGGATAAACCCAAAGTCAGCATCCAAAAGGTCAGGAAGAAGATTGCTCTGTTAACTAGTGGGAAATTGCTGATGTATTTTATGATTATTGGAGTCCTCCAGAGCTAGAAAATGTAAGGGGAAAAAAGTAAAATCTCTCATAAATTCATATTTCAGAGCAAATTTTTAATCTCTCTATAAAAATTTGACTATCACTCTGCACATAAATATTTACTCAGTTATAGAGTCAGTCCTTTATTAGAATGCACAGAGTCCCTTAACAAAAGCAGAGAATTTCTTCTCTGTGTAGTTCAACAGCAACCAAAACAATCTTTGAGACATTCTCAGATGCAGAAAAATATATTTAAAATAATATTTTAAAATATATTTTATTACTTTTTTTTTTTTTTTTTTTAGGTATGAAATGACTGTAATGAGCAGCAGGGCTGGAGGCTTCAAAATTGTTCTGTTCAGCCTCATTTCCTTTTCTCAGCACACACAGAGTATTTATAATTCATGCAGTAACCATTAGAGAAATAAATTTCATTTTAGGAGTTGTTTTTTTTATCACTGGCATTTTCACAGATAAATTAACTGATATTAAGGCAGAAAGTTGTGCTTGTGAAGGTTGGATTTTATTAGCAAAACACATCCAGATTCACGAGAACTCTCACAAGAGAGAAATTCTGCAGAGGTCCCACCTTTGGTAGTGATTTCTATTGGATTTTTGGAGAAATGTCATTCTGATCACACATTTCCAGGCATTTAAAGCAAATATTTGAAATCACGACTTCTCCAGTCTATCCAAACCCCTTCAAGTGTAACTTCTCTTTTAACTGATGCACAACGAGAGGAAACAACAATTTGTTTGGACTCCACTGAACCATAAATTTATGTTCAGAGCAAACGTTTTGCTGCGAGGGAACTGCGTGTGTCAGAGGTCAGCTTCTCCAGAAACAATTTACTCATTTCCTTCTTTCTGTCCTTGAGTGGAATCACATTTATTCCATTAACCAGGGCAATCTGCAAATGGAGCAGGAGGAATTACAAGGATTGCAAATCACGGGAATGTTAATGCTGTTCTTTCTGTCCAGGCTCACTCCTGTGATTATTGAAACACTGAGGATCCCACTGGCTCAGGGGCATATCCAACACCCTTTTTTTTTTTTTTTTTTTTTTTCCCACCGTTGTCGGATGGTGTAAAATTTCCCAGCTGGAAGAGGAAGGCACATCTCTCTGAGGAGAAGTGGAATTTTGTCTTGGTCACGTCATTGTGAGGGGCAGAAAAAATCCAAAAATAAGTTGGATTCTCAACTGTACCCCTGCCTTGGTCTGGCTGCACTGACCCCAAACAGACACATCTGTGTTTACTCCTTCTGAGGCTCCAAATTGTGGTTTATAAGCAGAAATAAAATTGTCCCAACAGCCTTTTATTTCCAGCTGTGGGCTGTGCAAGCCAGCTCTGATCACACTCAAAATTGTTGGAGTCCAGGACATCCCCTTGGATGGCCTGGGACCTGAGGAAAGGAGTTTGAGCCCTGGACAGGGGGGTGTGGAGACGGTCCAGGGGGCTCAGAGACCTTGGCACAGAGCCCAGGGAGACACTGGGTTTGATTTTGATCCATGGGAAAAGATTCCAACATTGCAGAAGTAATTACAAACTTCCAGGATGTGAAAGTTGTAGTCTAGCACAGTAGATGATATAGAATTTAATAGTCTTAGAATTTTTAGAATAGAAGTAAATGGGGACAAGATGGTGGAATTTGGGTGGTACCTTATGTACTTCTCCTTCTTCCTCGTCCTCCATTTTTTGGGGCGGTGATGGCACAAAGTAGTTAGAGTAGATTGGACCAAAGTAGAATGTCACTTCTGGTGTGGGCACTGGGCATTGGCACAAAATAGTAAATAACCAGTACGTAATTATCTGTATAAATGTTAGGGGACATCCCACCTGTGGGGCAGTCGCCTCATGTCCCAGCTGCTGTCCAGACCTCGGCTGGGAGCAGAGAAAATTTTGAGATACCAAATAATAAACAACATGAGAAACCTGAAAACAAACCTTGAAGACTCTGCTTTTTTACACGGACGCGACTCGGGGCTTTTTAGAGGGCCAAGGACTTTAAACCACCTAAAGCTCAGGTGAGGAAACCCCCCCGACAAAAATGAGCAGCACAAATTCCCTGGGGAATTCCTTCAGGGATTCAGTGCCTTGGCTGGGCAGGGGCTGAGTCCCCACGCACTGGAGAAGGCCCAGATGTTGTGGTGCAGCTGCACAGGTTGGAATCAGGCTGGAATCAGCCTCCTGGCCATTCCCTGGGACAACCATCTGCTGCCTTTGTCTCCACAGGCTGCCCCTGAAGGAATCCCTCAGCCTGGTGTGATTCGGAGGGAGGAAGGATGGTATGCTCATCTCCTCTCCAAAACTGGCCAGGCAGGATCTGCCTTTCCTGATGTCACTTCATAAAAGCCACAGGGATGTCTTCTCCAAGAGTCACTCACATCTGGGCTTTCTATCCTCCTTTTCCTTCTTCCCAGGATTTGTGCACACACCAAAACTCACAGAGACATCAGATTGTGAACAATTTAATCCCCAAAGAACTCGACAGCTCCAGGAGGGACACCCCAACACCGCCCCTCAGTTAACACAATTCCAATCCGGGGAGTTTCTGAAGCTGGAATCACCCAGGTTTTGTCTCTCCACAACCCTGAGGAGCCTCCTCTTGTCAGAATTTATTTCATCCTCACCTGAAAGAGCCTCTATGAGCTTGCAAGCCGAATTTCAGGGAATAAACTCTAAAGTCCAGCCAGCTCCCAAAGGGTAAAGGGTTGGGAAATCTTTTAGCAAGGGGGATTTTGGCAATACCTGAATTATAGTAGTTTGTTTGTGTTGCACTGCAGCTGCTGTGTTTAAATGTATTATGCCTGCCTCTGAGGGCTGCAAGGAACATTCCCATAAATAAATTTATATATAAAACTGGGAAATAAAACTCACATAAAAAACTGACATAAAAATGCCCAAATTCTTCACACTCTCCTTTGTTTTGAAGGATCTTTACTGCCTTTATGATTTTTACTGTGATCTGTGGAACTGAAGATAAACTGAGTAATTTTGATTTTAGAAAGCCGGAGAGAAATGAGGTGGCTGCTCAAATTCCTGAGAAGGATTCTGGGATGGTGAGCAGGGAACTGATTTCACACCAACCTGAATTCTGCAAGTTTATTGTGAGACATCTGGAACAAGAAAATCAGATCCCAGCAGCAACAATGAGGTTTTACCTCCAACTTCAGAGGAAACAAGAGTCACAGGAGGGGTTTGCATTCAGAAAAAACTCCTTTTCATGTGACCCACCAGCCAAGTTTTTAATGCCTTGACTCAGGAAGTTTCTTTTTAAATCAGAGCCTTAATAATCAGCACATACAAAACCAAATTCCATTAAGAGACTGCGGAGCAAAATATTTAAAGTGAAGAAGAAAATCCACAAAATACTCAAATGAAAGTTCCAGAACCCCACTGGCAAAAGCTGCAGCTTCTGCCTCCTGGGCAATTCTTGGTTTCTTTTCCACCTCCCGCCCATCTGCCTCATCCTCGCAAACTGTCATCAGCCCCTTGGCCACAGCTCAGGCTTTTAATGCCTTTGTTGACAACGCCTCGCCCATATTGATTGTTGCTTTTAATTAGCATGGAGCGCACGGGGAGGACTGAAATTAGTTTGTTGGGTTTCATTACACTGCCGGCATTGTGCGAGCCAAGTGTCAATAAATTACCATTCTTTTCATTAAACAACAGCAACAACTGTCTTTATTATCCAAATTACAAAAGGCTGCATCACTTGGTTGCAAAAGAGAACTTGCACATTAATAAAGGGACGGAGCAGCAATCTCTCAGCAAGGTTGAATAGGAAAATGTTAATCATGCCATAAAGCTTTACTCTTGGCATGTTTTATTTCGGTCTCAGAATGAGCTTTTCACATTTGACCTTCTCTGCAGCAGAAGCTTAAAGAGCTGATAATGCCCTGCGACAGAGCAATCCATCGGTAAATAGTTTATTAAAATCCTGTGGGGATGTATTAATTAAAAGTAACACAGAATCACTGTCTGTGGACTGATCAGTTTTGGAACAAAACCCCTCGTCAGCCTCCGTGTTTTATGGAGATTTTTGCCTGCTGAAGTGGTGCCCAGAATTCAGCTGCTGGCAAAACACAGAGGTCCCATCATCAACCCTGGCATTCCAGTGGGACCTGGGAGACAGCTGGGAAATACCAGCCAGGAATTCCTTCTCCAAGGGCGCCCTCCTTAAAGCACCAAAACCCAGAAAGGTGAGTTCTGGGGGAGCCAGAAAAATCCCTGGGATTGATCACCCCGAGAGCTGGGGACAGGGCACAGGCAGGAGAGGAACAAGGACCCTGGAAAGAGAATGAGAGAGAACCACGAGCAAACCTCGAAGAAAAATCTCAGAAAACCTTCCAGCAAGTCCCTCTTTCCACGTGTACTGATCTGTATTGACTTATCCCATCCTTTTTGCTCTGAATGAACAATTTTGGGTTTTTTTCAGGCTGCTGCAGAGCCAGTTCTGCTCAATCCAAAGCAGGACACTACTACTGAATCCTGCCTGAAACAATCCTGCAGACTTCTGGCTTTCTGACCACAAAAAACCACAAAATCTGCAGCCAGAGTGATGCCAGAAATATTTTCTGGGGGTCAGTGTACAAGTCTTCCCTGTTTCCCAAGATTCAGAGTCCAGTGTTGCTATTTCCTAGATAAATAAACCTCTTGGCTAGCTCAATAAATAGTATCCCATAAAATTCTCCTCATTATTAGCTCTGTTTTTATTTAGAAGATGGTTCAAGGGTCAATATACTTTTCAAAATTAAATGTGCATGTTACTTGCTGCTAACAACCCAAAGGTCAAATAACATTCACATATTTATATTACTCTGGGAAACATCTCTGCTTTGAGTATCAGTATTGAAATATTACACTTCTAAATGAGTTTACATACTCCCTTTCTTTAAAGAACCGTGTTGAATTAATTGTCTTTCATGTAAACAAGTTTTTAAGAATTAATTATAAACAAGGTGGAAGCGAAATGGAATTAACCAGCTCATTGAGAGAGGAATTGTCCCTGGAACAGGGCTTTAAGAAACCAAAAATGACACAACGGATTAATAATGCCTGTTTTAAATGAGTTTCCATTTTCTCAGTAACATATGATTAATCAACATAATTGCAAGTCATCCTGTGAGTAATGTAGAAATTTAATTTGTATAGGCTTGGTGATGAAGTCAGTGAAATGAGCCTTTCACCTTTATTCAGAGCCTCTGCTCAGACACGGGGTTCAGTGGGATTGTCTCATCCCATTTCCTCCTGGGGCGCATCAAAAACCTACCAACAAATCTGGGAAAGTTACTGGGACCTGCTCAGGAGGAAAACTTGGGGATGGCAACAAATGGGAGCTGTGCTTGGGGAGATGTAAAACACCAGGGGAGGCTGAGACTGGTGTTTGTTTGGTGATCTAAAACGCACAAGTCCGAAATCAACGCTGCTCTAGAGTAAATCAATAATTAGAAAGTGAATATGGAAAGTTTTTATTTTGTTCTGTTTTGTTTTTCAAGCCCATCACCAAGTAGAACATTCAGAAATCAATCTGTCTGGGGTCTGTGACCTTGGAGTGGGGTAGAATTGCACATCACCAGTGAGAAGAAGAGTGATTAAAAATCCACACTTCAGGTATCACGGATGCTGGAAGTTATAAGGCATTTCCTGAAGTTTTACCAAAATTTTCAATCCATGTGGAAGGCAGGACCACACCCCTAACTCCGTGTGGAAGTTCAATATTAAAAAAGACATTCTGGAAGGAATTTTCTGTTTCAGATCCTGCAGAAATTGTGGGTTACAGATAAATGTTATAAACAGGAGGCAAATGTTTATTCTATCAATATCG
This sequence comes from Sylvia atricapilla, assembly GCF_009819655.1. Taxonomy (NCBI): domain Eukaryota; kingdom Metazoa; phylum Chordata; class Aves; order Passeriformes; family Sylviidae; genus Sylvia; species Sylvia atricapilla. Next base: position 15,706,860 of record NC_089153.1, read on the forward strand.
ATATCCAAACATGAAAGCAGAAGCAAATCCCTTGTGTGCAGCTGGAGCTGTCAGAAATGAACATTTATGAGTGAAAAATGAGTTCATCTCCAGAAGCTGCATAACAAACCTGGATGAACTTTTCTCCCAGCCTGCTCTGATGTATTTCAAACCTGATTGAATTCAGTCTGGACGATTTTCTTCAGGATAAAAAGCTGCTTTGGCAGGAGCAAGGACTGAGGGATCACAAAATTTCCTGAACTGGAAGGGACCCATAAGGATCATTCAAGTCCAACTTAAACCTACACAGGTCAAAAAAAAAAGCTGAAGTTTTTTTACCATTTTCCTTTTCTGAGGAAATTTTATTTGGGGTAATACCAAGGGAAAGACGGCAGAAAAAAACCAAACCAACCAACCCAAAGCAGAAGCACTTCCGGGCAAAATAATTTCTTGGACAACATAATACAAATCCCCACATGATATTTTTCAAGCCCTCCAACCATCTCTGGTGGGGAATGAGTTTTCCAGGCTGATCCAGCTGGGCAGGAGAGGGGCAGGAGCTGCATTTTCAGAAGAGCAGGAGGAGCAGCTCATACCCAGCACGGGCAGGGAACAGAACCCAGAAACTCCTGATCCAAACTACAGAACATGTCCCACACTGGCTCCCTTAGAAAACGAGAGATATCTCCTCTCTCATCACAAAACTTGATTAAATTTAGTGTACAACAACCTGCATCAGGTGCAGATTTATAAAAAGACAACTGGCTCCTTGCAGATTGAGATAAACTCAACTATTAGGGAAAAAATTAATTATTTTCAGGTCCAGGCACAAAATCTGATAAAAGTTCAGGTTTCACAGATTTGGAATCGGTTGAGAAAACCCCTCTAGAGCACCCATGCTGTTCATATAGAGAGAAAGAATGTTAACTGCTGGAATACACTCAGCAACATTAAAGCACCACCAGATCTGTTGTAATTAATCTTTCTTGTCATTTAATAAGGAAAACAAAGCCATATTAAAATAAGTTTCATCAAAGTTCATGAATTGAAACGCTGTGCATTCTAAACAGCCTGTGGTTTGAGATCTTTCTGTAATAAATAACAAGGAATGTGCTTGCACTTCTGGTGTTTGGGCCAGCATAATTGCTGCGAAAAATAATTACCAGTAATTTTCCTCTTGCATTAGATCAGTTGATGAAGAGGAATAACAAAAAGCTTTTCTTCCCTTTGTAGTTCAACACACGCAAAACAATGGCATTGAAATTCAAATCAGCCAGGCAGATCCAACCTCCCCGGGAGGATCAGCTGATAATACACGGGTTGGGCTTTTTTATAGCTGCACTAATTGTTTATGGTAGACTGAAGTCCAGCGGGACAGGGGAGCTACAGAAATGTCTATTTCTAGCTCCTCTCTGCATTTTGTTTTCATAGGGGTTACAGAACAGGCGGAGCAGATAGAAATTTTTGGTCCGGGTTGGTTCTTTCTGAGGAGTCCTGGTGGAAAAGAGACCCACACTGCTGCTGGTTGACAACGGGCTCTTCTCAGGAGGAAAAAAAAAAAAAAAACAAACCCAAAAAAACCCTTTCACATTAAACTCCAGACTCACTGCTGTTATATTTCTGTGCCATCTGCATGGAAAATTAGCAAGGAAAATAATAAATCCCCAGTGCAAACACTCTGTCTGGCAGGGAGCTGGAGGCTGGTGGCTGTGGAGGGAAGGAGAGTGCACTGGGAGTGAGGAGAATTACCTGAATTCCAAAATCTATGAACTTTTTTAAATAAAAAAAACCCCAAACAACCCTTTGGAATGAGCCTTCCATGGGCCCCTTTACCCTTCTGGCTCCTGCTCGGAGTCAGGAGAGCTCAGGGAGCTGCTTCCCACATCATCCAACTTCCCAGGGAGCTGCTTGGCAGAGGAAATACCTGATTTGAGGGCTGTTGTAAAAATCTGTGATATCTTGAAAGGGAAACACTTTTCAGAAAGCGTTTTTACACAGAGGCTTTAGATTGGCATTCCAGGATCCCAGAATTGGCTTTGATTGTCTCAGAGCACCGAGGAGGACAAATCAAACCCTTCTGATGGGAAGTGAGTCCTGAGCTGAAACTCGGGAGGAGTTTGGATGGAGGAAAGGTTTTGCAGTGATTTCAGCAAATATCCGACTTTGAGGGTTCAGGTTCCAGCTCCTCACAGCTGGGAAGGACTGAGGTGAATCCACTCCTGAGCAGTTTTCCAAGGAGCACAACCCCCTGGGAGCTGGGGGGAAAAAAAAAAAAAGGGGAGATTTTTTTACTGTATTTTGCTTGTGTGGGGATCAGTAACAGGGAAAACACTGAGGATTCTCTCCTGGAAGTTGTGCCAGTGCAGCCCTGCATCTCTCCTGACCTGCCTTTAGCAGTGTTAATAATTCTGACCTTTTAGGGACACACAGTTTTCACATTGGATTGGGATCCCCAAAACTTGTAGAGTCACTCTCTGCACCAGGCACCAGGGGCAGAGAACAGGGGGCTGGATGCTGGAATTTCCAACCTACATCACAAGACATTTGCACAGCAAAGCAGCAACGATTTAATTGTCTCTTCAAATAACAACAACTTTTAGAGACGCTGTCGTTCCTGGGAACTGCCCGAGCACCTGAATCCCTGTGTGAAGTGTTTCCCTGCTGTGGAGGGAAATCAGCTTTAGGAAAGTTGCTGATGGTTCAAAACCTCTCCCTGTCAGATCTGCAGCCAGCAGTGCATCCGAGCCATTTCGCTCCGGGCAAAGAACAGATTTTTTTATAGAAATGTTCTTCCTCATCCAAAATACTGAGAGGGGAAAAAAAAATGCCCCAACCAATCCTGAAAGGGATGGGAAAGTACAAATATTGGATAATTAGGAGTCACAGGGCAAGAGGAAGCCAAAGCAATTTCTCCCATTTCTATCAAGTGGATAACATCCACAGGGAACAAAGGAAGTAAAACAAAAGAAATGAAAAGTCCTTTCAAGTAACAGAAAGAAAAACTGTGTATGTTGTATCACATGTGAGCTGCACATGATGATATACATGGAAAATGTAGAAAATCTTGAACCTCATGTTAAATACAGAAGAAGGTTTCAGAAATGTAACTTAAATTTATTTAATTGGCCTCCAACTTGCAGTTGGGTTTACCGAGGATGTGGTTCATGTTTATTTAGAAATGAAGGATTGAAAGATAAAAGCAGAGGTTTTTCTGAGGATTTTTTTTTTCTCTCTAAGTTTTTTAGGAATCTTAATGAGGACTCAGACTTTTAAGTGAGCATCGAGGTTCACTTCAGGTTTCACTTTTACACTTGGGGATTAAACCTCCTTTTTTTTTTTTTTTTTTTTTTTTTCTTCCCTTCTTTTTTTTCTTTTTTTCTTTTTGTGTTTTCAGAGCAGTGAAAATGATCCAGGGAGCTCTTTCCAATCCCACTGTTACCTGCAGATGTAGAATTGGTCACTTTGCCTTGACTTACAGCTCAATTATGGCCCTTACCGAGATGGATTGCATTTTTTAAATGCTGCCAGCACAGAAAAACAAGCCCAGTTAGGATCCAAGTCCAAATCTGGCCCTTCTCCTTAGATTCTTGCTCTGTTTTTACACATAATTTCAAATTTCCTCATTAGCCACTTGGCCCATAAAGGGTTGGGTTAGTTGGCACCAGAGGATTGCAGAGTCTCAGCTGGCACAGAGAAAAAGGAAATTATACCTGTGCACACCTAAGATTAACAATAAACTAAATCTCCCTTAAATACCTTCAGCCTTTGAGGAGCTGCAGGTCGAAACCTCCTCTGAGCAAGCAGCCCTGTCATTACTGGAAACCACACTGTCCTCACTCTAATCCCTCCCAATCTGGGAATTATTCAGACTGTTACCCTTTTCAAACTGTTCCCCGTGGAACTGGAGCTAACAAAGTCACACATGGAGAAAGTTCCACGTGCAAATGTGTCTGTGTGTTTTCCTTAAAAACTTCGCAGCCCTCGGTTAAAATTAAACCAATTTTGACAAGAATTTGGACGGCAGAAAGGTGTTCTGGGTTTTTTTTTTTTTTCCTCCCCTGATTTCATGCAAAGCAAGATGCTCAGAAGAGTCTTCAATAAGCTGTCACAGAGGTACAGGATAAAGGACAGGGGAAAGATGACAGAGACGTTTTTACCATCAGTCAAAATTTTGTGTGCAACCAACTCCTCCATATGCACCCAGGAGATGCAGCTCCAACACCTCTGGAAGCAGCACATTTTTCCTGGGAAATCCCAGCACCTCGCTCTGCCCCCAGTGTCCTTCCAGTTCTCCTCAAGCTCTTGAGAGCAAAAGGAGACACCTGAGCTCATGGCACAGGCTGGGAATTTTGGGGTGTCACCAGAAGCCCCCCTGGCCAAACCTGCAGCCCCCAAACCTCATTTTGGTTTTAATCTCTTTCTCCTTGGGTTCAAAGCTCAAAAAAGGGGCATAACCAACACCAATCCAGAGCATCAGTGGGAAAAGCAAAGATAGGGACAATGCTGATGGTGACAAATAACCCATTTAACCCATTCCAAACACGCTCGTATTTCTCAGTATAAGGGAAAAGAACATTTTCAATCCCTTCGAGGAAGCTAAAAATTCTTCCTGCTTCCCTGAGCTCTGCACAGCCAGAATTGCTGTGGACAGCAAAGACAAGAGACATTAATAACAATTACTGCTCAATTAGCTGCTGTCAAATCTGGCCACCAGGGTGTTTGCTGCTGGAGACAAACACAGGCATTTCTTCCATGCCACTGTGTGTTCCAGCTATTAACTCGATATTTACATTCATTTGTACCTTAATTTATTCATGTCTCTTCTTCTTCTCTTTATTTTTTTTCGGTGGGTGGGACAGGCAGTCACGAGGGAATTGTTTTTGTTCAATGTGAATTTTTCCTGTGGATGTTTCTGGAGAGCCAGGAGGCTCAGAGATAGACTGTGGATAATTCCACCAGAAACTCCAAAGAAACCCTTTGTCATTAAAGGTTTAACTGCAGAAGGGTGTTTTCAAAGCAGCCTATTCATTAATATCGTCTCTTTTGTGTGAGTAACACTGCAGCAAGCCCTTAATGTTTAATTTCTTTACATCTAAGGGGTGTTACTCATGGTGACAAAAGCTTCATTTGCACCAAGGGCCTGAGCTCGGCAAGATGTGGTCAGAGTTAAGTAGAGCAAATCACCACCTTGCAAGATGAAGGAAGCCGATAGGAAATGGGCAGAAAAATAACAGGCAGGTTTTTAGAAATGAATCTGCATCCAAGTTTTTGATGCTGTGATGGTCAGGGCTACATCTGTAAAGGAACAGAACTTCATGGTGATTTTTCTGTGCCTCTTCTCCCCCTGAGGAGCGTTAAGGGTTTGGTTTGACATTTAAAAGATACTTGTTTTCTTTGAGTTAATGTTTGGAAAACTAAATCAGAGCTGTCTCCTGCCCTCAGAGCAAAAATTACCGAGATCTGTCATAACTGAGGTCTCAGTGCATTATGGCTCGTGAAAATCTCTTCCTGACGCACAAAAAAAAGGCTTTTCTTATTGTGAAAGAAGGGTTTTTCCCACTTGGATTTTTCGAGCAAGGCAATATTTTGAAAAGAAAGGTCCTAGGTGTTTTATAGAATCCAAATGCAGATATTCTCAATGACCCCATGGGTTCAGTGTGTCACCACAAAACTTCCCCCTGAAGAAAACATCACTGCCTTGGCCAAACTGTGGAGGAGCAGCAGCAAAGCCTTCAGCTGGGAGGATCAGAGGGGTGTGTGGAAATGGAATATATTCTGGTGCCTTTTAAAATGGTTAAAACAGGAGACAACAGGAAGCGAAGTAATTTTTTTCCTTTCCTCCCGCTGTGAGTGTAACCTGCTGCAACACAGCCCCTGGAAACTCCCTCCCAGTTTGTGTCTGAAGGAGGATTTGGAAGTAAAAGAGTCCTTCCATTTGTACCAAAATAAACAAAAGGCAAGGACCAGCAGCCAGAGGAATGAAATCTCAATTATCTGCTCCCCCTAAATACTTCCTGCTAGAACAATTTGTAAGTTGACAAACTTAATTAGCTTCTTTACCAATATTTTCCAGATGTGCAGATTTTTGTTAGACTCCTTCAACCAGATGTTTTCCATATTTAATCATATGATCTGTGGCAAATATTGGGTCCCCAACAGACCAGCAGGCTCTGAGAATTAAACAGATCCAAGCAGGTAATGAGCAGGCCAGTGCAATAATCTCCAGAAAATGTAATTGGGAAGTGTGACAAAATCATACACGTGTGGCTTTGGAAATAAATAACTTGGTAGTGGATCACTGAAAGAAGTAAAGACTTCAATGGTGTCAGTGGCAAAAGCTCCCAGATGTTAATTGTTGGCAGCTTTCTAAAAAATGTCACAGGCTTTAGAATCTTTGGAGAGCAATAAAATATTTTCTTTTGAGACACTCAAACACTTGAGGCAGTAAATAAATAAAATAAATAAAACCTTCTCCCCGTGGTGGTTGATGATGGCAGGAAGATTTGACAGTGGGCAGGGGGAGGGAATTTAAGTGTCATTTTCTTCTTTTTATAAATACAACAGATCCAAAAGGGCAGTTTCTCCTAATATTTTTTTTATCTTTAAGACAACAGAAGTAGAAGAGGTGTGAGACAGCTCATGACAATTTCCAAGTAACACCAAAAAGGTGTCAGCAGCTGCAGAAATAATTGCTGGCATGAGTTCCAACCTCATCCCAGTAAAAAAGTCTCACTAATTAACATTTTAATCAATGTCAGGTAAAGATTAATCCACCATTAGTTGCATTGCTGACAGAAAACAGGGAGCAAAAAAAAAAAAAAAAAAAAAAAAAAAAAAACCCCAAAAAAACAAAAAACCAAAAAACCTAACAAAGGCTGTGCTGTGTCTATTTTGAAGTCACACACAACTCTCAGGTCAGTGTGGGGAGAAATCCCAAACTAAAAGGAGCAAACCCAGAAGTGTCCAAGCAGCAGCAGGAATTTAAAGGCTTTTTTTTTTTTTTCTCACTCCCTGAATTTCACTGGGAGCACCTCTGAATTCCTCTAGCTGTCTTACCCAGCTCGTGGTTTCCAGCACAGCCCCAGACTTGTGCTGCTCCGGGTGCATTGAGACACATCAGGTGTGTTTGGAGAAACCCGAATTGTCTCCAGGAAAATCAGCCCCTGGACCAAAATTCGTGAAGAAACTTGGAAAACATCACAGGCAGAGCCACGGGGATAAAGTGATGGATTAGGGTTAAACTGCACCTGCTGGGGTCATCCCCATCACAGCCTGAGCCTCTGCATCCCTCCTCCCTGCAAATTTCCCTCAATCCCACACAAGAAAGACAAAAACCGCAAACAGGACCTCAGAGTTTCAGACACGGACAAAGAGTTTTAAAAGCCATTTGAATGTTCAGTCTATTTCTTGAATTCTTGTGGAATCACAGCCTTACAAGGGCGACCCTTGGAAACGTTATTGTGGAGTGTGGGGCTAAATGTTATCCCGGGAATTGGTGGGAGGGAAGAGAAGGAAGACACAAAAGGAAAATATTTCTTGTATTTAAAAAAGCCACCTGCAAAGAAAAGCAAGGAAATGAAATGTTGAGCGAGCTAGTGGAAAGGTCTCAATTTTCTTTTGAAAGGGCATCATCATCTCCATCAAAAACTGGTAGCAGTACACAGAAAACGTTTAAAAATATATATAAATCCTATCACCCATCACAAATAAAATGTGCCACCTGCTGAAAGCATTGTCATTTTTCCAAACAAAGACTGAACCCTTCCACCTCCTCGAGGTGAAAACAATTAACAAACCCGGAAGGCTAATGATATGCAAATTGCCTCCACGGAAGAGCGGCTCATTTGCAATTCTCGCTGAAAACACCTTTGTTAAAGAGATCTGGAAAACAAGGTCTTCCCCTTCTGTACAATCTTCCGAGAAACAGACCCTTGTCTTGTGCACATTAATATTCCTCCCACTATCTCTGGAGCACAGCCACGGCAAAGCTGCTCCCCGAGTGATTTAATGACTCGTGCAATTAAAAATATTATGTCCACCCTGTTGAATATAGAATTTATTAAGGAATAAATTCAGGCGTGATGGTCAGGCCACGCTGCCAAACGAAATCACAGCCCACGCCAGAACAAGTTGGGAAGCATCAGGTGGAAAAGCTGTAGGGAAAAAGTTCTTTCAGCGAGTCACGGGGGCATAGAAGTGGCAGATAGGATCCGAGGAAAATAAAAAATGTTTAAATAAGAGGCTGTTTGGTGGCAGCCGCAGCTAAAAAAGCAACCTTTAATAGCATCTGCACCGCCCACTGAACTCTGCGTGGTGTTACAGCCTCGAAATGGAAGGCACGGAGAACAGGGGAGAGGATCTGCGATGAATTTTGCTGTGGTAGGAATGTGCACTCAGCAGCTCTTCCCAAAGGGATGGCTAAAACTGGAGGCTGATGTTTGAACTGCAGCACCCTCACTCTGTGTCTCCTTCCAGCACCGTTCCTGAGAGCCCTGAGAGTCACGTTTAGCCAGGAAAGTGCAGCCACGAGAACTGATTATTTGTCCTCATCTTCTTCACTTCAAACGCTGCAGGACAAGCATCCAAGTGATCACTTTTTCCCTCTGTGTGTCCAAACCAAAAGGAAAGAAAAAAGCACTGACTCCAGAACAGTGTGACAATGAACAGTGACTCCAGAACAGATAGATAACTTTGAAGTGTCCTGGCTTGGCTTATCTGTTTATGAGTTTCTTCGGTATTTTATACAATTATTTATCCGTTCTATAGCATGTTCTTGAAAAAATCTGAAACCATAAAAATGTAGCACAAAAAAACTTCTGAACTAGGATCTTGTGAGCTCTGCCTGTATCAAATATTCCACATGGCCATAGGTGTGAAATGGGAAAATATGAGTCTTGGTTAACATCTGAGAGAGAAATTCAAATTGGATGCGTTGTCCAGAAAAGACAGCACCAGGAATCCTCCCAGTACAGCACCACTGGATCCTGCAATCACCAATTTCTTGGGAATTCCCAACAACTTCCTCTGTTTGCCTTAGAAACTGCTCCAATGTGCCTGGAAATTGGAATTGTGGGTGTTTTATGTGTGTGCTGCTGTCCTGAGCGTGTCCCCAGCCCTGGGAAGGACACTCTGAGCCACCCCGGGTGAGTCACCTCTGCCAGGAACCGGTGCTTTTTATTGAGCTGTCCGTGTCTTGTGAAACATTTGGAGAATTTTGAGGCATTCCAGGAGTTTAAAGCCCTTTTTTTTCCCATCCTGCTGGTGCCATCTACTGCTGGATTTCGGCTGTAACAGAGGGAGATTTCAGAGGAGGAGCTGGGGGGTCCTGCCTGCTCCTGAGCACAGGGGAAGGGCCCCTCTGTGTCATTTTTAACACTCAGAGCTGCAGCACAAATTGCACTTGTGCACCCACAGAAAGCCAAGCAGCTGCTGGGACAGACCCTGAAACCCTGTTTTCCAGATGGGAAAATACCAATCCAGGAGCACAACACCGGTGGGATATTTGTGTGCAGAGCAGATCTGTGAGACCCTCCCATCCCACCTCACTCTCCCTGCCCTTTTCTTTGTGGTCCTGATCTGTTAAAAATCTGTGGTTTGGGTGATCTGTTTTTTTCACAGCCAGCCAGGAGGATGAGTTTTCTCTGGGTTAGGTGACCCGGACATTGCAGCTCTCACCTACACCTGCAAGGGACAGATATTTTTTGGACAAAAATATCCAAATCAACCAAATTAGTGATGTTCAGCTGCTGGTCTCTGGGCCAGGACAGTGAGGGGTCAGTGCTGGGGCCCAGGACAGGAGACAGGGAATCCCAGGATTTGTGTTATCACATCTGAGGCTGAACAAAGGACACAAAATCAAGGTTTATCAAGGTTTAGGCAGTCCCAGGGACACTTCCCTCTGCTCCTCATCTCTTGCAGCATCAGCCAGGACTTCCCTGCAGTTCTGTCCTCCCACCTCCCACCAAGAGTGGTTGACTGAGAAGATTTTTTTGTTTGAAAAAAGTTACTCTTGTTCTTGGTAATTCCCAATAGGGAAGGGGGCAAATACCATAAAAAGAATGGAGAGAAGCACAGAAAGCCCATCTGTGTTTGTGCCTGTGCTGTATATTTAAATCTTGTGTAAATCCCAAAGGAGATACAGCAGGAATCAGAAGCAGTATAATAAAGACTGACGAGTATAGAGCAGTTCCTACTTGAGGACTGATTAAATAGGCAGAGATTATTTTGTTTAATCATGGAAAAAGGACGTCTCACAGGTCTCAGGGAGAGCAGCTGTCAGAATACCAGGGAATTTCTGTCCTGGCTGGCCCATGGCTTTTACAGCACCCAGGGAGGAGCCCAATCCTTCCCACCACGGAGGGGAAAGAGCTGCACTTAACACACAAACATCCCCTATTACTGTTTGGGGAGCCAAACAGGGCCTTTGGTGAGTCTATTCCATGAGCCAGGAGCACGAGAAGGCTGGTGGCATCAAACCTGAATTATTTCACTCCTCTGCCTGTTGAATTTGCAGCCTGTCTTTGGATGTTCTGGATGGAGCACAGTGCAGAGAACCAGGTGGGGCTTTGATTGTTTTATGAACAGGATTGTTTAACGTGGCTGCTTAAAATAGCAGGGAGCTAGGTTCGACCTATTGGGCTGGAAGAGTTCACATCTCGATCTCAAAATGGCTTTATAAGCTCTCCTGAACATCAACATTCCCGTTTGCTTTCAGTCCTCGAAGCTGTAATAACCTTCCCGTGGATAAACAGAAACGTGCCACCCTCCAAGAAATACAATTCCCAAGAGCAAGAGATGAAGATCTGTCTGGCAGAGAGGTGCAGACAGAAAAAGATGCTTTGCTCCAGGACTTTTCTAGGCTCAGGCAGTGCCCTAACCCAGCTAGAACTCCCAGCCTGCTTCATTTTGGACTGAGTTCAGCAATCTCCACCTTCTGCCCTCAACTCTTGGCTGTTCGTCCCACCAGCAAAGGGAGCTGAGACACCGAGGCTCTGGTGCCACAACAGCAAATCCTTGTATCCAATACATTTAAATAATCTTGCTTTGCCTGGGGCTCTGCAGCAGACAACAAGCAAGTGGAATTGGAAGAGCCAAAATAAATTATCTGCTGTTGACAAAGCCACCCACCACGGGCAAGTTCAGGTGAGCTGGATGATGCTGAGAACTAAACATCAGATAACTGAGGCTGCTCGAATTAATTTCAGAGCTACAGCACAGAGCAGCTTCTGAACAAAATCCCGGTTTTCGGCAGCAGGTTTGCAGCTGATGCACCCTCTAGTGGCACCAAGACTCTGCATTTCCTGGAGTAGGAAACCAGACGGGAGCTTTACCCCTTCCCTACAAACACCCCTGGGCATCAGGGTGACACTGTTCCACAGGGAACATTCCCCATCTGCTGTAGTTCACATATTAATTTTGTTGTACTGCCCCAGGTTGTTTTTTCTCGAGAATAGCTACAAAAGCACAAGCAGTAAAAGGCTCAAATCCAAAAAAAAAAAAAAAAAAAAAAAAAAAAAAAGGCAGAAGGGTTGCTTTGCTGCACTGTAGCTATTCCAGACTAATATTAAATAGCCCAGTAGGAGCACTGAGTTGTGCAATGTATTAAACTTGATCTCGTTTTCAGATCTCCTGAACTATGCAAGAGCTGCATTTATTGCTCTGTAACAGCACAGTCAGGTGCTGAAGCAAAGGCAAACATCCCAGCCAGCTCATTTAGGCAGAGCAAACCCCAAACTTGCAGCCAGAGCTCCTCTTCCTCTCCATCTGACCTAAATCTGTGCGCTGTGGCACTCTCTGAGCACGTCATGCTTGTTTGAGGAACAACACCATTGGGTTTGGAAGTCGAGGAGAGTCTGACATACTCAGCACCAGCAGCATTCCTCTCCAAATGAATGTCCCCAGCCTCCAGGCTAACACTAACGTTTGTTAGTTAGTGTGTTAGTGTGAATTTAATTTCACTTCTGTGAATTTAAGGCTTCATCTGCCACTTGGGGTATTTTTGCCTCCCTTTCTATCCTGTCCATCCCATCTCCCATACAAGAACGTTTATTAATTATTTTCTAATTGAAGACAATGATTTTTTTTTTAAATTTTTTTTTCTTTTTGCTTGTTTTAGGCTTCATACATCGATGCCAGTCTTTGCAGGGTTGGGGGGAAAGCCATTTTTGGAGGGAAGGCAGTAGATTTCGGGTGACCTAACTGTGCTCTTGCAGTACCTGAAGGGAGCTTGACAAAACCTGAAGGGAGCTGATAAGAAAGACGGAGAGAGATTCTTTACAAGAGCCTGGAGTGACAGGACAAGGGACTGTGGGTTCACACTGACAGAGAGTTGGGTTAGACGGGATATTGGAAAGAAATCCTTCCCTGTGAGGGTGGGAGGCCCTGGCACAGGGTGCCCAGAGCAGCTGTGGCTGCCCCTGGATCCCTGGCAGTGCCCAAGGCCAGGCTGGAGCCACCTGGGACAGTGGAAAGTGTCCCTGTCATAGCAGAAGTGGGATGGGATGAGCTTTAGTGTCCCTTCCAACCCAACCCATTCCATGATTCCCACAGCCTGTCTTGTGACTCCTTCAAAAATCCAAATCCCTGAAAGTCTGATGGTGCAGTTCTTTCCGGGCAACCTCTCCAGAACCATTTCTACGGTGGCATCTTTATATATCAGGGAGGAAATTTGTAACCTCAGGCTCCAGCATGACCAGGGGACAGGGCACAGAGCCTCTGCTTAGCATGGAGCTACCAGGACTCCCCGTGGAGAAAGGACAGCTACAGGGACAGATCTGAACTGCTGCAGGATTTGGAAAAGGGAGAACAAAATACTTTTCATCTGTCAGCACTTCTTAAGTTTCGCTGTCCCATCCCAGCGTCGGCTGCTCCTTCCGAGGCAGATCTTATCTCCCAAACCACATCGCTCTCACCCAGGAGAAAGTCATAAAACACCCGGCCTGGGAGACGTGCACTGAGGCTGGAAAACCAAATCACTCAGGTCATCCAGGCTCCAGATTCCAGAGGGGAGGATTGTCCTGTGCTCAGGCATCAGAACCCCAGAGCTGCAAGCTTCAGCCTCCCTTTGCTCGGAGCATCCCGACCTTGGCGCGCAGGGAGAGGCAGTCGCTCTGCACGACCAGCACATAATGAGTTTTAAAGCTCCAACCACAAACTCTGAATTATGCTCCACCTGCATTTCATAAACAGGATTATGCTGGACTTGTCTATTTGGAAATATGACCACTTCTCCTACAGCTGGGCTGCCCCAGCTGTGCCCCAGGCCTTGGGTGTCTGCCCTCGTGGGCTCTCTCTGGTTTGTTCCACCTTCATCATCCACTCGAGTCCGACAGGGATCATTATGTGTCTTGTGAGCCTTCCCTCTGCTCTGCAATGACTTTCTCAGAGGTTTCTAACAGTGGCTTTTCCCAGGATCAGTTTCTCCTTTGGGTTTGGGTAAAAATAATTGAGAAGGAAACGTCCTTCTCAACTGAGGCAGATTTTATTCCAGGACATCTCCCATTGGAAGGAAACCTTTCCCATCCAGAACAAGGATGTATTTCACAACCCTTTTATTTTGATCTGGGCACCATTTTGCCAAGTCACATTATGGGACCGAAATGGGCCGTGAAATGCTTGCTAATTGCTGCAAGATTTAGAAAGGAACAGACCTGTTCAGCAGGGTTCCCCTGGAGCACTTCTGCTCAGAAGGGCACAGTGCAGGAACAACAATGCAAAACGTGCCCTGCTCACTGAACACCAAATTGCTGGGATCACTTTCTAACAGCGAATGAAAAATATGTAAAGGTAATTATGTGTTTTTTTTCATTGTTTTCAATAAATCTAAGCCTCTAATTACCCACGGTTTTTATGGGAGGGTTTAGATGAAGAGTGTTAGCTCTCTCTTTCCTCAGGGTTTGACAGTTGCAGGGCTTGTTTCAGTAATCCCAGATTATTCTCTCATTTTACCTTCCCCCTTGCTCCATGAACCTGTTTGCATTCAGAGATTTGTTTAAAGGAGTTTGCAGCAGCTACATGACACAATGCCACTGATACAGAAATTACCGGAGCTTGTTTCAGTCTGTCAGCTTGACAACAGAACAGAATATTTTGTTTTCAGAAGGAGCTATTTAAGATACATCTTTAATTCTTGATTTTTTAACACGCTCCGCTCGAATTTCCAGTCATTTCAGGGAGCAGTTTGGCATCCAGTTGATTTCCGTATGAGTTCAGTAACCAACCAACTCAATTCAAAGTGGATTTAAGCCAGATCCTGAGAGTGGACACCCTTAAACCCCCTTAAGGGACACAGCTCCATTGGAAACCGGTTTTCTTAGGCAGATTTCTCTGCTTAAAGAAAAAAAAGAATCCATACCCAGGGTTGAAAGGTGGGTGTTCACAGAATCACTGAGGTTGGAAGAAACCTCCCAGAGCACGGAGTCCAACCTTGGCACCCAGCCCAGAGCACTGAATGCCACATCCAGGCCCTCCTTGGACACCTCCTGGGATGGAACCATCCAGGTTCCTCTTTGGTGGCCAGGACACAGATGGACTAAGGGACAACAGCCCAGTGTCCAGAAGTTGTGTGGACACCAGGAAGTCCAGACCACCTGGTCTGGAGACCACAGGGTGAAAATACCTAAAATACACGAGTTATAAGCAAGGCCAATAAAAGGCTTAGAGTGGCTACTGGGCTGTTCCTCCAGATAAAATACAAACTGTGTGTCATGGATTAAGTTCTAACCAGAATAAACCAGTAATCAGATTTTCAGAGATAGGGATCTATTTTATATGGTACTAAGCATTCTGGCCTTGATTAAGTAGATTATTTCTGAACAACTTTAAATCAATTGGAACAGTTCCTGGATAAGTCAAAACCTCATTTATGTGCAACTGGGAGATTATTCCAATTGCATCAGCTGGTTTAATAATAATAAAAAAAAAAACCATTGGCTTTACCTACCAACCCTGCCTTGTTGTGTCCTCAGAGCATCATGGCTCTGGGCTGCTGCCACTGTAATACACTGGGACATTTTATCTGCAATCACACGGGGCTAATTAAGTGACTCATTGCTAATTAACACCCATCATTTGGGTGAATGCACCTACATAATCCTGGGATTTGAGATGTTGGAGGGACAGGGGTGAAGGGACAGAGTAAAGAGCTTGTTCTCACTGGAAATATGGAAATACCCTGGTTCTCCTTCAGCTGGAGATTCTTGGTCCCTGCTCCTAATAAAAACATTAAAAACATACAGCAAAGCCAAGAAATGCCTCATCTTCTGCCAGTCCTGGTCCACACAAAGGGTGCTGGAATCCTCCAGCTCTCAGGGATGCTGCTGGCTCTGTTGGCGGATCCCAATGGATGCATCTCCCACCCGCAGGAATAGGACTCTGATTTTCCTGCATTTTCAGTTTACCCAGGAAATTCGCCAAAAAAAAAAAAAAAAAAAAAAAAATCGGCTCTGCTCCCCACACTCAGAGCTTATTAAGGCTGCAAAGTCAAACACTCAGAGAGAGGAAAAAAGAGTTTTAGAGCTTCTGTGAGCATTTTGAGCCGCCCTGTGTGTGTACAGATCAGAGCACAGCTGCATTATCGACACCCAGCACAGAACAGCTCTGGGGCTTCAGCAGGGCAGAGCATCAGAGCAAGGACTGGCCTCCAAAATCTCTGTTTTATTTGCTGCACTTGGGGAAAACCTTAAAGGAGGGACAGTTTTGTGGGTAAAAGCACTCGGATATTGTCCTTGGAAAACGGATTCTACCCAGAGATTCCCTCTGAGCAAAGCAATTTGCTTAAACCAAAACTTTTTAGAGTGATCACCAGTTGTTTTGCTCCTCTTCGGGGACATGACACACAATCCGTGTGCTAATTTGAGGAAGTGGCAGGCAGCGATAGAGATCAAATCAGCAGCAATTGCACAAACAAAATGGTTACTTGTAGCCCAGAGATACGGAGGAACTATTGCTTTAAGGAGATAGATAATTTTATATGTCCTCAAAGCTCTGGATAGAGAGGAGAGGGTGGTGGGATCAAATGTCTGACAGGATCAGTGTTCTAGAGTTTGTGTTTTCCTCCTTCAATGAAGAAAAATGATGGTGCTTATAATGCGTGGAAATCATTGTTACCCTGATCTTCACAGGAAAAAAAGAGTGCAAAATACAAATGTGGGGACGCCGCACCAATTTCTGCTAAGTTTGGCAAATCCTTCTTCAAAAGCATGATTTTAAATAGTTAAGAAATAAATGTTAGATAACTTCAAAGGCAAAAACCAAAAATCAGCAAATTTACTTTTTTTCACAAACTCAAGCCCATATGGTTTTGTTCACCAAATTATTATTAAAAAAAAATAAAATAAAATTATGTTCCTGCTTAGTTATGTCTGTCCTTGGAATGGAAATCCTTTCTATCAAAAACTCAGGACTCAGAGAGCTCCAAGTGCCATCCCCCAAAGTGCTCATTCCACTCTGGAGCTGGTTGAAGAACTGGCAGCTGATTGTGCTTGGAGCAAGGTCAGGAAAGGACCTTCTCCCTGCATTAAATGAATTCGTTCTGGTGGATTCCTTGCTTTGCTCGTTCTGATCCAGTTCAGGTTACTGCAGCCACATTAAAAAGGGCTTATTGGGTTTGGCAAGGGTCATCGTTAAAAGTTTTCCAATCACATTTTACATAATTTAAGTTTGCATTTACGTTTTGTTCAGGGTTTGAAGTGCTGGAAATTTTTCAAAGAACACTTCGAAGTTATCACCATTTTTATTCCTGCTAGTATTGATCAGCCTCAGGGGAAATAACAAGCCCTTCTCTAGTGCAGAACTGTAAATGCAAAATAGCTTTCTGTTGAAATACATAAACCTTTTGTGTTTCACCATGATCTGAGAATTATTAGAGGGGGTGTATCCTTTAATAACTTTGAAAAATGAACAGACTTATAACAGCTGGGAAAGGTTTTAACGTACAGTTGTTAAGGGAAATTTGCAGGAATTCATGATTCACATCTGAATTTAGAGGCTGGATGAGATTAAATATTTTCTACCAATACATCTTCATATTGAGACATTTTGGATTCTGGCTTTTGAGCAAATGCTAGGCTGTCATATATAATCTAAATGTTTTTATTGGCAAATGAAAGGAAATTGTGAAATGGCTTTTCATAACCTTTGTTTTAATTAGGTTTCCACTTTCTCATTATAATAATAGACAGTCCCCTAAGACTTTAAAATGGGTATTTGTTTTCTTCACCCTCTGACTCCGTGCAATCCCATCCCATTTATTACTTTGGGTCACGTGGTGGAAGGCAGAGTGCAGCCAAAGCCAGGCTGGGAGAACCAGACTCTGTCTCCAGGTGAGGGTAAACCTGGTGAAGGCTGGAGCCCCTCTGGAGTCCCTTTGGAGTCCCTTTGGAGCCCCTTTGGAGTCCCTTTGGAGCCCCTTTGAAGTCTCTTTGGAGCCCCTTTGGAGTCCCTTTGGAGCCCCTTTGAAGTCTCTTTGGAGCCCCTTTGGAGTCCCTTTGGAGTCCCTTTGGAGTCCCTTTGGAGCCCCTTTGGAGACCTGGGAGCACCTTCCAGTTTACAGCCAAATTCTGCTCTAATTGTAAAAGCCACACGAAAATTGAAATGAACAGCAAAGAAGCCCTTTTCTTTTCCCAGAGCTCTTTGGAAGTGGGTTTACTGTGCTCCCAGATCCATAAATCCAGCAGAGACAGGGATGAGGAGCAGGACTGCCAGGCTGGGAAGGGCAGTGGCACAAGGGCTGAAGCGCCCCTCTCACTTTGTTCACCCTCAGCCCTTCCTGACCCCCATCATTCCCACAGCCCTGGGGCTCAGGGGCTGTCTGCTGGAGCTGGAGCCAAAAGGAAGAGACACAACAGTGATGGGAAGAGAAACGTGCAGAAAAGAAGAAAACACCTCGAAAGGGAATTTTAAAGAGAGAGCAAACAAATAACGATGAGATGGACCAACTTAGGGACAGCTTAGTGATGTACTGCAGGTTAGAGAAGCTTTTTGCTGACATTTAGCTGGTGATTCTCCTCCTTCCCTCCTGATTCCTCCAGGAGAGTCGAGAATCACTGGAACTTGCACATTCCCTGGATTTATGGCCCCAGGGGCAACCAAACCCACAGTGCCTTCTCTGCTGGCTCAGAGCAATGATACAGAGCTCCCCGTGGGCCAGAGACACACACACAGGCTCTAACCTTGGCTGAACTTTCCCCCCATCAGTCTCGATAATTGATGGACCCCAAGGAGGAGTGACGGCAGTTTAATAACGCTCGGCGGGTTCTGGGTGACTGCTGGTGTGTGACTAAAGCAACATTTGGGTTAGGCATTACCCAGCGCTTCTCAACAGGGGCCACAGGGGGGAAGAGAAGCAGGAAATGTGAAGGAAAGGCCTCAAAAATTGGAAAATAATTCTCATTTCGAGGTTCTAATGTAGGAGCGTGGTGTTTCCTGATCTGCTGGCGTGGCAGAGGATGGGTTTGGGAGGTGTTTCCTCAGGTCTGGAATCATCAATTAAAAACCTGCATAAATAAGCAAAGCAATTTTACATCTGTTTCCCAGGTACAGCAGGAGCTCAATCTTCTTGCCTCATTTTCTGCTGACATGAATTGAAAAGTAGATCCAACAATAATTATGGAAAATCTTAAGGAAGCAGATTTATTAAGATCCATTATGCTGTTTGGAATATCTTGCAGGACCAGTGCTCAGTCATGTGAAATTCCCACCCACACCCCTCTAAAGCCTCAAAAATACCTGAGCAAAATGGATTATGTTACTTTTTACCTTTGCACTGCCATTATTCACATCTGTCACATGTAGGTGCCCATAATGCACTGACAAATTTCTAAGAGATCACAGAACCACTAAAGTTGGAAAAGAGCTCTGAGATCATCAAATCTAAGCTGTGCCCCATCCCCACCTTGTCCCCAGCACAGAGCCACCTCCAGCCCTTCCTGGGACACTCCAGGGATGGGGATCCAAACCTCCCTGGGCAGTTCCCATTCCTGAGTGCCCTTTCCATGGAGAAATTCCTGCTGCTGTCCCCCCTGAGCCTCCCCTGGCCCAGCCTGAGGCCGTTCCCTCTGCTCCTGTCCCTGTTCCCTGGAGCACAGCCCGATCCCCGGCTGTCCCCTCCTGGCAGGGACTTGTGCAGAGCCACAAGGTTCCCCCTGAGCTCCTTTTCTCCAGCTGAGCCCCTTTCCAGCTCCCTGAGCTCCTCCAGACCCTTCCCAGCTCCATTCCCTGGACATGCTCCAGCCCCTCTGTGTCTCTCCTGAAGTGAAGGGCCCAGGACTGGACACAGCACTCAAGGTCTGACCTCGGTAAGATGCTCCCTAAACAGGCAAATTTCCATCTTACCAGAAACTTGCTGCTCTCCAAAGGGAATATTAAAGACACCACAGCCCAGGAGAAAATACAGCCGAGTATTTCACACTAAATACATGAAGATTTTTTTTTTTCAGCTGAAGAAAAATCACCAGTGAACAAGAGTTTATAAGGACCACTGACGTGCAGATGACGAGTTCTGCTAACCAACAGCATAAACCTACATGGTTTAAAGCAAGTCACTGCAAAAGTTCAGTCTGCTTCTGGTTTTTATAGCTCTATTATACACATTTGGTCCAGAAGGTTGGTAGGACAACTGATGCTGTGAGCTATAAAACACTCAGCTCACAACACCAGAAAATGTCTTTGGCTACAGAGATCAGAAGCACTTATCTCATAAGAGCAGAGGAGATACAAGCAGCTCACTGATTTCCTGCAACACTGAAAAATGTTTTTCCCCTCTCAACCTGAAGAAATATGTCTTCATGGAAAGCAAAATATGGGGTCGTAAGGAATGTCTGAAGATGTCACAGCCAGTATATTACCACGAGCTATGGGTGGAATAGAATGATCCTCATGGCCAAATGTTCAGGAGCTCAGCATCCAGAATGTTGAGTTGCTTTAAAAACCAGCCTGCTCTTTCTGGAGTCTAGCTGGGAGCTGATTTCCTTTGAAAATCTGGCTGCAATCACGCACAAACAATGTTCTCCTAATAAAAGAGCCACTGTTGGCTTCATGTTTAATTTATGTGAATTTAATCCTCCATGATAATGCAGTGAGTCTCGCTGAGAACTGCTGCCCATATGCAGAGAACAAATTCCCATTAACCACAGCAACACAAGTGCCTGACTTGGCCAAAACCATTGAGCCAAAGTCTGGGACTTGCTAACGTATCAATATGGAAGACATATGTTCTTTGGGATATAAATTATGATGCTTTTCATCATATTACTTGTGCAGTCCAGTTTATGGAGTCGAGCAGCTTAGCAGAGCTTGTTTGGAGGGATGGAAAAAGCATGAATCACAAGAGGAATTCCCACAGCTCTGCTTTGATAGGCACCTGCTTGTTCTGGGCAACGTGGGTTGGTAGAGCTCAGTTAAGAGTCAGGATGAGCAAACCTTTCCTCCTGTGTCCCATCTGGAAACACAGGTGCTACAACTTGTCTGTCACAGACTTGTTGTCTTTATTACACTCAATTTAACCAGAGAAATCAGAGCTTCTGGAAAATAGCTGTTATAAAAACACTTGTATACGTTTCACTAAGCAATTATGAGCCTGCCTTACATTGTTTCAGTGGTTGTGGCAAACATTTCTCAGGCAAAGCAATTAAATAAATTAATGGTTTAAAAGACACAGGTGCCATGCCTTGATTTTTAAAATTCCTTCTTTAAGATCCTGAATATTCTGGAAAAACAAATTCACTGGGTAGTGCTGTGAAAAGTTGCTCATCTCTGGGGAATTTCTGACACCACTTCCTTTAACCAGCATTGCTTCTCCAACCTGAAACCCTAAAAGCCATTCCTCCCAAAAAGCTGTTAATTCTGAAGCACTGCAGAGCCCATCTGCAATTCCCATTACCTCAGCTGAGCAAGGTCATCACAGGGATAAACACATTCCATGTCACATTTATGATTTCAGAAAAACAAGCAGTGCAGAGCATTGATTTGCTTTTTACTTGAACAGAAAAACAAAATTAACACTGTGGGTGCTGCTGCCCACTCCTCTTTGCTCAGGATGTGGGAAATACAGTTTTTCCAGCCCAACATTATGGACCTTGTGCTCATTAGGGAGAACTTGCAATGTAAGATTGAGAGACCATTTGCGTAGTCCAGAACTCCAGTTTGTGTTTGATAGGAATCTACCAAAGTTCTGCTCACTCAAAGGCACAGGGAGATAAAACAGCGATTTTGGAGTATTCTTTCCTGTGGGTGTGCAGTGATATTTGGGTTAATCCTGGATGGGAAACGAGGCAGTGCTGGCTTCACTCTCCTCACTGCAGGCACCACAGCAGAAGGAGCTCATCCTCCAGAACTGAAAACGTGGGGCAGCTCAGAGCTCAGACCCAGATCTAGGCCTGGATGCAATGGGGTTTTTTTTATTGTCAGCATGGGATTCACAGGGACTTTTAATCCAGAAACTTCCTCTCCTGCAGTGGCTTTCCCTGTGTGCTAAGGGGGCCTGCTGAGAGCGGGGCTGCAGCCCAGCACACGGAATGCCATGGGCTGCATCCATCCCCTCAGATCTCTCCTGCTTTGGGCAGCTCCACGCAATCCCCAGCTTCCCTCCGGGACATCTCCTCACCCTGTGCAGCATTTCTTGTTGGAGATTCAATGCAGGGAGTTTTCCCTGGATCAGCAGAGGGGAGTAGGCTCACGTCCATGAAAATACCCGAGTGTCCCATGCACCTTCGGCACCTTGGCTGAGAAACACCCTGAGCACAACAGGGTTAAAACCCAATCTGAGAAAGGGGCAGAGCACGGAAAATATGAAGAGAGCTCTCTGGTAGCACATCTGAACCCAGCACAGCTCCCATCTGCAATCACTTAGAGGTGCCCCAGTAAAGCACAGCCCGGAATGCCTGGCTAATAAAGTGTCAGCAGCAGGGGGATTACGAGGGAGATTTACAAGAGTGCATGAGTAGAGTTGCTGCTGGAGACATCCGATACACTCCGTGTTTGATTCCAGGCTTTGGGAAGGCAATGAAATAAGCCCTGGGACTTGTGTTGAGAAGGATTTTGAAGTGCTCGCTTCTGCCCCGCGTACCTGCAGGAGTCCTGGCAGCGCTGCCGGCGGCACCTCGCCTGCCACATGGCTCTGCTGCTGCTCACATTCCCTTTTTAAACAGCAGCACGGAGAGAAAAACCTCTGCCCTGCCTGCCAGGATGATAGTCCTAAAGGAACAGCCACACTTAATGCCCAGATGTGACGAGCAGCTTTCTCCTGCTCTTCAATCTCATGTGCAATGAAGTAAAAAACACCAAGTTTGGGCCAAGACTCGCCACAGCTACGGGGAAGTAAAATCTGAAAATTTTTTCATAGGTTTTTCTCTAATTTTTAAGGGATGATCTTAAATAGACATGTGATAGCTACTTAAATCTAAATTAGACAAAGGATGAGTAAACACACTGTGGTGAACACACCGACCTGGAAAGCTTGATCAGAGCAACAAACGCTGCTTTTTCAATCTCTGAGTGATGAACTTACCAGCTCCACTTTCAAATATGTTTTCCTTTTATGAAGTGGACTTTCCAGGAGGCAATTAGAGTGATTTGGGCAAAAAAACAAAGAGCGAAATATTTTCCCTTCATTGTCTTAAGCAACAGGAATAACTACCGAGCTTATTACTCACTCCCTGAGTAAATGAAAAGAGAAAACACTTTGTGCTTTGTCCCTGCAGCGGACAGGGGGATGTAAAACGGGCAGTAACCTCAGCCACAGCTCTGTCATTTATGACAAAGCTGGGCTGTGGCTCCAGAGGGATGATAAAGCTCTGGATGTGCTGAAGTGTTTGCAGGAAGAGGCTCCTCAGCACCATCCATCAGCCCGACCCTTGGCAGCCCCTCAGACCCAGCAGCCCAAGTGCCCCCTTGAAGATGTGAGGGACTGTGAAAGCAGGAAAGGAATGGGAACAAGGAATGCACTTGCCCAACCTAAGAGAGTAATTGGAGATATTGTTCACTCTGGATATCCATCAAGCCTGGAGGCTGAATTCTGGCCCCATGGGAGCTGGTGGCAAACCTCTATTGATTTCAGCAAGGTCAGGATTTCAGCGGTGATTTATGGAACGGGCTAACATGACATTTTAACAATCACTTTTAGTAGTTGGAAGTGTTATTCACTGCAGAGGTAAAGCATTGTTTGATTTTATGTGACAGTGTACCTTTAAAAACAGGCAACCTGCAAAGCAACAATATAAAAGGCAGCACTTAAATTACATTATGATGAGGAATGGCACCAGGGAATGAAACCAAGGGAACGTTCCCTTTCATTCCTCTCATACTTTCAAAAGTCAACAGTTATGAAGATGCTGATATTAGTGAATTTAAATCACTTTTCCTCAACTTTACAGCTGTTTGCTCGCAGTTTCCTTCGTTTCTGGCAAAACACAAGGATTAGCTTTTCAAAATGAAGAATGGGTTTTTCTGAGCAAGCACAACAATCCACCAGCACACGTGAGTTGTTCATGGGGTGTTGCAGGACGAAGAAGAAAAACCAGATCTCCTCTCCAAACCTCTGGCTGAATATATACATTAATAATAGCTATAATAATCCCTTTGTAAGCTCTTTTGTTAACCCTGCCATTCATAATCATTTCCAGGGAAATTGTAGAGTAGGTCTTGGGACATCAATTTCAGGCTTTTATAAAAGAAATGGAATAAGAGTTGTCAAAATCACATCTCGGTGGTTTGAGATTTTCTGCCACGAGGAAGAAAAAATGCTCTAAGCGAGGGCAGGAAGGCATATTTACAAATAGACAACGACTGGATTGATTATAATAGCATGTTTTAATTCTGATTTGATTTCCCTTTGTTTTGGGGAGGGTTTTCTGTGGGGACAACGTAAATTTGTCAGATATACATGCAGGAAGAGGACTGGAAGTCAGCTCCATTTGACTTCTCCAGCTACAGATTGGGACCGGAACAGATTTAACCCATAACAGGAGCTAAATTTGCCCATTTCTCCATGGCCTGGGCAGGTTTTGAATATTTTCAGCAGAGTTCAGCAGCCATGAGGGTTTTGTGCCTGCCAGTCCCAGCCTGGCTCCCCAAAGCAGCAGCCACGTGGTGACAGCAGCACAGACCCAACCTGCTCTCAAACACGTTTGGCATTTGAAAAGTTCAAAGCCTATTTTTTTTCTTTCTTTCCTCCTGAACATCCCCACTTTAAATCAGAGAACTGGCTCTGGAGCCCTCAGAGGGTGCCTTGGCTGTCCACTGGAGTCTGGGTGTGATGTTCTCTTGGCGAGGTTTGAGAATTTCAACTCCCAGCTCAAGGAAGAAAAATAATGGAGGATTACCCATCACATTAATGGAGGATTCTCTCATTTTTCCACATTTCTTTCCTTAACAGGATGTTTGGGTAAATGAACTTCTAAAGAAACTTGATCAAGACAGCCTTCCATCCTGCCCTGATTTTCCAAAGGTGTCAGCAGCATTCCCAGTTGTCCTCTGGTGTGCCTTGGAGCTCTGTTTTTGTAACCCCACTATCAAGCTCCTGCATGTTAAGCCATTCCCAAACACCTCCAACTGCATTTTACATCCACACAAGAAAAAGAATCCAGCCTTGGCAGAGGCTCAGGGCTTCCTCACCCTTAACAAGCCAAATTTGGTGTTAGTTGCCATTAAAAGCAGCTGATGATTCAGAGGATGAAGCCCTGCAAATATGTTTTTTAGAATTGTTCCTTTCTACCAAAGCAGTCACAGGTATGCCTGGATTCATCCAGCAGACTTGTTCTTCCAGTCCTTTAGAATTGTCATTTTCTAATTGTCCAGGAAAATTTATTGTTTCTTTCAAAACAATGAAGGGAAAAAAAAAAAAAAAAGGCCTAGTTCAAAATCAAATGAGTTTTAATGACCAGCTTTGCAGTAAGGCAAAGTGCAGCCTGGTCCTGCCTGGGTTTTGCATTAAAAAAATCAACTCTGTTCATCTCTAGGTGACCCTCCATACTTCAGATAATGAGAGCTGGTTGGAATTTTCCACGTTAAAGGCTTTTCTTTCTATTTTACACGATTTTTTTGAAAACAAAAAAATTAGCCTCAGAAGAGTTGGGTCTTCTTTGTCAAAAACTAACCTGAACAATTTTTTTAAACATTGTTGTTACCACGAGAGAAAATAATCTTAGTAGTTATTGACATTTTATTTACTTGGTCACTCTCTAACTTTCCAAAATTGGCCATGTTTGAAATATGCAGAAAACATGAAGCAGAAAAAGGGAAATTATCTAAGCACTATTAATTTTGTGATGTGGAATAACAAAAAAGGACAGAGGAAGACAAAGTAAGTCTGTGGCACTCCAGTTGTCAGAAAACTCCTGAGAATAAATATTGAAAACATTATTTTTTTCCCTGAACTCTCCAGAAAACGAGGAGTTTAAGGATTTCAAAACTTCCCATAAAATTTTCTGTTTGAGAGATGCCGAGGTCATAATGTTAATGTGATTTTATGCAGTCAGTTATAAGCTCAGAAGGAGAGAGTCCTGTGTTTGTGTGCATCAAAAAGGTGGAACTTTCCCTGTGTTGAACAGGAAGGGACAAAAGCCATCGTTGCTGAGGGACCTTGCTCTGGGATCAGAGCCCCTGAGGGGGTTTTAAAGCAGTCACTGAAGCCCACGGGGTGACTTCCAGCAGGTCCTGGGACAGGGATAAGGACACTGCTGGCTGGTTTAGATTCCAGATGACAGCCAAGAAATGCAACTCCTTCTTCCCCCCCATCCATCTTCAAAGCCTGAACCCTCCCAAAAACCTGCCTCTTGCCATTTTCAGACCTCTTCCTGCTCCTTTGTTCGGGCTCAGAGGTTTCCTCAGATCTTGTAGCTCATCCTGCAGATCCAAGGTCCTGTTTGTTGTGTTACTGCCAAGAAACATCCACATTTTCCTCGTGGCTCTGCCACTGTGGAAGATTTTCTTTATTTTTTTTTTTTTTCAGGAGTAAAAGCAAATCCAGCAGCACCTTCCCCAAAACGACGTTCCCCAGGTGAGACCTTCCCTGCCACGATCTCCCCACCTGAGGCCGGGCAGC
This sequence comes from Sylvia atricapilla, assembly GCF_009819655.1. Lineage (NCBI taxonomy): Eukaryota > Metazoa > Chordata > Aves > Passeriformes > Sylviidae > Sylvia > Sylvia atricapilla. Next base: position 15,732,877 of record NC_089153.1, read on the forward strand.
TCCAGCCTTTCACCTCCCCACTCCTGAGCAGTGGGGAAATGAGACTTTCTGCCCACCCCCAGGCACCTCGGGAGCATCTGTAAACTAATCCAGATTTCCTCCTGAAGCTTTGCTCGGGGTTCCCCCCTGGCCAAGGACAGGGAAAGGCCAAACCTGAGCCCAGCTTGGTGCCAGAACAAAGCGGCTCAGACGAGGTCCATCCCCAGCGGCAGAAGCCCCGCCAGGAGATGACACAGCAGCTCCCTGCCACTTTCTCTATCTGATCACACAATTCCTTAATCAGCACAGACAGTGCTGGCTGTCAGAAAAAAAAAAAAAAAAAAAAAAAAAAAAAAAAAAAAAAAAAAAAAAAAAAAGAGTCTAAACCATCCCGTGAATCAGCTTTCATCTGCGGGGAACAGGTTCTGCTTTTGCGAATGCGAAGGGTGCCCGGTTTGTTTGCCGTGTCCCTGCCCTTCCCAGGCTCTCCTGGCTCCGCACGTAAATGCAAAGGAAGAGGTTTCAGCCTGGGAAATCAAAGGTAGCCAGGGCAAAATGACTCTTGGAAGTGGAAGCTGGATATTCCAGCACAATGGGAAGGTTGTGTTCGCGAGCACCTGAATCAGCGTTTTGAATATTTCGGTGATGGCAGGGAAAAATTCAACCTCTTCTTTAAAAGAAGGGATTTTTTATTTTTTTTCTGGTAGCGCATTTTGTGGGAGAAGAGTAAGAGCTGCCAATAATTTCCATAACAAACATCCTCCGTTTAAAATTAGGAATAGAAACTGTCAGCTTAATTAACAGAAAATTAAGACGTGATTTCTCAACTCCTGACGAGCTTGGCGTTTTGCTGAGGCAGTTTCTGAGCGGGGTTTGCCTCTAACGAAGGACTTGTGTTTGCATAGCAGGACCACAAGAGAGAGCTTTAGTGTTGGATGTCGTGCTCTGCCGAGGGAAGGATTCCGGAGCTCGGCATCTAACACAGGCAGCAAAACAATTCCCCTTTTTTCCACGATCCAGGCAACCTCCCGAAGCACGGGAGTTTGAGAGACAGGATTTCAAACCGGTGCCATTCGGATACTGCGAGGTTTTACCCAGCTGTTCTGAAAACCTGAGCCCAAAAATTTACAAGCAACCTCAAGAAGATCAGGTTTGATGGGCTGTTTCCAAAATGAAGGTGTGACATCTATTTTAGCCCTGTCTTTACAGCCTGGACCGGGCATTATCATAATCTTCTATATAACCTTATATAAAAAAATCTGGATATAGCCATATAAAAATGTATATAAGTATATATTAGTCGGTATATCCAATCTTTTCCCTACACCACCCTTCTCTGCTTAAACAGCCTCCCAGTTCTGGCCTGCTGAGCAGCTGGTCTCATTCCATTCAAATCCTTACCTAAGACTAATTTCTCCCATGATATCCACGAGGACTTTAATAATAATAATAATGATTATGCTGCAGCCCAACCATCTCAAGCTCTCCACCCATCTCCTCCCTATTGTGCATTACCTTCCACTCATTTTCTCTCTGATAAAACAACCTCTGGAGGGCAGAGACCTGCTGGCTCTCCCCGTCTTCTCCGGGGTGTTGTAAAAGTAATAAGGCAATATCACACATAAAGGCAGAGGATTCAAATGGGCTCTGAGTCAGATGTAGATGAGGAAAAGCAGGTCATTCCCAGTTACCTCATCGCGGAGTGCCTCGCTGCATTCCATTCCAGCAGCTTCCCGGATACGGCATGTAATAAAAATGGTGAATAATCGCGTGTGTGTATGTGTGCGTTACACCTTTCATCCCGAGGAGTTCTCAATTACTTTGCTAATTGCCTGTGCAAAGTGTCTACACGAGGAGCTCTTTGCTCATCAGCGAAACTGCAGCCGGTGCCTGGGCACACGACCAGCGCGATTCCCAGAAAGTCTGGAGATGAAATCCCGGGCTCCAGCCAGGGCAGAGCAGAGGAAGGGAATGAAGGACTCAGCGATGACCTTTAACTTGATGTTTCTGTGCCCGTTTTCAGCAGAACAACCCTCGGATTGTGTGCGAGGCTTGCGTTTGCACGCAGTCCCCACTGATGGATTTAGGGTTCCTGGGAATTCCCTTCCCTTTGCACTGAAATGAATGGATTTAGGGCTCCTGAGAATTCCCTTCCCTTTGCACTGAAATGAGTGTATTTAGGGTTCCTGAGAATTCCCTTCCCTTTGCACTGAAATAAATGGATTTAGGGTTCCTGGGAGTCCCCTTCCCTTTGCACTGAAATGAATGGATCTAGGTCTGATCCTGGAACATTCTGAGCACTCACAATTCCCTTGGATTCAGCAGGAGCAGCCCCAACTGTAGCACTCGAAATATCTCGCTTCAGCAAGTATTGGCAAAAGCTGCTGCTTGCTATGGCTGTGCACTCGTTTGTTTTTAAAACATAGCCCCTGGATGTTTCCGAGTTACTTTTTTTTTCCTTTTTTTTTTTTTTTTTTTTTTTTTTTTTTTTTTTTTTTTTTTTTGCATCATTAACTATTTTTAACTAACACCTCACTAAGCTTCCTTAAACTTCCAGTGACCTCTTACGCACCCAGAAATATGAGAACAGTGAAACCTTTCCCTAGATAGAACATTTTTTCAATACCAAAGCCCTCGATGATGCAACTGATTTTGCTGCCTTACAAACAGGGAAACTGAGGCACAGAAAAATCAAATGACGTGTGCAAAGGCAGTAATTTGCTAAATCTGATTGAGCACCCGGTGTCAATTTTGTGCTGCTCCCACACACACGGAGAACGAGCAGCTGCTTCAGGAAGTGCCTCTGCCCCTTGCTCAGGTCCTATTTCCAGCAGCAGGGTTTGGAATGGTTAAAGGAATGGTTAAAGGAATGGTTAAAGGAATTGTTAAAGGAATTGTTAAAGGAATTGTTAAAGGAAAGGTTAAAGGAATGGTTAAAGGAATGGCTAAAGGAATGGTTACAGGGATGGCTAAAGGAATGGTTAAAGGAATGGTTAAAGGAATGGTTAAAGGAGTGGTTAAAGGAATGGTTGAAGGAATGGCTAAAGGAATGGTTAAAGGAATCTGTGCTCGCAGATCTGAGGGTAAAGCAGGGAGCCAGATCTCTCTCTCCCCTTTTCACAACATGCAGACACATCTCCTAACAGGCATTGTCTATCTCTCCATCTGTTCCACACTCATCAGATTACACTATCCGAAACTCCTTTTTTCTCCCCCAAGAGATCATAAAAGTTTCAGCCTTTGCTCAGGTGTTCTGTCGTGCTTTCAGTTTGGCAGAGTGAGCAGTGGCTCCAAAGATAACAGGGCAGCTGCCAGGGCTGCTCGTGTGCTGAGCTGAGCTCTGGATGCCTGTCTCCAGTGGCAGGTTCCCTCAGCACTTTTGGATCCTCTGGAACAGAATTTTCCAGTCTTCTCAAATATGTGAGCTATGGGATGGCCAGCAGCTATTCAGGTTACACAACAGGGACATTCTTGAAGGCCGAGGAGAGGCAAAACAACAGCACTGGTGGTGCCCAGCCTCTGGCAGAGCCCCACTCCCAAGAGCTTTGTTGTCCTCCCTCTGTACCCTGCACAAATCCCAAATTAGCCGCTTGTTGTCCCTATTTGCTGCTTTGTCTCCTCGCTGGCCCTCGAAGGCCATGGTTTTGCTCAGCCCTGTGGCTCTGCTGCTGGACAGTTGTGGCCTCAAGCCAAGGCTCTCCAGCACAGCCTCTTTCCACAAGTGCCTGGGAATGGGATGTTCAGGGGATGAGGTGTCCAGAGCCAGAACTGCTCGGGACGTTTCCTGCTGCTTTCCACCCCTATATAACTGCCCAGGAATCCCTCCAGCTCCTGGAAGTCCTCCTGCCATGGCAGGGAAGGGGACTGTTTCCATTTATGCCTCTCAGTTCAGCGCGGAGGCAGAGGGCAGGGTGCAACAGTAATTTACACACTATAAACTTTTGTAGGTTTTATTCACCTCATTGGTCTGGTATTAAACAGCATCGCGTGGAGACGCTGGGAGCTGGGAATGGTGGCGCTGGCTGCTGCCCCGGGGTGTGCACTGCCACACACTTCACACCTCCCTGCCCTTCAGCAGGGACAGCCTCGGGATGGGGAAGAGGTGGGAACGGCACATCCACCGCACAATCAGCCTCATGGATTGATCCCTGTGATGTTTAAAACCCAGCTGGGAGCTGCGCGACTGGAACTGGCTGCGCTCTCACACACAGTTCTCGCCAAAAAAACAAAACTCCACAGGATCTGCCAGGAGCTGAGGAAGGTAAAGGAATGATCCTTCCTTCCATCAGGAAGCATAAGATGGTACCTGGATGAAAAATATCTCACAGATATTTGGTGATCAGTGCAAAACCACTTGGGAACAGCAGAGTTCTGTCCTCGGGGGGCTGTAGAGCTCGAAGTGGAGTCTCCAGAGGTGAAGAAACTGATTCAGGCTCTTCATCCAAATCCCACTGACCACACAGGGATTGGCAGGAATCCATGTATTGGTTCTTCCGTGCCAGGTGTGACACCCAGAGTGTGACAGGAGACTAAAAGCAGAAGCACAACGGGATTTATGAAGAGCAGTCATGGGAGGAGATGCAGAGCTTTACCCTCTGCAACAACCAGTGCAAAACTCTTTGCTGGAAAGGCTTCTGCTCCAGCAACTGCAGGTCCTGGTGGGGTCATTCCCCCCCAGTTCCTCCCCAGTTCCTATGGAGAAGGTTCCCAAGAAACTCTGTCCTGGCTGAGCTGGTTAGGATTGTCTCTGTGTGTTGTAGAGGATCCTTTCAGAATCTGATTTTGGCCAGTGGCACAGGTAATGAGTTCATCCTTTGGCTTTATGCTTATTTTGCCTGTCACATCCTAGCCAGCACCAGAGAGCTCTTTTCTGAACCCTGAAGTTATTCTTGCCTAGAAGAAATTGCACCAGATAAATGTATTTTTCTTATTCTAGGCAACGAAAGGGGAAAAAAAATCTTCAAGCATTAAAAACAGCCCGGCCTTTTCTGGACCTGAAAACAACTCTAACATAGACCAGCTGCATCTAAGCCCAAAGTGTTTTTAATGCTCCTGCATTGCCTCACCTGAATAATAACATTCAGGGCTTTGTTTCAAGACTTAATTTGTTATAGGAAGTGAAAAAAAGAGACGCATACGCAAACAAGCCTATGGAAACTTTTGCCCACAATAAGTGTCAAGCAGAAGGAATGTTATTGATTGCCATAGATTTACACCCAGAATGAATTTGGCCGGCTGGTCAAAAGTCTGGTGGGTGTGTAAACGGGGAGGTGAAGTGGGGAATGACGTCTGTAGTGGTTTATCTGGAGAGTGGAGCCGCAAAATGTTGTAGTTACACTTAAGTTTTATTAAAAATGCCATTCTAACGAGCCCTAGTGGCCCCAGCACACGGAAAGTGGCTTGCTGTGTTTTGAATGGCACCGAGCAACACCCCAGGGCCTTAAATCAGTTCAAGATGTGTTGGTGGCGTCTGATGTTAAGCATGGAAGGGAAATTCAAAGCAATATAGATTTAACCTAGAGACCCTTCTTTTGCCTGATTCTTATCAATAACCAAGACTGAGTAAGAGTCAGGAGAAATTCGGTCCCAAGGCAGAGTATTATGGGAAAGTGTGATTTTATTAGGAATATTTGCACTGAGGTTTGGATAACCAGTCTGAGCAGCAAGACAGGGAAATGTGGACAACAAAGAGGGAAAGTCAGATATTCCAGCCTCTGTGTTTCTGCAGGCACCACTCGATGTTCTGTGATCAGGGAAAATTGAACTGCAGGAATAAAAGGAGATAACAAATAAAAGGAAACAACTTCTTCTTTTCTCTCCTTTTTTTTTTTTTTTTTTTTTTTTTTTTTTTTTTTTTTTTAAACTAGGCAAATAGAGGAAGAAGGAACAGCCCTGGAGTGAGTGACTGGGGAAACCCTGGTACACAATTCAAGTCAGAGCCGGGGTAGAAGAGTTTGTTACTCCTTAACAGATTATCCAGGAGGACACTAAAGACAAGGAGAAAAAGTACAATGTAGACATATCCCTCATCCCAGCTGAAAGGAATTCAAGTAGCTCTTTGCATTTGTATGCAGTGTCTTTCTAAGGAATTTAAGTGAACTGCTTATGTCACAAAGAGGGGATAGAACAAACCCTGTGCCATTAATTCAGGGCTGTGCTTCCAAACCTTGGCCGAGCCGGGACATTTCAGCAAGAACATCTCAAAGTCCCACCTGTTCTGATGGGACAGTGAGACTTGTGGCTTCAGAAGGACCTCTAAAGCCAAGGAGGATTTATTTGCTGGGTATTTGGACCTCACATAAGCTGCACACATTCACCTGAACCAAAGCTGTGCATTCCAGGCTCTGGGATGACACCCAGAAGACTGAGGGTTGCCCCTAACGCTGCGTGGGCGGCACGATGGGCTTGGAGGGTTTAATTTGGCCCTAATTGGCAGCAGGAACTTGAAATCCGGATCCCCGAGTGTCCTTCACTCTCTATCTCTGTGGTCTGGAGACACAGCCACTGAGTCATGAGCTGCAATCAGCTGCTTATGAGATGCAATTAGGAGAGAACCCCAACAGCCACTTCATGGAGTGGCAAGGACTTGGCACAAACACCTCTGGTGATACAATGAAGAAGGAGCCCTTAAACTCTTACCTTGAGCACTTCTGCCTTCCTTCCCACACTGACAGCTTTAGGAACAACGTGACTTAGAGTGTCTAATTATAGGATAATTATTGTTGTTGCTGTTGGTAAAGGTCAGTCAGTAGAAGGTAGGACCCTAAGGGAATGGAGACAAGGAAGGCGAGGAAGGAAGTGGGAGTAGAAAAGTTTGGAGTCTTTTTGATGAGGTAGAAACAGAGACAGAGAGAGAGATGGTCCCTCTGTGTAACTGGACCAGAATTTGGAGTTGTGTAACCTCAGTGCTCACGGCTGAAGACAAACCCTTTCCTGGTATAAATGTGAGGGAAGGTCCAGGCCATGCCCTTGTCTCTCTCCATCCCTCCAACCCCAAGGAATGGAGCCGTTGTGGAGATACGACCACTTACTGCCCAGATAAATCACTGCATCTCTCCACTCTTCTTTCCTACTTCCATCCTGCCTCAAGAAAAAAGAGACACCTTCCGAGCTGAAGCTTGTTTTTTGCTTCTAAGATTTAGGAGGAAGATTTGGTGAAGGAAGAAGAGAAATCTCCAAAAGCAGCTGCCACAAAGGACGGGGAAGAAACTGCACAGCAGAATTTTACTCCAATACTCAGTGATTGCCACCTCAGAAAGCTGTGAACAGAGTTCACATTGATAAATCCAATCTCCTTTCAAGTCCACAAGACAGAAACAATCCATGCCACAGCCTCATTGTTCCTCCTCTTCTTCCCCTCCGAGCTTCCTGCCCATTTTTTGGCACAGAGCTGAGGGAGCCCACGCACAGAATCACCTTTTCTTTTCAGCATGTTTGCATTTGAATCTGTGGAGGGAAAGATAAAATTTGTTTTCTAGGTCCAAACTGCATCTTACAGGCTATAAAATATTCTTAAACACTATTTCAGCCTTCTGTGATCCTAACTAGCAAATGAGTAAATGAATCGATAAATCAGTATAAAGAAATAATAAATAATAAATATAAATAAAGCTGAATAAATAAATGGAGCTGCTGATCTCCATCCACCTCGAGATGGATTTCAGTAGGAGAAAATGTGAAGCAAGAGTAGCAGAAAGGAATAGTTGGATTTGGTCAATCATCAGAAGTAGGAAGATATTTATTATTTGGACTCCTATCCCCTTGTATGAATAATTGTTTGATCCTGAAACAAAAATTAATTTATTTGGTGTCCATAGCAAAATCCTAAATTGGCAGCAAAAATGTTATGAAGAATCTTGAACTTGACCTGTGCAAATGGGACTGGCTCGAATAATTCATTTTTTGTATGACTTCAAAGAAAACAGGTCAAAATTCCTCACTGCAATTAGTTCAACTTACTACACTCATCTTTGATCTGTTAAAACATAATTATGCTTTTCAAAATTATCCTCATTTCATTGGAACTGGCAAGATATGAAAGTTTGGATGGATCTGAACCCTGGGAATTGCCTTGGTTTAGGTGTGTGAGGTGATGGCCAGGGTAAGTCCTTTTTGAAGTGCAATTTCTTTACTCCTGTTGGGTTCATTTAGTCCCTTCCAGAGCAGGATGCTGAGACAGCTTTTGAAAAAGGAAGTGTAGAGATTTTAGATTTGTCAAAAAAAACCCCTTGAACATCAGTTTAGCTTGGATCCACCTGTATGATCTCAGCACCCCGTGGGATCTGCCTCCCGAACACAGCACAAATTTGGGGACAATTCCTCTGAGCGGCTGATTCCAGAGCACTGTAGGAATTGTCATCAGTAAGAATTATCAGATCAATTAGACATAAAGCAGCTGTTGTTCTCTTCAGGCATCCTCAACTTTATTCCTAATTCCAGCTGTGTTTTCAGGGTATTTCCTGACTTTCAACATTGGACTGTATTACACAACTAAAGAGCAGAAGTCATCGCCGTGAAGTAAAGAGAAAGGAAAGCTTCCAAGGTAAAATTTGAAGGGCTAAAATGACTCAGTGAGAAGAGGAGCAGAAGAACTCTGGACAGATTTACAAAGGCAAGGGGAGAAAAACTTGTTTTTAACCTTTCATGATTCATGGGAAAGTACAGGAATGAGTCCTGGGATGGAGAAATGAACAGAATATATATGCACAAAGAGGATAAACCAAGGGGATTGGAACACTAGCTGAGAAACAAGTACCCTCATTTTCAAATACCAGAGGTTTTACAAATAAAGGATCTTTACAGTGGTGATCTTAGAGATAAAACTGTAAGGAATGGAGATTTTAGCCTATATTTGGAAACTGTGAGTCCAGTTGTTGCTTGTTCCTCGGTTCCCCATGCCTGTGTCTGAGGAGGGAAAGGGAAAGAAGAAATGTTCCAGGTAAACAAGCACATTGTGCAACCCTGAGCCTGGAAAACTGTGTCAGCCTTCAACTCGTTTGACTGGCCCTCCTCTGGCAGTAACACATCATTACTGCTTTCCGGTGTTTATTAATGTCATTTTAATGGTTTATTCGTAGCAAGGTTCAAATTCCACCTAAACAGATGTTTAAAAAAAAAAAAAAAAACAAAAAAAACAGGGGGTTGGCAGCCTTCCTTATTCTGTATTGTAACGAGGAGATGGCTCTGGATGTGGATGGAGCAGAGGTGGAGGCTGAAGGAGCAGAGTTTGGGATGGATTTGTGGTCTTACACAGGATTCCCAGCTCATCAGATTCCCTGGAATCCCATGGCCACCGAAATGGAGGTTCCAGTCCAACCTGCTGTGGCAGACTGGAGCTGCTCAGCCCTGCTGCTCTCAGGGTTTTGTTTTTTTTTTCCCTGTGCCAAAAAGGACAACACACTCTGCAGAAAAGAGGAGCAGATTCATTCCCAAGCATGGTCAGATGTCCAGGGCTTCTCAGAATTAGGAGTCATCACTCCTTTAATAACAGCCTCCCATTCCCAAGCCACTCCTGGGCTGCTGGCACAGACTGCAGGGGCAGTAATGGGATTCCTCTGCTCCCTCTGGGGGAAAGGATGCACCAGAGCCGAGCATCCCAAATGACTAACAGCCACCAAAAAGGAAAACTCGATGGTTACTCATGAAACAGAGGCAGCAGCTGTCCACTGTGTGCTAGAAAACTCAGTTCCTGGGTTCAGACTTTAAATCCAAGCCCTGTGCCTGGAGCACTCTGGCTTTTTTTTTATCCTTTTTTTCTTTCTCTTACGGAGTCTGAAATATGAATATATGTATGTCATATTCTGAATGTAACTCCATGGAAAAATCTCACTCCAAGGGTTGTTTTCTCAACAGGAACGCAAAATAAAGCATTTAAAAAGTGATAGGTTTGATTTAATTTGAACCAATATTTTGGGTGAGTTCTCCAACTAAGAGATGATACTGAGACTTTTTTATTTTTTGCCCAGACAGGTCCCAACCTCATTTCAGTGACAAGTTCTCAGTCCACAGCTTGACCGTGGTTTTATTCCACAAATAAAATGCAAGCTTCAAAGTAGGAAGAGGTGCTGAAGGAATTAAACAAGTGACACTTGTTAGTGGTATGAACATCCATCATGGCAGCACAAAGGAACAGTCCTGCTGCAAAACTTGGTTCTCCCTTTATTCTTCTCCCTGTCGTGGAATCAAAACATTGATTAATTTTTCTTTACAGCTCCAGCAGTCTGTAGGCTCTTGGCAGAAAGACTCAGTTGGGAACCAGCTGGGGAAAACCTGCAGAGGAGGACAGCAGTGAGATTAGAAATGGATTTTTAGGGAGTCACCTTCCTTCTACTCCCATAGTTCAGTTTGGGGACTGAAACCACAGAGGTAATCCAATTCAGTTCTCAATACAGTCTGGAGCACAGTCTGAAAATTCAACAGAGAGGACTGTACATCTCAAAAACGTGGGAATTTTGGTTTAGCAATACTAGTCACCTATTTCAGGAGTCATTTTAGAGGTTAACTTCAGGTGTAAAAGTTCATTTCAATCTCAGGACCTCAATAAAGGAAAGGAGCTAATTCTAGGCTAGACCCCAATCCCAACAGAGATCTCTCAACAAGATTAAGACACATCCTTACACTGAAAGCACCCGAATTTGCCAGGTGAAATTGTTCTATTTTGTTGTGATGTTTTCGGTGAGAATATTCAGTTTCCCTTTTTGGTTACCTGAGATATCTTTGAACCTGTAGATCTTCACGTGCCACTTTCTCTCTGTCATCAGTGTCAGGAGAAGATGCTCCTTGACCTCATGGTAGCTGAATATTTGACTCAGGGTCAGGTTTCTGCTGGTGTTTCTCATTAAGAAATCCCATTTCTGTTTCTCTCAATATTCTCTGTGCCTTTTCCCAGTTACCTGTCAGGTCACTCAACAGAATATCGAGGGTTTGCAGCAACCAGGCTCTGAATGCAGGCAGTGCAAACAGGCTGAGGGCTTTAGAGGTGCCTCTCAGTAAGGTTCTGTTCCCCTGGTGTGGCTGAAAGCTGTGGGACCCCAAAGGCAGAGGTTTGGAAACCAGACAAAGCAGCCAGGGGGTTCACAGGGGCTGTTCTGGCTGTGCTGAGACCGGGAAAGAAGACAAGTGTGCTGTAGGGTGAAGGAAAGGGGACCCATGGATGTCTCTTAGGGTGAAATCCTGCTGGAGCTTCTCCCAGATCACTCTGCACTCCATCAAGCAGCCCTGCTGCCTGCCCTGGGACTACTCAGCCTGGTTAGCCTTAGTCTGGCCCTAATTTCTCCTTCTTAATTTAAGGATGGCAAAGAGAGCTTGTCAAAATATCGACAAGCCCTCTACAGTTACTACCAATTGCAACAGCAAAACGTTGCAGAAGCAGATCCAATCTGGCCCTGTCAGCCCTTGCCAGGCAATGTTTTGGCTCTGGGTATTTTTTAAGTTCCTTTCTTGTCACTCTAAATCAGATGATTCACGCTGGTAACATGTTGTATCGCTTATCCAGTAATGCAACCTAATAAAACCCTGCTTAAAACCATTTTCCTTAAAGAACCAGAAGAATTTGTTCTTTGCAGAATCAAACCTGTGTTCTTAATAAAGGCAGATTGAATAAAACAAGCTCTGTGAAGTAAAGGGACTAATTTAACAGCTCGCTGATGAAAATCTGTGGCTATGGTCCCCCTCCCTCACTCCTTGCATGAGAACAGATGGTTTAGCACAAGTTTTGAATGCAAAGTTAATTAAAAAAAAAAAATCCATTCCTCTTACAATCCTTGGGCTAAGACTTTAAAAGTTCCCTGCTAAATCGGAATGCCAATGCTCTTATTTTGAGCTCTGTAATAAGGAAACAGACTCATTAATGTTCTGCAATTATTGAAGTGGAGTGATGGTCATGGATTAGCCCTTGAATTGAGCTCGGCAGGCTCCCTTGGCAGCGAGACACCGGAATGGAATTTGAAAACCTCAGTGTTCCATTTTCCCCACTGCTCTCAAGCTGGTGCTGGGAGCAGGTACAGTCACCTGGATGGCAACGTCCCCAGAGGGGAGAGGAGGCATTCAAAGGGCAGCATCATTTCCCATAACGAGAACAGCAACAACAACATTACATGTTAGGATTTGATTTCAATGAACTCTGCAAAAAAAAAAAAAAAAAAAAGGCAAATTATTTTATATTGGGCTGGAACGCATCTATTTCTGGGTTGGAAGGTAAATGGTTGGTTAATGGCAGTCACCTTGTATAAAAAGAGCACAAGATGTGAGAAAACTCATATTAAATTAGTTCCCAGTGTTGCTGCAATCTCCTGCCTCAGAGACCTTCCAGTCTGGAAATTCACTTCAAGTTACTGGGAGGAGCTTGGCCTAAGTGAAAAGTAATTGCCTGAATTAGAATTGTCTTGTCTCGCTGCATTTAGTCCTTCACACGACAAACATCAGAAGAGCTTTAAATAGCTCCAGTGCACCTGGAGAAGAGTTTTGTTTCACCTCTCATTTACAGCCAAAGCAGGTCCCAGTCCAGTTCCTGGAGTTCAATTCCAGATGAAAAATCACCTCTGAAGACTCAAAAATATTTTCTTCTGACATTTTCCTTGCCCAGCTTTACCCCAAAACAAATTCAGCCCAAACGTCCTTAACACCAGCTCTAAAGAAATGTGGAAATACCAGGCCTAAAGGGACTTATGATTAGAACAAGAGTCCATAATTATGGCAAATTTTAATAGGACCAGGCAATTCTTGTCAGGATCCTAATCACAACAGGACCAAGACCAGCAGAGAGTGAAGCCACTGCCCAGTCCTTGCTGGAGTGTGACTTGGAGAGGAATCTGATTGTCCTCCTGGTTCCCTTATCCCTTTTCCATCGGGTCTCCCACAAGTTCCAGGAGCAGGGCTCAGGACCTGAACCGGATGCTGAGCATTTGTTTCCCAAACTGCCCCCCTGGAACAGGAATGTCCACAGCCCCCACCAGCATGTGAGCTATGAACAGAGCACAGCACCCTGGAGCTGGGGCTTCTTGTTGTTTTGTTGTTGTTGTTTGGGGTTTTTTTAAAGCCACTCTTTGATTTTTGCACCACGGCTCGATGCCCGGATTGCAAAACTCCCCGGGAGGAATTAATTGCAGAGCCAAACTCTTCCCCTGCTGCTGCCTAATTCCTTAATAGCATCCTTGAATCAAAGAGATGTCTAAACTTTATCACAGGCACCTATGATTAACAGCTCCCGCAATCAATTACAGATGCAAACAGGCAGGAGCAGGCTCGGCCCAGAACATGGAGAGATGGAGGGGATCATTCCTGGGACCAAGTGTTGGGTCTGTTTATCTCCTGATGCAGGAATTTTTTGAGGCCAAAGCTCTCAGAGTTCATCCTGAACGGAGCAGACTATGGAACAGCTTTAAAGGGAATAAACATCATCTACAGGTGATGGCAAAAATCTCGTTAATAACATTATATCCCTCCAGCTGAGGTGTGGCTGATACTCTACCTGATGTTTTAATTGGCATGAAGGCTCGTGGTAATCATGGTCTACTGGAACCAAAGGAAGCCTTTTGATTTCCAGTCTATTTATTCCTTCTTATTGCTGCTCATGTGATTTTTTTTCCATCCAGTAGTAACTGCTGGGACTTTTTATGGGCTGTGGTGAAGAACAAAGTGACAAAAGCCCACTGAGCCTACAAAAGATGCAGTGATTAGAGCTAAGTTGCTATTTGGAAAGCAAAATTGGGCAAAGCAATTTAATGCTCCTCAATGAGCAAGGAGTAACTGGGAGTTGTCTTTTATTTCTCTTCTTCCTTCCTCACCTGCGCTGTCCTCAGTGTTGTTGAGACCAAAACTCAGTAAAATCACAGGACCATCAGTCCGACTCTGCAGATCACAGTGAACCTGTCAACCAACTCAGGCTTGCTTAAAACTCTCAACAAAACCCCAGCTCCAGTTGAGTTTCCCATGATTAAATGCTCAGGTAAAGAAGTTTCTCTCAGCCTCAGCTACTGTGAAATCTTCTCTCTCTCCTCAATGTCCTGCCCAATTTGTTGGCCAAACTGTGGCAGGAAAGTGTCACTGGGGAACAAGACTTTGGTGTCTCCCTCCCCCTTGCCCCAGACTCCCTGCCCTCCCCGGATCTGCTCTTGCATCACCCAATTGTTCTCCTGAACTGCTTCATCATTTTCAGAGCTGCAGATGAACCAGAGGGGTTTTCCCTGCCGTGAACCCTGTGGGTTCATCCGTGCCTCCCTAATTCTGGGTCTTGCATTGTTAATCCTATTTTCTGCAGGGCAAATGGTTCCCATAAATGTCAGCTGTGGGCTCTGCCCTGCTGCTGTCTGAGGCAGAGCTGAACTTGTGGGGGATTGTGGCCAGGAAAAAAATGCCACAGAAGTGTGATGGAGCATCTTTTCTCCAGTTCTGCACCTCTTTAAACATTTCAGAAAAAAAGTGAGATCAATACAGATGATTTCTGCACAGAGAAGAATTTATTCCTGGTAGGAAAGTCACACAGATGTGGTGGCTGTGGAGGTTCTCTAGGAAATGAAGGACTTTCTTCTCAGCAAGTTTTTCTTTTCACTCAGTGATTTCTTTTCATTGATTAATTGTTATTAAAAAAAATAAAAATAAAAAAAGGTGAATCAGGGAGGGTGAAGCAGGGACTCTGCATGGACCTTCATCTCTTTGGAGACACCTGTGCCAAGCCTTGCCCTGGCCCTGCAGCCTCCCCCAGCAGCCCTGGGCTCTGCAGAGCCTGCCGCCTTGTTTTGGAGGCTGCACAAAACACAGGGCAGCTGTGAGCCCACGCCGAAGGCTGCCTGATGAAAACCTCATTCAGAGCAGTCTGCAGTGTTTTGGGCTGGAGCCATCTCTACCCAGAGTTGGCACCCAACAGCTCTTAAAAGTTCCATAAGAATTTGGTTGATTTTTTTTTTTTTTTTTTTTTACTTGTTTGGGTTTTCTCTCGCTGACTTCCCATATTTATTCTGTCTCTGCACACTCTCCCCTGCCCAGGAAATAGGAAATGCTGCAGTATCCTCAGAACGGCATTTTTTGGCTTTGAATCTTAGGGTATTTCGAGGTCAAGAAACATTTGAATATTGAAATTGAAAAAGAAATTATATATTTTTTTTATATATTTTCAAAATATTGAAAATTTTAGAAGGAATCTTATAAGTCAAGACAAACCCCACTCATTTCTCAGAGGTTTTCCCATTCATCCCTCAAATGAATATGATACCGTTTGAAATTAGCCTGGTTTAACTGCTAACACCATGGGAAATTGGGGGTTTCCAAAGTGATAAATTACCTATAAAATGCCCAGGTTTGACTGAAGCTCTGAACAAAACGTTGAGCTTATGGGTTCTGTCATGGAATAGACCCACATTTATCTCAGGCAAAACAATATTTGCACCTCCCAGGACGTGACATCTCCTGTGCCTTGGGAAGGAGAGGAGAATAGACTGGACTACCCACAGAAACAGAGAGAACTGCTGTTAATGTCATTGGGAGGGGAAAGAAACAGTGAAGAAAATGAAGAGTTTCTGTTTGGGGGCTGAGATCCTTCCTGGCCTCTGCTCAGAGCTCACACACTGATTTGTCTCTGCCTGCACAGGTACAATCCCAGTCTGGAGTATCCACGGAATTCCTGCACCTCTCACTGAGGGGATTTTGCCATAAAAATCAGGTTTGTGCCATGGGGCTGTGATTCCTACATCCTAAAGGGCCCCAGCAGTGTGTGCAAAGCACAGAACCCTGCTCCTCCTGGGGGACAAATTGGCTTTTGCTGTAGTGAAAGGCAAGATTTCTACTTTGAGTAACTTGAAAAACGTTTCCTTTCCCTCTCACCATCTCCCTAGACGGGTTGCATCACCTCTGAGCACACTGACACTTGCTGGATGTTGCAAAGGAAGGGGAAGCATCTCCTTCTTGGCATCGAGAACCTGACTGATTTGCCCCAAAAGCCCTGTCAGGAAGCTGAGCATCCCATGCAGGGCAAGATGAGGAGAGTTTCCATGAACATGGAAATGGGACGAAACCCAAGAATGACTGCAGAGTTCTGCATGGGTGAATTCCCTCCAGCTCTTTGAAGAAGCAGCAGTGAGTTGTGGCTTTCTGTGGACCTGTACGTGCTCACACTCGATGTTTGGCCCTGCCTTTAACCCTTCCTAGAAAGTTTGGGGTTTTGCTACGGCGCAGGAGCTGTACAATAACATCCCTGCAGGAGCTTTGTTCCCTCTGAAAGGCAGTTTGTGTCGTAAACACGGATCAAAAAGGAGCAACACAAGAGAGGAGCTGTGTGGAAAACACTCTCAGAGATCTCGGGGTGTTGTTCACTTCCCCAAGCATCTCCTGCTCTGTTCTCGTGGTTGGCCTGTAATTTTCAGCCACTTCTGTAAAGGATGATGAATCACAGCAACAAAAAAAAACCAAACACCGAGAGCCCACAGTAGCATTTCCTGGTTAAATATACGTTCCAGCACCACATGAAGTGCTGCGTTTAATGAACAGCTGCTCTTCGCTTATCTTCTGAATGGATCGCCTTAAATGCGTCTTGGAAAGTACCTTTCACCAAACTGCCCATTAGAAGTGAACTACAAAGTAAAGGGATTGTGCATGGGAAGCATTTCTTATCTCTGGGACTGCAGCTCATCGCCTGCAGAGACTTTTTTTTCCTTTTTTTTTTTTTTCCCTTTTAAGTAGAGGACATTTAATGACACCTTTTAAAATCCTGATAAAATTAACATGTTTTATTTTGACTAACAATTCCAACAAAGGTCATCTGATGGCTGCAGGCACAGATGTACAAATTAGATGCTTAAAATAATGGCTGAGATTCCCAATTAGGGATCTCATCCTGCTCCACTGTTTGACCGTAAGATAATTAATGCTCTATAATGTGGGACAACTGGAAAAGAGTGTGTTTGCTTATCCTTGGCATGGCAGATCACTCCCTGGTACTTCCAAGGGAATTCACTGAGTATTTCACGATTTGGTGGGTCTGGATCGTATTTAAGCAGGTTTTCTCTCGCTGAGCACAGCCCAGGCAGTCAGTATTTAGTTAGGAGTGGATTATGACAGTCCATTTTTTATCGGGATTTTGCCATCACGAAATATCCCAAAGGGTTTTCCCCTTTGGCTCGCTGTGGCTCTGATGACACCAGTGGCAGTGGCTGAAGGGGCTGAGCTGCCTTTGGGGGTTGCAAAGTTCATCTCCCCTGCCCTGGGATCCCACAGCTCCCACCCTGCTGGAAGCTGGTTTGATGGAATGCACTGGCCAAAGAGGCTGCAGAAATAACCTCTGGGGTTTTACTTGTCAATAATGAGCACCCAGCTCGGAGCTGGCTGCTCCCAAAGTCCTTTCTGAGCAGGACAAGGGTGTTATCAGAGCTGCTGCACCACTCTCATCACGCCACCACCAAAAGAGACAAAGCAGGTTTGTTGTTGTGCTCCATGCCCTTTCATTTGAGACATTAATTTCAGGCTTCCCAACTGCCACAAATGGACATGGCTGCATTTGCCTCTTGGGCCACCACAAATAAAAGAGATTTTTTTTTTTTTAAGCAAATATTCTGATTTCCCCAGTTGCTTCTACAGGGCCATTAAAAGATCCCAGCGCAGCCTTAGCCTGACATTGTCTGTGCCATGGCACCAAAAGCAGACACAGGGGCAGACAAGAACATCCTTTCCCCCCTGCACATTCTTTTCAGGCAATAACTGTGATCTCAGTGACTCATGGACACTTAAACCCCCATCACCAGCTCAAGGAACACAGCAACAATATCTGTTGTTGGACTTGGCAGGATCCATTAAGCTCAAAGTGATGTGTCCCATTCAGTGATGACAGCCAAGTTCAATTAAGTTCCATTTGACATCTCTTTGGACGCTTTTTCCAAACTTTATATGACCCTCTTGGCACTGTAAATCTCACGGAGCTGTTTTCTTCATGAGATTTTTGTTACAATTTTAGCTCTGGATGGGACTGGCTGGGAGAGTGAGCACAACCTTCCACTCCCTGCACTGGCACTGCTGCCTCGAGGAGCTTTAAAGCAAGCAAGAGGAGGAAAACCACGGGACAGCTTTGAGAAAGGGGCAGGAAAACACACATTTTTCTTCATCCTGTAGGCGAAAGATCATTTGGGGGGCAAAGGGAATGGCTGTCTTATTTTATCTGAGCTGACTTCTCATCTGCTACTTGAGCCTCTCTCTTTTTCCTCCTCACTAGGAAACAGCTTGGCTATGGC
Organism: Sylvia atricapilla; assembly: GCF_009819655.1. Classification (NCBI taxonomy): domain Eukaryota; kingdom Metazoa; phylum Chordata; class Aves; order Passeriformes; family Sylviidae; genus Sylvia; species Sylvia atricapilla. The sequence goes on from NC_089153.1 coordinate 15,751,068, forward strand.
CATCGCCTGCCTGGTGAAGTCAGGGTCGATTTTTGCCATCTGGACTGCATTAGGACTCTTCCATTTGCTCATCTCCCTCCTCTCAAAGCACTGCTGCTCCTCCCCAGCCGCTGATGTGCTGCCAGGCGTGCTCTGCTTCACCCACAGCCAACAGGCAGCTCCAGTAGGATCTCATTAATTCACACTAATGACGGGGAGTTTGGCAAATTAGCGAGCTGACTTGATCCTGCCATTATTAATAGCTTTGCTGTTGACTTCAGGCAGAAGCAGATTGAGTCCCTGAATTGATAGCTCTCCTCAGACACCACAGAGGGGTTGTATTTTATGCCACAGACCGATTTTTTGTTTGGATTGTTAGGGTTTGGTGTTCTGCCGGTGCATATTACAGTAAAGCAATGAACTCTAATTAATTTGAGGGCTCACAGCAGCTTCTCAGCTGTTGGATGTCTGGAGAAAGCAAAAGGGAGCAAAGACATGAGGTTTGCCTCACGTGCAGCAGAATGCAGGAACCTGCACACTGAGAGTCCCTGCACATCTGCTTGGCCATCCAAAGGTTCAGCCCAGCAAGGACTGAGCTGGTGAGACTCTGCCAGAGATTCCCATGAGACTGGGCTGAGCTCTTTAAGCCTTTTGTGCTGGAGCTGCCTTCTGGAAAAAGAAGATACTCTTTCTGCTGCATCTATCTCTGTCACTTGGCTGATAATACCTGAAAATCTAGTCCAAAAGAGCTTTGTTTGGGAGGATGCTTTTCTGAGAAACCACAAAGAGAAGTCAGGGATGCACTTGTCTGTCATCCCAGGTTTACCTGCTTTTCACTCTTTGCATTTTGTTCTCACGCAGCTTAAAAAAAACTATGTCTATTTTAGAACTTATCTATTTTGTTTACATATTTCTCCCCTGGGAGGAGAAAGATGATTGATGGTGATGTTCACCAACAAGGTTGAAGAGGTGGCGACCTGCGTAGCCAATCTTTGGGCCTCTTGTAAGAGTGTGTATAAGATAGAGTCAGAACAATAAAGTAGAGAGTTTTCCCTGCTGACCTTTCTGCTGCCTGTTTATTCTTTCATGTCCCTAACAGCGACACTGGTCATTTCTATGATTTCTTCTGTCGTTTTCCATTAAGCACAATCACATCAGTCCAGAGAATTCCCCACCAGGAATGTTTGATACCCTATGCCAGTGCCATTTCAGCAGCCCCCGGTGACTCCACGCCCTTGTGACAGCAGGAAGAGAAGCTCAGCTGGTGAAAGGCCTGGCTGAGTGAAAACCCCTTTGCACTTCTCAAGGTTAATGCATTTCCATTCACAAAGAGCAGAGCAAAACACACACACACTGATTTATTCTCCTAAAAACACCAGAGGAGACAACTTGAGATGGAGAAAAGTCAACTCTCCTGGAGGTGATGGCAAATTGACTTTTGGTGTTGTCCCCAGGCTGCAGCAGGGATCCAGCCCATGAGCTGCAGCAGCTGAGGCACAGACACTCTTTGCATCCTGCCCAATTTTGGGAGAGGGGCTGGAGGCTGTAACGTCTCCCAGCAGCTCCATCACACAGCCTGGGTGCTGCCAGGGCAGAAGGGAGGGCAAGGAGAGACCAAGACCACGCTGAAAATCCATCCACTGTTTCCGCCTCTCCCTGGTAATGGGTTTGATTTCCTTGGCTCGAGCAGCTAGTGGGAATTTGGGTTGGAATCCACCTTTCTGTTATTCCCAGGATGGGACAGAAGCTCCTGGTCCCTCAGACAAGGCTGCTGCTGAGATCCCCAGAGCTTGGGGGAATACAGGAGCCTCATTCCTCCTGACTTCATTCCAGGGATCTGTCCTCCTACAGAGCACAAAACATGCTTCCAGCTCCCTGAAGGAAATCACATCCCTCAGGAGAGTGGGTTGGGATTTCTGAGCAGACATTTTTTCCTCTATGCTGACATCAACACGTGGTGCTTCCCAGTAGCTGTTCTTTATGTTCTGGCTCTTCTGGACGAACCAAATCTTGCTGGGAAACAGCTTTTAGGAGTTTATTCTCTCCTAAAATGTGCAAAATCTCTCAGTCAGGGGACATGGTGCACAAACCCAGCACTCTGCAGTGCTCTCACAGTTCCCAGTTTGGGATTGAAATGAGAAGGAGGACTGAGCCTTCCCTCATCACACACAAACTTGTGTGAAGTCCATGTTAGAATGTACCAAAACTGACTGCAATACATTCAGGATTTCTCATTTGTGTGCCGTGGAGGACAGAAATTAGGTATAAATTGTCTAGTTCAGGAATTGAGAAGAATTTTGATGTTTAAACTCATGGGTGACTCCCCTTTACCTTGTGCAATTTGACCTCCGGCCGTTGTTATTCCTACATGAACTTGTTCCCATTTCTGCAGGTCCTGGTGGGGCCAGCCCTTGGCTAACTCCATGTGCCATTTCCATCCCTCTCATCCATTTTCTCCATCTGCAATGCTCCTAGATGATTCCAGTCTTGCCCACAACAGATTTTCATGGCATTCCCTGTTTCCACCCCTTCTCCTTCCCTTTCCCCACTCACCTCAACGAGCAGAAAGTCTTCAAATAAGGGAAATGGTCCAAGCTGGGGAAAAAAAGGATCAGCCAGAAAGGATTACTGGAGTATATGTAGGCAGCTGGAAGGAATCCAGTCAGATTTGTTTTCCCTTGTTCTATTTTTCCCAAGTTTTCCTTCTGTTTATGCCCAGTTTGGCTGAGTCTGATGCTAAAGGGAGGAGCCATTCCATGAGGTTCTGCAGCTCTTCAGCACCTGTGGCTGGTGAAATCCTTCCTCAGGCTTCAGAGTTAACAGAGCAATGACGTGGAATAAAAAACCTCTCTCTCCCCAGGGCGCTGTAAGACCTAAGCTCTGTCCAGCTCACAAAATCTGTTGTCTTGGGAGCCTTTTCAATGACAACAAACCCATTTATTTTAATAAACGACAGCTCAGATTCTGACACAGCCCTGAGCTGGCAACGTGGCCCATTCCAAACTGGCCCAGTTGGACTTGGCATCAGCAGGGAGGAAATGTCTCATTCCACACTGGGCTTGCCAGGGAAGGCCTCATTTCTCTTGGAGCAGTGGAGGATGATTCTCTCTGGATTAGGAAGTCAAAAGTCTCCCAGGGATGGGTCTGTTTGCCCAGCAGCACTCCCCTTTCCCACTGGCACCCTCTGAATGTGGAATTGTGGCAGCACATCCCAGGATCAGAAGCGAGGATGCCACACAGTGCCCAGCTGGATGTCTGTTGTGTCAAATGTGAATTAATAGGTCTTTTTTTTGGGCTGCGCTGAGAGTCCCAGGCAAAGCCATCAGCTTGGGGTTCAGAGTTTAAATAAAACTGTTTAATTTGTTCCTTGAGCTATTGGGCTACTTAAAAAACCTACAGCCTGCTTTGAGACTCATCAAGGAACATGGGAGGGTTTTCATCATTCTTCTCCTCGCTACTTGAGAGGATTTGGATCAAACTGTTAAAAATACAACCTGGCTTTCCACTCAGGAAAAGAGAACACAGACAGCAATGAGGGCAAAGCTCTGTTGTACAAACTCATGGGCCACTCATTCCCCAAGCTCCTGGGCCAGGACCAAGCCTCAGGCTCCCTCCAAAGACCCTGAGACGAGTTTCTGCTGCTGCTGCCGTGGGTGATGCCATCCCACAGCACAGGAAATGCCCCAAAAAACTCTGCCAGTGCCTAAATCCACCCTCTGCTGTTCTGCTGCTCTCCAAGTCAGAGGGCAATTTGGTCTGGAGAGTGGCAAAGACGAATAAATGCAGCCAATAAGAATTCCCTCAGGCACAAACCTCGTTACTCTTGGTCCTCGTGTCTCAGAGCTGCTGGTCTCTGGGAGCCAAGGTGAAAGCTGCTGGGAGATTTGGGATGTGGTGCTCACTCCCATTTAGCTTCTCTGGTTGTTTCTTAAGAGCTGAGATCTGGTTACAGCCTTAGCAGGGATTTAACAGGATCTGTCTCCCTGCTATCCAGCAGCCTATTTTCAGGAAAATCACAGCAACCTGATTATTTCTGAGACCTCTGCCCCCGTGTCAATTTTGATTGGGGTTGGCCCAGGAGTTCAAAAGGCTGTAACAGTTTGATCATATAATCCTGGCTTCCTTAGGAAACCAAGCTAAGGAACAAACAAACACAAGTCCTTACAGAAATACTCCCTGGACAGCTGAGGGGTTTTTTTAATCAACACCTTGACTTCTCGGAAGGTTTTTACCTTCACTTCCCACAAAGATTGTCTTACTGAGCAGCCTCCAGACGTGGCTCTGCAGTGGCAGAGGGACATTATTTTGCATTAGGGACAGGCTGGATAGCAGTGGGACCCCCAGTGCAGGGGAAGAGCACTGCTGAGCCACCAGCAGCCAGGTTTATCTGCAGCAACGCTCAGAGCTGAGCTTTGTGCAGAGGGAGAGGAGGAATTCCCCAGGTGAGCAATTCACCCAGCTCAAACCCTGCCCAGAGCTGCTGTGTTGGGTGGTGCAGCAGTTCCAGCTCCACCTCTGGGGTTCTGGAATTGAGGGAATGGAAAACATCAGCTCACCCTGGTCCCTCTGGGCTCCTGGGAGGGGTGGGTTTCCCCCAGCAGTGCAGGGAGCTCTGAGACACGAAGGACCCCCAGTTCAACTCTGCAAACCAAAATTTTTGGCACATCCAGAGCGAGAGCACCGTGCCCAGATCCCTCCAGGCTGGTCACCAGCTTCTCCTCCCTCCCTTCCCTTTGCCCTTGGTGCTCTTTCCATGTGGAAATCACAGACAGGAGCGTTCCTCGGTGATGCAAAGTAACACATTTTGCGTAGTGATTGCCACCTGTTTTTTCATCTCTCACTTTCAGAGAAGTTCTAAAAAAAAAAAAAAAACAAAACCCCAAACCAGAACAAACCTAAAAAAAAAAAAAAAAAAAAAAAAAAAGTTGCAAATATGCCAAAAACGATTATTTATGCTCGTTCAGTGTTATTTGATCTCGGCCAATTACTACCGTGTTCCGAACAAGAAGTTGCAAAAGGAAATCTTCTCCCTCCTTTTTTCCCCCTCTTTTTTCCTCCTTTTTTTTTTTTTTTTTTTTTTTTTTTTTCTTCTTTTCTTTCTCTCTCTCTCTCTCTTTTTTTTTTTTTTTTTTTCCCCCCCTTTTTTTTTAGGAAATCGGCACTAACAATTTCCGGGCCTCAGAAACGATGTCGCCTCTCACTCCGTGAGCCTGGGGATTTAAACAGAAAACACGGATTTGAGAGGAAAGCCAAGGCAGCGACCCAGGCTGCTGGGAAAGGACGGGAAAAGAGAGAACCCGGCTGTCCGGAGGGGATGGAGATCCCGGATTTTCCTAGCCCAAAAATAAGAGAATAAATGATCAGGAACGACCTCGTGGAAGGCAGAGCCCGCATCGCTCCTTCGCAAAGAGAACAAGATCTCTTTTTTATCTTTTCTTCCTTTTTTTCCCCCTGTCCTTAAACACAGCTTTTCCCTCCGTGAGAGGTGTACGTTTAACTATAAAAGGGCCTTTTTTTCTGTTGTAATCTCTTTCCAGCTCAATTCCTTTGCTGGATAAATCCCTTAAACGTGTTGTCATTCCTTATTTATTGATTGCAGGTATTTGGGGTTTAATTGAGCAAGTCGGTCGTGGCCCAGGGCAGGAGTGGCGCTACATGAGCAATTAAATCTGATTAGCCCGAGCCCTTTAAGCCCCAGCTGGGTGATTGATAACCGAGACCAACATTCTTCAATTGACTCGCTACATCAAAAAGGAGAAAGGCTTAGAGGAGAAACGCATGGGTCCAACATGAAAAATAGCGAAGGAGCCGAGCAGATTAGATTTGCAAAGGAGCTGAGCTGACGGCGGAGGGAGCGGGGAGAACAGTCCTGCTCAGCCCATAAAATCAGTCCCGGAGTGTCTCCTCCTCTAAAACTCAGCCGAGGCTGGATTTTTTTTTTTTTTTGGGGGGGGTTTTTTGGTTTGCTTTGGTTTTTGCTTTGGGGTTTTTTTGTTTCGTTTTGTTGTTGTTGTTGGGTTTGTTTTTTGGTTTTGGTTGGTTTGTGGAGTTTTTTTGTTTGTTGTTTTTTTGTTTAGGTGTGGTGTTTTTTGGGGGTTTTCTTGGTTTTTTGTGTTTTTTTTTTTTTGGTTTTTTTTTTTTTTGGTTTTCTGGTTGTTTTTTGAGGGTTTTGGGGGGGCTTTTTTTGGGGGGGGTGTTGTTTAGGGATGGGGGTTTTTTTTGTTTTGTTTTTGGTTTTGGGGGTGGTTTTTTTGTTTGGTTTTTTTTGGGGGGTTTTTTTGGGTTTTTTTTTTTGGTTTTTTGGGTTTTTTTAAGAGGCTGAAATGACCCGAGCTGGAGCGAGAACGGCTGAAAGAAGCAGCGGAGCTGGGATTTTAAGGCCGCTCAGCCCTCGGAGTGCGGCTCCATCCATAAAGCTGTCGTCTGTTTGTCAGAGTGTTTGTCTGCTCCCTCATTACGCTTTTTTTTTTTTTTTTTTTTTTTTTTTTTTTTTTTTTTTTTTTTTTTTTTTTTTTTTTTTCCCCGGTAGTTTAAGAAAATAAACTGGCGGGGAGAACAGGAGGGAGTAACCCCCATCGATCAAGCTGATGGATGTCGGTGTCTCCCCTGGGAAGGGCCGGCACGGGCGGTGACCAGCGGAGCACCCCCGGGGCCAGCGCAGTCCCCACCGGGGGATTTGGGGGCCGGGGATGCTCCGAGCCCCCGGGCAGAGCCTCGGGAGAGGTCGCAGCGCTGCTCTGATGCTCCGGGAAGAGCTCAGGGATGAGCCGTGCGGAGTTTTGGGGAGCGGCATCCCCGGGTCACACATCCCCCTGTCCCCGGGGCGTTCTCCCAATCTGGGGCCGCTCCCTGCGACAGTTCAGCGACAGCTCGGGACAGTTCAGCCGTGCCAGCCCCGGGGATCCCGGCGTTTCATCCCCGGGGGCCGGGCCGTGCCACCGCTGAGTGTCCCGGCAGTGCCATCCCCGGGGGTCCTGGCAGTGCCAGCCCCGAGAGTTCGGGAGTTTCATCCCCGGGGATTGCGCCGTGCCAGCCCCGGGCATCCCGGCAGTGCCAACCCCGAGAGTCCGGGAATTTCACCCCCGAGGGTCCCGCCGTGCCAGTCCTGGGCTCCCGGCAGTTTCATCCCCGGGCTCCCGGCGTTTCATCCCCGAGGGTTCGGGGGGTTTTCATCCCCGGGGGTCCGGGAGTTTCATCCCCGAGGGTTCGGGGGGTTTTCATCCCCGGGGGTCCGGGAGTTTCATCCCCGAGGGTCCCAGAGTTTCATCCCCGAGGGTTCGGGGGGGTTTCATCCCCGGGGGTCCGGGGGTTTCATCCCCGAGGGTCCCGGCAGTGCCATCCCCGAGGGTTTGGGGGTTTCATCCCCGAGGCTCCCGGCAGTGCCATCCCCGAGGGTTTGGGGGTTTCATCCCCAGGAATCCCAGAGTTTCATCCCCGGGTCCCGCACTTTCATCCCCAGGAATCCCGGAGTTTCATCCCCGGGTCCCGCCGCGCTCCCGGAGCCGCCGGCAGCCGCCGCCTCAGCCTGAATTAGAGCGAAGGGGCAGAGAAATGCAAACCCGGGCACGGGGAAGGAGGCTCGGGGGACGCGCCCCGGGACAGGGGCTGCCACCTCCGCCGGGCACCGCGGGGCAGGGCCGGCTCCCGGGGCTCTCCCCTCCCGCTGCCGATTTTTGCCTCGGATCAAAACAACCTTGAAAAAGCCCCAGAAATCACCGGGGAGGGGAGGAGGAACGTCAGCAGGAGCTGGACTTCTAAAAACCGTTCCGCCCCATAGGCTTTAATATTAAAAACCCCCTAGGAGCCTCAGACACTGTATTAATTAGTGCAACCACCCATGAAAAGTTGGGTTTGGAACAGCATTCTTTGCCCTGTGTGAAACAGCAACCCTAATAAACAATTGTTAACTTGGCCTATTGCCTCTGGTAAATTACACAGCATTAAAAAATAATGCTTTTCATATTAGGCAGTAATTAAAGGTTGGGACAGCTTTAAAACAAGAGGGGGAGGGGGGCGAATCAAAGAAAATATAAAAATGTTCTTTCAAGAGTTATGGGAGGCTAATAAAGTATGTCTGTTATAGTGCACCACTTTGCCCCCAGCTACAGCCAAACTGGAGCCACTGCAATTGCCTCTCAATAAGATAATGATATTCCTTTCTCTGCTATTAAAAGGCTCCCAGTGCAAACTTAAAATTATTTATTTAATTTAAGAAATTATGAGGTGTAACTTCAAAGCGTAAGCCGTTAGTAATGGAAAACACCAGGTTGTTTAAAATTATAATAATAATTGTTTGGAATACAGTGACATCAAAGTGCTTTCATCACCAAATAAAATATAGCACAGGCCCCCAAATCCAGTGGAGTTTATTGAGTAGACATTTTTTGGTGTGTTTTTATTATTTCCTTATCAAGGGACATTATTTTAGCAGCTCCTTTTCTCAGCTTTGATGTTTTGACAGTCTTAAATTAATTTTATTGCATTTTTTTGGCTCGGAGATGGGAGATTATTCTGACTGCTTATTTTTCATTATGACTTTTTTGTTTTCGAGAACCGGTTTGTTATTTAACACAGCACCTTGATAAGCGCAGTCGAAATGAATTGGCCATTACAGGTCATTAAAAAGCAAAGAATTCTGTTTTCAAGCAATCCATTACACGTCTGGGAAAATATTCCTACTTAAAACAAACTTTTGAGCTGAACGCTGGCATAATCAGTTTAATAAAACGGGTAGCGCATACTTTTAAGAAACGTGGAGGGGTTTTTTTCTTCTCTTTACGAGATTCTTGCTTATTCAAAACACGGCAATCTAAGAAATACATATACAAAACATTTCGGGGAAAAAAAAAAAAAGAAAAAAAAAGAAAAAGAAGAGAGACTTGCCTTTGCAGCAAGAACATCACAGAATGTTTTTAATTTCCTTGAACAGTGTTATAAAACCTTAATATACATACATTGCTCGAGACTTTTTTTTTTTTTCCTTCCCAAGCAAAGCAGAATTATTCCGACCCCCTTTAAAAAAAAATGGTAGCATTTTAAAATATACTGCAGTTGCAGCTTTATAGACCGGCCTTTCCACTAAAACAGCAGGGACAGAATTGCCCGGGTGTTAAAAGACTGAAATATAATGGATGGAAAGATTTTTATTCCTCGCGTGCAACCAGTTGGGAGCTGCTTGGTAGCACCCGCCAAATGCCTCATGGATTACGGTGGGAAACGCACAGCGAGGGGCTCGAGGAGTCAAACACAAACCAAAATAATATTTTTTTTTTTTAAAAAAAGCTCAACAACAACAAAAGACCCCAAATTTCCCCGCGGCAGCGAAAAGGAACGTGAACCGTGGAGCGGCTCCTCCCGGGTCTCGCCGCGCTGGGATGAGCTGTGCAGTTTCCCTGAGGTCCCTCGTGCTTTTCACTGGAAAAATATGCCCCCTCTGCTCTGGAATGGAAAAAGGGGGAGGAAAAAAAATTGGAATAACCTCTTTGTTTTTATTTTGAGAGCGAGGCTCGCTACGCCAAGAATGTGGGCGCTGCCGAAAGTAGGTTAACTTCCAAAAGTGACCCCCGGAAAAGGCACTTTGGAGTCTCCGTGGCTGACAGGGAGGAACAAAGTCACACTGGCGGAATGCTGGGCGTTATCTGTTTGAGGAGAATTTATTTTGGGTCCTTTTAATGATTTTTAATTTTTTTTTTTAATAAAGACATCCACGTTAGTCTTTGGGAATACTAACCGAGGGGCCAATAGAGAAGGGAAATGTACTTTAGAGAAAGCAAAATGCTCACTTGTGTCTCTCCGAGCAGCCCCGAGAGGGGTGGGAGTGGATCCCCTCGGACCCTGGGGCTCCTTGCGGGCAGCCGGGGCACGAGTGCGGGGCTCGGAGCCCCTTCCCAAGGCGCAGAGCCCCGGAGTTTGGCCCTTTCTGGTGGTTCCTCCTCATCCATCCCCTCCGTGGGCTCCGCTCCTCCTGCAGAGCACGTCCAGCGCTCAGCCCCCAAATCCTGCGGAGCCCCATGTGTGCGGAGGGGACATCGGAGCGCCCGTGGGGCTGGTGCGAGAGGCATGGGCTGTGTGGGGATGTGGAATTATCCAGAGATTTGGGGGTGTGTGAAGCCCCGGGGCGATGGAACCGAGGGCTGGGGACAGGGCTGGGAGCCGGGATGCTGCTGCTGCTGCTGCTGCTGGGATGCTGCTGCGGCTGGGAGCATCCTCATCCTCACCCTCATCCTCACCCTCATCCTCATCCCCCGTTCCCGGCCCGAGCCTCGGGGGTCGCTGGGTGCCCGCAGCCCCCGGCTCGCAGAGCAGAGAATTCCCCGCTGCCAGCCCAGTTTTTCCTCATTTTCATTAAAAAAAAAAAAAATAGGAATTCCGGGCTTTGACAAGGCAACGTGAAAACATGAAACGCAGGCTGGAAGCGCCCGTGGCTTTAGGAAATGGACTTTAAGTCGGAGAGAAGCAGAAAAAGCCCAATCCCAAATGTTTGTGTGAACAAACCCATCCCCGGCCACTGCAGGTCCCGCGCTGTGCCCGCCTGGCCTGAGCCGCTCAGCGAGTCCGGGTTTTAAGGATCGGGATAATTTATCGCGTTGTTTTTAATGTTTATTATTTATTGCTCTAATTATTTTTCACTTTCTATTGGGAATTTAAAATATATAGATGTACCTGGAACAGATGCCAACTCCTTTCAGTCTCATTCAGCTTCTAATCATCGCATCTGCTTTGTGTCAGAAAATACTTTGGGAACAATTTAACTTTGCATTAAAATAACTAATTAAAGCCACACCTCCCCAGCCTCTTGCGAAAGTGGGGGAGGAATTTCAGTAAGTGCATCGCTTTTAATGATAGCATTCTGATTTCCCTGCCTCGCTGTAATTTATTCAGTTACAGATCTGCCTGCGGGGCAGCTCCCATTAGGGCGATGATGAAGTCTCATGAGTAAAGCTTGACACCTCCCTCCTAATAAAATATAATACTCAATTAACTCGGCCTTTCTGAAGGCTTTAATTGGAACAAGTTAATAATGGGCGCAGGGTGAATTGTCATGCCATCCGCAGGCTCCGGGAAGGTGTCACGGATCCCTCTCGCCTTTCCCAGAGCAGAGGTTGTAACCGAGATTTGGAAGCTTTTCCTTCAACACTCTCGTGGTGCCGCAATAAATCTGTATCCATTTAGGGATCTATCATAACACACGCAAAGCTCCCGCGCTCAAAGAATTTCCAGCGAAAAGATTTAGCTGTAATCCCTGACACAGCTGATTTATAGCCGAGGTTCAAAAACACCGCGGGTTTATTTATAGCCCGGCCCGGCTGAGGAAACACTCGGGACAAGAGGCCGGGAAAGGGCAGGGCCGAGGGGACTTCGCCTGGCCCTGGATTTCGGGGGGTGACGCTTCGGGAAAAAGGGAATGGGCGAGAGAAGCGGTAAATTCTAATTTGAAGAGCCTGCGTGGAGACTGGGCTCTCCCCGCAGCTTTGTTCCCCAAAGCGGGAGCGTCACCAGCGGGTTTGTTCTGGGAATTGGGGACTCCCCGAGTCCCCTCCGGGAGTCCGCAGGGGACAGCCCGGCTGGAGAAGTGTCTCATTCCCCTTTTCATCCCGATCCGGGATGCGGCCCGGAGCCTGCGGGACGGGACAATTCCCGGTGTTCCAGCGGCGGGGCCGGGAGCGCGGGGACCGCACGGCCCGAGCGGGGAGAGCGCACCCGGGGGAAGCCCCTGAGGGGTAAAGACACCTGGTCAGGGGGTAAAAACACCCGGTCAGGGGGTAAAGACACCTGATTAGGGGGTAAAGACACCTGATTAGGGGGTAAAGACAGTTGGTGAGGAGTAAAGACACCCGGTCAGGGGTTAAAGACAAATGGTTAGGGACAAAGACACCTGGTTAGGGAAAAAGACACCCATTCAGGGGGTAAAAACACCTGGTCAGGGGATAAAGACACTTGGTGAGGAGTAAAGACACCCGGTTAGGGGCAAGGACCCCTGGTTTGTCCCCTGGTCCCCTCCTAACGCCAGCAGCCCTCCTGTGACATTCCACGGGTGGCACTCGGCTGTGCCCGGCTCCTCTTACCCGAGCTCCCCTCTCCAGGGCAGGGTCCAGCACCTGCTCTCCCAGCCTCACCCCAACACTGTGGGACACCCCGGGGCCCTGAAACGCGGCTGGAGCACTGCAGGGCCCCGCCGGGTTTTACCTGTCCCGATTTCCTCCCCGGATCCTTCGGGAGAGGAGACCCCAAAGCACAGGGCTGAGGTGGAGCCCAGAGCTCCGAAGGGCAGGAGCTGAAAGTGATGGAACCATCACCGAGCGCGGTGTTGTAAAGAACAGAGGCGCCTAAAAGCGGCTGTTAAAAACAAGGAAACCTCATAAAAGCTTTGGCTTTTGACTCCGAATTGTTGACTTGCAATTCACCTTCACGCGCTGCGAATTTGGCTTTAAATCAGATTGAGAAAGGGGAAATAATCCTAAAGGCAACCCAAACATTCCTTTGAACTTGACCCAGCGGTGCAAAACACACACGGAGAGGAGGCACCTTTCAAAGGACTCCAAACACTAACAGACCCACACGCGATTGAACATGTTTTTTTCTTTTTTAATTTAATTCGAAATAAGAGATAAGAAATAATAAATCTTCAATAAAATATATAAAATTGTACAAGGCATCCCTTTCAAAGGGATTCTCCTATAATGGGAGATCAGGGGTGAAGGGGAAGGGAGAGAGGAAGTTCATCTATAGTGGGTCCCAGGCGGCATCAATGCCTGGGTCAAAACAAACCAAAACCAGCAAAACCTCGTGGCTTTTTTTTTTTTTTTTCATTTTTTTTTTCTGATTTTTTTTTGTTTTGTTTTGTTTCTTTCCTCCACAACGGCATGCTAAGAAAATAAATCCAGGAGAAGCTCTGAACTTCAGCGCTCCACAGCCTTGGGAGTAACTTCCTCATAAAGTTTAGCAAGAATAATACAAATAATACAAGAGTTACAAGGAGAAGCCTGGGGAAGCCGCTGCCAGAGCTCCCACGGGGACAGGCGGGTCACACAGTCTCTGTCACCCCACTGTCCCACTCGTGGGGCTGCTGGTGACACCCGGATCTCTCTTTAGGAGGGTTTCAAGCACGAGTCACTTCTATTGGCATCCTCAGAACGGAACAAATCTCAGGGGGTTCTCCTCTTTAACACAGGCAAATAGAAATAATAAAACCCCCCAGAACAACCCCCAGAAGGATTCATTAATCCTTTATGGGAACAAGGCACGTCTTTCTCCCCTCTCTCCCGCTTTTCCAAGAGCACAGCAGAGCCAAGATTTCACCTGGCTGCAGCCAAAACTTTTGAAGCCAATAGGAAGAGATAAAACCCAGCCTGCCTCGCTCTTCACCTCCCCTGCCAGTGCTCTACAAAGGCTGAAGCTATTTATACACGGAAAGGCATCACAGGAGCCACGCTGGGGAAAGCTGGGCTCTGCATTTAGGGCCCCTGCTGCTCATCTTGCCCCGAGGTTCGGGGTGCAAAGTTTGGCCCTCTCCCCGAGAAATGTAGGAATTTGCTGGCTCTGAACTTCACTGAGACTCTACCTGCTCTAGTTTCTATTTACACGTCTCTAGCTACGGGCTCTGCTGTCTTTTTTTTTAAAAAAACAACCAAACAACAAAACTTCGATTAGACCTTTTTATTTCCCTCCCCTCTAAGAAGTGATGGCAATTCAGAGTGTGGCTCGAGGGCACACACCCAAACCCGTGCTGGGGCCCGCCAGGGAGGTGTCAGGGAATTTCTGCCTCCTTAGGATAAAATTGCTTTTTCACCCTTCTTTTATTTTTTTTTTTTTAAACCTAGTTTTACTTGCACTGGATAAACCCCGCATATTTACTAAAAAAAAAATTTTTTTTGTTGGTTTTTATGCTATTTTTTTTTTTTTTTTTTTTTTTTTTTTTTGCTTTGAGGAGCAGACTCAGAGTGCTCAGAGCACTCTCAACCCGTAGCAAACTCCCAGACAACTCAGGATGCCAGATAGAAGAGTGCAGAAAGAACGGCCAGTACTTGGTTGGGGTTCTGCCTTCTCAGGGCTGGACAGGATCCACCAGGAAGTTCTGTCTGTGTGTCTGTCTGTCTGTCTGAGGCTTTGTCTGTGGGATCTTCTTAGGATAAGTGGTACATGCTGTATCCAACGGGAGTGGCGTAGAGTCCAACGGGCGGGATGGGGAGCACAGGTCTGTGAAAAGGGTACGATGTGCCGTACAGGGAGGCAGCCTGGATGGGGGAGTTGATGGGGAAAGGGAGGCTGAAGCCCGACGGCAACATGGGCTTCGCTGCCATTTTGAGCTTCTCCAGCTCGGCCTCCTGCAGTCTCTTGGCTTTGGCCCTCCGATTCTGGAACCAGATTTTGACCTGTGTCTCTGTGAGGTTGAGGGAGCTGGAGAACTCGGCTCTCTCGGCGATGGACAGGTACTGCTTCTGGCGGAACTTGCGCTCCAGGGCCAGCAGCTGCGAGGTGGTGAAGGGCGTCCGGGGCTTCCTGTTGGTCTTGTGCTTCCTCAGGGTGCAGGCGGTGGGGCTCAGGTGTCCTGCAAGGAAGGGAGAGGCCGGTTATCACAGCAGCGGGGACAGCCCGGGGCTCTGCTGGGCGTGCCAAGGATCCCCTCCAAACACGGGATCCTGGGAATCTTGTTCTCACCACACTCCAAACTCACAGCGCTTCAGCTGACGGAGGGCAAATTTTTGCCTCAGCGGTTTCGAAAGGGACAGAGAAGTCACTTCACAGGGGTCTAGAGCACACAAAGCAACTGCCCTGGCGGCTGCACAGCTCCAGGAAAGCGCAGCACAAACGCCACAAAAGCTGGAGATTCCCAAAGGGACAGGGGGGCAAGAGGAGAGCCCAGCCCTGCTCCAGGAGCTCCCCACCAAACACAGCAAGTGACAGCTGAAGAAGCTCTGACAGTTTCAGTGGATTCACTAACTGGACTTTTTTTCTTGCTGTTTATTCTTCCACATCAAGTTTTTCCTCTGCTTATTAATTCTGATTTTCAGTGGGTGTTTTCTGATTATCAACTGATATTAAAAAACAAAAGCCAACAAACTCAAACAAGAAAGCAGCGCCCTTTGAATTCAGCATTTAGCTTTTATGACATTTGCCAATTAAAAAAAAAAAAAAAAAAAAAAAAAAAAAAAAAAAAAAACAAAAACATAACCCAGACAAAACTTCAGCATTTCGTTGCCAATAAAAGCCAGAAAATCCACCACCTTTTGTGCCTGCCTTCAACCCCAGCCAGGTTAGGCAATATTCCCGGGATGGCAGAGCGCTGACTCGCCTTTAGATTAATTTAGCACTTCACTAACAATTTTGCAATCTAAAGAATAACTAAAAAGCAGGCGGCTGACTTCAAAAGCTCGGTGATTTGGCTGTTTTGCTCAGTCCCGGGACACAGGACAAGTCACCCCGGCTGGCCACAGCAAGTGACAGGCTGCTGAATTCTGTTCTGCTTCAAGAGCCCATCAGTATTTGCACTTTGGGATTTTTGTACTCGTTTCACTTTTCTTTTTGTTTTTTAAAATAAGCCAGACCAAGGAGCTGTTTAAGCACGTATGGTGCAATTAAAAAATCCCACCAAGGAATTGTTCTAAAGTTCAGGAAAGTAAGGGAGAAAACAGTTACAGCAGAAAATAATTCAGCTTTTCTTATTGCTCTTCCTCTAGAAAACTAAATACCGGCATACTGAAAACAAAACCAAAAAGCTTTTCTAGGAAACAACTTTTCAAATACTGGCCTGTGACCCCAGCAGGGCATTTTAACAATTCAGGTGCTGCCTGTGACAGCTGATTCACTTCTAAAGCTGCACTAAATTAAAACTACAGCCAACCGACCCCGAATCCCTGCCGCTATTTCTGAACCCAACTCTTTTCTTTTCCCCAAGAGAAGCCCAGGACTCAGGGACAGGATTTTGGGGTGCCCTTGGTTCGCTGTCCCAGCGCCTTCCCCGGCTCTGGGGTGAGCCCGAGCCGCGCACAGAAACACAAACGCGCTTTTTTCCCATGAAATCCCGGGAATTATTCCCTTCCTGGCCAATATCGGACCAAAAATAAAATAAAACAATAAAAATCATCATTTGGAGAGGATTTTCCTCTCCGTGTTCCTCATAATTCCAGCTTTTACAGCTTTTCTCCCAGCTCATCCCACCCGCAATATTAATATTAATAGTGATAAATCGAGGGGCTGTTTTTAATGGCAAAACTCCCCGTGGACAGGAGGTTTTCCTGCGGGAGAATCGCTCACTGCCTCCTGCCGAGGTGGGAAATGAGGAAAATGCTCGAGGCCGAAGGATCTTTCCCCGATCCTCAGTTTTCTCCTCAAATCCCTCTGAAGTCACGGGAATTCCAAGCTACCGAAGTCCTTTACAAAACTCCTTCGCCGATCCCGAGAACGGGCAGTTTTAAAAGAGAAAGAGGAGAAATTTCGAAGGGGAAAAAATGTAGAAGGAGATTATTAGGCCGTGTCTAAGTCTGGGGTTTGGGGCAGGTTTTTCCATGTTTTTTTTCAGCACATTTAGGGGTACATGAAAATAGAAAATTGGAGCTACACAGGGAATGCCTCTCTCCTGTCCTCTCCCAGCATGACAGAAATCAAATTAATTCGGGGTTGCCATAAAGGAAAGGAAGTGGATTAAAGCCAGATCGAAATTATTGTTAAAAAAACTAATAAGGAAAGCTGTAACAGCATTAAACTTTCCTCTCGCAATATTAGATTGAGGAGTAAATTCCGTGAGGCAGTTCGCGCCTGGAAAGTCTCGGAAAACTTAAATTAATTGGAGTATTTAATTTCCAGCGGGTAAGTTCGGGATGCGCGGAGGAGAGCGGCTAAATCCTGACACAGGTGTGCGGCCACCGCGGGGCGGGATGCTCCTTCCCCTTCTCCCCAAGGATGCTTTGGAGGCTTTTAATCCCTTAAAAGCAATTTTTCCCCCCCCCTTTTTTTTTTTTTTTTTTTTTTTTTTTTTTTTTTTTTTTTTTTTTTTTTTTTTTTTTTAATAAGGGTTGAAAGCGAAAGGCGCCTGGGATTGCCGAGGATGTCACCTCCGCACCGAGTGTCCCCAAGGCAGGGGACGGGCTCGGGAGGGATCCAAAGGGCTCAGGAGCAGCTCGGGGAACTGTGACAGGCTCCGGACACAGGGATGGAGGGACAAACCCCGAGTCGGGAACCTGCTCAAGGTTGGAAGGATAATTCCCAGGTTTAGGAGATGGGAGCGCCCCGCGGACGGGAGAGAGGCACAGGGAGAAATCCCAGTTTTTGCTGGGATAACACAAATGGACGAGCTGGCTGCTAAGGAGCCGAGAGTCGGAATCTGGTCCCTGCTGATTCCTGATCTTTCTAAGGCTTTGAAAGCGATGTACATTCACAGACATCCCTGTAGTCATGTATAGAAACACTTAACTCTATAAACACATGATAATATAAATACGTAATAATAAATACCTAACACGCACCTAAAAACGACACACACATGAACACCTATAAAAGCATCGCGCCATCGCAGGATGTTTTATGTCGGAAAAAACCTTAAAACGATATTCTTCCATCGGCAGCGACGCCTTCCCTTCAGGGCCCCATCCAACCCGAGCGCTGGGATGGGAATACCGGACAGAAACCACAGGATGTAGGTTTTTATCTCCGTGTATTCAGCCCCCGTGTATTTAGCGCATCCCGCCCGCCCCAGGAGGACTCACTCGGCGGCGGCGAATATCTCCCGGCCTCCGAAGGGATCCACGACGAGCCGTCCTCCGAGTTCTCCGACTTGACCGAGGCGGTGTCGAAGGCTTTTGTAAGCGGCCCTGGCGGGCTGTGCTCGTCCCGAGAGCCGTGAGCCGCCAGCAGCAGGTTCCTGGAGGTGCCCACGGCCGCTCCATCGGCGCTGCCGCCGGCCGCGGGCAGCGGCGGCTCCTTGGGCGGCGGTTTCTTGTCGGACATGAGCGCTTCCACGCTGAACGGCAGGCTGGACACCTTGACTTTGTGGTGTTCCTCGGCGCCGCCGGCCGCCGAGCTTTCCTCGTCGGAGGAGGAGAAGACGTCCTTGGCCTTGTGAGGGGAAGCCATGGCGGGTGCGGCGGAGCTGGAGCTGGCGCTGCCCGGCGAGTGCGGCGTGAGGGCCCGGCCGCCCCCCTTTTCCCCCTCTGGGGCTCCCCGCCGCTGTCCTCCTTGGCCGAGCGGGGGAGCCGCCCCGCCGCCCAATCAGCGCTCGCCTTGGGGCGTGACGTCGCGCAAAGTCGCTTCTGATTGGTTGATCTGCGGGCGGAGGGGGCGGGCCCAGGCGGCGCCGCTCGCGGGGAGTTCCCGGCCCCTCGCCGGCCGCAATTAATGACACGGGGTTAATGACACGGGCGGCCCGCCGAGGAGCCGTGCAGGGCTGTAATCACCGCAGAGCGAGGGGGGGAAAAATAATAAATAAAAACCCTGCCGAGGTAATTAAGGATGATGATGATGATGATGATGAGGCGAAGAGGGAACTTTAGAGGAGTGCGGTTGTGGTACCCCTTCCGCCGCCGGCTCGGCTCCTCGAGGGGTACCCCGGGATCATCGCGGCTCCCCAGGGTCACCTCGACACCCCTGGGTCACCCCGACACCCCTGGGTCACCCCGACACCCCCGGGGTCATCCCGGTGCCCTGCCCCTCCGACTGTCACGGAGCGGGGTCTGTCCTTCCCTTCCATCCATCTCCTCCAAAACGTGTCCCTTTCCCCAAAATCGAGTCCCTTTCTCCCCCAAAACGAGCCCTTTCCCCCCCAAAATGAGTTCTTTCCCCCCCAAAATGAGTTCTTTCCCCCCCCCCAAATGAGTCCTTTCCACCCCAAAATGAGTCCTTTCCACCCCAAAACAAGTCCCTTTACCCCAAAACGAGCCCTTTTCCCCCAAAAAACGAGCCCTTTCCCCCAAAACCAGTCCCTTTCCCCAGGAGCGAGTTCTGGCCATGCGGAATTCGGGATACGGGATGCGGACCCCCGGAGAAACGCGGGCGCCGCTGTTTGCGCCACTGTTTTTCATCCAATTTTTTTTTTCTTGTTTGCGTTTCCACGGCAGCAGGACCCAAGTCGGGCAAAACCACTCTGCAGAGGTTAGATCTGTAATTATTATATTTTTTTTCCAGCGTCAATTACACACGTGATGAAAAGATGAGCTTTAATAAATTAGGGGCACGCAGCCCTTAATTAAAAGTCATATCAAACCAGTACTATGAAAGCGATTCTCTCACTTTTTGACTTCCTACCAGTGGTATGAATAAAGAGTATCCTTTAAAAAGCTTTTATAATTACAGCGCGGATAAAAGCGAATACATATTGTTCTTTTCATAATGATTTTAATCTTGCGCCGGGCATTATTTCATGCTGTGCCCGCAACTTTCTCAATTGTTTAGTTGTTTTAATTTTTTTTTTTTGAACGTCCAGTCTGAGCAGGGTTTGGGAGCGGTTTTGCTGCTATAATTTATAAGTGAGGGTCATTTTTAGAGGCACTAAAAAACACTGAGAAGGCGACAGGCACAACTCCTCTCCCCAAGCCCCGAATTTAGGGGCAGCTCAAAGCTGCCGGCTCGGTCCTGCACGGCTGCAGGACTCTGACCACGAATATTTAGATATTTCCCTTCCATAAAACACGGAGGGTTTAATCATCTCATCTTTTGCTCGATTCGGGCTCCTGGTTTCCCTGCCAGCTCACGGAACAATCTTGGAAGTCCCCAGCCCTGTAAATTTTGATTTCCCAGCTCGAGGATGGGGCTGTAGGGGACCCTGACCCCTTCCAGCCCCTCTCATCCCTCCCCACTGCTCAGCCCCCAAAAATCTCGAGCAGCCCCAGCCCTGATAACATCTCTCCTGGTGCCAGGGAGAGCAAATTGGGACCGGGGCACGGGATTGCCGTGTGGGAAGGAGCGTGGGAGGACGTGTAGGAGAAGCCGTGTTACAAAACCCCAACTCCTCGGCGGTGCTAATAGCAGGGTTTGCACCCTCACTGCTGATTGCTGGCAGTGTTACTGCACACCTCGGTGGGTTCAGGATTCAAGATCTGCCCAGAGAAGTGATGCTTTCCCCTCTGCCTCGCTCCAGCCGGCCTGGCTTGCAACATTTCAGCCGATTGGGGCTTTTCTGCCAGGATAAAAATAATGCCACAGATTAATGCTCCTCCAGCTGCTCTTGCTACCCCCAGTTTGGCACTTCTCCTTCCTCACAGCATCCATCTCTTTGCTGGGAGACCCTCACGGAGACAACCAGGCAGCCCCGGCCTTGCAAAGCTTTGCCTCTGCCGTGGGGTTGAGTCTGTCCCTCTTCTCCCCCTTCCTTTCCCTTCTCCATGCCTCCTGCACCGTGACAAGTAAATGAGAATTGATGGACACGCGGGAACAATGCCGGCGTGTCGGGAACAATGCCGGCCCGTGGAAAGCCATTGTGGGGCTGCTGGAAACGCCGCGGATAATTACACCGCGCCCCCGGAGTCAATCAATGCTCGCTGGAACCGCAGCTCGGGGTCACGGTGACACCCAGCGCGTCCCTTGGGTGCAGGTTCTCTCCCCGGCTCTGTGAGCTCGGTGGGTTTAGAGAGGCTCCTCTGCGCTGCCATCCCTTGGGAGGCCAGAGGGAGAAAAGGGACCAAGGGACAAGGTGCTGTCGGTGCTGTGGAGCATAAGTTGGCTCCTCCAGCCTGATCTGGCTGAATTTTGGGATAGCAAAGCGTGGCAGGCTTTGCTTATGGTGTTTTCCCTCTTCAGCCTCAGTCCGTCGTGGCGAAATTGGAGCATTTTCTGTCTAAAGTTTGAACTTAGAGATATCTCTCGCCTCTCACCGTCCCCTCCTCCATCCTCCTGCTGTCAGTTAAACACCAGAGCACGGAGCCGCACACGGCACCGAATGTCCCGCACGGAAACCTCCCCGAGATGGGCTTTGGAGAGAGAAATTTCTAGGAATTAAGGCTTTGCCCCCTATCCAGGATCCCAGAGCAGCCGCCCAGCCTCACACCAGCAGGGAATTCTCCCAGCCCGAGGAAGCGATGTGAGCCCGGGGGCTCCCCCTTTGTGTCCTGCCTGAGACCCCATCGGGGCGGGCTGTCGGGACCGAGACGGCTTTGGGGGCGTCCCCTGGTCTGCACGGAGCATCCTAGGGATGCCCAGAAAGATCCCCCCGTGCCCCTCCGGCTCTCCGCCGCCCTCCTGCAGCATCAGCGCCGTGAGCTCCGGGCGCCCCGGTCCTGCGGCTCTCAGCTGGAGCGGGGCGGGGATGGAGGCAGCGCGGGGGGAAGAGAGACGCTGCAGACAAACTGAGGCTGTTCGACAGGCGCCAGGAGCGGGGAGATGAAAGGGAAGCTCCTGGGGGAAGTGGCTGTGCAGTTTGACCGGCTCCAGCAGCAGCAGCAGCAGCAGCAGGAGCAGCAGCGACAGCCCGTCCCGGCCAGCTCCGCCTCCCCCTGTGCCTCCCCCGGCTGCCCCCGAGCCCACCTCTCCGCCTCGCTTTGCCCAGCCTGGAGGCGGAGGGAGCCGCAGCATCCTCGCTCCTGTATCCATCAAGGCGGCGGCAGCGTCCCCGCCACGAAATCCCACGGCGTGGTTATCCCGGGATAGCCGGGGATGCGGGATTTGGGGGTCCAGGGGCTGCAGAACACCCTGTGCCCTCCCCTGATCGGTGTAAATCAGGAGGGAACTCACCGGGATCACCGCACCAGCGCTGTCCCGTGTCCCCGCGAAGCAGCAGCCCCTGTCCCACACAGACACCTCGGGGGGACGAAACAGCGGGGTTATTCTCTCACGGGCATTTTTATGATGGATTTGATTAATAATCCGTTTTCTAGAGACAGGAGAGTTATTTTTGAACGACCGGCCGCGGGGCTGGAGCGCGGACACCATTCAGGGAAGGAAGATTAGGCTCCAGGTTTGACCAGAAAAAGAGAGGCAGGAAAAAGGAATCAGAGTGCGCATCAAGTGTAAGTTTTGCCCCGAAACGAGGGAATGTTTGATGTGTCATAGGCTGGGAGATTCTTTTTTCATCGCCTTGCCCCAGATGAGACCCGGAGCCAAGCGAAAGGCGTTGCATTAACAGCAACACGCGTTTATCTGCAGACGCTGGGAGGGAATTAAAGCGAGCTGAACATCAGAACTCCCGAGGGATCAGGGCTGGTTACGGACGCCTCGATCCGGATCCACCTCTGGATTCCCGAGGCCGTTTTGGCTGCCAGCTCCTGGCTGCCGAGGCAGCTCCGAGCGGTCCGAGGGGACCTTTCCCCGAGCATCCTCCGGGGCTGCGGGACGGGCGGGGGCTTTGTCCCGGCTCCCGGTGCTCGGGGAAGGTGGAAGCGATGGAGCCGGGTTGCACCGAGTGCAATCACGCGTTCTAATTGTCCCCTGTGTCACCTCGCCACTGATGGCACCGGTGCCATCCGCTCCTTCGGACAGCGCTGGTTGCACAACAGGCTCGGGCTCTCCCCCTCTCTCGGCGCAGGTATCTGATTTACCAGCAGATATTTGTTCTGCTTGGCAAGAGGCAGGGGATAACTGCGAGAGATCAGATGTCTTCCTGCTCAAAGCAATTAACAGTTTTGCCCTTAAGGATTGAAAATAATTTTGATTTTTTTTTTTTTCCCAAGGTAATGACTTTTCAAATAAACACAAGGGGGGAGGTTCGAGCGAGGAAAGCGCTGCTAGGGAGGTTAAATTTACATGCAGAAAACTCACGGTGGAGAGGATCCTCGGAGATTTCGGAGGTGTTGAAGGGCTCCTGGCCTCTGCCAGCTCGGACCTCGGAGGGTCCCGCTGTGTCCTGGACCCCCAAAACTATTCCCCCCAAAGCGCAGGATCGGAGCCCCTCGGAGAGAACCCCCGGGCACCTGCTGGAGCCGCTCGGAGCCACCACAGGAACCCCCCCAAATCCCCCTCTGGAAAAGATGAGGGCAAAATATTTCACTGTTTGGCCCCGGTGCCGCCGTCCCGCACACCCCGAGAGCAGAGGGACACCCCGAGACTCCGCAGAGAGGGGGAACGTCAGGGGTGACTTCTGCTTATGTAACTATTTCTTTATTTATAATTTACTAATTTATTGATTATTTATTTATTTTTACGAGGCAGAGAAAGGGAAAAAATCCGTGACCTTAAAAACTTTTTTTTTTTTTTTTTTTTTTTTCCCCTCTCTCCCCTGCATCGTCTCCCCCGGACTCTTTCATTCTGTTTGCAAACGATTTCCATCGAACTCGTTGCAGGGATTCCTGATAATCGCACACACCTTCCTGCCTGTCTGGGCGATGAACAAACCCACATGATTCACCTCGGCCGGGGAAATGATGTGCGCAGGGTGAGACACTCAAGGCTCCTGCTCTGGCTTAGATCGGAGCACCCGATTATTCCCGGAGTGTCCCCACCTTCCGCACAAACCGATTTATTTTCACTGGCGCCTTTTATTTTTATTTATCATTTTTTCAGTTATATTCGTTTTCGGGGTTTCACCCTCTGCCTTCCATCAGTCTTGGAAATGCAGAGGGAATGAGGGATGTGAAATACACGGAATTGTCCCGTGCCCAAAGGCAGCTCCTACGAAAATCTTATTTATGCAGTGTATTCGCGGTGTGAGGATGTGTCCAACTCAGGATGCAATTCCACAATCACAATTCTCTTCAGCCAGTCAGTTTTTTCCTATTCAGCTTTTTATTTTCCAAATCTCTCCCGAGCTCCCTGAACCATCGCAGCCTCGCCACTGCCGTTCGTCTCCCGTAATTTCCCATCTCTTTTTGATTATCTTGGACGCTGCAATAAACCGATCAATAAACAGCTTTGAGGTTACAGGCTCAGACTTGGTACAAATTGATCGTGAGAGTGCCAGACTCCGTGACATCAGCCGGATGATTTCCTCATTTCTCGAACCTCACTTCTTCAAAGAAAATGTAATTATTCCTGTTTTTCCCCCCCGAAAAATATATTGTTGAAGTGAGATTGAGGATTTTTATTATTTTTACGAGGTAGGACGAAGACGGGGAGTGACTGTGCAGCTGTTTGGGGCTCGGTGGAGCTGCTGTCGCCGAGAGATGCTCTGGCTGGGATTCGGTGGCCCGGAGCTCCAGGCAGGGACATCCCGCGCTGGCGCATCCCTGGCCGGCCGTGCTCTGAGCTCAGCGCTGGCTGCTGCCAAAGCCGCGGGGATCCCCGCAGGAATCTGGAGAGAGCGAAAATCCTCAGCTCGAACGGGAATTTCCATCCCTCCATCCATCCCTGTCCTCTCAGCCCGGATTCCAGCCAGCCCTCCAAGGTTACAGGGATTATTTTTTTTCCCCCCCTCCCCTTTATTTAATTACGTGCAGGGTGTTTTTTTCGCAATTCCTCTGATAGCATTTCGAGCTGATATCAGCCCAGCAGTGAAAGCCATCGGGCTCCGCGGGGATGGGGAATTTATTTGGATGGAGGCTCCCAATTCCTCGGCCGATTATGTGGGTTCCAAGTGGTTTCAAGCAGAACAACAATTTTTATTTGTGTGTGTAAATGTATTTGCACGGAGAGTCGGAACGAGCAGAATAAATCAGACTTCAGAACGTAACAGATGGTAGAAAGATGCTCGTTTAGAAAATGATGAAATTAAATCCATGCGGCTTCTTTTACTGATTTATTTAGCACGGAGACTCAGAAATCAGAGAGGAGAAGGATTTCCAACTCCTCCGTCCCTGTTAATACAACTTTCTGTCTTTCTACACGTGTAAGGTCGTTAGAAATATCCGACACTGCCTTGTTTCCGTAATTTCCCCCTGGAAAAGAACCCTCATTCTAATAGAAGAACTATCGTTGCCTTTGCATATACAAAATACATTTTAAGCCACTTCATTTGTAGTCTCAAAGATAGAAAAAAAATTTAAAATCTGCAGCCCTGAGGTGGCTGCTCAGAGATTTTGGGAAAGAAGCACTTCAGGGAAGGTTTTTCTGTTGCCTTTTATCAGGAATTTTGTGCCATGTAAAAAAAACCTGACTCAGTTTTCTTCACTTTTATTAAAAATCCGCATTTTCCTCTGACTGCACAACCCGAATTCATTCCACCGAAATGCTCCTTGGACAGCAGCTCCCCGCTGCTCCTCACCTGCAAAAATCTCGGTTATTCCATAGACAAATCAAGCTGTTTTATTCACTGTTTATTTTCTTTATTTGAAAGCGAACAAGACCAAGGTAACAAGACCACGACGCTCAGCGATGCTCTGGGGATTTAAGGGTTTGGTTTGTAGCCGGACCCTGATCCTGCCAGTGCCTGGCTTTGGTCAACTTCCCCAATTGTGCTGCATCAAAAGGTGCTGCAGAATAACTCAGGGTGGATGTGGGTCGGTGTCCCCTCCCGAGAGCAGCGACAACGCGGAGGAAAGGTGCGAAACTGAGATTTGTACCCAGCAAAGAGATTGTTTTCGGTTTTTTTTTGCAATGTCAGGGTGTTTGACCGTGATAACGGCTAGCTCTGGATATTTAAGGTTCAGTTAATAGAGGTTTTATTCCATTTGATTTACTCCAGATGGTTCTCAGCCACAACACGGAGGCTGAGACAGCAACCAGAGCTCCGGCGTGCAGGAGGCTCCGAGTAATGAATTTTCATTTGGCCCACAGCAGATAAGAGCCCAGGCAAGGCTTGGATCCGTAGCAGTTCGGATTCCAGAGCTCTGCTCTGCTCAGGGGGAGCAGGAGAGGGCTGGGGAGGTGGTGCTGCTCCTTACAGCACAGCCAGAGCCAAGAGAAGCGTCTTAAAATGACGTTCACAGTTTTCTGTGGAGGGGGAAGTCTCCGGCTCAGGCGATCAGGGGAGTTGGGTCAGCCCCGGACTGTGGTGCCAACACCGGCTCTGCCTCTCCACGGCTCCTGGGGTAGGGCCAGCAAAGCCACCCTCATGGTGACCTAACTGCAATTACCGCTGGCCTAATCAGCCCGAGCTCTAATGTGGTAACAAAGGCTTGGCATGATCCAAAATTCCCACTAGACCGACTGGAGCAGTACCACCTAAACCCACAGCACACAGCGCAGAGACACAAAACACGCTTTGCTCCTTCTGCACTTCCATTTGTGCTTAAAAAAAAAAAATCTCTTTTTATTTTTTTTTCTCTACCTGTAAATCCATAATTCACAAGTAGAAAAATCTTAGTTCGTTCAGCCAGATTTTGATATCTTTGGTCAAACAGGCGAAGATGAAGTATATCTGTGATTATGGCAAAAGAGGGGAAATTCTTTGCCATGAACATCTACCTGGTAATAATAAAGGAGAAAGTGGCAGGAGTTGGAGGGAGTTGCTAATGGCACGATTAGAGGAGTTACTGGTGTGGTAGGATTCAAAGAGGATAATGGAAAAGGCAGATTATACTCAATAAATATGAAAGTGGCTGAAGCCTTCTGGGAAACACAAGGAGCTTTTCTCCCTAGCAACTCTTTCTTACAAGTGTAACATTATTGTTAGCGATTATCCATTTGCTTTTCTTTCCGGGCAGAAAAGCCAGCGTGCAAAATCCCATTTCTCTGCGTGTGTATTTGCGTTTCTGCAGCTCGGTGCGCAGCAAAATGCAAAGTGGCCTCTCTTTCAAGTCGCTGGATGCCAAGAAAAGCAGCTTCTGCAGAATGCAAACAGCAGCGAGCAAATCACGGGGTCTCGCTGTCCTCGAGTCACCCGCACACTCCCACCGGGGCTGGGATGCAGGGCAGGACATCTCTGCAGGTGCAGCCCGTGCTGCAGGGCCCGGAGCGTCCCGGGGGAACCAAACAGCTCTTGAGTTGGCCGCGGTTTGGGGAAAAAGAAATGGGTTTGTGCTGAGGTCTGGCAGCCCACCTGGGTGAGGTTTGTCTAAAACATCACCTGCCGCCCTTCCCTCCGTGCTGGGGGTGTTGGGGACACTCCGGGGCTGTCACACAGCCCGGTCCTGCTGCTGCAGGGCTGCAACACGGCTCTGCAGGCGGCTTCCCTCTGCTGGCACCTGCTCCAGAGCCCGGCAAGGCAGCGGGAGGGTGGGATGGGGAGAGGGGCGGGTGGGATGGGGAGAGGGGCCGGTGGGATGGTACTCGGTGGGATGGTGCCCGATGGGATGGTGCCCGGTGGGATGGTGCCCGGTGGGATGGTGCTCGGTGGGATGGAGAGGGGCAGGTGGGTGGGGAGAGGGGCAGGTGAGGTGGTGAGAGGGGCAGGAAGGATGGTGAGAGGGGCAGGTGGGATGGGGAGAGGGGCCGGTGGGATGGGGAGAGGGGCAGGAGGGATGATGCAGGGGCAGATGGGATGGTGCCCGGTGGGATGGTGCCCGGTGGGATGGTGCTCAGTGGGATGGAGAGGGCCAGGCTGGGAGGATCCGAGCAGCAGCACTGCCAGCCCTGCCCAGGCTGGCTCCTCACTCACCTCTGGTGCCCCCACACCGCCTTTAAAGCCCGCCTGCAGCCCTGGGCTGGGCTCAGCAGACGCTGGAGCCCTGCCCAGGTGTGAGCGGAGAGGTTGGCAGCTCCCATCCCATCCCCAGTGCCCGTTCCCGGGGGAAGCAGCTCCCCGTTTGTCCCCTCCTGTTTGCGCTGCTCCAGCCCGGGGTTGTGACTTTCACTGAAGGGCCGGTCTGACAACACGGAGAGCAAAAAGTTCTTTCCAAGAGCTAATTCCACTTCTGTCCTCTCATTTTCCCTTCATCCCTTCCCTGGGCGGTTTTTAGAAGGTTGTCCTCTGCAGGTTGTCCTCTCTTGGGGTGACACTGGCACAGACCTCACAGACGAGAGGGAACAACAGCATCTTCCAACCACTACCGATTCTGTGACTCCATCAGAAAGGCAAATCACCTCTTGTATCCTCTCTTACTTATTTATGATTGTTTTTTTTTTCGCCAAAGCTTTCCAGCAACAATATAAAAAGGCAGGAGAAACATGAGCTCATCCAGTGTTGGATTTGAGAGAGTCAGGAGCTCCTTCATGTGTGTGTTCTCCTGCCTGCCCTGTGCAATCTCATGGGAGAAGCAAAACGCTGAGTAATTTTATTAACTGTCTCTTCTAGGGGCTTGTTCAGGCCAAATTTGGATTTTATAAAACAAACAAACAGCACTTCTTTAAAAAAAATCAAAATGTGCGAAAGTATAAACAGAGGGATAGTAAGTTTTCCAATTAAAAGAATTATATAATTAAAATCCCCACCACCACCTCCCAGATTTTGTGGTGCCAGGAATGAAAAAAGCACAAATGCCAACGACAGTGAGTTTTTCACTTCCACAATTCAAGTGAAATGAATGTCTTGGTACAAGGGGAAAAAAAAAGAAGAAAAAAAAATAAGATAAAAAGAGTGATGATTGAAATTCTGTTTTATTGAGTGCAGGTGTTCGTAATGGCAAAAGAGAAAATGTTTTCAGTTTTTAGGTTGTTGTTTTCCACTGAAGTCTCTGGATTGTTAAAAGTGAGATCTGAAAACAATGCAATCTGTGATTAAAAGGGAAAACTTACCTGTGTTTAAAGGGGAACACCAGCAGCTGATAACAACTTCTTCAGCCCTAAAAGAGGTGTTTTTTTTTTTTTTTTTTTTTTTTTTTTTTTTTTTTTTTTGAGCGACGCCTTTAAAACAATTCGCTGCACTCTGAAAATATGTCTTATAATGTGTTTTATTACCCATGTTCGAAATTGCTGATGATTTAAAAGCCGGGTAATGGCAGGATTTCTTTAGTTACCTCCAAACAACCTCTCTTTACATCATCCCAATTATATCTTCATCAAACAGCGGCGGAGGAACCCTCGGGATCTGATTCCTGACACATTTTAAAGAGTGTGTGCATCTCTCCGTGCTCATGTATTTATATTATAACAACCTTCTGCTGCTGACAGCTCGAGTCACTCCTGACGTGACACAGCCTGAAATTCAAAGCTGCTTGACACAAGGACAAGAGAATAAAAAGATTATTGTCTCCCTTTAGTGCCACAACAGAAAACATCCTCTTGGTGGCTGAAACAGAAACTGAGCTGCGGATCCCTGACTCCCATTCCATGGAACGACTTGGGAATGGCGTCCAAAGCTGGATGTGTCCAAGCCGGCCGCGATTTGCATCCTAACCCCGAGGAAATGCAATATCCAGCCCAATCTCCATTTCAATCCAGGCTGGGTTCATCCAGCCCGGCCGCTCCGAGCCGGCGGAATCCTCGGCGGGGCTCACAGGAGCTGCAGCACATGCGGCAAAAATCGCAGCGAAATTCCTCCAAAAGGAAAAGAGAAATTCCTCTAAAGGGAGAAGAGAAATTCCTCCAAAAAGAAGAGAAATTCCCCCAAAGGGAGAAGAGAAATTCCTCTAAAGGGAGAAGAGAAATTCCTCCAAAGGGAGAAGAGAAATTCCCCCAAAGGGAGAAGAAAAAAAAGGGTCCCGAACTGCCGGAGGGCTCTGGAACTTTAATCCTGCTGGAGCTGGAAAATGAACGTGTCCATCACCTGCCTGGGCTCTGCAGCAGCTCCAGGAGGGTCTTCCCCGGCTCCGCTGGAGAGTCCCGATAAACATCTTCATTCAGGGAGAGCTGCTGCTTTCCATCCCAAATTCCGGGAAACAAATGTTCTTTTTTTTTTTTTTTTTTTTTTTTTTTTTTTTTTAACAGAGTCAGTCAGTACCCCGATATCCTTGCTCTTCACTGATCTATTCTACTTAAAAATTAGGATTTTTTTCGTCATTATATATATATATATATATATATATATAATCTATTTGTTTTTCTCACTTTATATTTTTCTCGCTTTATGTTTATTACAGTCATAGACACGGATTCAAACACACAATTCAACAAGCGCTGCTGCACTTTTTTAAAAAATTTTTTTAAAGCATCAAACTTTCGTTCACATTTCTAAACATATTGTTACTCAAAATCGAGACTAAAATCTATATTAAAAAATCGAAAATAAAATACCCTCAAAATAACCAACCCAAATTCCTGATATTTTGATGCTGGAAAAAAAAAAAAAAAAAAAAAAAAAAAAAAAAAAAAAGACTTCTAAAAACCCAAATATTTATTTTTTTTTGAAATTTCCCATCATCTTGGGAGCGTTTTCACAAAAAATAAAATAATAATAATAAAAAAAAAATCAGTTGCACCTTGCGCTGACTGACAGGGCACAACTTCTGGAAACATCTTAATTGCAGCTCTGCAGGTTTGGTTGCTTATCACAACCATTTAAATAGTCACTCTAAGACAAATACGGAGTAACACGATCCCCAGCCTTACACCCTCAAACCATAAAGTCAACTTGTTTTTCCATGAAGCAATTAGAAGGCTACATTTAGACACGGCCCTAAAATAAACAGCAGGAGCATATCTGAAGACACCATTGGATGTTGTAACTCGTGGGCTCGGGGAATGACAGCTCCCAGCCGCTGGAAGAGCAGGGAAATATCGATCAGGATGTGCAGGGAGCACACGGGGGAAAAACCCAGAGGCTGCAGGGAGGAGGAATTTCCAGCCCAACCCTGATTTTGCACAATGATTCCCCTTCTGTGGTTTGCAAAGAAAAGGGGTAAATGTCAAATTATGGGAAAAGTCCCCAATATCTCCCGTGCTTCAGGCATCTTTCATTTGCTTTTTTTCCCCATCCATTTTTTTAGACCATCTTGAAGTTTTATTTCTGTTGATGAATTCCTTAATTAAAAAAAACAAAAAACCACAACAACTCCTGATGTCATATATATGTTCTAAAGCAAGCAGCTCTAGATGGTTTTCTGTTTAATTCTGACTTTTGCCTGATTTACAGCAGGGAAAATTTGACAGCAGCACGAAATCCCCACTCGAAGCATCCCTGAGACCTGGGATTTGTGGCTGGGTCATTCCTGCTCTGCCAAAAGTCCTGTCCCAGCTGCTGCTGGATAATGGAACCCACCCCAAACCCCTCTGGAATCAAAAAGCACAAGCCACTGGTGTTTTCCCGGGATGGATTTGGGGTCCAGCCCTCTCCAGGAGGTCCCAAGTGTCCCCACTGCAGCTGGGAATGGGCTGTGCATCCCAACCTGAGCTCAGGAGCAGGAAAAAACCCCTGCCATACTCAGAGATGCTGCCCGGGATCTGCAAAAACCCCAAAATCTCGAATTTTCTGCCTCTCTCACATCTCCTGCTCTCTCTCCTTCCATCCCCTCACATTCGCTGCTGAAGAAACAAACACAAAGTGGGGGGAAAAAATCTGCCTACAAAATCCAAAGATAAGCTTCAAACAGGCCAAGAATCTCAGCCCATTTATTATTTTCCCTCTGCAGCCAGGGATGCAGCATTTCCACCCCCTGAAACCGCTGGGTTTGGGTTTTTTTTCTCTCTTATTTGTCCCTTTTTTCAGGAATTTTCAGATGCCAGTGTAACCACAGTTTTCCTGTCGGAACGGCTGCACTGGAACATCTTTCAGTGGATCCAGTGTGCTCTGTACTCTGCAGTTTAGAACACAGCCATAAAAAAAAAAAAAAAAAAAAAAAAAAAAAAAAAAAAAAAAAAAAAAAAAAAAATTGCTCAAGGCTGAATCTTGGCATATTAAGTGTCATCACAGAGGTAATTGCTTTTCTTTAAACACCTAGAAAAACAAAAACCCAACATCTGAAGTTGCCAAAAGGCTCTCATGTCCAAACACCTACACTTCCACACAAGGGTTTCTTGGCTTTCCTTCCAGTCTTTCTTTGCAGGTTTTTTAAATTTTTTTTTTTCCTCTCAGCTGCTTTTGCAACCGAGTGTAAGCATCAGAAAACAAGATTATTAACCCACAAAAATGTGTCCAGTTAACAAAATGTTAGGAAACACAATGTCTAGGACGACGTGTCCTCATTACACCCTTTTCTAACACAACAGCCTCTGCACTATTAGGGGAATGAGTAACACATGGCACTGAGGTTTGATTATGGCTCTTTTAATGATCCACTGCCAGCTCTGACAGCACAAATGCTCTAATTCAGTTTTGTTCTTGGTCCTCCAAACTTTGCTGCACGGCAGTAAATTCGGATTTACACCTATTAAATGCTGACATAAGACGGGGCTGGGGCCACACTGGGTTTTTGGGAATGGATTGTTGCCTCTCTCTCAGAAATCTGCAAAAATTTGGGGTATGATTCAGTTCAGAAAACTGCTCTGGGCTCCTATTCTGTCCAAGCTTTCTGTAACACAACCAGCTTATTCTGAGAAACTTTAATATTTGATTTGAAAGCGATAAAGCAACATCTTCCATTCAAGGAGCTGCTTTGCCTATTTGGATCTTTACAAGCTGGAATGGGAGGATTGTGAATGAATGACAAGCAAAACAGTAAATAAGCAGTAACCACACCAAATATTTTCCCAGTCTGCATTCCCAGCGCTTAATTCCACCATTTTTCACACCCTTTTGGTTATGGTTTTACCCTTTTCAATTCCTTATTGCAGGACCCAGCCAGCCATTTCCCAAACTGTTGTTGTGGAGGGCTCTGAGCAGCTGAATGACTCCTCTGTGCTCCCCAGCCTGCATGAATCCATCATGTTCTGCTTAATTTTGCGTGGTTGTCACTTTTCCAGTCCGTTTTTATGGAGAGCTACTGTGTGCAGCTGATCTTTCATTGCAGAACATCCCAGGCTTGTCCTGCTGCTCCTGTCCAGGCTGCAGCTCTGGCTGTGCCATCGCCCTGCAGTTGCTGAAACCGAAATTTGTCAGTGTTTCATCCCCATCCTACTGACAGATATATGGCCAGTTTTAATTAATTTTTGTTTTTACTAGGTAAGAGTTGCTGAGCTGAGCGATGTGATGGTAGGAAATAACACGGGGCTCTGTCCAGAGCTTTTTCAGCTTGGATTTTGAGTGTGAAATTTGGGTGCTTTCTGCAAAGAGCTGTCAACTCCTTGTGCTGAGGGATTCAGAGCTCATTGCTCCAGCTCCTGGTGGCTCCTGCTTTCCCTTGTTTTTTTATTCCTAGGACCTCCTCCAAGCATCAGAGACCCCTTCAGACCCCTCCTAATGCAGCCTGGGCCTCTCCAGCTTTGCTCTTGCCACACTCCCCGTGGTTGTTTGTCTTTTCCAGTGCTGAGGAGCCAGAGTCGTGGCTCAGGAATGAACACCACATCAAAAAGGTGCACATGAAACCAATCCAGTTCTTTCCAAGAACGCTGCACGCTCGAATCCAGCCCCAAACAGTCATCCCAATTAACATGCATATTCCAGCATTTCCCATAACTAAGTCAGAACGTCTTGGGCTGTCAGCACTTCAGGAAATTTCATCACCTCACTGTCCACTTCTTTCTGCAACTCATTAAAAACCCCAACACATTAAATCTGGCTGCTCTGCAGCTCTGACAGGAGAACAATCCCCGGGTTTGTCTTTCCTTCCCTCTGGGGGCTGCAGGGTTCTGCCTGCTCCTTGGCAGCTTTGAGGCAAGAAGATACTTTCTCCTCGTCCCAAATTGGTGATTTGTTTTCTGTGGAGCAGCCTCATATAAAATAATGTGAAAAAAAAAACCCAAAAAAACCCAACCAAAACCAAAAACCCACTGAAAGCCTCTCTGCCCCCAAAGAAATAATCCCCATCCAAACACATTTGTTTACCATGACTTACACTGGGTTTTGTGAAGAAATCTCCACGGTTAATACACCCATCTGGCCTGGGCCCAAGATTGCACCACAGCCAAGTTCTGCCCGTGGCACAGAGAAATCCATGTGCAGAATTCTCTGCTGGGGCAGGGGATGGGTGAGCCCTGCACAGGGAGAAGCCTCTGAGGAGGGGTTTGGTGCAGGGACAAGGACAAGGACAAGGACAAACCCTTGAGGAAACAATTTTCAGCGCTGTGAGTTCTCAAGCAGATGGGTCACCGGGAAGGAAATTTCCTTTTTGTGGTTAATGCTGTGAACTCTCCCATGGGAAATATGGGGGAATTTTTAAGCCCTGGACATTGTCCCGTGCTATAAAAAATCTTGTGACCTCTCTGGGGCTGGTGTATGAAATGGGAGCAATTGTGTTTTCTTCCTTCTCCTCTTTGTCTCCTGCTCTCCTGCCTGTTTATTTTAGCCATTATATGTTTGTACAGCACTTAGCACAATGAGATCCTGTTCTTGTCCAAGCCCTCGGAGAACTCCACAACACAAAGGTTGTGTTAATCAGAGTGATAATAAACCGCACCGAGGAGGGGGGGGAAAAAAAAAAAAAAAAGAAAGAAAAAGAAAGGAATTCTTGTCATTTTTGTTGGAATTCCAATAATGACCAGCTCGAAGCCACTAAACCCCAGGTGACTCATGGAGCAAAGAAAACACGCAACAAGTTTTTCACAGCTGGCCTCCAAACACGTCGTGTTTGGGGGTTTATTTTTATTTTGGGGTTTTTCTTTTTAAACAGGCCCCTCTCCAAAGATCACAGGTGCTCTGCTTTTTGAGAGGAGGAAAGAAAAAGACACCTCATTCAGTGACACTCGCAATTCTTGGCTTTCAGCTGTTCTTCTTCTGGGGGTTATGTGACATTCTCCGGGTGCTGCCGAGCTGGATGAGGCAGGATCAGAGCTCTCAGCTCAGGACACAGCACCTCAGGAGAACAGAAGGTTTCTTGCAGGGACGAGTCTCCCACCTCCTGCGAGTTTCAGGATCCCCCTCGGGCAGCTTTTCTCATCCTTTGTCGGGAGCAAGTTTTGACAACAGCAATGCTAATTGATTAAACGTTCTAACCAGAGATTACAGCTAAACGGGAGATAACATTTTTATTTCTTTGTGTCCCTGGGAACATCAGCCTGGAAGGAGCTTTGCTCTCCCCTTTGGCAGTGCATCAAGCCGAATCCATCTGCTTCCCCTTCCCCTCCTTTATTTGTGCCGAATCTCTGAGGTCAGGTGTTCAAAAAAAGCTCATCCAGTGCTCACAAAACATCTTTCATCAGGATTCAGGTTATGGGGGGGAAGGCTCTTCAAAAAACGATTTTGCAACATTTCTGTTCCTTCTTTTTGGGTAGTTTTTCCACCTGGAGCCAGCTGGCACTGACAGTCTGGGACATAAACACTCTCCCTGCAGAAAATATCTCAGGTTCAGCTATGGCTTGAACTTGGTGGTGAAAGGGGCTGTGTCTGGAACGAGCTTTTCCACCATGATTTCACTTAGATATGGACAGATTGGCAGAATGCAAAAGTGGAATGAAAAAAAAGTCATCCTGAGCTGAGGCAGAACAGAATATTCTTAAACAAGGTATGGAAGCTAATTTGTCTTTTTTTTTTTTTTTAATTTCTCTAAAACCTTTCCAAGAACTATAAAAATCAGGTGTGTTAAAAAGCTTCCAGTAACTTTTAGAGCACAAATAAGTCTTTCTGCAGATGGAATTAAGTGGTGCAATGGGTGAGTGAGTGAGTGGATGAGTGCCCAGGCTCTGGGAACTCTTGGACTTCTCATTCTGCCACTGGAACCAATCCCCTGAGGGCCTTTGGGGAGGTCACATCTACGGCTTGGATATTCAGAGGGTTGTCTTTTCCAATGGGAACATCTAAAATCTTGATTTTGGTTCCTCTCCTCCTTTAAGGATCGTGTGTTTTGCTTGATATCTTTCAGATTTTGTGGGAAAAAAAATATTGCAGAAAGTTCCCAAATCGTATTTGTTACCAGGGCTGACCCCTGCATCACCTGCAATAAAAACAAAGAAAAAACACCCCCAAACCCAAACAAAAAACAAACCAAAACTACCAAAAATGATGTATTTTTTTAATGCAAGAACTGACCATTAAGATTTTTGGCTTTCACTCGTGTTTTGAAGGGTAATGCCAAGTTCATCTCACACACACAGAGAAAGATGCTACTGCTGGAAATGCAGTTTCCAGACAGAACTGCTTTCCTCCCCAGCTCTGAATAATTCACCTTTTCAGCTTCTCAGTGGAATATTTGAGTGAAGTGGAACTTCTGCAGGATTTCATGAATATAACGAGATGCTCAGCAGTGGCTGAGAATGAGATTGGGGTTTTCAGATAGCCCCAGTCATAAAACGCTGTCACTTTTGTAATGGAACCCAGCTATCAGCTCTCCCTGCTCTTAAAAAAGGCCCAAGATTAGGTGATTAGAGCAAATCTCGTAGTCCAAGTATGTTAGGAGGAAAACTCTTCAGGAATGTAGGAAGGCAGGAGATAACAGAAACATAAAAATACTCTGGTGAATAGGAAGGGTGATACCCAGGGCCAGATTTTGATCTTTATTAGACTCACGT